>NW_026606129.1:57372500-58572500 GCF_029834395.1 Sorex fumeus | reverse complement strand
TGCTCTGGGCATAGTCAGTGTCAAACAATAAAAAGGGAAAGAAAGGAATTCATTGAGTTTCAGGGCTAGAGTGACTACGAGAGATCCTGGCCTTGGTCAGGAAACTCCGGAGGAGATGGAGCCAGGAGAAATAGAGTTCTCCTGGTCTCCAGGCCTAAAAGTAGGATAGTCAAACCACGTATTGAGAACAAATTTGAGGAGAGTCAGAGATCTCTGTGTGGTGAAAACACTTGCCTTACAAACATATGGCCAGTGAGGCAAGAGCTTAATCCCTGGCTCTGCCCCACATGCTGAGCACAGTCCCAGTTTATTAGCCTACGTGAGTTCTTGCATTCATTCAGCAAAGAAATCTGAAAGGATTTTGACTTTTTTTTTTTTTTAAATAGGGGCATACTCAGTGGTGCTTCGGAGTTTGGAGTTTGGATCTTTGCTAGGCCAATTCTTTACTGCTTAATCTGTCTCTCCAGCTCTGAAAGTTAATTTTGACAACACAACTTAGAAAGTTAATTTTGACAACACAACTTAGAAAATAGATGTTCAGCATCTATTTTGCTGTGGCTGGTCTAGAGAACGCAGAGTCAGAGGGACAAGATAGGCCCTGGTGATAATCTTTTTCCAAATTTCTTATACTGACAGCTTTATTATCGTAGCATTCCTGCTTTCCCTATGTGTTGTATTATCATGGCATTAGGTATTATTTGGTATGACTTTGTAGGTTCGTTTTTGAGGTATGAACATGTGAAGCATCTCACTCATATAAATGGTTGGTAATTGCTTCTTCTCTTCACACAATTGGAGCTAGTATAAGATTTCATGGAAACTAGCAAGCTACCCTTGTAGAGCTTTGTAGAGCACAAGAAATGAGTCTGTGAATGTGAGTGAGTGAGTGTGTGTGTGTGTGTGTGTGTGTGTGCGTGTGCGCGCGCATGTGTGGTGGGGGAACACAATGATCTGTTGGTCTAAAAGAGCAAGACCAAAACTGTGTAGTTAGGTTGATCTGCATTGTTCTGTGCCAGGAACTGGGGTGTCTTATATCCATCTTTTCATCTAAACCCCAAGATAACTGGATTGGGCTGCTGCTCTATTTCACAGATAAGAAATGTGACAGTTCAAAGAACTTAAGTGACTGGCTCAGGATCACACAGCTGTTGGGAAACAGTGCAGAATGTGAATCTAAGATCCCTTGACTCAATGTTCATACTCTATCAAAAGACTAGTTGTTTTGATGTAAGTTTTGTAAAATATAAAAATTATATAAGAAAATGTCTCAAGAGTGCCTTATAGGCCCTTGTGATTCTATAATTTTCAGTGTATTTCATGCAAGTCCCAAATTTTTCATACAAAGTAAGTTTATCCTTATAATTAGAAAATTATAACAAAATTATTTTTAGAAGAATAGAAAATTTATTCTCCCCTCTCTTTTTTGGTTTGTTTTTTTGGGCCATGCTGGTGATCCTCTGGGTTTACTTCTGGCCCTGTGCTCAGGGATCACTCTTGGCAGGGCTCAGGGGTACCATACGGGGTGCCCTGCTGTACTATTTCCAGCCCCTCTTTTTTCACAATGGCATAAGAAATATTTTAAAACCAGAGGATATTTATGCTTTATGAACTGCTGTTCCCCTTCCTTTTACTTATGCCAAACATTGGACATAAAGTTGGGATGAAGCGAAGTCTAGCATACTATCTGATAAATAGCAAATCCTTGATAAAATTTTGTCAGCTGGATGAATCAAGGAATGAAGAGGAGGCGGGGAGCATGGATGAATGGTTGAGTGCCAGTCAGCAAAATTTATAGGTTTTATCCCCAGGACAATCCTGCTAATGGGATCTTGAGTCACTGCTCTCTGCTGTGCAGTTCCAGTCTGCCCAAGGGTGTGGAGGGAATTGCCCATAGGGGGCGGGAATCATAACTGCTACCAATGTGGGACTCAAGTGTGTTTGGCATGCAGGCAAAGGGGTCAGGAACAAGAAATCTGGACATCCAGCACAAAACAGTCTTGCTCATATATTTGCTCTGCACTGATGGGTCACACTAGAAAGGGGCTTTGCTCTCTTGGGGGTAGTGACCATGAGACACACTGATTTCCTTGGCAGTTGATGGTCACGCGAAGGGGTTGTTGTACTAGAAATTCATTAGCCCACCTTCACTCAGTCTTCAGATGACTTTACAGAACCTCCAAGTCCTCAATTACACAAAGGGGACAAGATGCCTTGAACAGGTGGGTTGTTAGGAACGTTTAATGCATTGATGAAGTTTAACACTTAGAGAAGCTTCACGACAGTCATGAGCCAAATTTCCACTTAATTTACGACAATACATTCAATTTATGTTAAGTAACTTAGAGCCACATCTGTCACATCTTAAATGATTTGGGAGATTGCATCTCTAGTGATTCTCTGGGAGCCATACAGTGCTGAGGATCAAACATGGGAGGTTCCTATGCAGAGCACGTGCTCCAGCCTTTGAACTCTCCACCCCCCATCAGAAATATTCACTCTCAAATTCCTCTGTTTCAAGTTGCACTTTTTGTTTGGGTCATGCCTGGCCATGCTCGAGGTTTACTCCTGGCTCTACTCTCAGGGATTTTTATTTTTACAGTTATCTTTATGTTATTTTTATAATTGTTTAAGCAAGAACAAGAGGCATTTAGAAGCCACTTACTGAGCATCACAAGGTAAAAGCATTGAACAGTCTTGCCTGGTTGACCAAGTATTACAGGAAGTGACCACTGGCTCCTCTGAGCACTGCTTTAGGAGGTCTTTTCCACAAATAAAAAATAAAAAGGACATAGAAATAGTATCTACTTCAGGGAGACCATTGATTTTAGGGAGGAAGTTAATTACTATAACAACAGTCAATTTGGTACGTAAATAATTGCAATTGCTCAAATAAACAAATTGTTTACTCATTCTTAGTAAATAGCCTTAAATACCAGGGACTTCTCTCGTGCAGATAATCAAACGCTGTGACATCATGCTGCTGATGGAGATCAAGGACAGTAAGAATATCATCGGCCCCATCCTGATGGAGAAGTTGAACGGGTAAAGATGGGGCCTGGACTGTGGGTTCAGTCAAGTGCAAAGGCAACTGAAAACTCCCGGGAAGTAAAACAGTGTGAGAACTTTCACTTGCCATGGTCTTACATGACCCATACTGCCTGTCCAGGCTTCTCAGACACAGAACCCTGAACCAGCTGGGTTTAATATGATAAAGCAGACTATGGGAAAGAGAGGAGTCAGAACCTAGGAAGAAACGAAAGAAACAAGCTATCCCTAAGTCTAGAAGGACTGCTGAAAAGGAAAGATTGGGCTGGAGTGATACAGAACAGGTAGAATGTTTGCCTTAAGTGCAGACAACTCAGGTTCTGTCTCTGGCACCCCAGATGGTCCCCCAAGCACTGCAAAAAGTGATCCCTGAGTGCAGAATGAGGAGTAAGTCCTAGACACCACCAGGTGTGGCCCCTCAAACAAAACTAAACAAAATAAATAAATGGAAAGATTGAGTGTAAATTAGAAGTTATGTGTGAAACGAGAGAAACAATCCAGGGATTAAGGAACTTGTTTTGCATATGGCAGGCCACAGTTCAATTCCCAGTACCACATATGGCCCCCCAGAACACTGACGGAAGTGACTTCCGAGCACAGACTCAGGAGTAACCCCTGAGCACCACTGTGTGTGACCTAAAAGAAAGAAAAGAATAATAACGATAATCTGTTCACATACTGGAATATTATGGAACCATAAAGAATCCTGCGAAGGGAGCCAGGCATACAGCTCAGCACTAGATCACTTGCCTTGCATTTACGAGGCCCGGGGCTTGAATCCTGGCACCAAAAAAAGAAAAATAAAAACCATGCTTATTATAGGCTAGAGTAAAATATTCCAAGTTGATGGAAAGATGGCTGCAAGATGTTGAATAAAACAAGTTTGGAATTGTAGGTAGTAGCACTTGAGCAGTCTCAGGAATAGATAGGTGTTTGAGTTTGTGTAGGCAGGAAAGAAAGACTGGAAAGGTGTGCTCTAGACAGTTAAGGGGTTACCGCTGGGCAGGGTTGGGTCCACTGGGTTTCTGACTGGAGAAGCATCAGGAGGATTTACTTAAGGAATGAGGCACTTGTACTTCTTATTTCATATACTTCTGTGTGCTTTGCATATTTTTGAAAGTCTGGATTGATTTTATAACAGTGAATAATGGTCTCAAAAATAGTATTAGGTGATATTGTACATATGAGACTGTAAGTATGATTGATATTCTTTCTTAAAGACTAATCAGCAATCCTAATCACTTGAAAATCACCCCAGCGTGAGTTTAAAATTCATATTCAGGGAAACACAGTAATTAATTGATAATATCTGTGTGAAGAGAATCTTTATTTTAACAAATCTTCCAGGGAATTTTGGTTCACCCGACTTTATTTTCCCCCCATTCTGGGAATCAAAGTCAAGGTCTCATTCTTGCAAGGTAACTGCTAAACCGAGGAGTTACATCCCTGGACCACACCCAATATTTTAAAACTTTTGCTACATATTTTTTTAATTGTAGATATCTTGTAAAATTTAACCTCAAGCTAGAGGCGATAGTAGTAGTAAGAAATCTAATCATGACAAAAAAATAAAACAAAAAGCACATAAAGAATTCAAAGATAAGGAACCAAATATCAATAGTGGCTACTTTAAAGGTACATGCTTACAAGAAATTCAACCATAATGAATTCTACATATTTTCTGAATTTTCCAAATATAAGGAGAATAGTACATTCCTCTCCTTTATTACATTTTTACTATTTAAAGAATTTAATGAAGGGTTCGGGAGATAGCTCAACGGGCTAGGGCTCAGGCTTTGCATGCAGGAAGCCCAGGTTCTATCCTGGGATGATCCCTGAGACAGTCTATGGTCCCCTAGCTCTGCCAGGAGTGATCCCTAAGCATAGGGCCAGAGGTAAGCCCTGAGCACCTCTGGGTATGGTCCCCAAACAAACGAAAATGAATTTGTTGAGAGTCTTATTGGGGTACCTTATATGTGACTCTGCTTTCCTCTTCCTGTTTTTAGGATTCTCTCTTTAAACTTGATTTTTCGCTATTTTAAGTATAATATATCTTGCTATGCATCTGCGTTTGTTTTGTTTGGAACTCTTTGAACTTCCTTCCTTTCTTTCTTCCCTCCTCCCCCACCCCACCCTTAACCACTCCAGGACAAGCTCAGGACTTACCCTGGCTCTACATATTTTCTGAATTTTCCAAAAATAAGGAGAATAGTACATTCCTCTTCTTTATTATATTTTTACTATTTAAAGAATTGAATGCAGGGTTCGGGATTTAATTCCTGATTCAGGAATCAGTCCTGGTGGGATACCGGGGACGATATGTGGTACTGACGATCAACCCTGGGAAAGCAAGCACCCTAACCTCTGTACTATCGCTCCAATCCCTGTTTGTTTGTTTGTTTTTTGCTTTTGATTGTGTTTTTATGAGTTTTTCCAGCTTCTCCTTTATTAGGGATTCTGGAGAGAAAACCATTTAAATGTTCTCAAGAACATAAAGATATTTTTACCTAAGGTTCTAATGACAATACGATTTTGATTCATTTTCATAAGCGATAATGGGGTACGGTGGGTGGTGGGGGAGGCTTGGGCCACACCTGAAGGAACCCAGGGATATTTCTAGCTCTGTGCCCAGGAGTAACCCCCAGAAGTGCTCCTGGGGGCCCATCTGCAGATGTCGGGGCTTGAATTGGGTTGTCCAGTCCCTCTTTGAACTTTCTGGATAGAGAGATTTAACTCTTTACTCAGCTCGAAAAAGTTCTCAGTGATTATTTCTTCAAATGAACATTCTGAGCTCCAGGGACTGGTTGGATAGCTTCAGTGGAAAAGCACAGGCTAGGGCATGCCAGGCCTGAATCTGATCCTTCCCCTCCTCCCCCGAGCACTTTCAGGGGGCTTCCGGCACCACCAGGTTTGGCCCCAACATGAAAACAAAAATTTAAAAACAGGCAAAACAAAATCAAAGAACTAGAGAGAGAATATAGTGGGTGAGGCACTTGCATTGCACACAGCTGACCCAGGTTCAGTCCCCAGCACTGCAATATGGTACTCTGAAACCCCACCAAAAGTGACCCTTACACTGAGAGTCAGGAGTTAGCCCTGAGCATTGCTAGGTATGGCATCCTCCATTCCCATCCCTACTCCCCCTCCAAAAAAAACCAAAAAAACAAAAACAAAAAAAACCTCAAAATATGTCTTAGTCTTTTATGTGGGCAGATGGAACGAACTGTCAGACTCCCCTAAGGAAGGGTGAGCCAGTTTAGCAAATACAGCAATTTTCTGGGTATAGGTGAGGAATAGAATCAATGGGATTTCGGAGCTGTTTCCCAGGTTCTCAGTCCATTGATAATAGTTTATTGGAAAGAATTCCAGGTTTAGAGAAAATGCCTGAGGTATTAGAGAAGAGAATGTGCAAATAAAATGACAGTAGTAATCCAGTTTATGACAAGTGCTCAGGAATGGTGCAGAGACAGGATGGTCTGATGAGCACTGCTTCGCAGGGAAGTGTTACGTACAGCTCAGTTCTGGACCCTAGTGGGGTTTGGCACTGAATCTAGGGAAAATCTTATAGGGTATCCCACAGGTTTGAAGGTGAACATGATCTAGATTTAAATCCCAGCCTTGCACTCCCGAGCCAAAGCTAGGAGTTATTAAGAAAACAATGGTGGTAAAGGTCCTGGCAGAGGCCCCCTTCCTTTTAAGTCAAGACTTGAGCCTACTGGCTAGACTCAAAGATGCTCATAGACATAAGCCCTCTCTAGCCTGCTCCTGGGACATGGAGGCAGACCAGAGAGAGGCAGGTAATGCAGCTGGAGGGGGGCTGATTCTGTTAAGATGCATTTGTGAATCCTTGTATTTTCTAGACTTTCAAGAGCTACAACATACAACTATGTGATTAGTCCTCGACTTGGAAGAAACAAGTATAAAGAACAGTATGCCTTTATCTACAAGTAAGTATCATCTTAGTAACTGGGGACAGGGTTCATTTAAAAACTGATTGCAATTTGAATCAAAATGTGGATCTGTTCCTCCAAACCAAATTTCTATCTCTAAGGAGTTCTCAACATTGACCTAAATAATCCCTCCCAAATTTGGAACTTATGCAAAGAAGTCTTAAAATTAAAAAAAAAAACACAACCACCAACCTCTAATGTGTTCACTGATGATCACATACCACCTAATTTGTTAGTTGATGCAGTGGTCACTGCTCAGTTCTTTATAAGGCAAACCTGGTCCAGGCATGGAAACCAGAGTCACCCCAAAATAGTCAACTTAAGAACTTCACAGCCTCAAGGAAAGTTCACGCTCCTTCTAATAACTTGTTTTAAATTTGAATATTAATTCGTGGGAGTCCAAGACTTCTAGTCATGGCCACATTTTTAGCTCCCAAAGGGCACTAGCCATTGAGGAGAGCTGACTTGGTCTTGTTCTCAGGGGAAAGGTTCCATCCCATTACACCTGCTTGGGCAGCCACAAGAATCTGCCTCTCTGCTTCTTGAGAGAAGTAAGAAGACATTTTTTTTTTTCACCTGGAAGACCTCCTTTTTCTCTTCTAGGGAGAAACTAGTGACTGTGAAGAAACACTACCTCTACCATGACAAACAGGCTGGAGATGAGGACGTATTTTCCAGAGAACCTTTCGTGGTCTGGTTCCAGTCACCACACACAGGTGAGACTCACACAGGTCCCTCTTGCCCAGGAGCTCCCTGGACAAGAATTCTCTGTCCTGAATGTGAACTTTCATCCTAGAAGTTCCATGGCACCTCTAGGGAGGTTAAGAACATGTTCTTCCTAAACAAAGAGGGACAATATAGTCTGATGGCTCCAGATTGGCTTCTCAGAATGACATGATTCAGGGGAACAGAGTGAGAGTACAAATGCTAGAGCATTTGCCTTGTATGCAGCCAACCTGTGTTCAATCCCTGGCATCCAACGTGGTCCGTGGAGCACTGCTAGGAGTAATTCCTGAGAGCAGAGCCAGGAGTAACCCCTGAACATCACCAGGTGTGACCCAAAAAGTCAAAAAGAAAATAAAGGAATGACATGGTTCAGTCTAGAATGATTTTCTGGAAGCAGTGAAAGCTTCGTTCTCTTAGGTGAATGAGTTATTTACCATAATTCCTCAGTACCAATCAAATACAACTATTCCTTTATTGAAACTAAATTTTGGCCAGAGCAATGGTACGGTGGGTAGAGCTCTTCTTACCTTGCGTGTAGCCACCTGGGTTTGATCCCTGGCATGCAATATGGTCCCTCAAGCCTGCCAGGAGTGATTCCTGAGTACAGAGCCAGGAGAAAACCTGAGCATAGGCAGGAGAAGAAAAGAAAGAAATCCTAGTGATGACCTGCAAATATGAACCATCAACCTACAGTCTCACTCTTCCAGTAATTCAAGTAATTTGAGGAAACCAGTGTTCAAAAAAAATGTGGAATCACTTATCCAAGGTCACCAAACTGGGTGAAGCAAGGTTGTAACACAAGTCACCATCTTGGGAGCCCAACCTTTCTACCACTGCGGGGACTGCATGGGAAATCAAGAATAAATTTTCCTAGCAGATTGGAGCTACATAGAACCATGCATATATAATTTTTCTGTACCTGCTACATGCCAGGCTCTGTTGCAGGCACCAGACATGAGAGATGAGATCCCTGCCCTCATGAAATCATAATAGGAGAAACAGATGATTAACAAACACAGACACGTGGAGGAGACATAAACAGATGAGACAGAACAAAGAGGGCAATTCCCAGTAGAGAACAAGAAAGAGGTGTGGTGCCTACTAAGGGCAAGAATTAACCTTCAGAAAACCATACAGTAATCCTGTTTGTCATACTCCCAATGTGCAGAGCAGAACAGAGCAGTGTTCAGAGAGCCCCAACCCACCACTTCCGAATGATTCCCCTGCAGAGCCCTCGACCTTTGTGAATCGCTAAACAAACCTGTTCTTCCTGTGGTTCCACCTTCCCTACCTCTCCTCTCCTGTGGGATGGCACCACAGTCCGGTCCTGCTTAGAATTTTCTGTTGCACAAGAAAGCCTCCTTTTGTTTATCAGGGATGAGAGCTAAAGGCGTTAGCTTTTATCTCTCTCTTCTATTGTTCACTCATGTCACTCTTTCATTTATCCTCCTTTCATTCATGTATTCAATCAAGTGTTTCCTAAGAATGTCCATGTGCTAGCTGCTATGCTGGCTGCTAGAACCAAGCTAGAACCAAGAGCTAGATTCCAGGATACCAAACCAAGAAGCCAAGCCAAGTCATGTTCGAGTACAAAGGCGTATGAAGCAGGCAGGATGCATTGAACATGAGGGTGAGGGGCCGAGCTTTCAGAGGCTGACCAGGGTCGTACCTTGGAGGTGTCACTGGGTTGGGGATTGAGGAAGTCAGTCACAGAGGGCCAGAAAAGGTGCATTCCAGAGAGGTCTCAGAGGTCATAATGGGGGTGGGAATGTTTAGGGAAACCAAAAGGAGGGAGGGGAAGTGGATGGAGTCAGGAGGTGAGCAGGGGATAAGCTGGTGGTTAAGTATGGACAGAGACAGCTAGGAATGAGAACCAGCGTCCCACTGAGCGAAAAGCGGAAATCCACTCCCACCCCCCCAGCACCGCACCTCTAGCTCCTCAGTAGGAAGGGGGCCCAGCACAGAATGAGGGGGGAGTCTGAAGAGGAAGTGCTCCGGACGTCATGGCTGCCCTCAGCAGTGCACAAGGTCCAGATTCTGGACACCCATATCCTGGTAAGAGAAATTTTGGACTCTCCAGAGACCACTTCATTAGGAAAAAGAAAAAGCAATCATTTCCCCTTTCCCTTCCTTGGGGCTGGAGTGATAGCACAGTGGGTAGGGCGTTTGCCTTGTACGGGGTTCAATTCCCAGTATCCCATATGGTCCCCCGAGCACCACAAGGAGTAATTCCTGAGTGCAGAGTCAGGAGTAACTCTTGTGCATCGCCGGGTGTGACCCAAAAATCAAAAAAAAAAAAAAAAGGAATCATTTTCCCTTTCCCTTCCTTTTTTGTTGTTGCTATGCTGTCTAATACTGCATGCTAAATTGTAGCACCCAGAGACAGCAGACATTACACAGTAACATACGGGCTAGTGGTGGGGGCGCCCAGGGTCAAACTCAAGCTTGTAACCACCCAGTCAAACCCAGAGTCTGATGCTTTATTATTTAATTAATTTTTGTGTTTGGGCCACATCTGGTGATGTTCAGGGGTTACTCCTGACTCTACTCAGGTATTACTCCTGTCAGTGTTAGGGGAACATATCGGTTGCCGGGGATTGAACCCAGGTTGGCTGAGTGCAGGACAAATGCTCTCCCCATTGTATTATAACTCTGGTCTGGCAGATTTGTTTTTTTTTTAAAGCTTTTGGTGCTTTTCCCCTTGATTATAAAAGTAATATAATCTGTCTCCTTTTATTTTTTTTTTGCTTTTTTTGGGGGGTCACACCTGGCTATGCACAGGGGTTACTCCTGGCTTTGGACTCAGGAATTACTCCTGGCTGTGCTCAGGGGACTATATGGGATGCTGGGAATCAAACCCAGGTTGGCCACGTAGAACACCCTACCCGCTGTACTATCACTCCAGCCCCTAATCTGCCTCCTTTTAAAAAATGTTTAAATTTAGGATTTTTTCCACTAGTGTAAAATAAAGCTTTTTAAAGATAGGAAACAGCTCCGCTTGAATTTTATTTTATGAAAACACCATGACTTATAAAGTTATTCAGAGATACAATGGTTTAGACATACAATGCCCCATCACGGATCCCACCACCAGGTTCATCATCCCTCCACCAGTGTTCCCAGCTTCCCTGTCCTACCCCTCCCCCCACCCCACCCGGTCCTCTTGATAAGCAACTTTTTAAGTTTGTTTATGTAAGTTTGAGTCTCATAATTTCAGTTTTGTTGACTCTTTGGTTTGGATATTTAGCTCTACCTTTCTTTAACAACTACCTTTGTACAATGGTCCTTATTGCATCTTATCTGTCTCTTCTCCTCCCACCCCTTCACCTACTGTCTTTCCTTCTCCTCCCTGTACTTTGGGACCAAGGGCGACCCAGGCATCCCACTTTGAACCATTACATTTTCTCATCCTGTTACTCTAAACACCACATATAAGTACTATCCTGTGTTTATTCTTCTCTGGCTTACTTCATTTAACATGACATTTTCCAGTTCCATCCACATTTCAGTGAATTGCATGATTTCATCACTCCTTACCGCTGCATTGTGTATATCTACCACATCTTCTTCTTTTTTTAAAATTTGTTTTTTGAATCACCGTGAGAACAATTACAAAGCTTTCGTGTTTGAGTGTCGGTCATACAATGGTCAAACACCCATCCCTTCACCAGTGCACATTTCCCACCACCAACAACCCCAGTATACCCTCCCACCCCTACTTCTGCCCGTGTGGCAAATAATTTCCACATTACTCTCTCTCTCTCTCTCTACTTAGATTACATTCAATATTTTGACACCAGTCCCAACATTATTATTTGGAATTTTCCTCCATCAATCAGACCTGCCAAAGAGGCAACATAGACAATTTGTTTTCTATTGCTGGTTATGAATAGCACATGATATAGTGCAGAAAATTTTAGAATTTTAATGATTAGGTTTGGAGAGATTTCTACCAAGAGCCACTCGATTCCGAGATTCATTTGTGTGTCTCTGGGATCATGGCTATTAAGGAGCTTAATAAGTAGCTGGGAGGGCCATTCCCATAGGCAGCATCTTGGGGTCTCATAGTGAGGGGAGGAGAGGAATCATTTCCTCCCCTTTCGCCGTGAGGCCTGGCATGTGTTGGTCATCACTTCTGGCCTGGCATTCCTAATGAGTTTTGGAGAATGGTGGCCACCAGGCTTCCCGGAGAACAGGTAGAGGGATAGCACTACTTCCCGCCCAGGGTGACCCGGCGAAGGTGGCCTAATGCAAAGTCCAGAGGTATGTCTGCCGAGAGCTTCTTGGTTCCAAGTCTTGACCCAAGAAAACAGCTTTATTTTTTTAAAATGAGAAAATTAAAATATCTACAAGGTCAGCAAGGGACATTGTCTTCCAACTTTCTCTTGGCTATGATGGCAAGTGGGAGGAAGGAGGTTTCCATGTCCTAAGAGTGCCCGACGCTGTCACAGCTCAACCACTGACAGGCCTGAGGCATGGGGGGTTCCACGTGATGAAGGCCAGATCTTTTGGGGGCAAGCTGTTTCCCCAGAACTGAATTCCTGGGAATGTATGTGACCCCAGCCTCTGTCCTTCTTCTCAGCCATTCAAGATTTTGTAATTATTCCCCTGCACACTACACCTGAAAATTCTGTGAAAGAGATAGATGAGCTGGTGGATGTCTACAAAGAAGTGAGCTGCAACTGGAAGACAGAGGTGAGTCCTCTGGTCTGCTCAGTCCCCCTCCTGCCAGAACAAGGGGGCAGGGCTATGCTGACCTGTTGACTTCAGAGGCTCTTCAGAACCTTTCCTTTGCCTCAACAACCTCCTTGCTAAGTATGACTTGTACTGTCCACGTGGGCCTCAGGAATTCCTATAATGAGTGAAAACCGGGTGTCAGGGTCTGTGCTGGGCTGGAAGGGCTGCATTTATTTAAGTCTCCCACTAACTCCGTGAAGTAACTGCTTTTGTCATTCTCACTTTGCACCTTTGAGAACAGCAAGTGACAGAATCTTTTTTTTTTTTTTTTTTTTTTTTTTTTTTTTTTTTTTTTTATTGAATCACTGTGGGAAAGGTTACAAAGCTTTCAGGTTTATGTCTCAGTCATGCAAATATCAAACACATTTCCCTTTACCAATACTTATTTTTTACCATGAAAAACCCCAATAAAACCCCACCCCCCACCCCTCCCCGTCCCTGTGAAGCAGATGAATTCTAGTTAACACTCTATCTGCTTTGATTAGATTCATTGTTTCAATAAAAGATTCACCACTATTATTTAGAGTTTACCCCCCCCCCCCAAATCAGACATGCTGAAAAAGCATTGTGAAGTGATTTGCTTTCTACGGCTGGGTTCAAGAATTAAATGTTGGTTTTGGATTTCTGCTATTTTACCTATTGACCCTGGAAGTATTTCTACTGAAAGTCAGATAGTTAAGAAATTGGTTTCTGTGTTCTGGAGTCCTGGCCGTGCTGGAGAGCCGCTCGCGGGGGGCAACCGGTGGCCTCGGTAGGGCGTGAAGGGCGGACCGAAACGCCCCCCTTCCCATGAGGTTTTAGTCGCCCCCACACTCCCGGCTCATACCTGCTGTCCACAAGGCTCCCATGTGGCCGCCATCTTTCTTTCCAAAGAGGAGAGGGCGAATGGGGCAACACCCTTTCCCCTCCGGCAGACTTGATGGCCTGGATCAATGCAGAGTCCGTTCACTTTTCTGCTCCAAGCTGCTGGGTTCTGCATTAAGTCCTTGTGCTTCTGGGGCCGTGGCCGTGCCGGAGAGCCGCTCGCGGGGGCAACTGGTGACCTCGGTAGGGCGTGAAGGACGGACCAGAACGCCCCTCTTCCCATGAGGTTTTAGTCGCCCCCACACCCCCGGCTCATATCTGCTGTCCACAAGGCCCCCATGTGGCCGCCATCTTTCTTTCCAGAGGGAGGAGGGCGGAAGGGAGCAACACCCTTTCCCCTCTGGGCAGAAATGATTGCCTGGATTAACGCATAGTCCTTTCACTTTTCTGCTCCAAGCTGCTGGGTTCTGCATTAAGCCCTTGTGCTTCTGGGGCTGTGGCCGTGCTGGAGAGCCGTTCGTGGGGGGCAACTGGTGACCTTGGTAGGGCGTGAAGGACGGACCGGAACGCCCCCCTTCCCATGAGGTTTTAGTCGCCCCCACACTCCTGGCTCATACCTGCTGTCCACAAGGCTCCCATGTGGCCGCCATCTTTCTTTCCAGAGAGGAGAGGGCGAATGGGGCAACACCCTTTCCCCTCCAGCAGACTTGATGGGTTGGATCAACGCATAGTCCGTTCACTTTTCTGCTCCAAGCTGCTGGGTTCTGCATTAAGTCCTTGTGCTTCTGGGGCCGTGGCCGTGCTGGAGAGCCGCTCGTGAGGGGTGACTGGTGACCTCGGTAGGGCGTGAAGGACGGACTGGAACGCCCCCCTTCCCATGAGGTTTTAGTCGCCCCCACACCCCCGGCTCATACCTGCTGTCCACAAGGCTCCCATGCGGCCGCCATCCTTCTTTCCAGAGAAGAGAGGGCGAATGGGGCAACACCCTTTCCCCTCCGGCAGACTTGATGGCCTGGATTAACGCATAGTCCTTTCACTTTTCTGCTCCAAGCTGCTGGGTTCTGCATTAAGTCCTTGTGCTTCTGGGACTGTGGCCGTGCTGGGGAGCCGCTCGTGGGGGGCAACTGGTGACCTCGGTAGGGCGTGAAGGACGGACCAGAACGCCCCTCTTCCCATGAGGTTTTAGTCGCCCCCACACCCCCGGCTCATACCTGCTGTCCACAAGGCTCCCATGTGGCCGCCATCTTTCTTTCCAGAGGGAGGAGGGCGGAAGGGAGCAACACCCTTTCCCCTCTGGGCAGAAATGATTGCCTGGATTAACGCATAGTCCTTTCACTTTTCTGCTCCAAGCTGCTGGGTTCTGCATTAAGCCCTTGTGCTTCTGGGGCTGTGGCCGTGCTGGAGAGCCGTTCGTGGGGGGCAACTGGTGACCTTGGTAGGGCGTGAAGGACGGACCGGAACGCCCCCCTTCCCATGAGGTTTTAGTCGCCCCCACACTCCTGGCTCATACCTGCTGTCCACAAGGCTCCCATGTGGCCGCCATCTTTCTTTCCAGAGAGGAGAGGGCGAATGGGGCAACACCCTTTCCCCTCCAGCAGACTTGATGGGTTGGATCAACGCATAGTCCGTTCACTTTTCTGCTCCAAGCTGCTGGGTTCTGCATTAAGTCCTTGTGCTTCTGGGGCCGTGGCCGTGCTGGAGAGCCGCTCGTGAGGGGTGACTGGTGACCTCGGTAGGGCGTGAAGGACGGACTGGAACGCCCCCCTTCCCATGAGGTTTTAGTCGCCCCCACACCCCCGGCTCATACCTGCTGTCCACAAGGCTCCCATGCGGCCGCCATCCTTCTTTCCAGAGAAGAGAGGGCGAATGGGGCAACACCCTTTCCCCTCCGGCAGACTTGATGGCCTGGATTAACGCATAGTCCTTTCACTTTTCTGCTCCAAGCTGCTGGGTTCTGCATTAAGTCCTTGTGCTTCTGGGACTGTGGCCGTGCTGGGGAGCCGCTCGTGGGGGGCAACTGGTGACCTCGGTAGGGCGTGAAGGACGGACCAGAACGCCCCTCTTCCCATGAGGTTTTAGTCGCCCCCACACCCCCGGCTCATACCTGCTGTCCACAAGGCTCCCATGTGGCCGCCATCTTTCTTTCCAGAGGGAGGAGGGCGGAAGGGAGCAACACCCTTTCCCCTCTGGGCAGAAATGATTGCCTGGATTAACGCATAGTCCTTTCACTTTTCTGCTCCAAGCTGCTGGGTTCTGCATTAAGCCCTTGTGCTTCTGGGGCTGTGGCCGTGCTGGAGAGCCGCTCGTGGGGGGCAACTGGTGACCTCGGTAGGGCGTGAAGGACGGACCGGAACGCCCCCCTTCCCATGAGGTTTTAGTCGCCCCCACACCCCCGGCTCATACCTGCTGTCCACAAGGCTCCCATGCGGCCGCCATCCTTCTTTCCAGAGAAGAGAGGGCGAATGGGACAACACCCTTTTCCCCTCTGGGCAGAAATGATGGCCTGGGTTAACGCATCGTCCGTTCACTTTTCTGCTCCAAGCTGCTGGTTTCTGCATTAAGTCCTTGTGTTTCTGGGGCTGTGGCCATGCTCCAAACTTAACTCTGATTTTCAGGGAGAAAGATTGGGTGGTTTACTTCTCATTGATCACTTTGTATATAGAGAGATGTCGCGCGGCCGCGTAAGCGGCCGCGCGGCTTTGAGAAAAAGTCCTCGTTCCCGCATACTCGAGCTGTGTTTGTAGAGGCTTCTGGTCACCAGGGTTCCATCTGGGGGAGGCGGGATGCGGCGCCTACTCCATCTGGAACTTCCCGGTGCTCTCGGCTCTTTTTGGAACCTGTTTTTTCTTTTTTCTTTTCTTCCGGGATCCCGCACCCTCCATGTGTTCCTTCTCTTATTCTGAATGTTTCAAAGATGGCGCTGGGGGGCGGGCTGTGGGCATGACTTCCGGGATCAGAGGTTACCTGGGAGGTGTAGTCCGGCAGATTTGAGAAAAAGTCCTCGTTCCCGCATACTCGAGCTGTGTTTGTAGAGGCTTCTGGTCACCAGGGTTCCATCTGGGGGAGGCGGGATGCGGCGCCTACTCCATCTGGAACTTCCCGGTGCTCTCGGCTCTTTTTGGAACCTGTTTTTTCTTTTTTCTTTTCTTCCGGGATCCCGCACCCTCCATGTGTTCCTTCTCTTCAAGTGACAGAATCTTAAACTGGCTCTAGAAACCAAGAAGCAACTTATTCGTGCTATAACTAAAATATCCAGCTGTTATTTAGGCAAAGCTGGATCCAGGGTACAAACAAGGTTATTAGAACTCGGATAACCTCCATTTTTTTTTCCCTCTCCTTTTGACCCTCTGTTCCACTAGGTGAACTCAATTCTTCTAAGAATCTCCAATTAGGGGACCAGAGCAATGGTACAGCAGTTAGGGAACTTGCCTTAGGCTCAATCCCTGGCACCTCAAGCAACACCAGGAGTGATCCATGAGTGTAGAGCCAGGAGTAAGCCCTGGGCACTGCCTGATGTGGCCCAAAATTAAAAAACAAAACAAAACAAAAAAATCTGCATTCTTAGGATGGCAAGACAATCACCAGTTACTTCCTGATGAACTGACAAGTTTTCTTTCCCATAATGCAACAGTTGTTCTGGGATTGAATCTTGTGTCCATCACCGTGATCAGGGGATTGAGATGATTTGATTGGCCAAAACTGTGTCAGTTTTCCACCCCAACCATCATAGACGGGTGAAGAGTGTAAGTGGCTTCACGTAGAAGCTAGGGCATAGAAGGGGACTATATCCAGCATCCTCCTTGGCCACAGTTAATTTCCCAGCTGGAAAACCGGGAGGCCAGCCCTGTGTCCTGGTGGTCTGCAAAAGCCTCGCCAGTATGGACATGCTCTTTCACTTTCCTCTTTGCTCATTCCAGAGGCCCCTTCCTTCCCACTCAGTCCTGCAAGTCAAAGTGCAAAATTAGTCAGAATGTGGTTCCAGGGCTGGGACATGGAGCTCACGGGAGTGTGTTTCACATCTTGCTTATAAAAAGCAGACCAAAGGAAAGATTGAAAGTCATTCAACAAGAATCAGCTGAACACCTATGAAGGGCCAGACCCTCGTGGAGAATTAGGAATGTGAATGTGAACAAGCAGGGCGAGCCTGGAGCTGAGGGGCTGCTAGCAGGAGTAGCCTGGGGGTCCAGCATTGACCTCACCACTTGAACCTCCTGAGGAGTGAAGTAGAACAGACCACTTAATCCCACTCTTCTGCGTCCACAGAGGTTAAAGATCCCTTCTGCCATGCAATGGTGTTTCATGAGATTTAAGTTAAACTTCATAAAATGCTAGTCTGGGTCTGTGCATGGAGAGTGGCCAGTAAACTGAGCCTGTATTAATAGAAATATGTTGGCTGTGGGGTTAAGGATGACATCCTATCCGTTTCAGAGAAAAATAGTCACCAAGGTCAAAATTAAGTGTTTTGGAACAAAACTCTCAAGTCAGTGACAATCCTGAACAATAGCACAATCAAGGAAATCTGACACTTCCTTTGGACTGGGGAATATTACAAATTTGTCCCTAGAGCCCCAAAAGTGAAGGGAAAAGCACTTTTTCCCCCCAGACATCAGTAGTTTATTATTTGTTTAGTCCAAACACATTCAAAATGGAAACTCAAAGAATGCATTCCACCTGAAACAATTAAACTAGAGTCTATCAATGTATAATGCTTAACACTACAGCAATAAGGATGGTACTCTATTGTCTACTATACTTATGTAAGCCAAAAATGGCAAAATCAGTTTGGTTTCAACAGTGTCAGAAAGAGAGGATATTGCCATCAAAAAACCCCATTAAATAATAGTAATAGTTGAAGAATATTTTCACTGGAAAAGGGACAAAACATGGGACCATGGTACAGTACTTCAGATGAACAATCACCACGTAAACTTCTCCATATGATGTTTCCATGTTCTATTTGTAGTATATGTGTAAAGAAGGAAGCTGAATAGCTCTTTGCTCAAAAATTTTTTTAAATCACACTTAGCATTTTTTGTCATTAATTTTGGTGGAAAACTTCAAACAGGAAAAATCGTTAACCTTGCCAAAATGACTACGAGAAATCTGAGTCCTCAAACCATGGGCAAATCGTGCAAGACTCGGGCAAGCACTTCTAAACTTGGTTGATGGCCTAGGGGTGGGGGTGGGGAGGTGGGGTGAAAAGGTTACTTCATGGCCCATTCCCTTTGGTTTCTCCCACTTCCTTCATACAAAGATTCCCCACAGGACTTCTCAAATTAAAAAAAAAATCCCTCAGGAGAAAGGGTGCCAATGCTGTCAAATACACCACCTTAGTTCATTTTTCTCTGCTGGGAAACAAAAGAGGCTGATTCAATTGCTTATGCCCTGCAGTGTTTTGTGCCGGAGATAAAGATGTGAGGGAATAAATAGGTGGAATCCATTTCTCTTCACTTACCTCTGCAGCTGAGTTAGATAATGCAGTGGCTAGGAAGAGCAGCTATAGTGAGCATCCCCCTCTGTCTGATATATATATATATATATATATATATATATATAGTTACAAACTGTGACTCAACTTTAAACCCCAGACGCTTCTTTTGAAAAGCCAAAAGTGGCCAAGGATGCCACTCAGCAATAGGCATTTGCATTTGCTATGCATGTGTGAGACCCTGGGTTCAATCTGTAGCACCACAGGAAAACCGTACAACCAACAACCAACCAAAGCAACTGAGAAAGATCCCATATGTTTGTTAAGGCACTTGAACAAAGTGCTGAGAACCAGGTGGTTTAAGAACAGAAATGTACAGCCCAGCAGTCTGCTTCCTTCTGAGGTTTCTTGTCTCCTGGGTCTCCCCTATGCCTCCGACTTTCTCCCCTTTTGAGACAGGCGAGTATTTGGTCCATACTCCGTGGTGCTCAGGGGCCATGCCTGGTTCTGTTCTCAGGGGTGACCCTGGACATCTTGATAGAGTGGCAGGAATTGAATCCGGTCAGTCACCTGCAAGGGTGCGCCTTACCGTCTATAGCATCTCTCTAGCCTTCCTACTCTTTTTCTAGAAGGACTCCTTCCTACTGGGTCAGGCCCCAACCACATAACCTCTGTTAGTCACCCCTTAGTCACCCCTGTTTCCAATTGTGATCACAATCTAAGGTACTGGGGACAGGATTTCAACATGTGAATTTGGAGGAAGACAGTGTAGCCCACACGAACCCACTGTTTACTGTTTCTGGGAAATGGAGAGCAGTTCATTTTTGTTTCTTTTTGGGTCACACTTGTCTGTGCTCAAGGCTTACTCCTGGCTCTGTTCCCAGGCATCACTCCTGGCTGGGGCTGGGGGAACTCTTAGTCGTGCTGGGCATGGAACCTGGGTCAGCTGTGTGCGAAGCAAGTGCCTGACCTGCTGTGCTATTTCTAGCCTCAGTTATTTCCCCCAACCCCCCTGTCATCAGACAATGTGCCAATTGTGACACATTGGAGAGGCACATGTCACCCAGTTATTATGCTTATGAACAGGAGGGTCTGGGGTGGGGTTCTGAATGAAGGTGCTTGGCAGCAATGTGCATCTGATGGCAGTTCCAAATCCTGTCTTTCAGAATTTCATTTTCATGGGAGACTTCAATGCTGGTTGCAGCTACGTCCCCAAGAAGGCCTGGAAGAACATCCGCCTGAGGACTGACCGCCATTTTGTGTGGCTGATTGGGGACCATGAAGACACCACGGTCAAGAAAAGCACAAAATGTGCTTATGACCGGTAGGAAGCATCTGCTGGCCCCCACAACCCCTGGGGCACTTGTGTGCATGAGGAAAAGTGCTATGGTCTAGAAGGGCGAAATACCTGACTCTGAAAGCTGTCAGTTCAGCCTCAGGCCCCTCTGCCAGGTCCTCTGTGCAAGCTTAGGTTGAATTCGAATCTTGGCTCTGCCTCTTACGTGACCAAGAAATGTAAGCTCTCCAGGTCTTGTTTTTCTTACCTGTAAAATAGGGATCACAGTAGTACTTACTGGTGGGTGAATGAGGAGGGTTGAATCAAATAACCTTCATAAATCTCCAATTGCCTGGCAGAAGGGAAGCACTCAGTCTGTCCATCGGCCGTTCATTCTTCCATCAAGGAAAGCACACCTCAATTGACTCAATCGTCCCCTCTCACTGGGTATTAGTTTAGTACCAAAGTTTTGCTTTGTAAAGCATGGCTGGTGGCCGGGGAGACAGCTCAAAGGACTAGAGGATGTGTTTTACATGCAGGAGCTTGCTGTTTGCATTCTGTGTCATATTGGGGACTTCCTCAGAGTAAAACTCTAAACATGCGATCAGAGCCAGAGAGATAGTACAGAGGTTAAGACTCATGCCTGGTATGTGACTGACTCCAGTTTCACCCCGGGCTCCCACAGGTTTCCCCGAACACCAGGTGAGCCCCACTGGGTGATCAGCGTCATCCAGGCAGCATCATATTCCTGGTCCCTCTGGCTCAGTCAGCCTAAGCATCATTTGAGGAAAAAAAAATTATTTACCTTTTAAAAAGTTTTAACTAAACATTCCCTAAATACAAGTATATACACTTACGTAAGAGCATTCTCTTCTATTTATTAAACCTATTCGTTTCCAGTTTGCTTTCACCTTTGCTCCTTAGATCAGGCGGAGAGGGGGAGTGCTCAAAGCAGAATGCCCCCATTCACAGCAGAGCCCTCCCCTGGGAAACCCCTGGGGGCCCTGATTCGGCAGAGGCCTCACTCCTTTTGCCCAGCCAGCCTGACAGGGTCAGCGGCAATGATACTGTTATCATTCATCCCACTTCTCACTTCTTGAATTCTGAGTCCTCACTTTCGTTTCCTTCCTGCATCCTCGTTTGTTCCTCTTGAAGCTTTCAAGGGTTCGTGAGGCCTTTGCAGAAGTCATTTCTCCACCTTCCAAAAGTGGAAGTAGCCCCTCACACTGCAGAAAGTATCTAGGTGGGAAGCTGAATCAGGAAAAGTGGAAGCAATCCAAAAAAACAGCACTCTCAACCTGCTACTTGCTGTTCTTCAGGGTGGTGTAGCAGAAAATCTCTCCAGAGCCGGGGCTACCAGACACAGAGAAACTGGCCCCAGGCCCACAATGCCCACGTCTTGAGTCCCCATTTCCCAGATGAGGGTACAAGCTGAAAAGGGTCTGGAGTTGGAGCTTCATGTCGATGGACAGTCTACACAGACCTTGGCTCCATTGCTGAAATCAATAGGATGTCCTGAAGTGACTCTCTCCTCCCCTTCTCCAGGATCGTGCTCCGGGGGCGAAAACTCATCCACGCTGTGGTCCCCAAGTCAAGCAGCGTCTTTGACTTCGAGAAAGCATACGGGCTGACTGAAGAGCAGGTAAGGCCGGCCTCATGTCTCTCTATGCCACAATCCTGGGAGGAAGGGTCGATGTCACCCTCAGAGGGTGACACCAGTGGAGACATAACTGTGGAGTATTGTGGAGTCTCAACCCCTATGAGTCTATGATTTTTGTCTTTTTTAATGAAAAAAAATAAGTTTCTAATCAAATCACCATAAATCAGGAAGTTATAAAGTTATTCCTGATCAGGTTTCAGGTGTATAATATTCCAACATCCATCTCTTCACAGTGTCCACTTCTCCCCACCAGTTTCCCCAGTTTCCTCCCCCCACCCCACCCCCAACTCGCCTCTATGACAGACACTTTTTTCTTTTTTTCCTTTTGGGCACAGTGGTTCCCAATCCAGTCACTTACAGAGTATCACGCATATCACTTCACCTCCTTTCAGCGCCCCCTCCACTAAATCTCTGACTTGGGGAGCTCTATCAAAATTGCTGATTGAGCCAGTCCAGGGACAGTGCTCACTAGTGTGTGTTCTGGGGAGGAACTTTGGGTGCTTTGGTCTTCTCTGGTCATGAATTTATTCATCCCTAAGACAACAGTGCCCCTAACTTGCTCATCTGTGTTCCATTTCTTGTAGGCCCTGGACGTCAGCGACCACTTTCCTGTTGAATTTAGACTAAAATCTTCAAGCGCCTTGACCAACAATAAAAAACTTATCTCTCCAAGGATGGAGAGAAAGAGCCATCGGTCCTAGAGAGGCAGGCACCTCTCTATGAACCATATCTTGCCTGTAAATAAATCAGCTCTCACAGGTAGAAACATTCTTTGCTCTCAGGGAACAAGTCTGGCCCAGATGCTCCCATCTTTCAAGTTCAATTTTATCTGCCTTGAGCCAATCTGGGAGGAGTCTCCTACTCGTCCTCTTGGGGTCGTACTGCCCCCAAAGTGCCTAGAATGAAACTGGGGGCTTTTGCCATCACACGGATGGTCTTTTCACTCTGAAAAGGCCAGAGTCCCACTAACTGTTGTGGCCACTGCTGTCACCCAGCCAGGAGAGCAGCTCAGGAGGAAAAACATTGCTTCAGCCTTCATGCAGGGGCCTGCCCCATGGCAAACGGCCACACACACCAAGGCCCCCACTGCACCCCAATTTGAACAATGCACTGTTTGAGGAATCAGAGTTCAGGTCCCCATCATGCTCTGCAGGGATCAAGGATGAAGGTCCCTTCCCTCTGGTCTCCCCAACTCTGAACTGGCCTCAGCCAGCCTAGTTACCCCAGGATACTCCCGCTTGAAATTCCATTTTGACCACTTCCTGCCACAGGCTCCACTTCCTGTTTCTAAACCCTGCTGGGGTTCACTAAGACCACTGGGACAAAGCCAGATGCTTGGTGACGCAGGAAACCTCTCTGGATGTCCCCATCACAGAGACACAGCAGGGCAGCCTCCTCTGAACACTCCATGCCCAGAGGCCTTCCCTGGCCCTGCATGCCCTGAGCTTTTTCTTCTCTCCCCAGCCCAGGGTCTGTGCCAAATTCCCCGGGGTTTCCGCACCTGGGCCCTGCTCCTATAGTAATGTTAACCCAGGGCATGTACCTTGGGCCAGATCTGGGCTCCTTGGGCGGACCAGAAGTGACAGAGGCCTCATGGGCTGGTAGGAAATTTGGAGAATTTGGTTCTTTTTCAAACCGAGTTGCAGAGGAGTCCTGCAAAGTGACACCTTTGGCTGGGTTTCTCCAGCACAGCCATGATGCATAAGCATGGCTGATTATGGCCCAGCAACAAAGAATGAGCGGTTGTTGGAACACAGGGTTTCTGTCTCGAGCCTGAGCCCTCGCTGCACCTGTGCACACTTCCAGAGTCTTCGTTAAATCAGCACCAGGCAGGGCTTTGGCAAGCTCAGGGAACAGAAACCCCCAGACCTGCTTCCACGCTTTGCTTCTTTCTTTTAATGGGTCAGGGATGATGGAACTCTGAGCTAATTGAAATAAGCCTTAATCTCGATGTTTGGAAATTCAGTAGCATCTGATGAAATAAAATTAAAAAAAAAAAGAAATGGAGGAAACCATTGTCCTGAAGCATCCAATTATGCTCTTGGTGTTCTTATTGGAATGGAGGTGTGTCGGGGGAGGGGGGTGGCAAGACTGCCAAGATTCTATGATCCCCTCTTCTGGGCAAACTCCACAGGGCATGAGGGGCCTTCTTGTTGGCACAACCTGGCAGAGCTGTAGAAGGATATCCTTCTGTCCCCTGGGCCACCTGGTGTGGTGGTGGTGGTGGGCAGGCCGGGGTGGGGGGGTGGGTGGCGGCACGAGGAACTTCTGCCACGTTCTAGGAAAGGGTTGTACTTGGTTGGATGCACCTTTCAGTCCAACTTGGTTCAGACAGGAACTTCTGGGCACCTGAATCTCAGGGCACTGGTCACTGTGCCCATAGTCAAGCCCACCCCACCTCAGGGCTTGGGGACAAGGCCCAGGAATCTGCATTCTGAGCAAGTCCCCAAGCTGAAGTCGTACTTTCCTTTCTGCATTGAGGGCCAGATTTCGAGAGCATTCTGAAAGGAGGAGCCATTCTCAGCTGTCTCTCTGTCAGTGAGACCAAACACCCCTGGAGTTCCCTGGTGTATAAAATGGAAAGGAGAAGGATGCTGAGAGAATCAGCCTGTGGGGGGAGTGCAGAGGAGAGAAAGTCGGGGAAATGCCCTTCAGTACCTTTCCTGTTCCATGGGCAGTGTCCCCAGACCTACTCCCTGAAAGGGAAGCCCCTTGGAGTCTTTGGGTGCACAGTGCTCTCATCTCATGATCTAGAATGAGCGTCCAAGCAGGCCCGATTTCCGTTTCTTTATCACCCTTTCCAGCAAGTCCCTGCATACTTGAGCCTGAAGAAAGGGAGCTGCCCCGCTTCTGGGCTCTTTCCTGCCACTGACACTGTAACCCTCCCTGGGCCCTTCCTCCTAACCTGTGGGGCCAGCAGGGGACGGAGCTTCTCCAGGTCAGCAGTCCCAGGTCTTTGCCTGCCTTCCTGGGACAAGCACGTTCAAAGGAACAAACCATCCAGGAAGGAAGGTGACAGGTCACATTCCGCTCCTCCCGGGAAGGGCTCCAGCCGTGAGTGTGGGGTCCTAGAGCAGAGGTCCTGAGAGACCCCTGTAGACACACAAATCCCTCAGGCTTCCACCCAGGGGTCCTGGAGGCCTCATTGAGGGGCCAGTGTTGTCATATCACTCCCATGGGGCCACCTGGAAGGAGGCAGTCACCATGCTGCAGAGGACACCTTCAAACTTGATCTGATTTATTTTGGTTCTGGGGCCCAGTGTTTCTCAGAGGCTATGCCTAGCTCCATGCTCAAGGGTCATTCCTGGTGGTGCTCAGAGGAACAAAGACTGACCCTGAGCTTCCCGCAGGTAAAACATACACTCCAGCCCACTGTGCCACTCTCCAGACCCCCTTCAAACTTGAGCATTCAGGGAAGCTAGTGAGACTGGGTAAAACGAAGGGGACTCAGGGAAAGGAGGATGTGTGTGAGGCGTGCACAGGATGGATGGGGACTCAGAGCACACGGTGACTAGAACACACACAGGATGATGGGCCGCACCTCTATGCAGGAGCGAGCAGGTTGCAGCCAGACACCAGGCCTTGGGACCCCTCAGGCAGCACCTGGGTCTTGTCTGATCCCCTAATTAGCCCCCACTCTGGTCCCACCACATCCACTGGCGGCCTACAACCTGTTCTCCTCCAACAACTCCAATGTTCTTCCTAAAATGCAAATCAAACATCTCTGGTCCAAAACCCTTCATGACTCCCACTTCACTTTGGATTAAAAAACCCAGGCCTTACCTTGAGTATGAAGTCCTGTATTTCCTTGTTTTTCTTTCCTCTTCCTATTTGGGCCGCACTCAGCTGTGTTTGGGGCTTCCTGCTGGCTCTGAGCTCCGAGATCAGTCCCAGTAGTGCTTGAGGCACATTCATGGCTTTGGAGATTGAACCCAGGTGAGCTGCATGAACGGCAAGTTCCTTAATCCCCGCGTATCACTCTGGCCCAGAAAATAAGTATTTTGTTTGCTTGTTTTTTTTGGACCACAGATGGCGATGCTCAGGGAACTATATGCAGTGCCAGGATTCAAACCCTGTCCTGGCTGCAGTCGCTTGCAAGTCAAGTGTCTTAATCTCTGCACTATCTCTCCAGCCCTTAAAGTTTCCCATTTCTAATGAAGAAAAAGGCAAAGATCACTGGGTAAGAGGATTGCTGTGGTTTTCCCCGGAGAAATCCTCGCAGGGCTGGAGAAAGTGCAAGTGTTAAAAGGCTTGTCTTGAATCAGCTGACCCTGGTTCCCAGGATCACATTTGGTCCCGAGCCCCTCTGAGTGTGGCTCCCTCACCATCCCTCCTCCTCTCCAAAAAACCCCCCAAAATTCATGGGGTGATTTTTGCTGGTATGCACTGGGAAATTACCAAATGAGAACAGAATCCTCTATTAAAGTGTCTCAGACTATTTGAAGGCTCTTGGAAATACCATGGATATGAGCACTGAACCCTTAAAATCCAGAGTAAACCTCTTGGCGGCTCCTTGAATTTACTTTCCTCATCTTTCCACGGGCTGGAGCGATAGCACAGCAGGTAGGGCGTTTGCCTTGCACGCGGCCAACCTGGAGGACCCAGGTTCGATTCCTCCACCCCTCGGAGAGATCAGCAAGCTACCGAGAGTATCTTGCCCGCACGGAAAAGCCTGGCAAGCTACCCATGACGTATTCGATATCACAATGGAGACGTCACTGGGCCCGCTCGAGCAAATCGATGAACAATGGGAGGACAGTGACAGTGATGGCTTTCCACACGCTGTTCCTCTGCTGCCCCTCCCTGCCCTCTGCCCTGCAAGCACAGCCTCCCTCTCTCCACAGACTAAGATTTTAATGCCTCCAAACCCCACACATCTCCTCCACCAAGCAGTCTCCTCACATAACACAGAGACACATACACCGCAGACACACCCCACACACAGATACAAGCACACCACACACAACACAAACCCAGACACACACATGCCACACACCCTATGCACAGATACACACACAACACACCCCCAGACACACACCATAGACACACACCACACATGCCACACCCAGACACACACACACCATAGACACACATCACACATGCCACACACTGCACATATCACACACACCACATATTCCACACACAGATCAAACCCTGCCCACAACACACAGATACACCACAGACATACACCACACCTGCCACACATACCACACACACAACATACACCAGACACACACACCACACATGCACCACAAGTACCGCACACAGATACACACACACACCACCCAGATACACATGGACACACACCACACATGTCCTACACAGAAACACACCACAGACACAGACACACACGACACACGCACACACACACACGGCACACATATTCTCCAGCTGCTCCAGCTTCTGACTGACACAAGCCCCTTTCACTGCCTCCTGAGTTCCCTGAAGGTGAGAGAAGTCATGTTAGCCATTTGTGTACCAACTCCCTGACCTTCTAATCTCTAGGAAAGGTTTACTTCCTCCATGAAATATCCTGGAAGTTTCCCTTGTTTTTTCCCCAACATCTATTTTGAGATTCTTGCTTGCTGGAGGGATTTTAATAGTTTCATAAAGGTTAACGCTGAAGAAATCCTTAGAGATGATGACAATGCAGTCGGGGACAGACCTCATCAGTGGAGCACTGGCCTCTCGTCTGAGTGTTTAGTCCAACCTCCAGCACAGTAGGGAGAGTGGCTGAGGCTAATGATGATGACAGTAACAGTGAGAGTTGCCCCTTGCTGGCCTTGCTCGAAGAGGATAAGGCCTGTAGTGCTCACTAGAGCCCAACGTAGCTTTAGAAAGTGTGTGTCGGGGGGCTGTTCCATTTACCAGATGAGAAAACTGGGGCCCAGGGACATTAACTTGCACAAGATCACACAGCTGGTACGTAGCCCAGGTTGACTTTACAATGAAGCATAAAAGGTATAAGGTGTGCATCCCTGATACTTTTAGGGGCTGTGGAAATATCCTCGTTTCTGAAGAAAAAAAAAGATTGAATTTTAGTTGAAGCAAACATTTAATGTGTAATCTTTAAAACTTTTATATTCATACCAACGTAGTTGTGAAATAAAAAATTGAATATTTGTGTATTTTGTGAAAGAAAGGAAGTGCGAAGGCTAAAGTATCTAGGGCTGACAAAAGTCATAATGTGACGCTGATGCAGTCAGAAGATAAATCAGGTCAGAAATCAGGTCAGTCGGCCTCCCAAATCGAGTCTAGTCTAATCTGAGTTTCAGGAGAGGAAATTGGGCAGATGGATGAATGAAAGAACCTAGTGGCCGGTTTCTAGTGACCCGACATGGTGCATGTTGCGACAGCGCCCCCTGGTGGGCTTTCAGGAAACTTCCTTTCAGTCATAGGATGAGCCTAGAGGGGAAGGCCAGGCCTAGGCACCTGTGTCATACACATTCTTTGTAAACACACACACACACACACACACACACACACACACACACACACACAGGCACGCACACACACACATGCGCGCAGTTATTCCTCAGAATTCATGTTTCTAAAGTGTTTTTATCAGTGCTGTCAGATAGGAATGCCAGGTAAGGGCTGGTGAGCTGAGCTGAGCACATGCTTTGCATGAAGGAGGCTCGAGTTCAATTTTCAGAACACAGAGTCCCTCAAGCCTGGCCCCCAAACAAAACAAAACAAAACAAAACAAAACAAAAACCAAACCAAAACAAAAAATCGGGTAAAGCCACTGTTTTCTAGGAGTTATATTAGAAAAAAAAGCAAATTTTTTTTGTTTTCGCTTTTTATTTATTTCGATTTGCTCGAGCGGGCCCAGTAACGTCTCCATTGTGAGACTTTGTTGTTACTGTGTCTGGCATATCGAATTCGTCACGGGGAGCTTGCCAGGCTCTGCCGTGCGGCGAGATACTCTCGGTAGCTTGCTGGGCTCTCCGAGAGGGGCGGAGGAATCGAACTCGGGTTGGCCATGTTGGCTGCGTGCAAGGCAAATGCCCTACCCGCTGTGCTATCACTCCCGGAGAGCCTGGCAAGCTACCGAGAGTATTCGATATGCCAGACACAGTAACAACAAAGTCTCCAATGGAGATGTTACTGGGCCCGCTCGAGCAAATTGATGATCAACGGGAGGGCCTTTACTTACTTTACTTATTTATTTATTTATTTATTTATTTATTTTTACAAAGCTTTCGGGTTTAATTCTCGGTCACACAATGAAACACTCGTACCTTCACCAGTGCCCATTCTTCACCACCAGATACCCCAAGTATATCCCCATCCCACACCCTCCCCCTACCTGTGGGGCAGATGATTTCCAAATTACTCTCTCTCTACTTTGATTACATTCAATATTTTGACCCCAGACCCACCATTATTATTTGGGATTTTACCCCAACACTCAGATCTGCTGAAAAGGCAACAGTAGACAATTTGTTTTCTGTTGCTGGTTACGAATAACATATGATGTCATGTGGCTGCCGTAGTGGCCATGCTATTTTAAAATTCCAAAATTTTAACAATTAAATCTGGAGAGATTTCTTGCCCAAACCTGCTGGGTTCTGAGATTTGTTCCTGATTCTTTGGGATCACAGCCATTAAGCAGCTTGATCAGGAGCCAGAGAGGCCGTTTGTGGGCGGTGACTCAGGGTCTTGTTGGGACGGGGAGGAAAGGGACGGCTCCACCTCCATCTCGTGAGGCCCACGTGTCTCATCACTGCGGGCCCAAATCTGACTGTCCAGTGGCCTCTGGTGGATGACAGCCACCGAACCGCCAGAGAGCAGGTGGAGGGACAGCACCCTTTCCCGCCTGGGGTGGCCCGGCGACAGTAACCTACTGCGTGGCCTGGACGCATTTCTGCCAATAGCCACTGGTTTCGAGATTTTTTTCTGAGTCTCTGGGATCATGGCCATTAAGCAGCTTGATCAGGAACCAGAGAGGCCATTCTTGTGCGGCGACTCGGGGTCTGGTTAGGATGGGGAGGAAAGGGCCGGCTCCACCCCCATCCCGTGAGGCCCCACATATCTGTCACTGTGGGTCCAAACCTGACTGTCCAGTGGCTTCTGGAGGATGACAGCCACCGGGCCGCCAGGGGGAACAGGCCAAGACACGAAACCTATTCCCACCTGGCGTGGTCTGTGCCGGTAACCTACTGCAGGGACCAGATGAATTTCTGCCAAAAGCCGTTGGGTTTCGAGATTTGCTTCTGAGTCTCTAGGATCATGGCTGTTAAGCAGTTCGATCAGGAACCAGAGAGGCCATGCCTCCAATTATATAGCTAAGCCAGAGGTGGTTCGCGGGTGTGTCTCCCACATACCTAACTTTTGGCCGTTTACTTTCTTGGTAAACTCTGCTCCAAGTTGTTGGGGTCTGGCCAAAGTCACAGCAGCAATTCTGGGGTATCTGGAAGTCTGAAGGCGCCATCAGGTTGCTGCTGATGCACTAGCCTCACAGGTACAGATTGACCTGCTGACGGCACCATACCCTGTTTTCGCTTTTTAAATTTGATTTTTATCTCAATGTTACTTTCTTTCTCCTCTACTTATGTAATTTATTATTTACAATGCCGAGAATTCAACTTAGTATCCTAATAATTTTGCACACATAAATTAAGGACCCAATAAAATAAAATTATTGGGACTTGGGTGGTGGATCAAAAAATAATAAATTTGAGGGCTGGAGTGATAGCACAGCGGTTAGAGTGTTTGCCTTGCACGTGGCTGACCCGGACTCGATTCCTAGCATCCCATATGGTCCCCTGAGCACCACCAAGAGTAATTCCTGAGTGCATGAGCCAGGAGTAACCTTTGTGCATTGCTGGGTGTGACCCAAAAATCAATAATAATAATAATAAATTTGATTTTTAAAATTTTGTTTCCTTACTCTTTTCTTTAAAAAATTTTTTGGTAATAATATTAATTTTCACAGCGTTTCTTTTTTTGTTTTTTTAATTTCATTTTTTTTATTAGTGAAGCACCATGAGGTACAGTTGTAGGTTTACAAATCTTTGTGCTTGGGTTTCGGTCATACAATGATCAAATACCCATCCCTCCACCAGTGCCCATTTCCCCCCACCCCCCCTCCCACCCTGTCTCTGTGGCAGGGCATTCCCCTTTGTTCTCATTCTCCTTTTGGGTGTTGTGGTCTGCAAAAGAGGCATTGAGTGGCAATCATGTTCAGTCCAGTCTACTTTCAACCTGCATCTCCCCTCCTGGGAGGATCCTCCAAACACCCTTTATTTGGTGCTCCCTTCTCTATCTGAACTGCCCTTTCCCCTAGAATACCCGGCTGGCCTCTAAGCTATGGAGTAATCCTCCTTCACAGCGTTTTTGATCTGACTCTACAGTCAGCAAACAACCAAGGCCCATATCCTATTTTTTTTTTCTTTTTTGGGTCACACCCGGTGATGCTCAGGAGTTACTCCTGGCTCTATACTCAGGTATTACTCAGGCAGTGCTCCAGGGACCATATGGGATGCTGGGAATTGAACCCGAGTTGGCTGCTTGCAAGGCAAATGCCCTTCCCACTGTGCTATCACCCCAGCCCCGGCCCATGTCCTATTTTTTAAAATAAACTTTAGCTGAAACCTACCACACACCATGTGGCTGTGAGTTGCCTGTGATTCTTCCTGTTACAGGGGGACACTGAATAGTGTTTCTGAGGCAGTGCAGCACACAGGCTTGAGAATATTTGCATCTGGTCCTTCACAGAGAAAGTTTGTCAGTCTCTGGTTTAACACAGTGGGGGCTGAATGTGTAATTCGATATTAATGTAAATGTGTAAAACTACATTCATGAGATATTTTAATTTCATCTTACTGAATTTTGAAATTAGATGTGCCTTTTATACTTGGGATACTTCTCAATTTGAATAAGATACATTTCAAGTGTTCATGGAATGCCTGACTGGCTCACGGCCACTGCATAAACAGTGCAGATTTAGAAAGATACAGCATAACTAAATTAACTACAGAATTAAGGACCCCAGAAGAATTACACCCTGACATCCTGGACAGCCACTGTTTGTGTAATGAATCAACCACTTCCCCAGCCTCTAGAATGGTGCCAGCTATGTCCTACCATGCTCAGGAGAACTGAGACAATAATGTCTCAAATCATTTTCAGTAGAACTTAATTTGTAAAATCCCAACTGTGGAAGCCCATCTTTTAAAAAAATTTTTTTATTGTATTGCAATTACATAAACCAGGGCCATATTCTGTATTTTATATAAGCATAAAATCCTAATATAGAATTCCCATATCTTTTCCCTAAAGCCCCATAACACAATGTGATAATGATGATATGGGGTCTGAAAATACTACATACACTCTGCACCCTAGTTTGATTCCTAAGGAAAGGAAAGCAGAACAGAAGAAAACTTAAATCTTGCCCGTTCAATAGCAAGCTTTAGAAAGACTTGAGTAAAACACAAGACAAAATGCTGCTTAACTAAAACATTCATTAAACTACCAAAGGAGACAACCAAAAAGTTAACTATTTGCTGTTTTGGGGGGTACCAATAACATCAGCGGAGAGCGTGAATGCAGTCCCCCACTATCACAAGTTAGGTAGCTGAGTGTTCTACATCTGGGGAAATCTCAGGGGTCAGCACATCCAGAGCGCAATGGATAAACCTCACCCTGGGAAAACCACCTTCGTGATCATGGTATCTCCCCGGGCAGTGCTATCCAGCCCATCTTCTAAGCAGCTTGCAGATAGAGTTCATCAGAATAATGAACATCATTTACTGAGAAGCAGAACAAGGCCCCTTGCTGGGCATTTCCAGGGCACTGTTTTATTTAAAGGCAAGAGTAATGGCAACATCCTCAGGAAACCTACCTTGAAATCTGATGTAGGCTCTGGAACCTTCTCAGCTGCAAAGGCACCCGACTTTGCCCCGCTCTTTGCCCTTCTTCTCACTCTGTGATGTCCCTGCCCCCTTTGTACCCCAGGAGCAGTAAAATCAATGTTCCTTGCATTCAACTGCAGGTGGTATTCGAGTCAGGCTGGCAGGATCAGCAGCAGTCTGGTCCCAGACTGGTCTTGCTCCCACTCTGCTTCTTGTTCTTTCCCCCTGGAAAACTTGCCCCAAGACTGCAAGAGAAACCCAAGTGAGCTCCATCTGCATTGTGAAGGAGTCTGGTAGCTCTGCGAAGTTCCAGGTCAGGGGGCGATCCGGGAGAACTCTGGAACATTTCTCTGGAGCTGATCCTCATACGAGCCATGAGTTCGCCCAGCTCTGTGTTAGCCAGCACCGGAACTGATGTATTGACTGCAGAGTCAGGTTCTCAGGGCCCTGGCTAAGTAAGACGTGCCAGGGAGCACCTAGTTTCTCCCCTAACCAGGCTCCCTGCATGCCCGAGGCCCCAGAGGATTGAGGACTCCATGCACTGGGGCTGGGTAGGCTGCACGTGCATTATTCCATGAGTCTGTGATCTTGGAGGTGAACTTACCTCAAGTAAAGGAGTAAGGTTGACCGAGACAGCACAGTTCCAGCACCGAGGGATATGTGAAGGATTGCATCGTGTCCCCCACCCCACCTTCCAATATGCCAGAGTCCTAACCACCAGGATCTCTGAATGTGACCTTATATGGAAATGGGGTCCCAGCAGATGGAACTGCCTTAAGATGAGCTGGAGAAGCCCTGATGAAGACCCAAGCAAACCAGGGGTGCGAGCTTTCCTGGCAAGCACCAGAAGCTAGAAGAGGCAAAGGCAAGGAAGGGTCCCCCTTCTGAGGAAGCGTGATTTCCAGGCCCCCAGAGATGTGCGACAATGAATTTCTGTTTTAGAGTCAGACCTGGTGGTGCTGAGATCTGTTGGTGCCATCTGGGCAGTGCTGGGGCTTGGGGTTGAAGGGGGGCATGTGGTGCTGGGGATGGAACTCTGGGTATCACACACGACACACCCCAGGCCAAATTTCTCAGCAATCCTAGTTTTTGCTCCACTGTCATGGCAGCTCTGACAGACACTCATAGATGGGGACTTCTAGGGTTGGTGGGGCGGGGGGGGGGGGTGTGACTGGGCTCAAATCCTACCAGAGAAACTCCAGGACACACCAGGCACAGGGAGGGCACGGCCAGAGGCTCAGGCACTTTCTATCCTTCCCCGGGATGGGTACAAGATCACCTGGTGGTCACCTGGCTTGTCCTCAGTAGTAGAAAGTGACTGGAAATTGTCAGTCGGCTCCTGGCCCCTCTGTCTCTCGCCTGAGCTGGATGTAGATGGCTGGGAGGACTCTATAGTCTGGTGGATGCCAAATCTGTCAGCAGAAGCCTGGGTACCCCATGGAACATCAGATTGGGCTGTGCACTGAGAAATACATCTTTATTGGGACAAACCAGGGAATCTGGGGAATACTTTATTATAAAGTGCAGGTTCTTGGGAGCTAACAGAAGCTGTACATAAACCCGGGAATTACTTGTTCCTGACACTGGGCTGTCCTGGGACCAAACGACGCCGCTCCTGGCTGGTCCCGCCAATGGAATGGGGAGCGAGTCAGGTGGAGAGTCCCTACTCTGAGCACCTTCAGCACTTAGGGTCAGCTACAGAAGCACTGGACGTGCCGCCATGCGCAGCAGAGTGGCTTATGACCCCAACCCTGCAGATTCTGGGGCGAGGAACGCTGCAGGATGCTGGTCCAGGAGGGCAGGCAAGAGGCAGTGGCTCTGCCTATAAGGGGTGCCCACTGGCACGCAGGCTTGTCCACCCAGAACAGAGGGGGCAGTAGGCCCCAATCTGGGGCAGAGGAAGAAAGCACAGAGGGCTGATCTGGCGCTGCTGGCTCACATACGCGGTTCGGGGGTCTGCAGGAGGTGGAAGACGCTACTCCGGATGTAAAAACTCTTTGTGATGGGATTGCACCTGCCATAGGTGGGGGGCCTGGCATCCTTCATGGCATCCCCTGGAACACAGCAAAGACCCGGGTGAGCGAGGGGCCGGCAGGCACCACATAGGGCTGACGGTCAGCAGGGTCATGGCTGCATCTGTCCTCAGCTGGCATGAAGTGTTCCTGCTTTTAGTCACACCTGCCTGTGCTCAGGGATCCCTCCTGGCGGTGCTCGAGGGACCTTAGGGGATGCTGGGGATGGAATCTGGATCAGCCGCTTTCGAGGCAAGTACCAGCGTGTACTATATCAATGACTAGGTAAAGTGCTTTGCAGGCTTGGAACAGCTGATGCCGCTGCCCTGGGCCACTGCAATGACCCTGATAGCTTCCTAGGACCCAGCAAGAGAAGCCTGATACCACAATAGCTAGCTTTTCCCCATGGCCAGAATTTTGCCTGATGGCTAGCTCTCTGGCCACTGTAATTGTTAACTAGTTTGATGCCAAGCTCAGCTCCCCGTCATCATATTTCTCCCCCAAGTGTCCCTCCCGAGGACAACTGAGTTCCCCAGGCCTGTTGAAATGAGGTCGCTCACAGCATTTGATAGACAGGTGCTAAGTACCAGGCACTCGAGAGTACTTTCTCTAGGTAAAAGGGCATTTGGGGGCAGCACTGCTGGTCCTGGATAGTGCCTTCCAGCCCTCTCCCACTATCTGATCAGAATATCCCCACTACTGGTCAGAAGACCCTACTTGGGTCTGGATTACATTGGGTAGAGGGTAGAGTTGATCAGAGAAGGTTCTGTCCTCTGTCCCACAGCACCCTGATCTGAAGGGCAGAAGGCTGGACATTCACAGAATGTTCTAGAGATTCTGGGCGCATCTATGGGTTTAAGCAGAACCACCCTAGAGGGAAATTGTCTTTCTGTTGGTCTTTCTGAAAATAACCATGCAGCTCTTCAAAATCAGCCCCATGATTGGAGTGATGGGCAAAAGCCAGGAAGCTCAGTTACAAGTGAACTTCAGGTCAATGACAACATCCTTTTGGTGGTGTTGTCATAACTAAGTCCTGTACTATATTTGGAGTCAGTTTCTACCAAAAAATTAGTCTCACCATTGAGTCAGAGAGAGAGAGAGAGAGAGAGAGAGAGAGAGAGAGAGAGAGAGAGAGAGAAGGAGAGAGAGAAAAGGAAGGAGAGAGAGCGAGAGAGAGGGAGAGAGAGAGAGACCAGGAGGGAGGGAGAGGGAGAGAGAGAGGGAGGAAGGGAGGAGAGAGAGGGAAGGAGAGAGATTCAGAGACAGAGAGCGCTCAGAGGGCCGAAGTGCATGCTTTGCATTCAGTCCCTGGTCTCCCGAGCACCTGGGCACCTCCAGGAGTGAGCCTGGAGCACTGAGCCAGGACTAGCCCCTGAGCACCTACCGTCAAACAAAACTGCACAGTAAACATTATGTTGGTCTGAAATGCACAGTAACAGGCTTTCTGCATTCACATTTGCTCCCCGGGCACCGCTCTGCCTGCAGAGGCTTCTCGGGCTGTGAGCACAGAGCAGAGGCACAAGGAGGAACGAGGCAGGACAAGGCAGAAGGTGCAGCGCTGCTCGGGGACTCGCAGAGAGAAGGGGATCCTCCCCAGAAGAACCCATGGCTCAGGACTCTGCAAATGCGCCTCCCGATCTGCTTATCAGAACAAATCCTACAAGCACTTTCTCCTGTACTAGCCCCACACTCTGGTGTGACCTGCAGACCAGCAGGAGCTTGTTAGAAATGCACCTCTCCCCTCCCCGCACCCCCCCCCCCCCCACCCCATACCCGGGAAGTGCCTGTGCCCTGGAACAGAGGAAAAGTGCAAGTTTGTAGCATGAACAGCTGCAACATCTTATATCTGTGGCTCCACAACTGCCCCTTTCTCCTCTGTATCCCCTGGGGCAAAAGGGGTCTGAGATGCATCTGGTGCTCAATAAACATTTGCTAAAGGAATGAACCAGAATTCAAGTCCAGGAACCCTCATTTCAAACGGAGCCGTGGCCTGGGGCTGGGGGAGAGCTTGTGATGAGGCCCTGGGTTCGGTCTCTGAGACCAGAAAACAAAGCCCTACTTTCAGCATGCATCTCCCATCCCGAGCGGGTCCTCCAAACACCCTTTACTCGGTGTTCCCTTCTCTATCCGAACTGCCTTTTCCCCCAGCATGTGAGGCCGGCTTCCAAGCTGTGGAGTAGACCTCCTGGTACTTATCTCTGCTATTCTTGGGCGTTATCCTCACGAAGGCCACTTACCACAACACCCAAAAGGAGAGAGAGAACGAAAGGGAATGCCCTGTGACAGAGGCAGGGTGGGGTGAGGGGGATGGGGTGGGGGTGGTGGGAGGGATACTGGGATCAGTGGTGGTGGAGAATGAGCACTGGTGGAGGGTTGGGTACTCGATCATTGTTTGACTGGAATGCAAGCACGAAAGTTTATAACTGTAACTGTACCCCACAGTGATTGACTAATAAAAAATTTAAAAAATAAAAAAAAGAAACTTGTAGATAAACAAAATAAAAACATTTTTAAAAAAGAAAGGAAAAAAAAAAGAAAACAAAGCCCTAGCCTCTCTTCTGTTCTCCTACACTCACTCATTCTGGGGCGGTCAGGGTGTCACCAACACCCAGCTCTGTCCTGCAATCCTGAACAAAAGGATTCCAGGCAGAGTGAGTGAGTGAGTGTGTGACCCACTCTCATCACAGGTTTTCTCAAGTCAAGCTGGTGTCAACACTCTGTACCGATATCAGTGTAATTCCATTTGGCAGATGTGCAAACTGAGGCCTGGCAGTGGCAGTGGTGGTGGTGGGGTAATCCAAATTCTTGCTTGAGCCCAGTCAATCCAAAAAGGGTGGGGGGGGGAGGGGGATGAGAATCTGATCCTGGCAGTCCGCTCACACACCCTTCCTGATTCTCACTCAAAGCCTGGCTTTCTAGCCCTCTCCACTCTGTCCTTCCTGCATGGAGGGGCCACTGAGTGCCAAGCCGGTGAGCTGAGCTGGTAGAGCACTGACACTAAGTTAACGCCAAGGACCCCCGGGGACAGATGGAAAGTCAGGTCAGGTTGCACACCATGCGTGTCCAGAGGCATCACAAGCCCAAAGGCGCACTCAGATCTGCCGGCATCGCCTTCCGGGGGCAGGAGCCCCCGGAGAGATGGAGAGGTGGGCAGGAGGGAGGAGCTTCTGCGGGATGGGGATGGGGGTGCAGACGCAGGTGGTGCTGGGGGGGGGCGGGGGTGATGGGCCAGGCTGGGCGGGGCGGGCTGCCCGCCCACGTTCTGGAACCGCCGGCCGGAGAATGGCGGCCTTACCCACGTGCCAGCCGTACTGCCAGGACGACAGGGCCGGGCAGCGGAACTTCTCCTCGGGCTTCTGCCGGTAGCGCTCCCGGAGGTAGGCGGCGCGGCCCTCGCCGTTGCGCGAGACGCCCTGGTAGAGCAGCTGCAGCGCGCGGGCCGGCGCCTTCCGCATCTCCGAGCCGTCGGACGGGCAGGCGCGCCCCGGCCGCTGGGCGGCCGCCTCGGGGGCTGGGGCTGCCTGCGGCGGGGCCTCCTGGCCCCGGGACACCCGCTGCGGGGTCTCCTCGGCGCCCGGACCCTCGGCCCTCGCCTCCTGGCGCTGGGGGGCGGGCGTGGAGGGGCGCGCGTCCGCGGCGGGGGCGGCCCGCAAGGGGACCCGCTGGAGCTGCTTCCTCTGCAGGGGTCCTGCCTGCCAGGTCCTCTGGCCATAGTTGAGTTGCCAGGCCACCCTGACCGCCGTCTCCTTCCGCAGGCGCTCGTGCCAGAAGGCGTGGGTGTGGGTGTTGAACAGATCCCTCATGGCGAGGGCGGGGTGGGCACGGGGGCGGCGGGGAGCATTGCGCTCAGGGGGCGGCCCGTGTTTGGGCTCCCGGTCTCCAGGGATACGCGCAGCCAATGAGGGCCGGAGAGGTAGGGCTGGGCCGCGCTGGGTGATGGAGGTCGGGCAGGTGGGGGCACAGCGCAGGCTGGCGGGGCGAGGGGAAATGCCTAGTAGGGAGCCCCCCGACCTGCCACGGGGGGCTCAGAGACCAGGAGGTGGGGTGGTGGGGGCCAGCACTTCTTTTCTTCTCAGCAGCCCCCCCAGTGGACACCTATTATGTACCAGGCCTGCACGCGTGCCCGAACAGAGGCTGGCAACCGCTGGAAGCCCTGGACACATGGCTGGGCGTTGCCCTGGACAGAATGGACACGAGCGCTGAGATGCGACCCCAGGGCTTCGTGAGCATGTGAGCACGGCGTGAGGATGTGGGCACAGCGGCAGCGGGGAGGCACGGAGTCGCAGCACCCCAGAGTGTGAACGCCAGGGACAGACAGATGGCGGCTTGCAGGAAGCCCTGCTGATGGGTGAACAAGCCCCACGAGGTGGCAGCTGCCTGATGGGCACAGGATGCCCACACTCTGCTCCATCACTGGGTCCCATCCCTCCTTCTCCGGTGGGAACACGGGTGCCTGGCCTCTGACCCCACACTACCCCACCCCCAGGATGCTCTTCTGTGCCAGGCCAAGCCTGGAGGTTTTACCAAGTCATCTCACTTCATCCTCACTCACAGTGACACACTGCCAGCCCCCTCCTCCACGGTGCCAGGTGAGACCACTGAGGCTCGCTTAGGCACAGGCACGGCAGTGCATTGATCTCCCAACCAATGTGCTTGTTATACCACAAAACGCTCTAGGCAGGGCCCAGCACCTGAGAGGCCTGGGAGAGCAGGTACATGAGGACACAGCATCCTGAAGTCAGCACCTACATCCTCAGATAGGCCCAGGCCTCCCTGCAGGGTTTCGGGTGGGAGGGGCGTGAGTGGGGATGGGCCGAGGTCCCGTGGGAGGTAGCAATTACCCTTTCCATCTCTGCCAGGTGAGCTCTTTGTTTATTCAACATTCATTTGCTCTGACACCAACCTGGTAAAGGCAAATGAGAAGGGATAGAGCCTCTGTGCTTCCTGTCCTCCTGGTTTCACAGTCTGGAAGGCGAGACAGATGTATAACCAGGTGGGCAGATGAATGGAGGAGGGATGGCCAGGTAGGGCTTCCTGGAGGAAGTGCCCTTTGCTCGTGTTTGGAATTATGACTAGGACTTGGGCAAGCAAAACGGGATTGGAGTGTCACAGACTAGAACCCAAGTCTGAAAGGCACCCCTGTGTAGACTGCCTTTATCCTTCAGTCTTCCCAATGAAAGGAAGGCTTTGAGGAAGTCTGGGAAATTTAGGCTGGAGCGATAGCACAGTGGGTAGGGCTTTTGCCTTGCACGAGGCAGACCTGGGCTGACCCCGGCTCGCTCTCGGAGAGCCGGGAAAGCTACTGGGAGTATCGCGCCCGCACAGCAGAGCCTTGCAAGCTCCCCGTGATGTATTCGATATGCCAAAAACAGTAACAAGAAGTCTCACAATAGAGACGTTACTGGTACCCACTAGAGCAAATCGATGAACAAGGGGAGGACATTATGAGTGGAACAGCTTGGGACTGGCATATGTCCTGTGGAGCACTCACAGAGGTCATTAATTAATCAAACAACCCCATATAATCCAAACTCCCTAAGCAGGTGGCCCCCACCACTCATTCTTTTTGTATCTAGAACCTTCTACGTGCTAGAAGTTGCAAGTGAACCTAATAGCGACCTGTCTCGCAGAAACCACTTTGTATATGCATCTCTGGAGGGATTGCCTGGCACATAGGTGCTCAGAAAACATCCGGTTGCAACCCTTCTCATCCGGTGGGTTGCAACTAGACCGATGTGGGGAGTGGAGGGAAGAATGCTGGGCATGTGGAGTCAGGGGTGGGAAGCCTGGGGTCAAACGGTCCGAGGCAGGACGTCTGAATATTCCAAAAAGTCTCCCTGCTGCGGAACGACGCCCAACACCATATGGACCTGCAAGTCCGGCGTCCAGCGAGCCAGGGAGCGGATACATGGCAGAGGCGGGTCCCAGCCACCGCGGGGGCCCCTCTCTGGGCGCTGCCGTTCGCGTCATCAAGGCGACCTCTAGCGGTCGCCGCGGTGACTACCGCCTGGCGCCTCTGGTGGCCACGTGATGGTCCCGACAGGGCTGGAGGGGTTCAATGGGGGCTCTGCTGCCAGTCAGACAACCCCCTCCCCCCCGACCTCGCCAGGAGGTGGGAGGGTGGAGAGAGGTGCCCCCAGAGTGCTGCCCTCCAAGGATCCAAGACAACCTCCCAAAGCTGCCTCCATCTGTTCCCTGTGTCTGCACTGCCCAGGGGATGGTGTTTATGGTCCCCTTCCTAATTCTGGTTTCTGGGGCTCTCATACAGCTTTATCGACCATTACAACCTGTGTGATATCAGGCAAGTAATTTATCTCAGTTCCTTGCTCCCTGATAAGCGCACCTGTAAAAACGACAGGATTTGATATTCAGTACCTCCCAACAGTAAGTCTATCGGCTTTTATCTTTTCCTTTTCTTTGATCATGTTTTCTTCAATTTGTGTGTTTATTTTGTATTTCTGCGGCTGGAGAGATAACTCAACGGCTAGAGCTCACACTTTGCCATGCACAAGGCCCTGAGCTGGATCCCAGCCCTACACCCCCACACCAGGCTTTCAGGGTAGAGCAAGGCCCCTGCTGTGAGGGCCAGTGTGACTGCTGGGTGACCCGGGTTTCCCAAGCACCCCAGGGGTGGCCTCGCTAGATCTATTGTAATTTAAAAATAAATATGCTCTTGTGATGGCCCTTTTCTTACTTAGATTTTTGCATTGAAATCCAATAGTTTTGAGCACAAACTGCCAGGTCATCAAATTGTCCCTAGATTGATCTCCCAGTAGAAATCTCTGTGATTTGGGGCTGGAGCAATAGCACAGCGGGTAGGCATTTGCCTTGCACGTGGCCAACCCAGGTTCAATTCCCAGCATCCCATATTTCTCGGGATGGGGCTGGGCAGGTTCCCCTGCCTTCCAGATAGGCCCAGGCACCAGACATCCTTAACATATATCCGGGCCCGGCTCACAGCTCCTGTGATCACACATGCGACCCCCACACAGCCTCAGCCAGGTTCCTCCAAGGCCTGCCTTGCCCACTCAGTGGTTCTGTGCAGGTGGTCTTTATCGGGGCTGAAGTGAGGCCCTCTGCCAAGGTTTTATTCTCCTCTGTGTCACCCACCCAGGGTTCTGCAGAAGCTTGGCCTTAGCGGTGTCCCTGCCAACAGGGAGAGGCAGCCTGGTACCTTGGGGAGCCGGCAGTCCGAGCCGAGTGAGTGGGCTAGAAATAGCTCCCAGTCTCTTTCCTCTTTGAGCTTTGTCCTGGGGAGATAAGCCAATCACAAATGTGCAACACCCTTGGACGCTGGCCACAGGCCAGTCCTGGGGAGTTCCCACCGCCCGCCTGCCTGCCTGCAAGAACTCTTAAGAGAGAAAGGGTGGGTCGCCCCAAATTCTTGGCACATGAACTGACCTCTGTGGGCTCAGCCGACCCAGACAAAAGCCTTATCACAAAGCAAAAAGGATCCCATTGTGGACAAGATCCCTCCTACCACGTGCTCGGGCAGCATCCTTACGCCAAAGCCAGAGGGGAAAATGGAGCCCAGCCTTGCCCTGATGTGACATTTCCCCTCTCTCTCTGAGTCGTGATTTGGTTTGGTGAAGAGGGGACAAAAATGAGCTAAATAAGACATGTTTCTGGGGGAGAATGTTCATGAGTGGAAGAGTGTCATTCCAGAGCTTCACCCTCTTTCGCTGCTTTTCCCCCTGCTTCCAGCAGGGGGCGCTCATGCCAAAGGGTTCTTAAATTCCCAGCTCTAGTCCCATTTAAAAACGCTTACCAGGGTGGAGGTTGACAAGGAGTGGGTGTTTTGCCATTAACCTTTACTCTGCCCATTCTGAAGGTTACTCAGCTCCCAAGGGAAATCAAATCCCCACGTGCCTGTCTCTTCTAATCCAATGGTGATTTCCCTTTTAAGCCCTAAGACTTGGATATGTGTTGGAAGACCCCAGTGCTCCGGAGGGTCTTAGGAACAGAGACAAGTTAACAGAACGTTTTCTTCTCTCGGCTGCAGAGGAAACCGGAGGCAGGAGAGGCATGGCTTGCAGGGGACAGGGCCTTTCAGGGTGGATGTCCGTGGGGCAGCTGTGGTTTGCCCTACACCAGCCACTCAGGAAGGAGCAACGGCCCAGCCAGACCCAGCAGGAAACGGGCAGCATGAACCAGTGCAAATCGGCAAGGGCTGGCACCTGGCCCGTACAGGGTCAAGTTTCAAAGTTGCCAAGGTGTTTGCACAAACAACAGCTGGTTCCCATAGCAGCGGCCCAGGTGCAGAGGGAGCTGCCTTGTGGTGGCTTCAGCCTTTGGTAGAGGTGTGTGGATTTCGCCCTGAGGAGGGGAGTCTGACTGGAGCGGGGATGGGTGGTGGAAGGGATAGAGGGGTGTGGGAGGTTGGTGGGAGGGTGTACAGCCGCAGGGCTAACCTGGGGCTTGGTCCTAGGGAGCAGAGGCTGGGAACGGTGCATCCAGTCCCCCCCCCAACCCCCCAGGGGGCACGCTGAGAAATGAAGCAACTCCCCAAGGCCTCCCAGTCAGTGACCTGGCCAGTGTGGAAGCCCTAAAGAACATGATGTCAAAGTCCGGGCTATTAAGCCGCCTCCCCAGCACAACCAGTCCGGCAGGCTTGCTTGCGTCCTCTACTCCTCCTCCCCGTACCAGCGATGCTATGTGCAGACTTCTCCTGGCTCAGGGATCACTCCTGGCCATGCTCAGGGCACCCCGGGTAGTGCCAGGGAGAGAACACGGGCCTCACCCACACCAAGCACGTCCCACCATCCTCTGATCTTTATTGCTGGGCTGCAGTCTTGACCCTGCTGGTGCATCCAGAACTCTGCACCAATTCAAGCTGGAGCAAACCTCTCTGGAACTGCCTTGGTTCCTGGGAGCCGAGAGGCTTCCTTCCCGCCACCCCTCACTCTCCAGCCTGGTCTGCCTGGCCTCTGCTGCTGATAAACTTCCACTGAGGCTCCTGGAGAAGCGAGGCTGACCCAGATGAAGAGGCCCGGCTTGCTGTCTGCAGCTCACCTGCCTCCTTCTGGCCCAGACTCACACCTTCTATTCAAAACCGGCAACGCCCAAGAACAGCAGGGGGGCATAAAGGAGCAAACATCGTGTTTAATAAGTTATAAGATACAATTTACACTTGGCATTGGATTCCAGTTGTGCTTCCCTGTTCCGAGTGATGAGGCTTGTGGTCCTTCTCTCGCCAGGTTTCCGGCTGCTCCAGTTTCTGACAAGCGGGCTCTCGTCCATACTCCACCCCCAGTCGCTATCCCCTGGTGAACACCACTCACCTGCTCCCCGTCCTCCCCCCAGAGGCCCCTTCCGCAGCAACCTGTATGGTCTGCTACGTGGCCTGTGCCGGTGAGATCCATGGGAAGGTGCAGAGAATGTGCGGAGGCCATGCCTGTCCAGGGTGCATCCAAACAGCCTCGAGGACGTGAGGTCAGGGCCAGACACTTGTCCCCTGCTCGCGATGCAGCCCGGTTCGCCCTGTATCTGACGTGCCCTTCCTCCCCTACTCCCCCCTCCAGCTCCCTTATTCTTTGCAGGCCGAGGTGGCAGGGACTAATTTCATTCTTTCTTATCGACAAATATTTCCCAGGAAAAAGCAGCCCTGGAGGCTGATTGGGTGGTGCAGGATGCCAGAGGGGCTGATGGGCTCACGAGGGTGGTCACCTATGGCCACTTTCCACAGGCAGGTGAGAGGTATGGGGCTGACAGAGTGCAGGTGGGTTAAAAACAGGGCAAGTGGTGGTTAAACCAACGGACGCCTGGGGAGTGTGGCTGAGCTTCCTCTGACTGAAACCATTTTACAAAAAGGAGTGAAGCCATGGCTGCCAGGAGGACCCCAGGAAGGGACTTTCAAAGGAAACCAGCTGAAGGGGCTCTGGGAACCTGGAGGTAACAAGGTCGGGAGAAGGGTAGGCTGTGTGGGGAAAAGCATGGCGTTAAAACTGGCGGGGTCCACGTCACGGCTGTTCTTCCTCCACTGGGGCACAGCAGAGGAAGCTGGTTCTGAGCCATCTGCCCTTCTACAGGACAAGCCGGCTGATGGGGCGGCCTCCCCACCCCTCCTCAGCCTCGTCCGGGTGGCCGCATAAATCTACTAGCCAGATTCATTTTGGAAAACGTCAGCTTTGCCCCCGTTCTTGCTCCGTTTGCACAAGCTGGTCTGTGCCACCAAGAGTTCTGCCGTGAACGAGATGTGCCAGGGTTCTTCCAGCTCCCGGAGGGGTGGCGTTTCAGAAGAGGCCTCAGCACGCCCCCAAAGAGTCAGGTCCGGGCCTGCCTTCTGGAGCCCCGGAGAACAGCCGTGGTTTCGGGATGGGGTTTCAGACCCACAAGCAGACTGGAGGATTTTTGTATAAAACAAGTTTACAATTAGCGACCAGAGCAACCGCCAGGACTCTGCCCAGGATGTGACGGGAGCCAGCTTAAGGCACCGTGACGCGGAAGGGGCTGCCGGGGATGTGTTCCTCGCCCCACTTCACAGCCAGCAGGTAATCGCCCTTCTCCTTGACGACGTACGTGACGTTGTACTGCTGGTTGCCCACGTGCTTCATGGAGACCTCTTCGCAGGGGGTGGTGGGCCCGTGGACCCCAATCAGCAGCATGTTGGAACCTGGGAGCAGAGCGAGATGATGCAATGAGACTGACCGGTGGGCAGCAGAGGGACAGGAGGGGATGTGGGAGCCAGAGCTGATGACCCCACCGCTGCCTGCCAACGGTCGCTGATGTGGCTGGAAGCTTCAAGAGTTGGGAGAAAGCGGCACGAGACTCATGGTATGGGTTCAGATCCCTGCCTTGCCTCCCTCTTCTAGCTGGCTGACCTCTAGGTCACAGCACACCCCTCTCCTCGCCTGCACCACCCTGTCAGCACTGGGCGATGCACCCTATGGGTCTGCACCACTGAGTATATGGTCCCCAGCGCAGCTGAAGGCTGGTCAGTGCTATACTTCAGTTCTCATTCGTTCTCGTGAGAACTTTAAGGAATGGTCTGTTATCGTGACCCCGTTGTGAAAGAGGGAACTGGCTTTGGAAAGAGATTTAGTAACTTTTCCAGGGTCCAGTGACTCAGATGCTTTGGGCGAGAGGCAAGGAAGGAAGCAAGAGAGGAAGGAAGGAATCTGTACCGGGGAGGAAGTCACGTTTGCATTGACCTGGAGGCCCTTTGAAAGAACCAAGAGGGCAAAGAAAGGAAAATAAATGTCAAATGTGAAGGGCAGGAGGGTCATGACGCCAGTTGCTTGCCAACAGCTGGACTTCCTGCCAGAGCAGGGAGCACAAGGGTCAGGCAGGGTGCAGGCTGCCCCACGCTCCCGACCCCCCTGGCCCACACTCGCACCCACGCCGGCACCTACCAGCTTTGCTGCAGTCCACCAGGAAGGAGCTCTTCTGGCCCACAAAGGCCTTTGACAGCCCTGCCCCCTTGGAGGTGACCTTGCTGGCATCCGAGGAAGCCTTGGGGATGGCGCTGTAGCAGGTCTCTGTGGAGGACCTGGTCACTGACTCTACCAAGATGTACGAGGTCTCCTTGGAGGAGGCGGAGTTCACCAGATGCTGGCCTGGAACACAGAGATGGGGGCAGGGCGTGAGTTGGCTGAACAGAGTCGGGGAAGCAGATACCAGTCAGAAGGGATTATGTATCAGGCTGAAGCCTGGCAGTGCCTCTGTACCCCAATACCTGGAACAGAAAGCCACCACACTCCCCCTGCCCCCACCCTTTGTTGCCATGCCTGGAAGTGAATACATCACTTCCTGTCTCACCCCCCCCCCCCACCTCCGTCCCCCACTACCGAGATCCCACTGTCCAAGCAAGTGGATGAGTCTGGCCTTGGCTAAGAGAGACACCATCCCTTCCACACAGCCACTGCCCCTGTCGCCTCACACCTTTCCTTCTCCCTGAAAGACTGTCTGACCGGTGTGGACATTCTCAACACACGCTCCTAGACAATGGGGCCAGGATGGAGGGCGGAGGTGGTTTTGACTGTTTGGCGTTTCCCCCAGTGTTCTCAAGGCACAGTTTGATAAACTGAACACAGTCTTTGATTAATTTAAAAGTGGAGATTAGAAATGGGGGAATTTTTCAGGCCCTGACCTAGGCAACTATAGAACCATTTTTTTTTTCCCTTGTGGTGAGCTACAGAAACTGACTTTCTCAACTGCATTCCCACAAGTTTGGAACATGCACTTACTCCCCTTGGACATAATTCTTTCTTTCTTTGTGCTCTCGCTCTCTGTCCCTCTCCCTCTCCCTCTCCCTCTCTCTCCACTCTTTCTTTTTTTTTTTGGTTGTTTTTGGGTCAGGCCCTCCCGTTGATCGTCGATTTGCTCGAGCGGGCCCAGTAACGTCTCCATTGGAGACTTTGTTGTTACTGTGTCTGGCATACTGAATACTCTCGGTAGCTTGCCGGGCTCTCCGACACACCTGGCAGTGCTCAGGGCATACCCCTAAATTCTGTGCTCAGAGATCACTCCTGGCAGGTTCAGGGGACCATATGGGATGTTGGGTATTGAACCTGGGTCAGCTGCATGCAATGTAAGTGCCTTACCTGCTGTACTTTTATTCTGGCCCTCCCTCTCTCCCTCCTTCCCTCCCTCCCTCCCTCCCGGTGGTGGGCTCTGAGGACAATATGAGGTGCCAGGGAAACTTGGGTCAGCTACATGCAAGGTAAGCGTTCTGCCCACTATACTACTGCTTCAGTCCCCAAACGATCCACTACTACTTTAGATTCAAGATTCAAAATATAGCGACCTTTCTGCCATCACTGGAAGTGTCTCCCATGGACCTGTGCTATTGCTCATCAGACAAGTCCGGCCCCGAGGGAGGGGGGAGAGGGGAGAAAAACTCAATAGGTGCTTTGTCAGTACCTGTCACCTTGGCCTTGAAGGGACTGCCTGCAACGTGGGTGGGCCCCCCGTATTTGACAGCAATCTGGTAGTTTCCAGGTGCCAGGGGGGTGTACATGACTTTGTATCCTTCGGGGACTTCCTGGCAATCCATTTTCACCTTGGATGGGCCTTCGATGGTGACAGATAATGTGCCAGTCCCTGCTCGGTTGGTGTTGATGAAAAACTCAGACTGGACGCCTAGGAGGGAGAAGAGGAGATGCCACATGAGCGGTTTGGAGCCACGAGGGGTGTGTGTGGGGCTGGGGGCACTTTTCCAGTGAGGGAGGCACTGGCAGATTCCCTTCTGGAGTGGGGGTCACTGTGATGGAGGGGGACCACGGTGCCAGCTCAGACTCTGGGCACGGAGAGATCCAGGCCCAAGCAGGGGTGTGGCTGGTGTTTCTCCAAGAGCACCAACCGCCTGGCTGCCCTGCTGTCCCTTGGGGCCTGAGCTGTGGCCCCAAGCAAGAAGCTCTGAAGTGCTGCTTTGGCGACAGGGCCAGCCTCGGGCGGGGGCGGCAGTGGGGAGGGCCCCTCTCACCTGTCCTTTCCCTTCTCTCCTGGGGGACCTGGGGAAGCCAAGGAGAGTCTCCTCCTTCCTCCCCAGGACACCCCTCCCAGCACAGTCGTGAACCCCAACAAGCAGCTCCCAACATGAAACAGCACCTGCTCCCTGTGCCTGGGGCACCACTTATGAGCCCAAGCCGAGCATTGTTTGGGGAGTCCTGTTTAACTGAGCTCAGGGAGGCTTCTTCAGCGCTGATGGGGTTGGCCCTGAACGTCTTCACAGCAGTCCTGACACGTGCTACCTCTTTCCCCGCCCCCGAGGGCTCCTGCTTTGGGGCAAGAGAGCTGGGCAGGTGGCATTCCTGCTCACCAGGCCCCTTTGCAGGGGACGAGAGGAGGTGGCTGAGCCCACGTGAGTGCCCAGGCCCCAGCGGCACGCCCGCTCCAGCGCCCTCTAGGGGACACCCCTGGCGTAGCATCCCACGGAGGGCTGTGCTTTTCCAAGGCTGGAAGTGGAGCCAGCTGGGAACTATTTTGGGTTAATTATAGCTCCCAGGCCAGTGAAAGAATGATTGTCCTGGTTATCAATAAAACAAAGGAGCTGCTCTTGTGCAACCCCCAACACAACCCAGCTGTTTCGGGCAGCTCTTGGGTCTCCTGACCAGGCCCCCCACTCTCTCAGCCTCCTATGTAACCGTGCAGCCCAGTACCCCCTCACAGAACAGCAGCTGGGGAAGGGGGGGTTCTGGGGGGGGGGGAAATGATGCTGGAGGAGGGGGCGTGGCCAGCAACCAGGCCGCATTTCTAGGAAGTAGCTGAGAGGCAACGATAAGAAAAGATGTTGTTGATGATGCTGTCCTTGGTTGGGCTTGCGGGGGACACACCCGATGGTGCTCAGGGGTCGCGCCGAGGTCACTCGCAAAGAAAAGATGTTTTGAAACTGCAGCTGGGAAGGCCCGACTGCAGCTGAGAGGAGCCTCGATTCCCCTGGAGAGGGCGCAGGAAAAGGGGAGCAATAAATTCCGGGGCAAGAGGAGCCTGGGGGCACCCATCTGGGAGGGGGTGTCCCATGTTAGCCCCATCTGGGGGAGAGGAAATGAGAGGCCCAGTGAGGTGCGACACCCCCTGCTACATCACAGCGCTGGGGTCGGGCAGGGTCGGAGGAGCTGCAGCCAGAGCCCCGGTTTGGGCAGAAGCTGTGCCCAGCCTGGGGGCGAGGGTCTCCCCATGCAGGACTTCCCAGCTGCACCCAGGGCACAGCTGCAGTCCGAGGAGGCTCATGTACGATTCATGCGACCTCACTGGCCCCGTTACCAGGGACACAAGGGCAGAGGGAGGTCTGGGGGCTCTCTCGGCGGTGAGCTTGGGACTCCCCTGCTTCTCACTCCCGACCTTTCAGCCTCCCTACAGCAGTGCTCCACCCCAAATTCTCCACATTCCCCTGCCCGCAAACCTGCAGAATGGGCCATTTAAAGCTCTGGCCAAGAGGTACAAGCAGCCCAGCCATGAAAACACGGGGACGGAGGCGGTGGGAGAGGCCCGGGTGCCAGGCCCCCCAGCAGCCAGGACAGGCACCTTTTCATTCCCCGCACACTGCAGCGGTGTCACCTCAGGATGGGCCGGGCAAAGGCCCGGGAGTAGGCGGACTAGAAAAACACGCCACCTTGCCTCGCAGGAGGAGTATTTACTCAGGGCTGGAAACAGGCGCGCTCTGTGGCGCTCTCCTGGCTGCTCCCTGTGGGACCAGCTCCTCCGTTCAGCATCAGTCTGAAACCCAAGCTCCTGAGAACCCGAGAGGACAGCCGGAGGAATCAGGAAGAGGTCCTGCGCGCATGGACCCAGCAGGAGGGCGAGGCAGCGGCTGGCAGCAACCCCGGGACCCCAGGGGCTCTGTGGAGCCTGGACTGAGTCCTGCTGTGGGCCCCGGGGCCAGAGGAATTCCGGGCCCTGGACAATGGGTGACTTGCTGGGGGTTCAGAGCAGGTGCGGCCACCTAGACTCAGGAGAGGGTGGGGAGGGTGTTGGGGGAGGGGGAGGAGGAGGATATTGGCGAACAGTGTTCCCCGTTGAAGATACTTCACAAAGGGGACCAGGGATGCCGCCCCTGCCTGGGGCTGAGCCAGCCACTTTGGCAGAAAGCCCAAGTCAGACGTAAAGGGGCACAGGTTCGGGTATGGTAACCCTGGGCTGATTCAACTGTGCCAGGTTGGGGCGGTGCAACCCATGCTTCACTCTCTGCCCCGTACAGTGGGCACTGTCCAGAGTGAGACCCTCCCAGGCCTGTTCCAAAGGGCCAGCTCCTGGACCGTTCCAAAGGGCCAGCTCCTGGCCCAGAGATCAGTGTGGAGCTGAATGGGCCTGGGGCTGCTGGCAGCACACACACCGCCTGCGTGTGGTTTGGCCAAGGCCACTGCTTGGGCCAGAGTCTGGGGCAACAAGCCAACATGTCAGTCACCCCTGCACCTGGGCACGGCCCCCTGGCCACACCGGACACTTGTTTCCCAAGGCGGGTGCCAGGTAGTTGAGAGGTAAGGGACGGGGGCTTGAGATGCTGTCCTGTGGTAGCCTGGAGAGCTGAGTGTCACCCTACCACAGATACCACCCAGGAGGCCAAGGTTCCAGCCTCCTTTGCAGTAAGTGGGCAAGTTCATTGCCTTGGCACTCCCCAGAGATGGCGACAAGGGGCACCACCCAGTGCCCACCTGCATGTAGCTGCTGAGGTGGGGAGGGACTGTGCGACCTGACCTAGGAAGATCTTGTGATTTCAGATGAGAAAAGCAACTCGTACAGCACTAGGCATGTTAAAATTATTAGTAGTAGTATTTGGTTTGGGGACAACACCCAGGGATGCTCAGGGTTTACTCCTGGCTCTGCACTCAAGGGTCATTCCTGGGAGGCTTGGGGGAACCATGTGGGGGGCCAGAAATTGAACCTGGTGTTAGCTGCATGCAAGACAAACACCCTACATGCTGTTCTATTGTTCTAATCCTGCTAAAATCGTTTCTGTGGAAAAAAAATCTCTCTCTACCTTCCAAGGAGCTAACCGCATGACCCAGGAAATCACCAAATGACCCAGGAAGAAGGAGAGTGAGAGAGGGAGAGAGCGGGGGAAAGAACCGCGGAGGAAAGGACCCCTGACCTCGGGCTGTGTCCCTGGGCCCGTGTAGAGGGAAGGAGCAAAAGCAAGACCTCGTGGTAACTCACGCTTTTCCCAATCATACATATCCCATTTGCGTCAAACACTAATGAGCCCCCAATGCTTCTGTGCCCCGCCCCTCCCTCCTCCAATCGGACCAAAGACAAGAAGAAAGAGGTGGGTCATGGTGAGCTCAATGTGTTCCTGGGAGGCCAGAAAGGGGCGAGGGGACCCATCGACACATCGTGAATTTCGAGCAGACACAGAGATTGTCAGTATGCCGCCCCCTGAGCAGACAGCACAGGAACGAGGCGTGGGAACGCGTTGCCAAGCCCTCCTGCCTTCTGCATCCATCCCAACACCTCCAGATCAGCGCTGCAGGGGGCGTGGCCACCACGGGGCGTGGCTGCAGCATCCCTGGACCAGGTCTTGGAGCCGAGCCCAGAGTTGGCTCAGCAAAGGACGCGACGCAGGAGTAGTGCTGGGTTACCTGTGGTGCCTCCCTCGAGCCCCGGGCCATAGGCAGACACCAGGGCCGGGTTCCCGGCCTGTCCGGGCTCTCCCACGCGCACTTTGAAGGGGCTTCCAACCACGTGGCTCCCGTTGAACTTGACGTCGATGGTGTGCACACCATTCTCATGAGGGATGAAGCGGATGGCATACTTATCTAAGGGAGCAATCAGAGGCATGCGATGAGACAGGTGACCGTCGCGCGGCAATTCCAAATCCCCAGTGAGACAAGGTTCTGCTGGACACCTGTACCCAGTGGGGACATTAAAACCAGATAGGTCTGTTGTGGGGTCCCTAGTCAGCCCTCGGGGGTAAATCTCAAATTCCCTGTTTGATCCTTGAGGGCCTGTCTCCGAAGAACTTTTCCTTTTTGAAAAATGTATCTGTGAAGTTTCTTTCTCTGAGAGTTTCAGCGGGTCAGCGGGCACTAACACTCCTAATGAAACCCCAGGCTAGCAAATGTCCCACAGGGAGGCTGGGCATTACACCCTGGTCTGCATACAGCATGTGATGCTGTATGAGATGATCAGAATGAAAATGGACACCTCTTTGCGCGCCAGCAGCCCAGTCCTCCCGGACACACAGCCTGTTCTCTGCCTCTCCAGTCCCAGCCTCTTCCCAGCCCTGGGTGGCCGTTATCCCCTTTGGAATTTTTGTTCTCTAGTTCCATCCAAACCCTTCTCCTCTGCCTCCTCCAGGACTTTCCCTAAGAGGCGAATGTCCACATGGCACTGTTTCCCATACCCTTTATGTTTACTGTCTTTTGGAGGCGGGAGGGTACTGGGTCACACCAGGTAACGCTCAGGAGTGACTGCTGGTGGAGCTCAGGGGACCACGTGTGGTGCCAGGGATTCAATTATGGTTGCAGTTGCTACAACAGCATGCAAGGCAAGTACCCTACCTCCTGTACTGTCTCTCCGCACCCCTGCCTCCATTCCCTGTAACACTGCACTTCCCTGAAGCCCCAGCTGGGAAGTACCCCTGCTCTCTTATAGCCAATGTGCTCTGGGGGCTCTGATTCCACCCCAGGGGTCAGTAAGGTCATCGTTTCCCATGCATTAGGTCAATTTGTGCATGGCATTTGGGTATAGGAAATGATTCAGAGGAACACATCTGCTCAATGTTCCATGAGACAGAAATGGAAATTTACTGGGAATTTCTAGGGAAGGAGCACCTTAAACTCCTGAGGGAAAAAAGCCCAGGGCAGCAAGTGTCTCTGCATGGGCATGGTGTGATGATGGGAAAACTAGTACTGCTGCAGCCATTTTACCACCATGAGGAAGGAGTCTTAGAATGAGGCCCACCATGCGGAAGAACAGAGATATTTGGAGGCTTGTGGGAATAGCTGCATGATTGAATCAAATTGTTGCTGAAGTCTATCCTAGGTTCTGAATGTTCTTATTATGTGTCAGGGGGTCCCTTTCAAGGGAGTAATAGACCACTTTATTGAGTGAGGTGGGCTTGAGTTGGATGTTCTTAAACTGGCAATTAATAGCGACCTCACTGTGGCTCCCAGCTATATGGGACCCCATAGTGGGTCAGACAGGGCTACAGGACACGCTCGTATTCACTGGTCAAGTCCCAAAGCTGGAGAGATTCAATATTCCTAGTTGTACACTTGAAACCTCCCCAAACATTAGATTTCGCAAGCTCTTGACACACTTCGGCCCACCTTCTATCTGGCTGTTACTAATCTGGCAAATTTCAAACATGACTTTAATGAACCACCCAACTACAAGGAACCTTTCTGAATTCACTTCCTCCTTCACTCCCAGGGCCCACTGGCAACCAGGCATTGTGGTTTTCTGTCCTCCAGTCCTCCCTGCTGCTTGCAAAATGGCAAAATCACTTGCGGATCAGAAGCATCAGCATGACCACAGCAATCTAGCAGAGGTTCTCAAGCAATCTCGGTCCCGCGGTGGACTTACACCAGATCTGACCCAGTTGCCTGCTGCCAGATATGCTCCTTTCAAGATTCTGCTGTTTCTTCCTTTTCTGCCCAGCGGGCGGGCAATATCTAAATACGAAGCTGGGCCCCAGGTGGCCACAGGGCAAGGTGGGCATCAGTGCCATGGGGCATTCACCTTTTCCTAGGTATTGGCATTGCCTTCAATGTCCTCTCCTCTGAGAAGCCTTCAGATCTTTCTGAGGTGGAAACTCTTTCCTTTCCAGTTCTATTCTTCCCTTCCATTTGGTTCTCAATTCTCCCGGGGTATTGGTAATCACAGAAATCAAATTTCCTCACGCTTAACTAATGGCCAGGTCACTGACACCTAAAACTTCCTCAGCACAACAGTCACCTCCAAGGTGGCTGAAGTCAGGTTGTTCCATATGCCAAGGCAGTAGCCGAGAATCTCTTATGCTCTGAAGCCCTCACAGATTGCATTCACCTTTCTGAAGTTACTGGTGGACAGGCTGGGGATGTGGCTGGCGGCAGAGCTCATGCTTCGTATGCATGAGGCCCTGGGTTCACTCCCAACTATGCAAATAAGAAAATGCCATTTTTGTTTTGTTTTGGGGCCACTCTTGGCAGGGTCCAGGGACCATTTGTGACATCAGAGATCAGACTCGGGGTGGCTGTATGCAAGATAAGTGCCTTGCGCTTTGTACTTTCTCTCTGGCCCTAAGTAAACATATCTACAGATGAACATCGATTGACTTTTCTCTCAAAGTGAGGTTGACATGTAACTTATTCATGACGAAAGGTCCACCATGTAATTTTCAAACTCTGTTAAGTTTTGTTCAAATGGGAGAAAATTGTCATGAAAAGCATGTGAATTAAATAGAAAGTGACAGAAAAGAGAGCATGATTTGTAAAAAGATAAAGGGACCTGATCTCCCCAAGTATCTCCCAAGCCCTGGCAAATACGTAACCCCTAATTTGTAAACATCCGGAAACAGCGGAGGGAACTTGAGGGTTCAGTGGCCTTGGTGGCACCGACCGGCACCCGTCAGGTTCGGGAAGCCCCGGGAGGCTGGTCCAGCCACTGCCCAGTGCTCACCTGGCTCCAGTTCCGACACGTGACACTCCTCCACGGCGCCCGAGGGGCTGTGCACTTTGGCATCGATCTTGCCTTTCGCCCCGTTCAACCTTATAGCAAAGGAGGCTGGCTGGTTGACTTTCAACCCCGATTCCTGGGAATTGAAGACATCGGACAGGTTATGGCCCTCATGGTCCTGCCCAGGACCACACACTCTAACCCAATCTGGGGTTCCTGTGACAGCTCGCAGACAAGCAGACCCGGAATGCTTCCCACCTAACACGTGATGAGCCGGGTGGGGGTGGGATGGGAGTGGGGGTGGGGTTTCCCCGACTCTAGCACCAGAAAGGAGAAAGCAGAGACATGTTGGTGTGGCTGTGTACCCAGGTGGTCTTGGTCTGGGCTGGAGGAGCCGATTCCTGGGTTTGGAGACCTGAGCCTCCACACTATCACTGTCAACCTGTTGTTCATTGATTTCCTCAAGCAGGCACCAGTAACATCGCCTTCATCCGAGCCCTGGGATTTTAGAAAGTGCCACATTCGAGGCTCTTTCAGGGTCAGGAGAATGAGACCCATCAATGTTACTGGTTGTTGGCATACTGCATACTGAATGGGCGGGATACTTTTGGTAGCCTACCAGGTTCTCCAGGGTAAGAACTAGATAATAAGGTGTCAGGTCAATTGTGGCTCCAGCATTCTAGGCAAGGCCTAGTCAGGCACCAATATTTAGTTATCTTCCTTCCCATCAGAAAAGCAAGGATGTGGGGGACGGAGAGATAGTACAGTGGGTGGGGCATTTGCTTTTCACGTGGCCGACCAGGGTTCGATTCCCAGCATCCTATATGGTCCCCCAAGCACCGCCAGGAGTAACTCCTGAGTGCAGAGCCAGGAGTAACCCCTGAGCATTGCTGGGTGTGACCCACAAAGCGGAAAAAAAAATTGTCATTATTTGCCATAAAATAAAGTACATTAAAAAAATAGAGAGAGAGAAAGAAAAGTAAGGGTGTCCTTTTTGGAGGCCCAAACCTCTAGCAATGCTGCGTATCCATGCCAGAAATAACATTTTATGAATTTTGGAACTGTTATTTTGTCTTTTTTGTTGTCGTCTTGGTTTAGTTTTGATTTTTAAGTCCCACCTGGCTGTGCTCATGACTTATTCCTGGCTTTGTGCTGAAGGGGTCACAACTGGCAGGGCTTTCGGGAAGCAGATAGGGTGCTGGGGATAGAACCGGGTTAACCATCAGGCAGACACCTCACACACGGTACTGTCCCTTTGGTCCGCAATGGAGAAACGTTTTAATAAACTCTGAAAGGCCCACATGTAGGCCCTGTGTCCTGTGAAGTGCCACACGCCTGGGAAGCAGATCATAGCAACTGAGAATCAGCAAGGCTGGGGATGCTGCCTAGATCCATTATTAAATGGCTTTTTGGTCTACAAATTGGGCAAGTCCTCAGTGGGGGCCTCATTTACACATAAAAAGGCTAAAAAAGTCAGCTTGCTGTCCAATATGAACATGCAGATGGCAACAGCTTTTGCTCTTCACTTCTCTTGTTTGCTTCACTCTGCACACTTTGTCTTGCATTCTATATCCAGTGTTGGGGGGGATCGGAAGTATAGACCGACCTACAGCTATTTAACATCAGGGAGCTGGAGTGCCTGCCTGGAGCCCCAGGTTCCATCCTGGGGAGCCTCAAGGCCCTCCGGTACCAAGACAGAAATAGGCATCCAGTCCCACAGGGTGTGGCCCCCAAATCAAAACCAAAGAAAGGTATTTTAACATTGGCCAATCCTGAACCGCAAAATTTTACAAGTGCCTGCTCTCATGGAAACTTGGTCGAACAGCCAGGCTTCAGATGCTAACGCTATCCTAGCTGGGCTCATACTCAACGTGCAATTGAATCCTTCGAGGGTCTCATTAAAATGCAGTTGGTCTGGGATGGGGTCTGGGACCGCATCATTCTAGGAAGTTCCCCAGTGACGCTGAGCCTGCTGGCCTGGGGGACACAGCTCAGTGGCCAGCTACAGCACTGCCGAATTTGGTGAGCACTCACCATTATGTGTGGTGATATAGATGTAAATTTCAATCAACTAAAATAAAATTTTAAAAATCAGTGTCCCTGAAGTTCTCCGCGGCCACCTGTAGCTTGTGACTACAGTATGACACACTGAAGGTGTGGGGCGCTCTCCTGGTTCCCCACGAGCGGCTCTCCGGCACGGCCACGACTCCAGAGCACAGAATCCAATCTTTTAACTATCTACCTTTTAATAGAAATACTTCCAGGGTTAATAAGTGAAACAGCAGAAATCCAAATCCGCGCGGCCGCTATTGCGGCCGCGCGACATCATTTTATTCTTAAACCAAGCTGTAGAAAGCAAATCATTTCACAACACTGTTTCAGCATATCTGATTGGGTGAGGGGGTTGTAAACTCTAAGCAATAATTGTGTATCTTCTATGGAAACAATGTATCTAGTCAAAGTAGATAGAGTATTAACTAGAACTCATCTGCCTCACAGGAATTGGGAGGGGTGGGAGGTGGGGTTCTATTGGGGTTCATGGTTAAAAAGAAGTATTGGTAAAGGGAAATGTGTTTGATACTTACATGACTGAGACCTAAACCCGAAAGCTCTGTAACTTTTCCCACAGTGATTCGATAAAGAAATAAAATATTAAAAAAAAAAATGTTTTCAATTGAAAAAATGGAATGGGTTATATACAAATAATTACAGAAATATAATCTTTTAAATTAAGTCCTCACTAAAAATAAGCATAGGTGTAACTAATTCTTAATAATTTAATAAAAGAACCAATGATTTATTTTATGAAAAAAAATAAATAAATAAAAAATAAAAATCAGTGTCCCTGAAGTTCTCCGCGGCCACCTGTAGCTTGTGACTACAGTATGACACACTGAAGGTGTGGGGCGCTCTCCTGGTTCCCTGCCCTCGTGGTTACAGGCAGGGAGGGAGGCCGGAATAAGAAATTGCGGAGGGTTTTTTGGATTCCCCCATCCCACCAAGAAATGCAACCGACTTCAATTTCCTAAAAAGCCTCAGAAGCACAACAGAACAATACAGGCCTCTTTGCTAACCAGCACCAGATGCTGGCCTGCAGGCCTCCTGTAAATAATTTACATATCACTCAGCCTCCACCCACTTTGCCCCCCTCCACCACCACCCCCGGAGGCACAGGGGAGAAGCTGACCCACAATCCCTCCAGCTGCCGACGTGCTGGAGGACTGCGGGCCGCAGCCTGGCCTCTTGACTTGGCTCTCACTCAAGCCTCCTGGAGAGGAGGTCTCCCAGCCAACTCCTTTGGACCAGAACCGTGTACATTACCTGAACCCGACTGCCACTAAACCCTCCAGAGGGAGATAAACGCCTCGGAAGATCCGAAAGGAATCTTCCAGATGCACGAAGGCAGCATGCCGCCCTCCTCAAAGGCTGGGTTTATCTCCCTCCACTGGTTTTAGCTAAGTCGGCAGCAAAAGAACTTCTGTTAAGGAGCCTTTAAATGAAACACAAGAAAAACATCGGCAACACAGCGACCAGTTCGTGCCGGGGACTCTCTGGAGGAGACCACGTCAATCTCGGGCCCCTGACTGGAATTTGCCTCACTTGGGAACAATGAGCACTCTACTGACTCCCCCAGGGGAGTTAGAAAGGGGTTAGAATCTCATAGGGAAAACAAGGAACAGAACTGGGTGGGAAGCTCGAGGCTGTTGGAATCCCTTTGGACTAGGAGTCATATTTGGGGATTCTGATGCGCTTCCATGCTGACTTCCTACTGCTGACTCAATCGGAGGCCCCGCCAGTTTTGGGATGTCCTAGAGAAAACACTCAGATGGGTTCCCAACGGTTGTTACTTTAAGACAAAGAAAAGCCTTTCCTGACATCCCAATAGGTGGCACTATGTCATAACATTCCACAATGCCAGAGTGGGTGAAGGAGGCAACAGGAAGGTGAACTCGAGCCTCAAGGACTCCGTGGCCCCTCGGGGAGCCGTAAGTTCTCTGCACCTCAGATTCTCCATCTTTAAAATGGGGACAAGAGAAACTTACAAATCTCCCTATTGTTGGGGTTAGTGAGGTTACACTGAGGTAGTTCTTAACATGGCACCTCACTTAAGTAAATCATCAAAAAATAAATCCCAATGGACTCTTTTGGGGTCACATCAGGTGACACCCAGGGCTTCTCCTGGCCTGGTTATCAGGGTTTAGGCACAATGGCTCAGAGGTTGGTCGCTGCCAACAGTGCTTGGGGGGTTATGTGGAGCTGGGGATCGAACCTGGGCCTCCCACATGCAAAGCATGTGCCCAGCCCTGGGAACCATCTTCCCACCCACAGTTCGCTTTCTTGAGGTAACGGAAGCCAGTAAGAACAGGGGAAAAACATCACTGGGCTGTTAGTTTTTTGTTTGCTTTCTTTTGAGAGCTTTCCTTATCCATAAATGATTAACAGGCCTCCTTTGTTTCCCCTGAATAAATAGTTCAAAAACCAAACATGTCCATAAACACAGAGGTGTTCTGTTGACTGGCTCTGTGCGTGCCCCAACTCTCTCCAGTGTGCGGGGAGCTGACTGTGGCAGGAAGTGACTCGGCCACTGGCAGCACCTAGCCATGGCCTTGGGGAAGATTGACGTGGCCTCAGGAGTCGGGCTCGCACTGGTCAGCCTGTGGCCAAGCAGAGGGATGTTTCCTTGCGTCTCACCTGAAGGCTCATAACAGTGAGGCGGCGGGCGTCGTCCGAGGGGGCGATGATAGGCACCAAGTAGGGACTCTCCGGGATGTGCTCATCGTTGAACTTGATAGACACCTCATAGTTACCTGTGAGGACAGGAGCAATGCCATCATTTCAGACACTTGAGTGTGGCCTCCCTCCAGTCTAAAGGCTAAATTGCCTTCATGAGACCTGCCCCCTTTATGGTTGACCAGTTCGGGGCACTCACCTGGATGGAACTGGCCAACCTGATTTTTCAGTTGGGCAAAGACAGACATATTCTCAACTTGGGCCCTCCCTCCACCTACCACCCAGGGTCTGCATAAGAATTCAGGTTAAAAAAAAGTTGAATGCAGTAACTATGACACATTAATTTCCACTTAAAGTTGAAACTGTAGCATTTGCTTTCTTTAGAAATGGTCACAAGAAATCATAGTAAATACTTGGAAGTACTTGTCACCACCAAAAATATCAGATATTGTATGTCACTTTATATTTTTTTCTATATCTGGACATATCATTGACACTTAACACTTTCAAAATTAAAGTAGTTAACTGACATCAAAATCTGGTAATTTAACATATTAACGAAAATGTTCACACAGTGCGATGCTAAAATCATTTCTTTCAGATTTGGACAGGATAACTACATTTTAATACAACTTGTTTCCTTTACACTTTAATATACCTTATTTTATGTGCTTCAAAATACTGTCCTGAGAATGGTCCCTATAGGTCTCATTGGATGTCAAGGGGTCAATAGCCTCCTGTTTAAGGGCTAAGGAGAAGAATCAGAGGGCTGGAATATAGGTTTTTGCAGGTGGGAGGCCTAGGTTCAACCCCCTGGTACTGCATGGATGCCTGAGCACCAAGTCAGGAGTAACCCTCTCCATCATTGAGTGTGCCCCAAAACAAACAGAAATAAAAGAAATGTTTGGGGCTGCAGCAGCGATAACACAGAGGGTAGGGCATTTGCCTTGCATGCGGCCAACCCAGGTTTGATTCACAGCATCCCATGTGGTTCTCCAAGCACCGCCAGGAGTGATTCCTGAGTGCAGAGCCAGAAGTAATTCCTGAGCATCACCAGGTGTGACCCAAAAAGCAAAAAAAAAAAAGAAGAAGAAAAGAAATGTTTGAGTAAGCTCCCAATCTGAGGAAGCCATACCAGTCCCTGGCCAAGGGTGGGCGTAGAGACTGGCCGGTGTAGAGAAGGAAGAAAGGAACAAAAGTACAAAACACAGAAGCCAACAAAGAAGGGAAATGAGAAGAATTCCTGCTCCCAGCTAGGGCGACAGTCCAAAGCACTGCTTTGCATGTAAGAGCCCCAGGTTCAATCCCCACCCCTGGGAGTGACCCCTGAACACCAAGCCAGGTATAGCCCAAAAACCAAAAACAAGGAGAAAAAAAATATTCCTGCCTTTTTGAGGCCGGCTGGCTAGCCTCCTGCAATTTAATTTCTAGAATGCTCTCCAAGTGCCCTGCAGCATCCTGATTTACTTGAGCTAGCTTGACGAATTTCTATTCCAAACAAGCTACCCAGGCACAAAGAGGGAAAACTGGCCCTTGAGAACATACCAGGCTCCTGGACAATGTAAGACACACCACAGGATCCATTTTTATGATCATCAAATGTAATCTCGGCCTTGCTGGGGCCCTCCACGGCGATAGAGAGGCCCCCGGCGCCTGCTTCCCGCATCCAGATGCTGAATTCAGCTGAGACAGAGAAATACCTGGTCAGTGAGTGAGCTGGTGGGACCCTGCCCCCTTCTCCAGCCTTTTCTCTTCTTTGAACTCTGCACAGCCCCGAGAGAGGCGCGGCTAGACATTCCCAAGCCCCATTGGGCCTGACCAAAGATGGTGGGAAATCTGCCCCCCACTGAGGACACCCAAATCACATCAGAACAAGATGAGAAAGTTCCAGTTCAACCGGTCCATCTTCCCACCAACAACCACCTGTGACAGTTGGTTTTGTCGAGTTCTAGTGTGCTCTTTCAAGGTGCTTCTGAAATCACACCGCTCCCCTGAAACTCAGGACATGGAGCCCCACATTACAGAACCCAGGGAAATCCTCAGCCAGAAGCCTGTTGAATGTCAGGTGAGAATAGTTCCTGACCACTGAACCACAGCCTTGGGATGACCAGCTGTCACATGGACAAGGCCTTTGAGAACAGGAGGGTGCAGGCTGCTCCTGATTCCTTTCTCCAGTAATTCACCTGCCAAGGGCTGGAGCAGCCTGGCTGGCCTGTGGGAAGTCTGAGTTCAATTCCTTGGACCTTAGGGGCCGCTGAGCAGGGCCAGGTATGGCCCCAGGTTCCCCAAGAAGAAATAAATCCAATAAAATGAGTGATGTGGCACAAATACAAATTTGAAGCTAAGACCTACTCTGGCAGAATTCATTCCCTGGGACTTAGTAGTCCCGAAGGAAGGATTCAAAGATGGAGAACGACGTGATCATTAATAGTTACCATGGACCAATTTTCTGTGTTCTTAAAACTGAAGTTAGTACCTATGTCATAAGCAATGACATAGGCTCTGGGACTTCCCCAAAGTTCCACAATTCATATGAATAAAACTGGGATTCCAGTCAGGGCCTGCCGGCTCCAAAGTACTTTTTCTATCACCGAGTGGATCTATTCTTGTTACTGGACCACTGTTGATTTCTGTATCTTGGTATGTGTGTGGCATTAAGGAATGTGCCCCCAATCCACATACCCTCACACCCTGCAAAACAAGTTGTTTGTCCAGGACCTTACCTGGGACTCCTGCTTCTCCTCTCTCCAGGCCAGGGCCTCCTGCCCGGATCTGATGGGCACCCCCCTCGCCGAGTGGCCCCACAGTGAACCGGAAGGGGCTGCTGGGTACATGCTGGCCGCGGTACTTGACGCTGACTGTGTGCACACCCATTTCCAGGGGCACAAAGCGGACACAGTGTGAGTTCTTCCCCATAGGTACAATTTCCGCATCGGTCACGTGGCCAGAGGGACTGGTGACTTGGGCTGACATGTCACCGCCGTCGATTTCTGAAAGGGGCAGGAAGTGGTGGTGAGGAGAAGGTGCAGGGTGCACCGGCACAGGTAGGGTAAGCGGCAGTGGGTAAGGCGGGTGCAGCCTGGCTGTGACTCGGTTCCTCCCATTCGGGCCAACACTGGCCTTCCTCATGGCCTCCAATCTCTGGGCAGCTGTGGCCAGAGGCAGTGACCAGGTCCCTCCCCACACCACCAGTGCAGAGAACATTCTCGTGCCATTGACACCTCTCGCCTCACTGAGGACTCTGACGGCCTTCCTGGCGGGAGCTGAGTTAGTCCTTGCAGTGACACTGCTGTGGAATTACAGCAGGTAAATCAAATCTCTGACAACCTCGGTGCTTCCAGGCTGAATGTGCCAAGTGGCCACTAGCCAGCCATGCTTCCTTGGGGCTCCTTTCCACAGACTGGTGAGGGTGAAAAACCAGAAGCAATCATTTCTCATTGTTAAGAAGCTTTGGCTCTTAGGCAATAACACAAAGCACATTTAGAAAACATAGTGAACACAGATCTGTCCCAATGCCAAGGAAGAAAATCATGCGTGAGGCAAAGCTTTGAGCGAAACCCAGCTTGAGGGTCATGCTTTCAGAAAAGCGATGCCTTGGGTCACCAACTCCAGGGAGCTGGCCAGGTCTGCCCCATCTAAAGTGCTCATGCCATGCCAAAGACATGCTCGCACTGACTGGTGGAGATAGGCATGCTGCACCCAGTGGCCTGGTCGTGCCATCACCTACGGCCTGTGTGGAACTGCACTCTCCAGCCCCACGGGACCTGGATGGAGCAGCTCATGACTCAGCCTGAAGACAAAGAAAGGAAGGGAGACTGAAGACAGGGCCAGCCAGGTTCCTGGCGTCTGGCTTCTGAGGACATCTGGAATCTGTGAGTGGTCCCCCATTCTGACAAGAGAGAATCATTTAGGAGAAAAGGGGGAGAATGGGTCTCACGCTGTCATCTGGTACTATGGATCTGAAAGGGTCACAAAGAAGCCCAGAGAGGCTGGGGCTGGGTCTACATTGGTAGAACATGACCTGCCCAAACACTCCCACCTCCACCCTGCCTTCAGCGTTCAGAACTTTTTTTTTAAAGAACCAAGAGGGGTCAGAGCGATAGTACAGTGGGCAGGGCATCTGCCTTGCATGCGGACAACCCGGGTTCCATCTCCAGCATCTCATATAGTCCCTCCAGCATTGCCAAGAGGAATTCCTGAGCGCAGAGCCAGGAGTTACCCCTGAGTATAGCTGGGTATAACCCCCAAACAAACAAAACAAAACAGAAAAGAAGCAAGAGCCTGGAGAGATGAACAATTTTTGAACCAACACCTGAGCCCAGTGGTCAGGGCTAACTCCTGTTCTCTGCTCAGGGATCATTCCTGGTGGTGCTTGGGGCACATCTGTAGTGCCAGAGATCCAACTGGGATCAGCTGTGCACAAGGCCTTATCATCCCCCCCCTTCCACCCCCTGTACTATCTGACTATCTGTCCAACAAATCCAGGAGAGATTTAAGAGAAAGGATAAGAGCATATGTCACAAGTTCCTTGAGAATAGGCAAAGGGGGTGGGGGCAGAATAATTTGTAAACTGAGTACTAGAAAGCAAATAACCATCTCACAAATCATCAAAGATATGAAACCAGCATATCCTTCCATCAGATTGGTTGAAGTGAGAATATAAGACGTTTTCCTAAAACATAAAAAGCAATTATTGGCCAAAATATTGGGGGACAGGCAAGGATAAATATGAAAGATGCTGCTCCCATTCTCCTCCAAAGGGAGTTAGAAGTTAGAGTCACTGTCACTGTCCTCCCGTTGTCGATTTGCTCAAGCGGGCCCAGTAACATCTCCATTGTGAGACTTTTTTCTTACTGTGTTTGGCATATCGAATACGTCACGGGGAGCTTGCCAGGCTTTGCCTTGCGGGCGAGATATTCTTGGTAGCTTGCCGGGCTCTCCGAGAGGGGCGGAGGAATCAAACCCGGCTCGGCTGGGCCGGCTGCGTGCAAGGCAAACGCTCTACCGCTGTGCTATCGCTCCAGCCCAGAAGTTAGAGTAGGAACAGAAATTTATTAGGGGACATGTTCTGGGTTGCTAGGGGCTGCCTGTCTCCTAGGAGCCATTTATGGCAGGGACAACAGAAGCACAAACCCTCAGTCGTGAGTCCTGGCTGCCATGGTGGGAGGCTGGACAGATTCACTTTCATCCCCTGAGCAGGGATTCAGAACTTAGTGCAGGTCCTGGAATGCCTCGCACAGTGCTGGGAGGGACCCAGAGAAACACCTGATGTGTATTTATTGGTCCAGCAGTTCCACGTCTGAGTGTCTGTCAATGTGAGAACAGCCTGAGCATACAGGGCACTGTCTCGAAGCACAGATGAGGAGGCGAGGGTTCTGCTGAGCTAGAACCCCTTAAGGTCCTCTGAACCCGCAGGAAATAAGCCCAAAACCAAAAAATAAGGAAAGAGAGAAGGAAATGAATGTGCGAAAATGAAGACCACTCTGGGGAAGGCGGGCATTTAAGAGGCTGGTGAGAGTGGAACCTTCTGTTGTGCAAAGGTCCCCAGCACACAGTCCTGAGAAGCACCTGTGAATCAGGAGACGGAGCCACGGGCCTTCATGAGGCTGAGGCACCTGGGCCCTGACACTGGCTCCAGCATGAGTCACACCCTCCCTGGGGTGTGTGTGGGGGATGGACCCTCTGCAATGACCTTTGTTGAGTTCCACCACTTTCCACACACCTGAGTGGCCCACCCTGTATCTATCTGTCCAGGAAGAACCCACGGAGCAGGCCGAGGAGGTAGAAGAGGTGTGACTCGTTAGCCAAGAGGAGACCCACAGTGTCAGAAAAACACCCGCCACAGCCCCCTCACCACTGCACTCCATCAGAAGACACGGCCAGTTTCTGTCCGGGGAAATCTATAAAGTAGGACAAGGGCTGACTTCTAGGTGGAAGGCCCCCCACTCCCCTCTCCCAGTGCGGGCTCCTGGAGGGGGCATCCCAGCAGACAGTGGCCTCGATGGGAGGGCTGGCTCCCTGGGGCACAGGGGGAAAGTGGGTCTCACGTTGTTATCTGGTATCATCACTAGTCTCCCAACCCAGCCCTCACTGTGACGTGGCAGGTGAGAGAGATGACTGGCACCGAGACACCACCAGGCTGGCCCTACCCGGGAACTCGCAGAGGCAGATTGTAAATCCAAATCTACAGCCCTGTCTGTCCGCCCCTTCCCCCAGGGGTCCTAATAAAGGTATTTTCGGTTGGAAGAAGAAAATGGTGTCAGATAAACAGTTCCTCGACCTGTAAAGAGATGATGAAACAACCCCCCCCCACCCATGCAGGCGGATACAGGCTGTGGTGCCTGCTGCCCAGTGCTCACCTGGGATTTTCAGATTCAGGTCGCAGATGCTCCCAACAGTGGCGACAGACGGGGCCCGGCTGGTCCGGGTGATGCTCTCCTTAACTCTTCCCTCCCCGCTGATCTTCACGGTGAATGGGCTCCCTGAAAGAAGCGAGAAGACCCTCAGGAGCAGTCCGGAGACCCCCACGTGGCATCGCACAGTGCCAGACAACAGATGGTCAGGGCAGCGGGCAACCAGGCCTACCGGGCACATGCTCGTCAGCGAATTTGGTAGAGACGATGTAGACCCCGGGCACCGTGGGGAAGTAGGAGACCTTGCAGGTACCGTCTTCCAGGTCCTCCGTCTGGATGTCCACCTTGCTGGGGCCCTCCACCGCCAAAGATATGCCGCCATAACCTGTCCCACAGAAGTCCCATTGGACAGCAGCTCCACACAGAGGAGGAAAGTCAGCTGCTAAGGTGGGCTTAGGGGGGGTTCTCTCCAGACAGCAGGGGAGAGGAAAGGCCTATCAGCCCCGGGGGAGGGCGCGGAAGGGAAGCAGAGCACAGAACCCTGTTCTCCTGGAATTCCCTTCGTGCCCTCGAGGGCATAGAGCCTGCATGAGTTGCCGAATACGACACTGCCCACTGAGCAGGAACTGCAAGCACCGACTTGGGGTCTAGCCGCAGGCCCCAGAGTTTGGAATCTGAAACTATACCCAACTAGAGCAAGCATGGAAAAAGCTCAAGGTGAGGTGGAAGAGCAGGGGGAATCCGTGGAGATCATCTGCCCAGCAGAACCAGAACCTTGCCAAGCCCCTGCCCCAGGAGAATGCATCTATTTTCAGGCCAGTCGGACACTGTGAGAGAGTGACTGTTTGGGGTCATCTAACAAGGCAGAGGAAGGTGATGCTGGGATGCCAGCCTCCCTCAGACCATCTCAAGAAGGGAATGGGAGAGGTCTCATGTCCACAAAAGCACTGCAAAGTGGAACATGATCTTTGGTCAGTTGACCCAACATTCTTTGTGTGGGGCGAGCCCAGGAAACCCAAGGCAGTGCAGCCAATGGCAGGGGTACAGGTGCTGACACTGGGTCTGTGGATTGTTGTGGCTCTGAGCTCCAATGCGTGAAGAGCTCGAGCCACATGAGCCTGTTTTGGTTCTTTGTTGTTTATGTCGAGAATACAAAGATACTACATCATCAAGGGGCATGAGGTCTAATGTCAGTGCAGGAAGAATCATGTCAGCCTGAAGGATGCTCACAAAGAAAATGGAGCTGGTAGGATGCAAAGATGAAGCCACTTGGACAAAAAGTTCCTGAAAGTGCTGAGCTTTGCCCCAAGACCACCCCTTCTGACCTGCATCCCTTGTGTCCACAATGAATTCGGACATCTCAAAAGTTCGGCCTTCTGACAGGCCACGGCCATAGACTTTGGCTCTGCGGGCATCCCCAATCTCGGACTGGACCACCATGATGGAGACGGGGCTGTTAGCCACGTGGTTGCCGTTCTTCTTGATGCTGACCAGGTGTTCACCCACCTCCCGGGGGATGAAGGAGATGCCTGTAGAGGTGAGACAAGGGAATGAAGAGAGGGCATGGAAAGGGAATACACTCAGAAGAAAAGGAAGATGACTTTCGTCCTGGCTTTGCAGGAGCCCAAGTGTTCAGGACACGGGTCAGCATCAAAACACAGGCATGACCTTGGTGCATGCATGTGAGACAATGGGTTTTCCCAACATACGCCACTGTGGACCCCATTTCCAGGACAAAACTGAGAAGTCCCTGAATTCCCACCCAAGATGTCGCAGCTCCAGCCAAGCAGATCTCACCGATGTGGTTATTGGGCAGCCTCTTCAGGATACAGGGCTCGTCTCGGCCAGACGGAGCCTTGATGCTGGCTGTCAGCGTGCTGAGGTCTGTCTCGCTGATGTCAAGCAGGAAGTCGGCGGCAGAGCCCAATTTCACCTGGGAGCAGCGCCTGCTGTCATCTAGAAAACACCCCCCAACAGGGCGTCTGTTACATGGTTCACCCCAGCTCCGGGGCCCTTACTCCACAAGCTGTTTACAGATGAACAGCCAAGAGGGCATCACCCAAAGTTTAGTGAAAAAAATGGGGTCAGCTGCAGGCAAGGTAAGTGCCCTAGCTAGGGTACTATCTCTCCAGTCCCTAAGACAGTTTTTAAAGTTGTCTTTGGTAGTGAGAGGCACCTGCCTGATCTCCCCTGGGGCCTTTCTTGGGTAAATACTCAGGTTCCACACAGGATGGCTGTTGGCTGCTTCTGATGTAGGTCTGAACAACCTGGCTCACAGCTTAGGGACCTTAATAACCCACTGAGAGCGGAATCTGATAGCAGCGAGGAAGACAGGCCAAGAACATGGGCTCTGATCTGGATAACGTCCATCGAAGCCTGGACGACTCCTTGTGAACTTCACTGAGCCTCTGTGGGGAAGAATCCCTCCAGGAGTAAGGCTGAAGGGCATATCTAAGTCCATTTCATTCATCCAATAAGTGTCACTGGTTGTGACTACAGAGCCTGCTACTTACAGGCTGTCACCTGAAGGGCAGAGATTAATGCAAATGATGTGCTTAATTTTCCTTAGATTATCAGCTGGGGGGAAAAGTGAGTGCACCTGAGGTGGGTTTTATGCCCCAAGGTCTTCCTCAAGGAAGATTCCTCTGGGAAACCTCTACTCTAGATGTCTAGTCTGTGACTCTGGGTCTGAAAGGCTCCCCGCAAGCCAGGTCTCTTACCTGTGATCTTGGCAGTGAAGGGGCTGCCTGGGATGTGCTTGTCATTGTACTTGACCAGAATGCTGTAGTCTCCTGGAAGAGTGGGCAGGTAGGTCACCGTGCATGTGCCATCTTTGTTGTCAATGCAGCTGATCTCGGCCTTTGAGGGCCCCTCGATCGCCAAGTCCAGGCCCCCTGTGAAGAGAAGCAGGGAGAGCTAAGGACAGTTTATTTCCTCAGCGATCATCCAGGGCAGCCCACATGCAGGGATTGTCAGGCTGACATTTGCCCTGTGAGTGGAGGACAAGGGGTGGTTACCAGAACAAAGTGATTAACAAGGTGAATGACCCACTCAGAATCCACACCCGCACTTAACTTCTCCACCAGCAACCATAAAGATCTCGCTACTATTCCAGATACGTGAGTGACAAGAGGGAGCATGGGGTGTTAATCATACACACAGGGAACAGGGTCCCACAGACTGTTAGCTGGCCACACACCAAATGCCTAATGAAAAATCCCATTAGATGCACAGTTTGAGAAGTTGTCATGGGGGTACCAGAGCAATCGTACAGTGGGTTGGGCACTTTCTTTGCACACAGCTGACCCAGGTTCAATTGCTAGCATCCCAGATGGTCGCTGGTGCACCACCAAGAGTGATGCCTGAGCACAGAGCCAGTAGTAACTCCTGAGCATTGACAGGCATGGCCCCCAAACAAAAAACAACAAAAGAAACCATAATGAAGACAAGGGGCCTGGGCACAGGGCTTTGTCTAGCATGGGCTGTTCAATAATTCACAGCATGCTTCAGATTTACGAACATACGCCAAAAGTACAAAGAAAAGCATAGGGGCTGGAGCACTAGCACAACGGGCAGGGTGTCTGCCTTGCATGTGGCCAACCCAGGCCAACGAGGCGATCCCAGCATCCCATATGATCCTGAGCACTGCCAGGAGTGATTCCTGGGTGCAGAGCCAGGAGTGACCCCTGTGCATCACCGGGTGTGACCCAAAAATTAAAAAAAAAAAGTCATAAACCAAACACATTTAGATTTCAGGGAAGCCACAAAAACAAACCAACCAACCAACAAACAAACTCTACTTCATAATAGGAATCCCATTTCAATAAAAAAAACAAAAACATAAAGGACTTGAGAAATTTGCTCAAAGTCAAAAACATACATGTAAGATTTATTAAGAGAAAACAGAAGGTAAATACTATCATTCAACAACCATATTTTAAAATGCTATTCTGAGCTGTGTCCAAATGAAGGTCCAAAGCCTCGAAGCACGTAATACGTGCAGGCACATGTGTGCACACACACAAACACACAGAGACACACACATAGACACACACACACACACACACTACCTTCTCCTGCATCCTCAGTGACGATGGTGAAGGTGGCGGTCTTGTTGGCCACTCCGTACACCAGGCCCGGACCGTAGGCGGAGACACTCCCACTGTTGGGGTAGTTCACGTAGAACTGGAGTGGGCTCTCTGGGTTTGTAAAGAACAAAAGAAAACTGGGGCTCAGTGAGGGAGCAATGCATACCTGGTATGTCCTAACAATAGGCAGAAAACAAAGGTGGTTCTGCAGGAAGGCACCCAAGGTGGAGGTGGAGGTGCTGTTGAGAGTAGAGGGGACAATGCTGATCTTTTAGTCATTGTGCAAGAAAAACAGGCCCGAGGATGCCAGGGAGCTGAAACAAGGAACTCCAGCTCTACTGGAAGAAATACCTATGCAGAGTGGAGAAAAGAAGCGCATTTAAAGGGGGTCCTACTGGGGCTGGAGTAATAGCACAGTGGGTAGGGAGTTTGCCTTGCACACGGCTGACCCAGGTTCAATTCCCAGCATCCCATATGGTCTCCCAAGCACCGCCAGGAGTGATTTCTAAGTGCAGAGCCAGGTGTCACCCCTGAGCATCGACTGGGTGTGACCCAAAAAGAAAAAAAAAGGGGGGTCCTACTAGAGAGGCCCAGGGAAGAGGGACTTTTTTTGCCAGGCCTCTCCAAATCTAAGGTCCTGAGAGCCTGTCCCTGGACATCCATCTACAAGTTTTCCTCTGACCCACCTTTATTCCGAGCCCCAGGCAAATACTTCCATTGTCACAGTGATGGACACAAATTAGGAAAAAACTCTGCTGCCCCCAACAATGGTTGGGGTTGATGGTTGGCAGAAAACCATCAATCCACTCATGGTGGATCATTAAGATGGAGGGAGCTCTGTGCACTGACTTGCAAGGTTATGCAGAATGTGTCATACCAGAGAGAAAAAGGAAAATTGCTCTCTAATATCTGTACCATTATTCTCTTCTTTTGAAAACAGAACAAAAGTGTGTGCATGTTTGTAGAGACAAAGACAAACACTTGAAAAGAATGACAGGCAATAGAGGAAAGAGGAAAGGGAGAAAGTTTTTTTTTTTTTTTGCACGTTCTTTGCACCCACCTCTTTAGAATGTTTCAATAGAGGCAGGGGAAATATTTTTGCCTTAAACAAATATTATGTGCACGTAAACACATACACCAGAGCAAACATCAAACTGGGAGAAATATTTGCAACTCCTATCACAAAGAGCTGGTCTCTCCAATATTTAAACTGTTCCCCAACACTGATATAAAAAGAAGTCAGTGACCAAATAGAAAAGCTAGGCCACGGCCCAGTTTTCCAGTAGTTTGGCAGTCATACCCAAAAACTGCCCCCAGCCCATATAATCTCATCAACGGCCAAGATCCAGAGACTGTAAACTAAAGCTCCCGGAGAGAGCAATACAGAATGTCCTGACCCCGCCCTAGGTTATCTTCACCGGGGCACCTCGGAGGGGTGTGTTGAGTTTCCCTTCACACCCCAAGCAGAACCCGGCAGCCGAAAACCTCCAGAACCCAGCCACAGCCATGCTCAAGGCCACTCTCCACACTTTCGGAGGAAACTCACGCAAGAAGGAACCCACAGAGGAACCCAGCTTGGCAGTCACACCCACAAACTGCCTTCCCCATTCCCATTCCCCTTGCCCCCCACCCCCCAACCCCCATGCGCCCTGTAATCTCATCAATGGCCAAGATTCAAGAGACTATAAAATAAAGCTCCCTGAAGAGAGCTACGCAGAATCTCCTGACCCCACCCCAGGCTGTCTTCAACGGGGCCCCTCAGAGGGGTGCAGGTTGAGTTCCCCTCCCCACTCCAAGCAGAACCCTGGCAACCGAAAACCTCTAGAACCCAGCTGCAGCCATGCTCAAGGCCACTCTCCACACGCTTGAACGAGCCTCACCCATAAAAGAATCAGCAGAGGAACCAAGGTACGCGGGACCCGTGGCTGAGATCTCCAAGCCTGCTCGGATCTGGACTGGGCCTCTTTACCAGCTCCCCAGTTTTCCAGCAGCTTGGCAGTCACACCCACAAACTGCCCCCCAATGCCAGGTAATTTCATCAACCGCCAAGATCCAGAGATCATAAAATAAAGCTCCTAAGATCCAGAGATTATAAAACAAAGCTCCCGGAAGAGAGCTATGCAGAATCTCCTGACCCTGCCCCAGGCTGTCTTCACCAGGGCACCTGGAGGGGGGAGGGTTTAGTTTTCCTCCCCACCCCAAGCAGAGCCCGGGCAGCCTAAAACCTCCAGAACCCAACCGCAGCCATGTTCAAGTCACTCTCCACATGCTTGGAAGAGCCTCACGCATAAAGGAATCAGCAGAGGAACCAGGTATGTGGGACCCGTGGCTGAGATCTTCAAGCCTGCTCAGATCAGGACTGGGCCTCCTCCACCCAGATCCCCCCATTTTCCGGTAGCTTCGCAGTCATACCCACAAACTGCCTCTGGGGCCATGTAACCTCATCAACTGCTAAGATCCAGAGACTATAAAACAAAACTCCCAGAAAAAAAACGATGCAGTATTTCCTGCAGTGACTGGCTACACAACCTCTTATATTCTAGCCCACTGATGGACCTAAAGTAGCACACGTTTATTTGGTTTTACATACCTCTTGTCATCAATTATATACGGGTTTAAGTAGCTCCAGAATTAAAGACAACAACCTTCACACACTTCCCTCTTACTGTTGTGGGAAGATGCTCACTGGTGGGGTGGGTGTTTGAATATTATCTGTAATGAACTATTGTGAACTACTTTGTGACAATAAAATAAAAATCACACAAAAAAGAAAGAAAATAGGTCACAGACACAAATGCTAAGTTCATAGAAAAGGAAATGCAAATAGTACTTGAACATACAGAAAAGTTGCTCGATCTCATTCATGAGGGAGTACAAACAGAGTAACTCTGAGACGCTGTGTTGTCAACTGCCACTTGGCAACGGTCCACATACTGGAGAGCATATTTTACTAGCAATGCAGGTGTTCTCCAAGTTGCTGGGGAGGTGAACTGAAAGAGTCCCACAGGAGGGCGATTTAGCAAGAGCCGTCCAAAGGACCCAAGGTGTGTAGCTAGGCCAGGAAAGCCCTCCCAGCACGCAGACATGCCCTTTTTCAGGGGTCAGGTGGTGGGTGTGAAAGGATATTGAATGGCAGGACTAGCAATAGCAAAAGATTGGAAGTAAGCTCAATGCTCTCAAGAGAAGTAGTTAAATAAGTAACACACTGTAGCACTGTCCTCTTGTTGTTCATTGATTTGCTCGAGCAGGCACCAGTAACGTCTCTACTGTGAGACTTATTACTGTTTTTGGCATATTCAATACACCACAGGGAGCTTGCCAGGTTCTGTGGGCAGGATACTCTTGGTAGCTTGCTGGGCTCTCCGAGAGGGACGGAGGAATCGAACCTGGGCTGGCTGCATGCAAAGCAAATGTCCTACCTGCTGTGCTATCGCTCCAGCCTGGTTAAATAAGTAATAGCTTATTTAAATAAGTAATAGCTCATAAGTTAAATAAATAATAGCTCATCCACATGGTGGGGTATGGGGGAGTCGGGCTAGACCCAATGGTGCTCAGAGTTTACTCCTGACTCTGTTCAGGGATCATTCCTGGAGGTACTCAGGCAACCATATGTAATGCAAGGAACTGGACCAGGTCAGCTGCATACAAGGCAAGTGCCTTAACCCCTGTGCAATCTTTCCAGCCCAAAGACACCCCTTTTATTCAGATATGCAAGACTCCCCTGAATACAGTGCTGGAGATAAAGGGCAAGGAGAGAACTGTGGAGATCATGCTACTACATGTGTAAAAAGGTAGTTGTGGACGGGTGGGGGTTAAGCATCTCTATGTCCGTTTGTATATAAAGTTTTAAGAATATTCTGAAATTCAATAAAGGAAACTAAACAACATTAGTTCACATTCATATATCCCATGCATAAGAAAAAAACAATAAAAATGCAACATTACCTTGCATGCTCAATGCCTTGGCATCACCAAAACATTAGAAATGGAAAAAAAAGACAGGTTCAAGGAGAGAACAGATGGAAGATAAGAAACCATTTTTCACATCATTAAAATTTTTTTTTCTAGAGGCATTTTCCAGAGCTCAACTAGGCCTGGGCTAGTGGTACTTGGGCTTGTGGTCAGAGGCCCCTTGGGCCGCTAGCAGTTCTGGGGAGGACCTGGGTGACCCCGGGTAGTGGTGAGAGGGATCGTGTGGTGCTTGACATTGAACTCAAGGCTTTACACAAGCTAGACATGTTCTTCATCACTTGAGCCATCGCCGCAACCCCCATGGCATCCTGGCCGAGCCAAGTTCAAGTCCTCCACCCCTCTTAGAGAGCCCAGCAAGCTATCAAGAATATCTCGCCCGCATGGCAGAGCCTGGCAAGCTAGCTGTGATGTATTCAATATGCCAAACACAGTAACAACAAGTCTCACAATGGAGAGGTTACTAGGCCCGCTCGAGCAAATCAATGAACAACGGGAGGACAGTGCAGTGCTACAGTGGATGTGTTGCCTACTCAAGAGACTAAATTTAAACCAAGTTAAACAACCAGCAAAGAATTTTAAAAGGGATCGGAATAGCCATGCTGGTTGGAAGGCATGAAACTAGAGGTGGCTTTCCTCATCAGTACCATAATAAGACGATTCTTCTCAAAACCTCTTCTTCCAACCCTAAGGGTTCTGCAGGCCAGCCAGAAAGTGACTTGATGCACCTCGCACTTCCTTCCCGTTCACCCTCTGGCCACTCACAAGACAAACAAGTCTGGATTGCAGGGCCTATACCGGGAGCTGGTGCTGGGTTCCCCCAACCCTTCTGGAGCTGGGCTGGATCTGCTGGTTCATCAGGCTGTTTGATTTCACAGGCACTGCATTCCCACCACACAACAGCTGTCTGAACATCTGTACGCCTTCCAAATGCTTGAGATCCTGATCGTGGCATCCTGTGAGCTAGGCTGGCCAAGGGCCAGGCCAGTGCAACTCACCAGGGATGTGGCTGCCCATGTACTTGATGTGCATTTCATGGAGTCCAACCTCCGTGGGCGCGTAGCGGACGGTGACCGTGCCATCCTTGTTGTCCACGATCTCAGGTGCAGCTGTCTTCCCAGAAGGCATGTGCACCTCTCCTGTGGGGTGCAAGGAATTAGCGATGGGCCCATCAATAACTCCCCCTCAACCCCCTGGAGACTGAGAGCAGAGGCACAGGACATCTTCCAAAGGAACATTTTCAGCGCCAGGAACACTCCTGCTGCTGAAAATATCCAAGTCCCACACCAGAAAAATAGGAACGCTCGTTTTTACTTTGTCACGTTCTGCTTCTACAAAATGCAGCAGGCGGCTTGCAAGTAAAGTGCCTTCTGCCCCTGACAGACTGGATGCTCACCACACAGCTGCTTGTGGAGACCGCAAGGGTCAGAGGATCAACGAGCAAACTGTCCACTGAAGAGATGGTCAGTGAGGGCTATGAGAGAAAACAACTCTCATGCACTAGGCCTCGCTATCCATGTCCTGTCGGGGGCATGAGGGAAATAAGCAGCAGGCAAGGGGGTTGGGGGCAGGAGGAACGGGACGCTGCTGAGTCTAAACACCAAGGCTCTGAACCTGGGGAGCTCCCGGGGCTCTCTCAGAATGTCAGGCAAGTTACAAATGAACCACCTCTCTTGAGAAAGACGTAAACATGGAATATCCTATCATCTAAGGGGCTCCTGGAGTGAGACCTGGCTGTGCCGGGTTGAGGACCCGAGATGTTGGGTGGGGGTTGCAGGCATGTTCCCAAGAGCTGGTGCAGGGAAGGGGTGAAGCCAGCATTCACAACGGAGCTTACCAGTGATTTCCCCTTTCCTGACAGCAAACGGAATGACCAAGTCGAAGGGCTTAAATCCCAGCCCGTTCATGTCACTCACTGGGACATAGGCCTCTTCTGTGACCTGAAAACAGGAAGCAGTGGTCAAGCGGTAATGTGGACATGCGGGCTAGGAAAGCTACAGGGGGCAGAGCTGCTGGGAATTTTTGCAAGCCAGTGCAGCTGGGATTTGGGGACGTGTCTGCCCACGCAGGATGGGCTTGGTCTAAAGGGCAGCCCCAGGCCAGGAGCGGAACCCGAGGGGTTGGAGGCATCAAGCTGAAAAACCACAGCTAAAAAACACTCAGCAACTGGCTTGTAAACTTCCCAGCAGCGCCCACAGGAAGAGTGGGAAAGTGAGAGCAATGTCTGTGAGTCCCAAGAAGTTCCACGTGGAAAGGTTTAGTTGCTGTGGCCTGGAACAGAAGGTGCGTTTTTAAGTGGCAGAAGGCAGCAGCGGGTGGCTTTCCCCCCCTGACAGAACACGGCGGCTTGGAGAGCCAGCCGGGGGCTGGTGACAGCTTCCTGTCTTTCCCGCAGAACGCAAGACACACGGCGGGGAGCGTGATCACAGACACGATGGCTGACAATTCATGGAGCGTGGCGGACGACACGGGTGGGTTTTATCACAGAGAAAGCAGGATCATCGTGATGGCCCGATCAGCTGAGGACAAACCAATGACCAGGACACCCAGAGGCCTGAAGCAAGCCCCAGAAGCAGGTGCAGTTTTTCTGAAATGAAGGCTGAGTAAACATGGAAGTGCACAACAGGAAAAAATCCGAAAGTGTACCCAGGGCCTGAGTCCAGGGGGACATGCATTTACCGGTGCCTCCTCCACGGCCGTGACGTCCCCGTCTGTGGCCTGGTCAGTGGCAAATGGAGATTAGTTGGGAATCATGGGAGCGACAGGATCTCCTCACAGACCCTCTCACCTGAGTGCTCCCCCCGCCCCCACCTGCTGGACCACAGGCTGCAAACTGCTCCAGCGAGGCATCCTTTCCCACTACCTCTGAGAGAGGAAGGTGTGTCCCTCCCAGTGTCAAGCCCACAGGCCTTCTGAGAGTGTGACCTACTTCACTTCCAGTGAGCAGGTCGGTTAGGAAAAGGGGCAGGGAAGCCCACTGGTGAGTGCTGCTCGGGGCTCACCGGTGCCATTTGTGGAGTCACTGAGTGCACGTGGTGCAGGCGGCAGTCAGCGAAATGACATCAGTCAGTAGGGCTGGGAAGCTTCTACAGCAGTGTCGTGCCCGAGAGACAGGGGGGGTATCTGGGCACACGCTGGGGAGGCAGCAGGTCACAAAGCCACATGTGTGTCATGACCTGGGCCACAACCTGATGTGTCTCTAGGGCCAGCAGAGAAACTACCCCGGGCTGTCTCCAAGCACAGAACTGGGGAAAGGGTCTCTTGACTTAATGCATCTATAAAGTTGTTAATATCCCTAAAGTGTTGGTTTTGGGTTGGGGGCCACACCTGGCAGTGCTCGGGGACTACTCCTGGCTGGGTGTGTGGGCGACACTTCTAGCAGTGCTCGGGCAACCGGGTGGTGGTAGGGATCGAGCCCAGGACTCTCTCAGGCAAAGCCTATGCTCCGGCTCTTTGGGTTATCTCCCTGGCCCTAATCCTGACATCTTTATAAATTCATCTGGCAGTGAGTGCGGGAAGGTTTGGGGCCACACCCGGTGGAGCTCAGGGCTTACTCCTGGCTCTGTGCTCACAATCACTCCTGGACCACAGGTAGTGCTGAAGATCAAAAGAGGATTTGCTGTATGCAAGACCTTAATCCATGAACTATCTCTCTGGCCCCTAAGATCACGGGAGGGATCCCCTCTTGGTACCCTCTAGACAGTGACACATCACTGGCAGGAAGACCTTCCCATGGCTACACATTAATCTTTGATCCAGTACTACTCAGGGTGGGAGAGAGGCTGCTGATCACATTTCATTTGTTTAGCTGAATCAGTGGCTGGTTCTCAGGACACCTATTGTGGAAGTGGAAGTGGGTGTTCAGGAGTCTCTGGCCTTCAGTCTTTCGAAGGAGGCAGAGAATCCCCCACCAGATGCCACTGAACAGAAGCCAGTCCATTCAGGTGCCGGTGGTGAGGGCAGGGGCAGTCTTTTTGCCATTAGCAGTGGTCAGGGGGCAGAGAGTCCACACAGAGGATCTTCAGTGTGTTTTCCAGAGCTCAGAGGATGCCTCGTGAACTTGGTGGTCCCTGTTTCAGATCTCTGATGTACCCACTAAAATAACCCTGGGTATTTTCACACTCATGTTCTCCATCAGCCCCTTCTTGGTGGTTTCTGAACGCATAGCACTGCCTGGGGCCTGCTCTTCCAGGCTGCTCAATTCTATCCAACCAGACAAAGTCCAGTGGGGTTCAGATCAGCTTTGTAAAACTACAGCAGTTGTCTACATTGTCTATAATAAGGACATAAACCGTCTAGCTGCCTTTCCTTTTTGCCTGAAGGAGAGAAAGATTCCCAAATGAACACTGTCAAAAGTTGACAAGTGTTTATATCCTTGAGACATAAAAGCCTCCAGACCTTTGGCCCAATGTTTACATATAAACAAATATCTATGGAAAAGGGAAAACAGAAACTACAGCAGATTATAGACTGGAAGACAGACTGGGGCTTCTGTTTGGAATAGAGTCTTTTTCTGTATTCTTCTTTGCTGCATGCAATAAAATCATTAGAAGGGGTTTCATAGACTGTGCAAAGGACCAGATCGTGAAGCTGATCAGTGTTTTTTGACCTGTGAACTCTGTGGTCAATGAAGCAGCTGCTAAGGCCTCAAATTATTATCCGTACAGGGCAGGCCTGATGGACTCAGCACACCTAGTCTGATCCCTGTTCCTACACCTCATTTGTAAAAGGGATTAACCATGCTTCATTTGGAGGGCAGAATGAGGGAGCAATCCTATGGATTCTAACCCCTTCCCTGGCTAAAGAACCTTAATATTAAGAGAAAGATCTAAAAGTCACTTTGGTTTGAGAATTCTAAGAGTCTAGCTATTACCTGGCCCAGACGTTAGTCTAGTGGTTTCCTTTTATTCTCGTTGCTCCTAGCCTCAAACATAAGCTATTCCCTTGTCACATGCAAAATCTGAATCTTCCTAAAACACAATTGGAGGTACTCTGAGTCCTGGGATACCAGTTAAGTTTTTAGACAAAGCAGAAACTAGAAATTTCTCTCCTCCAGCCCTGGAGATGGGAGAGAAGAAGAACTAGCCAAATAAAAAATTCTGCTGTCTTTCTCATAAGTATATTTTTGTCAAAGTATACATTTTTGAACTGGGCTTAGGCCAGCCAGAACCCTGCCTAAGACTTTAGCAGAACACATACTTTCGTGATCTATATGAGTCCTCTAGCGTACTGAAATTTAAAAGTCTTTCTGGAAATTATTCTAGGACTCTACAAGGTCATGGCTGATTAAGGAAGAAAAAAATTTAAGTGAATAAAACAAAAACCAAAAAAAAAAAAAAAAAGAAAAAAAGTAATGTCCTAGCCAGGTTTTAACAAATGGTAGCTGTATTGGTTTTGCTGTTAAGGGTGTGCTCTTGAAAGAAACTCTCCTTACCATGACTGTGAAGGGACTGTTGGGAATATCAACACCGCCAAAGCGCACGTAGATGACATAGGTGCCCGGCTTGGCAGCGGTGTAGAAAATGTCATAGGTGCCATCCTCATTCTCAATGACATCAGCCTCGGCCTCGGTACCGTCGGGGGTTAGAACTGTGCATGTCACCTTTCCCTTTCCAGCAGTCTTGGCGTCAACCACAAAGCCCACTTCCTCACCGGTTTTCACATTGGGGGCGATGCCAGGTCCTGGAGACAAATGCAAAAGGGGAGAATGGAAGCCCGGCAACAAAGCACCTTCATCTGGGTTGTATCTACGGAGAGACTTCCGTAGTCTCTACACAGGAGGCTGACTCCGAAGTGAGGTGGGGAAGGATGCTCAAGGGAGCACAAAATCCACTGATATTAAGGAGAATCTGCAAGCTCTCAGGACCAATCAAATTTGAGACCTGGTTTGCAGGCATTCGAGGGGAGCGAAAGTCCAGCCTTCATTAGCAAACATACCCTGGGCCTTTTCTTAAGCGCGGGTATACAGAGGGTGAATAAAACCCAGCCACTGCTCTTAAGATGTACATGATCTAACAGATGGATGAAAACTGGACACAGGAATCCAGTCCAGCCTGCTGTGGAAATGCTGAGGGAGCCGTAAGTCATAGGAACTGTAACAGGTCATCAGAAACGCGTGCTGCAGCACTTCTACATGAGAAACGTTAAGGATTCATACCTCAGGGTTGTCACATTGGCACAGGGCTTCCTGAGAAAGGGGGAGTGGCTGAATTCTGAAGGAAGTGTTCTCTTAGCTAGGGGAGACATAAAGTCTCTGCCCTCAAACAATGATCAGTTTCTCTCCTCTCTCTCTCTCTCTCTCTCTCTCTCTCTCTCTTGTGCATATACACTCGTTTCATAGGATCCACACAGGATCCCAGAGTGTAGGAAAGTGTGAAGGCACATTGGCAAGACTGCTCAGAACATGTTCAGACAATGGGCAGAGGAAAACCAGTCTGTGGAAGGCCTAGAATGACACAGTTAGAGGTGTGGCCTCTGGGAGCCCCTGAGAAAGCAGAGCTTTCTGCCTGAGCTCAGGAAGTGAACAGGGCCCAATATCCAAGGAGGGTGTCCCATTCAGTATTACCATGCCCTTGGTCAGCAAAGGGAATCACTGTCCCAGGTTCAGACTAGACCTTGGAAATGGCAGCCTGACCAGTGTTTCAAAATGGACCCAGGTTTGCAACAGGGAGCTCAAAAGGGCCAACGGGAACAATGAACAAGCCTGCCCTGGAAGCCAGAAGACTCTCTCCATCCAGAGGAATAAGACAAGATGTAAAATAGAACTCACTGAGGTGGATCACTGTTTAGTTTTATTTAGGAAGAAGCATATTTATTTAAAGACGGGGAATTTTTATTTTTGCTTTTGTGCCAAATCTACAGGTCCTCAGGGGTTACTCCTGGCTCTGCACTCAGGAATCACTCCTGCTTGGGGGACCCTATGAGATGCCAGGGATCAAACCTAGGTCAGCCGTATGCAAGGCAAATACCCTACTTGCTGACCTATCACTCTGGCCCCAAGATGGGGCATTTTGTTTTGAAAACTGCTTGAACAGCAACGAAGTTGCAAGAGTTGTTCATACAAATTGAGGGACCTGCTAGAGTGGGATTACAGTGGGTAGGACATCTGCCTTGCATGTGGCTGTCCTGGGTTTCATCTCCGACATCCCATAGGGTCCCCCAAGCACTACCAGGAGTGATTCCTGAGTGCAGAGCCAGGACTAGCTCCCAAGTATTGCTAGGTATAGATGCGAAAAGCAAAAATGAAACAAACAAACAAACAAACCCAGAAATTGAGGGACCCAGGCAATATCTATTGTGTGTCTTAGGTCTTAAACTGTGGGACATGACCCCTTAAGGGGCTGCTAACTAAATGTGGAGCTCATAAACAATCTGGCAAGAAGAAAAGTTCTGAACATACAATAGCCAAAAATTAATTCAAAATCAGCTATGTTATGAATCCTAGGTGTTTCCGGCAGTGTCCACCCATATTGCATTTCCAGGGCAAAGAGGGGTTGCAAGTTTAAAAGCCTATCTAGATAATGAAGGAACTGTGAGTGCTCAAATATTCATGGAAAATTCCTGAGAGACATAAGTCTCAAGTGTTGAGGGGAAAGCTTAGATTCTTCAATGTGTTTCTTTAATGCTGACCTGAAATGCTCTTGAATAAATCTTGAATATCTAACTCAAGAAAGGTTCCAAATGTTGCTTTTCACAGGAGCAGCCATCAGAGTAGATTTCAACAAATGCACCCACTTCAAACATCACATAATAATAGCTTCCCTGGGCCCAGCACCCTGCTAGGCACTTTTGATACTGACCTCACCTAACTTTTGCAATAACCCTGTGAAACAGTCTCTGATCTTTAGAAGAGCATCTTGAATTGAAATGGTATCAAGCAAGATCTTCCATCTCAGTCTGACAGAAACTCAGAGTGGTTGGGCATTTGCCTGGATCACACAGTAAAGGGTTAGCACCAGACTTTCTAAGTCCCCATTCCACAAAGCACATGCTTCTCACCATGATCTGCACTCACCTGTAGCCAGGCACTTGCTGGCATCACCTGTCTGCGTGGCCCGAATGCGGTAGGGGGAGAGCGGGATGTCATCTCCTCCATAGGTGACACCGATCATATAGCGTCCAGTCTTATCAGGGATGTAGGTGACGGAGTATGTGCCATCTTTATTGTCATGGACAATGGCTCTTTTCGGTTTCCCCTCTTGGTCCTGTGGATCACAGAGATATGTTACTTAGAACGTGATCATCAAGATGCAGAAACTATCCCTGGAAAACTTGAACAATTAGTGCCTGTATCAGTACTATTGGCTTCAGACAATCTCAGTTTTGGGGGGGCAGAGAGAAAAAGATGATCAGATACTTTTAGCAATATAAAGGGTGAAGTGGATTTTTATAATTGTTTACTGTTAAGTAAACAAATGCCGCTTTAGTTCTCATTCCATTGAAGTGTCAGGGGGGCAAAGGACAGAGGGTCCTGCTCATACAGGCACGCTGCTCCCCCTTCTCTTGTGCAACCAGGACCCTAACTCTTGGTGCAGTGCATGTGCTCCCAGAATATGAGATCTGTTTTTGAACATCATAAGTGGCCACCTGACTTGTAATCAACTTATGGCAAATGAGAAGGGAGGGGAAACCTTATGAGGGAATCGGACAGGTTGCATCAGCAAGCTGATTCATTGGAAGACATCCCTGCTGCCTCTCTTCCTCCCTCTGGTCTGCCCTATGGTTCAGTGACAGGGTACCCACCAGCTGCCTCATGCTTCAGGAGGAGATCTTAGGGACAGAAACCACAGACTAGGACAGAGGAACCAAGATGGGGAGCCTGCTTCCCTGAGAAGCCACAACGCACCACCCAGGCTCCTTGCTGTCATCCTCCATTGGTGATTCGGCCATTGTGATTTAGGAGATTATGTGATAGGCAGACCAACTGATTGCATCTGAGTCCTAACAGATGCAGCCAGTAACTTAAACATTTAAATATTTAAACATTTAAATAGGAATATATAAAGCAGAGAGCATAATATATGAGATCCACCAAATATGATTCTAGGAGCACCCCCCCTCAGCAGTAGCCAATAAGCAAGCATACTTGTTCCACAGAGTTACTGACTTCACTGACTACAAGTGAGAAACATTTGTATCATATCAGAAGTTGATTATAACAAAGATCTTTCTTTTTCCTAGACAGGAAATGAGGTCTTATTAATGAAGTTGGACTGTAGAAAGTAAGTTCCAGTTACCGTTATCTGAACAGCAAGCAGGCCTTCACCAGCGTCTCTGGCATCAATGGCAAACTCCACAGGCAGACTGGCAGGCACACCATAGGAACTAAGGCCAGGGCCACTGGCAGTCACTTTACTGGCATCATATGTGGGAAGGACCTTGACCTTAAAGGGACTTGATAGACACACACATTCCTGGTCAGCATGAATTCCTATCAATACGGCTATATCAGATGGCTAGTACACAGGAGACTGGGACTGAAGTGGGGGATTTCTATAGTAAAGAAGAGTAACTTCAGGGGCCAGAGAGATAGTATATCAGGTAGGGTGTTTGACTTGCATGCAGATGACCTAGGTTCAACCCTTGGCATCTCCTATGGTCCCCCAAGCACTGCCAGGAGTAATTCCTGAGTGCAAAGTCAGGAGTAACCCCTGAGGTCACTGGGTGTGACCCAAAAAAGGAAAAAAAAAGTTACTTAAGTCAAAGTCTGGAGGAAATTTAGAACTATGACGGATTAATCATCAGATGACAGATAAGCTTTCCCAACTTTCCCTACATGCATTCCTTAAGATGCAAATTAGTTTCCAAAGTCGTTTGGAAAATATGGAGTTAAACACATGTACCCACTTTGGTTAAGCCAAGACAGTGGCCATCAAAATGGACAGAGAACATCTGGACCTTCAGTCTTAACATTTTATTTTATAGTTTTATCTTCTATTTTATATGTATTGTGCATATTAGGGGAATAAATGAAAATTTTAAAATCTTAAAGTACTATTAAAAAAATTTAGGGAGCTGTTCTGAGAGGTAAAGTGTTAATACATACTTTTTTAATATTACCATAAGGATCAATAAGGTTCTATCCATCAGCTTTCTGGGACTTATACTGCCAATCACATCTTCAAGTGAAGAAATTAGAAACTTTTACCCTGGCCAGAGTGACAGTACAGCAGGTAAGGCACTTGCCTTGCATGTGGCCAACCTGGGTTTTGATTCCTGGCATCCCAAAGAGGGGAAAAAAAAAACCCAAAACCCAAACCCAAACTTTTATCCTAATCAGAAAATTATTGGTGGGACACCAAGAAATCAAGATTTTGGAGCACAATTGCATTCTTGTTTCTTTAAATATTTCTGCCTCCTTCATTTAAACTTGATTTTAAATGAAAGATGGCTGGAAGGAATAAAGGGTGGGGAACAAAAGCTACTAATATCACGGCAAGTAATTGTACACCTGTAGAGAGCATAGGTTTTCAATAATTATTGCTAGTGGGATGAATGGAAGGACGTGTGATGGACGGGTGGCAGATGAGTGGATGGGTAGATGGGTGGGTAAGTGAAGTGAGAAATGGATAGATGGGTAATAGGTGGATAGGGGGATGGATAGGTGGATGGTGAATGGGTGAAGGGGTGAAGGGCTGGTGGATGATGGATGGATGAATAGATGTATAAATAGGTGAGCTAAAATAATGGTGCTGGCAGAGGGAGAGGCTTGTGACTAGTTGGGACCTCTTCACTGTGTCAGGACTTACCTACGAGGAATCTCTTCATCTGCATATTTAACTGAGACCATGTAAGGCCCTTCTTGGGATGGGGTGTAGGTCACTGTGTGTGTGCCATCTCCGTTGTCCACCACATTCACTGGCTCTACCAGACCTGGGGACAGAGATGAAAGATCTGAGGAACTGCCTGGTCTCCCCTTCATACCACCCTGGGCTGAAGAAGAAACAAGATCACATTCTTTCCCCAGAGCTGCCGGTTTCACTGATGAGTCACATGGAGGCGAGTCGGCCATAATCAGAGGCCTAAGAAATTTCAAGAGACAGGATTCCCCAATTCATGGTTGCAGAAATGACCTCAGGAGACACCTTTGGTGTTTTTTTTTTTTTTGGTTAGCTAAAATACCCTCAGTCATCCCTAGAGTATAATTAAGGAGACTGCCTGCACTTGTTGCTGGAGGGTGTAAGGCAAAGACACACGTTGCAGACATGCTAGATCCTTTTCAAGCTGGTTAGGCATGCTTGAGATGTGGCAATTTTACACTACAGCCGAGAGAGGGTGAAAGAGTCCAGAATTGTGAACAGCACAAATTAATCAAGGAGCTGGCCAGTCAAGACTTGTGGCTACCTTTAAGGAAAGACCACAAAGGCACCAGAAGCCTAAATGAAGGTACAGGGCTGGGGAGGATGCCCATCTCACGGGTTAGAGGATTCTGGGATGTGATGTTTGTGGGGGATCACTAGGGGAGATCGTTAGGGACTGCGTTAAAGCATAATCAAGGCATGCAGTGAGTTGGTTGATTTCAAACTCCGTTCTGATTATGGGGATCACGGGAGAATCAATTTCAGGGCAGGTTAATCAAAGCGTAGCATATTCATTAGGCAAAGCAGATGAGGTACAAGGCACTATCAGGGACCAGCAAGGCATTCAGGTTAAAAAATTAGAGCCACAGCCAAGAGGAAAATGCAAACCTGTCTCCATAAGGTCACCCTTCGGGTCACCTTTAAAGAAGTCTGAAATGGCTTTCAAGGGGCTGCGCTTTGACTGGGAATCCATCTCATCAACTAGAATTAAAAGAGGTTACTTTAGAGTTCCAAATAGAGATAGAAATCAAGGTAAAGCCACTCTCTTTTACACACACACACACACACACACACACACCCTGAAGTCAGTAACTTTTGTAAAATCAGATTCTAGCCCTGTGCCCTCATTTCCCCAAACCACTTCTGAGCTTCAAAGGGTATAACCTTCTGTTGAACCTCATTAAGGGAAAAGTCCTTCTTCAAAGAAAAGCCCCCACACACCACTTCTGGGAAGTCAAGAAGACATCACTGGGCGGGGGGAAATCCAGATCATTTAAGAAATCACGTGCAGAAAATGGCACAACTTAAATGCTAGAAGAAATGTCGTCATCTGCCTAAGAAGTAAATTTCAATGCACATCAGGTCTTTGTCTCAAATGGCCAGAGCAATTGGACTTACCAAACTCTGACTCTAGGCTGCTAGTAGGTAGGCAATTACCAACAAAGCCCATTCCTGAATCAATACTCTCTCTGTAAGGAGTGGGGACAATGAAAAAGCCATGGTGCCACATGGGACATGAATGTTTCCTCCAGAAATTCTCTTGCTGTGTGAGCACCAAGAAAGTTGTCACCTCCAAATTCACCACCCATTTGAATGCAGACCAACCTGGCCTCTACCAAACATTAAAGTAAATAGTGAGGCAGCGGTGACAGGATTATATGTGAAGCCCAAACACTACATATTTTATCTGGAAACTTTAGAAGAATATGATTTAACAGATATTTAGGGCCATGTTTATTACATTTAGGTCAACAGGAAAGTAACAGGCTCGTCTTGCCTACTTTGATTTATTTACTTTTGGTTTGGGGCCACACTTGGTTTATTCCTGGATCTGTGCTCAGGGATCACTCCTGGGCATGTTTAGGGGTGCCAGGGATCAAACCTGGGCCAGCTGCACGCAAAGCAAATATCCTGCTCACTATACTATTGCTGTAGCCCCAGCTTTGCCTACTTTTAACGCAGGGTTGCATATTGTTTAGCTAGAGTATGAAGTAATAAAGCAATTTAAGAAACTCAGAAGCAAGGGCTGAAGGCTGGGAGATAGCTCAACGTGCTGCATAGTGCATGGCTGGCATACACAAAGGTCCTGAGCTTAATCCCCTGGCACCACATGCCCTGAGCACCACTGGCAGGGGCCCTGGTGACCACAGCATTGCTCCTCAGCTCAGGCATTGAACTGTCTTGCCTGAATAGCTTGGCCGAGTTATCACCACTGTCCATGGCTGCCCTGAGCAACGCTTGGGTACTCGACCCACCAACCTAATAGAGAAAATGAAAATGTGTGAAAAAACTAAAGGGGGCAGAGAGATAGTAGAGTGGGTAAGGTGCTTGTCTTGTATATGGCCAACCAGGTCCGATCCCTGGAACTGTGTATGACCTCCTGAATATTATCAGGAGCAACTCCTGAGCATAGATTCCTGAGCATAGAGCCAGGAGTAACCTTAAGCACTGCTGGGTATGGTCCAAAAGCAGAACGGAAGGAGGAAAGAAAGAAACAAAAAGGGGAAGGGGAAGCAGAAGGGGAAAGGAAAGAAGAAGGGAAGAGAGGAGGAAAGAGGAGGGCAGGGAAAGGCAGAGGAGGGGAGGGCACAGGAGGGAAGGGAAGGGGAAGAGAAGGAAGGGAAGGGGAAGGGAGGGGAGGGAAGGGAAGGGAAGGGAAGGGAAGGGGAGGGGAGGGGAGGGGAGGGGAGGGGAGGGGAGGGGAGAGGAGGGGAGGGGAGGGGAGGGGACGAGAGAAAGCCAAGGGTCACTTTCAGTCATGGGCAGTGGATGCTGGGTATGGTCTCCTGCTTACTCACCTCGTGGGCCGAGGACCCGTACTTCCAGTGGGGCCAGGCCAGCTTTGCTGCTGTCCACGGTGAATGACTGTGGGACACGGGCTCGGACACCTGAACCCACTCCAGGACCGGTGATCTTGACTTTGCTGGGGTCCACAACATCCTTCACAGGAACCCTGAAGGGGCTGTCTAGAAGAGAGATGATAGGATTCTGAGCATAGCCTGTCAAACACAGAAATCTATCCTGTGTGCACCCAGAATCACCATCACCCCACAGGACCCTTAGATGAGCCTTACTCAGCTCCGCTACCCCGCAGGGTGGATAGCTATGGGCACTGCTCTCTGTGGATCTCACACTCAGAGCTGAGCCCACCATGGTTCATGCCATACATGAACCCCCAACGCAGAAGCACATGGTAAGCAAGTCTCACTATATGCAGCAAACACTGTGAGGCATCTGAGGCATTGGTGGCACACTTAGACAGCAAGGAAATCTGGTCCTTGGGTGACCAGAGAAAGCGGTCCAGGGACATCTCTGCCAAAAAGGAGAGTGAGCAGAATCTCCAGGGTAACACACAGCAGGTTTCCTGCAGGACCAGCAGGGGTCCGGGCCCAGGGGAAGGAGAAGCTGGCTGAGGACGGAGTGGGGAGGATCACAAAGCACACGGGCCTGGCGGCCTCTCACAACTTCCTCCCTACTCCAGAACCTTTTCATGCCAACAGAGCTGGCATGGCCCGCACACACACGGCCTTCTTGCTTCCACACACAAAGGGGAAGGCTTATGATTTCTCTGAGCGTGAACTATGGTCCCCCCTGCTTGGCCAGCCTCATGGATGACCCCTTTCATTGTTTTGAAAGGCTGGTGAAGCCTGCACGAATGCAAAATTGGAAATTTTGAAAGAAGCACTAAACACAGAAAAAAAGGGCTGGGTCAGGACCCTCCTAGGGTTCAAGAAACCTCCCCAGAGGTGAGGGACCCAGAGTCTTCAGCATCTCCTTTAGACTGCCAAGACCACTTCCAAAGGGCAGTCGGCCCCTCCCACCACAGGCACAAGGATTCAGTGGGTTCCTCTGGTTTTTCAGATACACAAAATAAGTGGCTGATCCTGGTTTTAAAAAAATAAACACTGTCCTCTACAATGGGCTTTACAGGCAAAAAGTGCTTTACAAGACACTGAGAAATTGAGTGTGAACAGATGAGAGACGAAAGAGAAATGTCTAAGTCAAAGGCACATGAGAAAGCATCTGAACTTAGCATGAAGACAGCTAAAAACAAGCAAGATGCCTTTAGGGTCTAAGATGGCAGATATCAAACGTTCTCTGCCTCTCCATTCTGCGCCTTGACAAAACATCATCAAGCCCTCTTATAGCTCTCCTTCCTGATGCATTCAAGCCAGTAAATCAGTGATCTCAGCAGCCACCAACAGACCACAGCTGGCTACCAAAGGGAACCAACATTCCATTAAGGGTGAGACAGGATACCATAGCCCCGCTGTGGGTTTGTACTGGCCAGGGGGAACTAGGTTAATGTTTAACCAGAGACAATTGCCATGAGAGAAATCAGAAGCTGCCAGGTTGCCGAAAGCTTCAGGCAATACCTCATGAGTTACCTTAGCTCAAGAGCCAGCCAGCCAGACAGACAGACAGACAATCTATCTATATATTCTATCTAGTGGCTTTGTCTGGGGCTCAGGGGAAGCTGGTGTTTGGCACAGGGAGGCAATAGCATTTAGGTATGAGCAGTATCCTCTGCATCTGACAGGAAAACCCCAGATGGGTCTCTTTCTGTGGTCAGGTTCAAAGTGCATTTGTCTTGAGCTCATCGGTCAGCCACAGGCACCCAAACTCCCATCCTTTATGCCAGGGAAATTCCAAACTGAGAGCCTCTCCAGAGTTTCCCAATGAAGTCCAATGACTTCCTGCCTCCACAACCAGAAGGCACATGCTCGTCCCTACCACTGCCTGCCTGCACAGCGCCTCCAGGTCATCTGTCCTGGACACAAGCTTCTTACCCTGTCTGTATTTTCATCCCCAAAACTGCAGAACTACTCAACTCCACCAGGTGCCATGGCTCTGGATTCTATCACGGAGTCCTGCTCTGTTTCTCTGAGGCAGTTACAATTTCAGTCACATAAATGCTTGACAGTAAAGCTACTGGGGGGGGGGGGGGGGCAGAAACTTTGACTCTCCAGTCTCCAGCCAAGCCACAGGAAGGTACACGAACTCCTCTGATCTTAGAAACTTTGACTATCCACACTGAATTCTCCCCACCTAGTCATGATAGAAATTTTAGTAATAAATAAGCTGCAAAAACAAGCTGAAGGAAAAACTTATTGCTTTAAATACATAAAGACTTTCGTGAACAAGAGTATTGGAGTTGAATGCCAGTGCTTTCTAATCTATGGGAGGAAAAGTGGAAAGCTGGTTTTATAGTGTCTATGCATTATTAAATAGAAAAATAATAATAGAATTTGAATTTATTTGTCTCTATCATCTACCAGAAACATCAACGGAAAAACTGAAAAAGAAAAGAAAAGACTCACATCTAAGAACCAAGCACAAAATAAATTGGAGAGGTCTTCAACTTTATAAAGCAGCCATTTTCCCTTCACTGACAAATGTGGTTTTCCAATCATGTCCAGTCAATCTCCAAGTCTCTGTTACTGCAAGTACTAAACTCTTTTCTTATACAGAATGACAAGCAAAATCAATCATTCTTGGTGTTCCTTTCCCAGAGCTATCTTACCAGGGATGTGGGATCCCCCATATGTGATGTTAACGTCGTAATCTCCTGGAGCAAACGGGATGTACTCAGCACTGCAGCTACCATCCTTGTTATCTCTGCAGTTTATCTTTGACTCTGAAGGTCCCTCGACAGTTATGCCAAGTCCACCAATTCCTGCCCCTCTGAAAAGTGTGGAAAAGTGAATAAAGTGATTTAAGCATTCATACAAGTCAGTTTATTTTTTAATTTATTTGATTAATTTTTTGTTGTTGTTGGTAATACTGGATCAAAACCAAGACCTCAAGCATTTGAGGCATGTGCTCTACCAGTGAGCTACATTTGCAGCTCAAAATTCCCTTGAAATCCATTTAATAAATACATCTTCTCACACAGTTTCTTCACTACCTATAAGATTAACAGACAGCTTTATCCCTTCCTATTCAATGCTTAACCTTCCTTTGTTTCTCTGATCTAACTGCATTGGTTAAAACTACAAGTCAGTTGTATCACTTCTGATCCATTTAAACAGCAATATTTCTGATATTTCATTTAAGGTGAGCCTGATTATACATTTTGGCATTATCATATTAAGAACACTCCTCCTGCTCCTGGTTTGATGACCAGTTTTGTGACGATTGTCCAGTGCTTCCTGTTACTTTTTAGGTATACCTAGTTTTTCTCTCTAATATATACCTCTACAGAAAATAATACCTTCCTAACACAACTCTTTAAAAATGTCTCTATGGGCCAGGCAGAGATCTCAAAGGGTTGGAGCATAGACTTTGCCTGTGGCAGCCTTGGCTTTGATACCCAGATCCACATGGTTCTCCCAGCACCAGGATCAGCCTCAGAGCACCTTCAGGTATATCCTATAACTCCCAAAAGAAACAAAAATCTCAAAAGTTGGGTGACAATACCTTGTCTGTAGAAAACATTGATAGAGCTTCTCTACACAATCAAACTATTGAGAGCCACTCTGTTGAGACATTAGTACAGACAGCAGGGACTTGCCTACCTGGTAATCACGGTAAAGACATTGGGCTTGTTGGTAAATCCTTCTTTCAATCCTGGTCCTTGGGCTTGAACCCGAGAGGGCTGGCAGCCTTCGGTTACAGCCACTTTGAAGGGACTGTTTGGGATGGGCACATCATCATATGTCACCTCTACCACATGGAGGCCTGTTGAAAACAGCAAATGTATTTGTACCCATTAAATAGTGCCCATGCTGAGGGGAATGACATTGAATTTCAGGGTTTTATCTAGAATGATGTCTACATGCCGTATACCAAACGATTTAAAACAACAACAAAAATCTGAAGGGGGCCTCTCAGGTATGCTCAGAAGGTTTGAGGGCCCCAACGGTGAGACTCAGTCATCTGGGCCAGTGCTTCTACCAGGACCTGAAGATGCCACACTGTTTGGGCCCTGGGGCACCAGGGATTACCTAGGCCACACCCAGAAATACCTGGGGATCCAGGGACTGAATCCAGGTTGGGTGCATGCTAAGGAGGTACCTTAATCCCAATACTATCCCCCAATCTATAGTATGTTACTTGAAAAGAGTCGGTTAAAGAAATTAGTGATATTAGTATATGACTAAAAGGAAATATAAACCTTATCTTTCTGTTCACTTGGAAACCCAAGAAAATATCACCAAATCTGTATTGAATTCATTATCTTAAATATACTACCCTGATTTGGGAAAACTCCTATTGTTCACTAACTAAAAGACATGAAGATACGAAACACACTTGTTCTACCAAAAGAAATGGAAATGTCTGTATCAAAATAGTTAGAGGATTATTTGTCCAGGTAATGGAGCTAAGGGATCCTTCTGTTTTTCTTTATGCTTTTATTATTATCCAAATGTTTAAAATAATTTTAATGGTTAGGAAATAAATTAATGTTTTTAAAAGTTGCACAAACAAGTGCCAGGGATGTGTTTCAAGTGGTCATGCAAATGCTACGTGCAGGGCCCTGGGTTTGATCCACAGCATTACATGTTCCCTCAGCCCCACCCAGCACCTCAGGTGGGTTTGGTGACCCCCAAACTCTCAGGACACAAACACAACCAGTTGAGCATGGCCGTGTGTGGCCCACAACAACAAAATCACATAAGTGAGCCGAGGCACTGTCCCTCAAAATGTTCAGAAGCAGAAGAGGGTATACGCTGGCCCATTCCCACCCTAAGGGCCAGCAAACCTGCCACGACACTCACTGCCAGTTTGTCTGGAGGGAGTTTCCACACTTCCCTGCTGCTTTTGCGCTAGTCCTACTGAGTCAGGTGGATCAAATACATGGGACAGTAGAATGCACCGAGAACTGGAAAGGCAGTGGCCCAGGACTCTGATGGCTTACGGTTCTGCCCAAGCAGAAGGCAACTCACCTTTCTCAAAGGGCGTGTACTCCACCTGGTAGGTCCCATCGGCATTGTCGGTGATGAAGCACTCGGTGGCGGCACCTGAGGGGTTGGCAATGTGGGCCTTGATGTGTTTGCCCCCCACCTTTGTCAGAGGCCTGGAGTCAATTGTGAAGTCAGTGGTAGCCTCACGAAACACATCTGCAGAGCAAGAACGAAGATTAAGAGCAGACCCCAGGGAGGGCAAAGTTCAGAGCTAAGGTTCTTGACATCTGAGAACCACTAAGTCTAACTTCAGTGATAGTAGGGGACAGTTTTTCTCACTCTCCAAGGCAGGAATATTAATGCCCAGCACCCCGGAAGTCCCAAAGAGGCCCCGTTGGGAAGCCTCAGCTTAGTAGCAGCACAACAGATCCTTATTGGGGGACAAAAAAGGGGCTCTAAAACAGACCAAAGGGTCAACAAAGACCTCTCTGCAGCAAAGGTTGTAGTAGCTAGAGTTACATCATGAGCCTTGAATTCAGTGACACAGATGAAAAAAGAAATATGCTTGAGTTTGCACATCAGGATTAAAATTTCTGTCTTTTCCAGAAAAAAAAAAAAAAGTGAAAATCTGCCGTGCTGGGCCTCTGGAAAAACTGGAAGCAGGTTCAGGGTCAGACCGAAGAAATGCCACATGCTCACCTCTTGGTGCCAGTCCCCTCTCCACCACCACCCCTGATGCAGCGGGCATAGGTTGGCACTTTCTCCTCTCTTGCCACATTCCCACAGGTATCTGAGTATGCACCCCTTCTCCTCAAGCATCTGGTGACCCCTAAGTCCCTTCTAAACTTCCGGCCTCTCTTATTTCTCACACCTACCTTTTCCTTCTATTCCTGGCCCGAAGACTTTGACTTTGCTGGTGTCCACGGCAGGGTCCACCTTGACGCGGGCAGGGAAGTGTGGCACGAGCTCCCCGCCGTATTTCATGGTCAGCGTATACATGCCCGCGGTCAGCGGCACATAGGTCACCGCGTACGTGCCGTCTTGGTTGTTCTCAATCCGGACTTCGGCCTTAGCCCCCGACTCTGAGACGGCCTCCAGGCCCAGGACCCCGGGCCCTGCTTCCGAACAGTCCACACTAAGCATCCCGGCTTCTCCCACTTTCCCATGCTCCAGGCCTGGTCCAGACGCCACCACTTTAGAAGGGTCGAAGGGCATCTCAATGTTGGCTTTGAAGGGAGAGCCAGGAATGTGCACGTCTTCAAAGAGAATGTTGACGAAGTATTCCCCTGGCTTGGTGGGGAGGTAGGAGACAGAGCAGGTCCCATCGCCGTTGTCAGAGCATTCGATTTTAGCCTCGCATGGACCTTCCACGGTCAAGCCCAAGCCTCCAGTTCCAGCCCCTTTGGTGTCGATGGTGAACTCGGCAGGTTTGCCCACAAGCCCACCTTTAAGGCCAGGACCTTGGGCCTTCACCTATTGGAAAAGAGAGCTGAAGCCAAACTCTGCCTCAGAGGGCTCCTCGGCCAGCAGCACTTTCAGGACTGGGCCTGTTATCAGTCCCAGGTCCTGTCTCAGAGGAGTGGCCTTCTCTCTGAGACTCGATTTGTGACAAACACCTTCCTACTGCTGTGAATGAGTGTCACAGGGCAGTGGATGGCGCAAATGGGTAACAGAAGCTAAGGGGCCAGGAAGAGAGTGCAGGAGGGGTGGGGGGTACATGTCTTGCATGTAGGAGGCACCGTTTGGCCTGAGAGTGAACGACCTGACAGTTTGATGCTCACGGCCACCAGGATTACACCTGGCAGAGCTCAGGGAGCCATGCGGTACCAGGGAGCAAACACACCAAGGCCTTGCACATGCAAGGTAAATGACCCACCGCTTGAGCTATCTCCTGGCCCAAGAACAGTATGTATATGTATATCACTATGTATATAGTAATGTATAATTATCAAATATATTATTTATATGTATATTACTATATATAATATACATATTTGAGGGGTAGGAAATGGGTTTTGTTTTTTGGATCATGCCCAGCAGTGCTCAGGAGCTACTTCTAGTGCTTGGGGGACCATTGTGGTATAAGGGATCAAACCTGGGTCCCAGCACGCAAAGCATGCACTCTAGCCCACTGAGCCATCTCCCCGGCTCGAGAGCTATTTTAGTTCTGCTTCAGATTTTACAGGCTGAGCTCTCTCGGCATGCTGAGCTGAGGCTGAAGCCTCCATAGTCACGGTCTCACCCCCCACTTTGAAGAGGACCCCACTATTATGGTGATGAGGAGAGAGCAGCAGTCTCATGGTGGAGAGGGAGAGGAGCCCCGGGGTGAGTCCAGCTCCCCAAAGGTCTCTGCACACTCACTTCTACAAGAGAATGCCTGCCAACCTTTGAGAGCAACTGTCAACACAAGACAATCATCAAACATCCTGGCCAGGCAGGATCAGAGACAGACTCCCTATCTGACCAAAGGGGACAGCTATCAGAACCCAAAACAGAAGCTCACCTTGGTGGGATCTGGTGGCAGAGAGGCTTCCACGGTGTAGGGACTCCGAGGTATGGGGTGTCCATCGTAGGTCACGTCCACGGCATAGATGCCCTCCTCCCGAGGAATAAACTTGGCCACATTGCTCTCTCGGCCTGTCATGGGTGACACCAGACAAGGCACCACCTTCCTCGAGGGGCTCAGGATGGTCACGTCCAACTTCCCCTGGCCTCCTGCTCCCTTGGTGTCAATGGTGAACTCCTGGTCCTTCCCAACCTCAACTCCTGGAAAACAAGCCAATGTGAGGATGAGGACTTTATCAGCAGCAAGAACAACTGTGGGCAGAGAATCAGTAGGTTCTGAAAATTGATTATGGGGGTTCGGCTGATTGAGCACAAAAACCAACATGGTGAAAGAAAGTAACCAGCATTTGGCCTCAATAACAACAGGTACAAGAAAATTAATTCATGATACAATACATAAAATTATTATTTACAAAATGCATTTTATATGTCAGGCATGAGGGTATGTCTTATTGTTTCCTTAATGTATGACCACAACATTATGGGGTATTTATCAGTAACCAATTTTTCTTTTAAAGATTTTTTTATTAGTAGTATTTTGCTCTGGAGGTCACACCCAGCAATGCTAAGGGTAGCTACTCCTGGCTCTGTACTCAGGAATTAGCCCTGGCATTGCTCAGGGGACCATATGGGATACCCAGGATCGAACCCAGGTTGGCCGCATGCAAGGCAAATGCCCTAGGTGCTGTACTATCACTCGAGTCCCAGTAACCAAGATTTTTATATTGGAGGAACTGAGGCAAAAAATGATCAATGAACTCATCTAGTGCTACAGATCCAGCAGACTGCAAAGTGAGGACTCAAATATATATATTTTTCTTTTCTCATCTGCTTTAATTTTGGGGCCACACCTGGCTGTGTTCAGGGCTTCTGACCCTATGCTCAGGGTTCACTCCTGGCTGTGCTGGGGAGATGGGGGCCCGTATGCAGTGTCAGGAGTCCAATCCCGGTCAGTTACATGCAAGGCCAGCACATTATCCACTGAACTTTCTCTCCCCTCCACTTGAAAATTTCTTGACATCACAATTTGTTTTGCTGCCAAGTGAAATACAACCTCATACTGTCATCTCTCCTTTACTTACTTTTGGCATTAACTTTATATTGACTTCTATAAGGCAATATTTTATCTACAAAGTCATGGCGACAAATTCTAACCCACAGCACTTCCAGGAAGGCAAATTTCCCAAATGGGTACTGAAGCAGCTCCTGAGAGCTGCCTCTCTCCCGTGCTGTTTTTGAAAGACGTTTGTAAAGCAGGGCCACCTGAAACCTATGTGTTCTATTTTGACAAATTCAGAATCACTTTGAACCACAACAAAGGCCTTTTTAGTGTAGATCCAGGAAACTCCTGGCAGCAATAAAGGACCTGCCAAGATAAATGCAGTCGAGCCGGGAGCACCAAGGGCCCACACTCTGCCTCCCCAAGGCCTTTCCTCATGGGCATCATGACTTTCCTGGTCTGGAGTTTAAAGGAGTGGTCAGTGGATATCAGAAGTGGTCAGGTAATGACCATCCTATGCTGAGGGCTGGCTATCCCTTGAGGGAAAAAAATAATCTCTCCTGCTTCAGAGACTCTCTGTTGGGGGAGGATGGAGTCGTTATTCAAAACTCAGATCTGGGATCAATACATCTGGATTTCATGTTAAGGGATTTCCTAATGATCTCACCAAGACTAGAGATATGCCCACCATGCCCAAGATGGAACAAAAGGCTTTCCCTGAGGGTATGCAGAGCCTCAGGTCACCCAGGAAGCCCCCCTGCATTCCAACAATGCAGAGAGGCCTGGGATAACCCCTCCCCCAGCAACACCTGTTCTCGGGTGTACACAGTTGGCTCTGCTGGCCAAGAAATGCCAGGAGGGCCCTGAGGTCTTCTGAGCATCACTTGAAAAGTTCCCCCAATTAAAAACAAAACAAAACAAAACCCCACATGAATGTGTAGTATGTGTATTAACTAGATCTCTAACAGGCTGAAAAAAAACAGGGCCGGGGACCACATTGCAGTCAGGTTCTGGTGTGTCACCTTGAGGAGCTGCTGGCATTGCATTGGCATGTTTTCCTTACAAAAGGAATCTTGGCACACAGCTTTCTGGAGCGTTTCTACTGGGCCAACTATCCGTAGCCACCGATTCCACAGAAGGGACAAGAGTCAAGCACATAGACCACCTCCCTGGCATGTAGGAAACACACTAACCCCATGCAGGGAAGGGTATCTGACCACTCACCCACACGACACACACGAGGGAACCGGAGTGGGGAGAGTGCGTGGCAAGGAGAGTCTGTTCAGACCCACGCCCCTCTGACTGCAAACTCTCTACAGTCAAGTTGGCCTCTCTGCAAATGATCTTTAGGAGGGGGTCTACAAGGCAGCACCAGCCAGTGGTTTTTAGTGACCCAACTCCTCTCCGTGTGTGCGTACTTACTGTTTTCCAGCCCGTTAATTTTTATCTTGTTCAGATCCAGCGGAGCAGCAACGCCCACAGTGAAAGGACTTTTGGGGATGGGATCACCGCCGTAGGTGACCAGCACCTGCATGCTGCCCTAGAATGACAGAAAACAACCAACATTCCTTTGGGGACCCTGACACAATCTGCTTCACATCTGTCTAAGTGAGCCCTCCCATTTTCATTTTTCTAAGACACTTGGGGTACTTGGCTCCTACAGATTTAAAGGGCACTTACAAAGGCATTCTCTAAACCTCTTGTAACATAACAAGAATGACAGAGGAACCAGATAGTGTAAGAAAAGCGGCTCATAACAATAGTGGCAACTTCTCAAGAATTTTGTGTTTGGGGCTTTCTTGCATTTCCTGAATGCAACCACAAAACGATCCTAAAGGGAAGTTCCTGTTGGAGTTCTCACTTTACCAGGAGGGAAAGGTCCACATTAAAGCGGGATGGTCACTTGTCCCCAGTCACACACTGCTAAATTTGTCTGCTGGGGCTTCACCCCTTAGAAGCTAAACCCGCACCCTAGCTGCTCCTCCACCGACAGTGTCATACTCTGTCCCACCCCAAAACCCAGCACCACCCAAACCCAGCACCACCCAAACCCCCCATGGCAAAAACAGATGGACTTGGGGTTCTCTATTCAAAAGCCATTTCCCCTCTAGATCCTGGAAATCCATTTCAGGTCCCTGAACAGGAAAGGGATTTGCAGAAGCTTATCTGCAGCTAAGATCCCCAGAGGGGGTCAAGCTCCTGAATCTGTATCAGGGAAAGAGGAAATAAAGGTCACAATGTGAAGAGAGACTGTGCCCACAAGCCGGCCAGCCCCCTCACTCTGCTGCCCAGGTAGCCACAGCCACAGAGGTGTGGCATGGCCATATGTGGCAGAACTGCCTATTCTAGGGCCAGTCCTGACACACTGATGGCTTCCCCATCACTGCAAGACAGTTCTCCCTGCTCCAAACCAAGGCGCCATGAAAGCCCACAGCTGACTCAGGAGACAGACCCTCCTCACTTCTGGGAACACAGAGAGGGAGAACAGCAGCACAGGGAGAAACGCATCCCCCCACCAGATCTGGCAGGCTTCCTGGAATCTTGTCCCTGAGTAAAGCTGTTGCTGACTGAGTGTTCAGAGGGTGTAGCTTTTGGCTATGTGTTTTTTCTCACATTCCTTTTGTAATAGCGGAAAAGCACTAAGAAACAAATTGGTTGCGTCAATGAAGGAGGGAGGATGGATTTTCCAAGATTAGCACCGCAAACAAAACCAACTTGTCCTCTACCTGGAGGATGAAACACTGCATGGCAATGTTTTATTATTTATTATTATTTAGTTAGTTGTTATTTATTCTCAGCTTTGAGGGAGCTGAGAATGGGTCAGGGGAGGAAAACCTGAGTGCTCTGGACTGCGTGAGGTGAGGTCTGGGCTTTGGAGCTAACCCCGGGGTTAGCTGAACCTCTCCACCATCCCCTATTTTCTAATCGCTTCTCTGAAGCAGCAAAGCAGAGAGCATGAGTCCTCTCTGAGCTGGCCCACTCAGGTCTCAGAGAAGGAAGTTCTCTTGTCACTAGCAACAAAACCCAAAACTCAAACTCTATAGGAGACTTTGCCTTAAGCAGTCTCATAGAGGGCAGGAAGGAATCTTAGAGATTTACACCTTGGATGGCCACTAGCCTCAGAAGGTTTCATCTGACTCTTGAGTCAAGGCCAGAGCTCCACCCCAGGGGCCACGAAGGGAGTGACCACAGCATCGTCCAGCAGCACTGGCTGAGGGACAGTTATGTTCTCTTTTCAAGGGCTTGAGATTGTAATCTCACTTTTCAAACCTCCTGTCCAGGAGACCCTGACCTGAACCTTAATGAGAGGCTAAGACTGGGAGGCACCCACTGAGCCAGCTACCAGCAGTCAGAGTCAGGGTCAAGACCGATCTCCTGTGAGGCTCACCAAATTCACTGCACTCATGGCTTCCTGAAAGGCGCCATGGTAACATGTGACAGTCTCAGTTCCCAGGTGGCCCTTGTAAGGTAGGGGAGCACCTGAAGGCTGGCACTCAGGGATCCCGGAGGTGATGGTGAGCAAAGGCTGGCATCTCACTCAGCAATGTGGCTCTAAAGAAAAGGCGCTCACCCTGACAAGGATCACCTCCCTCTCTCCATTTACACCATTTCTGGAAAGTTCCAGCCTGCTATTTCTTAAAAGCATCAGGAGAAGGTGTGGCAGGGGGAGTCTGTCCTGAAAGCATGCTCCCCGCCTCCGTGTTGGTGCACGGCTCTCTGAGTTATCCTGGGCCTCTAAACCACATCCAAGAGCACAGCTCAAAGGACATGCTTCTTTAAACCCAAGCTTGAGGCTGTTAGCTGCTCTTCAGAAAAGGGAGTTCAAAGGAGAATGAGCATGTGCTGGCCCTTTTCTAACAGATCACAATGTTTTAATGCTGCCTCTGCTTGTGAGTGGAGCTTTGACTTCATTTATTCACTCTTTGGGTCATAAATGGAGAGGGAGCAACAACAGCCTCGGACCTGAGCTCCAGGATGCACAGGGAAAGAAGACTACAGAAGATCTGTGGACAATGCTGTCCTGTTAGTGCACGAGGAAAAGATTTCTGACTGAGGACACTGTGTGAAGCCTGCATTCTCTCCCTTTGTCTGACTGGATTTCCTCTTGAGTCCCGGGGTTTCCTTTCTCTTCCCACAGATGTGCACATTAGGCTAATGGTTAATGCAATCGAGCTGGGACACCAAGAGATCTCAGTGTGTGTATATGTGAACAGGTGTATGTGACCAAGTGTATGTGTGTATTTAACTTGTCCCATTCTGTGAATGTCTGTGAGCATATGTGTATGTGTATGAACAGGTGTGTATATGTGTGTCTAAATTGTTCCAGCCTGCGTGTGTGAATTTATGTGTGCATGTGTATGTGAACATATGTGTCTGAATTGTGCCATTCTGTATTTGAATGTGTGAGCTTGCGTATGTTTGAGTGTGTGAATATGCGTAAGCGTGAGTATATGTGAACATATATATGATATGATGTGTGTACGTGTGTGTGTGTGTGTGTGTGTGCATACACTGCATGGAAAGACGGAAAGGCATAAAGTCAGGGGTTGATTTCTGCTTTGTGTCCTGAGTTGCTGGGATAGGATCCAGCTACCCAGGGAATTGAACTTGAAACAAGTAGGTAGGCAAATAAATGAGCAAATAAATTAAAAATGTAAGTGTGTGGGGTCTTTTTTTTAGAAGTCTGATGATGGTTTTGTAACTAGGAATATACCCTAAAAACTTAACTAGTGCTTATATCCACCATTCTATGGTAAAACTGGCTATAGAATATGTCATTTTTCTGCAAGCTGCGAGTCTAAGACCCTATCAATATGGCTGAGGGCTGGATGATACTTATATCTACACTTATGTGAAACTTGATATTAAATCCTTGGGGGATTAATTCACAATCCAATCTGTGAATTTAATTTGCCTTTGTTGCCATAACAAAACATGCAAAATTGCAAATTAGGAAAAAAAAAAGAAAAATCTTGCTCTGAACAATGAACTACAAGGACCTCAGAGACACTGAGTGAGTCGTTCACACTGGAGGCAGCAACTGAGACCAAGTCTCTGCCAGATTCCTTGGGCCTGGCAAAGAGCCCTGCTGAGCGTGCCGACAGCCCTCACGCCTGCTGCTTCCAGAGAACTGGATGAACTTGACTCTGAAACATGGAGAATAAACATCCAGCTTAACTGCACCAGTGACAAAATGGGACACCAGCTTCCAACCTCTAATGCTGACTTTACCTGCACTGAGGAACATACAGGGCAACAAAGTCAATTCCAGGGGTGCAGAACCTGAACCTGTCCCAGCGTTTGTGACTTGCTTTTGAGTGACTCAGCCAGAACACAAGATGGCATATGAATACCAAAGATAGCAAGAGTCTCTGAAAGTGTGTGACAAGAGACTGTGAAACCATGCGATCTCGACTGGCACGCATGGCTATGGCAATCCCGCACGTACTACCAACAGAATGAACCTGGCTTCTCAGCATCCCCAGAGAGGTTCAGAATGAAAGACAGGAAGGAGCTGTCTCCCAGAGGGGCACTTCAGCAGAACTCATGGCACCTTAGTGGAAGCTCCTGGCACCCTCATGGGAAGCCAGCAGGGGGCTGAGGGGACAGGAAGGCCCCTACCTGCTGAATGGGTGTGTATTTAACAGTGTGGGAGTAGTCATAGTTGTCGATGATGTCTAAATCCTTCACCGCCTCGCCAGGCACAGGGCTGCTGAACTGCACGTTGAGTGGGGCTTTTCCAGCTCCCTTAGTATACACAGTGAAGTGGGTCGGTTTCCCATTTTCTACACCTGGAAGGAGAAACTCGTGAGGTGAGGAGACAAGACAGGCTGCCATGCTTTCACTTTTATAACCAGTCTGACAGGTTCAACAGCGCCTGATGAGGGGGCTCTCAGGCACCTCCGCACAGTTCAGGAGCATCTTCCCAGGGAATTGACCTGAAGACAAGAGTCCTGGCCACTGGCTAGCGGCCCTGCTCCCGGAGCCTCACCCACCACCTTACCTGCTCTGCTGAGCCCGGGGCCTTCTGCCTTGACTTTGCTGGCATCATGGGAAGGGTCGACTTTGACTCGGAAAGGACTGGCGGGGATTTCCTGGAGGAGAGACAGTGTCTCAGTAGGAAAGTCCCCGAAAGCAACTGCCAGAATTTAGCCTTCAGCCCAAATGCAAAGGAGGGAAGCCTCAGGCCAGTCTAAACCTTACTGGGTGTTGAGTCGACCCAAGGTCATACTCCAGTCTCAGGTAAGGACTCCAACAGGGGAGTCACTAAGGCCTGAACCCCCTGAAATCACAGGCTTTGACTCATTTTCCGTACAGATGCAGGAATATTTCCCATAAAAATATCTGAGAATTGAGGCTTTCGCATCAAATGTTGAATATTTATAAGGCAAAGGGAGAAAAAGAGACTAAAGTCCATGACAACATATGGAGTCTGGGGGAAGAAAAACTCTTCCAGGGCAAGCTGAGAACTGAGGTTTGGAGAATGCAAGGAACTGGTTGGTCAGAAGAAGGATAAAGACAGAACAAATAACTAAATGAAATCAACAAGACCAGCACCTTTGAGGCACAGAACTTTCTCCTAAGGTTTTCTATTTTTCAAAAAAGATAAATTTGAATGATTTTTGTTGCTCCATTTTAAGTTACTGCATACTATATTATCATGAGTGAATATTAATTCTACCAGATATTTCAACACTTCTCTACCTTAAGGCTGAGGCTAAAGTCATTGCTTCAAAGGGACTGAAGTACAAGATATCTAGAAGTTAATCATTTCAATCAAAACTTTGAGGGAAGGGGCCAAAAAGATAGTAGGTAGAGGCGGTAAGACACTTGCGTTGGTTGGAGTCAACCCATTTAATCCCTTGTACCACAACAATTTACCCGTCCCCCCTGCAAGTCCCACCAAGGGCCATTCTTAAGCACAGAGCCAGGAGTTGTTCCTGAGCACTGTCGTCATGAGTGGGGCAAATTTAGGCCCCACTCCCACCTCCCCCCCCCAAAAAAAAAGACTCGAGGAAAGTTTATAGTTTATGAAACGCCAGTCTCTAGCTGGAATGTGGAAGACTCCACTCTTCACTTTTGCTTGAAAGCAGTAAAATGTTGGTTTTACTTAGTTTTACTGGGTGTTTCCTTCTTGATTTTGTGGAACCAGAGGAAAACACTGGAGCAGAGTGTTCTACTCCTCCTCTTCCCGGTTGCTAAAACCACGAAAGAAAGAAAGAAAGGAACAGGAGGCGGAAGGCCTGCAGGTGCAGACACGCACCTGTGTGGCAAAGAGAACTTTGATGGTGTATCGCCCAGCCGCAGGAGGCATGTATTTGACAGTGAAGGTGTCGTTGGCATTTTGAATAATGTCAAAATCCACGTCTTCCTCATCCTCACTTAATACACGGGCATCGCATTTAATGCCAACGCTGACATCACCTGAAACAGACCAGTTGATTAGCACCAGTTTACAAGAAACAGCATGTCTTGAGCAATCACTGCCTGCTCAGGGAAACACCCAAAAACGCAACTGGCTGGTTTTCAGTAAGAAGCCTGAGAACGGGACAGTGGCAAAACAGGGTTTGGGAGAAGCAAGAGGGATTAGCAAAGATATCACCAGGGAATTGACACATACCCATCAGTAAATAATTCCCAACTCAGATGGACTATTTCTGGCTCAAAGTGTACCACACTTGAAAGAACTTTCTTCCCTAAGGAGTCACTGCCCTGATGGAGAACCCCCTCACCTTCTCCAGCCTCAGTGCAGTCCACTGTGAAGTGAGTTGGCTCATTTGCCTTCAGCCCGCTTCTCTCCACGCCGGGCCCAAATACTTTCACCTTCTGGGGATGGCTACCCTGTCCGATATTGACCTAGAGAAGACAAGGAGAAAGTTGTGATCAAGATGCCTCCACTTGACATTGAATGCCTGTAACAAATCATCATGAACAATTCTGTAAACCAAAGTGTTCGGATAAACTGTAAGGGGGAAATTGGAAAAAAAATCAATGAGTGAATTAAATTTTTAAAAGAGTCATCCACTAGGACCCAGGAAATTATTGTTAGTTAATATTCTTGCTAGATCTAGGGAGCAGTCTCGTGCACTCTGACCTTCAGACCACGCCATATTCCACGGAACTCCCAAGGAAGGATCTTTCTATATAACTAACTGACTTCATTCTTGGGTCTAGTATCAAAGCTGACCAGACTTTCTTCTACAGCAGGCTGGACGCCATTTCACCACCTACCCTGTAGGGACTGTGTGGAATGTTCACACCTCCCCAGACCACGGCAATCGTATGCTTGATGGCCTTCACTGGGGTATACGAGCAGGCATAGGTGCCATCCATCTGGCTCTTCATCTGGACGTCAATAGGATTTCCATCTCCGTCCTATAAAACGAGAAGGAGCTAAGAACAGAGCTGGTCCTCACACCGCCTTCATCCAACACACAGTGCACTCACTCACCAAACAAACCTTCAAGTACTGACTATGACAGGTCATGTTCTCCAAGCCAATGATCCCAGGTGATAGACTATTACATGCATTTACTTATTTTTAATTACTAAGAGTAAATTAAAAGTAATTTTTTTGCTTGTTTGTTTGTTTGTCAAGTCCAAACAAAAGCTATGGGCACTTGCTGCTTAATTTTAGTTCCTTCGCTAAATCCTTTGGACACATTTAAGTACATTAGGTAAACACTGTTTAAAAATTTTTTTTAAATTTTTGGGTCACATCCAGTAATGCTCAGGGGTTACTCCTGGTTCATGCACTTGGGAATTACTCCTGGCGGTGCTCAGGGAACCATATGGGATACTGAGAATCAAACCCAGCCACGTGCAAGGCAAATGCCCTACTTGCTGTGCTACTGCTCCAGCTCCCGTTTAACGATTTCTTGTTTATAAACCTCCCACTCTGAATTAGGTAGCTTCAGTCATACTGAAGGATGTTTACAAGGAATTCCCAAGAAATCAAGCCTTGATTGCACAGAATATAAATCATAAGGATGAGAAAGATCACCCTACTTTATGTGCTGAAATATTCCTTAGTTTCCATATAGCATCATCAGAAAAGTATGCTTATTCCCGTTTATGGATGAGGAACCTGAGGATTAGATGCACTGAGAAGTTTTGCCCATGAAGTAATGAATTGTGTCATTTGACAATTATCTGCACAGGGGCCCCTGGAAATTTACCTGAGCCATTATCTTTAAGGGAGCTTTTCCAGCATCCTTTGGATCCACGACGAACTCAGCCACGTTGTTGACAATACATCCAGATTTTTCCAAACCTGGTCCATATGCTTGGACCTGGGACAAAGCACCAGTAATGAGTGTTTTTCTGTGGAATGCCCCAGTTAAATTTCTATATGAAGATGAATGACTAAGGACTGGGGGAGAAACATAAAAACTTGGGTCTGGTTTCACAATACCTAAAGAACAGGATGGTTATGGAAAGGAAAATGCCAAGATGGCCTTCACTTAAAAATGGAAAACACTATCATTAAATTATCATGAGAGAGAAAACTCCCTGAAAAAAAGTCTGGGCTTTGCCTTATTTTGATCTGATAAAATAGAATTTATAGGAGCGGGGGCTGGGGCTTCTAGTCATGTCCAGTTTGAAGAAATTTCAAAACATTTAGCACAGAGTTTCCAAAAATTTGCAATCCTGGAGTGTGAAGGATCAGTAGTTGGCCAAAGTGGGAGAATTACCAGTCCAAGTCAAAATCAGTCTAAGTACAAATGCCCAACACAACCACCGAAGATCGGGGCAGGGGCGGGGGAAGAGGGGGAAGGAGTGGCCTTCTTCACCAGCAAGCTGGCTAACTCAACACTGATTAACCTGCTAGGCATTTGAGAGAAGCTCTTGGCAGCACTGCAAACACTGTTACTTCCTTAAATTACCCCTGAAACTCTTAAAGCAAAGGAGGCCGTTACCAAGTCCATTCGAGAGAAGAGTCGGAGAGCTAAGTTTCTTGCCTCAGTATTGTGTGGTGCACTAGGATTTCAGTTCATGTCTATTTCCCTCCTGAGCTCTAAATGTTTCCCTCCTAACCTCACAGCTCACACCCATCTCACAATACCCAGGAGAGTGTTAGGAGCAAGGAAAGAGATGATAGAAACATGATGAGGTGATTCACCAGATCTGAGTTGTAGTCTCCCGAAGCCGGTTGGATGAAGACCATGTACGGACTGTCTCTGATGTCCTCATCATCACACATGATGTGAACGGCATATTCACCAGGCTCCTTGGGCCAGTACTTGACATCACATGATCCATCATTCTGGTCATCATAATCAATTTTCGCTTGGGAGGGGCCTTCAATGGCAAACCCTGGGGGATAAAGGGGAAGGAACTCCCATTACATGGTAGAAAGAACCAAGTCATTTCACTCCCTCTGCTTCACTAAAAGCCAAGTATTGTCAGGGGATTAAAATTTGTTTGTGTTCCTTTCCCACAAAACCAAGCCTACTAGATCTTTGCTAGAAATGGAAAGGCTCAAATTGATACATTTAAAAAATATCTTCCAATGAGGAAGAGCAATATTTTCTGTTGGCAAAATGGATGCAAATATCAAAGCCTTAAACCACTGTCTACCATTTGTTTTAGCAGATCCACTTCTGGGTTTCCATTTGAAGAAAATAACCAAGAATATGTGTAAATATACACAAAAATGCAGGACATGTATTCAGCCTTGTTTTTCATAGCAAAATCTTGAAAATAACCAGAGAACCTAACAGTAAACACATTCCTGTGATGAAATTACATGAGAGCCGGGGACAAATCAAAACATATCCTGTATTTATCTAAGGCAGAAAGATATAAAGACTTCTTCCAGATATTTTGACAGATTATTATTTATATCTAAATGTATATGTGTAAAAATATATATACATATATATATAAAGGCCTGAGGATGTATACTAAGATATCGTATGATTTCTAGTCTACATGGATAGCTTTCTCAAAGGGAAAAATTACATGTGAGTGCCATTTTCTCTTTATTTTTATTATCTAAAAACAGAGGTGACCAAACTTTGTTGGGTCACATCTTACCCATTGTCTGTTTTTGTATATATGGTTCTACTGGAAGTCAGCCATGCTACTTTGTTTATTATGTAATTTCTATGACTTCTTTCAAGCTCCAACTGCATAGAATAGTTGTGACAGAGTATGATCCACAATACTAAAATATCTGTTTTCTTGGACCATTGTAGAGATATTAGTCCTGATCACTAATCTGATAGAGATGCATTATGTAAATTAAATTCTGCTATGCTTCAAAGAATATTTACTTCCCAAACTTCTAATTTCAACAAAGTTTACTCATTCATCCAAACTAAGGCTCAATTGAGGATACTTGCTTAATGCCAACTATGGCCATGCACTGTTTCAGCAGTTTTGCTGAGAAGGTCTCTGCCCTGTAGATGGATAAATGAATGAATGATGCTGCCCAAGGCAGAGGTCATCCTGAAGGAAGGAGGAAAGCAATAATTGAAGTTTGACAGCAATATCTAGAGGTGGTTTTGGGTGATCAAAAGGCCAAGAGATTAAGGGCTGTAAAGAAGTTCAGAGTCTAAAACCCAACTTGACTGTTAATCCAGGTACCCTATAATCTCAGTCCTTAGAGAGCACTGGCCAGGGATTTTCACTTACCAAGAGATCCCACTTCAGAGCCAATGGACTCTACCACAAAGTCTGCCGATCGGCCAACAACACCACCATGGAGCCCAGGACCCCAAGCACGGACTTTCTGCATGCCTGCTTCAGGACCAACTTGAACTTCAAAGGGACTGTGGGGAAAGGGAACAGAAGCAACATTAAAGAGGAACAAAGATGGGGCTGAACACAGCCCCTTCATTCATTCTTTCCACTTGCCTGCTCCATCTCCAGCCATGCCTCTTCTTTATGCAGCTCTCCCTCAGCCATTGTTATGTCAACAATATAATGCAATGTGATTGCTTTGGGGCAGAACAGGTTGGCACTGTGGCCACATGTCTTGCGCTATGCTTTTGGTCATGTATCTGTTAGGTTTGGGGCTCTTCATAGTCTGGGGTCTGGCAGGCAAGTGAGCCCATACTTTTCCACATCCTTCCACATCCTTCCATATCCTGCTTGAGTTAGAACAAGGAAGCTAGGCTGAGCAGATAATGAATAGGCACCTTAAGTTGATGCAGAGACTATAATAGAGTTTTCTCAGATTCTCAGAACTCTCTAATGCCTACTTCTCCAAGTAAAATGAGTTTATTCAAAGTTTAAGGAAGAGTTCTGAAGAAACAGTACAGAGGTAAAGATATTTGCCTGGCCTGCAGCTGATCCTGGTTCAATCCCCAACCCCAATTTAATCCCTGGTACCAGCAACTTGTGAGCAGAGTTAGGAATGGACCCTGAGCCCTATTGGGTGTGACCCAAACTACCCCCCACCCCACCCTCACAGTAGAGAGCAATGGCAACACCCATAAAGCAGGGTTGGAGAAGGATTTCCTTGGTTCCTGACTACGTGGATGTAGAGGGTTTTAACATAAACCACTGAAGACTACACCTACACTCTCACACACACACACACACACACCTAAACACAGGTACACATTAAAAGAAGGGGAATCTCAGTTCAGAGAAGTGTGTACAGACACTCAGCCCATTTGCTCTCTATTACTGCTCCTCCGGTTTCCCTGCCTCCCACCAGCCCTAAACCACCAGCAGTTAGTTTAAAGCAAGGCAGCCAAAACCACAGCAACTTTCTGCTGCTTTTGAGACTAAGCCAAATGTCTGTGTGCTGCTCTGAAAGGGACAAAAAAAAAAGGCTTTCAACAAAGCAGATCCCTTTCCCTTCTGCAGTCCAGGAAGCAAGTGCCCGACTGAGCAAGTTCTGCGGAAGATGCAACCCCAGCTGGAAACTCACCTCTTTGGAATGTGGTGTCCCCCCCAAGTGATGGCAATGCTGTATTTCCCTGGGGTGCTGGGATAGTACTCAAATGCATAGACTCCTTCCAGAAAGCCCTTCTGCTTCACCAGCTCCTCCAGCCCCTCTGTGGGAAGGAAGCACACAGGTTTTTGAAGGCAATTCTAGACTTAGAAGGATGACACTCGAAAAAATAAGACGAACCAGCAAGAGCCACAACATATAAGCTTTAGGGAGACCAAGGGGGCTGTTTTTAAGTGTGGGTCCCTCAAAAGCTGGGAAACTACTCCAACCTGAAAATGGTCTTGTTTCTCCTTCAGAATGGAGGGAAATGGGAGATGTTTCAGTAACCAGGCCTCTCAGCTATGAGGTCCTGATCTTTCCGAGTGAGTCTACATAAAGACAAGTTAGCCAATATCTTAACCTTTCCCAAACTTTCCCCCACCTTTCCAGGGATTTCTTAGCACTCCCCCCACCCCCCACCTTGACAAAAACTAGAGAGGGAGTAAATCCTTATAACTATCTGGCTTGAGTTTCAGGCCCGCATCTGGCATATCTTTCTCAACTAAAGCCACACAACGGAAGTAGGAAAGTCACATCAGCTGTGTGCGGGAGGCAGGTCTCAGATGCCACACTACAAACTCCCCTGCACCATCAGGAAAGAACTTGTTTTCTATTGAGCCTTGAGGTTTGGCTGGGGAAGCTACTCATTTAAGTGAGAATTCAAGGTCAAGGAAAACAAAAACACAAACAAAAAAGAGGCCTTGGCTCCTGTAGCAACCTGTGTCTGTGTGTGTGTGGGTGGGGAAGGTGCCGATTTGGGGGTGGGGGTGGGGGTGGGGTGGGGGGAACGACAGCCCCAGAGCCACATGGTTCCAGTTCTGGGCAATCTAGAATGTTGGCACCCTGGGGAAGTTCCAGCCCATCCTCCCCGCCGCCCTCCCCCCCAATCCCCCCACACACTCCTTGGTACTTTCACATCAGATAGGAACTAGGAACTTTCCAGAACTCAGTGTACGCCTGCCCCAGCCTGTCTGAAACACAGGAGGAAAGAGCAGTCCTGGCGCAGTGGGAGAGTGGGAACACCGCGGGAAGTGGAACCGCCAAGAGCAGCGAGACCAACAGCCCAAGACCCTGAGCTGAGACACTGCTCAGTGTAAAATTCAAGGGTAGGAGAGACAACATCTTCCTCGAGTGTGCCGTCTCCTTCAGCAAAAGGGGGAGCAAGAAATGAGTTGTAGGGTGCCTCCCACCGCTGGGCAAATGGCATTTATCTACAAAGAAAACTTAACGTCAGGGAATTTTATTTCCTTCTGTAAGTACCGATCATAGTAATTAGGTATGTGCCATAATTTTATAGACTATAAAAGTGTGACCTGTTTGGGGGAGATGACTGGCTGCGGAGACAGTGCTTGAATCCTAGCTTAGATACTACAGGCTGTTTGGTTGTTTGACCTGACACAAGACTTCCTCTCTGAACCGAGGCTTCCTCAAAGTGTGTGTATGGGTGTGTGTGTGGGGGGGAGGGGGAAGGGTTTTTTCAGGTGGTTATTCCAACAACAGCCTTTCCCAAATCCAGCACATCACCACTTTTTCCAGCCTCGGAAGCTATGACATAAAATGAAGCTCCAAGTCACCATTATTCTTGCCTGTCCCAGGCAGACATCACTAAATGATCACTGTTTTCTTTCCCACGAAGTCCAGGGAGACTCAAGTTTCTAAGTCACCATTATTCTTGCCTGTCCCAGGCAGACATCACTAAATGATCACTGTTTTCTTTCCCACGAAGTCCAGGGAGACTCAAGTTTCTAACACAGATGGAAGCCAAAGGGTTCAACTAGCTGAAATCACACTTGAGACAGGGAAAAGAAAGGCGTACTTACTAGGCCCCTTCACAGTCACGCTGAGCTCCCCGCTCCCAGCAGCTTTGGTGTCAACTTTGAAGTCGGCAGTCTCCCGGATGCGAACGCCTTTGGGCTGCAGGCCTCGGCCACTGGCCCGACAGGCATTTGGACTGCAGGCTGCAAGCAGAGATGCAACTTGAATTCAAGATCACTTATAGCCACCCGCCAAGAAAATGTTTGTTTTGCACAAAGACTGTGTAGCCTTCACCTCCACCCAGGGGGTCCCATTCAGGGAACATACCAGATTAGCAAATGAGGATACAACCTAACTTTGTCTAGCCACACCACAAAGAGACTGGAGAAAAGTGACTTTGGCGAAGGAAGCAGGAGAGCACAGCATGGATTTGCTTTGCTCTGGTACCCTCTGAATCCTGGTGTCCACCCTGTCAGTGACAAGGGTTAAGACCTAGTGCTGGATGTAGCTCAATCATCATTGCCATACTCAAGGGCCCAGTAATTGGGAAGACTGGGCTTTTTAAATTGATCTGAGAAAAAAGTCTGATTGGATTCCAAACTTTGGACCAGTCTTTTTAATTTTCATTTACTGGTTTTGTTTTGGAGCCCCACACAAATGTGCTCAGGGGTTACTCCTGGCTCCAAACTCAGGAATTACTCCTGGTAGGTCTCAGAGAACCATATGAGGCGCGAGAGATTGAACCTGGGTCAACCAAATGCAAGGCAAGCACCCTCCCTGCTGTACTGTCACTCTGGCTCCAAGGGCCAGTCATTTTCATTTTAAAGTCTAAATATTACCAGCTTCTGCCTGAAGAACCAAAGGATTAACTTCAAAAAAAGACCAGTTTAATCTCAATTGTCACAGGAGACAACATTTTTGTGCTCTGTTACACAGATCCTCATAAATAGTGCAACTAGAAATGCATCAACTAGAAAGATAATTCTCACTTTGATTTCTGGTTCTTGTGAAAAAAAAAAAAAGATAGAAGACAAAGCCTAAAGTTGTAAATCTAAAAATTAAGGACAAAGGTAGTTTCTATTATTTTTTGAGTGAAAGATCCATGAAACTATTCCCAGGGAAATAAAAGAAGGTTGATCTGTTCCCTAGATATTCTTTGCCTGTGTGTGTGAAATCTCATTAAATATAGAAAATCTGAGAGGAAAGGGTAAAAATGGCACATTATTATCTGGAAATCCAGCATTGCACATTGACATTGTGTGTGTGCGTGTGTGTGTATGTGTGTGTGTATAAGAGAGCAAGAGTGTGTGTGTGTGTGTGATGTGAGAGGGAGGGGCATCCTCTAGAGATACAGAGAGACATCCTCTAGAAAAAATGATTCCACTCCACAGAAGGAAGGAAGGGAATTCTTCACTGCTTCCTCCACCCTGCAACATCCTTATCTGGTCATTTTACAAACTCCCTCCTCAGAGTCAGAGATGATTTTATATAATTTGTGGATAAACATAAATTTATAGTAGCACTTCATTAGCAAGTAAACTTTCTTTCCCAGTGTGTAAGTTATATAGTTTCTTTTTCGCATAAAGCAAAAACAAAAACAAGAGGTGCATCCAAAGAAAAATTTATTAAACACTAAGTAGAATGAGTGATGATGGATATTCCAGAAATGAGAAAGATAAACTGTGTGAGAGAGAGGCACTCAACTGAGGAAAATTGTTCAACATTCTTTTTGTATTATATTAAAAGTTTTGCTTAAAAATACGTTGGTTATTTTCTTTTCCTGTCAATGGGAGAAAATTTGATTATGCCAGCAATACAGGGGATGACAGGAGTTTCCTTAGAGAGTGTTTTAAATGTGTCTCAAAAACACAAAAATAAAACAACAAAAACCAAACACTAATAAAAAGCCTGAACATGAACGATAGCCTCAGCATGAAAAGAGTAACTACCCAGTTCATGTAAACACTGAACGGAGCAAAAGAGCATGAGGGAAGTCACCACTTGGAGAGGTCTTAGAGATGTGTCCATGTCTATTTAGAGTGGGTTTGGGTCCTGGCTGGGCAAGTTTCAGTAATACCTGGCCGGGGATTTCCTGAGGTCACACACAGCTGACCTTTGCAGGCAACACAAAGAAGTGGCAAGGAAACCCCACCCCACCAGCCCTTACCCAGTGAGATGGCCCAGTGCTCTCCACTAGGCAGCCAGCAGCTTTGGGGGTCCAGGCTGGCCAGAGGCAGGATTCAGAAGAGAAAGCCAGGTGTGCAGATGCAGATGCAGAGGACAGAACAGCGAAAGGCAAGTACCGGTTAGAAAGGGCAGCTGAGTTGGGAGCTTAGAAAAAGCCACTGTCAGAGGGGAAAAGGAGTCCAATATTAGAGAATGACACATGTTGCTGCTGTAGAGGGAATTTAACAATGAAGAGACCTGGGTTTTACTCTTGCTAAGGTCAGCAAAGACTCACTGAGGCCCACGTTATCTCAGCCTCTGTGTCTCCAGCTTAAAGAAATAACAGCAGAAGGAACTCGCAGGCTGGCACGATGACTGGACGCCGTTGTGCTCAACTTAGAGCCTGGCAGCCAGGAATGGCCAAACTATGGAGGGTACAGGGCACCAGCAATGCCTATGCTGTGACCTCAGCCACAGAGGCCCCATCCTCAACAGGCCTCCGTCCTGCATCTCTCTGTGAGGAGACTTCCAAAACAGAAGAGTAGTTGGGTAGCATTGAACAACTCAAGACAAGTCAACTACCTAGGTCACTGCAGGGCTCATAGGATGTTAGTTATCGTGTCTTCAGGTAAAAATAAGAAACTTCCCACCTAAGAGGCCCTGGTGGAATGGGGAGAGTCCAAGGGCAATGTTGGGTTCCCGCCTCATAGCCCAGCTCAGCTCAAAGCTAGAAGCCCAAGTTGTTATCACTCACCTTCCCCAATATGCACGGCAAAAGGACTCTTGGGAATGGTGTCCCCAGCAAAGGAGACCTTGACCACATGGGGGCCGGGCTGCAGTGGTTTGTACACGCATCGATAGACCTGGTTTCCTTTGTCTTCCACAACCAACTCTATGACATTCTTTCCTTGGGGATCTTCTACCTCCACAATAATGTCACCCACGCCGGCACCTGTGACAAAGTGAAAACCCCACAAGTCCAATTCAGCTTCTCAGTATGAGAATCAGAGCAGATACAAAATGCAAACAGAGAGACCAGGCAGTGTGCAGGGCTGGGGAAAAGTGCACCGAAGGGGAAGGAGTTTGTGACTGACCTCTTTCTCCATTCCCATTCTCTATGATCTGGGACAAGTTGTCAATAAGCAAATATCGTGCCTGGAATAAACTTCACCAGCTACGAGAATGCCACTGTGCAAAAAGCTGCATTTCTCTGTATTCTGAATATTCGATACTAAGCTGCCAATCAAGTTTAAACAACCCTTCCCCACACCCCACGGGATCATGCACAGAATTTGACCCAGCAGATCAAATTGAAGACCTCTCTTTCTTCAATTTTTAACTAAAGGCATACTGATTTGTAAGGTGACACAGATTTCAGGTGAAGTATTCTCTTTTGACATCTGACATCTGTACATGTATATGATGACTGCCACTGAAAGTCTAGTTTCCAAGATGATTATTAATTTTGTCAAAATATTTATTTAGGCAAGTCAAGAATGTATGCAGAAATTGATTATGAATCCTCAAAGTTAAGCTTAAGTATAAACTTTTAGAGCATAAAGGTGGTTTTGAGGAGTAGGAGATGATATCAAGGACTGAGTCCCAGTGCACAACTCAGCACCACAGGCTCTGGGGAGCACTGCTGGGTGTGTACCCCACCCCCCACCCCCCAAAAGGGAAAGTTTAAAAAAAATTAAAGTGTTTTGAAAAATCAAAATTATTTCATATTTGAAAAAGATTAGACAGTCAAACCTTTGGGTTCCTGAGACTATCTCAGAATTTGGAGGAAAGCCTGATCCTTGGAGGAGAAAATATCGTACCTGCCGTGTAGATGTCAAAGTAGGTGTGTTTATTGGCGATGTTTCCAGAAGCTTCCAAGCCTGGGCCTTTGGCAGTGACTTTACTGGCATCACCCTGAGCCTTGTCCACATTTACTTCAAATGGGCTCTTGGAGATGTGCTGTCCTGCAAAGAGGACTGTGACCTACAGATGACAGATAGGGTGACAGTCAGGTCTCCCTGCCCTGAGAGATCCCAGTCCTAATGCAGTGATCATTTTTCCTACTGGCTCCATTGTCCTGGGATTTCTTGCCTCTAGGAAACTAAAACTCAGATATGCTTAGCTTCTCTAGCAGAATATGAAATATATTTATACTGCACTGTCTAAACACTGGACACTTGAAGGGAGCTGCAGAGGGACAAGTTCTTCCTGTAATGCCTGATTCTCGGATTCCCAGCCCAGAGTCAGAGTAGTTTTCAAAGGACCAAGATTATTTTTAGACTAGTGGATTTGACACACAGCACAAATTTTCATCTAAAACTGAGTCAGATTTTTCATATTTTTTTTGGAGAGGGGTTTGGGACCATACCTGGCAGTGCTCATAGGACCACATGCCATGCTAGGGATTACTCCAGGGCTGACTGCATGTTGCAAGGTAAGCATCTTAACACACGTAGGTTTCTTATCTTCTAATTTTTAAAAGGGTCTGATGATTGAATCTCATATGAACTAAATAATTACATAATAAATGCTTCCTTTAAGGATTTCCCCCCTAATTCATGATGTTCTAAAAGATGTAAGCAATAACTATGACCATGACTCCATGTGAACTCAATACTGCCCAAGGTGGAGAGTAAGAGCTGTCTTTGTTTTGATCTTGGCGTGATACACAGAGGCAGGCCAGTGTGAGCTATTAAGGGCTTTATTCCAATGATGGGCCTAGATCCAGGCTCCTGGATCACCCCACTTTCCTGTAAGAGTAGACCCTGCCCTAAAGGTCAACGTGACTCCAATTCAAACAGAATTAAAAAATGTTGCTGACACAGGACCCAAAAGGAGAGAGAACAAAAGGGAATGCCCTGCCACAGAGGCAGGGTGGGATGGGGGGGATGGGGGGTGGGAGGGATGATGGGACCCGTGGTGGTGGAGGATGGGCGCTGGTGGAGGGATGGGTACTTGATCACTGTATAACTGAAACCCAAGCACAAAAATTTGTAAGTCTATAACTGTACCTCATGGTGTTTCACTAATAAAATAAATAAATGTTGCTGAGTATAAAAAAATTTTTTTTGGAAATGTGTTATACACACACACACACACACACACACATATTTATATCTGCTCCTTGACTTCAGGCCTCACTAACCCTCATCAGCTCAACAATAAAAGACTCAAGGAGGCATCAAAGGCAAAGAACCTATAACGAAGCATCTAAATTTTAGACACATAGCTACAATCATGTTGCAGTTATCTAGAGTTGAAAAATTCTTTGGATACTACAAAGCACTTGTTCTAATGTAATCAATTGACTATAAGAATTCAACCAATCCAGATAATTTAGCTAGCGTCTTATGCCTGGTAGACAGGGACCCCAAATTTTCTAAGAGTACAGATACTGTTATAATCAGAAACCACTCTCTGTAAGGGTTTTTTTTATGGGGTGGGGGGAGGAGAGAGTGAGAGAGCTATCTTTTTTTTTTTTTTTGCTTTTTGGGTCACACCCGGCGATGCTCAGGCGTTACTCCTGGCTCACTCAGGAGGCACTCCTGGCGGTGCTTGGGGGACCATATGGGATGCTGGGAATCGAACCTGTATCGGCCATGTTGACTGCATGCAAGGCAAACGCCCTACCTGCTGTGCTATCTCTCCAGCCCCGAGAGAGCTATCTTAAGCAGCTTTTTCCTGAGACAAGCCCCCCAAAAGAGTCCCAACAACAGCCATAACACCTCATCTTACCTTGTGTAGCCCAGTAACCTTGGGCAGATACTCCACGGTGTAGGTCTTGTTCTTGTCACTGTTGGGGGTCACTTGTGCCTAGGACAGAAGATGATCAACAGTTACTGAAGGGGTTGGGTATGAGCAGAGGGCACCCTGTGCCAACCAAGAGTGTGTAACAGCTGCTGGCTCCTGCCCCTCTATTCCTGCAGGACTCCCTAGGAGAAAAGGGAACTGAAGTTACTGAAACGCAAACGTGATATAAAGGTAAAAATGAAAGTAGAACTTTCTACTATCTGAGGAAAATTGAAATTCTTTAGATCTGTGAATGTTTATTTTGGAGCCACCCCCAGCTTACTTACTGTGCTCAGGGCTTACTCCTGGCTCAGTGCTCAGGATCAATCCTGGCAGTGCTCAAGAAACCACATGAGGTGAGAGACTGAATCCAGGTCAACAAAATGCAAGACAGTCATGCTACCGTTTGTACCATCTCTTTGGCCTGAGACTAGTGTGATCCATAGACTCTTGACCAGTTGGTTGGTAGGTTTAAAAAGGCTGAACACCTTGGTTTACCTATGTCTGGGTTCGAACTGCCCATCTATGAAACAGTATGTAGGACAAAGGCTGATCTACAGGCATAAAAGGGTAAATAATGCCACAGAGGCTGAGAGAACATGAAACCACTTAAAGAGCCAAAAATTAAAATAAGGGGCCAGTTAGGCATGGCCCCTACCCCAGTGGGAGGAACAGATAACATAGGCGCTAGGATATGAGGAATAAATATGGTTTTAAGAGGATAAGTGGACGGAGAGAACAAAGTGTGCAAAGGTTCTAAGGGGAGCACCAAAGATTGGGCCGTATGGGAAAAGAACAGGGCAAGGATTGCTTTGGTATTTCTGGCCACCAGTGCCTGAAATCTTACAAAGCCTTTCCTAAATCCAAGTGCTCCTTTATTCTATTAAACAGTGTGTCTCTGAGGATCAATTTGTCTTATTTTTTAAGGGACAGCCCTTGAACAAGTCAAGTCACATGCTGAAGTTCAGGATCATTTCAGTTAAAAAGTCATTTACGCTGAGAGTTTCCATGAGGAGAATTGGAGGCACAGTTCCTGGTTGTATCACAAGCCCCCAGAGCTCCAGGGGAGGCTGATGGGCGGGCGGGCAACCCTCCTCCACATACCTCCTCTTTGTTCCCCTCTGGGTCCTCCACAAACACCATCACATCTCCTTGGCCGGCACTGATGGTGTCCACCGTGAATTTGGCTGGCTGCTTCACCATGTTTCCCGTGGGTTCGATTCCTGTCAAGGGGTCACACACACACATTAAAAGCCTCCCCTGACCCCAATACAGGTGGCCTTCCACCTGGCTCCCTTGGGGAACTAAGACCGGGAGGGACCAATCTAGGGTCCTTGGTAAGACCAGGATATCCAACCTGTCAAAAAGTCTTCACTGTTTTTGTTATTTAAAACAACGTCTAATTGTGAAATACTCAGAGAGATTTAGTCAGAAGTTTATATAACTATGAAAAAGTCCCACCAACATAGCTATGGGGCTTGCCTGGGGGGATTGACAAGAGTGGAAAAACAGCTCATTTTTCACTGAAGAACATTTGGCATTACTTGTGATGTTCTTAAAATGTATTTAATTATTTTTTAATAAGGTTTTTAAATTTTAAGATAATTGAGAAAAAGTTAGAAATTACTTGCAGACATATTTTTAGTTCCCCAAATGCTTACACTGGGCAAACTCTATTTCAGTATCACAAGGGGTGACACTGAACTTGGCAGAAAGGATGCTAAACATTCCCACCCCTGGGGGCTCACCAGAAGTCCCTTCTTTTTTATAGCCAGCCCTATTTGCCTCTAATCCTACCATCTTCTTAGCCTTGATAACTAGTGCTCTCCATCTGTAAAATTTTATCATTTTTAGAATGATGACCTTTGACACTTGGCTTTTTCCACTAAACATAACTCTCACAGAGTCACCCAAGTATTACCTATCCGGATAGTTTGTTCTTTTCATTCCATAATATAACTGTACCAGTTTGCTTAACCATCAACCCATCAAAGGATATTTGAGTAGTTTCTTATTTTCTATTACTGATAAGGCTGCTATAAACATTTGTGTATAGGTTTGTGTTTGGACATACATTTTCAATACTCTGGATTAATGCCCAGAGAACTGCTGGGTAATTTCAAAATGTTTAAAAAAACATTTAGTTCTTTTAAAGACACAGCCACACAATACTCTGGTGTGCCTTAACAAGCCCACTGGTAATGCATGAGATCTGAATCAGTTTGTTCGCAAGCAGTCTTATTGGCGTTTAATGTTATCATTGCTTTTAACTTTAGGTACTCTGACAGATAAGTTGTGCTTTCGATTTTAATTTCTCTGAAGGCCAATGATAGTGAATATCTCTCGATGTGTTTCTTTGTCAGCGTGTATAAGCTGTTCTGTAAAACACCTGTTTATATCTTCTGTCCATTTTCTAAGTGCAAAACTTGGTTATTGTAATTTATGGGGTATATTAATTACTGACTTTTTGATAGCCCCATATATATTCCAGATCGGTGATTTTTCAGGCAGAGTCTCCTGCCCCCGTGCCTGGCTGTCCTCAACGGGACCCCTTGAAGGGGGGAGGGTTGAGTTTCCCTCCCCACCCCGAGCAGAGCCCCGGCAGCCGAAGACCTCCAGAACCAGCCACAGTCATGCTGAGACCACTTTCCACATGTTCGGACAAGCCTCATGCATGAAGGAACCGGCAGAGGAACCCGGGCATGCAGAGGAACCCGGGCATGCAAGTCCTGGGGCTGAGATCTCCAAGCCTGCTCGGATCAGGACTGGGCCTTCTCGGCCCAGATGCCCCATCTTCCAGTGGGTAGGCGTTGCACCCACCAGCTGCTGCCAGCACCAGGTGGTCCCATCAACGGCCAAGACCCAGAAACTGTGGAACCCGGCTCCCAGGGACACGCAGCCGCAAATGCAGCCATGCGACATCTTATTATCTCGTTTTTGCTTTGGAGAGTCCAGCAGGCTACCAGGAGTGTCCTGCCCGCACGGCAGAGTCTGGCAAACTACCAGTGTCGTACTCAATATGCCAAATACCAGTAACAATGATAGGTCTCATTCTCCTAGCCCTGAAAGAGCATTGAATATGGCTCTTTTAAAATCTCAGGGCTGGGAAGGAGACGTTACTGGTGCCTGCTCGAGGCAATCGACAAACAACAGGATGATTGTGACCCTGATCGTGATTTTCAACTTATTTATGTCTGAGGATCAGAGAAAATAGAAATATTTCACAGATCACTAAGGCAAAAAAAAATAATAATAACAACAACTGTTTGAGCTTGAGAAGATAGCTCAAGTAGTAGAGCACATGTCAAGTACTCAAAGTCTGAGTTTGATACCTGGCACTTCATGATATCCCTGAGACTACACGGTCCAAGTATATCAAAATGCCAGGCCTGTACCTTCAGCTCTAGCACTGAAGAAGTGGCTCATATACCCACTCCCATAACACAGGGGTGGGGAGGCTGGGGGCTATAGCCCATGGGTAGGTCACCTGCTGTGCAGGCATGAAGTTCTAAGTTTCAGCCCTGACAGTGTCACATGTCAAGTGTGAGGCTGCACATCCCCTAGTAGGTAAGCAAATTTTTTGCAAAAGGAAAACCTTTCTATTACTTCCTCTCATATATGACCATCTCAAAGAGCCAGCTTCTTTTTAAATGTGCCTATCTTAGTTCTCCTCGTAAAAAAAATATTCACACAAACGACTGAACAGCAACATGAAGTTCACTGAGAACACTAAACATCTGCCACATACATAAGCCTCACCACGTATTTCTCATCCAACTAAGGCTCTACCAGGGAAGTTTCCCTCTCAAGAAATGGTTTTGCTTCTTCTCTCTGTTCCACATGTGTGAAAGAACCTTTCTCTGTGTGAGGAGAAGGAGAGGTGGGCATTGGACGTCACACTCTCACTGGGTGTTGTGAACAGCCTGGAATTCAGAGTTGATTTCAAACTTCTGGAGCGATAGCACAGTGGGTAGGGCGTTCGCCTTACAAGCGGCCAACATGGCCGACCCGAGTTCGATTCCTCCGCCCCTCTCGGAGAGCCCGGCAAGCTACCGAGAGTATTCGATATGCCAGACACAGTAACAACAAAGTCTCCAATGGAGACGTTACTGGGCCCGCTCGAGCAAATCGACGATCAACGGGATGGCCTTTACCTTTACCTTACCTTTACCTTCAAACTTCACTGAGGATTTTCATGGCAACAATCATGACAACCTATAGCTCAGTAGAGTAAGGTGCTCCTGCGGGATCAGGCAGGGGATGGGCAGTTTCTGGAGGAACAACATGCTTTTGCAACAGCACCTGATTGATGTTCAGACCTATACTCAGTACTCCACTCTCTGACACACTCAGTCTAAACCCTGTCCTTGAACATACTCATCAGCAGCATCTAACAGCTTATAGCATATGACCTATCCTGGAGGGCCAAGGCTACTTAGAAGTTCCTGCCTAAGGTCTTCATCCTCATTTTACCTTGCAAAGCAAAGTAGGATGGCCTAGAGAGTATTAGCTGACTCATGACGCTGAAGTGCAGAACACCTTGATTTCTTTGTTTGGGCAACTGCTAGAAGCAACTTGTCACTAGTTCTCATCTTCATGAACTATTTTTTTTTCTTTTTGGGTCACATCCAGCGATGCTCAGGGGTTACTCCTGGCCCTGCACTCAGGAATTACTTCTGGTGGTGCTCGGGGGACCATATGGGATGCTGGAGATCGAACCCAGATCAGCCTCGTGCAAGGCAAATGCCCTACCCACTGTGCTATTGCCCCAGCCCCTCATCTTCATGGACTTTTTATCTGCTTGTGTAATCTTTCTCCCAAACCCAGTGTTTTTTAAGATCGCTATGCTTGGAACGCAAATAACAAAAAGTCTGGAAGATTTCAGAATGTCATTTGAGAGAATTTCAGTACATGCCACGCACAGGTCCATGGGGACAGCTCACGGTCAGTGACTCTAGTGTCACTAAACTACAAGTCTACCTTATGGGGATACCTAACATGGCTTTCTCTTCCACTTTGTGTGTGTATGTGTGTGTCTGTGTATGTGTGTGTGTGTGTGTTGCTATCACACATTCCCAAGTGTCAATGCATTAATTCTCCTATTTCTTCTAAACTTGAAGTACTTGAACTTGGCTTCCTTTTGGAGTCATCATTACTTTTTTCCTATTACTTTTGTTCTGAAAGAAGGTTTGGTATTTGACTGTTCTCTCTTTCTTCAGTCTCCATTTTGTAAAGTTTCAAATTTTTTAGCACATAGACACGAGAAATAACTTGCTTTCTGAATACCAGAGCACAATATTTGCTAACAACATGCATGGCACGGCGAATTGAAAAACATTTGGGGACAGCGCTGGATGTGCGTGACTAAAACGTGTTGCTGACAGGCGAGCTGACATCCTGGCAAGCCAGTGTGTGTTTATGCCCATCATCTCAGGAGTGCCGTGCCATCCCACTTTGCTACATGATCCAGGCATGCCATGTGTTAAGCAGCAATAGCTTTTTCTTGGACCGCCAGGAAATTTCTGTGGACTGGCAGTACTCCACCAGTGGGTGGCTGAAATCTTCTAGTCTAGAAATTACTTTTCTGTTGGTTCTGTGGCTTCCAATTATTTTTTTTTTCCCAATCTTCATCTTGTTTTTATCTTATCAATTGCAAAAGGCTATTACAAGTTTTTGAAAGTAAAACCCAGATCCCAGACACTATGAGCAGTAGTACTTTTGAGTCATGTTTGAGGTGGCACTGGGGTGGGTGGTGAGGCAGGAAGCTTGTCCTATCGATGGGACAGGGATTCTAGGAGCAGCTGCCTTGAGAGAAGGTCCTCGGGAACAAACACAGTCCAGACCTTGTGCCCCAGGCCAAGACTTGAAGCCACAGATCAGACTACTATTCTTTCAAGTTTTAACTTTGATGAAGTCCAACTTCTTGTTTTTCTCTTTATGGATTAGGGTTTCCATATCAAGTCTAAGATATCTATTTCCAGATACTCAAGATTCTCCTTCGTCTCCTTCCTGAAAGTGTGATAGTCATATGCTTTAGATTTAAGTGCCTATAAATTTTGAGTTAATTTATATAAAGAGGAAACTTAAGCTGATATTTTCATCCCCAGGCATTTGCTCAGGTACCATGAGTTGAGTTGAAAAGTTCTTCTGCTCCTTTGTCAAAAATTAGTTGTGATATATGTGGGGGAGGTGGAAGTATCTCTTTCTGGTTTGTCTATTCTGTTCTTTTGACCTATATGTCTATCTGGTATGTCATAATCTTTTTTTTTTTTAAAGAATGTGCTCGAGCGGGCCCAGTAACGTGAGTGTGTGTGTGTGGCAGTGGGGTGTGTGTGTGGGGGAACACTTGGTGGAGAACAAACTGGGGCTGGTCCTGGCTCTGTGCTAGAAGGTTGCTCCTGGTGGTGCTTAGGAAGTTATGTGGTGCTAGGGAATGAACATGGGTCTCTCCACACACTCTAGCCCTTTGAGCTCACTCCCCAATTTCATTTTGTAGACTGATTTCCCCACATTACTCTTTTGGGGGTGGTACTCACAAGCATTACTCAGAGGTTCCAGGTCCTCCAGGGAATTCTCAGCAAACTGGGCTGGTGGTTAATGGCAGCGAACAAGGGTACGATGCTATAGTGCTGGAGTTCACTAGGGCCACCCCAGTAACACTCAGAGCTCCAGGGCAGTACCCAGAGATGTTCAGGGGAACGTGGTACTAGAGGTCAAAGCAGGGTTATCCTGGCCTACCTCTCCAACCCTTCTTATTACTTTTTATAAAACTAATTTCCCTAGAGTAGGGATGTTTTAGATAGCAATCCACTACATCTTTAAAAACATCTTGTTAGCATTTAGATTACAATAGTGTTATAGCTATTATGAAGAAAAATTGGGGAGAAAACTGACATCGTTAGATCACTCCTGGTAGAGCTTGGCAAGGCCAGTGTCCTACCCACTGTACTAATACTCCAGCCCCAACTTGTTTGGTTAAAGTGAGTAATTTTGTTTAATTTTTTTTGTTGAGTCTATAGAATTTTCTACAACATATATCATCTGCAGATAGGAGCACTTTTATTGCTGACTTTCCAATTCCACTTTTTTTTGACACTTAAACATTTCAAGTTTGACATTAGTTCGGTTTTGTTGTTAGAATTATGATGGCTTCATAAAATACATTGGGAAGTGTTCTTGCCTCAAATTTTCTGTAAAATATGTAGGTAAGATTGGTGTTAATTTTTTGTTAAGTGTCTGCCAGAATTCTCCAGTGAAACCTCTTGCATCTGGAAAATATCTTTCTCAAGAGACTTTAAATTACAAATTTTATTTCTCTTACAGTTATAGGACCATTCTATCTTTTTCATTTTGGCTGAATTTTGTAGTTCATGGTTTTTGAAGAAAAGTGAAAAAAAGTTTATTGTAGTTACTATATTTTGCTTACCATATTCTTTCTTCTTGTCATTTATGATTCCTTTAAATTTATTTTATTGTTTCCTTGTTTTGCTTTTATTCTTTTATTTTATTTCCTTACTGTTCATGGGATTTGATTAGATGGCTTTAGTCATTCTTTCAGACTACTGAGCAGCTAATAAATACCCTCAGTTTTTCTTTATCTGAGAAAGTCCTGATTTCCTCTTCATTCCTAAAGGATATTATGCATTGACACTGGATTCTGGTTGACAATTCTTTTCTTTCAACATCTGAAAAATGTACCACTTCCTTCTGATCTCTATGGCTTTTTATGAGAAATCTGTTGTTCTAGTTACTTTCCCTCATATGTATACAACATTATTAAAAATTTCTCTTGCTCCTTTAAAGCTTTCATTATCCACTTGGTCTTTCTAGACATATGAGATGCTCTTTGGTGCTTATTTTTTTTTTTCAGATTTGTTTGCTTTTTTGTTTTGTTTTTTATTTTAAGAAGATGCCTGCCTTGTATATGTAGATTTGTATATTTTTCCAAATTCAGGAACTTTTCAGTTATTATTTTTTCAAGTATTTTTCTAGCCCTGCCTTATTTCCACTTTCCTGGGTTTCCTATAGTACTACAGGTTTGGGTATCATTTTAAAAACTGCTTATTCTTCACGTTCATTTTCTCTATCATTCTGATTGGATTAAGTATCTTTTCACTGATTTCTTAAATTTCAGTTACTGCATTTCCCTGTTCTAAAATTTCCCTCTGGTCTTCCTTGACAACTTCTAATTATTTGCTGAGATACTCCATTTCTTTGCTAAGATTGCAATATTTTCTTTAGTTTCAAGTGCAATTAAAGAGTTTATTTTTACTAGCCAGTTTATCTATTCCTAGTGCAATTGCTAACTGAAGCCCCTTTATAAAATCTGCTTAAAACTTTTGCCAAATAACAAAACATCTCCCTCTCATACTTCAATGTTTACATGATTATCTTATTTTCAGACAGAGTGAGATCTTTCTAGTTCTTGATATGATAAATAGTTCAATATAAAATAGATACCTGAATGTTCTGGGTATTATGAGCCCCTGGATCTTATTTTAACTTTCTATTTTAGCTGCCTTTTTATTCAGGGGAAGGGAGGGGAGTGATCTTATCACTGCTAGTGAAGAAAGAAACCCACCTTACTCATTCAGCCTCCACTGGTACTCTAAGTTAGGGGCAAGGGTTTCCTCATGACTGCCAAGTAGAGCTGGGAGTCCATAAAGCCTCCACTGATGAGTGGAAGGAGGAGAGGGCTTTGTTACTGTTCCTCCTGATGACATCATCAAGACTGGGGAGAGCAGCCCCTGATCTGGAGCTAGAAACACCCCCTCCCCTCCCCGGGTATATAATCTTCAGTGGTCAAAGTAGAAATGGAGTCTTTTGCTTCAAAGTTTGGCTGGAGTAGAGCAGTTACTGTCTAAGGAGTTCTGCTCCCAGACCATTCTTTTCTTCAGCTTCTAGTCTGGGGACAAATGAGACAGAAGGAAACCCAAGCAGTGCTTGGGTTTGGTCTTTGGGTCCCAAGGTTCCTAGCCAGTTTACTTTATTCTCTCTCCAAGTTTCCTTACATTTATCCTATATAAAATGTTCAGGGATTTCATGTTGAACTTAGTGGGTAGAATTAAGAAAAGTATTTTGACTTAATTCTCCCAGATGCATAAGTTCACGTACTAGGCATTCCCCAACTTTCAGTGGTTTGACTTAGGAATTTTTGACTTTATAGTGGCACAAATGTGATATGCTTTTAGTAGAAGCACAGTTCAAATTTGGACTAAGGCATTCTGGTTTTTCTACTTTCAATATAGTATTGAAATAAATAGGCTATTTGGGGGCTGGAGCAATAGGACAGAGGGTAGGGCATTAGCCTTACACACAGCCAACCAGGATTCGATCCCCTGTACCTCATATGGTCCCCGAGCATTTCCAGGAGTAATTCTTTAGTGCAGAGCCAGCAGTAACCCCTAAGATCACTGGGTCTGGCCCAAACACGAAAGAAAGAAAGAAAGAAAGAAAGAAAGAAAGAAAGAAAGAAAGAAAGAAAGAAAGAGACAAAGAAAGAAAGAAAGAAAGAAAGAAAGAAAGAAAGAGAGAGAGAGAAAGAGAGAGAGAAAAAGAAAGCTAGAAAGAGAGAGGAAGGAAGGAAGGAAGGAAGGAAGGAAGGAAGGAAGGAAGGAAGGAAGGAAGGAAGAGTAGTAACACAATAGGCATTAGATGATTTTTCCCAACTATTGGCTAACGTAAAAGGTCTGCTGACATTTAGTGTATGTTGGACCATTGGTTTTCATCTGCAGGTGTAAAGAGGCTGAAAACCATTGGGCTAGACTAAAGTAATATATTCAGCAGGAAAGGTATACTGAATGCATTCTGAATGCTATTCAGAAAGGTATTCTAAATGCTTGTTGGGACTTATTCTTACCCTAAGTGAAAGATCTACATTATTTAAAAAACAAATTCATTGCGGCACTGGAAACATGGCTAATAGAAAGTGCATTTTCTGCATGCATGAGGTCTGGGTTTGATCACCAGCACCACAGGAGGGAAAAATTGTTTTTATTACAGATAATTCCAAGCCTATTAAGCATCGAGAGCTATAAAATGAATCATCATCATCTATCACCTCACTTCAACAGCTATTAGCTCACAGCAGTTTTGTTACGTATCTTCACTTTCTCCTCCCACCTCCTATCAAAATACAAATTCTAGACCTCATGTGTTTCATCCGCAACCCTCCTTACATGTCTCTAAATAGACAATTTTTAGACTATCCACGTAGAAATAATTTCTTAGTACCATCAAATACCCAAATTTCCGACTATAAGTGTCATGAATTTTTTTAACAGTTGAAATCCAGTTCAAATATGGCTCACATATTACAACTGGTTGCCAGTTTCTTGAGTTTCTTACCCTAAGTTTCTCCGCGTCACTTCTTTCCCTTGCCATCAGACTGTTGCAGCAGATTTGGTGACTTGTTACTAAACTCTAGATTTGCTTTCATTTCCTAATAAATGATTTAATTTAAGAAAAAAGTACTAGAAGATTGCTATGGAGTAAGATGATGTTCACAAGTTGGGGCTTGGAGATGGCTTAAATGGCTGGAGTACACACTTTTCTTGTGGGCTCAGCACCCCAAGTACCCTCCAGGGGTGACGCCTGAGCACTGTGCAAAGAATACCCCATAGCATCACCATGTATGGCCTCAAACAAAACAAAGCAAACAAAAATTGAAGAAAATACTTAGCTTAAACTCTTATCAATATTTCAAAAGGCCCCAAGGAAATACCCCATACTTTATTATCACCATTGTTTTTTTGGGGGGAGGGGAGTGAACTACATCTACTGATGCTCAGGGGCTACTCCTGGCTCTGTGCTCAGGTCAGGTGTGATCCCTGATGGTGCTTGCAGTATGTGGTCAGGAATTTAAACCCCGGTGAGCAGGATGCAAGTCAGTCCTTTAACCTCTGTACTTTCTCTCTGACTCCCTCAGTAACTCAATACCTCAGACTTTAAAGTAAGGCATGGACTTGTATTTGGAAATCAGGACTTTAAGTTTTTATTTTCTACATTTTTCTTTTGCTTGAAATATATATGATGATCAGAACATTTAATAAATAAATCTAAATACGAATTTACAGTGTTCCTAAATACTGCTCCCTCTGACCCATGAGAGTCTAAAACACAGCTTACTCTGCCTCTTACCCAAGACCTGGGTTCTGACACGTCTACCCCAGTGAAACATGGGTGGTAGGAAGCTAAGCCGTATCCCACACTCTGTAAATTCCCCCGGAGCTATGCTTACCCAGCAAGACAACTGTTCCTTTCGATTACTCAGAACAAAGGCTACTTCAGTAGCTTGCTATGCAGTAAATGCTTCCCACATAACATACATTGGAGAAAGGTTTTGCTTAGCTCATTGATGAATGCTTTCAACATATCTCATGCCATAAAGGTCTGCTTGTGGGCTTAGGTTTACCTCACCCCAGCTTTCTCTCCTTTCAACCCACTAAGACTAAGCAAGTCAGGGCTTACTGAATGGTTGTGCAAGTACTAAGCACCTGGTAGCTGCAATCCAGTCAACATCCAAAAGGTAAATCAGCACCAAAGAGACAGTATAAGGTGTTAGGTGTTTGCTTTGAATATGGCTGGCCCTTGTTCAATTCCCATCATTGTATCATCCCCTAAGTACCCACAAGCACAAAACCCAGAGTGGCCCCTGAACACCACCAGATGTGCCCAACTTCCCCTGCCCAAAGATAAATTAAAACTCTCAACCATTCTAGAACCTAGAATATGAAAGGCTCTTTATTCCTTGGTTCAGTTGGCCACCATGGACCAGGATAAGGTTTTTGTTGTTGTTGTTTTTTGTTGTTGTTGTTGGTTTTTGGTTTTTGTTTTGTTTTGTTTTGCTTTCTGGGTCACACCCAGTGATGCTCAGGGGTTACTTCTGGCTCTGCACTCAGTAACTACTCCTGGCGGTACTTGGGGGAACCATATGGAATGCCGGGAATCGAACCCAGGTTGGAGCATGCAAGGCAAATCCCTACTCGATGTACTATCACTCTGGCCCCTGGCCAGAATGGTTTTATGGGCCAGTTGTTATTTTATGATTTTTGGTATTTGGGGATTGGTGATTTCTTTGTCTGTCTATTTGTTTGTTTTTTTGCAGTACTGGAGATTGAACTCAGGGCTATGTACACTATGCGTGTGCTCTACCACTTGGGTTAGCTCCTTAGGCAAAACAGGATCATATCTTAAGCTGCTTACATAGGGCTTCACATGTGACACCAATACCAACAATGATCATTATGTCTTCCTACTTAAAAGACGAGAGGGAGTCTTTTAAAAGCACAGAATTACCATGTGTTCCAACAATTTCACTTCTAAGAATATATACCAAGACATTGGAGGAAGGGGTATAGACCCTGGTCATAGGAGCATTTGTCAAAATAGCTAAGAGAAGAAAGCAACCCAAATGCCCACTGGTAGAAGGATGAACAGATAAAATGTGGTGGAAACACATAATGATATATTCAGTTTGTAAAAAGCAATAGCATTTTGATGTATGCAACAACATGGATGAAGTTTGAAGACATTATGCCAAGAGAGTAAGCCAGACACAAAGGGATATAAATCCACTTTATGGAATGTACCTAGAAGATGAAAAAGCATGACAATAAAACAGGGGCTGCTGAGGACCAGGGGAAAAAGGAAGAGAGAAGTACTTTCAATGAGTACAAAGTCTTAGTTTGAGAAAGTGAAAAAGGGTTTTAAGATGGATAGTAGTGACAGGTCCTCAGCTTAGTAACTGTACTCAATGCTACCAAATATCACACTGAAACATAGTCACAAGAGTGGATTTTATCACATGCTATGTACATTTTACCACAACAAAAAAATCAAAACACACACATATATATATGCGTACATACATATGTGTGTGTGTGTGTGTGTATAAGAAGGGGGAAGAAAGTGTTTCCACTAAGGGTATAACACAAAAAATGCAGACGAAGGAAATAGCAATGACTAGTCACATTCCTGAACTATCACAAATGGTCATTTTCTAGAAAACAGCAATAAGAAAGGAAACCATTTGCCATTAACAATGGGGAAACTGGACAGCAGTGATAGAGGCACTGCAGACAAACCTTTTAGGCCTTGTCCAGATGCAATCCACTCGATTAGTTCTGTTACCAAGAGACTGATAGGGCTGTAAGCACCTTTCTACCATTCAGGAACCTAATTCTAACATGTGTGAGGCCCTGAGTCCATTCGATTCCTGCCACTACATATTGTTCTGGAAGTCAGGTGCCGGTCAGAACACCCAATGCCTCAAAATATCTGGGACCATTCTAATGTTCTGACCAGGACAGCGTCATGCAGCTGCCTTGGAGATCATAAACAGGAAGCTCAGCAAGGAAGTGTTTGCCAGGGGGTTACAATAGTTCCCACTCCATCTGGAAATCTGAGGCAGCATGAGAATAACCGAAGGAGAAACAAATCCACAGCCAGATGACACAGCCTCTAATCTTGTCCCACAGGTAACAGCAGTGTTCTAGCGGCTTGGACAAGGTCTCTGAACCACTCCCCACCCCCTGAAAAACAAGATTCCTTATTAAAATCACAAAGCAGGGGGTGAGAAAGCCCAAGTGGTAGAGCCATGCCCAGCATGTGTGATGCCCTGAGTTGAATCCCCAGCACCACATGATGAGCCAGCCACCCCGGTGTCCCCTCCCAGTATTGCCAGGGACAGCTCAAGGGCGTCCCCAAGTGAGTGGTCCTGGAGCCTCCTGCACTCCTGGAGTGGCTACTCTACAAAAAAGAAATAAAATCACAAAGCAACAGGTCAGTCATTTCCCACTGCACGGAGGCAGCAGCGTTTCTCTCAGACCTTAAGACTGCTAGGGCATGACAAGATGGTCAGACACAAAGGGACCTTCAGGTAACCACTCTTTGCATGTTCAATTCGAAGACCTTCCTGAAAATGTAAATTTCTAAGACAGAGGATAAGCCTCAGATCCATTCTGATCAGTTCTTACCTCTGCCATAGGCCCTGGCTTTCTTCGGGTTGAGTTTGGGTTTCAGTGGGGCTCCCGGCTTGAGTTTGGCTTTGGGAAACTGGGACAGGTAAGTCATCACTGAATGTTCGTCCACATCGGGGTGAATGATTTCTTCAGGAGTGATCACCTAGAATAATAACAAAGTCAATGAATACTCGGCAGCAGCCGCAGCTCACGTCAAGGGCCCAAGCCAAAGAGAACAAACGTCAAAACAGAAACTCTGTCTCTCGATGACATGGAATTACATAACTGGCACGCCAAAAATATGTTACTAAGTAAATAAAATAAAATGAACTGGGGCACCATGAGCCATGCTTTTCACCTTTCGGAGGTGCTATCATTCCCTTGGGGAGCTAAGGACACTTGGGACAGTTCTATAGAAATTTCCAAAGGTCCAGGCCTCAGGAAAACAAAACAATCCACCCTTTCCCCAGGGCATTTTCCAGAAGGGCTAAGCTCCATCTGGGGGAGGAAGAAAAAACAAGTTTACATGGGATTTGTATATGCAGAGAACCCAGTCTTTCTCTTTTCTTCATTTAGCTGTTAGCTTCATCTCTGTTAGCACAGTTACTGATAAAAAAAAATAATAATAATAAAAATAAAAAAGAGACAGCATCTGAGGTATTTCAAACTGGATATTTCAAACTCGAAATTCAATTGTTGAAGGAGGGGCCTAGCACCAGGAAGATAGCTCAACCATGAATGGTGGCATTTATGCTGTAAATGCTGAGGGCCTGAGTTTGCTCCCAAGCATGGCATGGACCCCTGAACATGATCAAGACTCGGTCAGGTGACCCCAGCCAGCACTGTCAGGGCCAGCAGTAAAGAACAAGGCTTAAGCACTAAATTGATGGAGCACAGCTGGGTTAAGTATCATCACTGAGGTCCCGGGCCCCCTGAATTCTACTGGGACGTCTCCAGCCCCCATCCCACCACATCGCAAAAAGAAGAGAAGATGGGGCCTTTGGGAGGTAAGGAGGTTTGCTGAGATCATGAGAGTGGAATCCAGGGCGAGATTGGTACCCTGGCGCTCTCTTTCTACCAGGCAAGGGCAGAGTGAGAAGGCCAGAAGGCACGTCCCCGCCAAGGCACTTGGCCAGTGCAACTCAATCATGGACTTTCCAACATCCAGAATGAAGACGAAGCCACACAGGTGGCTTAATGGCAGAGGAACAGATGCCTCACATGTGTGAGACCCGGGTGTGATCCCTGGCACCATCCAAATGAAAGCAAAGAAACAAAGGTATGATGTTTTCGCCAACCATTTCCAGTCCATGGTATAAAAAGGCTGAAAAAGCTGATTGAAGTCATCTAGTCTGTGATATTTTGTCAAGGCAGACTGAAAAGGGCATGAATTTCTTCTGACATTTAGCTTGACAGAAAGGATGTTTGTCAAACTGTTTAGGACCCATGCTGGCCTCCCCAGCGGCACAGAGCCTCAGTTCCACCACCTGACCCACCCCCAAATCCTGCTGCTGCCAACAAGGGTGCTGAGGCGAGCTGCCCCTTTTCAGATGAAAAGAAGGTTCTGTCTCCTGAGCCAGGTTAACCAGCTACAGATGCACCCAGCTCATCCCACACCAGAGTACCGGGAAAAACAGAAACAATTCTCATAATTAGCTTGCAGCAACAAAATAGCTACTTGGGTTTGAACAGTCGCCTTCAATATGTTCCCTAGAATGTAGGATGTGTGCGGGTTTGGCGGTTCTTCCAGGCAGCGCCTCCAGCCACTTTACAGTGCCAACATCACATGAACGTCAAAAAAGACGGTTTTAGGTTTAAGAGGAGATGAAAAACATACCACCCCACTTCCTGAGAGGGGGAAGAGCCAAGAAACAGCCATGGAGCAGGGAGGAGAGTCCAAAACCAAACCAAAGAAACATGGGCAAGTGGTTCTTTTTTTTTTTCTTTTGTTTTGTTTTGTTTTCTATTACAAAATAAACTCCATTCTGAACACCACCTCGGACTGTGATGATACCATTTGTCCCACGGCACTGGCTACCCGTAATTCCTCTTGGCCATGGCTTTGATCATGGGACTCAGGGGTCTAACTATCTTCAGGGGGAGTTTTTCAGACTCCTTGGAAGGGCTTGGAAAACTGGATCTCAACTAAGTATGTGGTTACTGACCATGGTATCCAAGAGTTTTTTCAGTTCCCAAGTTTCCTTGCTACGTTCCTATGATAGGATTGTGGGCAATACAAATTCTTCCACAACTTCCATTAATGGTAGGTTCTCCTAGTGTAAACTTTTTGAATGTTCTAAGTCCTGTGACTTTCCCTAGGATAATGGATTTCTACACCATGCCTTCTTCCCTTCCCTTTCTTCTTGTTGTGATGATGAGGGGTTGCACACACACCTTGATTGTGGCGTGTGATGAAGGTCACACACCAGGCTGCAGTGCTCACATGCAGCCAAGGCGCTCGCCAAGGGCTACACTTCTTGTGGTGTTTGCATAGGTACTTGTTAGGGGCTGCACTCCTTGGCTGTGGTGCTCACACATAGTCTGGTGTGGTGCTTACCAGGGGTCAGGGGCCATGCTGTGCTTTTAGTTGTGCTCACATACAACTGTGAATCACAGACAGCAGAGCTGCCAGGATCGTCAACACATGTGGTGGCACCAGGGATTGAACTCACAACATTATGCTTGTCTATACTTAGACAGGCGGCCTAAGTCAATGAGCTTCCCCTCTGGGCCTAAGATATGAGTTCATTGGGGGAGAGGGGTGTTATGGAGTTTGTATAGGTAACAAGTAATGAAATATTATTATTTATCCTATTTATTAAGGTGTTCATGCAGTCTTATTTTCATCCTACTTGTTAAGGTATTCATGGAGTCTAGCATCCAAAGAGATCTTCAAGACCTTTGGATTAGAAAAACAAAAACTGGCCCCATGTGATAAGAGTAAAGAAACCAGGATGATCTAAAAGCACCTAAATGAATGAAAACTGATTACTGTAGGTAAACTGAGGAAGGTGGAAAGTGCGAGAGGCAGTGCTTCTTGGAGGTTGGACTGAGGATGTGAGACTCTCTGATGATCAAGAGACATCCAAGAAGAGCCCAGACAGACACAGGCCACAAGTGTAATAAACACCAGGCAGCATATGTGACAGACACAAGGCAGCACAAGTGACAGACACAGGCTAACATGTATGAAAGATACCAGGCAGCACATGAGCCAGACATGGAGCAGCACCTGTGACAGACACTGGCCAGCACACGTGACAGACATAGACCAGAACATGTGACAGACACAGGCCAGCATGTATGACAGACACAGGCCAGCATGTGTGACAGATACTGAGCAGCACATGTGATAGACACAGACCAGCACATGTGACAAACCTAGGCCAGCATGTGTGACAGACACTGAACAGGGCAGCAAGTGTGACCAAAGCAGGGCAACAAGTGTGACAGACACTGGGTAGCATGTGTGACAAACACATGGTAGCACATATGACAGACACCGGGCAGCATTCCAAGCATCCACGCAAGGTCTCGAGCATGCTGGTGCAGATACCTGGGGGACCCCAAGCCAGTCGTCTGCCTGCTGCATGGCTTCCCGTGCATTATCCACAGGCTTCTGAGGATCCCAGTTCTCCCAGTCTGGGCACAGACCTGTTAACATACCACAAAAGGCAATGTTAATATTATTCTTACCAACTCTTCAGAGGAAGACTGACCCCTGACTCCTCTTAGCCATGAAGCTAAGCTAACCCTCCCTGGTCTCCCAGTTCAGAAAAACAATTTCTTCCAAAGATTCCAGTGAACCTAACTTTATGGACAAGAAGTTTCATGAGTATGAATTCGCCATGGTGGAAACCATTCTGACACTTCTCCCTAGAGACTGTCCCCTGGTGTGGTTGGAGATAGAACATCAGTTACTAAACAAAGCTGGGAAACTATCGGGGGCTAGTACCTTTTTTTGCAGGAAGGATCTTTCTGATCGGTCACACTCATATGTCAGTTCTCAGATCACCAAATACATTGGTGTGAAGTTCTATCATTTGTGGGCCCTGGGGGCATGAGGTACCCACCTGGCAGTTCTTAGGCTGCTCCTGGCTCAATGCTCAGGAGTCACTCCTTGTAATCTACCTCACTTCTGACACTCTCTACCTGGAGACAGGGACAGACACCACAGGTCCGAGGCTTGGTACCTCAGAGGCCAGTTGCCAGTCTAGGCTGTTATCCGTGTCTATGACCAATAAAAAAATAAATAGCCCACTATTATTGCTGGATATCCTATAAATGTAACCCATGAGTAATGGTTTATTCCTTAATGGATAATTCATCTTTCTTTCTTTCTTTCTTTCTTTCTTTCTTTCTTTCTTTCTTTCTTTCTTTCTCTCTGTTAACTGTGTCTCTGGCTATAGATTGGAGGGGCCTTCTCTAATATCTCCAGAAGGAGGTTCCTATGACTTCCTCTGGTAAGACCATTTGTGGCTCACAGATCTCAGAAAACGTTTATATACTGGAATAGCAGATTATTATTTTAAAAAAGCCTCACAAACAGCCATATGAGATCTTCCCCGGCTTTCTACCTAGCCATGAGCCTTACAACTCCCAGAGTCTTAAAATTTTTTATGGAGGCCAATAACACAGGTATAAATAACTGAATCAATAACCATTAAAGAGTCTCAGTTCAGATGATAGGGCTGAAAGTTCTAACAGCATCTGATTGTGTCCCCATCCTTAGGGGTATCTAGTGTCAGTTCATTAAACTGTATGGTTAAAAGAGGCATATTGCAAATATCAAGGATTTGCCTTTATCATTGCTCTAACTTCTTAGGATATTCTGATACTATTAGGAGCTCTCTACCAGAAAAGAGGATTATACTAAATAGAGGTTTCTTATTATAAATCACAGTATTCCTGGATATATCTAAAAAAAGACTGAAGTAGATTCTTTGTAATTTAAAAAGTCATTTGCTCAAAATTAAAACCTAAAACTTTTCTTAAAGTCTACAGGAAATGCAAAAAAAAAAAAAAACCCTTAGTTGAATGTTTGTTGAACCAGAAGGAGGTATCATAAATCATGTCTTTGGTCAGAAGCAAGGAAGAAGGCACTAGAAAATGCTCCATTGCCACTGAACTCAGTGATTTCTGGATGGCACTAGCTTTTAGGCTCTCTAGGAAGACCAGACTAGAGTAGTTTTTTTTTTTTAAATTAGAACCTTTTTTCATAAAAAAAAATTTTTTGGATTTTCCATGCATATATGAGGCCCTGGATTCAACATCCATATTGCAAAAGAAAAAACATCTCAAAAATAAAACAAGCATGTTATTGAACTAAGGAGATAACCCCAAGGACCAGAGCACATCATTACATGTAAAGAGCCCCAGATTCACTTTCTGGCACCCCATAGTCCCCAAGTTCTGAGTTCTGAGCTGGAAGCAGCCCCTGGGGAACACTGCCTCCACACCACCCCTTCCCCCCGCCCCGAAAAATTGGAGGTCTGTATAAACACAGGCTCTGGTTTTTCTATGGAGTGTATGCCAGCCAACACTACCCATTCGTCCAAACCCTACAGTGAGGATAATTACTATGTAAGTTCAACCACTCAGAAAAGAGCAATCCATAAGGGTGGGTGGGAAAGACTCCAGCTGGATTCTGAGCAAGCACTACTTCACAGCGAAGCAGAAAGGAGAGGGGGGAGCATGCCATACAGAGTCAATACCGCAGCAACAAAAATGGGTACTTTCCACTTAATGGAAGTTTTTAAATTTTCCTGCCAAGGAAAATGGGGGATTTGACAGCCACATGTCAAAGACAAAAGGTGCTTGAGGTACCAACTGCAAAACTCTGTGGAGTCAGAAATCTAAATTCAAGGGACCAGAGCAATAGTACTATGGGTAGGGCGCATGTCTTGCAAACCTGCTGACCCGGGTTTGATCCTCAACACCCCATATGGCCCCCTGAGCACCACTAGGAGTGATACCTGAATGCAGAGCTAGGAGTAAGCCCTGAAGCATTGCCTGGTGTGACCCAAAAAGCCAATAAATAAATAATGTCACGGTCACAGTCCTCCCGTTATTCATCGATTTGCTCGAGCGGGCCCAGTAACATCTCCATCATGAGACGTTTTGTTACTGTGTTTGGCATATAGAATATGTCACGGGGAGCTTGCCAGGCTCTGCTGTGCGGGCGAGATACTCTTGGTAGCAGGCCGGGCTCTCTGAGAGGGGCGGAGGAATCGAACTCCGGTCGGCCATGTTGGCTGTGTGCAAGGCAAATGCCCTACGTGCTAATCGCTCCAGTATTTAAAAAAAAAAAAAAAAACACTAAACTTAAAGACTGATCCAAGCAATAAGGCTTTTGGTGAGAATTTTTGCATAAATAAATGAATGTAAAGTTCAATCAAGTCTATCGATAAACCTATGAGTGCTGCTGTTTGAAAAGCAAATGGAGCTATTTTCAGCTATCTAACAATGGGCTAAAACCAGGAGAGAGAGTGATCACAGCAAGCCTAGCTTTCTTGCTGAAAAGGAGGATGTTCAGAATCCACACAACCCCTACCAATGAGAAGTTTAGGCAGCCCTGATCTCTTACCTGGAGCACAGCTGTCCACGAGGGCTCCCAGGGCTTTGCCATCTTGCCAGTTCTGGTTAAAGTTGGTGATAGGCAAGTAAGGGATCTTGTTCTGAATCCATCCTAGCAACCTCTGCTTCGGTGTCTGCTTCTTGGCATCATCATCGCCTTCATCCTCCCACACGGGCATGGAGATGGAGTAGTGGAGGATCAGGGTCCATACCAGGCCCAGGATGAGCTTCAGGTTCCCATCCACAATGGCTTTGCTATCTGGAGAGAGAGGCACGAGTGGTCATTCCTCCTAACTTCACAAGTATGCACTGCATTCAGTAAAGCAGAAGCCAACTGAAGAAATCTGCTAGAGAACCACACTGGGCTCTGTAAAAGTGAAAGGATGCTATGACTTGCTTATCAGGGTGCAGAGGAAAATCCCCCACCCCGAAGGGCTCTTCTAGGGCTGAACAAGAAAACCAAATGGTAGCTTGGAAAAGGAAAAACCAACTGAATGACATACACGTGGAAAATGTACATGGCAGTAAATTCGAAAGAGAAATAGGGTCGATGTGGGTATTTATCCTGTAGGAAGGATCCTGGGTGGTCAAGGAGAGAGAAGGGAGACTTCACATGGCATTACTTTATCAGGAACAGTAAAAAGATGACTTTCTTAGGTGGAGAGGACAGGTTGTTTGATAAACTTAACCCCCACACCCCCTCCCCAACATTCTTCTAAGTCATCAAAACAAGGAGCAGGAATTGCTTTGGTGAGGAGGAGAGGGGTCACACCTGGTGGTGCTTAGGGCTTACTCCTGGCCCTGTGCTTAAGGCCCAATGCTTGGGGGAATCACATGAAGGACCAGGGATCAAACCCAGGTTGGTCACATGCAGGGAGAATGGTTTAATCCCTGTACCATCTCTCCTGTCCAGACTTCCCTGTCCTTAACTTAAAATAATCTGCATTCTACTTTAATGGTGACAGTAGGTCTCCCAAGGCCCACACTGACTCAACTGACCCTCAGTTTCCCAGGCCAAGGTAACATCTATTAAAAGAAAGCAAGTTTGGGCATATTTTTCTAGGTCTATCTGAACATTTTGGGAAGACTAGCCCCATACTTTAAAATATTTGCGTATGGGAATAGATAAAATAAGAAATAAGATTCAACAATGTTGTTGGTATCAGTGGATCATGGACACATGAGAATGAGTAATGCTACTGTTTCTTCTTTGGTGTGTTACAAATTTTCCAGAGAAGCTTTTTTAAAAAAAAAAAAAAAAACTTAAAGATATCAGCTCATAAATAAAGACAATAAAGTGACGTGGCTGCATTCCAGAGAAAACCACCTACGATAGATAGAGCAGCACTAATCTGCATAAACCTCACCCAGAACTTATCCCATGGGACTATGTGCTTCTCTGGCTAGTTGTCCATGGCCATGTTGGATATTTTAGATGGGAAATTAGGTTATAAGTTTATCTATGAAGTGCTACAGGTTACCAAATTACTACCTATTGATTATATGAAATTCAGGCCAAACCATTTTCCATACCAGTTTCCTTTATTCAAGCTAAAGGGAGGAGAGCAGACTTCAAAAGGTGGACAAACTGGAGAAGTTACATGTGTGTCCATTGATGACTTGTTGGGGTGAAGGTGTTGACCCATCCCACATCGGGCCTCTATTTCCTGCACCAGGCACAATCTGAAAAGGGCCAAAAGTTTCCTCTTGCCACAAGCATCAGTCTGCAAAGCCTAAACGTTTTTGAGTTCTATGCTAAATGTTTTTCAAATGCAAGCTTGCAGATTTAGTTCATAAATCAAAACGTAAAACCAGTTTGCTCTATTTTTACCCAGCTTACACATGTTGGTCTAAAGGAATGAGAATTGAGTCCTTTTCAAAAAGATTTGAAGGGAAATATGACCCAGTTAAGGTCTGGGCCAAATTTCTGGAAAAATACAATGCCTAGAACTTCTGTTTCCAATGAATTCAAGGTGGGTGTCCAAATGGGAAAGCCCCCATTAAGGTCTCCTTGGGATAAATGATACCTTTATTCTGCTAGTCTAAGAAGCAGGAGGGAGAGCAGTTCTCATTCCAAAAGTGATTTTGACAGGTGAAGGTTCAAATGCTTCACCAAACTCTTGGAACAATAAAAAGATGGCAACTTGCCCAAAAGGCCTCCCCCATTCCCAACCACATGAAACGAGACTCTCAATGCCTCAAAATGAAATGCTATGCAACATCATGGTACCAGTGTCCGGCCATCATAAAGATTATAGATTTTCCAGACCAAGAGTGCCTCGTGATGCTTATGTAAATATGGAGCAGAGATGCAAAAAAAAAAAAAAAGGAATAGCCAGAAAACTTTTTCAGCAGAAATCCACCTCTTTGAGAGTTACCAAGAAGCTGACACCCGTCGCGTCTGTCCAACCTCCTAGAATCTACTTGGATTGTCAGTGGGTTGGAATGTGGCCACAAGTTTCTCCTCCCCAAATTCAACCAATCACAGTTCCCACATAACTGGCCTGGCTCAGGACAACACTGACCCTCAAACCACACGTACCTTCTGGAACTACTTAAAATTATCCAGCGTTGCTAAGTGAGACCAGTGAGGGTTTATTTTTTTTCTTGGTTTGTTTTGGTTTTAATAGCTCGAAAGTTCATTTGAGCTACTGCAAATTCTAGGCTGGAACCTTCTCATGTCATATCGGTTCACCAGTCCCCCAGTCCTTATTCAACAGTATTCCAGAATGGCACATTTAGTGGGGAGGGTAGAAACCCACTATTTTTAGGCAACCTTTGCAAGCACCTTGGAAACATCTTTGCAGGCAAACTTGCCTCTCTACCCACTGGGTGGGACCCACCACATCTAAGTTCCTACCCTTGGCTACTCTCCTGGCGGTTCCTGATTACTGAGGGACAGGAGGAGCAAAAGAGGCCGGGGCAGAACCTACTCCACACACCTCTCTGATTTGGTAGGGACAGCAGGCACTCACTGACCACCGTGCAGATAGATGGCTGCCGGGTCCTACTCAACTGAGTGAGTGCAACAATCAGGAGAGGTAAGAGTTTCGGAAACGTCCTTCCAAATGGGGGCTGCCACACACGCTGCTGCCACCCCCTCCCGTTCCGACTCCACTGGCGTCAGAGAGGAGGTGTCCCCGTACAAACCTGGAACCAGCAGCTCAATTACATCTTTCACTTTAAACAATGTGTCCACCCTTTCCAAGCCAATGGGCATGACCAAAGTCTACAGCAGTGATTCCAAAGTAGGTGGTCCTGCACCCAGGACTATACAGGGGGCAGGAGGAGGAGTATAACTGCCTCAGATGCCAAGAGGAAGCACTTTCTGCTTGTTTGCTACATGTTTGCTTAAAGAAGGCAGATATCCCGAAGGGCAGTAAATGGGCTTTTTTTTTTCCCCTGAAAGGGGGGCAGTAGGCCAGATCAGCGTGGGGGAGCTTCGGTCTCTGCCTTGCAAGGCTGCAGTCAGGAACAAAGGCAGGAATCATCCAAGCTGCCGGCCAACACACATTTCCCATGACCCACTTATTCATCTACCCAGCATCTGAGTACCTTCTGTGCCATGCTTCAGAGTGCAGGAAGCACAGAAGCGACCATCCCAGCGTGGAATATAAGCAGAAAACTGAAAGGAAGAAGGAACCTTGTCAACTAAATTAGCAGGAGGTGGAAGTATATATCCTATCTTCATCAGAAGGGCCATGAGTCTGGGAGGGCCATGCTCGCCTGTTCCAAGAAAAGGCTAACCCCCAAGCTGTCCAAGACATAGAAGGCCCATCCAAGGGGGACATTTCTGAGCTTGGCACTTCAAAAGACACCCCCCCCACACACACACATACACACACACACATACACTCACACATTCACACACGCATGAGAACCATGCAACTTACCAGACCTTCCCTGTCAGACCCAGGAGTGCACCTGGCCAGGGGACTGGGCTCCCCTGGACTTCCCGGATCCACACCCCACCCCACCCCCGGCTCATCCTGAATCCTTGACCCGGGCCCTGCTGACTCAGAACACTCTTCACCCTCCTCCCGATAGGGTCAATGCCTCTTCCGTCCACCTCTGTACAATCACAACAGGTCCCACGTTAACCCTCCCTCGACGCCAGCCCCATCTCATTCTAAACAATCTCCCAGGCTGAGTTGGCCTCCTTGGCCGAGTGTCAGTGATAGGAACAGTTGGTTTTGTTCCCGCTGATCCCTCACAGTAACACAACACAGCCTCTGCCACAGGAGGAGGGCTCAGCATACCCACACATGCCAGGAAGGAGACCCCATCCAGGCACCCCAATTTCCATGAGCCTTCGTTTCTTTACCTAGATGATGAGGATACTGTTGGAACCCCAGGTGCATGGGGCAGCCAGGAAGCCTTAAAACACAGGTCTGGCACTCAAACCCTCAGTTTTGATTCAATGTTAGTATTTTTATCACTATCATTCTTATCACCACTGACTTCAACATGTTTTATTATCTAAGACAGGAAGGATGAAGCAGATGAAGAAAGGGAAAGCCTAGCAGTTAGAAGTGAGGGAGCTACACATTCGTACTGGGGTTTCACATCCTTTTTTTTTTTTTAATTAGTGAGACATCATGAGGTACAGTTGTAGACTTGCAGCACTCTTTACAATAGCCAGAATCTGGAAAAAACCTGAGTGCTCGAGAACAGATGACCGTTTAAAGAAACTTTGGTACATTTACACAATGGAGTACTATGTAGCTGTTAGAAAAGATGAAGTCATGAAATTTACATACAAGTGGTACTACATGGAAAGTATCATGTTAAGCGAAATGAGTCAGAAAGAGAGGGATAGACATAGAAAGATTGCATTCATCTGGGGAACATAAAGTAACAAAATAGGAGACTAACACCCAAGAATGGCCGAAATTAGTACCAGAAATTTTACTCCATGGCTTGGAGGCCAACCACACATACTAGGGGAAAAGGCAGCTCAGATAGAGAAGGGAGCACCAAATAAAGGGTGTTGGGAGGATCCTCCCAGGTGGGAGAAGCATGCTGAAAGTAGACTATAGACCAAACATGATTGTCACCCATTCCCATCCATTTTGATGGCTCAGAGGGTCCAACGCCAGCAGCATCTAGCAAAGAGCTGCCCCCAAGGAAGAGCAGACAGTGAAGTTCCAGTTCCTGGGCGCATAGGCAGGCCCTGTGTGCAGTGGCCACCCAGGCTGGCCTCACAGCCTCTCCCCCCCTGTGCTGGAGAGTTCATAGCTGAGCAGATGCCCAAACCAGATGGTGATGAGAAGGAAAAGGAGGCAACTTAGCCCTCTCCTCGGTCTCCTCTCGCAAGGCCATGCTGAGAAGGCCCAGACAGCTGTCCTGAGCAAACTTGCCTTTTTGGAGCTGCAAAATCCTTTCCACCCACACAGCAGATGAGAAGCTGGACACCTTGGCTTGAGGCCCCAGGGACCCCTGTGCAGGATGAAAGGAGCCAGGGGAGCTCCCCACTGCCAAGGCTCTCTCATCGAGGCCTCCAACCAAATGCAGAGGCCGTACAGGCCAAGATGAAGGCTTTCAACTGGGCTGCTCATGCCAGACGCAAGGCAGTTTATAGCAATGACCACTCTCTGTCTACAAAATGCCTTTTTTCCATCCCCTGGGACAAGTGTTTTCCTGCAAGATGGTCCCAGTCCCAGTATCCCTTGTAATGCAGTGGTGTGGCCCTCTTACCAAGCAGTGAGAGAAGGAAAGCATGCCACCAGCCACCACCAGGGTCCTTCCAACACCCTCCCCCTCGTTGCCAGTCAGAGGCCCAGACTCACTCACGTAGCTGGGAGAGGCAAGGTGAGCTGATGGATGGAACCTGGGCCTCAGAACAGGGAGTAGCACCGGAAAACTTGTAAACTACCCCTGTGTGGGGGCTTTCTTTTAATCTATTGTTACAGTAATTTAATTCTAACAAGATGTTCAGGGACTTGAAGATCTGAAGTCATATGGGCCTATCACTATCCGGAAAATAAAACATAAACCACAATAAAAATAAGGGTGGACCCAACGCTGGGGGTGGTCAGCTGGATTTCTGATTCTTCTTCCAGCTTATGAACTATGAACTACCCAGGATTACAAAAAAAAAAAAAAGTTGTTTAAATGAATAAATTTTATGCACTACAGTGCCAGGTTTCAGATTACGAGGTCACTTAGTAGGCCTTTTGTTGAGCAACTGCTTAAGAAATGATATTACAGGCCAGGAATAGCAAAAGGTACGAGCGCATAAGGCAAAACAAATACTTTATTGAGGACAGTGTGTGTGTGTGTGTGTGTGTGTGTGTGTGTGAGTGTGTGTGTATGCGCACGTGCGCACACATTCTGAGGCCCTTTCAAGCATGAGGACGTAAGGATGCACAAGGAAGATGATCAATGCCTGTCCTGAGCATGGGTGGGGTAAGGGTGGGGGGAATTAGGGGGGAATCAGGAGTGTAAAGGGCAGGTTTTCTCTACAACAGAATAAGTAAACATTCGCAAATCCCTAATCTGAGGTTTTTACTCTAGGCTCATAACATATTCCTTACACATAACTTCAGTTTTTAAATTTTCTACTTGGCCAACTATTTCTTCTTTTGTCTATCACTTGCTCAATAATTTTTGCCTGGAAGAGTTAAAAGAAATTGTTTCAAAACAGAAGTTGAGGTGGAAGTTCAGATCTTAAATCGTGTGGAGAGGTGCCCCTTCACAGCATATTTCAAACGCCAATGCTCTCCCTTTTTATTTAAAATTACCTTGGCTTCACCCAGCAGGCTTTCTTTCCAATACTACGTTAAAGACCTTTAAACGCTTTATAGCCAACAAAACAGTTGCTCTGACTCAGTGAATAGGTTTATTAAGGAGCCTAAAATATAGACAATCTCTTCTTATTTACTATGATTAGGAAAGACTTGAAATGTTAGAAGAAGGATTTGAATGTTGTTTAAAAAATAAAGCTTTTTGGAAGAATAGAGGGGCCCTCTGGGGTCGAGGCACTTGTCTTGCACTCAGTTGACTCAGGTAAGATCTCCTGAACCCCCTGAGCACTACCAGGAGTGATCCTAGAGCACAGCCAAGGATAAATCCTGAGCACTGTCTGGCCTGTCCCCAAAACCAAAATAAACAAACAAACAACAACAAAAAAAAAACTGACAATCTAATTGAATGAAAAGAAGCAAAAAGGGAAAGACTCCGGGTAACGCTCGAGGGGATAACGCTCTCTACAGGTCCCTGTGCTCACCTACTCTTGCTGCCTCCCTTCTCCAGAGGTGACCTTCAGGCCAAGGGCTCCAGTTCCCCAGCCTGCTCCCAGGCCACAGCCTCTGGAGGGGACCCCGGTACGGTCCTGCAGAAGTTCTCGAGACCTCTGTGCGATGTTGTCTGTCCCTTCTGCACAGCTTCCAGCCACAACAGCTTGGGGGCCCTGTCCAGCTGAAATAACAAACGCTGGCTGTGAACGGAGGTCCCTGGGACCTTCTGACACCAGCACAGCCAGCCTGGGGCAAGGCCACCCCATGAGATGCAGCCCACCGGCCCATCCTGTGCAGATGTGCAGGGGACCCCTGCAGGGGAGAAGGAGGGCTCCCAAGCACCTCCCTCCTGACGTCACCAGTCAATGAAACCCAGAGCCTCTCCTGACCTTCCCCTGGTCTGACCTCACCACATGCATCACCTCAAGCTACCTTCCCTGCACCTCTCTGTGATCGATGAAGTGGGGCTCTAGGGTTGATCCCATGTCATAGATGAGGACCCCAAGACACCCCCCACACCTCCACCCCCAGAAGCCAAGACCAGTGTGAAAACTGACACAGAGAGAACCTTGATATAAACCTGGTTCCCGCTCCACCCAGAGTCCTCACCTACCCTCCCTCCTTGGAAAGACAAAGGTTCCTGACAGTCCCATGCGGTGAGGGTTCTGTGGCTCTGGTGTCCCTGGTGAGGACCCGTCCTTGCCGCGTGGTAGGTAAGCTGAGTGTGGACTTAGGAAAGCCCCAGTGACTCTCAGGCTCAGAGGTGCCTGAGGACCAGCAGGGTGGCCAGGCAGCTCGGTCAGTGCGAGCAGGAGTCAGCCCTGGACAGTCAGACCAGGCAGGCTCGGCCCCTCTGCAGCCTGGGAACTGGAGCAAGCAAGGCCTGGGAGGTCCACATGGCTCCTGCTTGGCACAGTCACTCAGGGAGAAAACGGTAGCTCTGCCTAAATTTGCCCAAACCACTTAACCTGTGCTTACCCAGGAAAATAGAAATTAGGCTTACTTAGACTTGAAAGTTCAACTTGTTCTTTTCTCCTACTCTGAAACTAATAAATAACCTCCGAAATGCCTGCTGAATGCCAGGGCCTGCATCGGATACAAATTATCCCAAGCTAAAAAGCAAAACACCAGCACAAAGATTAAAATTGGCTTGAAAAGACCTCACAGAGAGATGACAATACTTATTCATGGAAATCCATCTCTTCCTCCTCCCCTACTGGCATGGGGTGGGGGCAAGACAGTGAAAATCTTTATAGAGAAAAAAATAAAAAGGAGGCAAGAGGGGTAGTGTCTTTCGTTTCTCAGGCCAGGTTATGTTTCCTGTGGGTTTTATTTTCACCTTTTATAGAGAAGAGTAAGCACAAAAGAAAATGTGATGATTATTAGGCCAAATATTCATCCTATCCCTGGAAACTTGTAACATACGTATCAGATCAAGGTGGTTTTTCTGGGTTAGGCAAGCTACCGGTGATGTATTCGATATGCGAAACACAGTAACAACAAGTCTCACAGTGGAGATATTACTGGGCCCCCTCAAGCAAATCAATGAACAACAGGAGGACAGTGCTCCAGTGCTCCAGAAGGGACAGGAACCAGCTCACGTTTGCAGCCCCAGCTCACCTCCTCTTAACACATGAGCCTGTTCCAGAAATGGCAGCCTGCCCGAGCGCATGAAGGCATACAGGGAACAAAGCTCCCAATTTAAAGTTTGGAACAGGAACCAAGCTGAGAGAAATTCCAAATAATTTATAACTGCTGGCTCTTACCATCGCCATCAGAGAGGCTGGGGGAGGGACACACTCGCTTTCTGGACAGATAAGCAGGCCTGTTCTCCGAGGCGCCTGAATGGACACTTGTTTAAAAGCTCCTCCCCAGACCAGGTCTTTCCCTCAGTTGGGGGCTTGGATTTGCACCCCCAGATTTGGACCAGCAGCCCACAATTCCACAGGGAGGCCCCAGGACACACATATGGTTCTGTTGAAACAGAGCCCTCTCAGCCTAGAAACTGGGGTTCCTCCTTGCAGGTACACCCCCACAGTCCTAGAACATGCAGGGTGGAGGAGTGGGCAGGACTGAACCCACTTAAACAAAGGGAACCTCGTTCGCTGAAATAGATTTTTAACCTGGTTACCTAAGGGCCAGGCTCTCTAAGCGGCAGTGGGTACTGACCAGTGATGGGCAATTGAGTTCAGCGGCTCTGCCTGGCAATCAGAGAAGCCTGATTCTCCTCTCAAGGTGAGGCCACTGGCCACGGGCTGGTACGTCCCTTCCCCACTCTCCCTGTCTCTCCTCTGTAAGATGAGATCAAGAACTGGACTCAGTCCTTTGTGCTGCTGTGAGATGAGGCAGTCAAGCAAGGCGCAGTCTGCGGGGTGAGCGGCCCAGCATATCAGCAGGGATGATTACAGTTACTGTTAGTGCCGTACGAGCAGAAACACACATAACTTCGGGGACGAGGTGTGCCCGGTTAGCGGCGAAAAAGATTCTATGCCCTTCCATCCTGGATCAAGGCAGCTCACAGCCAAATGCCCCAGAACTCGGCCTTCCAACACGAGCATTCCATCTGCTAATGACCACGAGAGCCAGCCCATCGGGGACCCGGGATTAAGGCTGATGGAATCAAGATGTTCTTTGCTCAGCGAGCTGCTGAATGAACTGGCAGTTTGCTAGAATCTGCAGGCCACCCCGACTCCCCAGCAGATTCCTGAGCCGTCTGCAGGGGCCAGGCCAGGCCATTGCTGACAGAAAATTAAAGGCAAGGTCAATAAATTCAATTTGAAGCACAAAGTATTCATGAAAGTGCCCCACCATGATTTCTGCTTCTAATGGGTGGAGGAAACGCTAAAAGTAATCTTTAACCATGAAAGCAGCTCCTTACCATAATGTAACAGGAAGGGGAAAAAATGCAAAACAACTTAAACACTCCCCACAAATAAATGGTTAAATAAACTTCATGGAACATTCAAGCAAGAGAATAAATAGCGGGCTGATGTGAAAAGAATTTGAGAAAGACGTGTTCACTGCAACAGGAACTACCCTTCGTGAGACATTGATTTGTAGATGAGCGATTTGTAGAAAAGTACAGCCCCTGGGATCCTGTTGTTGGTGTGGCCGTTGAGGCAAGATTTTGCATCTGAACAGAGATCAGGAGGCACAAATGCCAAGCTTCTCAGTGACTGATGCTGTCTGGGAAGAAGATTCCGGATGATGGCAAAAGACAAGCTCTTTGCTGCTGTCACACGCTTCTGTACTGTTTGAATTTTTAAATGTAAACTATACAGTTTAACAACATGGGGGTCAGAGGTCTTAACTCTGGGGCAGTAATATATAATATATAGCGTATAGGCTCTGATGTGGGAAAAATGACAGTTTCTATCAAACACGAGAGCAATGTTTATAACTTCATATTTGAGTGAAGGCTGGGTGTCAAACAAATAGGCTCATAGAAGCAGAGATCTCCAGAGACAAGAAACTATTCGCCAGCAGTGCCATTGCTTCTGGGTCGTGGAGCAGGGACGGGGGTGAGTTAGGAACGGGGAGAGAACTGAAGTATTACTGGAAGGGGTGGGGTACTCCAAGCAGTGCTCAGGGGCTCAGGAGCCATCCTGGCAATTCTCAACCAATAGGGATGTAGGCATGGTTCAGCCTCTGAGGATTAAGGGCACAGTGCCCTTAATTAAGGGTCCCGTGGTGCAGGGGGGGAGGCTTCCAGAGCTACAGCTGGTAGTACTCAGGGGCCCACGCAATGCTGAGGATCAGACTGGAGTGGGGCCACTGTGCTTTCTCTCCAGCCCCTAGCACCTTTCTTACATGCAAGACTTGCACTGCGTACATTACCATGAGTGGACATGGATAGTCTGCAAGTTCACCAGGTTGTCCTTCTGCTGATCGCTGTTCAGCTGCCACATAGTGACTGTCCAAATACCTTCCCACACCACAGCCAGATGCCCCCAACCACCCGCCTCGGCCTCCTTAGATAAGCGGTCTCAGTCACGGCCACGTGCAAACTATCTGCCAGGGGAATGGAGGATGTTGACACAACATTGCAATAGTCTGGAGTCGCGGGGTTGCCTTTGGGTGTGTTTTGTAAGATGGCAACAACAACAAAGTCAATCTCCCACTTCCTTTTTGAACTGCCTTTTCTGGCACCCAGAGCCTTCTTCCAGTGGCCCACGGCCTATCTTGGGGTGACACATACAGACTGAGGACCTCGCCCAGTACAATGAGCTCCACCCAAGTGTGGGGGCTGCCTTACCAAAGAACCAGGGGACCATAATCAGCCCCATTTTCCAGATGAGGGAACTCATCAGCAGATAAGTGGAGCCCCAGGTCACATAACTCCTAGGAAGTGGAAATACAGCCATTTGCAAGGGTTCCCTCCCCCATCTGTTAAATCAACTCATTTTCTATTTCTCAAACCCAGGCCATCCAACTCCAGAACCAGCTGCTGGCCACTCACTCCATTTGAAGACCAGGAAGTGGGTACAAAGAAAAGGCCCATGCACAGGGCATGATGGCATCATAAAGACTTTTAAAACTGCAAAAAGCCCAGGAGAAACTAAATGCTGCGGGTTACATCATTCTCCTAAAAGAGATTTATCGCGGTGCCCCTGAACTCTGCCCCACGATAAACAACTGCAACAGTAAGATAAACAAAGCCGGCACATAGCAGGTCAGCTTCACTGCTAAAATGGGAACAGATTCAAACATTCCTGAGGCACGCGGGCCGTCCAAGAGCAGGGCAGGCGAGGGACACAGGCTCTACAGCCACCACGTCACCCACCACAGCTGCTGAAGAAGACACAGCCCGTGGTCAAAACTCTTCACCACCAATTCTTCACTAAGAGTCCTCAGCTCATTGCTGGGCTTGCACTGTCTCCCAGGTCAGCAAGACTCACGGGGCCACACTCACTGTCCTGGCCTGTCCTCTGACCACTACAGCCATTTGCAAGGGTTCCCTCCCCCATCTGTTAAATCAACTCATTTTCTATTTTTTATTTTTACTTTTTCTTTTCCCTTAGCTAAATTTATGAACACACACACACACATACACAGAGACAGAGGGAGGGAGGGAGAGAGAAAGAGAGAGAGAGAGAGAGAGAGAGAGAGAGCTTTTCTTTTTACTACACTTAATAAAATATAACTGATGCCATTTTTGAGGTATAGGTTATATATTACTCAATCATCTTGAAAAGACCACATTCTAGGAAAGATTACACTAGACATTGCCTGGGTTTCCAAAACAAAAGGGTTTCTGTAGTCGAAGAAATTGTGGACATATGGAGTTGAACAACTTTAAACTGCTGCAGGACTTCTCAGAAACTTAAATCAACAAATGGACATTGACAATCTCCATCACAAAGAGCATTAATATTTCCCCTAGAAAATATTTGGGGTAATTTTACCTTAAATCGTTCTTCAGATTCTGTCTAACATCTCCTGAAAACTCCCCCAAGGCTGGGAAATGACATTTTTCCAGGGCTGGTAGGTGTGGGGGTGAGGAGACAGGTCGGAGAGATATGAGACCAGAACAAGGAACACATTACTGAGATTTCTCTAATCCATAATTATCCTGGACCATAAATAAGAAACTAGAACCTAGCTTTTTGAAACCAGTGAGTTTTGCTGTTAGGGAATGATAAAACACTGTTCCTAAGTAAAGAAACTTCCACAGGGATGCTCCTTCACCACTGTGTTTATGAACAAACTCACACAAAACCCACACAAAGAAACAGTCTCATTTCCAGTGCAAAGTGCGATTCATTCTCAAACACAGGCAATGACTTAAAGAACTTGGGTCAAAATCAGTCTTCTTCTTACTGATATTGATTTACTTCAGAGCACCTAATGACAAAGCCTTTATCTCCCATACAACGAATACACTACCAAACGGGAAGATTTGGGTAATTTGGATGGCTGCTGAAGTTGGCAGAAAAGGGGAAAGTTGTCCTGAGGTGGGCAACAGAACAGCAAAATATGTGAATGCAGAAGAAGCCTTCAGAACCTCCACCCAATTGCCACCCAGCTCTCAATTTTCTGTGCAGTGTAAACTTAGTCAAAAGCACTTTTATATTATCCAAGCCACATCCAAGTAGCATTTCTAGTGCTGGTTGTAGGGCAAGGAAATATACAGAAGCATCACTAGAACAGCAATGAGATCTGCAATTTCAGTGCTGCTTAAATCCATACTCCTGCACTGTGTGGTGTGGAGTTCAACTCTGGGAATTGGGTAAATGTTATGTAAGTATCCTGGGAGAGGACCCATACAGTCTTTCACATCACTGTGACCCTAGTAACCAACATGATGTTGTCACATAGAAGGAAGGAAGGAAGGAAGGAAGGAAGGAAGGAAGGAAGGAAGGAAGGAAGGAGAGAAAGAAAAGAAAAGAAAAGAAAAGGAGAAAAGAAAAGAAAAGGAGAAAATAAATGCAAAGAAAAAAAATTAAAGTGGGGAGCAGAAGAAATTTCTACCATCTTCTGTCCAGCCAATAGCCACGTAACCAATCAGCAAGCAATCATTCAAAAGCAAAATTATCCAAAGACCATTCAACCCAGTCAACCAACAACCAAACCTGACCACACTTATCCTTACTGACCCTTTCCCACCAACCCCATGCTCCTCTAGTCTTGTCGGCCTCACACATCCCAAGAGTTACCATGCATGCATTCCGATGGCTGATCAATCACAAAATAAAGGAGTTGACTATGGTCCCCCACCTCCCCAGAACACATAAAAATAAAAGCAAAACAACATTTTTTTAAGTGTCCAAGATTAGTTTCAGCAAAGTGCATAAACACACACCCCTTTGAAAAGCAGGTGTGTTTTATTGCATTTGATAGGACAGCTTCATGGTCAAAGGTCTTCAAACACACCAACTTTCTGGACAAAGTCTGATTTGTCAGCACAGTGACAAGGTTCCTTCTGGCTGTTCTCCACAAGTCTGCCCAGTTTTTCCTCACCGGGCACTGCACAACCGTTCTCCCACTCTCCTTCGGCTGCTGGTAGCACCCCCAGCAGATCCCCAGCGGTCTCTGCAAGGGCTGTGCCTACTCAGAATGCTCCCTCTCCTACTCTCACGCCCTAGAGCTCTTAGTCATCCTGTAAGTCACTCTCTTCTGACTAACAATCTTTGCCTTTGGTATCATGCTGCACTTTATCTGTAAAGATCTCACAAAGCAGACAGTTGTGGACTTCCCACAAAATCTATTATGAAGCCACACGTCCAGGACATTTAGCAAGCTTCTGTTAATTCCCCCACCTCTCCTTTGGCCTGGGAAAATGGGAAGCTAAGAGAAGAAAAAGTTAGATATTTGTTTCAGAAACCCCTGACACACAGAGGATCTTACTTAGTGTTTTAAATGTGGAGCATAAAACATGCAAAAAATAAAATACATATGCAAAATACATAGGTTACTAGTATCTGTTCTTTTGCCATCAACAAAAATTTGACCATTTTTAAAAATCACATTAGTCTTGACACTGTCTCAAAGTTTTCTGTATACTTATCATTACATCAAAATTATGATAGTGGGGCCAAAGAGATTTAGTGGGTAGGGTGCTTGCCTTGTAGGTGGCTGTCACAGGTTTGATTCCTGGCACCACATAGCCCTGAGCCCTGCCAGGAGTGATCCTTGAGCACAGAGCCAGGAGTAAGCCCTAAGCACCACTGAGTGTGGTCCAAAAGCAAAATTAGGATAGTTATTCAACATGCTGCATATCTGATTATTAAGCATTTTAATAAAGTTGTTCATTTGTTACTATATCCAAAGGTTTACTTCTGATTATTGTTATTTTTCAATACAGTTGGTTTCCTTTATAACACCATATATATGTTATTTTATGCATGAAAAGAAAACAACCTTCAGACAGCACGTAAGTCCAAGGCCCACTTAGTAAAGAATACCATTCTTCATTGTTTGATTGAAACATAATCATGAAAATTTGTAAGTCTGTAACCGCATCTCACGATGATTCATTAAAATTTTAAAAAAAAATTTAAATAAAAGAATACCGTTCTAAGGGAAAATTGTTAGAGGGGCAGAGCAGATACTCCAAAGAGCACATGCATTGCATGCAGGAGCCCAGAGTTTGATCTCTGGCACCACAGGGTCCCGCCAAGCACTGCCAGGGGTAACTGCCAAACACTGAGAAGGGAGTAATCCCAAGCATTGCTGGGTGTGGCCCCAAAACCAAAAATAACAACAACAAAAAGTTGTTTTTGTAACCACATAGTGAAAGGATTCCTGTGATGGGCATTTTGTTCCTAGGACCAAAGATTATGGGACTGTATCTGCCAGGACAAGGTGTCAATGGTATTTCATGGGAACTCTTGCAGGTCACAGAGAATTGGTCTCCTCACCAATGTGTCCCACACACTACCACCCAAGTTACTGTAGGCCAGAAACACAACCATTTGTATTTCTCCTTGCTTGAACACCTTCTGTTGTTTCTATGTTCTATAGTGGGGAACCATATACTCTTTCTTGTACAGAATATCCAGAGATGACTATTTTAGACATTTTTGACCCATTGAATCCATTCGAACTATTCACATCTATCATTACAATGAAAAAGAGGCCATAGAATATATGCAAATGACTATGTATGGCTTGTGTCTCAATAAAACTTTATTACAAAAACAGACAGAGGGCCAGATTTGGCCCCCAGGCCAGTTTGGATGATGGCAACACTGTTGAATAATATCACTAGGCAACAGAACTTTCTGTGACAATAAAAACTTTTATATATACACCTTTCACTGTATGCCTTGAGATGTGGTTGAAAATGTATGAGGTAATGCATTTTCACTTTAATTCAAATTATTTTTATTTATTTATGGGGGATGTGGGCACACACTCAGAGGCTACTCTTGGCTCTGTGTTCCGCAGTTACTCCTGACAGTGCTGAGGATCAGAAATCATACAGGAGTCAGCTGCATGCAAGGCAAGGACTGTAATACCTGGGACTATCTCTCAGGCCCTTAATTCTAATTAATTTTAAATGATCATATGTGGCTATCAGATAATACCTGTCTACATCACAAAAACTGAGTCCCTTTGCATCTCTTTCAGGGTCATTCACAATCAAAACATACCACAACACCCTCACTGAGGGCCCCCGCCTCCATAAGAGCAGACGGTGGGTGATCCAGGCACTCACAATCCCCAGCTCCCTCTCCAGGGCCCTTCTGTGCACTAACAGTTCTGCAGTTCAGACCATCCTTCCCCTGAGTCCCTCTCTTTCACCCCATCATTCCTCAAGCCCATCTCTGCCAAGGGGAGGGGGTGCCCTCTCCAGACCCACACACACATTCTTTGCCTGTTTCCTTCCTCAAGATATTTGAAGGTAAGACCAAATCCCTAGGATAGGACCTTTCAAATTACTACAAAGGCACTGAACTGATGAAACAAACATACTGTCAAAAAAATAAAAACAGAACCCAAACCTTCCTTCTGAAATTAATGTGTCTACCACATTCAGGCTGGCATGCAGACCCCATCTCAGAGGAAATAGACACTTGGGTTAACATTTCCTTCGCATTCCACTCTCCCCTGGCATTTTTTCAAGCCTGTGTTCCCTCTGTGTTCCCTTTTCTGTCTTCTCACATGTTTCTATATTTCTTACAATAAAAACTATTTTGCTTCATAATCATATGCCTAAAGACTTTATATATAGTATAAAATATATAAATTTTATAGATAGATAGAAACATGGATTTCGCTCTCTCCAAACCTTGACTTCCGTCGTCTGGAAAATGGGTCAACGGTGTCAGAAAAGAAGACCTTCGGGCTGCATGCCAAGAGACAAAAGACAACGGCTGCCTCCCTGCTCTGAGTGAATTGCCCAGGAATGCAGCAAGGGAGGTACAGCAGGTAGACTCAGCAGGGGGAGAAGTGCTGAAGCCCAGGGCACCATGAGCTCAGGCAGGTAGGGCATGAGCTTTCCTCCAGAGTCATCGCCTCACAGCAGCCCCCGAGACACTGAGGCATGAGCAGCCCAACTGCCGCAAAGCAGCACTGCTGGCTCTGAGAACGCCCCACCATCCCCATCACCATCACATCCACTGCACCCCAACCTCAGGTTTGGAAATTGCAATTTTGCAGCGTCTGGGGCTTCTCTGAACGGATACAAAAATCTGACCATTTGTTATCCTGGTTTTTCTGACCCAAGGCCCCATTTCCCCTCTGACTCAGCTTGTCTTACTCACTGGGCTGGGAGCCAAATGACTCGACCATTGTTAGCAAGCGAGTCCACCCTCCGAGGGAGGGAGGGCACCTCTTAGGGAATTCGGAAGCGTGGTCTGGGGTGTTCCTAGCCCAGCCGTGAAAACTGGCTTGAGGCTCCGGGAGCCCTCACAGAAGTTCTTCATCTGAAGGAACTGGAGGCACTTTACATGCTGGTACTGATCCATATGAAGTGTTTTTTCCCGATCAACATCGAGTTTTCCTCTTTATAAAACACCCGATTACGATCAACTCAAATCCTTTTCACAATGCAAGTAAAATAAAGGCCGTCTCTCCCTGCCCCACACCCAGCCATCCGCTATCCACCAGGCCAGAGGCCCGACATGGTGCCACCTCGGGCTTGCCTTGTCCAGCTTTCTCATGCCTCTACACTTCTGCTGCTCACAGAACTCACTCCAGGCTCAACCTTGGCTTATACACTGGGAAACTTAAAAAAAAAAAAATTAAATTTAGTCCTACCCCTCCCTGAAAGAAAACAAAACAAGCATTTTGGAGGGGTAGGTCAGGATATCAGCGATTTTAAAAGCTTTCCGGTTGGTTCTCAGAGGCAGGGAAGACTCAGAACCACTGCTGGCAACTGTTCACACAAAGCCAAGCACAGCAAAATCAAAATCCCCACCCCAGAGGCCAACCTTCAAGTGTGTGAAAGGGCCTGAGGCAGACGCAGGAGGTGAAGGAGAGGAAGGAAAGTGAGTGTTCCAGGAACTCGCAGTACCCAGGGCCACTGGGACAGGCCTTCGTTCTCAGACGCCACTAGCTACTCGTCTCGAAGTCATGAGACCCATATCACAGGGAAAAGAAGGCTCTTTCTACCCAGTCCCTTGTAAGAAATACACTCTGCAAGGGGACAGAGAGGGACAGAAGGTCCTCCTGAGGACTACATTTCCACTTTCCTTCTCTAAAGGACACCCGCTAGGAAAACCTGGCAGGGCCAGGGGTGTGATTCAGAGGGTGGCGAGGCCACAAGTCCCTGAGCAGTCAGGCAAGGCCCTCACGCGCCCACCAAAAGGGGTTTTAAGTATTTAAAATAAAATAATGAGACCTTAGATATGGAGGGAAGGTGTTGTAGAGAAAGGAGAGCCACTCTCATGGAGAGGCCTTGTCCTTGGTTCCTGGGCTTACTCCACACCACACCCATTTTAGAGAGATGAGGAGCCTCCCCAGTGAGGGAAGACTAGGCTGGACAAAGCAAAGGCATGACTTTCTCTAGAAGCCAGTTAAGGGTGAGAGAGATAGTATAGTGGAGAGGGCATGTGCCTTGCACGCAGTCCACCAGGGTTCAATCCCTGAGACTCATGTGGTCCCTTGAGCACCATCAGAAGTGAACCCTGAGCACAGAGCCAGGAGTAAGCCCTGAGCACAGTCGGATGTGGCCCAACCCACCACCCCCAAATTTTCTCTTTTTTTTTATTAATTTTTTTAATTGAATCCCCGTGACATACACAGTTACAAAGATGTTCACGATTGGGTTTCAGTCATACAATGTTCTAACCCCATCCCTTCACCAGTGTACATTTCCCACCACCCATGTAACCAGTTTCCCTCCTGCACCCCCCCACCACCACCAATATTTCTTAATAAGATCAAATAAGATCATTTCCCTACTTAACAGATTTGCATGGAGTCACAGCTCAGGCCATAAGACACCCTGGCCAGAAGGCAAGCGCTTCATACACAGCAGGTCCGAGGAGTATCCAAAGTGGCCAGGGCTCTGAAAGGCCGTGGCCACTGTCCCTGCGAGTGATGGAGTCCATGGGAGGCTGTGTCCCAGCATCCCCAACAGCTGTGTCAACCTGGAGACTCCAAGCCAGTGCCTCCAGCTTCCAGCTTGACAGGAAGACCAGAGGAGCCAATAGCCGGATGCCTCAGCAGGCAGGCACAGAGCGGGCAGGGGCTCCCCCTGCAAACCCCCCCCCCCCAGCTCCCAGGGGCATCTCCACACCCAGAAAACAGCACAGACCCTCTGTGCTTCACCCCGAAGGATCACCTCGGAAGACTGAGCAAACGGAAGCTCCCATAAGCCAGAGAAACCTGAACGACAAACCCCAGCGCTGGAATGCCCACTCCAGAGCCTGCCTTTTTTGTCCAGAATGTTTTATGGGATCTTTCAAATGAAAATTAAATGGCTCCGCTGACTTCACTCAGCCCTTGATTTACGCCAGGTCTCCCTTCGAGGCTGAAACCCACTCGCACACAACAAATTACCCTTTTAAAAAATGATGTCAAAGCCTGCTCTGTTTCTTCCAATCACGAGCTATGTCTCCATCCTGCATTAGTCCCACCTCCCTGCCCCCAGCACCCCTACACTAGAGGGCGGGCTGAAAGACGGCGAGAGCCCAAATGGTTCCAAGTACCAAGTCTGCATCTTCTAGAACTACCCAGACGAGCCCAATGAACGATTTCCACCTCAGCCCCCTCTCCCCCCCAATTTAAGAGCCCCACTCAAAGCAACAGCCCAAACAGTCCCTGACACCCCCTGGCAACGCGTGGCGTGTGGCGTGTTCGCTGAGAGCCAATTTTCCAGGGCACGGGGCCAGCACTGTAATCACATGCCACATTAGAAGCTTCTGGTTGTTCATCAGAAGTCAGAGCCCTGCCTGGGGACTGCACACAGTGGGGAGGGGGAGGGGGCCGGTCTCCATCAGGCTTCCTGTGGTAATAAATTCCTCCACACCCCACCTGTGAAAGTCCATTTCCGTTTATAACCAAAACTGGAGCTGTGTAGCTTTCTAGCTTTTTTTTTTCTCTGAGGCCTGGAAACTGGCTTTTCCAGCTGATGACATCACTGACAAGCTTCTGACAATGGCTCCCAGGAGCCTAAACCTCTCCTAATACCTAGCAAGAGCACATTCCTCAGGGGTAAGGTCATGTTTGGCTAATTACTAGTCTGGGTCCCACCCCAACACCCAAAGCCACAGAGTAATGATATGCCACTACAGATCTTGCCTCCACAGACAGAGAAGCTGCAGACACGGGCCCAGCCAACACGAAACCTCGGCATCGAGAGACTTCTGCGTCGCTCAGCAGGCTGTAGGGGCGTGGGGTTACCAGCTTTTGCAACTAACATACAACAAAGCCAGTAAAACACAAATGTCAAGACACAATAAGCAATTGTTCAGCCTCCATCCCATGCAATGACAAATAATCTGAGAATTGCCTGTCACATTTGAAACATACTTAGACCAAAATATTATTCATTATTTATCTGAAATTCAAACAATCCGTGTTGTTTTGATGGAAAGCTTAGGACTGCAGATGGCTCTGTTTTGCTTTTTTTTTTAAAAAAAAAATAATTTGTTTTTGGGTCACAACCAGTTCTGTGCTCAGGAGTCACTCCCGGTGGTATTAGGAGGAGTCAGTGCGGGGGATGGAACCCAGGCCTCCCGCATGTAAAGCTCGCGCTGCGGCCACCGAGCTCGCTCTCAGACCTTCACAGGGGACTCTTCATCCTCCAGATGGCTTAAGAGATTCCCTAATCTGTCAATGACACATTACAACAACTGTGTTAGATGTTCTATCCCTGTAAAACATAAAATATGAATAGTATGACGGGGGATGAGGGGTGCAGGGAGACACAGCAAAGTGCTTTTAGGAAAAGGTAATGGAGGTGGGCGGAGGCTGCTGGATTCTGTGTGAGAAAATGAACTGGCAAGAGACAGGGAACAAAACCCTAGGCTTCGGGACACAACAGTTTCACACATCTCCTCCCTCTACTTTTGAAGATGCCAAAACTAGAAAATTCAGTGATGCTCTCAGAATAGGATTTGTGGAAGAAACCTACAGAATTCCAGCCAATGCTCTGCCAGAGAAAACATCACAACCCTGCAGGGAAAGGGGGTGACCCACTGCCGGACAAGGCTCCACGGGGACAGGGGCCAGACCATGGCACTGGAGCAGGGCTTAGCCAGGGGAGAACCCTGGTGATGTGTGAATCTCCCCGCTGAGGACTTGCCTTCAGTAATTACACTGAAAGTTGCAGTCGATGGGAATCCACCCCCCAGCCCACTCCTCCCTCATTCTCAACTCAAGTGTAGAGGCACCGGACAGTGTAAATGTCTCTAACTTGGAGATCTTATTTTTTTTTAACTTGTTGCTACTGTGGTAGTGGCAGTGGATTATGTGTAAGAACATGACTTGCGAGAGAGGAAATAAAACTCCAGGATTCAAGACCCACACTGTTTCACACAGCTCCTCCCCCTACTTGTCATGGATGTGAGGTCTGCATGCTTGATTGTGGGGCTGGGAACCTGTAGATCCCACTGAGATGTCCTCATGATGGCAAGACAGGCACTCCACCACTGAGCAGAATCCCGGGCTCAGGAAATCTCGTTCCCTAAATTAATTCAGTAACCAGAACTTTATGTACAGAATCTGCTGACACAAGCTAATATTCATCTATTGAATGGGCAATGAAGAATAAATTCAAGGACATGCATGCTGGAAAATAACTGGCTCATCAATATTCAGTTTTTAGGCTTACATTCACAAAAATTTACCCCCCTTTTTGAAGATAGATATTCAGTCAATATGTATCATGCATTCACAGTATTCCATACCATCCTCTTCCTCTCTCTCTCTCTCTCTCTTTCCTTTTTATTTTTTGGTTTGGGGTCACACCTTCTTAGGGCTTACTCCTGGCTCTGTGCTCAGGAATCACTCCTTGCAGTGATTAGGGAACCAGATATGGTGCCAGGGATTGAATTCAGGCTGGCCACATGAAAAAAGAAAATAAATAAAACCATCTTACCTGCTGTACAGTCTCGCCAAACCTTAACTTATTTTTTGAGGAGAAAAATTCATTCAATTGATGTGTATCATGCATTCACTGTATACCAAGCCCTGGGTTCAGCATTCCACATCATCATCTTCTATTCCAACAACCCTTGGAGCCCCACTATTATCACCATTCCACAGACAAGGAAAGTGAGGCTGAGAAACTTGCCCAAAGGCACAAAAGCCTGATGAAAAGTGAGGCTAGGATGTAGAACCAGGTTCTTCTGGCTTGCACATGCTCCAACCCTTATCTTCATACTTCCCAAGCCTGCAAAAGGAGTCACTGCTGGTTTTAGACCAACTTAAAAGACTGCCAAGCACCCCAATTCTTACAGAAAACCCTCCATTGGAAATGTTCCTCCAGCAATTTCAAAGCGGTGGGGGGCAGTGACTGGTATTGAGAGAAGAAGTTTGACATCTAGTTACTTGTACCTAAATACTCCATTTTTGGCCATCCAACTCTTAATATTTTAATCCAAAAGAGTAACCTCCAACAAGAGAACTGCCTGCCCATGAAAAGAGTGGTTTTCTGAAGGCTGTGAAATATTTAAGAGACCCTGTATGGTGCTATGGAGCTATCTCAGGAGGCTCTCAAGGTTTTTTAATTGCATTTTCCCCAACATGCATGCCAACACAGGCTATAGGATGTAAACACTTCTCATGAGACTCATGCAAAATCAAACTGTAAAACTGCCAAATTTGGGAAACTGTAAAAGTCAATGTTTATAATAACAAATGGGAGTCAATCTGCCACTAGCTACATTTTAAGAATAAAAATTACTCATATACATAATTGCTGATTACATAAGAGGCATGCGCTGCCAACAGGGGATTATAACTCAAGATGCGATCCCATCCACCACCCCAAAATGATAAGTGGATGAAAATTGCTGGGAACAAGATTGCAGTATCAAAATCACTTATTAATTAAAATTACAAATTATATATTACAATAGGAGATAGGTACCATTTCCATGGAGAATCAGCAAACACCATATAAACCAAGAGATGCACTAAGCAATCACTAGTGATGTGACCAACTAGTAAGCCACAACTACTGGTACAGTGAATGGCGCAGATCTAAAGTGTTTAACCTTGAATTTAATATTCATTTTCTTGGCACTTTAAGGAAGAAAACACTTTCTTCCAGAAACCAACTTTTCTCCCAGGTGTTAAAATATTTAAAAGAAAATAGCAACTGCCTAGGTACAGGGAGACTGAGGAAGTCTCTCATTTCATCTCCAACCAGAGAGCTAGGCGTTCCAAGAAAATGTTTGCCAGGCAAAAGCAAAAGCAACTCTGAAAAGTTTACATCTTTGTTTTTCAAATTCAAGCCCTATACATTGCATCAACTGGCCAGGGGGAAAAAAAAGAAATGATATAGAAAGAACCTGGATGAGTCTTGAAAACCTCCCGAGAAATGAAAACACAGTCACAGTAGATCATGTGCTGTGTGATTCCACAGGGCAAAAGGCGCAGAAACAGCAAATCCACAGACAAGAATACACACAGCTGCCAGGTGCAGATGGAGAGGGGAGTTCAGAACAACTGCAAAGAGTTCATGGTTTCTCTTTTTTTTTCCCCCTTTTTTTTATGGGGATGGGTAAAATGGGGCTGAGATGATGGGGAAAAAATGTTCTACATTTATAGGGACCAGGAATTGACTCAAAGGACCAAGCTTGGTTTCTAGTACCACATGGGCTCAGCCCACATAGCAACACCGGGAGCACTGAGCCAGAAGAAGACCCAGAGCACTGCTGGGCATGACCCCCAAAAAAGGAAGTGTAAAACCCACCACATATAGTGGTAAAGGTTGTAAAACTCAGTGACTATCCTAAAATTTACACAACTTTTTTATTTAGTGTGAGGGGGGCTAGTCCTGGCTCTATGTTCAGGGCAGTGCTCTGGGGATTGAACCAGGGCTGGCCACATGCAAGGCCAGCAACTTATCCCCTTGACTACTTTTCCAGTCCAAATTGACACACATTAAAAAGGGAAGGATGCTTTTGGTGTACGAATTACACTGCGGTACAGCTGTAGGGTCTCTTTGGTCTATATATTCCACGGGACTACGGAAGGCAGTTATGGACAAAGCTCTGTGAGCTGGGACCCAGGAGGCCAGCGTCTAGCCCAGGCACCACCATTTCTCCTGTGGCCCGGAACAAAGCTGGTCCCTCCCTGAGCCTTTATCTTCCAGACTGTAACCCCGGGGCTGGGCAAAAAAGCATTTAAGGTGCTACAAGACATTTCATCACAATCAACTGTAATCATTGCAGTCCTATTCACAATAGCCGAGATTTGGAAACAGCCCAAGTGCTCAGAAAAAAGATGAGTGGATAAAGAAACTGGTGTATATCACAATGGAATGCTACTCGGCTAGGAGAAAAGAGGAAATCCTGCGGTTCCCTGCCGCCTGGCTGCAACGAGAGGGGATCAAGCTGACTGCAATGAGTCAGAGGGAGAGGGACAAATATAGAATGGTCTCGCTCTTATGTGGATTATAAAGAAACATAGTGGGGATGGTGGGAGGAAACACAGTAAGGGCAGAACGAATGGCCAATGGCAACAGGTTCTGAATTTGCCTACAGAACAGAGTCCCTCAATGGTGGTGTGGCAGTGGGGTACGGGGCCTTGAGACATAGTCGGAGAGATGCTGACACAGGTGATGGGTGTGGTGCTGGAACAGTTTCCAAATCACAGTGCCTAAATAAAACCTGAAGCACGTTATGAAGAAAGAAAAGAAAAAGCATGACACTTAACAACAACAAAAGAACCACTATACATTTTTTAAACGCTATTTCAGATCACATACATTGTTTATGAATTTAGGAGAATAATAAAATTTCGTGAAGAAAGGGACATACGATGGAGGTCAGTGGACTCATCTTGCACACGCCTAACCCAGGCTACATCCCGGGAACCATGTGGCCTCCAGGCAACAAGCACCACAGGCAGTGCTGGGGTGGCCAGTGGTCACTGAAATCACTGAATCACAGGGCGTGAGCAACACAACACTTGAATTCTACAACCAACAGAGGGCTGAGTCCCCTGAGTACTGCTTGGAAACCCCACCCTTACCCTCCCCCCATCCCCTCCCCAACCATACACACACACACATAAAGAAAACCCTCTATTAAGTTTATCTAAGATCAAGTTTCTGGTTCACAGAATTGTGTTAGTTCCTCTAGACACTCTTAGGTTTGGTACACATAACAACTCCACCCAGACATAGTCTTTTGAGTTAGTTTGAAAGACACAAGATAAAGATGAGAAAAGTCATTTCAACATTGAAGGAGAATTTGTACAGAAGTTTCTCCAATGAAATTTTCAGGGTTTCTTTTAAGCAAACAATATTATGATCTCTGAACTCCAGCTCCAAGTTTGAGAGTGGGCAGGAGGACTTGTCAATGAGCTACAAGTTGTGGAATTAGGATTTTTTTAAACCTAGAAAAGGAGAGGAATGGGGGCCAGAGCAATATTACTGAGGGCAAAGCACTAGCCTTACAAGCAGCTACTCCTTATGGCCCCCGAGTCTGCCAGGAGTGATCCCTGAACACAAAGACATGGGGTGAGGGGGATTTTAAAAAATGAGGAATAAAAAGAAAGGAAAAAAAAGGCAGGATGGCAAAGGAACCCAGCCCTTTACTGGGGCTCGTTCCTCCAAACTCATTTCTCATCTTCCGGATAACAGAAGCCAGACACTGCGGCTACGACGAATAAAACTCTACATTGCCAAAGGCAACGCACTGGAAGGAATCCGTGCTGATTACCGTTTGGGGAAATCCTTGGCCTAAGAGCACACTTTGATTCAGTTTTTCCAGTCACAACCTTCAGAGTCAAGATGACTTGGGCCTGGAAGGAGGAAATTCCCATTCACGCCTCTCAGACAGTGCTGTCTCCTCTGCAGGAAGGAAGAGTCCACATAGGAGCAGGGAGGAAAATTGAGAGAGGCCCCAAAGTGCTGATTCTGGGCATCACTTCCAGGCAGGAAGCAGGCATCCATGTAGCTGGGCTAGAACTTTAACCAATTTTTTCAAGCTTGGGAGAGAGACTTTTGTTACTATTTATCATCCATAGTTTGGGCTTAGAAAGGGCATCCCAACCAGGTAAAGAAAAGCATCTATCTGCCCCTCTGGACTATCAGCTTACATCACTTCTCCAAGGGGATGGTCTAGAGACCCAGACTAGCCTTAAGGACGCTGCCTCAGTCAGTGGGGCTGAAACCTCCAACCTGAATTAAATTACATTTTTGCTTGAGGTCTCTGCATATGGTTGGACAGAGTAAAATACTAACATAGCCACAGGAAAACCATGTTATATTCAGCACTCTCCTCCTCCCTCTGTCTCTCTGTCTGTCTACCAACCTCTCTCTCTCTGTCTCTGTCTCTGTCTCTGTCTCTCTCTCTCTCTCTCTCTCTCTCTCTCTCGTGTGTGTGTGTGTGTGTATGTGTGTGTGTGTGTGCCCCTATCTCTGTCTCTGCTGTTTCCTGGCTCTACTCTGGCTGGACTTGGATTTGGGAAGCCTGAAGGCCATGGTTGTAGCAACCACTCTGCCCCACCCCACTGGAGTCCACAAGGACATAGTAGAAATGAGAAGACAAAAGCCTGATTGGAGCCTTGAGATCCAGTCAGGCTTGAATGTAGCCTAATGTGGGATTTCTCCATTCTGGACCAAGTGACTGCTTCCCTAGTATATAAGTAATTTCAGTTCAATGAGTCTACCACTAAGCACTCAGAAAGTGTGTGTGTGTGTGTGTGTGTGTGTGTGTGTGTGTGTTGCAGAATATCAAATTCAAGGATCCCCCCATGAGAGATATGTTCTGAGCCTCACCCCTGGCCTAATATAAAATTCTTAATAAACTCTACCCAAAAACTTTGAAAAGGATAGTGCCAAATAAATTACTAAAGTGACTTACCCTGTCTACCTAGAGTTTAAGACACATTTACTCAAAATTACCAAGCACTGCAGTGAAAAAATCCATAAAACTTCCCAGTCCCTTCTCGGTCAATCAGAATTATTGAAGAAACATTTTATGAGCTTGGTCAAGTTGGTCTAATCCTGGATCTCCTGAGCTTAATCCCTCCCAGCATCATGCTAACTACTATAAACATTCCCAGCATCATAAAATCACCAGAAGGGTAAGAATCTGGGAACTGCTTTCATGGAGTGAGATGAAAGAAAGGATAAAATCTATACATAAGAAGGTCACACTGATAGCTCAGGGGCCAGGCGCACATGCCTTGCACGCACAGGGGCCTGAGTTCATCTAGGCCCCAAAGCACCACTGGGTCTGGTGGCTCCAAGCACCACTGGGTCCCAGCAGCACCACATTACTGGGCCTGAACACTGAACAGATGGACCCAATTAGCTAAGTATCTCTGGAACCTTGAGAGCTGCCCCTGTCCCTGCCCCCCGCCCCCCCCCCCCCACACACACATGCACAAAATTATACCTATCTATATAGATATGAATATAGAGAAAATAAAGCTCCTAAAAGGTGAAAAACAAAAGTGATTGAGAGCCTCTCATCAACAGTGCCAGTGCAGATCCAAGGTTGAGCCAGTGTGAATGAGGGGGGCACATTCACTACATTTACAGACCAGTTTGGAAACCAGACTGGTATGAACTGAGGATTGTTCAGGAGTCCTGAAGGTCTGCTCGATCTGGGTCACAGAGAATCCACACAAACCAAACACAGGTGCTGCTGCAATGTTGGCATGCACCTAAGACAGTCCCTTGATGGGCAAGGGGGAGAATGGAGACACTGGGAAATTGAAGAGATGAAATGGTTTACCCAACTGTCCACAGAAGGAATCTGAAGAATGTTAAAATCTCTAACCTCTCTAATAAGTCTCAGAACTCTTGGAAAAGAAAGCAACAAAAGCACTCAGGGCAACACAGCTGGGTGCACCCCACAGGGGTCCCCCTAAACAGTTGTGTGATTGGGACCACCCAGCTGGCCCAAACAAGGCAAACTAGTAGGCCTCCCAAAAGAAGTCCACACCGCCAGGACAGGCCAAGAATGGTGATTCTGTGCGATCAAAAGCCTGCTGGAACCAGCCTGCTGACTCCAGGTCCCAGCACTCCAGTGCGGTCTGTTGGCTCAGAGGACCAGACTCAAGGCAGATATGTTTGTTTTCCTTTGATGATACCCATGCAAAGAGATGGAGAAGTTGCCCACTCACTGTTTGGAAGCTTCTAAACAGTGGGCTTCCAAACAGATGGATGAAAAGTTGGCTTGGACTCACAGCTTGCCCCTGTAGTGTTATGTGTGAATGGAAAGGATTATTATTATTATTATTATTATTATTATTCAGGAATAGCTCCAAGTCAGTCAGACCAGTCACTGCCATACTGCAGCCCACCGCTGTCCTGCCTCTGAGCATCCCGTGATTCTGTCTGAGATGGATGACCACACCTGACCACTGTCTCTCGACAGTCCTGCCTCTCTCCTTTTTTGATAAATGAGAATAATCTGCACATCTTTTCTTTCTGAGAACCAATGCATGCTGCTGCAAACTAAGCCAAGTGAGAGTGGATGGATCCAGATCAATCCTGATGCTCAGAAAGACAGCACAGAGAGCTCTGGTCTCCAGTGTCCTCTGGATGGGGCTCCCCGGGTTCAGCTTGCTTTGCAGCTTGCATGGTGCCTTGGCTTCCTCATCCATAAAATGAGGATTAACCTCATTCCTCAACCCTCATATAGGGATGGATTAAGATAAGCAATAAACAGAGGCCTAGTAAACACCCAATCATCGTGGTTAATACTCAAATACGATTCTAATGATGTTTCTATAATAAACAAAATTTTTTCCCAACAAACATGTATATCTATTTTGTGACCTTACAAGCAATAAAGATTTAGGGGAAAGACAAAAGAAAAACAAGTCATATACAGTAACACCCATGTAAATGGGACAGAGAGGAAGTATGTTTTAAAGAAATCACATCCTCAGTTCTAATGGCCTCTCTTTCTCTTGGGTCTTGCAGGTACGGAGATTACCTGCTTAATATCAAGGCTGATGGGCTCATAAAAGGGGGATCTAGGGCCAGAAATGAGAGTGAAGAAATTTGCTTTTGCATACAAAGTCTCCATCTATCAAATCCTAACCCAACAAAGAAATGAGTCCTTCCAACAAGTCAAAGGCAGTGGTTTACTAACCACAGCCACATGGGTCCTGGTTTTCCCTCAGTGCTTCTGATGGTTACCCAGCTCACATGTAACAGTAAGGCACTTGTCTTGCATCTTACCAACCCTGGTTCAAATCCTTGGAACCATACATGGTCCCCTGGGCACTGCTGGGGTGTCACTCCTGAGCTCAAAGCGGGGGTAAACCTGAGCACCACTATGTGTAGTTCAAAAACCCCAACAAACAAGCAAAAATGATGAGATATGAAGCCAGGGATGTGACTCAATGGTGGAGCACATGATTCAAATGTGTGAGACCCGAGGGTTTCACACACACACACACACACACACACACACACACACAGTCGCAAAAAGACAGAAATGCTATCATTTGCTAGCCACCAGGGAGAATGCCACTGATTCTCAGGCAACCCTACAGCATCAGTAACCGGTCCTATTTGCTTTTGCTCTTTGGGTAAGGGTGAAATCTTGTTCAACAAACACCCAGTCTACAGGGAAGCTAAAGAGGTCAGACACCACAGCACAGTACGGAGGGCACATGCTGTTAGGGCGCCCAAAGGGTCTGGCTGGCTTCCACCCCACTGCTGGGCACTTGCACTAAAGCTGAGCAATTAAGGCTAAATCCTGCAACCTCTCCCACATCAATGGCAAAAGATGCCACCCTCTGGTGTGCTCCCCAGAGTCAAACAGGGAGCTTCTGAATCCTCTGTGAGATAAAGAACCCCATGAGTGACCATCTCCAGCATCCAGAAGGTTGATTCAGTTCAGTCCAGACAGTACTTTTTACTTGTCACTCAGAGACTTCAATGAGAGGAGAACAAAGCCTAATAGAAAAGCACTTGGTGGGAAAACAAGATTGTGGGGGTGGTAACCTAGTTTCACCTTGGTCAGACAAGCTACTGGCCAATTACTGTCCTCTAGGCATCAGTTTTCCCATCCATAAAATGGGACACCTGTCTCACCAGGCCTTCCCAATAAGAAAGTTGGTTGCAAAGAACAGAGAGACCCAAGTCATTATCTTCCATGAAATTTGCTTTTGCATACAAAGTCTCCATCTATCAAATCCTAACCCAACAAAGAAATGAGTCCTTCCAACAAGTCAAAGGCAGTGGTTTACTAACCATAGCCACATGGGTCCTGGTTTTCCCTCAGTGGTTCTGATGGTTACCCAGCTCACATGTAACAGTAAAAATAAATCGCTACATCTGAGGTTGTATTCACAGTGTCAAGTCTACAGTTAACTGTCTCTTCTAGGTGCTAGGCTGGCTCTGAGTCAGCACAGTTTCTCCCAAGAGGCAGGGCAGGGAGAGTAAATGATGACAGGTAAATCACGAGTCAGATTTTCATCTAAGCACACCTTAGGCTTAGTGACTTCAACAAACTTTTTAAGACATTAGTAATGCTTACTTTCCACTGATTGTTATTAGTTTTATACTTACCGACCATTTATGGCAAGTGGTAGTAGTTTTCTATTGACACAGTGTTCCATTATTTCCATGTGCAATAAAGGAATATAAAAATGAGTATGTGTAGCAGGTTGTAGCTTAAATGCCTCACATGTATGAGACCCTGGGTGTTCGTTTTGTTTTGGTGCTCTGGGCCACACCTAGTGGTGCTCTGGGGACCATACAAGAACAAGGGCCAGTCTCCCTCCTGTCCAAAGCCCTACATTTGGTTCCACTATAGAAGAAAAGAAAGAGAGAGAGAGAGAGAGAGAGAGAGAGAGAGAGAGAGGAAGAAAGGAAGGGAGGGAGGGAGGGAGGGAGAGAGGGAGGGAGGAAAGAAAGAACGGAAGAAAGAATAGATGTAAAAACAAAGAAACCCAGAAACTGGCACAGGGAGTCAGTAGAAATATTGCCAGGGATGTTAGAAAGTTACAGGGTTTAAATTGGAGAAGGCAACCAATCTCGACTGACAAAACATAAACACAGAAGGCTTAACATGTAACAATATCTTAGTAATCTCTCATACAAGAACATTTAATGTCTCCCTGATGTGATACAACAATTTATTGGTCCATGGTTGGAAGCCTGCCTCAAGAGCAAGGGAACAGGCAGCTGGGATAAAGAAGACCACCAGGACAATGATTCTGGATAAGAACTGTGTGCTGAAAGTAGGTAAAGGAAAAAACATGATAATCTCTCAGTACCTGTATTGCAAATCATAATGCCCAAAAGGGGGGGAGGGAAAAGAGAGGGGGGGGAAGGGGGGAAGTGCCTGCCATAGAGGCAGGCTAGAAGGGGGGGGGGGTTGGGAACACTGGTGGTGGGAAATGGACACTCATGGAGGGATGGATGATGGAACACTGTATGACTGAAACCCAATCATGAACAGCTTTGTGATGGTGTACTGAAGCCAGCGCCAGTGGTGATTCAATAAAAGAAGTTTAAAGTAAAAAAATAAATAAGAAAGAAAGTCACAGTAGCACATCCGGTCCATCAGGATCACCACCTATACTTACATAGGAGTGCCATGGGAACTCAAAGAAGAAAGAAGCTTATTCTAACCTGGGGGACCAGAGGAGGCTCCATGAGAGAGAGAGCATCAGATGTGATTGCCTAAGTGAGAGGAAAAGTGAGCTGTCACACACTGGGACTAAACAGCAGAGGCCACAGTGGGGGGTGTGCCGGCAAGCACCCCACAATAGTCAGGGGTTCAGAGCAGCTGGAAGGACAAATGAAACCCACTGGGCACAACAAGGTCCTGGTCGGGTAAAATTCAAACCTGTCACAATAAGGGGAAATTGGTGATGGTGTTTCACCAAGACAGCAAACGCATCTCATACCCAGGTCTAATGGCTGCTGGGTACACTTATGGAAAAGACCCAAGGGTGGGCTCAGCAGGAAGGACCCTCCCAGCTGCCCAGTAATGACCACAGCTCCATGCCAGCCTCCGCTCCACACCCTGGGGAGTGACTGAGGAGGAAACTGAGGCCTGAAGCCAAGGCCAATGGGAAACCTTAGAACAAGGTCCAGGTGTGCAGACTCCAGTTCTCATTCCCAGCTCCAGAATCCCCTTTCATCTGAGCCAGAAGTGCTCAAGGTCAAGGATTCATTATAAAGAAAAGCAAATTTGCTCTACGTTGAATCAATTAATTAAGAAGCTTATATTTATGGGCCCAAAACAATTAAGCTTTGTGGAAGAAAGGCCATGGTGAGATCACCAGGGAGAAGAGGATGGTCTCATTTGAAAGCACGTTACAGTCTAAGTTAATCCCAATAAAATTTCTGCCGGGCTGCCGCCCCAGCCCGCGCACATGGTACCAGGCCAGACTCCCCACAAGGCCAGCCCATCTCTGCAGGAAAGAGGGGGGCGGTCTCCTGCAGAAGCTGTGAGGAGGAACCATTCGGACGGTCCAACAAGGAGCTGTCAAAACTTCCACTTTGCTCCTCACACAATCGTGTGATCTGGAATAATGCTCAAAACGGCAGAGGCTGCTGGTCTGTCAGAAATCCAAGCCCTGTAACCACGGTCTTTTTTTAGGTTTTAATTGGGGAGAGTCACTGTGGCTGAGCTACATTTTCCTCTCCTTCATCACAGGCCCTGGAAGACCATCAAACCTCCTATTCCTCACTCTCATTCTCCCTTGCAACCCTTCCTTCCTGAAGAGGGGGCGGGGTGCTGCTGCTTTCCCGAGCACCCATATCGCGTCCTCCTCAGATGGCACTACTAGACACCTCCCAGACGGAAGCTCATGAATGACCTGGCATTTTTAAGGGCGTGGAAATTATGCGCTTCAATTTGAAGTCAGATTTTATTTCGGATCCAAGTCTAAGTAACACCTTTTAATTATATAGACAGCTTAAAAGAAACCTCAGGTACTCTACAATTTACACATTGCATTTGTTTGGGTGTGTTTTTCCACCCCCCTGTTTGATCTGTCTGTGGGGTGAAGAGGTAATCTGGCTTCAAGGCAGGGGATAGGAGGACAGGGTGTAGGGGAACCAAAGTGATTATTCCAAGTGACAGACCATAGAGCCCCGCAACCAGTACCACCAGGTTTGATGGGAGGAAGAGGTTTCTAAAGAGCCAGCTGTGACCTAGGAAGTACAGCAGTAACCCTATGTGAAAGCCTCCAAGGGGTGCCTTCTTCCAGCCTTTTCTATGTGGAAATTGCGGGGAGGGAGGAGCAAGGCTGTCCTGTGATCTGGGTTAAGCCCATCCCAAAGGTCCCTGTGCAGGGATTGGTCAGGAGAGAGCAGGTGGTCAGGCCACTCCAGCCCTGGTGAATCTCAGGCCTTTCCTGAGACTACTAGGACCAGGCGTGCCTTCTTCCACTCAGAAGTGTAGCTGGGGTTGCACCCAGAAAAGAGACTCTAGTCTATGGATGAACAGGAATAAAATAACCCAGAATCTTAGAGAGGCAGGTTCTGGAAGCCTCTGGGTGAAAATGCAACCATCATAACCAGTCCTACTGCACCCCATAAATTTGCAGCTGTAGGAACAAATGTACTAGATTTCCTTTTTGAAAAAGTCAGGATCGGGTGGGTTTCAACAACGTGAAACCACGCACCTCCTAACAGATGCACTAGGCTCAAACTCTGCGGTATGAACTCTCTCACTGAGTGACAACTTCCTGAATTTCTGGGAGCCTTTGTTTCCCCATCTGTAAAGTGAAGGTAACCTCTGCTACCAGAGGGCTGCTGGAATCAAAGTGAGAAGCTTAACATTAAGCACCAAACTAGCACATAGGGGTCAGCCCACCTTGCTCCCCAACATAGCTGGCCCCAGAGAGGCAGTTTGGTTTCCAGAAAGTATCCATAACCTCATGGTCAGCCTGATGTTAGAACTAGGGGGTGCTTTTCCTCTAAGTCACAGTGCAGTGGGAATAAAAACCTTTGTGGAGAACAGAAGTTCCAAATAATGAGTCACAGCTGCCTTCACCAACCAGCTTTTTAAATCTTTTATGCTAATGGTTTCCTGATGCATATAGGTAGAAGCAAAACCCAACCGATGGTATGCCTTCATTTTATTTATTTATGCTTAGTTTGTTTTGAGCTCATGAGGTCATATTCAGGGGTTACTCCTGGTCTGGTGTTCAAGAGTTGATCATGGCATGTTCAAGGGGCTATGTGGTACCACAGATGGAACTTGAAACTCCTACATGTTAAGGATGTGTTTCAGACCTTTGGGCGAAAACTGTACACCTTTAAATGTCTCTTTTTGGTCAATTATGCCTCAGTAGAGTAGTTTTTAAAAATCAAACACTCTGAGTTCATCTGTGCAAGTGCCTGAAATACCAGACCACAGTCCCCTAGAAAGAGACTTCAAAACAACTTTGACTTTGACCATAATGCAATGGTGTTCTTAGATGCAGTCTCTCAAAAGCCACATTCCACTAGAGAACCCTCCTTCATTTGAACAAAAAGTTATTGACTGGAAGCTTCTGGAGGCAAGTGTTCGACTCGCCCTGCCTTTGAGAAACGCAAGCCTACCACGTTTGCAAGCAACAGGAGAGGCTGTACATTCTGAGGCTCTTAGCTCAGGAGTTTCAACAGATATTTGGGGAGTAGCAGGGAGAAATACCATTAAGTGTGAATATTTTTTGTCTTAACATCATCCTGACATCCTCATGATGATCTGTTTTCTTTCTTTTAGGATGGGCCCAAACTTGTCTTTATGAGCAACAAATTAATAAAATAGGTATTTTCTCTTCCCTTGCTCAAATTTAATAATGCAGTGTACCAGTATTCAACTGAAACACTTTTGGGGTCAGAGATCATTCAACAAGCTGAGCATATGCTTTGCATGAGGGAGGCTTGGGTTCGATCTTCAGTGGGCCCCCAGAACCACCGGAAGCAACCTCCAAGCATAGAGCTAGGAGTAGCTCCCCCAAGCACCACAGGGTGTGGCCCAAATGATACTTTACATCAGAGAAATATTTTCCAACAAACATCCACTGAAAGAGGGTAAAGAAAGAGCAATGCAATATTAAAGCCACATAATGTGCTGGTTCTGACCAAGCACACAGACTCCACCCCTGGAATGACAGACAGGACTCCTCATTTGAACACACATGGAACTGAAGAAATAACATTACACAGCGTTGAAAGCCCCTGCACACATTTCAGACTTGCACATTTTGCACACCTAAAGTTTGATGGTGATCATTCCTAGATGTATTTTCATAACAGAAGAGAATGCATTTAAATAGCATCACAGCGTCACAACATATGTCTTTCTACAATCTGCTTTTTTTGGGGGGGGAAGGGGGACAGTGTCAGTGCGCAGCACTGCCTGAAGTGATTCAGGTTCTATATTTGGAGACCTCACTGGTGCCCATCTTCTTTCCCTTGGCCCACAGTTGATTTTAGCCACACTTGCAGCAGACAGTTCTACACCAGCTCAGACAACCTTCCGAGGACCAACTTAAACACCTGCCTTTCCTTTTTTTTCTTTTTGCCCTAGAAGGGCCAGTGTGCATGGCCACCCAATCCAGACTCTGGTAACAATTTTCGGAGACTCTTTACACTTTTCAGAAGGTCCAAGAAGAACTGAGCTCCCACCGCCCACAGCCGTAATCTTGATCATTTGCCCTAACACTGACTTCACCTCCTTCTCTGCCTCTCTTGACTGGGATCACACCCCCTATCCAAAAGTCATCTCCATTGGGTGCATATCTTTAATTTCAACTCACTCTCAGGAGAATCCAAACCAAGCAGAGTTCTGGTTTATTAATTTCCATTGCTCTTTATTCCATGTTTAATCGTGTTGTTTATTTTAAAGAGATATGCTCTTGAGGGTGAAGTATTAAAAAAGGATATTTTTTTTGGAATTTAATGGCAGAAAAATGATCACTAAATGATTAAATATAAAGCTATGTAGCCTCAAAGTTCATTTTAATGTGATGTGTGCACATGAATAGGAAAATTGAGACAGTAAGATTGCAGCAACTTTTTCCTTTTACTATGTTTATGCAATCTTCCCCATTCTATGCAAAAATACAAGTTATGGCTGACTTGGAGTATAAAGCACTATTAAAATGATATATTAAAATAATTGAAGGCCGGAGTGATAATACAATGGTTAGGGTACTTTACTTGCATGTGGCCGACCTGGGTTAAATCCCCAGCACACCATATGATTCCCCACGTCCCTTCTGGAGTGATTCCTGAGCACACAGCTAGTAGTAAGCCCTGAGTACCACCAGGTGTGTCCCAGAAACAAAAAAAAAAAAAAAACTCATATATAATTGAATCCATTAGGACTTCTATGATAAATCAGCCTGGAGGAGGAGGACTTTCTGTTCTGTGCCCCAGGATACAGAACAAAGTTCTACAGCTGGCAGAAAGAAGAAGTATGTGGAATCAGAACACATATTCAGGTGAATGCCACACCTTCCTTTCGCCATTGTATTCTCCAGCCCCCAACTCTGTCCAGCCCCATTGTCTGATCCCAGCTCCTGCTTTGCTCAGTCAAAGAGTCCTGATAGGAATCTGGAGAGCCACTCCCAGAGGGACTCCCAAGCCCAGAGAAGCAATTCCACCCCCGCTCCTGGGAAGGGCTCCTGGTCCAGGTAGGCACTGGTTCAGACATGTCCCAGGAGCCAGTCGATGAGACAAAGAGAGGACAGTGCTAGCTTCTGGAAAAGTTCCCAGAGCAGACGGAACCCCCAGCAACTGTCTCTCAACCTCTTAAGAACTCTCCACTATGCACAACCACAGGAAAATTTGATGTAGAACTAAGGGAACCAAGAGAGCAGAGACAAAAAGTACTGTGATCCTTGCTGACTCACTAGCTCCTGGATCCAGGAAACCCAGTGCCCTCTCGAGCCTGGAATTACAGACAATGAGCCAGTCAACTTGATGGTATGTGGGCTAGATTTGGTCCCATTTCCTTCTTGGGTTTGCTTTTGTTTTGTTACTCTGTTTCTTGGTTTGGGGCCTATACAGGCTGTGCTCAGGGCTTACTCTATGAACACTCTGTGCACACTCCCAGTGGGACTCAGAGGACCACGGGTGGTGCCAAGAATTGAACCTGGATTTGCCACGTGCAAGGCAAGTGCCTTAATTTATACTATTCTCTGGGCCCTGGTTCCATTCCATGTCGCTGAAAGAATTCTATTTTCCCCACCTCCCCCACTGAGGTTCTTCTGACTATTCTATCCTGATTCAACCCATACTTACTGTTTTAGGAGTCATGACATCATTTGCCTTAAACCCCATAATCTTTCTGAGTATTTGCTTGTTTGTTTGGAGGTAATACCTGGTGGTGCTCAGGATATACTGAGCCCTGTGCTCAATGATAATTCCAGGTGGTACACTAGGGACCATATGCAGTGTGAGGGATGCAACTTGGGGTGAGAACATGCAAGGCAAGCACCTTACCCACTGTACTGTCTCTCTAGCTCCTCCATAATCCTTCTGAATGTCCTGTTGCCCAATAACAATATATAACGGAATCCCTAATCTGACACTCTTTGCTTTCCATTCACTATTAATCTAGGGTCGTAAGCAAAGTGTAAACTTACCTATTGATACTTCCTACATACTTCCCTTATGTGCAAACACTTTACAAACTTTAGGTCTTTAAATCTTCACACCTACCTACTCTTTCAGGCAGAAACTATGATTATGCCCAGTTTTCAGGTGAGAACACTGAGCACTGAAGCATCTGTGAAGTCACAGAATTCAATGTCAGGTGACATGGCAAAGCTCAGGCTCCACCCCATACCACTTCTACCTCCACACGCTCCATCCATTCCAGGCTATTAGTCTGAACCACCCCAGAGGGCCAATCTCTAAAAGTTGTGATTATACTGCTTTGTAGCAATGAATTTGAAATGGGAATAGAGTTATAAGGGGCATTTATAGGTTATCTTGTTTTATCTTATATTTTATCTATTCATAACTGACTCCCAGAGGCCTAGAAACTCCAACTTGGCTTTGGGAAAATAAGATTGGCTACCAAAACACAAAGGGTTAAAATGGATCATTCCCATAACACCCTGAGAACAACAGTAATGCAACTTTAAGATAGAGATCTTCTGGAATCATTTGAGATGAAAATAATTCATTTCACCATGAATTCATTTCATTCCCCAACCCACCAGAAAACCACTCACCCTTTAAAAAAAACAAACAAACAAACAAACAAAAAAAACATTTCTGGGCTAGTGCAGGGGTAAAGGCACTTGCCTTATACATGTTTGATTCCAGTTATATCCTGGCACCCTATACGGACCCCTGAGCACCCCCAGGAGTCATCCCTGAGTACAGAGCCTGATCATCACTAGGTGTGTCCCCCTCCATTAAAAAAAAATGTTTTAATGAAAGAACACCATCGTCTACATATTTAGACCCATGCAGAGTGTAGTTCTGTGGTTTCCTTTTTAAGAAGACTCTGCAATTCTTTCACATCCAACCCATTCCCATGACCGCCTCTCCCATATGACCATGAACTCCCCAAGTTCGAAGACCTAGTCCCAACACCCCCACACATACATCCCTTGCCAGGAACCGACATCCTGGAACACATTACAAAATTTTGCTGAACAAAGCACCTACACATTCCAACTCTGGGCCACTGGTGCCACTCTACCATTTCTCCCTTCACACCACAGGGAGAATGTTTCTCTCCGAATGTTTCTTCTTCAACCCCTGTCTGTAGGTCAGGGAGGACAGCTCTGTGCGGTGTCCTGTCACCCTCACCTCCTCTCAATCACTGGCTCATTTTCCTTTTTCACCACCAGAGATCTTCCACTGAGAGCAGGCAACAGCCTGAGCTAGACATTTAATAGCGCTGCTTTGGATTTATTTACGGCTTCCTTCGATTTGCTTACTGACGCTGATTTTCCATGATGAAAGTGATGCAGTCTCCTCTTCATCTACATTTGTTTTAAAAGCGAGTTGACTGCAAGCAATGGGGGTGGAAGATATTAAATGAAAAATGAAAGAGAGACAGTCATGGGATATTACAACAATAATAAACAAACATGGGGCAGAGATGCAGCTCAACCGGCCCGGTGTGTGCGAGTTCTTGGGTTCAGTCCTGACACCTCAAGAAAGTAACAACAACATTAATAGTGACAATAAAAATGAGCCCTTGCCATTTGTGTTTCTTACCAATGTCTAAAATGTAATAAACACAAAGCTAGTCCAGTTCTCCCATGTACAGATGGAGTGACAGACAGAGGGAGGGAGGCAGGGCCCTACAAGACCTCTGTGAGGGCAGAAGCTGGTCAAAGACTAAGGATCAGTCAGACCCTGGAACTCACAATCTTATCCAATCAAATCTGCTCTGTGCTTTTCCCAGGAGCAGAAACAGGTCTCTGGAAGTGGAATGGGTTAACATTTGCTGATCTTACGGAACATAACTGACGGTCAAACTCAAAGCTGACCAAACAAAAGCCATTGTTTCCACTTTTTCTTTTGCCCTGTCACAGGGAAATGGCACCCAGGCTGACTAATTTCTTCCCCATCGTTGAAAAGTAAAGGTCTGCATAACTTACTCTGCTCAAGAAGAAAGCACACAGATTCTTGGGGAAAGGTGTTGGGTGCTCCATACCCTCAGGAGAGATGGCCTAACCATCAAGGCCACTCTAAAAAGGCCGCAACAGGGGTCTGAGCAATAGTACAGTGGGGAGGGCATTTGCCTTGCATGCTGCTGATTTGGGTCCAATCCCCAGCATCTCATGTGGTCCCCTGAGCACTGCCAGGAGTAATTCCTGAGTGCAGAGCCAAGAGTAAACCCTGAGCATCACCAGGTGTTTCCCAAAAAGAAAAAAAGGGGGAGAGGGGGCTGCAACATTCCAAGTCTGGCTCCACCATACAAACAGCAGGCAGCTGGTGTCCTGAAGCCACTGGGAACAGCAGGTAGTTAGGTAAGACACAGAGTCCTTCCTTTTGGCATCCCACACACGACTGGCAAACTCCTGAGAAAGACTTGGCGTGCTGCCTCTCCCCACCTTCCGCATCTCTTTGGCCTCAGACTTGGCCTCCTCGGGCCCAGACCAACAACCTTGATGCTGTTTGTACAGGGTGTGACTCGGAGAGTTTCCAAGTACTCCTATAAAAACAGCATCGCCATCTCTGTGCCACATGTGGAACAGTGGTGTGCTAAGACCACACTCAAGGCCACAAAAGTCACGGAAGATGGTGCAGGCAGCCCTGCCAGGATCCTAGATGTCCAAGGGAAGAGACTAGCAGGGAGAAAGAGCCATGGTTGACCAGGGCAGGCACCAGGCCAGGGTATGGGGAGCAGGTGTGCAGTTCCAGGTTAAGAGCTGCACCAGGTGGGTCTGTTCAGTCGCAACCCAGCCAGGCCACTCTGCGTCCACAGCATCCTTCTCAGTTTCGTGCTCCTGGGGCTTCCAAGTGAAGATGCTGATGCTGCAGCACGACCACAGCAGCTGTCCCCAGAATGCTTTCTAGAAGCAGAAGATGTGCATTCCCTTCCTGCCTGAGAACTCAGCACGACTCTTTTAAACTCACATTTTAAAAAAAATTTTTACTAGTGAAACACCATGAGGTACAGTTGCAGACTTACAAATTTTTGTGCTTGGGTTTCAGTTATACAATGATCCAGTACCCATCCCTCCACCAGTGCCCATTCCCCACCTCCAACGCTCCCAGCATCCCTCCCGCCCCCCCCACCCTCCCATCCCACCCCACCCCTGTGGCAGGGCATTCCCTTTTGTTCTCTTTCTCCTTTTGGGTGCTGTGGTTAAACCCACATTTGGAGGGGCTGGAGAGAGAGTACAGGAGCTCAGGCCCTTGCCTTGTCTGTGACTAACTCAGGTTCCATCCCCAGCAGCCCATGTGGTCAGTCCCCCGAGCACCGCCAGGAGTGACACTGAGTGCAGTGCCAGGAGTAAGCCCTGAGCACCACCCAATATGGTCCCAAAATCCAAGGGGGGAGGGAACAACTCTTATTTTGCCTGTGGAGGAGTAAGGGAAGAGTCCACCAGGGTTTGCTCTCAGAATCCAAGGGAAGACTCAGGCCCACACTTCCCAGCAGGAGCTGGGAAGACAGAAAAGGGAGCGAAGGATACTCCAACAGGCCAAAATCATTAAGCTGGAAAGAAGGGGCAAAGCAGCTGGGGAAAAAAAAAGGCCATTAGCCAAACAGGAGAAAGGGAAAGTGGGCAGACAGGAGAACAGCTGCACCTGTTTTCCATCCTTAGAGGAAGTTTGGCTAGAAGACCCAAAATGCTGCTTTTCCACTGCCCCTATTAGAGAGCGACTCCAAGCCCAGACCACCTCTTCTAAAAACATCCGCTTAGGAGGCAGATGTTTTGTTGGTTTGTTTGTTGGGGGGAGTGGGGGCACACCAGGGGGTACACTACTCCCAGCATACTGCTCAGGGACCCCTTCAGTGGTGTTCAGGGGATTACACTGATGCCGAGGATCAACTCCACCCTCCTGCATGCAAAGTATGTGCTCCAGCCTGCTGAACTATCTGCCCAGCCCATCTCCCGCCAGTCTTAAGGGGACTATTATAAGTGCAACAATTAGGAAAAGAGGAAATGAGGGGAAGGAGAACATGTATAATTGTCATAATGGACAGGGACTGTGTCAGGGGAAGGAAGGGGAGGGAGAGGAGGAAGGAAGGTGATGACCAGCACTCATGGGACACTCGCGATCTGCCAAGAACTGAGCCAAGGGCTTTACAAGGACTATCATTGCATCTTCAACCACCAAGAGTGGTGTACTCTACCCGTGCCTGGGTGACGGAACCTCAGCCATTGCCCAATTCTTCCAGCTCCTAAGCAGCGGGGTCCCAATGACTCACTCTGAAGCACACTCAGGAAGTGGCTCAATCTGTATCCAGAAGTAGTTTCCATGTCCTTTGCCTAAACGAAGGCCAAGACAGGATGATTTCATGAGCTTGGTGTTTGGAGGGCTGTTGAGGAAAAGATGTCTCCAAAACAACAATACCATGAAAAAAATACACAAAATTTTCAGACTTCTGAAAGTTCCCAAGCAGGCAAGAGTGAAGCAGACTGCCCACGACACCCGGTCAGAGGCACATTCAAAATACAGGTAAGCTGCTGACGGCGCCGAGCGACTGACTGAAAGGCAAGTGAGTTTTTCTCTGCCGGGCTAACCATGAAGCAACGTCACGAGAGCTACCACACATCATAACCCCTAAAGTTGATCCTAAAGACTTTTAAGCAACTGAAAATAGCGAAAACAACCCCACTGTGCAGTCAACCAAAGCACATTCAGAGACCAAGGGAGACTTATAAGCCATGATGAGCCTCAGCTAAGACTCCCAGAGTTAATGCTGGCCACAACTCAGCAATAACTCAAGAAGAATTTTTGTTCCAATAATAAGTATGCACAAAATGATTTCATAAAACATTTCCAATCTAGTCTCTCTCTCTCTCTCTCTCTCTCCCTCCCTCCCTCCCTCCCTCCCTCTCTTCTCCCTCTCTTTTTCCTCCCTGAGAAAATACACCTCCCCCTTCCCCATTCCAATCAAATAGCAGATGTAATTAAAAAAAAAAAAAGACCAACAATGAGAAAATATTTAACATTCATCACAGATTTTCTTTGTAATTTTCTAGGCTTCTGACTTTTACAAAGATCTATAAGTATCACTTTTTCCAGTCCAAGAGAACTTACGAGAAGAGAATTTCAAAGACAGTCTGAGCTGATGAAATTCTTTTAAGAAAGCAGAAGAGCAGAGAGATGAAAATCTCCAATGGGGATTTGAATTATAATCAACCACACTTGTGGTCAGTCTGGACCTGCCTCTGTTTCTTCATCTATATAATGGGGGAATCACATCAGTAATTAGATCTCAGGGCTGCAATGAGATTTTATTTTGCTACCATTGAAAAGCAAGCATCATTATGCCTGGTACTGGTCACTACTTAATGTATATTCACCCTTATCAATGAAACTATTACTATGATCATAATGACTCAGTCACTTCTGATTATGATCCTTGCATAGTCATTCTGAGCCTCTTTGGTACAGCCACTTGAAAAAGGCTCCCTTCTCCAATAGTTGAAACCAATCATGGCTGTTCAGAAAACAGGTGCCAAGGTCTTTAAGTTCAACATCCCGCTTCTGCTGGAACCCGAAACCCTATTTCACCGACTTCGTGCCTTCCTAACCGGCAGCAAGGACCACTCTTTTGCATTTTCTGTAAGCAAATACATAGTTTATACTCTACATTGACTCAGGGCTGGAGCAATAGCACAGCGGTAGGGCATTTGCCTTGAGTGCAGCCAGCCCGGCTGAGCCGGGTTCAATTCCTCCGTCCCTCTCGGAGAGACCAGCAAGCTACTGAGAGTATCTTGCCCGCATGGCAAAGCCTGGCAAGCTACCCATGACGTATTCAATGCCAAACACAGTAACAACAAGTCTCAAAATGGAGATGTTACTGGGCCCTCTCGAGCAAATCGATGAACAACGGGAGGACAGTGCTATACAGCGCTATTGACTCAGTAAGTCAACGTACCAGACTTATTGTGCAATCCATCAATGCTAGAGGCTGTTTATTCACTTGATAAATTATTAAATTCCTACTAAGTGCCAAGCCCAGAGTCAAAGAACCAACAATCCAGTGCCTGTGCCAGGAGCGGATTTGACCTGCGTGGAGAAGAAGGTGGGCAAGTGGGGAGCAGCACAGCTCAGGTGCGATGAAGCAGAAGGGGGTTGTACGGGCACCATGGGGGCCCTGGGCCTCTGCCTCCCCCCTCAGGCATGACTCCCGGTCCAACAAGAGTGCCAACGGACAGGAAGGCAATTACAGGAAGAGCCACATGCCTGCAGCAAGAGCAACGGGACACCTGGATCATTTCCTGTAAGGACTCCCCTCCAGGTGAGGCATTACCTGGGTGCCAGCTTGCTCCCTTAGTGGAGAGAAACAAGCAGAGCCAGGCCACCTGGCACTCCTCCTCTCTGAACACCATGCACGGCAAGAAGCTCCTCCGAGGGGTCCTTATTCCAGCAGCAGCAGCAACCCCCGCTCCCAGTTCTATATCCTTTTTTGGTTTGTTTGCTTGAGTATTTGGTTGATATTTTTGCTTTGCTTTGCTTTGCTTTGCTTTGTATTATGGCCACACCCAGCAATGCTCGGGGCTCACTCCTGGCTTTATACTCAGGGAGCACTCCTGGCAGGGCTTAGGTGGCCATATGGTGCCGGGGATCAAACCCAACAGACCAGATGCAAGGCATGTGCCTTCCGCCTTACCTGCTGTACTCTCGCCAGCCCCAGTGCTCTATCTTTTTATAGTCACTTTCTGAGCCTCACCTAATATAACCACTTGACCCTGAAGATTGCTGACAAGGCATCTTAAACACAAAACCCAAACTCTGCTACATGCACGGGATTCACCAAAGGTCAGTGCAAAGAACAGCGAGGGGGTTGGGGGAGATGCAGGGAAGGGAAGGGGTCTGGGCCTCTCTGGACCACTTTCTCCACCAAGGGTACAATCATTTGGTTCTCTAACAAGCACCAGGCCCCCCCAGCCTGGCTCACAGAGCTACAGAATGGCCAATAATACAGAACATTTGGGACTCTGATGACCCACCTCAGGGCGGTGCAGGAGGTCAGGAAGGTGCCCACAAGCAGGGAGAGCATCAAATGAGAACTGGGCACTTTTCTTGGACTGAGCAAAGGAGATGGAGACCATCTGACTTTTCCATGCTGTCTCCCAGGAGGCCCACCTCTGCCCAGGTCACAGGCAGTGCAAGGCCAAAAGTAACACCATTCCTGCTTGCAGAAGAAGAAGAGCTGACGGGCTACTGGCCTTTTTTTTTTTTCCCCTCTTAAACTCTGGATTTATGGGCCACAGCAAATTTACATAGTCTCCGCCACAATTCCCCACCCACTTCCCTATAGCTCGAAAGCCAAAATTCCACAGTGTTCTAAATAATTCCACCTCTTTGATTGCCTTTATATCTGAACGGAAATTCCAGAAAAGTTGTCTGGCATGGCAAGAGCTGACCGGTCTTATGAAAATACCCAGAAAGGTGACCCATTTAGTCAAAAGAGCTTTCAGCTCTCCATGAGAAAAGGAGTTCATGCCAGCATAAAGGGCCCTCACAGAGGGAGAACAGGAGTGCTGTGTTAACGCCCAGACCTTTCAACAAACCAGCTCCGCCATTCCTGGGAGGCTGCAGCACCACCTCCCTCCGGAGCAGTGACTTGGGGCAGCCCTTGGGGACATATGCCTAGTCCTAGCTCACAGCTCAGGGCCGGGGTGCACCACCAGGCTCCTGGAAGATGAGTGGAGGGCCGCCTGGCACTGGAAGCAACAACCACTGTGCCAGGGTTACCAGAGCAAGGCCAAGTGAGAGCCAGGAGTGGAAAGCTCGGTTGCTGGCCTTACCTGCCTCCAGCTGGTTAATGTTTAAAGGGAGCAGGAGGAAGGATGTGTGGGGGACAAGGGCATTTCTTGTTTTTTGGTTTTGGTTTTGGTTTGGTTTGGTTTGTGAGTCACACCCAGTGATGCTCAGGGGTTGCTCCTAGCTCTGCACTCAGGAATTACTCTTGACAGTGCTTGGACAACCATATGGGGTTCCGGGAATTGAACCCGGGTTGGCAGCATGCAAGGCAAACTATTGCTCTAGCCCCAATGAGGTCATTTCTGATGGTGCACAGCTGTGTCAATGGCCACTGCCATCAAGGCCCTCCAAGCATCACTGGATCACTGGATCTCAACACGTCCCTGCTCCCCTCCTCAAATGGCATGTATGGCAAGCTGCTTAGCCAAAGCCCTTGCAGGGTACTTGCCATGAGAATATTTCAGAGCACTGCCTCTGGCCTCTGGACCCCACAAAGAGAGCACTGCTTGGCTTCCACAAAAAAAAAAAAAAAAGAAAAAAAAAGGCTCTAGCTGTCCAGACCTGCAATGAAACCCCTACCCTGGGGAAGCCAATTCAGGCAGGGAAAACAGAGGAAAATGACTCTAGGACTGGAGAGAAAGCCCCAGTGAAAGCTCAGCTGTGCTAAAAAAAAAAAAAAAAAAGGTGAATGGACAAAAGTGAGTTTTGTAGGTTATGTTTCTTTTTTTTTCTTTTTTTTTTTTTGCACAGGGAAACTTCAGTGTCACGTGAATTAAGTTCTAGTGAGTAAAGTGTCAGGCAGACAAAACAAAAGCAGTGGAGGTCTCCGGCTACAGGCTATGTTTACTATACAAACGTGACGACCCCCCCAACTTTGAGATGGGAACACTTTCCAGCTTCAGCCAGGCAGGCATGATGCCTGGCGTACCAAATGAGACGGATTTGAGCCTCAGTCTTCTCACCTGTGAAATGGAAATAGCAAACAATGGCTTATCTACAGAATAATAAAAGTAATGCTAAGCAGAAATGATGCTAGAGATGCTATTAGAGGAGCATGGGTGCACTCAACATTCAGGACACAAACAGCGTTGTCAGTACAGCCGGGGAGCCAAGAAAAGCCAAGGAACACGCAGGAGGTCAACGGCACTTCTCAGCTAGGCTGTCGACCAATGCCTGGGACCAACGGCATAGGAAGGAGAAAGTCAGACACTTCACTAAAAATAACTCAGTCCTATTTCCAGACAGCATGGTGGCAGAGGACCCAGGCTGTCCCTCCCTGGGTGCCCGTCCACCCACCGGACTGGCTGTCACACCCACGATTTGCCTCCGGGCACCATCTTGGCACACCAACAGCCCTGGCCCAGAGACACAGCAATGAGTCCCGGAACACACCACAGCACTTGGAGATCTCTCCGGGTCCCATACCGAGCCAATTTCACCGGGGCACTCTGGATGGAGCAGGTGCAGTCTCCCTGCCTGCTCCATACGGAATCCTTGTGACCAACAACGTCCCCAAGCAAGGCCCAGGTATGCGAGTTCCAGGACTGAATCTCTAGGCCCACTGGCGGTGGAGGAACTGGGCTGTCCCTCCCCGGGTCCCCGCATGCCCAGTAGACTGGCTGTCGTGCCCACAATTTGCTTCCAGGCCCCATCTTAGCATACCAATACTCCTGGCCCAGAGACTCCCAATTGAATCCCAAAATGCATTCGTGACATACAGAGATATCTCTGGAGCCCAACCACTTACACTCTAGAAATTTACATTTACAATCGTGGCCATACAAGCTCTCAGGATATTCAAAATGAGCAATGGAAAATACATTATCTAGCGTCTGCCCCTGGCAGGTAGGCTTGAATGGTGGTGGGAAATTTTGAGTAAAACATAATGCCCAAAATTAGAGAGAGAATATTGGGGAAATTGTCTGCCACGGAGGGAGGGTGAGGACTGTGATGTGCACTGGTGGAGGGATGGGTATTCCATCACTGTGCGGCTGGATCTCAAACATGAAGACTTTGTGACTCTATCTCAAAGTGATAACATTTGAAAAAAAAAATAGTGTGGAGTTCATGCCCAATTCAATCAGCCTTGTGGATGGCTGAACAAGTAGCAGCACTCCTACATTATTTTAAAAAAGAAGAAGAAATAAAAAAAAACCTCAGTATGACACCAAGTCCTGACTAAGTGAAAAAAATCAAACTACTTCTCAGCTGATAATATGAAAAAATCTTGACCAAGGACATGTGCTGATGCATAAGGACGCATAAGTCCCAAAAGGATCCCTTTATGCAAGTTCTTTGGTCAAGTCTGTTATCAGACAACCGGTTGTAAGTTAAATCCCAACAATTTATTTTTGTTTCTGTTTGGGTGAGGGTCTGTGTATATCTGGTTTTGCATTCACAGGAGACCCCTGGCATTTCTCTGGGAACCCTGTGTAGCACCAGAGATTTGAACCAGAGTTTCCACCACCACAACCACATGCTGCCAAGTGCCCTGCCTCCTGCACTCCCTTTCAGACCCAAAATTGTTTTTAATAATGAATAGTGTACAGAAGACTTGCAATAAACACCTACAATATATCAAATGAACACATTTCAGGCAAATGCTGTAAAGCTTTTCGAAGAATGCCAGTAACCTCACACAGACTTCAGTAACTTTTTTTCCTAAATCATGATACCAAGCAAGCATAATCAGAATAGCCAATAGTCCTACTACTCTTTATACCATCTCTACCTGCGCTTATCCACTGTTTATCACTCACATCATAAAGAGAACCATTTGGCTTTCTAATCTTCTTTCCTAAGAAGCTCTTTCCCAATACATGGACTCAGTTGCCTAAGAAAGGTGAACTCAGCACCCTGAAAACCCAATGCTGTTTATTATACAATAACCTGGAATAATCCAATGATTATTGAGCAGGTTTAATGGATAACTAGATTTATAACAGCAATATAAAATGTCCTCTAATATGTCTGGTTACAGGAGGGGGCGAATCTTGTGTTTGAATCTGTCAACTGAAAAGAAGGTAGGCTTTTAAACTAATATTTAATATATAGCCTGGTAACTGTACACGCACACAGCATATATACATTGAGAAGAATGAGTGGGAACACAGTTAAGATCTCCATTTCACTGGACTCACCTCTCTGATCCCCAGCTCACTTAAGAAAGGGAGCAAGCTGGTCAGCCAGTCTCTGAGCCAACCCTGGCCTGATGCTCCATGGCCCTCTGACCTTGGCACTTGACCTCCTCCTGATTCTTCTGTACCATTTCTTCTTACCTGGCTAATTGTGTACCTGCCTAATTCTAGACAGGCTCTAGGCCTCGGCTTGGAGGCCCCTTTATCTAGAACGCCCTCACTGTCTCTCCTCTGCACTTCAGCAGTCTGCGAGGAAAGTGCTGAACTGGGGATCAAGATGACATCAGCGTCAGCCTTGTAATAGCTGAGTCAAACATAATGCTCTCAGCAACTCTAAATAGGAACTATCGGGTCGGAGAGGAGATGCAGGGTTGTGGGTCCTTGCCATGCCAGTTTGATCTCTGGTACCACATATATTCCCCAAGCACCGTCTAGAGTGACCCCTGAGCAAAGTGCCAAGTATGGCGTCTCAGCACCAACAGTATGGCCCCCCTGTCTAATAGAGGAATTATTTCATTTAGTTTGTTGTCGGGGAGGTTCAGGGTGGCCACAGCCTGCTGTGCTCAGGACTTACTCCTGAGATTCTGAGTTCAGGGATCACTCCTGGCAGTGTTCAGAGGGACCATATATGGTGCTGGGGATTGAACCAGGGTCTGTCACATGCCAGGTAAGTATGCACTATCTCTCCAACTCACCCCTTCATTTTATAGATGGAGGAACTAAGGCTCAGAAAACTGAAGACAGTGAACCAGAGTTGCACAGCAATTAGGGGGTAGAATGGGGTTTAGAAGTCCGACTATCTAAATGCAGACCACATGCCTGGAACACATGGCTGTGCCCAGTGGCGAGTGTGCTCAGAGCTGGAGGCAAAGTAGAGAGCAAGCAGGAGAGGGGCTTCCCCACCACAGACCCAAGGCAGGCAGGTCCCGAGGCTCCTAGTCATGCATCTGCTACCCAAGGAGCAAGACAGACATCCTCCATTCTCCAAGCAGTCAAGTCAATCATCCACCTCACAGCAGAACCAAGAATCTAGGGTGCAGTGTGGGGGGGGGGGAGGGGGGTTGGGGGGAGGGAGGGATCAGATCACTTAATCAGCTCCAAATCCAAAACCTCCTTCAGCACAGCCTCTCTGAGAAGCCAGGCAGCCTCTGACGGGCACGCTGGCTGCCCCCTCGCTGGAGGGGCTCCTTAGAGGCCCAGCTACCATCTGGAAGTGATTTGGCCCAGAGATTCCTGAACCGGGTGGGAGGCTGGAATGACCAGCTGCCTGCCTAGAGTTCCCAACCAGGACCAAAGCTGGTGTGAATGCCCACCCCACCCCACCCCCAGGCAGCCACCAAATAAACCAGGGATCACTCCTTTCCAAGGAGGGGGCACCCTTGAGCAATCCTTCCCTTCCTACAGGCAGCAGAACCCACCAGCCTCTCTTTCCAGGGCATGCCAACTTTAAGTCGGTTCAGAGATCAAACCCTCCAGTGTGACTTTTGAGATTGTTACTGGGCAGTTATCTTATTGATTTAACAAACACTCACGCAGCACTTACCATGTGCCACTAGCTGTTCTGAGCACTTTAAAAATATTAACTTGTTTAATTTTTATAACAACCTTTTTAAGGAGCTGGTTGCAATTCCCATTTTAGTGATAAGGAAACCAAGGCACTGGAGTTTCTTCCTAGCTCCTTAGCAGCGACTGGTATTTAAGCCAAGAATTCCGTGTTCTTTTCTAGGGAATAAGCGGCTCCCACAAACATGTTACTCTATTGCAAATGGCCTGGAACTTGTTCATTCAAACAAAGCCTGCTACTCTGTTACTTTTTAGGCATCTTCAGAGTCTGAATCCCATGGCCTAAGAGAAACTGACATTTGCTAACTTTCACTTTTTGGTAGATTCACTTTCACTTGTACTTGACTTTGGTGGGGATGGGAGAAAAGGAAGAAAAAGGGGGCTCATGATGCCATGCCCCACCACCCTGGAAACTTTGCCCAATAACCCCAGGTCTTGGGAGAATGCACTCCTGCCTGCTCTGGGGCGCTGGTGGGCTCCTGCACCTGGAGTCCACATCAGGGTGACACTGCATCCTCCAACAAGGACAGAATGCCTTGCTCCACAGGAGCAAGCTCAGATATACCACCCATATTTGCATGTAACCTTCTTGCCATTCTTAAGCTGCGAGATCCTTTATCTGTTTTTACTCCCTTTCCAAGTGGGCTGGGTCTAGTCTTAGAAAGACTTTTGGAAAAACAAGTAAATAAAACTGCCAGCTTCTGGCAGACAACTAGAAATATATATGCAAAGGCCTCACTGCGACTGACCTAGGACAGAACAAGAAACACACGGAAACCTGCCACTTCTGGATAGAGCTGACAGCCCACCTTACCACCATGAATCACAAATGTGCCTGGAGAGCCTGGCTGTCTTGGCGCTTCCTAGGCTGAAAAGTCAGATCCCCGAGAAGCTCAACCATCTTAAGTCTCCGAGTTTGGTGCCTCTACATAAATCTACCGGGCCCCCCTCAATGAAGATGGCTGGGAGTCATCCAAAGCAAACAAGACCTGGGTTTGTTCAGAGATAGTCTCCCAGACCATGAAGACAAACACCCCCCATGGGGTACCAGGAAATCTGACAAGAAATTTCAGTGAAGACAGGCAGAGGATCCTCAACACTCCCCACCCCGATACACACACACACACACACCAGAGACAGCTACCTGAACAGGAGAAGATGGGGGAATCCTTATCACGGTGCAGAGGATTAAATCCTGTCATTCACAGAAAATTCTGAGGTCACTGCCTTGCTCAAGGTCACAGGCTCCAAGTTGGGATACCCAACTTCTTTCCCCCCAATATCCCAAATCTGCAAACCCAAGTGGTACAGAGGACTCTGGGGGGAGGGGGGGGTAATTTTATTTGCTTCCCGCGTGGGAAGACAGTTCAGCTAAGGCTCACTTTCAACAAGTGGGCAGATCCAGGTTCCAGTCACCATTTACTAGCTGGATGACCACAAGTTACTTCACTCCTGTTTCCTCATCTTTAAATAAAGATAATAACACAGACACCAGCTACAGTAACAACAGCGCCCATCTTCTAAGCATTTGGTCTGGACTGGGTCAGTGCTAAAGTAAATCTTTATGAAGACAAGGACACCCAAAGATCTGGTGCGTTCAGCAACACAACACACCTCACACCTCCAGAGAGCAAATGCCACCATCTGCACAGTGTAACACAGTGAGTACTTGAAGTCCAGCAGAATGTGACTTTGGGGGCTTGGGAGTGGGAGGGGTGTCATATTGAATAGCCCAGAGAGAGCAGCGAGAAGGGCCTCAGGCACTGCCACCAGGAGAGTCCTGGCACTCAGCAAATCTTCCTCTGGTCTCCAGAGGCTGGCAAACCTGTTTGCTGTGAAATCTTTCTGGAGAGTGACCCAGCAGCCAATGACAAGAGTCCTAAGTGTGGTTACCCTCTGTGACCCAGGAATGCTACTTGGGGAAATAGGAGCCAAGAAAGCGTTTAAGAGGAGAAAATAAAATGAAACAATGTAACTCATGGGGGCCAGAGGTCAGCAGCCCAATGGCGGAAGGGAAGGCTAGTCTTAGGATGTCAGGACAGCGTAGCACTGGCTCTTGCAGGTAGAGAGACAGAACAGACCAGAGTAAGCTAGAGCAAGACCCCCGCTGGGGGGACCGGCGGAAAACCGCCCTGGAAGCAGCTGGTAAACCAGGCAGCTCGGGTTTTTCTGAGGCGGTGGTTTGGTTTTGTGTTTATTTTACTTTTTTAAGAGACTTCATGTCATGTTTGGATACTCCTGGTTTACTTTAAGTTTCTTTGTTCAGCTAATTAAATAAATACACATTTTTAAAACAAAGAAGGGATCCAAGTTGCGCCCAGGGAGGCCTTGGAGAGTCCTCAGAGAGGAAAGCTGGTTTCTGAAAAGGAAAGAATGCCCAGAGAATTCCGAGTTTCTCACCCCAGAGCCTGGGTGGGGGCCCTCAAAAGACAAGGCCAGCAAGCCACAAAGCTCTTCTCTGCAGAGAGGCGAGTCACCCTGGGTGGGGAGGCGGGCTGGCTGGGTGCTGGCAGCGGGCCTGGGCCAGGAAGCCGGAAGTGGCCATACCTGCCAGGACAGGTGTGGGGGAGGGCGCGGCCGCAGGAGGCCCAGCCTAGAGGGAACCCCTTTTATGCTGGAGAAAGTCCCAGTGGTCACACCCACCACTCTGTTGCCCTGCCACAGGGGTCATGTACAGTCTGGTGTCCTCAAGAAAAGCCCCTTAGACCCAGGCAGAAGCCAAGTCCCCACTGGCAAGGCACACGGCACACACGCAGTGTACACTCTGCACACATGTACACTCCACTCACACACACTGTGTACACACACACACACACACACACACACACATACACACACATTAACTCATACATGGTGCACATGTCCTGCCCCTACCAGCGGGGCTGCTGCCATCCTCAGCAGCACAGGGCCCCTCTCACAGACCCTCAACAGTCCTGGTCAGAGTTGGGACCTGGTCCTCATTCCTCCTCCCCAGCTCAGGGAGAGAGGAACCCAACACCAACCCCTTCCCCCCTCTCAGGAAGACCCTGGTGTGGGGAGGGTGGGGAGAGGAAGGCAAAGTCTCCTTGAATTGTCACCCACTTCCTTCAATTCTCCGAGCTGGACCCTCACTGCTGGAGTCGCTGAGGGCTAGTGGATTAACCCTCTGGACCCCCTAGTTTGTCCAGGGGGCTCTAAGGGCGGCCTAATTCTGGCTGTGATCGTGCAAAAGGCACACGTGCGCTGGCACACACCGCGGCTCCATAAGGTTGGGCACCACCACCACCGGAGTCTAGATCGTAACTTCAGCAGCCGGGAGCAGCGGGGCTCAGCTGAGCGCAGAGCGCGTGACACACCCCCGCAGTTCCCCTTCCCACCTTGGGGCCCACACTCATTCCCGAGACGGCCGGGGAGTCTACCAGGTGTGCCCCCCACCGCCCACCTCTCCCCTCCTCTACCTGGGCGGGGTAGGCCCGGGCGCAGAGAACGGTCCCTCCCAGGTCTCTCCGCCCGGCCTCCCGGCCAACGCCCAGGAGTCCACCGCGCTCAGCTGCCCCGGTGCAGCGGGGAGCGCCCCGGGGAGCAACTGGCTGGGGGCCCCACAGCCCGGGCCGGTGGGGGAGAAGTTTCTAGCTTTCCAGCCGCCGCGGCAGGAGCACCCCGGGAGAAATGCTACATCCCCCACCTCTTCCCTTGAGCCAAAACTCCAGCGCTCGACTCACAGCCCCCACCCCCAAGGCGCTGGGACGGGGCGCTGGGCGGGAGTGATCACGCACGAACTCCGAAAAGGGGCGTCTGAGTCCCCGACGTCCCCAACTCTCGAGGACAACAGGTCCCCGACACACACACACACACACACACACACACACACACACACACACACACACACACACACGCGCGCGCGCGCGGAGCCCACACTTGGTGGGCGGTGGGCGCGCACAGCCTCCTGCAGGGGCGCGCGCAGGGGGGATGGGTAGCCCCTCGCCGGGCCTCGGCACTCACCGATGGACACGAGCTTGATGTTCTCACGCTCCAGGAACTCCAGCGCCACGGACACGTTCTCGAGCTGCATCTGGCGGAAGGTGGGCCGCTGATGGTACTTGCGGCACATGGGCTTCTGGCTGAGCACCTCCAGCAGCGCGATCAGCCGCAGCCCATCGCTCAGGTCCGTCTGCAGGTTCCCGATGCGTTTGTTCACGCATTTGAGGTGCTCGTTGCACCAGCGCGTGAACGTGTTCTGTTGGATTTTCTTCCAAGGTGCGTCCTCCGCCAGGTCCTTCTCGGTTGCAGGCATCCTGGCGGCGGGGGGAGAGCGCGATGCACAGCGAGCTGCCGGGATCTGGCGGCGGGAGGCCCAACGACCGGGATCGAGAGAAGCCAAGCGCAGCGGGCGTGGGGCTCGAACTCGCTGCTCACAGAGCCGTGGCCGGGACTGCTCTGTGGCCGCCTGCTTTCAGCCGCGCGAGGCGTCCTGCGGCGCGCCTGCGCACTCGGGCGGCCCGCCCCTGAGGGTCCGCCCCGTGCCGGAGTCCTCGGGTGGGAGTTCCTGCTCCACGCCCGCCCCCTGCCGCCAGCGGCGGGCACTGCGCCGAGCCGCCACCGAGGAGGCCTCTGTGCTCTCCGTCACAGAATGGGAGAGCATGAGGATGACATCCCACGCGTCTTATGAAGCAGATCTCCGGGTCCGAGGAGAGAGGGAGTGTGCAGAGGCAAGGGAGCTGGGCAGAGGAGTGGGTCTTGGGGAAAGGACTGTTGGGCGGCGGGGTCTTCCTGTAGGAACCCAAATAAAGTTCAATAATGGGTTTTATCGAGCTCCTGCTATTGCACTAGACATTGTTAGGCATTCGCAGGAAGCTGACATTTTTTCGATTTATATGAATTAATCTCGCAGGAATTATATTACCAACAGCTAGCATGTATTGAGTGCCTGCTGTATGCCAGCTTCTCGGTGCCAGCCTGTGAACCAAAGGAATATCACAGCTTACTCCCTTGAGTTCACAAACTAGTGAGAGAAAAGGGCTGTATGTGTCACAGAAATCCGGGTTGTGATGACAGCAGCCAATAGCAAAGCTTGCTGTACAGTGTTTACTTTCTTATTGCTATTGTAACAAATTGCCAGAACTCTGTCTCATAAGAGGCACACACCTCCAAGATAAATTTCAGTGCCTGTATTGCAAACCATAATGCCCAAAAGGAAAAAGGGGAGAGAAGTGTCTGCCATAGAGGTAGGCTGGGGTTGGGGTGGCAGGAGAGAAACTGGGGATATTGGTGATGGGAAATGTGCACTGGTGAAGGGACGGGTGGTGTATCTCAGTGTGAATAAAAAAAAAATGTAAAGGCACACACCTCAAAGTATTATCTTGTTTTTCTGTAGGTCCCACCTGTCAATATGAGTCTGACTGACAATCAAGATATTGCAGGATATATTTCTTTCTTAAGATTCTAGGGAAGAAGCCATTTCCTTGCCTTCTCCAACCTCTAGGCGTTCAGGAATTTCTTTTTGTTTGAGGGCCACACCCAGAGGTGTTCACGTTTTACTCCCGGCTCTGAACTCAGGGATTACTCCAGGCAGGCTCTGGGGATCGTAAGAGATACCGGGGATCACATGAAAGGCAAATGCCCTACCCACTCACTATACGTTGTTCTGGCCTAAGGGGAACTTCTTATCTTTGAGTTCTTCCTCCATCTTCAAAACAGCAAGATCAGGCTGTCCTGCTGTCACCTCTCTTATTCTTCATAGTCACATCTGCCGCTAACATTTTTTTAATGATTTTTATGATTACATGGGTCCAGTGGTTAGTCAAAGAGATCTTAATTCTGAAATTTACTTTTGAACTTTGGGGTGGAGGAACACCTAATGGTATTCGAAGGCTATTTCCATGTAGTACTGGGATCAAACCAGACCTTGCATGTGCAAAGCATGTACTCTAGGCCTTTGAGCTATCTCTCTCACCACCGTTTTTGTACTCTTTTTTTTTAAATTTATTTGCCTTGGGGGACACACCTAGAGATGTTCAGGGCTTACTCCTGGCTCTGCACTCAGGAATCAGACCTGGTGAGCTCAGGGACCATATGGTATGCCGGGGATCTAACCCTGGTCTACTGTGTGCAAGGCAAGGGCCTTACCCACTATCTCTCCAGCCCCTTTATGGGGTTTTGTTTGTTGGGGGGACCATACCCAGCCATGCTCAGGGGTTAATCTAGCTCTGCACTCAGAATCACTCCCAGTGGCTGAGGGGGACACCTCTGCCACATAAAGGAATGGTCACAGGTTCTGGAAATGTGGATTCAAGCATCTTGGGGGCGGGGGTAGCTCTTATTCTGCCTGCTAGTCTGTCTCGAGCTCCTGCTCTGTGCACACACAGGTTTTCTGCTAGGTACTGGGATGCAGTGGAGACCAGGCCAAAGCTTGGCTGTCAGAAGCCTAAATAATGATAAGAATCGCAGCAGTCATCTACTGAGTATTTGCTCTGCCCCTGTACCAAGAGCTATAAGAAGCAGGTTTTGGAAGGCTTGGGGTGTTTTTGTTTGTTTGCTGTGCTATTGGTCTCTCTTGATAATTGTTGTGAGGGGGCTGTGCTAGTATAGCAAGTAGGATGCTTGCCTTGCACATAGCTAACCCTGATTCAAACCCAGGTACTCCATATGGTCCCTGAGCTCCACCAGGAGTGGTCCCTGAGCACAGAACCAGGAGTAAGCACTGAACATCTCCAGGGTGTGAATGTCACCGGATGTGACCAAAAAATTTTTTTAGATTTAGCTGTGAGGTTAAGTCAGTTCTCCAGGCCACACAGCCCAATCAGAACTGAAGACAGTCCTGTAAGTGAATCAGGATATCCTGGCCCTCTGAGCCCAGTGTTAGGGGAATTAGGGCAGTAGTTAGGATTCCAGGGAAAGGCAGGCAAGGAAGGGCACTCAAAGCTTCTGTCCAGGAGTGATGGTCCAGGAGTGGCCAGCAGATTTGCGAACATAATGACCTATTGTAGGTAATAGTAATTTGTACATGCTAAAGTGTTTTGTTTAGACAGACATCTCTATGGAAATGCTTGACACAGTCGGGGGAGAGAGGGTATTTCCTGGTCTGCTTTACCCCTGGTCCTAATCCATAGCAGGGATTTTATAATTACCTGGAGGCTCTCTTGCCCTCATCAGTCCAAAGGGACTGACTCCAAAGTGTGTTCTGTGCCCCAGGACCTCATGCTCTTCCCAGCTTGGGAAATAGCTCTCTCTACCTGATCTGAGCTCATATTCACTAGAATCGTTGTGAGTAAACTTGGCCTCCCACCTTTCCCAAGGTTCCCGGTTCCTTGTGCTTTCCTCCACCCCAGCGCATCCATCAAACCTTATCAGTCAGAGTCCCACTCCTATGGGCCTCCTCCCTAGGGGAGGCGAGCCTGGAACTATGTGCTCAACTCTGTCCTGTCAGCAACTGCTAATGTGTGGAGTTCTCCTTTCTTATAAAGTGATTTATGTTTTCATCAGGTCTTGACGTAAGTCACCAAATAAGTTCTGCATGTCCAGCCCACATTATCCAGAGCAGAGTCATTCTCTCAGCGATATTTTCCATCCAATCAGAAGAGGTCGAGTGATGCTCTCCTTCCAATCTGAAGGTGCCCAAGAGTTGTCCTGGCAACAACTGATGGTGACTAAGAGGAACTTAATACTCACATTGGAGGAGTGTGGTCTGTGGCTTCAGAGATGAGGGGAGGAAACGGATGAGGTCTTCACGTGACTCTTTATCCATATTTGATCAAATCTGAGAGCAAACAATTCCTGGGAGGAGTTTTTAAAGGCATTTCAAAGTTGTGCCTGACAATGTCTGTGCTGAAACTTGGTCTCTTTTCTCTAAACGCTGTCCTAAAGTTCTCTGATCTTACGGTGGAACTGCCCGGGATTACCAAGCTATGGGAGGAGGAAGAAACCATCTAGAGGTGACATCCAGAGAGAAGTAGGTAGACTGGCACTTTGGTAATGGTGGAAACTTTGTATATCAAAACTATAAGGTAAAGGTAAAGGTAAAGGCCCTCCCGTTGATCGTCGATTTGCTCGAGCGGGCCCAGTAACGTCTCCATTGGAGACTTTGTTGTTACTGTGTCTGGCATATTGAATTCTCTCGGTAGCTTGCCGGGCTCTCCGAGAGGGGCGGAGGAATCGAACTCGGGTCGGCCATGTTGGCCGCGTGTAAGGCGAACGCCCTACCCGCTGTGCTATCGCTCCAGCCCAATCAAAACTATAATTTGACAATATTGAAACTTTATTACAATATTTTTATTATAATATAATATCTTTAAACTTCAAACAATATTACAACACAAATATATTAAGAATAATAATAATAATAATGAAATAGAACAGATTTTTTTTAAATCTTCCCAGAGTACAGGGTCTGGGTATGAATTCTGAGTGCCCAGACTGTGCAATCTTGGACATCTAACCAACCTCTCAAGCAAGCTTCAGTTCTCTCTTCTCAGTAATGGGAGTAACACTCCTGTCAGGACAATTCATAATGCAACCCAAACTCACAGCCTGGTACACAGTTAAGGCTCAGGAAATATAGCAGGAACCTTGCCTAAACGAACACACTTCACAACCAGTCTCTGACAAATCTGGAATCAATTGCCCTTCCCCACACTCCAGGGGGTGTTTCTATGAAGCCAGCGCTCACTCCCTTCAGTGTCTGTTACCCACAGATGTTGCCTCCAGACTGTCCCAGCCCGCCAAGGGATCCTGTTTTGGGCAAGCTAACCCAGATAGAGCTCTAAGCTCAGCTTGTCATCGTGGCCCACAGGACAGCACCAGAAGCACAGACATCGACGAGGAAGTGGCTGGCCAACTGGAAGATAAACATCAGGTGGAAGGCTGACGCCAACTGCTCAGAATTGAACAAGTCGATACTCAGCCTTCCCAGGGGGATAGGAAGGCGGAATTGGGAGGGTTCCTCTAGCCAAGCAAACATGCACAAGCGAGCTGGTGCCCCTTCAGGCCTGTGCTCATATGCTCATGGCTCCAAGTAGAGAAATTGCGCTTTCGTAGCCTCCCACCCCGCCCTGGCCTCGCCAGCTCAATCTCCTTGTTCTCCCAGCTTGTGCATCAGACCGCTTACTTTATGCAACACGTCAGTTGCATTTTTCTGCCGGCAGTTGATGAAGGAGGGCATCTGTCACCTGCTCTTCCCTGGCATGGTATAGTTTGAGGATTAAGACTTCAGAAAACCACCCTGTCCAATTTAAATTGCATGAGAGTTTTGATGTCACTGAAAGTTTTTGTTTGTTATTTGTTTTTTGAGCCGTACCCAACAGTACTCAGGGGCCACATCCAATGCTGTGCTCAGGAAAGGGGACCAGACAAGTGCCAGGAACCAAATTTGGGCCTCCTGTGTGGAAAGCATGTGCTCAACTCATTGAGCTCTCTTGGCCCTATGCTGATTTGTTTTAAACAATATTTGGGTGACCAGGTGTCTGTTTTCCCTAAATTAAAGTGTTTCCTGGGATGCTAGATTTTTATTTTAGTTTTAGAATCAGGAAAGCTGCTATCAAGATAGACAAGTTATTTACCCTGCTTGATAGATCCCAAAAGTTAGTTTCAACCTACTCTCAATAACTGTGGTACTGTCTTTGAAATTTGACAAGTAGAGGACCCTAACGCCTCTACCAAAAAACTTCTAGAAACAGTAAACGTGTATAGTAAAGTCTCAGGCTATAAAATCAATACCCAAAAGTCCATGGCTTTCCTATATGCAAATAATGAGAGAGAAGAAAGCGATATGAAAAAGGCAATCCCATTCACAATCATGCCTCAGAAAATCAAGTACCTCAGAATCAGATTAACTAGGGAGGTAAAGGACTTCTACAGATAAAACTACAAAATGCTACTTCAAGAAATAAAAGAGGACACAAGGAAATGAAAACACATCCCCTGTTCATGGATTGGGAGAATTAACATTGTCAAAATGGCAATACTCCTCAAAGCATTATACAGATTCAATGTGATTCCTATAAGGGTACCCATGACATTCTGCAAAGAAATTGATCAAACACTCCTGAAATTCATATGGAACAACAAGTGCCCATGAATAGCTAAAGCAATTCTTGGGAAAAAAGAAGATGGGGGGGAGGGGGCATCACCTTCCCCAACTTCAAACTGTACTACAAAGCAGTAATAATTAAAACAGCATGGTACTGGGACAAAAACAGACCCGCAGACCAGTGGAAGAGGGTTAAACATCCTTACACATACCCTCAAAGATATGAGCATATAATCTTTGATAAGGGAGCAAGAGATGTGAAGTGGAGCAAGGAAAGCCTAACAAATGGTGCTGGGATGGACAGCTATGTGCAAAAATATGGGCTCAGTTCTCTACCTAATACCATGCACAAAAGTCAGCTCAAAATGAATTAAAGACCTCAACATCAGACCAGAACCCATAACATTGAAGAAAAGGTCAGCAAAACCCTCTATGACATTGAAGCCAAAGGTATCTTCAAAGACAAAATGCCATTGACCAAACAAGTGGAAACAGAGATAAACAAATGGGACTATCTTAAACTAAGAAGTTTCTGTACCTTGAAAGAAACAGTGACCAGAATACAAAGACAACCTACAGAATGGGAAAGGATATTCATCCAATACCCCTCCGATAATGGGTTTATATCAAGGATATACCAGGCACTGATTGAACTTTACAAGTATAAAACATCCAACCCCATCAGAAAAGGAGGTGATGAAATGAACAGAAACTTTCTCAAAGAAGAAATCTGAATAGCCAAAAGATACATGAAAAAATGTTCTTCATCACTAATCATCAGAGAGATGCAGGTCAAAACAACTATGAGATATCACCTCACACCACAGAGACTGGCACACATCCAAAAGAACAAAAACAACCAGTGTTGGTGTGGATGTGGGGAGAAAGGGACTCTCCTTCACTGCTGGTGGGAATGCTGACTGGTCCAGCCTTTTTGGAAAACAATATGGACATTTCTCAAAAAAAACTAGAAATCAAGCTGCCATTTGACCCAGCAGTACCACTTCTGGGAATATATCCTGAAGATGTGAAAAAGTACAGTAAAAATAACATATGCACTTGTATACTTATTGCAGTACTATTTACAATAGCTTTTTACAAGATTTACAAAAATCTTGAAAAAACCCGAGTGCCCGAGAACAGATGACTGATTAAAGAAACTTTGGTATATCTATCTACACCATGGAATACTATGCAGCTGTTAGAAAAAATGAAGTCATGAAATTTGCATACAAGTGGATCAACATGGGGAGTATCATGTTAAGTGAAATGAGTTAGAAAGAGAGGGACAGACATAGAAGGACTGCACTCATTTGTGGAATATAAAGTAACATAACAGGAGACTGACACCTAAGGACAGTTAAAATAAGAGACAGGAGGACTACCCCATGGCTTGATAGCTGATCTCATGCACTAGGGGAAAAGGTAGCTAGGATGGAGAGAGGAGCACTAAATAAATGATGGTTGGTGGGATCACTCAGAATAGTAGATGCATGTTGAAAGTAGACTGTGGACCAAACATGATAGCTGCTTTTTACCTGTATTGCAAACCATAACACCAAAAAGGACAGAGAGAGTAGGAGGTATTGTGCCTGCCACAGAGGCAGGAGGTGGGATGGGGTGGGGGTGGGTGGAGGGACACTGGGAACATTGGGGGTGGGGAATGGGCACTGGCGGAAGGGTGAGTACTTGAACATTGTTTGACTAAAACGCAGTCATGGAAGTCTGTAAGTCTGCAATGTATCTCACAATGATTCATTAAAATAAAAAATTGTAAAAAAATTTTTAAATAAAAAATAAAATTATTTTAAAAAGAAAGAAATTTGACAATAATCTTATACTCACAGCTTAGCTTAAGTCAGACTTGCCACATTGGTGGCACTCAGTACCTGACCTTGGCTGGTGATGGACTCCATACTGATCCTGCAGGTCCAGAGATACACTTGATGTGAAATAAACAAGTTGGAGGCCATCATGTTCTCATGAGGGTCCTAACCTTGGGATCTCTGCCCCTATATGTGACGCCTACCTCCAACTCTTTTGAAAACCCCGCCTATTTGAGGGAATGGGGGCAGGTAAATCTGCATCCTTTGGTTTCTTATAAGCCTAGGGTTCACTACTATGATAGCAAGTCAGGATACTCCTGTCAAAACAGTAAAAATAATCATAATAGAAGCTTCTATTTGTGGAGTATGCCATCATTACCTCACTGAATCATCCTAACACTGCCAGCAAGAATCATTATCCCCACTTTACAGGTAAGAAAATAGAAACAGAGTATGCCCATGGTTGCAGTGTGACTGAGACCAATACTGAAGAACCTTTAAGAAAGGTAATCATCCATCATTGCAGTGAAAACAGGGACCTGAGCTGTCTCTGACTTTGTTTCCTTGCCTGTGAGCTACCTTAACCATACCACTTCTAGAAATTTCTGATGTATAGAAACTACAAGTCCTATCTTTATTCTAAGTATACTTGACATTGCTCTGTCATGATTATGACAGTGTAGTATCGTGATAATGTAACTATGGTAAGAATGGGTATCAGAGAATGACTTCTAAATGGAAAGTTTCAGATCTGAGGACTAGAGAAGTAGTTTAACAGGTAGGGTGCTTGCTATGCACATGGCTGATCCTGGTCTGATCATTGTGTATGAACCAACTATGGTCCCCTGAGCACTGCCAAGGAGTAATCCTTGATCACAGAGCCAGGACTATGTCCTGAGCATTGCCAGTTGTGACCCCAAAAACAAACAAGTAAACTGAAATTCTAATTTTAGAAATCTACTTCCCAAAGGATACAGAGACATGTCTGGACTTGAACTCTGGTCTCCCAATTCAAGGTTAGGGCTGAGTCTTTAAGTTCTTCAGTTCCTCATCTCCCACCAGCTCTGATAGCCTGAAACATGAGGTCCTGGAAAAGGAATAAAGGTGGTGGCCACCATGCTCTCACCATCTGCATGTTGCTCATGCCCCAGGTATAGGAGATACGCCCGTGGCAGGCCTGAGTGCTACCCGCATGTCTACTCAGCTCAAGGTAGAATTTAGGATCAGAGCACAGCCTGCCCCCCTCCTCCATCCCCCAGATTGCTGTCTCTCTCTGTCTGTCTGTCTCTGTCTCTGTCTCTCTCTCTCTCTGTCTCTCTGTCTCTCTGTCTCTCTGTCTCTCTCTCTCTCTCTTTCTCTCTCTCTCTCTCACACACACACACACACACACACACACTCACACTCACACTCACACATGCAAATGACTGAAGCTTCTTCCTGCACCCAGCCTGGCTTTGCTTTCTGTGGAAGGTTTACTGTGGGTCCGGTTTGATTTGTTTTCTCAGTGCACACAAATGCTACAGAGCAGTTTTCTGCTAAAGAAAACCCTTGTCTTTCCAGGGCTCCCCTGGCAGGCCTGGTCTGCCTGTGACAAGAACAGACTGAGGAGCAGCTGACAAAGTCTTTCCCATCCTTATCTAATCCGATCCCCTGCCCTGCCCCTCTACAAACCAGGAACAGGATTATCAATTTCACAGTGTATAAGGACAGGGACTGCTTGTCTTTACCCCTGGGGTCTAGGAAGGGAGGTGTGGACTCACCCTCTGAAGCACAGGGAGGAGGCAGAGAGGAAGCATAGGCTCAAGCACTCAGCTCTGTGCTCTGACTCCAAAGCCTGTTCACTGTGCTGGTCCTACTAGCAGTTGCACTACCCGCACCCCCCCCCACTCTCTCTAACCCCCCCCTCACTCTTTCTAACCTCCCCACACACACACACACACGCCCTCCCTGCACTTGCATAATCTCAGGCACTCTCACTTCTGGGCCTGCTGAATCGGAAGCTGCAGATGAACAAGCTCCCCGGGCTCATGAAGGCCTCATCATGCGTCGGCCACGTGGACTCCTCCTACAAGAAGAAAGTGATGGATGGAACTCGATAGGTTGAGATGAAAGGATTTCAACATACGGTGTAGTGGGTGGTTGCGGGGGAGAAAGGCAAGTTACAGATAACACACACTTGTGTGATTCCATCTGTCTGCTCGCCTTTTGAATAAAACAAAAAGGTATGAGGATGTGACTGCTGTCAAGCACCTGCCTTTCCGGCATGAGCCCTAGAATTTGATCCTCCTGTACTCATTGTGCCGTTGTGCCCCATAGCAGGCAGTACTGCCATCTGCAATCCCTGGTGCCACAACAAAAGTGTGTGAATGGGGCTAAAGTAATAGTACAGGTAGGGTGTCTTTTTTTTTTTTTTTTTTTTTTTTTTTGCCTTTTGGGTCATACCTGGTGATGCACAGGGGTCACTCCTGGCTCTGCACTCAGGAATTAGCCCTGGTGGTGCTCAGGGATCCATACAGGATGCTGAGAATTGAACCTGGGTCGGCCGCGTGTAAGGCAAACGCCCTACCTGCTGTGCTATCACTCCAGCCCCATAAAGCCTTTATTTTGAAAAGAAAGAGGAATTGCATATTTTATGGAAAGAAAGTCAGTTTCTCCACAGGCCTCCCTGAGTAAAATGTTTGTGTGTACAGGGTTGGGGACAGAACCCAGAGCCTCATGCATGCAAGATAAGTGCCCTATTACACGCCCGGCCATACAGGACAAATAGAAAACAAAGAACAAGATGGATGTTAAAATAACAACTGTGTTTGGGTGGTTGGGTGGTTGCCCTTCCAGGGATTAAACCCAGGGCTCCCACTTGCAAAGCATGAGTAACTCTCTTTAGAAATATCAAACTGGGAAGATGTCATATTATTAGCCTCTGCAGGACAACTGCATGCATCAATCTGATTCACCAGGAAGTGGCTTTATAAAGTTTTTTTTTTTTCAATGCAGTTTTTTAAAAATTTTTATTAGTGAAGCACCATGAGGTACAGTTGTAGACTTACAATTTTTTGTGCTTGGATTTCAATTATACAGTGATCAAATACCCATCCCTCCACCAGTGCCCATTTTCCACCACAACGGGTCCCAATATCCCTCCCACCCCCATTCCCCCATCCCACCCTGCCTCTGTTTGTAAAGATTTTTACTTTCTACTCAAAGACTCAACAAAGAATTTCTTCCTTCCCTTCCCTTTATTGTGATTATTGTTGCAATGACTGCAGTTTGCACACTTGGTTGTATTCCCTGGTGGGGGGGGGGGTCACACACTCTGGCTGGGGTGCTCATACACTCCTGATTACAATGCTTCCTACTCACTCTGTTCTGTGGCAGTGGCAGTGGTCATACACGGTAAAGATGCAGGTACCGTGCTGGGCACATGTGGGTGGTGTGGAGGATCAAACTCTCAGCCTATGCCTGCAGGGCAGGCGCTCTTTGCCCTCATTTCATTCCCAGGGCTCCCTTCTTAAGAGCTTTCATTCCACCTTAAATGTTTTTCTTATGATTTTAAATACGGACCATCAGTGGCCATGGAAAATGGTATCCCTGACTTAAGAAAGCAGTTTCTTAGAACAGTAAACCCAAGGGAGATAAAAGAAAACATGTGTTGATCAAAAGATTCACATCTGGAGACTTGTATCAGCTTATTTATAATTACCCCAAACTGGAAACACCCAGGGGAGCATGAACAGGTGACAGGATGGACCGTGGCCCATTCACGCAATGGACTTGTTAATACTCAGCAACCATGAAAAGGAGGGAGCTATTGATGCCCGAAGTAGCACAGCTGACCCTCAAAATCACTGTGCTCTGAAAGGGAGCCCGACAAGGACAGAATATGTATTTATGTGGTTCCATTTGTGTGAAACTCCAAAAGAGATAAACTAATCCCAGTGAGTGAGAGCACATGTGTGTGTTTGTAAACTATAGGGGATAGTCAAGGAAGGATGAGAGGCAAAGATTATAAAAGAAAAATCATTACAAAAAAACTCTGGGGGTGATGGATATGTTGTTTGGGCAAGGGCTGGTTTGGAGCAGTGTTTGGAGGCTATCCCTCGCATGGCCCTATGTATCTATGAGCCTCTATCACTCTGGTTATGCTAATAAATTGTGAACGTATTGATCTGAGCACAGGACTCTGTTTTGGGGTGGGTTTGCAACAACTTTTCTAATTGTATACTTAAAATATGAGCAATTTAAGCTCAGATAGAGAAGGACCACCAAGTAAAGGATGCTTGGAGGACCCACTCAGGATGGGAGATGCATACTGAAAGTAGACTATGGACCAAACATGATGGCCACTTAATACCTGCATTGCACACCACAACACCCTAATGGAGAGTAAAAGGGAATGTGCCTGCCACAGAGGCAGTGTGGGGGGGGGGGGGGTTGGGAGGCAGTGGGAGGGAGACTGGGAACATTGGTGGTGGAGGATGGGCACTGGTGGAGGAATGGGCACTTGATCATAGTATGACTGAAATGTAAGCATGAAAGTTTGTAAGTCTGTAACTGTACCTCGCGGTGATTCATATAAAAATAAATTAAATTTAAAAATAAATTTAGAAAAAATATGAGCAGGGGTTGGAGTGATAGCACAGCAGGTAGGGCGTTTGCCTTGTACGTGGCTGACCTGGCCGACCCAGGTTCGATTCTACCACCTCTCTCAGAGAGCCTGGCAAGCTACCGAGAGTATCTCGCCCATACGCAAAGCCTGGCAAGCTACCTGTGATGTATTCGATATGCCAAACACAGTAACAAGTGTCACAATAGAGACGTTACTGGGCCCGCTCGAGCAAATTGATGAACAACGGGAGGACAGTGACAATGACAGTGAAAATATGAGCAATTAAAAAAAAACACATAAGCAGTTTACTGCAAGCCAATCATACCAAAAGAGAGAGGAAAGAAAGGGAAAAGGAAAGATGGAAGGGAGGGAGGAAGGAAGGGAGGGCAGGAGAGAGGAAGGGAGGAAGGGAGAAATTTGTTTTACTTTTGAAGGCCAAAAAAACCTCAATAACTATAAATTCAAAGACACACCCACATAAAAATATGTGCTTTTCCCACTACATAATGTAGTTGTCCTCTAAGTCTCCCAGTCTCTCCCATGCATCATTGCAGAGAGTAACTGCCCCCCCCCCCCATGTGCTCTTTCCTTTGGTTTAAGACAGTCTGCTCCCCTCTCTCCCTGTGATCCTGCTGAAGTTACTGAAGTCAGATAAGGCTTTCCCGCCACCCTTGCTCCACCGTGGCCCCTTCTCCCTGCGGAGGTTACAGGCAGTGAGGAATGTGATGACATGTTTACTTTGGAGCAGACTTTGGCCAGTAAATACACTCTCGGCTCAGACCAAACTCAGCCCCTGATTTAAGATAGGCTCTTCCAAAATAGCTGGAGGTCAGCCCTCCTTCCAAATGCTCTGCAGAGATTTTTAATAGTGGCGGGGGGCGGGGGAGGGGGGAGCAGAGAAAAAGGTCAGAGCTAACACTGAGTATTTTTTCTGGGTATCCCTAGGGTCTCAACAGGGAAAGCTGTTGGCTACAGAAGCTCATTGAGAAGCGACAAGAGAACAATTAGAATGTGCTTGGCCAAACTTAACAAGGTCTCCAAGGGTCCCTGCTTTCCAAGTGTGAAAGGTTTGGTTTTCTTCTCTTCAGCACCTCCCTTGGCCGAGACAGTTGGCCAGTCATGTGATTCCAAGTTGGGTAGGAGAAGTGGGAGTCTCCTGGAAAGATGGCTTTCCAGAATGCAAATCTTCTCCTAGTAACCGCGGTTTTCCTAACAACAACTACTGCTGAACAGAGTTTTCCGTCTCTGGCCACATTCAAATTCTCACCAGACTCTGTAAGGTAGAATCTGAGGCCCACAGAGGTGAAGTGAGAGGCCCCAGGCATTTTCTTCAGGGCTGACTTCATAGCCCAAGAAACCATGGAAAGGCCTGGCAGGAATCAGATTCTGGTCTCAGATTCAGGTACAAGTTGTCTTTCTGGTGGCTGGAGCCGTAGGGTAGTGCGTTTGTCTTGCATGCTGCTGACCTGAGTTTGATCCCCAGCATCCCATATGTTCCCCTGACCATCGTCAGGAGTGATTCTTGAGTGCATGAGCTAGGAGTAACCCCTATGCATCACCGAGTGCGACCCAAAAAGCAAAAAAAAAAAAAAAAGGTTGTCGTTCTGCCATTGATAAAACCTAGAGGAGTAATACCCACCTCTTATTGCTGTTCTGAGGCACTTTCAACATCGCAGAGCACGCTGGGAACACAACTGCTAAGGAGGAAGTGGTATCTATCATCTTCATCACCATGCTTCTTCAGAAAGACTTTCAGCCGAAATTGCTTGTAACGTGACCCTCTTGAGTCTGATGTTCACATGGCCCGCTCCCTCACTTCCTCAAATCTCTACTCAAAAGTTCCATGTTTGGGGTCAGAGAGAAGTCAGCATACTGAGCGCATGCTTTGCATGGGAGAAGCCTGGATTTGATCCCTGGCATGAGCATGAGCTGGGAGTAGCCCCTAAGCACCACTGGGTGTGGCCAAAATGAGAAGTCCTGTTCCCTAGGAGACTTATACTAGCCACCGCATGTAAACTGAGACTCTTTTACAAACTCTCCTTTGAAAACTTCCGTTCCTTCCCTATATTATTTTATGCTTAGCACATTGCACCTTCCAGTTCTAATGTATAATTTAGATACAGTATATAGCATTTATCTTGTTTATATTGTCTTCCAAAATAGGCCATGAGGATATTATTGCCTAGAACATCTTGGCATACAGGAGGGGCTCAGTTAATATTTTATGCCGAACGAATGGATGAATCTTTGCCTGAGAGTTTTAGATTGCTCATCATGGTATAGTCTTGTAACATCAATCAAGTTATTCAACTTCCAGGAGCCCTGTCTTCCTTAAAGGTTAAAAAAGAGAAATACCATCCATGTTCCCTATGGTAACGGCAGGGTTTCAGGGAAGGATAAAGCTGTGCTTGACAAAATAGCACCTTCAGGTGCTCCAGGAACAGTCACTGAATGTTCATTCCTTGACAGACAGGATACCAAGTGTTAGGATGCAGGTCAGAAAAACCCTGACCCCAAAAGCTCATGACTTAGTCCTAAAGACAGACTTCATACTTCTGCTCCAGCCCAGATCTGGAATGCTGGGGATTAAACCAGGGTTCATTTTTTTGTGGGGGGGAAACGGGTCACACCCAGCAATGCATGGGGGTTATTGCTGGCTCTGCACTCAGGAATTACTCCTGGCAGTGCTCAGGGGACCATATAGGATTCTGGAAATCGAACTCGTGTCGGCTGTGTGCAAGGCAAACGCCTTCTACCTGCTGTGCTATCGCTTCAGCCCCACAGATCTTCATTTTAATACTGTAATTTTTCAGTACTAAAACTTCCAATTGATTCTTTTTATAGTTTTCAGTTTCATGACAAAAACGCTTACTATCTCATTTCCCAGATATTGTCATCATAGTTATTAGAATCCTATTTTAATCCTCCAGGGTTTAGGGCCACACTGATAGTATAGCAGGTAGGTTGCTTGCCTTGACTATGGTCAATGCTGGTTTAATCCCCAGCATTCCTTATGGTCCCCTGAGCACTGGTATGGAAGTCAGGAGTAACCCCTGGGCATTGCTGGGCATGGCTCAAACTCTCCCTAAAAGCCTCAGGGGGTTATTTATTTATTTTGGCTTTTTTGGTCACACCCGGCAGTGGTCAGGGGTTACTCCTGGCCTACACTCAGGAATTACTCCTGATGGTTTTCAGGGAACCAAATGCGATGCCAGGGATCGAACTCAGGTTGGCTGGGTACAAGGCAAATGCCCTACCCACTGTACTATCACTCTGGCCCTTCCGGAGTTTATTAAAGCACCATATTCCACAGTGGGTTCCATGCATTAACTCACAGCATCACTGTGAAGCAGGAAGCACAAGCCTCTCCTCTGCCACTCAGTCCTGCCTTCATGCTGCAGCTCTCTGCCAAGATGGACAAAGGCTTTGAAATCAGGCTGGAGAGATAGTACAGAGGATAATGTGTTTGCCTTGCACGTGGCCAACCCAGGTTCAATCCCCAGCACCATGTATGTTCCCTGTGCACAGAGCCAAAAGTGAGCCCTGAGTCCAGCTGGATGTGGCCCAAAAACCAAAGAGAAAAAAGAAATGCAGACTTCAAAAGCAGATAGCTAAACAGACTAGAGTGCATGGTTTGCATGAGGGAGCCCTGGGTTGGATCCTCAGTATTTCATGATCTCCCAAGCACCTCCAGGAGTGAGCACCAAGCAGGAAGAACCCCCTGTGCACCACGCGGTGCCTCTCACTCCCCATCCCCCCAAGGTAGAGATAAAAACTTTAGCTGGTCATCAGGGCTTCAGTTACACCTGTGATATGGGTGAGTGAGCCATATATCCAAAACACAATCAACAACACTGAAAACGTGAGATCTAAGCTGCAACCACTGAAACTTTTTAATGTATGGGGCAGGGATTGGAGTGGGGAGGGAATAAGAGAACACTGGTGGAGGGGCTGGAGTGATAGCACAGCAGGTAGGGCATTTACCTTGCACGCGGCCGACACAGGTTCGAGTCCCAGCATCCCAGATGGTCCCCTGAGTTCCACCAGGAGTAATTCCTGAGTGCAAAGCCAGGTGTAACTCCTGTGCATCGCAGGGTGTGACCCAAAAAGAAAACAAAACACTGGTGGAGAGAAGTGGACACTAGTGGTGGAATTTGTGTTGAAATATGCCTGAAACTCGATTGTCAATAACTTCGTAAATCACAGATCTTTAATACTTTTTTTTAATTTAGCTTGGTAGAATTTCAGTCTTCAAATTTGTTATTTATGTTATTTATTCACTTCCTTGGACACATTTCCCTCAATTTCAGTGCAAGAAATACAACATGAAGTTCTGGGGAAAAGTAATGATAAAAGCTGCTATTCACTTCATACCTTAAGAGGAGCACTGTTTTGAGCATCTTAGATGTGCTAGTTCTTTTCCGTAAGTCCTTATAAGAAGCTTCAGAAGAGGCTTTGTCATTCTTATTGCCCTAGGTGGAAGTGTCAAGGCACAGATAGGCAAAGGCATGCAGCTTATGCCTTTTAAATGGGTCCACCAAGGAACAGGCAGAGACCCAGACCTGACCAGACTATGAGAGCTTGCACGCAGGTCTCATGCACCAAGACACGCACTCTCTGCTGAGACTCATCACCAGTCTCAGACATTCCCTTCATGACCTAGGAGTAAGGAATGCGCAATGATAAGAAATCAGGGTATCAGCACAAGAAAAGCAGAAATAAAATAAATACATAAATAAAATTGCTGCCACCAGCTGGAAAGGGACGATGGAGGAAGAGGCAGTGCTCGGGGCAGGAGTAGAACTCTGTGTTCTGTTTGTGGTTGCAGCCTGGAGGACAGAAAACACTTCTCTGGTCTCTGTGTTGTCTACAAAATGGGTCTGGTAAAGGTGCTCACCCCTGGACTCTAGCCCCAAGCCCTTTGTCCCCTTTCCCTGCCCTTCTGAGGGAGAACTAGGTCAGAAGGAGAGGATAGGTTCAGTTCTGAACAGGTGCGTTTCATGTCAGGGGATGGGGGGGGGGGCGGTGTTTCCTAAACAAGACCCAGCAGGGACGCATTTCCTTACCACAGCATCACCCCCATACTTATGGGGCTCGCAAGAGGGTTGGAGCCTTAGAGCCTGCTGAGTCTGTTCGTGTACACCAGGAGCACATTTAACCAGCGGAACTCTGCTGGTTGTCAGTGGAAGAAACCCTGAAGCTAAAATTCCTACAGCAAAAAGAGCACATAATTGACCCCTGCAACCTGACAATCCGGAGTGGACTGAGGGGCAGATTTCAGGCATGTTTGGATCCAGGTGCCTGGGCGAAGCCTTCAAAATCTGACTTCCTTCTCGGACAGATCCTCCACCCATAGTGAGTAAGAAACCTGTCAGCCACTCTAGACTGACCTCAGCACCCCTTCAGGGAAAGGCCTCCTCTTTCCTGGAGCTTTGAGGTGGACACTCATTGGCTCTGATTTCCCTGAGCCAGTCCCACAGTCAGAGGGAACCAGCCTGGCCTGTGCCAATCCCAGCCTGCCCTCATCCTGCCTGAGGGTCTGGTCAGTCACATAGTTGTTGATACGGAAACTCATAAATGACACATTGACTGAGCTCTTACTCTGTGCCCAGCACTGTTCCAAGAGCATCAATGTCATTGCAGCTCCCAGGTCTGTGAGGGGGAGTATCGTGCGTTATTATCCCTGTCAGGCAGGTGAGGAGACCCAGGTCCAGAGGTCGAGTTCCTGGACCTCCCCCCAACCCCCACTTCCTTCCACCAATCTCAAACTGGTAAATTGCCAGGCTGAGCCTCACCGCCCTGTGCTATCGGTACCAGCCTAACCATCTAACCCCGGGCCCACGTGGCTTCTCGGCACCCACTGCTGTGCCTGCAAGTCCTGCCTTCTGTATTGAATTGTTTTGTTTTGCTTCTTGGGTCACACCTGGCAATGCACAGGGGTTACTCCTGGCTGTGCACTCAGGAATTACTCCTGGCAGTGCTCAGGGGACCATATGGGATGCTAGGAATCGAACCCAGGTCGGCCGCGTGGAAGGCAAATGCCCTACCCGCTGTGTTATCACTCCAGCCCCAAGCCCTGCCCTCTGGCCAGATGCGTCACATCATCTGGCCTCCTCCTCTCCCTGTTGCCTCTCCTCCACTTTACTCCAGGCTCACCCAGACTGCATGGGCCCCTTCTCTGCCTTGATACTGCTTGATGCGGTCCCCTGCTGGGTGCCTTCCTGGTCGCTTTTGTTGGAAGCATGTTGCAGCTGCTGGTACGAACTGACTCAGGGCTGCCTTAGTTTCCTGGAGTGGCTGCAGCAAACCACCACACAGGCGGGGACTGGAAATACCACCAATAGGTGGTTTTCCTGTTCTGGAAGCTGGAGGTCAGAAATCTGTCTCTCTGGGCTTGGGTGTTGGCATATCCGGCTCCTTCTGGAGACTGCAGGGACAATGTTTCCTTGCCCGGCCAGCCTCGCCCTGCTCCTAAGGCTCTTTCCTCAGCCTCCAAGCCCTCATGCTTAACCCTCAAATCTCTTGCTCTCAGTTCCAGTGCTCAGGTATTGTCCTAGCTGCCTTCCGAGAGACAGGAGGACACCACCCTCTTTGAAAGGACTGTCATGATGGCACTGAGTTCATTTGGGTCATGCAGGGCACTCTGGAGATCCGTGCATGGGTTCCCCCTCCAAAGTCCCGTTCGCCACCCAAGGGAACAGGTTCAGAATGTAGGCTTCTGGGGTGGGGGGCGGGGGTCTCTTCCACCAAACTGCAAGTTGGAATGTGAGGGCTCAAAGGCTGGTTCTTGAATTCAGATGGTTCCACCTCTAAGTCGCTGCACAACCAAGTGAATTTGCCTCCCAGGGCCTCAGAAGCAGAGGTCAGGAGGTGAGCCCTGGCCCGGGAGGAGAGGAAGTGACAGCAATTTAGGCTGGCTACAGGAGGGGCCCATGGGTGGAGGCATTTGGCCTCAAGCCCCATTTTCTGAGTCACTCTCGGCTATAAAATGGAGACGATAACGGTCCCTACCACCTAGCACCTCTGTCATGGGATGAAATGAGTCAGGACATGTGGAACACCGAGGGAGCTCACAGCTCAGAGAACGTGTTTGATGAAAGTTTGCAATTAAAGGTCAGGGAGTTGAGCACATACTTCACTCACATACAGGAAGTCGGGGTTTGATCCCCAATACCACGTGGTCCCCCGAGCATTCAGCAGGGAGTAGACCTGAGCACTACTGAGAGTGGCACAAATTTTCATTTATTTATTTATTTATTTATTTATTATGTATTTTTTTTATTTACATAAACCAGTTTTTTCTAAAGATGAAAAAATAATTTTTGAATTAGGTATGAGTTTGGGTTTCCGAACAAACAACACTCAAATGCAAGGATTTGATTGAAATTGCACAGTAGGTGCTTGGGAAGTGACCTTTGGGGCTGTGGCAGGGAAGGGGAGAGGTGAGACAGCCAGGAGAGAAGCCCACAGAGGGTGCGTTCCTGAGGGGCTGCCCTGGGGGAACCCAGGGGCAGGGAGCGGGGTGAGAGGGGTAGTTAATGACCGAGGCTTCTGGGAGAGGGGGTACCATCTGTCCCAGGCAGCACCTTCTGTTCTGTGCGCAGGAAACAGAACTGTGAGGACAAGAGAAATCAGAGCACAGACCAGCGACTACAAGAATTCAGCAACTGTAGCTGCAGTGGTTGGCTCGTAATGAGGAGTGGGGGGTGGGGGGGGTGGGAGGGGGGGTAGCAGGGTATGCCCTGGTGCTGAGATGTGTGCCAGCTGCCACCCAGGCCATTTCCCATCCCCAGCCTTCATCCTTGGGACGAAGATGCAGTGACTCTAAGGAAAGTGGCCCCCACAGAATACTGAGGCTCCTTCTGCCTCAGGCATCGATGGGTTCAAGCAATACTGAGGCCTGAGCCTTTGTGATGATCCCTCAGAGCAGGTGCAAGTGGCTCTTTCTCCAGAGAAGCTGTTTTCCAGAATAGGTGGAAGTGGAGCAGTGAATAGACACCCTCGAGCTCTACCAGGGTCCTGGTGAGGTGTTTCCTGCAGGGGACTGAGAGGTTACTGGGCAGCTGAGGGCCTCCGGTAAAATGGGATCTGGGAGCTAATTCTGGCAGGAACCGAGCTGTTGGGACATACTCCCATGCCCTGCTGGGTGCTGGGAAGTAGCAGGGTGGGAGGGTCAAGGAGGGGGTGCCGGGGTCAAGGGCAGCAGGAAGACGACCTTTGAAAGGAACGCAGGCTGTGAGGCTGTGCAGTCGGGGTGGGGAGGAGGGCTGTGTGGCTTCTTGGGATAGTTCAGGCATGAATAATGCTCAGGCTGTGGGAGTGGACACAGAAAGGAAAGTGGGGACAAGCTCAGTGAGCCCAGGAAAGGTCAGCTCCGCAACAGCTGCTTGAAGTCTGGGACATCCGTTCCCCAGCATTAAGGGCTCTGCTGATGGGGAATGCGACCACTGCATTGGGGTTGGCTCGGACAATGGCCCAGAGGCTTGCACCCCGTCTTCCTGGTCCTCTCCCTGGTTCTTGCCATAAATCCACAAGGAGCCCAAGTGGACAGATGTAGCCAGCAGGTCAGAGCTGGAATTTGGGACAGCTGGGACTTCATTTGAGGCTCCAAGAGTTCTTTTTGGAGGTACTACTTTAACCTACGGGTCACAATTCACCCTAATAATTTATCAATATCTTCCTGAGAGGCAGAAGAGCATTCATTGTTACTGCTGTGTTTTATATTGGGGCCTGAACTGTTGGGGCTCAAGGTTTACTCCTGACTCTGTGTTCAGGGCTGACTCCTGGATGTGCTGGGGGACCATATGTGGTGCCAGGGATCAAACCTGGATTGGGTGCATGCAAAGCGAGTGCCCGGCCCTTGTCTTCTTACTGTTTCTCAGTTTTCTCCCCTTCCTGTTCCCTGCTGCTGTTGTGATGACTGGGGGTGGCGCACACCTGGCGGTGGTGCTCCCACATTTTACAGCGTGGTACTCCCTGTGAGTTGTCAATCAGATTAAGGTACTCTGATTCTCTGTGGTGCTCACTGGGGTTTGCGCTCCTGAGTTGTGCTTGCACACGTGCTCAGTGAGGTGTGCACACTTAGTTGAGGCACAAGTCATGGTTGTGGTGCTCACTAAGACCACTGCAGTTCCACACACATGCTCTCCTGGGATGACACTTCCTGGCCCGTGGCACTCACACGTCTTTTCAGTTGAGGTGTTTGTCGGAGGCTTCAGGCCTTCTGTGCTGTGGACACACACCTGGCAAGGGTGCAGCTGGAAATCTCATGCAGCCCCCTAGATAGCAGAGGCAGAGCTGCGAGACTCAAGGGCCAGGGCGCTATCAGGATTGTGCGTGGTATATGTGGGATACCAGGATTTGAACTTGTGACCGTGAGTTTTTAATAAGTCTGTGGTCCCCTATTAAAAGAAAAATAAAATGCAGATCATACATTTTATGCCAAAGAAGGCATATAGGTGGCCTAACACTACAGAAAAAGACTTTCTGACCTCACTAATCATCAAGGAAAGGCAAATCAAAACCACAATGAGGACGGGAGATAGTACAGTGGTTAGGCTGTGTGCTTAGTCTGACTTGAGTTTGATTCCTAGCACCACCTGGTCCTCTGAGCGTCTCCAGATACAAACCTAGAGGTTCCTAGATATTGGGGTGGCCAGGTATCCCTAACTGTGGCTGGTCTCAGCAGCATTGTGTTGTCAGGCCATTGCATTAAATGGTCCAGTTGGTTTAGAATTAGAATTGCCAGTAGGGGCCAAGCAAGTGAAAACAGAGATAGACAAATGGGACTATCTTAAACTAAGAAGCTTCTGCACCTCAAAAGAAACAGTGACCAAAATACAAAGACAGGCTACAGAATGGGAAAGGATATTCGCCGAATACACATCAGACAAGGGGTTGATATCAAAGATATACAAAGTACTGGTTGAACTCCACAAGAAGAAAACATCCAACCCCATTAAAAAAATGGGGCAACAAAATGAATAGAAACTTTCTCAAAGAAGAAATCTGAATGGCTAAAAGGCATATAAGAAAATGCTCTACATCATTAATCATCAGGGAGATGCAGATCAAAACAACAATGAGATATCATTTCACACCACAGAGACTGGCCCACATCCAAAAGAACAAAAGCAACGGGTGTTGGCGCAGATGTGGTGAGAAAGGGACCCTCCTTCACTGCTGGTGGGAATGCCGACTGGTTCAGCCCTTTTGGAAAGCAGTATGGACGATTCTCCAAAAATTAGAAATTCAGCTCCCATTTAACCCAGCAATACCACTCCTGGGAATATAACCCAGAGAGGCAAAAAGGTATAGTCGAAGTGACATCTGCACTTGTTTGTTCATTGCAGCACTCTTTACAATAGCCAGAATCTGGAAAAAACCTGAGTGCCCGAGAACAGATGACTGGTTAAAGAAACGTTGGTACATCTACACAATGGAGTACTAAGTAGCTGTTAGAAAGGATGAAGTCATGAAATTTACATACAAGTGGTACTACATGGAAAGTATCATGCTAAGCGAAATGAGTCAGAAAGAGAGGACATAGAAAGATTGCATTCATCTGGGGAATATGAAGTAACAAAATAGGAGACTAACACCCAAGAACAGCCGATATCTATCTGAAGGAATGTCACTAGCCTGTAAAGTATCTGAACCCCCACACTCATTGCAGTATCACTTACAACAGCAAGACACAAGAAACAACCTAAGTGTCCATTAAAAGATGAATGGATAAAGAAGATAAAATATGTGTATGCACAAATACATATGCATGGATTTGAAATATATATATCAAACACATCACAATGGAATATTACCCATCCTTCAAAAGAAGAAAACCCTGTCCTGTATTACAAACAGCATGAGTGAGCCTGAAGGTCATCTGCAAAGTGAAGACAAACGCTGTGTGATCTCCTAAGTGGAATCTAAAAAAGTTAAAGTCAAAGAAGTAGAAAACAAACTGGGGCAGAGGAGTGAGGGATATGGAGGAATGTTAGTGCCAGATGCAGACTTTTAATGATGAGATGTGTTAGTTTGGGGGAGGGAGGATTAACTCAAGTAGGAGAGCACATGCCTAGCACATACAAAACCCCGAGTTTGACCCCTATTAAAAGAAAAATAAAATGCAGGGCGCCACTCCCCCCCCCCCCCCCCCCCCGCCGGGCCTTGGGCGCCCTTCAGGTGTAGTCCTAAATGCCCCTAAGCTTTGCAGACCCAAACATTGGGCCATCAGGCTGAGCATAATTGAGACTAGCCCTGGGTTCTGGGGCTCTAAAGGATGATAGGTGACTAGGTTTAACCGCAGTGTGTTGCATTTTGAAAACTGTGAAGAGAAGATCCTAAACATTATCTCCCTAAAAGGCAAGAAGTGGCAATTATGCGAGGGATCCGCACAAGCCTTAAATCATCTTTTTCTCTGCTGTGTGTCAGCGCTATTTTGGTGAAGCCGGGCAAGAAAGGGAACCATGAGACTTCGCTTCCCAGGGTGACAGTGGGCTGCAATGAGCTCTGGATTCCCAAGGGCAGGCACAGGGCCCAAAGTGAGGCAAGGACGTGGAGACTGGGGTGGATACTCCTCTGGGGGCCTTTTCCTGTCCTGTGTACCCCCAGGGTGTCTTTTCTCATTTCAGCACCTCAAGGACGACTGAGGCCCCGAGTTTTGTCGTTACCTGTTCCCCAGGCTGGCTGGGTTTCCTGTCTCTGTTCTCAAGATGCACCGAGATGTTGATACAATTCTCCCTGAGTGCTTCCTGTACGGAACGTCACTCCATTGGGAAGAGCCTGCGTCCTGTTCTGTCACCACTATATCCCCGTATGGGCACGGGACCTGCCACACCTTTGATACCAAGTGAGCAAAGAAAATAAACGAGTGGATGAATGGACAGATCGATGGATAAGTAAATAGGTGCCAGGCTGCAGGACACATTGGCCCTGAGAGCTGCGGGTCGTGCTGGGGGTGGGGCACCCAGAGCAGTGTGACCTCAAACCTGACATTTCTGATCTGAAGAACCTACATCCTGTTTCTGCCCTGGGTGGGGTGTTTGCTCTACTCTTATTTCCACAATGTGGTTCCCTAGAAACACTCTTGATTGAGGGAAACAACTACTAGAAAGTCAAACCGTCTTTCCCCCACGGGGCAGGAAAGAACAGCAGCATTCACCTGGGCCTGCGTCAGGATCCTGGGGATCACCTGGCCCCAGAACACACAGCCTGGGGTTAAGTTTGTCTTTTGTCTGCAGCGAGGCATTATACACACCGTCTTCCATTTCATCTCAGAAATGGATTATTTCCTGTGAGCTTTTCTGAACTTTATTCCCAACACAAGTCCTGTGTACTCTGCACTTGATCTTACGTGCATTTACCTCTTTGCTTTTCACAGTACCAGGTACTATTGATTTGTGTGGCTGCTGGAGGTGGCTGCCAGCCCCTGCTGGACAGCAATGTCACTGACTGACCCACCTCTCACCACAGGGCAGTCTCAGTCATTGAAGCAACCCTGCGGGTGGGTGGCGGACACTGTGGCCTCCCACCACCTTTGTGTAGAGAAGGTGGAGCTGAGTGTGTATACTTACTCATCTGGGCATGAAATCCCCTGGAATGACTCACAAGAAACCAGCATTGTTACTTTTAGGAACAAAGATCGGGAGAAAATGTTCTCTTTGTATTTTTTTTTCATTTAAACCCCAATAATGGTTATATTTTATTTTAATTTTGGGGTGTGGTTCTGAATTATACTTGGGTCTCATACATGTGACTCATTAATATTATTTGTTCAATTGATTTATTTTATCTTAGCATCCTCTTCTGTGTTGGGAGGGCAGGGGAAGAGAATTGGGGAGCCAGTGAAGCTTAGGAGCTACTCCTGGCCTTATGCTCAGTAGTGAGCCCTGATGGTTCTGGAGGACCATGTGGGGGGCTGGGGATTCGAACCAAAATAATGGCAGCCACAGTCGCATGCAAAGCAAGTGCCTCGTGTCCTGCACTATCTCTCTGGCCCCTCTCGTGGAACTATCACTAGGAGGGATGCCCGAGCACAAAGCTGGGTATGGTTTCCTCAAATAAATTTTAAATGTTTGCTTAAAAAAAATTAAGCTTTGGGGCTGGAAAGGCAGCACAGTGGGTAAGGCACTTGCCTTGCACACAGCTGACCTGGGTTCGATCCTCGGCATTCCATATGGTCCCCCGAGCATCACCAGGAGTGATTCCTGTGTGCAAAGCCAGGAGTAATCCCTGAACACAGCTGGATGTGGCCCCTAAGTGAAAAGTGAACAATAATTTTTTTTAAAATAAAGCTTTCCCAGAAGGAATAAAAAGAAATGGCCCTACTGTAACAGGTGAATGAGATCATGAACGATCAGTTTGAGGCTCTTCATGTGCCCGGAGCGAACAGATGCCATTGGGCTACATTAGCACGCGACAGGGACAAATGGAGACGTTACTGGCGCCCGCTCGAGCAAATCGACGACTAACGGGAAGTTAAGTGATTAAGTGGCCCTACTGTAGACCATTTGGAATGAAATCTTGGTTCCCCAAATGGATGTGATGCATCAGGATAGGCACCTTTCCTGCATTTCATCAGCACTTACGCCAACATGGGCTGAATCACGCCTGGTGTTCGTCTGGACGTGGGTGAGGCTGTTTCACGGTGAGAAATGACTGTTAACACATAAATCAAGTGAATTCCTCAGTCTTTTTTGTTTGCTTTTGGCTTGGGGCCACACCCAGCTGTGCTCAGGCCTTATTCCTGGTTCATTGTGGGGGACCGTATGGGTGCTATGGATCAAATCCTGGTCGGACTGCGTCAAGACAAGCATCCTCCTTGCTGTACTACTTCTCTGGCCCAATTCGTCAGCTGAGGTTTGCATCTTCTCTGCACACACTTCTCAAGTGTCTGTGTTCTCTCTTTTGTGGGAATGACTACAGGCTGAGGGGGACTTTTGGTGCCACATGCTCTGACAAGATTCCAGCACAGGTGGGGCACTTCTGAATCTTGGGATCATGGGGGCGGAGCAATAGTACAGCAGGTAGGGCGCTGACCTTGCACGTGGCCAACCTAGGTTTGATCCCTGGTGTCCCATCTGGTCCCCTGAGCATTGCCAGGAGTGATCATAGGAGCAGATCCAGGAGTAACCCTTGACTATCACCAGGTGTGGCCCCAAAACTGTCACTGTCACTGTCCTCCCATTGTTCATCGATTTGCTCGAGTGGGCCCAGTAATGTCTCCATTGTGACACTTGTTACTGTGTTTGGCATATCGAATACGTCACAGGTAGCTTGCCAGGCTTTGCCAGGCGGGCGCAATACTCTCGGTAGCTTGCTGGGCTCTCTGAGAAGGGTGGAGGAATCAAACCTGGGTCGACCCGGTCAGCCATGTGCAAGGCAAACGCCCTACCCACTGTACTATCACTCCCAAAACAACCAAAAAAATTAAATAATTAAAATAAAAGGGAATGATGATTCCTCTCTAGGAAAAAATACAAGAAAGTGCTTTGCAAAAGTTGCAATCAGTTTGTGGAAGATGGTCCAAAGGACTGGGGCACATGTTGGAAGCCAGGTTCAATTCCAGACACCTCATGGTGCCCCCAAGCACCGCGGTCATCATCAGGACTGGGGATTGAACTAGGATCGGTCACACGCAAGGCAAGTGCCTTAATTCTTGTGTTATCTCTCTGACTCTAATGCTTTTTAAAATAGGGGTCTCCCAAGTGGTGCATGGCCATTCCCTGCAATCCCAGCCAGGCTGTGAGATGTTGCTTTGGGGCCCTCAGGGCTGCACACATGGTCTTGGGGAGGGAACTGGGGCCCGCACGGGCTGGGCTCTGTTTGGGACATCTTCGTGATTCCTGAACCAAGGCCCCACACTTCTGTTTTAAACCAGGATCTACAAATGTTGGAGCCAGCACTGCTAATGGCGTTCAGTGTGTGTGTGTTTGTGTGTATGTGTGTGTTGTGTTTGTGGCGCTCATGCTTGGGGGTGGCAGGGGGTGTATACACAGACTGACTAGGATTTTAAGGAGCGAGGAGGGAAGGGGTAGTTGAGGACAGGCATGACAGGGGGACCGTCAGCAGGAGGAGTGTGATGCTGCAGTCTTGGTGGGGGTGGGGGTGGGCTGGGGGTGCGGAGATGAGGGGTGGGGGGAAGTTCCCAGGAAAGAGCTGGGGTGGGAGGTGGGAATTTAGGAAGTTTGGCCAGACTAGGACTCTTGCCTTTAGAGTCCTAGGAAGCCATCAATCAAAGCTTACTTCTGAGAGTGCCTGGCTTGGATGTGGGGAGGAGAGAGTGTGTGAGTGTGTCAGGATTGGGCCTCGCTGCAACCTTGTGGAGAAGAAGGGGTGCACACTGGCTCCCAGCTGCTGTGTCGAGTGTGCTTGCTGGGAGGGGAGAACAGACAGACGCGGTCACGCCCAAAACCCCACTGGCTCCATCGAGCCCTGTTCCAGGCTGAGTCCAATGGGTGGGTCCCTTCCTTCCCTTCCCTTCCCTCCCCATCTTTTTTCTCTTCTCTTCTCTTCTCTTCTCTTCTCTTCTCTTCTCTTCTCTTCTCTTCTCTTCTCTTCTCTTCTCTTCTCTTCTCTTCTCTTCTGTAGTGATGGTGTTAAGGAAAGTAACACCCGGCAGTCCTTAGGGCTCACTCTGTGCTTAGGGATCACTCCTGCGGGGACCCAGGGGAACATACGTGCTACTAGAATAAATCCTGGGTTGGTTACATGCAAGACCAGCACCTTTACCTCTGAACTACCTCTCAGGCCCCAGATCTGTTATATCTTTAGGTCAACCGGTTTTGGTTAGGTGAACGGATTCTGGGCGTTTGAGGAGCTCCTGGTTGAGGGATCCAGTCCTGCAGTCCTCAAGGAGGGGAAATCTGGCAGACAGGACTGGACCCAAGCTCAGACGCTGGTCTCTGCCTCAGCCTGTTGGCAGCTGGCCACCCTACTTCCTGCCCTACACAATCTCTGACGTCCTCCAGCCAAGGCCCTTCCAGGCCCTGCCCAGCCGCACCTGCGTACCTTTGCCCCAGCCTGAAGCCGTACCCCTGCTGATGCCCCAGCCGACTTTCTAGCTGCACCTTGGGGACAAGACCCAAGCTTCTCCCCCGGGGGAAAGGCATCCCGGGTGTCCTGGCTCCATCCCCATGCTTGGTTTGAACACTCGCAGCAGCAGCATAGCCAACGTGTGTGGCCGTGCTCTCCAGGTCTCAGGGTTAAAGAGGGCTTATGTATTTATGTATTGGGATTCATATCCCTTCCAACCCCCACAAAAATTCAATGAAATCCCTTCAGAGCAACCTAACAAATGGCTAAAGTCAGAGGCGCCTGTGTCCCAATCCTGGCCACACACCATCATCCCACCTCAGTGTCATCCTGCACATTACCCAGAGCTCTTCAGCATGCTCCTTCTGAAAAAATAGTGGTCTTGGGTGGGGGGTGGTAAATATAAATAAGAAGCAAAATTCAGTGCCTGCTGATGTTTCTGGCCATGTATACTGTCCGCATAGATGGGTGAGGGGGACTGCAGAGCCAGATAACACAGAGCAGAGATTGCAGGGATGGCTATCCTCGGCAGAGTGTAAGTAAGTAAGTAAAGGCCCTCCCATTGATCGTCGATTTGCTCGAGCGGGCCCAGTAACGTCTCCATTGGAGACTTTGTTGTTACTGTGTCTGGCATATCGAATACTCTCGGTAGCTTGCCGGGCTCTCCGAGAGGGGCGGAGGAATCGAACTCGGGTCGGCCATGTTGGCCGCTTGTAAGGCGAACGCCCTACCCGCTGTGCTATCGCTCCAGTCGGCAGAGTGTAATCATTTTATTTTAGTCTTCTTAGAGTGCCATGCACTAGGACAGCTTTCCTTACTACACAGAGCAGAGGCTCACTGCCACCACAGCTACCAGCTGAAATCCTCCACCCAGAGCCTGGACGAGCTTTTCCAACTGTGCTGTGAGCCCTCAACACCTACCAACAAAGTCCTGGAGATTTCCAGGTAGCCAATATCAACAGAGCAAAACCGACAGCCTCAAAATAGCTCCAAAACCCTCTAAGGGGCGGAAGAGAGCTCAGTGGGTCTCCCATCTGCTTTGGAGGCTTTGGTTCTATTCCCAGCATCGGGTTATCCCCTGAGCACCACCAGAAGGTGCCTCCCAAACCAGAGCCAGTAATAGCCTCTGAGCACTGCTGGAGCAGGCAAAGCAATCTGTGGAATCTAAAATAACATAATATGAAATTAACGCCCAAAGACAGTAGAGACAAGGGCCAGGAGGATCACTCCATTGCTCCTCATGTGCTCGGGGGAGAAGCAGTTAGGATAGGGAAGGGACCACTAAGTCAATGATGACTGGAGGGATTGCTCAGGATGGGAGATGTGTGCTGAAAGTAGATAAAGGACCAAACATGATGGCCTCTCAGTATCTGTATTGAAAGCCATGATGCCCAAAGTAAAGAGAGAGAGTAAGACAGAAGGTGCCTGCCACATGGCAGGGGGTGGGATGGGTTGGGGGTGTCGGGAGGGATACTGGGGACATCGGTGGTGGAAAATGTGAACTGGTGGAGGGATGGATTCTTGATCATTGTATGACTGAAACTCAATTATGAAAGCTTTGTAACTGTATCTCACAGTTACAGTTTAAAAAAATCAAAAGGACTTGGATCTTTTGGGGGTCAGGATGTAGTTTAGTGGTAAAACACTTGCCTTGCATGTGTAAGGTCTTCACATTACCAACAATAGCAGAAAGGACTGTGAAAAGAACCATGCCCAGCAACAACAGAAAAGTGAGAGAATCTTGTGAATCCTCCAAGTCTGGGTTTGGAATCCTCTGAGCTATGCGCCCTATTGTCTGTCTCACCGACGACAGCTACATTCACCGCAGAATGTCTCACTCAGGCCACACAGTGGAACCAGACAGGGTAGAGCCCTCAGGCCCAGTCTGTATTGGCCCCTTCTCAACAGGAAACCAGTGGGTCCCTGAGCATTTTCCGGAGACCCCAGGGTTTGTCTCCAGTCTGGAAGGTTCACCCTCTCTACCTCCTATCACAGCAAAAGACTCCACCTGGGTCTAAGAAGAGGGACCCACCCTTGGTGACCCTAAGAACGTGACAGAGGTCAGGGGGAGCCCACTTGCCTCCACCACCCCCAGTCCACACACCCTTCTTCCCTCACCCCTACCCAGAAGAAGCTAGGGTTCCTGGGGTTCCCCAAAGTCTGGGTTTCCTGGAAGGCAGGATAAGGTGGGAACAGTCCATTGCTCAGTGAAAAGCTGGGTGAGTCACCTCTGCTGGGTGCGAGCCTGGGGTAGGACAGAATGACTTCATGGAAACTTCCTTTCAGGGCTGACCCCCTTAAAGGCCCAAGACCCAACTGAAATGCTTTAGTCATGATGAGGGGAACTCCCTCCAAGTCTGGGGGTCCAATCTCTCTCCAATACTGGGATTTGTGCAGCGTTTACATGTCTGTTTTCCCCCCACACCCCAAGCAGGTTACTTATTCAATTAACAACTTTGTTTCATTTTAAAAATCAAAGAAGGATTGGAGAGAGAGTTATTTGCCTTGCACTGACCTGGGTCCAATCCTTGGTACCACATACAGTCCCTTGAGTCTTGCCAGGAGTGAACCCTGAGCACAGAGCCAGGTATTAGCAGTACTGAACACAGCCAGGTATCACCCACCCCGCAAACCAAACCAAACAAAATAGACAAGAAAGGCCAGAGAGATAGCACTGGCCTTGCATGCAGGAGCCCAACTCCATCCCAGCATCACATGGTCCCCTGCAGACAACAAGGATGGCCCCCCAAGCACAGAGCTGGGGTAGCCTCTGAGTTACCCAAAAGCCATGTAAATGAAAGACAAAGCAAGTTCTGGAAGTGGAGCGTGGATGGCCACACAACTACATGAGTGTGCTTAATGCTACACTACTGCACTCAGGCAGATGTTCTGCCTATTTTATTGCAATTGAAGTGACAAAACATAAGGGGCTGGAGAGAGAGGACACAGGTTAAGGCAATTGCCTTGCATTTGACTGACCCCAGTTTGACTCCCTAGCATCAATATGATTCCCCAAGTAACCACCAGAAATGACTCCTGAGCACAGGGCCAGGAGTAAGCCTTGAGCACCACTGGCCATGGCCCAAAAACAACAACATTAAAAAAAAAAAAAACAGACAAAACACAAGCACTGTAGCACTGTCCTCCCGTTGTTCATCGATTTGCTCGAGCGGGCCCAGTAACGTCTCCATTTTGAGACTTGTTGTTACTGTGTTTGGCATATTAAATACATCACAGGTAGCTTGCCAGGCTTTGCCATGCGGGCAAGATACTCTCGGTAGCTTGCCGGGCTCTCCAAAAGGGGCAGAAGAATCGAACCCAGCTCAGTCGGGTTGGCTGCGCACAAGGCAAACGCCCTATCACTGTGCTATCGCTCTAGCTCAGACAAAACACAAAACACAAATTTAGTATAAAATTTTTCAAACACACATTTTGGTAGAGTATATTGGTTCAATGAATTTCCATATACCCATCATCACCAAGATGTTTGTAATACTTGCTTCACTTTTCCTTATAATTCTTTTTTTCTGTCTTTTAGTTGCTAATGTATTTTATTTTATTTTCGAGGTCTCCATAATTGAAGCATGCTCTTGATCCCTAGCTTACATCCCTGGTTTTTTGTTATACATTTTAAAGAACACAGCAGGGGCCAGGGATAAGTTCAAAGGACTGGAGCACAACTCTCACATGTTGGGTACCCAAATTTGATCCCCAGAACCACATGGTTTCTCTAGCACCACTGTGTGTAACACAGGTGGCCCCCAGGACCTCTGGGAAAACCAAAAGCAAAACAAAACAAAACAAAGTTCATTCCAGATATGCCTTTTCACCTCTAGGCTGGTAACAACAACAACAAAAAAAGTGAACATCTTCATAGTTACCTCAATTCTACATTCACACCATATACAAAGAATAGATTTAAGTAATTCTCTTTCTCTTGGAGGATTTTTAAATGACAGTGCTACCAAATTACAACCTCAACCTATCTGGCTCCATTTCTTATTTCCTACTGTGCTGCATGACATTTTCTGCTTTCGGTACACTCTGACTCCACGAAAATTCTAGCTTTGCTTTGCTCACTGTAATTTCCCCAGGCCTAGAACATGCCTGGCACATATGAGACATCTTGATAAATCTTTGTCAAATAAATAAGTCTGTAAATAACTTATCTGCTGCAACATAAGAGATAAAATAATTTTAAAATAAACAGAGAAAGGAGATGAATAAAAATAAGAGGAGCCCGGGAATATGAAATAAAATAGATCTAGGAGCCTCACCAGTTTGACTCTGAGCTCCCTAGCAAGTAAGGCAAAGAAACAACTTTTTTAATTTGGTACACTTAAATTGGGTGTTTATCACGAGCCAGACATTGTACCAGGAGTGGGATCCAGTGGAGAACAAGGCGAAGACGCTCCCTGCTTTATAGGAGTTCCTATTCTAGTGGGAAAGAGAAGATAAGCCCTTACGATCCATGAAATCCTTACAAATCCAGATACAGTCAATGCTAGGAAGCCTATAAGAGCCTCAGAGCAGATGAGGAGGTCTGGAAGGGGTGACCAGAAGTTTCTCAGAGAAGGTCACATTGATGACTTCGAGTGGACTGACTTATAGTTCCCCAAGGACATCCCCATCAGGAGTCTTAGACTGTACCTTATTTGTTGTTTTGTTTTGGGTTTTAAGGGACCACACCCTATCAGTGCTCAGGGCTTACTTCTGGGTCTGTGCTCAGGGGACCATATGTAGTGTCGGGAACTGAACCCAGAAAATCCGTCCACTGTGCTCAATATAACTCTTGTCATCTTATTTGGAAAAAGGATTTTTGCAGATGTAATTAAGGTAAAGACTTCAGCTTGGGGCTGGCGAGACAGCTGAAGGCTTTCTCAAAGCACAGGCCAGGCATATGCTTTAAATGCAGGAAGCCTGGGTTTAACGCTCTGAGCACTGCCATGTGTGGGCCAAAATAATAAGCCAAAAATGCAAAGAACCCTCCAAGATGAGTCTGGGTCCTAAATTAAATGGAAAATATTCTCCAAAGGAAAGGAGACTCAGAGTAGAGAGAAGAGATCCTTGTGAAAATGGAGTCGAGAGGGCTCAAGTTGAATTCTGAAGGCCTCCGTCAAGGAAGGCCCATGTTGGTCTTATGGGTTGGCTACACTCTGCATGCAGGGATTGTCTCACATAACCCTCACTGTCAGGCACTCCATTTTTCACAGGAGGAAGTTGAGGCAGAACAAGATCACTCATCTAGAAAGTAGAAAGAGTGTGCAAACCCAAATCTGGTCCAAGAGGCCCTGGTCTCTCTGGGTCTCTTTACCATCACCCTTACAGCTACAGCTGAGAGCCACTCAGCACTTTCTGCAGGTTTTGACTCCGGCCTGATCCCAGCCTGCCAGGCCTCATGGGATCCTCACCACAGGACATGCACAGACACCATCATATCTGGCAGCAGTGTCACCTCATCTGCAAGAGAGACCACAGTGAGGATCAAAGGAGCAGCTTCTGGGGCTGGAGTGATAGTACAACGGGTAGTATATTTACCTTAAATGTGGCTGTCATGGGTTCTATCCCCACCATTTCATATGGTCCCCTGGGCACCACCAGGAATAATTCCTGAGTGCAGAGCCAAGAGCATCACCAGATGTAACCCAGAAAGCTCCACACCTCCTGCACCCCCCGAAAAGAAAAGAAAAGAAAAGAAAAGGAGCCATTTCTGGCCCTAACACAGAGGACATGCTCCGTTTGTGTTGATCATTTTCATGACCAGTATTATTGAGGATTATAGCCTGGATCCCTGAGCCATAATAAAGCCCTGCAGTCATAATAAAGTTTTTGTCTTACTCACCAGACGGCCGCTGCAGAGGGATGGGGATCTGCTTGCAAGTTACTGGGACCCGGGGGGTTACCTGTGGCTCGGGCTCTATCTAAACCCAGTGGGCAGGAGCAGAAGGGGCCAGGGATGTACTGGGAAAGCTTCTTGGAGCAACTGTGGAAGTGGTACTTGGCGGGTGACTTTCCAGGTGGCCGTGCCAGGAAAGGACCCCGGGGGAGGGCTCTGGCTGGTGCCCGTAACATTGGGGAGCACAGTCAGTCTGTGGCCATCGGTGGCAATTTAACAGAAGAGGACGTTGAGGCCCAGCCAAGATGGCAGGGGGAGGTGTTGAACCCCCCACCCCCACACACCACCGCCTCTACTAACCCACAGCCACTCCCTCCACCTTTGTAAAATTCATCTTTGATTTTGGTCCACGGGGAGCTGGAACTACTTCCAGGGTCACTGCGATGCTCGGGGGACTGTGTGGGAATGAGGATTAACCCCGGACTTCCATTGCAGAGCTCTCAGCTGCCCCCCTTGCAGCTCTGTGAGGAGTGGAGCCCCCTCCCCCCCATACACACACACGCATCTCCCTTTGCGGCAGCTCACTGGCTTGCTTGCTGGACCATGTCATTACATACTTGAGTCTTCCTCAGCCTGGTAGCTCTCACTCCCCGCTAGGCAGGTCCGGGATCACAGCACTGTCCTGCCTCTAACCAGACCAGCATCTGGTAAGAGCAAGGAGCTGCACTGGGACTCACATAAGGATCTGGCCATGTCCAGCCTCTCTGCCTGGGCTTCTAAGGGAGTCCCCCAGCCCCCAAATTCTGTCCTGTTATGGGAGAACCAAGAGAGCTTCCCCTATTCTGGGGCTTGGATCTTCTGCAGTCCCTGTGGCCACCTCCACCATCAGAGGAGAGTGGGTGCATGTCTGCAGAAAGGCCTGGGTTGGGGCTGTGGGGGTCGAGGGGAGGCGGTGCAGAGGTCAGTTGCACCTCTGGGAGACCCAGGTCGATGTCACCTAAAATAGAACAAGGGTGACACTAGCAGTCACTTGCATAGCCTAGCATGACTTACTCCCTTCCATCCTCGTGACTTGCTGTAATTGCATCCCTATTTTGCAGATGAGAACATGGAGGCTGTGTCATTTGCTGAAGCCCCTGGAATCCAGGCTGAGCCGGAGTGTCTGACCCTGAGTTCTTACGCACTCCAGCCTCTGCTGCCTCCGTGGAGCCAGGAAAACACAACAGGTGTGATACTTTCTAAAACAGAGGCGAGAACCCTTCAAAAACAGAAGTGAGAACCCAGCCCAGGGCCTACCTGGAGCTATGCTGCATCTCCAGCACCCAAAAAGTCAAATTCTTTATATGGGCACAGGAAGCAGGGCCCCAGGTCTAGACTGCTCACCCCTTGCCCTGAGCTCCTTGCTACAGTGCATATGTCTCCAGCACAGTCAATATTTGCCAAATGGATGAGTAAGCAGGGCGGGGAGACAGTTCAAAGGGTTGGAGCACAGGGTGTGAGTGGAGGAGGCCTGTGCCATTCCTTCCTCCACACTCCCTGGAGCCCTGCATCCGGAGTAGCCCCTCAACACTGCCCGATATCACTGCAAAATCCAGAGTAAATATATATACATATATATGTATAAATGTGTATATGTATGTATATATGTGTGTGATATATATGTATACGGGCTGGAGCAATAGCACAGCGGGTAGGGCGTTCGCCTTACAAGCGGCCAACATGGCCGACCCGAGTTCGATTCCTCCGCCCCTCTCGGAGAGCCCGGCAAGCTACCGAGAGTATTCGATATGCCAGACACAGTAACAACAAAGTCTCCAATGGAGACGTTACTGGGCCCGCTCGAGGAAATCGACGATCAACGGGAGGGCATGTACATATATATATGAATTAGTGGACAAACTTTGGCATGAAAGCCCAGGCCCCTTTATCTCTCAATATTACCATGCTTTCTCTATCCTCTTACCATATTTGATATTGAGAAGTCTTTCCACATTTTACCACCTTTGCAGTTGAGTCAGTATATTTCACAACTGCTATCAGGAAGATGACCATTCATGATGGAACTGTTACTGCCTAAGGAACAAGCTTGAATCATGGTTTGTTTTTTTTTTAATGTACACACAGATGATGCATGATATGACAAACCTTTTCCAATGAGGCAAACTTAGTGATTTCTAAGTTTTCTACTAAAAACATAATGATTTAATTGCTTGATCACTTAAATGTAATCAGTTAAACATAATCACTTCAAATGATTCAATTAATCACTAAAAACGTAGTGATTTAAGAGCAGCCTTAGTGGCTTGCCAGTGTCGTGGGCAGGGTCAGCGGCTCCTGAGGGGAGGCTGTGTGGTTCTGATCTGTGACAACTCTCTGCCCAGCATGCCGTGAGCATCAGCACCACAAACGCAAACAAGCCTGAGAGCTTCCCAGGCTTCACATTCATGATCTGCTACGACCTAGAGAATCACCAGTGGGGGCTGGAGCGATAGCACAGCGGGTAGGGCGTTTGCCTTGCACGTGGACAACCCGGGTTCGATTCCCAGCATCCCATATGGTCCCCTGAGCACCCACTGCCAGGGGTAATTCCTGAATGCAGAGCCAGGAGTAACCCCTGTGTATTGCCAGGTGTGACCCAAAAAGGAAAAAAAAATAGAGAATCCCTAACTACATGTTATTCTTCTCCCCTTCTGTCTATCGGGAAACTGAGGCGGGGAGCCAAGTAGCTTTCCCAAGGTCACCCAATCGGTGAGGAGCAGAGCCGAGACTTGGCCTGCCCAGAGTTTCACCCCGGAGCATGGGTGCTAACACTGGGTACCTGTGAAAGCAAAGAGAAACATGGGGTTTCCACACATCAGTCAGCACTTACTGAGTACCCACTCTGTACTGATGAGCCCTGAGCTGTGGGCAGGGGCTATCTCAGTGCAAAGGCCACAAGGTGCCCAGATCCTATGGATGAATACAGCAACATCTCCGACCACATTAACTTAAACATGTGCAAGGTGGGTCACTTTATGTGCCCATGAGAGCAAAACGCAGGCCGTCAACAGTGAGGACAATCTAGGAGGGCTTCATGGAGATGGTGGTTAAAACCAACAGCCTCTTACAGGGCTTCAGTTAGGGGCGCCTTTGGCAGAATCTGCAAGGAGGTAGGACTTTGTCTCTTCCTGGCTCTCCCAGCTACACTAGCCCAGTTGTGGGTCCTGGCCCCACTCCCCAGCTGAGATGAGATGAGTCAGGAGAACACAATGCCTGGAACTTCCTGGGGGACAGCTCAGTTGCTTTGGTCTCCCAGGACAGGGGCAACCACAAAGTCTCACGGGTCCCTGTGCAGAGGCCTCAGTGGGCCTGGAAGCCAGAGTTGACGGTGCACCCTGACTGCTCCCCGCAGGGTGGTTCTGGGTCCCACGCTCCAGCCTTCACTAGCCGTGACCTCCGCTCCGACTTCTCCGGGTGTGGTTGTTGGCAGTGCTGACCCCGCAGGGCTTCCTCTGAGGATTCAGGCCTGAGACCCACCAACCCAGTGCTCAGCCCTGGGCCAGGTAGCCTCTGAGCACTCAGGCATGGGTGCTGTTTGGTTGGGGCACCGTGCTGGTGCAGGGCAGCAGGAGGGACCCTGCAGGGACCAGAGTCAGCTGTCAGGTGTCTGGGAGCAGTAGACAAAGGAACCTTCTTGTCTGAGTCTCAGTGGAAGCCTCTGAAGAGTGGGAAGAATAGTGAGAAGAACTGAGGGTGCCTCATGGTGTCGGGGCTCAGCACAAGCCTAACAACACAGTGCAGGTACCTTAAAAAAAATGTCAGATTTTGTGATTTGTTTAACAGTGGCAAAAAAAAAAATTCTTCCCATGTGTCCATTTCTTAGACAGGAATAAAGCAGAGAGAGGTAGAGAGTTTGCCCCAAGTCCCCCACTGGGGATCAGAAAGTGAGGCCTGACAGAGGGGTCTTGGGTACCATCACCGGCTCTGAGGAAGAATCATAGACTTGTGGGTTTGTGCTCAGGATGGCTCCCCAGGAGGCTTGAGTCCACCCCAGCAGCTCCCAGGTTTCCATCTCCCAGTCTGATGCGTCCGATGTGATCACCATGTTCCAGGGGAGCATCTGCCTTCCTGCTCCGAGTCCTGAGTGGGGAGGTATACCCCAATTCCTGCACCACGTGTACCCAGTATGATTTCTCTCTCTCTCTCTCTCTCTCTCTCTCTCTCTCTCTCTCTCTCTCTCTCTCTCTCTCTCTCTCTGTGTGTCCCCTTATGGGGACTCCAGGCTATGAAACTTCTGGATGCCACCCAAGAGATCTGACAGGAATGTCTCACAGAACTTCAGTGTAGAAATGGTGAATATAGATGGCGAGTGAGCCCCCGGCATCCTGCTTTTTTGCCTGTTCCTTCCTAGTCCACTTCTGTGTTCCATGTAGTTGGGTAAGGTGCCAGCCTTACAGCAGAATCCAGTGCAAGAATGGGCATACTGCAAAGCAAGGACTGGTCAATCAGAAAACACCTTCCCCATGGTGATTGGTTCAGGGATGGCAAGTAATTCAAGATAAGCCAATCAGAATTTTCTCTGGGACTTTTCACTCAGACTTTTCCCACCAGGGCCAAGTCATTGGCAGGACATGAGCCTGGGACTCCAGGCATATACAGACCTGACAAATGCTGAGGAGGCAGAGTCCTGAGAACAAACTGATGGTTCAGTGGCTGAGTCAGAACCTTCCCTTTTATGGAATTGCTTTTCTATCTCGACTAATAGGGCCCTTTCTCTCCCGCTGAGTTGGGAATTTCCTGTTCTTTTATCTCATCTCCAAGCACCACTGCTGCCTCCTCCCCATTCCAAGGTCTGGAAGAGGAGCCCGCCCAGCACAGGGCCACCCATCTGCTCATTTATGAACTCAGGTTACTCACCTACTGGTTGGTCTGTGGAAAACAGCTCACCCAGCCCCTCCTCACCGGTGTGCAGGTGAGGACACTGGTCCTGGGAAGAACTGTGTCCATCTGGCCCAACCCCAGGAGCAGGGGTCTGATTTGGCTCTTCTGAGCCCTCCTGGGCCCATGGATGACTTCCAGGGGTTTCCCAATATTTCTGATGTCCCTGCCCTACCCAAACATTTCTCTGTTTTGGTTTTTCAAGGGAGTTGTCTATGAATTTTGAACAGGACTAGATTCCTGAATCTGCTGTATCCTGGCGGGGTAACCCTGAGCATTCCACGTCCTCTCTTGGAACCTCAGGTTTTTTATTTGCCAAATGCAATTCGTGATGACACCAATTCCCCGGGAGATCCAGGTGACAAGGAAAGGAGATGGTATAACAACAGCCCACAGTCCAGGGGGAGTCAACACATGGGGAAACTATGACTTTCTGGAAAGGTTTTATGTTTGAAAAATAAAGAGGCAATGCTTTGGGCCCCTCCTCTGGCCTCTGCAGACAGCGGGCGAAGAGCCCGGCCCTCTAGCGCCTCCCAGTGCTTGGCTCTGCAGAATCTGGTGCTTGTAGGGGTCCCCCTCCCTCAACCACACCTGACCCCCGACTACTGTGAGTCAGCCTCATTCCTTAAGCTACAGCAAAAGCCACAAGTCATTTCCTGGAGGCCCTAGACAAAGGACCTAGAACCCAGAGTCCAGGAACTGGACCTTTATGGGCGTCAGACCTGATAAGGGTGAAGTTGGTCTGAGTCAGCCAGGAGCAGCTGCTTCGTCACTGCCCAAACTCTGTCTGCTTCCAGCCCAACCTGGGCCCCAACGCCTCTCTGTTTGCCGCCAGCACCCCTGACAGCCCCCATGCACACACAGTCACACTTGCTGCTGGCTTCCATTCCACCTTCTGGCACCATCTCCAAGAGAAACACGCTGAACATTTTCTCTGGGAGCAGCAGTGAATCTGCAGTTTTGTTAGTCTGCTTACAAGTTCTCCTGGGTTGGGGAGTCGAGTCGGGGAGGCAACAGTGGTGAAAGTGAAATAGGCAGGATAGGGAAGGCCCCTCCCAAGGCAATGACAAACGCCGACCTTGCAGAAAATAGGAAAAACTGGAACGAAGGCCTGAAAAATCCTCACCTATCTGCAGCAACAGACCCAGAGAAGCTCCTGCAGAAACGACCAGGAAAGGAATTTCAAAGAAGACCATCACCACTCCCAATCTTCTGGTAACCTCCTTAGCAACGGACTTTGACCCACATGGGGGCAGGTTGGAGAAACCCTATAAAGGCCACCTTGAACAAAGAAAGGGTGCGAATATGCTGCCTGAGCCCACATGCTGCTTGTGCCCACGTGGCCGAGCACATGCGGTGCCTGAGCACCTGTGTTGCCCACATCTCCCCTCTTGAGATGTGGACTTTCATGCTTTCATATCTAACGCTGGGATGTGTGTAGGGGCTCTCTCTGCCCTTGGAGAAGCCCGAGTTCTCTCTTGAGCACATTACTCTCCACTCTCTCCCACTTTTTTTTCCTTTTTACCTTCAAAACCTCCAAATAAAATATGTTTTACTTCACTGCTTGTCTACTCCTGAAATTCTTTTCTGCCAGGTGAGACAAGAACCCAGTAACCCTGGGTCCTGGGTGGCTGAGGCAGATCGGGAGAAAGCGACGTCTTTCTCCTCCCACTTCACATGAGCCACCCATGGGGCCCACTGACATCCAAAGGAGGGGAAGGGGGGAGGGAAGTCAGTCCGGGGTGCAGCCTGCCCCTGGCCCCCCAAAGCCCAGCTCTGGTTCCCCGTCCTCCACCTGGCAGCTAGAGCCACTCCTGGAGTCCCACTGTCTGTCCCGGCCCTGCTCCAGACGATGCTGCAGCACCTGGGGTCTCCTCCTCCCGCCCAGGCCTCTTTCCTGTTCTGCTCCTAGTTCTTGGAAAGAGTGGCTCCCATTGCTGGATCTTGGCAGCCAGGCCCCAGAGGGCAAGAGGGGGTCAGAACTGGTTGGGTGAGTGGCAGGTGGTTTAAGGGAGGGCTGCCCAGAGGGGGTGATGTTTGAGTTATCCAGATATACTGATAAAAGTGAGAGCAGGGTCAGGTGGTGACTCTGAGGGCTGGGGAACATACCTGGGATGCCTCAGGCCCCCAGGTTGGATCCCCTGCACCATTCCCCAGTCCAGCCCTCCAGCACTGCGGGGTGTGGCCTTGGTGGGCCCCCGAACACCACATTCCTGGCCAGTCACACTGGGTCAAGTGTCACCAGGAGTGATTTTGGAGTGATTTTGGAGTCCCCAAGCACTGCTGGGGTGCCCCACCCCCCAATTAAGAAAGACAAAAAGAAATCAGGTGATTCTTCTCCCCAAACCAACAGGTCCAACAAGGAATGTCTCCTGGCAGCAGTTTCTGGTGTAAAGAGCAGAGGGCTCGGGCCATGTGTGTGACCATCGGCATGGCCCCTCTCGCATCCACTTGGCAAAGTTGGGCTGTGGTCACCTGCAAGGGGTATCCAGGGAGGAACAGGGGGGCTGAGTCAGAGACTGCTGGGAGATGCGTGAGGGGCTCTCCGGGGTCTCTGCTGCTCCTCTGCTCCAGTGAGAGGCAAGGCGGGCGCTGGGGCACTCAGGGCCAACTGCGCAGAGTTCCCAACTGTTCAAGCCTGCAGTTTGCTGGCAGGAAACTCTCGGCACGAAGGGCGGAAGACAGAAGCACTCAATGGCAAAGCAAAGAGCACGGTGACGGACAGTCGAAGGTCTGAGGATTGGTGGAACCTGGACAGCCTGATGGGAGCGGCAGAGGCTCTGAACCCTCTCTAAGGGCACCCACTCAGGATGTCACAGAAGGGGAAACTGAGGCTGGATGGGGGTGTGTCAGCCTTAGGTTCTCATTTAGCTCTTTATTGTAAGCTTATTGCATTGATTGAGGACAGTCTCCGAAGTGCCGAGCCGATGGCCAGGCCTCACCAACTGGGTCTTTGTCACTCACGTGCACACTCAAGCAGGCACATGTTCTACAGCTTTCTGCAAGTGTTTCACAGCCACTCACCGACCTGGGCTAGTTTCCAGAAACTTCCATCTCCCTGCCACACCCAGTGACAGCTGGTCAGTTTTCCTATCTCTATAATTATGCTTTTCTTAGAAATTCCCACCCATTTAAAATAGAACAACAAAAAAAATGTAAATGCCCAGGACAACGTGTGCTTTCTCCCAGGCCTGCAGAAGGGAATGCAGGAGGGCAGGGAGGGTGTGTCTGTTCGTCCCACAGGCCCAACACGGCATAGGGGTCAGACGTGCTAGGAGGACAGTGGGCAGGGTGGGCTATGTTCTTCAGACAGAAGTCGGGGGAGAGAGGGGAGAAAAAGCTCAGTGGGCTGACAGAAACTGTGCGTGCAAGAGCCCTGGTTTCGATCCCTGGCACCACATGGTCCCCTGGGCGCCCTGAGTGTGCCATCTACTGAGCTGGGAGCAGCCCCCAAATCCTGCCGGATAGGGTCTACACCAGAAAGAAAACCCAAGAGGCAGCAGAAACAGCCACTACTCAGTTCCCTTCCAACACGTGCTGTTTGCCCCTGGAAGGGGGTGTCAGGAGACCCTTGCACCCCTAAAACCAGAGTGTGAGGAGCAAAATGCAGGCACCTGGGAAGGGGAAGTTCAGGGCTGGGGGATCCCTGCCTCTGCCCCCACCTGCTGGGCTGGGGACCAGACAGATCAAGCTTTGGCTGAAGGACTCTCGGTCTCCACCTTCCTCGAGGCTGCAGAGGCTCTGGTGAAGCTTAGCATGAGCATGTCACAGGGGTTCCCCGGGAAAACATAGCCGGGTGGACTCACACGTGACTGGGAAATTGCCTTCCAGATGAGCCAGCGGGAGCAACCGCTCCCCATCCCCCCGTCCCCCACAAAGGAGCCTAGGCACCCTCCTATCCTTGGTGTCGGCAGCAGTGAGAGTGAACGCCCAGCCTGGCCCGACATGAGAGGGGGGGCTGGAGAGCAGGGACCTTGCAGGTGACCCCGTCTGAGGAGAGGAGCATGAAGAGGAGCCCCCAACCCCCTGCAGAAGTGAGGGCAACATGAAGCTGGATTTCCCTGGACCATAATGAGGTGACTTCAGGTCAGTGTTTCTGATTGGTAGGGAAGGGTATGTGAGGAGAAAGCCCAACTCACGGCCGAGCCTGCGACAAGTGGGGTGCACAGGGAGGCTGTGAGGTGCCCCCCGGCTTCCAGCAGAAGGCTCCCACTGGAAGCCCGGTTGGCTCTCTCTGGCCCTGGGCACAGAGGCATGAGGGGTGCTGGGGGGAGGGAGGGCCTGGGTGTGAAGGTCCCTCTACCCCAATTCCTCTAGTGCCTGGGGTGCAGGATCGAGGACAGCTTGGCATGACACAGACACACAAGCTCTCTCGGAGCCGACACTGACTCACCCGCACACGAAGCTCTGGACCCTGGTGACAACACCAGGCTGCACAGCAGGGCGGGTCCGTGAGGGAGGCGGGAGTGGAGTAAAAGGAATTTAAGTCATTCTTTTCCCAAAAAAGGGGGGAAAAGTGTTTGTTTTTTTTTTTTTTAATAGGAGCTACCTCCTGCGGGGGCCCAGTTGGGGGAGGAGGGGCTGGTGGCTCCGTGTCAGGCTGGCCACATGTTGCTTGGATGATTTCAGCCTGGCATGTGAGAGCCCTGGCTTCATTCCCTGGCACCACATGGTCCCCTGAGCACCACCAGGAGTGGCCTTGAGCACTGAGATGGGAGTAGGCTGGGATAATGCTGGGTGTGGTTAAAAAAAAAAAGAGAGAAAGCACTTTTTTCCCCTCTCCCATTTTAACTCAGAAACCCAGCTGTATCTTCCTAATTGATAACATGTTACAGCTTAATCAGTAGCAGATTTCCTTCACGGTAGTATATTAACTAATGATATCTTGGAATCAATGGCATCTGAGGCTGGTGAAATGCGGCCCGGGTTTCAGACGTGCTCTTTGTACGACACTCAGACATGCCACATGCATACAGAATAAAGGTTTCCTTCGACCCCATTCTCCAGGGAACCCCATGCCCCGGTGGCTGCCTTCGCCTGTGAAACTGGCTTTCTGTTTTCATTCCCTTCCAATGCCACAAGCAGCCCGGTCTCCCCCGCCCCCTCCAGCTCACCAGACAAATTAATGCTCCACTGAAGCCAAATCTGTATTCCAGGATGGAGGACCCTCACTGGGCTACTGACGCCCTTGCTGCCCAGCCCCCTCAGAGGGAATCACTCGTGGCTCTGTGCTCAGGAAGCCGGACTCGGAAGACCAAATGGGATGGAGCCCAGGTGGGCTGTGTACACCCTCCTATTATTCTCGCCTTTTCCAAAACTGTGTGTTCCCTGTGAGATTGTACTTTTATTACTTGCAAGTGAATTTTGCAAGTGATAGGACCGGGAAGGGGCTGAGGAGGAAGCAGTGGGGCCGTGGAAACTGGCTTTGCTTCTGCTGAGCTGCACATGTCAGAATGTCATACCTCTTGTCAGGGGACCATGCGGTGCTCAGGATCAAACCTGCGGCTCCTACAAGCAGAGGAAACCAGGACTCCAGCCCTTTGCATCTCCTCCCCTGACCCTAACTAATGGCATGGACCACCAGCTGCCCTCACTCGGCTCCATACCAACTCAACCAAACTGGGAAGAAGGCAGCACATCATTGCCCAATGCACCTGTACCAAGTCCCAGGAACTGTTTGAGGCTGGCAGGGGCCGCGGCCTTCAGCTGTAGGGGTTTTTTGCTTGTTTCTCAACTTTGGGGCTATACTCAGCAGTGCTTACTCCTGGCTCTGTGCTCAGGGATCTCTCCTGCTTGGGCTTTAGGCACCAAGTGGGGTGCCAGGGTTGGAACCTGGCCACCTGCATGCAAGGCAAACTCCAGCCTGCTGGACTAGTTCTCTGGCCCTGTGAGAAATTGTGACAACTGCATTTTTCAAAATGCACCTGGTCATCGCCTGTGCCTCAGTGGAGCCATCTGAAACCCAGTCTGGTCTATAGTCCAGCAAGCACAGGGCTCCTCCACCAGACCCCGATGCCTCCTGGGAGACACCCGCCCTCCCTTCGGCTTCAGACAAGATTTGCTTTGTCCCGTGTCTACCTTCGCGGCAGCCATGGCGGGGAGGGGGCACCCTTGCACAGAAGACTGAAAGGCGAGGCCGGAGAAGGAGGCGGGAAACTCACCCGCTGGGGGCCGCTGGCTATGAATGAGGCTTCTGTTTGCCTTCACTGTGTGTCTGGAATTTTGTAGGAAAACAATAAACTGGAAGGAGGTGAAAGCATGTTCCCCAGAGCGAGGCTGCCACGCTGGCCCCCCTGGCCCCACGTTATAAAAGACTTGCTTTGTTTGCAGCCAAGCTGAAGAGAAGCTGGGGGAGAAGCTGAAGTTGGGGGGAGCTCAGGTGCTTGGGGACCATGAGGAAAAGTCGGGAGCCCCATCAGAACCTGGGGAGCTTCAGCCGCTGATCTAACAAACGTTCCCATCTTGGAAGGAAGCTGTGTTGCGTGCCACAGGCTCTCTGCAGAGTGAGAGTTTGTGTGTGTGGGGGGGGCAGGGGGCGGGAGGGTGTCCCAGAGCATCTGTGCCTTTGACCTTCTCTCTTGCTGTCTGCAGGCGGTGGGGTGGGGGGTGGAGGGGCGGCAGGGCCTTCCCGTCATGCTTCTATTGTTGGGAGAGTGACAGTCCTGGAAAGGGAGAAGGGGAGCGACTGCCTGGCGGGCTGGGCCCTGAGAACAAAGCTGCTGGGGCCTGGCCTGGGGCAGGGATCAGTCTAGGGGGGCCTCTGGCTGGCAACTGGGTTAGGGAGGGAGGGAGGGGGGGACAGGGGGTGGGAAGCAGCCCTTCAAGGGAGACTGTTGTTGCCTCCCAGCAGTTCTTGGGAAATCATGCAGGTATCAAAGCAGGTTCAGTCACATGCAAGGCAAGTACCCAGGACCCGAATGTCTTGCCTGCAGCTAAACCCGGTTGGATCCAGCACAGTGCGTGGCCCCCTGAACATCTCCGGGATTGATCCCTGAACAGAAGCCAGCATTAAGTCCTGAGCACTGCCAGGTTTTGCCCCCAACCGCCAACTAATCAATCAGTCAACAAAGGTAGAGAAAAGTAAATGTTATTAAGAAAATCTTAAGAGGGAACAAATTTACTGGATTGAACTTATTAAAACTGTATCATTACTGAAAAACAACAATATATAATGAGTCCACACCGGAAATCCTAGCCCCAGCAATTAGGCATGAGAAAGAAATCTAGGTCATAAAAATTGGTCAAGATAAACTATCACTATTTGCAGATGACATGAAAAAATATATATCAGACCCTAACCAATCCCCCCCAGATAAAAGCTTTTCGAAACAACAGACCAATACAAAATCAACACACAAAAATCTAACCATTCCTCCATGAGACAACAAACTAGAAGAGAAAAAAATTAAAAAAAAAAAACAACTTTTATTTTTTGGTTTGGGAGCCACACCTGGCAGTGCTCAGGGGTTACTCCAGGCTCTTTACTCAAGAATCACTCCTGGTGACCATATGGGATGCCAGAGACCAGGTAAGTCACGTGCAAGGCCAGTGTTATCTGCTATGTTCTCTCTCTGGTCCCCCAAAACAACTTTTTTTAATTAATTTTTTAATTTTTTTGATTTTTGGGGTCATACCTGAAGATGCACAGGGGTTATTCCTGGCTCTTCACTCAGGAATTACTCCTGGCAGTGCTCAGGAGACCATATGGGATGCTGGGAATCGAACGCGGGTCGGCTGCGGGCAAGGCAAACACCCTACCCGCTGTGCTATCGCTCCAGCTCACAACTTTTAATTTGCATCCAAAAGCATCAAGTACCTAAGAGTCAAGTTAACAGTGAAGGCCAAATACTTAGACATAAAAAAAAAAATCTGTCACTATTAAAAGAAATAAAAAAACTACAGCAGGCAGGACACTTGCCTTGCATGTGGGCAACCTGGATTTGATCTCTGGCATTACTTCCAGTCTCCTAAGCCCCACCAGAAATGATCCCTGAGCATGGAGCCCTGAGCACTACTGAGTGTGGCTCAAAAACAAAACAAAACAAAAAAAGAAAGAAATAGAAGAAGACACAAGAAAGCGAAGAAATATTTCATGTTCATGAGCTGGAAGAACTGAAATTGTTAAAATGACCATATTACCAAGAACATTATACAGATCCAATATAATCCTTTCCAAAATTCCAATGACATTCTTCAAGGGCAGAGACAAGCACCACTAAAATTTGTATGAAAACATAAATCTCCCAGAATAACCAAAACAATTGAGGAAAAAATAAAGAAAAAAAGGCACCACAATCCCTGACTTAAAACTTCTTATTCTCTGACTTAAAACGACCAAGTTTTGTTAGTCGAAACATTGTGCTACTTGAAAATCAGACTTTCAGACTAATCAAATAGAAGTGAGAATCCAAAGGCAGCTCCTCAGATGTTCTGACAGTTAATGACAAAGAAGCGAGGTGATAAAAGGGGAGGTACAAAAACCTCTTCAACAAACAGTGCTGGGAAAACTGGATAGTCATGTGCAAGAGTAAGAAACTTGGACCCCTATTTCACACTATACACAAAAGTTAACATAAAGTGGATTAGTAAAGTAAAAGTAAGTAAAGGCCCTCCCGTTGATCATCGATTTGCTCGAGCGGGCCCAGTAACGTCTCCATTGGAGACTTTGTTGTTACTGTGTTTGGCATATCGAATATGTCACAAGGAGCTTGCCAGGCTCTACCATGGGGGCGAGATACTCTCGGTAGCTTGCCGGGCTCTCCGAGAGGGGCGGAGGAATCGAACTTGGGTCGGCCATGTTGACTGTGTGCAAGGCAAACGCCCTACCGCTGTGCTATCGCTCTAGCCCTTTAATCCATAAAGTGGATTAAAGGCCTCAATACAGAGTTGAACACAGGCAGAACTCTTCATGGTACTGGCTCACCCTTTCAAGCCTATGTCTCCTTGAACACTTATCTTTGCTAGGTTGCTTTTTTCTGCTTTTCCACTCTGAGGAAGCCTGTGCTCTCTCCAGAACACAGGAGAATCTCCTCTCTGTTTTCTGCTTTTCCTCTCACGTTTTCTAAGTAAATTTAGTTCAATAAAAATTATCTTGCTTCCTCCTATGTTAATTGCAGCACTGTTCAGCATAGCCAGAATCTGGAAACAACCTGAGTACCCAAGAACAGACAAATGGATAAAGAAACTATGGCACATCTACACAATGGAATATTATGCAGCTGTTAGGAAAAACGAAATCATGAAATTTGCCTATAAATGGATGGACATGGAGAGTATCATGTTGAGTGAAATGAGTCAGAAGGAGAGGGACAGATACAGAATGACTGCATTCATTTGTGATATATATATAAAAAAAACCCAGAGTAGAAGACTAATAACCATGGCCAGGGAAAACAGGGGTTAGGAGGACTAGTCAATGGTTGGAACTAACCACAAGTGTGTGTGGGGCTGGAGGTAGGTGAGATAGAGACGAGACCAGTATGACAATAATAGCTGGGAATGATCACACTGGATAAGATCTGAGGGTTAAAAGTAGCTAAAGGGATGTTCTTGATATACTTTCAGTATCAGTATTGCAAACCACAATGCCTGGGAGGGGCGTGGGGGGAGGGGGATGGGGGTGGGGGAGAGAGAGAGAAGAAAAGCGCTTGCCATAGAGGCAGGTAGAGGGTGGGGGAGGGGGAGATGGGAAGGAACCTGGGGACAGTGCTGAGAAATGTACACTGGTGGAGAGATGGGTGTTGGAATATTGTATGGCTGAAATCCAATCATGAAAAGCTTTGTAAGGGTCTATCTCAGAGTGATTCAATAAAAAAGTTTTAAAAAAAATTTTATCTTGCTTCACTAAGGAAAAAAAAACTTCAAAAAACAAAACTTTTCTAATATTAACCTTTGAGAATTCTTCAATGATTAAACCTCACTGGCAAAGGGAACAAAAAGTAGAAAAAACAATGAGACAACAGCAAACTAAAACGTTTCTGCACTGCAAAACATTTGACACCTAAAATTGTAAGACACCTTATTAAGCACTGTAGCACTGTCGTCCCGTTGTTCATCGATTTGCTCGAGCGGGCACCAGTAATGCCTCCATGGTGAGACTTGTTGTTCCTGTTTTTGGCATATTGAATATGCTCCAGTAGCTTGTCTGCGGGCAGGATACTCTCTCTTGGTAGCTTGCTGGACTCTCTGAGAGGGATGGAGGAACTGAACCCAGGTCAGCTCCGTGCAAGGCAAACGCCCTACCTGCTGTGCTATCACTCCACACCTTATTAAATGGAAGAAAATATTTGCACACTATATATCTGAAAAAAGAAAGGACTAATAACCAAAGATGCATAAGACAAAGCTCAATAACAACAACAAAACACACCAAGAACTGTGAAGAGGGCATGAATAGCTACTTCCTCAAAGAAGATAACCACATGGTTAAATAAGCATATAAGTATTCACCAGCACTTACTATTAGGGAAATGAAATCAGAATGACAGTGAAACATCCCTCATACCAGTGATAATGGAAAATATTAAACAAACAAACAGATTTGGAAACAAACAGTGCTGGTTGTGATGTGGTGAGAAAGGAATCCTCATCAATGTTGGTGAAAATGTGGTCTAGTTTAATCTCAGTCTGGAGACTTCTCAGGAAATTAAAGTTAGAACTCCCACAAGACACAGTGATTCCACTCCTTGGTATCTGTCCAAGGACACAAAAATATTGACGGGAAAAGATAGATGCACACTTTCGTTCATTGCTCCACGATAATGACCAAGACTGCAAACAACTTAATTACCAACAACAGATTAATGGATAAAGAAGTTGTGGTAAATACACACACACACATACACCCACTACTCAGCTATAAGATGAAATCCTGCCTCTGTGGATGGAACTAGAAGGTGCTCTCTTAAGTGAAAAAAGTCATGAGGAGTAGAAAAAGTCACAAGGAGTAGGAAAAATGCTCTCTCATGTAGTATATAAAGAAGCAAAGCTTAAAATTTTCATTAAAGTAGCTAATGAAAACAAACCTTTGGATTTGGAGTACAGAACTGAGGTGTTTTGGGTGGGGGAAAAAGAAGCAAACTAAAAATGACACAAGGACAATGGTGCTGGGTTTTTGGCATTTGGGTGGTGTAGTAAGCACAATAACTTTGTAAACCAAAAGCATGAATAGTAACACAACTGGAAATCATCCACGTTATCGCAATAATTTAAAACAACAGCAGCAACAAACCCTAGTAAGTGAGCCCACGGAATTCAAACCTAGGTTGTTCAAGGGTCAATGAAGAAATATAAAACCTATAAGGACAAAGAAACAATGTGAATGAGTTTGCATTCATAAATAGTTCAGAACAAAGGGTATGTGTGTGTGTGTGTGTGTGTGTGTGTGTGTGTGTACATATAATGATAAAGCAAATGAGGAAAATATAAAAAAATTACTGACTTTGAGTAAAAGGTAAATGTGGGTTCCTTGGCCTAGTATTACAGCATAACTGAGTTTGAAATCATAGCAAATAAAAACTTAAAAAGAGAAAGCTGTCATATGTGTGCCGAATAAACTGAGGCGCTAGACCAGCTTTACATTCAGAAGACAGTCAAAGGGTCTGCACCAACTTTTTCCTAGGATAAATTCACCCAGAAACTGAGAAAACTTGGATCACTCCATTCCTCTCCCATTGGGTCACCCTGGAGCCTCTTCAGTTCCTGGTATGAAAAACATCCTGCTTGGATGAGAGCTTTGATCATAAAATATGCAATAAATGCCCCAAGCCTGAGATTGGAATCTTTGCAAGGAAAGTAGTTGATAACGTAGGACAGGAAGTAGGGAGCCTCCCTGGGAGGCCAAAGCAGGATCAACAGGCAAAAAATAAAACTCCCAGGGCAGGCAGCAGCGGGTGTTGCAGGGTTAGAGTTTGGGGTAGGGTAGGAGGGAGGTGACGGGCAAGCGAAGTCGATCCTGGCATGACGAGCTCCCTTTGAACGGGATGGGGGGCGGGGAGAGAAACTAGACTCCACATTTGGGGAAGGAGGGTCACTGGAAAAGTGATCTCGGGGCTGAGAGCAGGCGCTTCTTGGGGAGTTTTGGAAAACTGGGAGGGAAACAGAAAGGCAGGAAGCTGAGCGCCTGTGTGAGGACTGAGAGATTCATTCCCTTAATGCTTATTTCAGCATGCAGGGGCCCAGCCTTTGGCCTGTGGGAGGCTCTGACTATCTATCAACCTATCTCCCTCTCCCTCAATTATTTCTCCCCCAAATTCCCTCTCTCCCGTGTCCTCCCAAACCTCCATGCCAGTTATGATTGGCATAAGAGACTAGACACTCCCCACTTTCCTCCTTAACCTTCAGGATTCCTTCCAATTACATTCTCCAAACCCAACTGTGCCCCACCCTTCAGGGACTGCCTGCAAAGATCTGCCTCCTTCCATTCCTCAAGAAATTTGCTTCTGGGGCTAGAGCGATAGCACAGCGGGTAGGGTGTTTGCCTTGCAACAAGGTTGGCCCGGGTTCGATTCCCAGCATCCCATATGGTCCCCCGAGCACCGCCAGGAGTGATTCCTGAGTGCATGAGCCAGGAGTTATCCCTGTGCATCGCTGGGTGTGACCCAAAAAAAAAAATTGCTTTTGCTATGACTTGGTTGTTCAAATATTTTAATACATGGGAGGAAACTGGCTTTTTTTGGGTGGGGGCATGTCATGTCCAGCAGTACTCAGGGGCTATTTCTGGTTCTGTGCTCAGGAGTCACCCTATGTTCAGTGTTTAGGGGACCATATGCATTGCTGGGGATTTGAACTGGGCTTGACTGCATGCAAAGCAAGAGCCTTACCTACTGTACTGTCTTTCCAGCCTAGGAAACTATTTTGAACGGATCCCTTTAAGGGCCACTTTTAATTCTTTTGTGTATGAGCCACCCCACTGATGGTTGGTGTTCCTAATGGCACCCCACCAGTGGGCATAAGCCTGATGGTTTGGTGCTTGGTCTAATGATGTGGTTACTGCTTGGGCCACCTCGATAGTGTTTGGGGATAACCAACCTATGCCCAGCAGAGGTCAGAGGGACTTTGTGGTGCTGGAGATTGAATATGGAGCCTTTTGTACATGCTAGATTTTTCCAGACTCAGTTTTTCCCCCAATGAAGTCTTTAATGTGGTATCCTGGTACTAGCAATATTGCTTCAGTGCTACTACATCACACCCATGCCCAGAGTGCCAATATCTCTCACCGCACTCTTCCTAAGTCCCTTCCCACCCTACCTGGTAGCCTCAGAGCTCAATATGTTGGCCAGATTTTAGAGTCTGTTTCCATTGGCCACTGTCTTTTTCCTTGCTTTATCTCTTTATACCCAACATAGGGCTGGAGTGATAGCACAGTGGGTAGGGCGTTTGCCTTGCACATGGCTGACCTGGGTTTGAGTCCTCCATCCCTCTTGGACAGCCCGGCAAGCTACTGAGCGTATCCCATCCACATGGCTGAGCCTGGCAAGGTCCCGTGGCATATTCAATATGCCAAAAACAGTAACAACAAGTCTCACAATGGAGGCGTCCACTCGAGCAAATCAATGAACAACAGGAGAACAGTGCTACAGTGCTACCCTACATATGCACAAGATAATTGGTATGTCTTATCCTTCTCACTCACATCACTTATCATCTCCTCCATTCTCTCCGAGTGAAATGCATGATTTTATTGTTTCTCATAGCAGAGCAGTATTTCATAGTGCATATAGACCTCAATTTCTTTACTCACTCATCTGTTGATGGGTGCCTGTGTTCTTTTCAGACCTCGGCTATTGTAAATGCTCAGTGTAAGTGCTCAATGAACATATGTTTACACGTACCTTTATGCATTCATGCTTTGTATTCTTGGGGTAGATACCTAGGGATTACCATGGGATAGCTAGATCATATGGAAGTTCTATCTTTCATCTTTTGAAAAGTCTCTACAGTGCTTTCCCTCGGGGCAGTGCTAGACATTCTTACCAGTGTGTGACTGAGAGCTCCTTTCCCATTGCACTCCCTCCAGCATTTCTATTTCTGGACTTTATGCTATAGGTCATTCTAACCAGTAGGAATTGCTTTGGCTATACTGGAAATGGTATGGCTCCATAAGAAATTTTGGAAGTATTTGTTCTCTGTCTTTGAAAAATGCCATGGAATTTTGATGGAGACAGTATTCAATCTATATGTCTGTATGGAATTTTGTGTAAGATGGTGATTTTTTTTTAGGATCACTTGATCACTTGTCGTCCATTGTTGTTCATTGATTTGCTCAAGCAGGAGCCAGCAACACCTCCATTCATCCCTGTCACGTGATAGTGTAGCCCAATGGTGTACTGGGGACTCTTTCAGGGTCAGGGGAATGAGACCCGTTATTGTTACTGTTTTTGGCATATCGAATGCACCATGGGTATACCGCTTGCCATTTTTTAGAATAATGATCTTAATGGTATTAATTTTCCAATCCATATACATAAATACATCATCATTTTCTTATGTCTTAATTTACTTATGTAGTGACTTAGTTTTCACTAAATAAGTCCTTCATCTCCTTTATTAATTCCTACAAACTTGATCCCTCCCTTAATTAAGAATAGGACTAATTAAAAAAAATCTTTCTCTTCTACGTCATAGTTTGCATATGAGAATACAATGATTTTTTTTTCTTTTTGGGTCACACCTGGCGATGCACAGGGGTTACTCCTGGCTCTGCACTCAGGAATTAATCCTGGCGGTGCTCAGGGGACCACATGGGATGCTCGGAATAGAACCCGAGTTGGCTGAGTGCAAGGCAAATGCCCTACCTGCTTTGTTATCACTCCAGCCCCCCAAATACAATAGTTTTAAGTGCAATTGATTTTGTAGCCTGCTAATTTACTTTTCTAGGAGGATTTTTGGTGGAGCCAGTCATCTGTGAATAGTGATAGTCTGACTTCTTACCAATCTCAATTTCTTTTATTTCTCTTTTGCCTAATTGCTGTAACTAAAACATCATATATCTGTATCTATTAGGATTTTGGACCACACCTGACTCTGAACATAGAACCAAGAGTAGCCCCTGAGCATTGTCAGGTATTACCAGCACCCACCCTTCCAAAAAAAAAATAGAAAGACTTAAAATTCAAAATGGCAATGAGAGGGGCTGGAGAGATAGCACAGCGGGTAGGGCATTTGCCTTGCACGCGGCTGACCCAGGTTCAATTCCCAGCATCCCATATGGTTCCCTGAGCACCGCCAGGAGTAACTCCTGAGTGCAGAGCCAGGAATAACCCCTGTGCATCGCCAGGTGTGACCCAAAAAGAAAAATAAACAAGAAAACAAAATGGCAATGAGAGATTGAAATGGACATTTATAAAATCAAGAGATCTATGTATCAAGAAGACAACATTCACTAATGTTTATGTACCAAACAAAAGTGCACTGAATAATATAAAGCAACTAATAACAGGCTTGAAATAAAATATTGAGAGCAATACAGTACTAGTGAGATCTTTATTTGTTTGGGAGCCACATTCTGTGGTGCTCAGAAGCTATTCTAGGCTCCGTGCCTAGAATAATCTAGAGGGCCTAGAGTGACCTCTTGTGGTGCTCGGGGAACCAAACACAGTGACAAGGATTCAAACTGGGTCACAGCTATCACAGACACATGCAAGGCAAGCGCCTTTCCTCTTAATAAGTACACAGTGGCCTTAAAGGAAGAAATGTCTGCAGCTTTCCATGCCCCAAAAGCCAAGTACATATTCTTCTCCAGCACACATGGGACATTCTTCAGACCATCTGCTGTCACATAAACAAGCCTCCATTAAAATTAAAATAGAAAATCATATCAAGTGGGACTGGAGAGACAGTACAATTAATTGTACACTGGCCACTTGCATGTGGCCAATCCTGGTAAGATCCCTGGCACTACTTTTGTCATTTTAATTACAAAGGGTCTTGGTCTTCTCTTTGAATATATTTTGATTGCAACTCGCTGAGTTTCTTGAAGTTGAATAAATGACTCAATCCTTGAATTGGGGGGAGTTCTTGATATTATTCCAGTAAATTTTCCCCAGCAGATTCTTCTCCAGTCTCTTTCCTCTTCTTCTGTGACTCCTATAATTTGGGCTGAAGCTATCCTATAGGCCCCTAATGTTTTCATTATTCTTCCTTTCCTCTTTCTGTTCTTTCTGGAAGTTGTCATGTATCTTGTTCTGGAGCACTGATTTGCTCTTCACTTTCTGTCATCCTGCTACCTTAGCACTTAGTTCTCCATTTTTTTTTTTTTGCATTCTTTTTTTCGGTGGGGTGGTGGTGGGTGATGGTGGGAGAGCTACACCAGGTGATGCTCAGGGCTTACTCCAGGCCTTGTGCTTAGGTATCACTCCTGGTAGGGCTCGAGGGAGGTGATACGGGGTGCTGGGAATCAAACCTGGGTTGACTGCGTGCAAGGTAAGCTTCCCATCGGCGGTACCAGCGCTCAGGCCCCTCTGTTGTGTTTTCTCATTCACCTAGTATGCTTTTGAGCTTGGTGATTTTTGATTCAAGTTTTCTTGATACTTTCTCTGTCTCCGTTGGAGATCTCTACTGTTTTCCTCATTTTTGTGAACAACCTTACCATTGTCACTTTAAATTCATCATCAGGGAGATAAGAGAGTTTTTGTGTATTAGGAGCTGGAGCCATAGCACAGCAGTAGGGCATCTGCCTTAGCGCGGCCACCCGGGTTCGATTCCTCCATCCCTCTCGAAGAGCCCGGCAAGCTACCGAGAGTATCTTGCCCGCACGGCAAAGCCTGGCAAGCTACCCATGACGTACTCAATATGCCAAAACACAGTAACAAGTCTCACAATGGAGACGTTACTGGGCCCGCTGGAGCAAATCGATAAACAACAGGAGGACAGGGGTTTCCACAGGCTTTTAACTTCATGTGTTAGAACGGGGATTTCTCTGCTTCTTCATTGTGTCTAGGGTGATGTGAGTGGCACTGGTGCAAGTCTAGCTTTGTGCAGCCTGGAGGGGCGGTAGGTTCCCCTCCCCGCCCACCTTCCCATTGAGAATTTGCTGTCACAGGTTTGCTAGTTCAGCTGGAACCCTGCAGACTGCCCGTGCTGCCACCTAGTGTTGTCTGATGGTAACTGACCACAGCTGCCGGGTCCCACTTGGTTGGGCTCAGCTGTGTTCAGGTGCTGGAGCGTGTTCTACTGCCCTGCATTTCTAACAGGACCAGTATCCACTAAGGCACTCCCCTTTTGTGTCTGACTGTACAAGATGACCTAGGAAACATCTGCAGCTCAATGTTCGAGTCTGACCCGGTCTAGGCTTTGGGCAAATGCTCGACCATTTCCCTGAGGGCAGTGCATATGCACAGTTGGCTTGCTTGAGGCCACCACCAGTGGCACCTGACCCAGATGTGTGTGTTTGAAGCTTTGGGGCTTGGCCTGGGGGTGTAGTATGGCTTGGGCCGCCCTGATGGTGTTTGGGGGGGGGGTCACTAAAGTTAACCTGTCAGAGCTCAGAGGGCCTTGTGGTGCTGGGGATGGAACTCCAGACCTTGCACACTGGGCATGTGCTCCTCCACTCTGAGCCGTACTCCTGGCTACATTTTTATTTAAATGGGGGCTATACATGACAGTCTTGGCTGTACTGGTGTTTGAACCCAGGGCCTCAAACATGCTATGCCTGTGCTGTACTACTTAAGCCACAATTCCAGCCCCCCTGGAAGCTATTTTTAGAAGCTCTGATAAAGAGCCATGATCCAGGTACTCAAATAGAGGGCAACCTTGTCACCCTACCAGGGAATGCTGAGGAAGTCACAGGGTCGGGCCTTTGGGGTGAAGAGAAGATAACCCAGTACCTGGAGTGCTGGACAAAGAGTTGAGCTCTGGCTAGCACAGATCAGAACTAGGACCAGCGAACTCGACTCCAGTGCTTTCTGTGGTAATGGCAGCCATAGGTTGCAATGTGCTCTGTGCTATTGGGAAGAATCCATGTGAAAGTGGGGAAGCAAAGACAGGTCTTGCCTTACTGATTACGGATTCCCAAATGTCCTACCACTGGGCAGCTCTAGGGCTCTAAGAGAATCTGAGAAAAATAAGGACAATATGCTCAGGTTTGCACAGAGAGCTAGCCCACCTAAAGAACTTCTTTTTCAGTATGGGTCTGTGCTCCGAAATGAAAATCATTTTTTTGGGGGGGTCTGGCACCTAAATTTACTTGGTTAAAAATTAGTCCTGAACTAACACAGCCTTTACTAAATTCACTTCATTGAATATTCATACACTTACTGCAAAAGCTTATATTTAATATACTGCCCCCAACCCCCAGTGCTACGGGTACCCCAGGATTCTCAGCCCTGTGGTGCTATGTTGCTTAGGCTGGGTGGTACTAGAATTCCCCTGGGACACACCAGATGGCCACACCAGAATGCAGCCACTGGTATTGAACTCAAGGTCTTGCACATATAAGCACTATTTCTACTATTTGTGCAAACTCCCTTGACCAGGTGTCATCATTTTATTATGGTGTTATATGTACCATATTACCTTTCAAATGTGAAAAAAAAAACACCTTAAATTCCCAGACAAATCTGCCTTCCAAACCAATATGCCACAGTTCCCAGTTTCAGAAGGAACTGTGGGTCTTTTTTAGGTGCATCCTATATTTTAGGTGTATAATGAGCTTTCTTAATGGTGAAAACAGGTTTCTTTTTAAAAATAAAAACAAAGATGTTATTTCTTAGTAAAACAGAAAGTTGGCAAGCCTGTTAGGTTAGTACAGCTGCTGACCAGCTCCATGGAGGAATAGTGTCTCAATCAACGGCCCTACTCCAAACTAGGGGGCTGCTCCTAGGGAAGGCACGGGGGCCGGGGGGGACGAGACAGGGAGGCTGAATGCTAACAGCCAGCGGCTTCACTCAGTCTGCTCCTTGGCTGGTGGCCCGAAAGCACTTGTTTGATTAGGAATTTCTTCTCGCATTCACAGTCACTTCTGCCAAAGTCACAATTATCAGAAGCATGGGTAGAGTCTGAGGCCCAGAGGCTGAAGATTCTGTAGAATATGATCCTTTGTCTACAGGATTCTGAAGCAATCGAACACGGTATTCACATATTAAGAACATCTTTTCTTAAAAGGTACAATAGAAAGGAAAATGAAAATAGTGATTTTCTGTCTTACTCCACCTGTACTTTGGTCTTTGTACAGCCCATGTAAGTGTTGAAGTTTCGTTTTACAAAGTGCTTAATAGGAACAGACACTGGAATCCTTTTTTTTAAATACAAAGCAAAGCAGACAATACAGGAATGATCTGTGAGACCATCATTCAAATGCACAAATGTTAAATTCTGCAACAGGCTCTCTTAAAGGCTGGGCTTCTGTTTCTTCTTCACTATTCTACACCTGTTTCCCTTTCACCACCACTCCAGAAGCAAATGGAGTGGTATAACCATCACTGGTTATACTTTTCCTATACGAATTCTTTTTTCCATTCAATACTGTTGGAGGCCTACAGTGTGTGACCAGTCACATGCCACAATTCTGTTCCCTTACTAAAGGGCTTCTAAGTTTAGCTGTCACCTAGCATGCTCCAGTGGACAAGGACTCTTGTACTCACTTCACTGTGCACACACAGATGAGTCTCTCTTACATATAAAGTCAGGAGAGAAAATTGTTAGCTTAAGTCTTTTTTCAACCTTGTTTAAGTGTTCTCTTAAGTGGCCATAACAAGTTATTACTATCAGCAACGTGTTCATTCCTTTTTTTCTAAATCTGTTAACCCTTCACATTGTCAGACTTCTAGTTCTTGAAACGTGAAGATGCATTTTAAACTTCTTTTAGGGAGGGCAGGGGGTGGTTGCACTATCCATTCCTGGTGCCATCTGGCCTGGAGGTGCCGAGATGGTTTGGCACTTAGGTTCAGCAGTTCGCAGCTTCTTGGCGTGGCTGTACTTAGGGGCCATGTGGTGCCAGGGAGTAACCCTGGCATAGCCTAAACCATGTTCCTGGTACCTTTAATATAGTTGAGATTATTTTTATTGAAAAAAGTAGACTTAACACCAAGGTTATTTGTCTTTCCTTAAAAAAAATACCCACTAACAATTCAATGTCTTTAATTCATCTGCACTTTTTGTGCAAGGTATAGAGATATACTTTCTACAAGGAAAGCCACTGTCATCAAACTGTATACTGAATTATTTCTCCTTGATTATATTTATAATGTGAGCACTGTAACAATGATCCAAAATTCTACTGGCGCAAGGATCAAGGTCTGAGTGCTTCTGTTACACAGATGTATTGTGCTTGGGATCACCCTAACAAGATGGTTCAAGTTATGACAGTTTTATTAGAAACTGTAAAGTCTGATGGGGCAACCACTTATCCCTTTGCAGCAATTATTGAAACTTATAATTTCCTCTTTAAGCATATCAATTTTTTAAAATGTAAATGAAGAAAAATTCCTCTGACACTTTTTCTCTCTGACATTTTGAGTTTAAATTTGTAGGTAAATTTTAGAAAAACTGATACTGAATTTTCCCATTTCATAAACATAATTCTCTATTAACTGAGGTCTTTATTTTGTTCAGTAAGGTTACAAGTCTTATAAGTTTTTTGAAGTTTTATAAGTTCTTTTCTCTGGCTGTTGTTTTGTTTTGGGGCCGTACCTCAGGGGTTACTCCTGGCTCTGCACTTATGAATTACTCCTGGGAATGCTCGAGGGAACCATATGGGATGCCAGGAATCGAACCTGGGTTGGATCTGTGCAAGCAAACGCCCTACTGGCTCTACTAATGCTCCAGTCCTAATACATCCTTCTTAAAGCTTCATTCCAGGTACTTCATAACTTCTGTTATTATTTACATCGGGGAGCTTATTTTGGGGGGAGAGGGGGTTCATTTGCTGGTTTTGGTATTTAGAAACACTACTGATATCTGCATGCAGATCTGTACTGAGCAATGTTCATAAAACTGCGCTCCCACCCGTCCACTTTGTCATTGCTGTTGCTGTGATAGCCCCCACCCTAAACACAAGCACACATAGCTGGCTTATAAATAATTGTTTTGTTTAAATAAAAATATTTTAAGTATAAAGCCTTTCTCTTGAGGACACTTATAGTAAATCCACAAAATTTCTGAAGAAACAGCTAGAACTATGACTAAAGTCATGGGATAATATCTCACTTTAGACACAAATATGTGTTTATGAAAGGAAATGAGGATATTAAATTGACCACTGTTTACTTGTAAGAAGCGACAGTGATTGGAAGAGAAAGAACAGGGGAAATTGACTTCATCGATAATGTTTGCATTTGATAATACAAATGTATTCTTATGTAATGAAAAATATTTCAAGACTAAAGCATTTTATTATGTTTTTGTTTGGTGGGTCACTCCTGAGGGTGTTCGGGCCACTTTGTCCACTCTACTCTCTTTCCTGCCCAAAGAATAATCCACCTTAAAGGAAAAAACCTGAGACTTGGAAATACAGATTTTGAGAGATTAATATTAATTCTAACATTATCCAACATGACAATAAGATTCCCGCCCCCCCCCCATGATCTAGAACAGGGAAACCCAGAACTTACTATTTGACAAAAACATTATTATCCTAAACACACAATCTTACAAAACTAAAATTGTTAAGAAACAATTCATCTAAGGTCTGCTATATGCAAGAGCTAAGTGTAGCATAGATTCATATGATCACAATAATCTTGAATGACTGTTGTCATCATTGTCTACTTTAAAATCAAGGTAATACTAATCTCCAAGAAAAGTACTTTGCCCAAGATACTTAGCGGCAAAACCAGATCTGACTCCCAAATCAGTTGACTTTCTATTGTGTGATTTACTGATGAGACAGTAAGCATATTCTTCCAGTGCCGTGAATGATGAGAATGGATTCAGGAGGAAATGGATGATGAGCATAAAAAAAATCATGGGGGGGCTGGAGCAATAGCACAGCGGGTAGGGTGTTTGCCTTGCACGCGGCCTACCCGGGTTCGATTCCCAGCATCCCATATGGTCCCCTGAGCACCGTCAGGAGTGATTCCTGAGTGCAGAGCCAGTAGTAACCCCTGTGCATCGCCGGGTGTGACCCAAAAAGAAAAAAAAATTATGGGGACCATTTGCTCCAAGGGCTGGAGCAAATACTTTGCGTGCTGGAGTAGTTTCTTAGCACTTTGAGGTATGGGGATCACACTGGTTATAGTGTTAACCAGGGTTTACACTCCTGGCTCATACACTGTTCTGTGGTGCTTACTGGGGCTGTATTGCTTTGCTCTAGTGTTCACACTAGAGATGCCCTGTGGAAAACAATGAGAAGGAACAAAAGAGGCTGAAGGTAGCTCAGGGGTTAGGGGGTTAAGGCACTTGTCTTGCATCTGAGTGACCCTAATTCAATCCTTGGCATCGTATGGTCCTGAGCACCACTGGGAGAAATCCTCAGTGTAGAGCCAGTAGTCACCAAGCACTACTGGGTGTGGCCCAAAACTCAAGAGGAGAGGAAAGAATAGGGGAAAGGCAGGGGGAGGAAGGAAGGGTAAAAAAGAACCTCGTGTATGGAAAGAAAAATAAAGGGCGCACGAGACTCCAACTCAGCTTTGTGACGGCCAACTTCCTGACAGAGGATTTTGGAGAACCAGTTCCAGCCAGCTCCAATGAGAATGCTCAGTGAACAGAACCCTGGTCTTACTTCCTTATTATGCACCCGACACATATTAATTTACATGCCCTCTAAGTGCATGATTAGATGCCAGCAAAAGAAGTGACGTTTAGGGGCTGGAGCAATAGTTCAGTGGGTAGGGGGCGTTTGTTTGCCTTGCATGCAGCCAACTCTGGTTCCCAGCATCCCGTATCCCATATGGTCCCCTGAGCACCTCCAGGAGTGATTCCTGAGTGCAGAGCCAGGAATAACCCCTGAGCATCGCCAGGTGTGACCCAAAAAGGCAAAAAAAAAAAAAAAAAAAAAAAAAAAAGAATTGATATATAAGCAAGACCTTATGGACACCATCTCATGTTGAGGAGAATCTGAAGGACTCTGGATCTAGTCTCTGGCACTAGTCTCCCCGGCAGCACTGGGAGCAATCCTTAAGCAACAAGTCAGGAATTGCACCCTGAAATCTACTCAAAGGGTGTGGCCCTCCCCAAAGTATCTTTATCCCCAAACTCTGCATGATTCCCACAAGAGCACCCATGTCCATGTTCTGGGTACGTACTATCTCTTCAACAAATTTCTCTACCAATCTACATCAGGGTTCCCAAATTATCTGGCCTACCACCACTTTTCAGAAAAAAATTATTGAGCACTGGGTTTGGGGAGGCAGCTCAAAGAGCTGGGCCCTGAGTTCAAAACCCAGAGGTACCGTAACAGTACCCCAAGCACTGAGCTGGGAGTGGCATCTGAGCACAGCTGATTGTGCCCCTCCTCGATATGAATCTAAAAAGCAGGACGGGAGCAATAGTGCCGTGGGGATGTTTGCCTTCCACGTGGCCAACCTGTGTTCGATCCCCGGCATCCCACCCAAGCACTGCCAGGGGTGATTCCTGAGTGCAGACAGGAGTAACCACTGAACATCGCTGGGTATGACCCGAAAAGCTAAAAAAAAAAAAAGGTTTTAGATGAATAGAGCACATTTAATTCACCACCTTTTTGTTGGCTCAAGTATCTGAAATACAGAGTTTCCGGTTAGGTTTTTCTTTTTTCTGTTAAGGTGACATGACCACTTCTGGATTTTTAAAAATATGACTTCAGAGCCAGAGATACTATAGCAGATAAGGTGCTTGTTGTGCACCTGGCCAACTCTGGGTTGAGTCCCTGGCACTACAGATGGCCTCTGAGTTCCGTCAGGAGTGATCCCTGAGCACTTCTACGTGTGGCCCAAAACCAAAAACATAACGTTAACTTTTGGGGCTCGAGTGATCATACAACATGTAGGATGCTTGCCTTGCATGCAGCCAAGCTGGGTTTGATCCCTAACACCACATATGGTAGCCCAACCATCACCAGGACTGATCCCTGAGTGCAGAGTCAGCAGTAAGCCCTGATTTCATTAGTCATATGAAACACTAAATTTGGCTATCCAACTAAAACTATAATAGTTTGTAGAAAATATGATTGGCTCTACTGATTTTAAATGAAGCAAAACATTTTTTGTTAAAAATATTCAACAACACGCTAAGGGTGACTCAATAGTAGAGCACAGACCTCATGTGTATGCAGATGTGTGTATAAAATTTCTCAAAAACCAGTAACACTTTGTTATTCAGTGCATGGGAATGGGAGTGGTGTAATGATGAGGTTAAATAGGCATGAACTCAGGATCTCAGAGTAAGTTTTCAGCTCAGATCAAAATAACGTAATTATGCAAAGATTTTACGCACAGTAAATTGAAGGTAGGAGAAACCTGGGATTCAGGAAGGGGAAATGATTATGGCTTTCAAAGGTGATTTGGTATGCATACTTTGTCTGCTTGAAGCACCTGAGTCAAGCAAGAAAAGACCCATCATTTACAGAGAAAGGAACACTGGATAAGACAACATGCCCGCTGCAAATTCTAGCGGTACAAGCTGTTAGAACAAATACAGCATAAAAATTTGGCATTTGAAAATATGTCCTCTGGGACCAGGGATGTGGCTAGGTATTAGTATGCCTGAATGTGAGACTGTAGGTATGATGCCTGACACTTGAAAAAAGCAAAAACAGGGGCTGAAGTGATAGCACAGCGGGTAGGGTGTTTGCCTTGCACGCAGCCGACCCGGGTTTGATTCCCAGCATCCCACATGGTCCTCCAAGCAGCACCAGGAGTAATTTTTGAGTGCATGTGCAAGGAGTAACCCTGTGCACAGCTGGGTGTGACCCAAAAAGCAAAAACGAGACACTAATAAGACTCCAAAATTTAAGGCTGAATTTCTGCACAGTGAGGTATGGTGTTCTCAATGCACTTTAATCAGTTCAAGAGGCTAAATGAAAAGAAATGAAAAGCAACTGTGGACAGTGGTAGTACAACGAGTAAACATTTATACCCTCTACTTGCCAGTCCCTTTTGTTCTTGCTTCAGTGTTTTTTTTCTCCTGTAGGTTTTACCTCAGTGTTCTGGTGGAGTAATACATCATGCATTTTAAGATCTGGGTTGAGAGCATGCTTACTTTTTGTGCGGGAAAAAAGATACAGCTGCTTAATTTACTAAATGAGTAGCATTACAAACACCTATAATAAGGTATGGAGAAGCTTGCTTCCAGGTACAAAGGGTTATGGATCCACTCAATGGGAGACTCATTTCAGTGCTAGTCTGGCTAAGACCCGTTCCATGACTTAAAGAAAAATTTCCAAAGAGAACTCAATGGACTGAGGGCGAGCAAAGCACTGCTAGGAGCAAGCCTCTAGTCACAAACAGTCACAAATAGTATGACCAGGTGTGCCACCCAAACGAATACATGAAACTGAAACCTCTACTAATTATCTATAAATTCCTACACACAGTTCAAAGTTTTAACAGGTCAGAGTTCCAAGGCAGTTCACAAAGCCTTCAGTGTCCTTTTAATCACAATGCTTGTTCTATTAGCATACAGATCTTAATGGTTTACAAAGCGAGTCACTCAGAGAAAAAATAATCGTGTTCCCAGACTACCTAGAGGGAAACTCACCTTTGGTTCCACACAGATCTGTGGTTTGGATGGCTGATGAAGAAAGGAAACACACATCTCTTTTTTCGGTTTTGGAGGGGCCCATGTCTGCCTCAGTGCACTGCTTTTTCTTTAACTGCCAGCTTCCTAGCCTGTATTTCCCTTGTATACCAAATAGTCTATGAAGACCAAGACTGAGTATTGCAGGAGTTGGCAGTGTCTCATATCAGTCATTAAGCATTTGCTAAATGAAAGAATTAAAATCGATAAAACCTGGAAACCTATAAAATCCAGATCCCGGACGAGAACAGTGCAGTCTCTGCCCCCGCGCCTGGGTGTTCCTTCCCGGAGTCCCTTGGAGGGGAGCGGGTTGAGCTTTCCTCCCCGCCCCGACCAGGGCTACAGCAGCCGAAGACCTCCAGGACCAGCCACCACCATGCTGAGACCACTCTCCGCACACCTGAAGGTACTGGCAGAGGGGCAAAGCCACGCGGGTTCCGGGGCCGAGACCTCCACGCCTACTCGAATTGGAGTCGAGCATCTTCCACCCAGATCCTCCAAATTCCAGTAGGCGGGGGTCACACCCACCACCTGGCCCCCTGGCGCCGTGTAATCCCATCAGCGGCCAAGACTCAGAGACTATAAAATCCAGATCCCGGAACTGCGCGGCTGCATTTGCAGCCGCGCGACATCTTAACAGAACTTTTTTTTATGACATCTTATTGTCTTATTCCTACTTTGGACAAACTTGCAGGCTATCGAATGTAGCCTGCCCACAGGGCAGAGTCTGGCAAACTCCCCGTGGCGTACCAAATATGCCAAATACCAGTAACAATGATGGGTCTCATTCTCCTAAATAGCCTTGAATATAATCTCAGGGCTAGGATGAAAGAGACGTTACTGGGGCCTGCTCGAGGCAATCGACGAATAACAGGATGATGAAATGAAATGAAAATGAAAAAACCTGGAAAACACACACTCAAGTGGAAAACACACACACACACACACACACACACACACACGTTTCTTGGCTTTCAACTTTATAACTACTATTTTGATTCAGAGTTAAACATTCTCTGGACTAAAAAAATTGATTTTTCTAAATTTTCTCCCTGACAGTCAATAAAGTGAGAATGAACTAAGACCTCTTCCAGCACTTGGGTCTATGTACATAGGTACAAAGCATTGTTAAAATGAAAAGACTGACTTTATTTTTGGCAGGGATTAAATCTGGGGATTCATATATGTGAGGCATGTGCTTTACTGCTAAACCATATTCCCAACCCCAAACCTGATTTTTAAATGAACAAGCCAGAACTCATAAGTGAAAATGAAATTAGTTTCCTTAAATGTACTTTGACAAGTTACTCATTTAAATACAAAAAATCAGTTTGGAATATTTGTTTCTAATTTACAGGAAAACCGAATAGTTTAAAATAAAAAAACAACACATATTTACTAAAAATAAACCAGAAATCATAAAATGGGAAAAGGAATTGATGTACAGTAATATACACTTACACTTTATCATGGATGTTATTTTGAGTCCTCTTGCTTTAAACAGAGCATGTATATCTACATTTCACTTCTTCATAAAAAGAGAGTAGTTCTATACTGGTAACCTCTTTCTTTTATTTAATATGATTGTCTTCCTATATGTTTTGCAAATACATAAATTTTTCAGGTGGTCAATTTTACCACCTTCAAGCAACTGAACTACTCCTGGATACTGAAGTTAGTTACCCTTAACTATATAACAAAAACCCAAATACCCAATCCCTGCCACCCCAAAAGAAAAGAATTTCAGGTAGTTAAAATTTTGAGTACACAGTAATATTCTCCCAATATGTTCCTGGGAGTAAATATTTTTGTAGCAGGTTTAGCTCTGATTTGTATGCACTTTTTTCCTCTTTATAGATTTTCATCCTTTCAGTAATAGACATTATCACTGGAAACAGTAAAAAGTCAATGAGGAGGTCAGGAAGGTCACTTATTGATAGAGAACATATCTCTCAAGTGTTAAGTCCTAGGTTTGATCTTCAGTACCACTTAAAAAGTAGGGGAGAAAAAAAAAAGTAGGGGAGAAAGTTAAGTTTAGCAATTTAAGTAAGAGGTCATATTATTAAAATTTTTTGTTTTTGTTTTTGGGCTACACCCGGCTGTACTTACTCTTGGTTCTGTGCTCAGGGATCACTTCTCATGGGCTCATTACATCAAGGAAATGCCAGACATTAAACCCACTGGATGTACTACTACCGTTCCAGCCTTAGACAATACTAGTTAGGTTGAAAATCTGACAATCCAGCAATGTGATGATTTTCACAAGTGACTCAAAGTGTCTAGAAACTTGAAAACTGTCATAAGCAGGGGCTGGAGCAATAGCACAGCGGGTAGGGCGTTTGCCTTGCACACGGCCGACCCGGGTTCGATTCCCAGCATCCCATATGGTCCCCTGAGCGCCGCTAGGGGTAATTCCTGAGCGCAGAGCCAGGAGTAACCCCTGTGCATTGCTGGGTGTGACCCAAAAAGCAAAAAAAAAAAAAAAGAAAACTGTCATAAGCAGTTGTCCCATTTCCAAACTAAGCACATTAACTCTCCCAAAACTATCGGGATAGAGAGATAGAACAGGGAGGAATAAAGTACTTGCTTTGAATGTGTCTGATCCTAGTCTGATCCCTAGCACCATGTGTGGCTCTCCAAGTACCATGTGGAGAGATATTTGAGCACAGAGCCAGGTGTAGCTCTTGAGTACTGCCTGGTGTAGCCCAAACCTACTTCCCTCCCACCAAATATATACATTTAAAAAAGAACAACTTTGAAGAGGATAAATCAAGCTAGATGCTGCTGCTTTCTTTTTGGTGCTTTCTGTGGTGTTAGGGATCGAACCCTTCATATGAGTGAAGCTTGTGCTCTACCACTGAACTACATCCCTTCTCCTAGAAAACAATTCTTTCTTAGGAGTTAGTATACTGAAATACTATTTCATTACACACATACAAAGTTTCAATAGTTGAGTGAAGCAGTTCATTTTATTATTGTTGTTATATTGTTATTATTATTATTGTGGTTGTTCTCCAAATAGTCTTGAAGGGGCCCTCGGACACACTGGCAACTCTCAACCAATCAAGTTGGAGACTCAATGCTCAGACTTGTGAATGCTGTGCTGCTGCTCAGGCCTGGGGGTACCGGTAGATTGTGCAGGGCCATGTAGTATTGGGGTCCAAAGTGCAAGGCATGCGTCCTAACCACTGAGCTATCTCCCTGGCCCCTCTTCATTTTAAATAGCTGTACCAGTTCACCTAAAACTTCAATTACACTTGAAGCATCACTTAAATGACATTTCACAAACATGGTCTTCCAAATTTTTATTCCAATACTAAAAATATAGATATTATTCTTTACATTTTATAGATGAAGAAATGGGAGATATGGATAAGATATATGATTTGCCCAAACTAACACAACTGATTAAAGGCAGAACCAAGATATCATTACACATGTTTAGCTTCAAACACAACATTTTTAACTAAAAAAAAAAAATTGTGCGTGGGCAACATCTGCAGTGCTGAGAAAGTGTGCAGTGACAGGGATCAAACTCAGGGCCTTATACAAGATATCCTGTTTGTTTTTTTTTTCCTTGAGCCACACCCAGTGGGGCTCAGAATTTACTCCTGGCTGTGTTCATCGCTCAGAGCAGGGCTCAGGGGACCATGTGCGGTTCTAGGGATTGAACCTGGGTTGGCTCTGTGCAAGACAAGAGCCTTACCCGCTGTACTCTTTGATAGTTTTATCTGACCCAGCCATGGAGAGCCTTTGAGTGATTCTTAAATTATCATTATAGTGTTGTTCAACTACTATAGCATTGTCCTCCCACTGTTGATCAATTTGCTCGAGTGGGCACCGGTAATGTCTCACAACAAATTGGTAGACTTGTTGTTACTGTTTTTGGCATATTGAATACACCACAGGGAGCTTGCCAGGCTCTGCCGTGCAGGCAGGATACTCTTGGTAGCTTGCCAGGCTCTCCAAGAGGGATGGAGGAATCGAACCCAGGTCGGCCGCATGCAAGGCAAATGCCCTACCTGTTGTGCTATCGCTCCAGTCCAACTATTAACTGCTATAAATAAATTTGTGTATTTTTTGGCACAGTGCTGGGGATGGAACGCAGGGCCTCATACATCTGAGGTGTGAGTTCTACCACTAAGCTGTATCTCCAAATTAAAAAAAAAATTTTTAAAACTATTTCTATCACTACTATTAAAAAATCCCACTATTTAATCTGGAAGTGAGCTGGACAAAACTGGAGGTATTGTTAATGAAAAGGCTTATTTATACTGAGGAAAACTGGCAGTAACTATAAAAACCCATTTATTCAATTTGAATAAAGTCAGTACTGATACTAGACTTCACATTTAAAGACACCTGGCTGGCAAGTGACTTATGTTTTAACAATAACCACAGTAAACGGGGTAAAAATATAGGGCGGTAAGTTAAATGAAAGGCAAATATAATTTTGAGGAAATAGCTCAGTGTTTTTTAAGCCCCAAAGAACACCAAATACTAGGTTGCATAAGGAATCATTTCAAGAAAAAGCTATTAACAATCCAAAGTGTTAAGAATTTCAATGATGTCCAACTCAAAATGCATAGGGAGAGTAAAGTTATTTTATTAAATCATGCACATCACGTGTGTTAGTGCAAATAGTTTAATCTGTACTCCAGAAATTCTATTGTACTTTATATCTTTACAAAATAGATTTAAAACAATTATTTACTTTAAAAAATGTAATTCTGAAGTTAAGCATTTCAGAACAATATTTGCAATAACCTATATACAAGAGGTACTGGGTACCACTGGCATATTAGCATTCTGTGGTGGAGTGGCTTCCTGCAACAGAAAACGATGAAATGACGATATGTGACAGTATTTTTCTACAAGTCATTTATGACTAATTCCTCCATAAATCTAGTGATCCTTTCAATAACAAATCTCAAAGAGCTTAAAATATAACCTTTAAAGTATAAACAATGACTGCCAAACATCACAAGGCAAATTTTATCCTAAACATCTATTTCAACATTTAGCTGGGCCTGTGGAGTGCCACAGAACTTTCAAGCCAATTCACTGACATTCTCCGTCTTCACTGACTGAAAAATTTTTGCCATGTGAAACTTGAGGATATTCTATGACCTAAATAACCTTTCTTGATTGAACTGTGATGCCGCAAAAAACCGTAGCTAAACTTTCACTTCTGTGTTGTAAATTTGTAACATCAAGCGGTGTTTAGGTGCTTTGCTTCGCTGTGCCTGGAACACTATTAATCTCGGGAATAGTGCTTCTCATTAACAGAATTTCCCAATTAACAACAATTAAAAGAAAATAACCATTTGCACACCCAATCAGGATATCTGTTGAGAGGTAACAACAGTTTACCTCAAACATGAATTAGCGCTAAAATACCATAACCAAATTAAGTCAGTAAAAGCTTATCTAAAGAGATATTCTTTCTTCAATTAAACATGCTTGGAGGAAGAGATGATGGGAGAAAAAAAAACATGCTTTCTAAAATGCTGTATATGAGAAAGTAAGTTGGCTTTTAAAAGAAATTATCTCTTTAAATACATGAGGTTTCATAAATTACATTCCAATTGACTCAACAGTTTGGTTTACTGCACTGGAATTGTATAATTACTATGTTTTTGATCCCAGAAATACTTCATTTTGCTCAAGAAAATACGCACTCTCGTAGGTGGTTTTTCAGATGTCCTCCATATTGTCAAGTCACATTAAGGCTGCTCAAGCGTGCACATAGTCCCCAAATTATCACTAGAACAGAATAGTTTCCAAGTGTATTTCTTCTAAAACAAAAACAAAAACAAAAAACCCACGTAATAGTCATCTCTAAGTCTTGTTCCCAATAGCTCAGTGGTTTTATAACAAGTAAAAATGGCGTAAATATGTAAAAAATATATATATATGTGTATATATTTCAAACTGATAGGCACTGAGCACACAGGGCCTTTCTTCCCATGTACGTATTTGCTGTTTGGTTTGGGTAGTTACCGAATTTAAAAAAAAAAAAAAAAAAGAAAAAAGAGAAGAATTATCTGGCTATTAGAATTCAGAGTAAATTTCCCATAAATTTAATGTTATAAATAATTTGGTGTACCAAGAAGCCTACTTTAGGCCACCATAATGTTCAGAATCTCAACATACTAATTTAAAAATTACATGAAAAATTGCAAGCAAATTATTGCTCACAGTAGAATAAAGTCACAACTTTATACCCTCTTTATAGACAGTTACATTTTATATAACTTAAAGCAATGACCCTACAGCTGTATTCTTGCACTTCTGCTGTTTTAAGAGGTAAAAAGGAAGAAATGGTTCTGTTTGTCCCCAGCATGAGTGTGATGCCGGCTTCTAGAGGGAGGACGGTGTACGGACTCAAGAAACGCTCTCATGGAGAAGCTCTGGCCAGACCTGGCACGTACAGCACGATGGCTGTCACCGCAACCAGGGCCGCCAACATGGGCATCCAGGGCCAGGGTTTCTGTGTGGAAAGAAATCAAGAATCAATATCACATTCTCCCTCTCTTTTCATACCTATTAACCCCTTGGCTCCACAGAGTCCTGAATACTTAACAGAATATTGGAAAAATCTTTTCTCCACATGAGAACAATTTTTAGAAAGAAAAGAAAAGAAGAGAAGGTGAGGGAACACAGGTGTGAGGAGAACTGCAGCAGCAGGAACTCTTTCAGAGGGCCACCATGTGGAAGTCTGATACATCTTGGGAAAGTCTCGGGCAGGTTCCAATTTTATTCTAGTTTGAAACCAAGCAGTGCTTCAAAAGAAACCCTCTAGCTTCAACCTGCTTTATCTACTCCAGCAGCCTTGTATTATTACAACTAAGTATTATACACTAGTAGAATAATTATTATACTAGTATAATAATTATAATGCTAGTGTAAACTAGTTATTACAGAAGCCTGGAGTATGCTTCTGTCTAAAGTGTTAATTTCATGATGAAAACTAGACTCACATGTTGGGGTAGTTTTATAGGAGAGGCTGGTAAGGCAACAGGATGAAAATAACCCTAAGATTCCACTTTGTATTTTGAAGTCGCAGAAGACAAACATCAGATGAGGATCGAGAAGGCTGATACTAGGGAACCTGCATGTCCAGCACAGTAAGACCATGTGGTCATCTCATGTAACAGCCGTGTTAGCACCTTTCTCTATCACAGTAGAGCACAACACCAAATCTGGAAAGCCAGAAATAGGCTGATGAATATGACAGGGCTGGCTGCAGTCAGGACATATGTTCTACTAATATGTCTGTATGAGGGAGGCAAGTGTGATGGACTGCCTGCTCCCAGTTAACTGTAGGGGCTTTATAATATCGACCTGCTTTGGGTGACAGCTTGACTTTCACAAGTGTTTGAGAGATGTACTGAGAGGGTTGGCTTTTGTTTTGAGGCCAAGCCTGGCTGTGCTCAGGGCTTATTCTTGGCTCTACACTCAGGGATCATTCCTGGCAGAGTCATGGTACCATATGGACTGCTGGGGATTGAACCCAGGTTGGCAGCGTGCAAGGCAAGCACCCTACCCACTGAATTATCTCTCTAGCTCCCAGAGGATGGCCTTTTAAAGATGTTTGGATGTTGTGGATTAGGGCAGAGAAAGACTGCGGATAGGCTATATTTTCATATTGTGATTCATGACAGTAATCGTACTCTCAGTTTTATAGCTACTGCATAAACAGACAAAAGTTGAAAAAAAGAAACTCTACACTATGGAAAGGAAGAGGGCAGGGGAGAGAAGAAAAGCTGACTTAAAACTTCAGAGGCAAACTCTTCATTTCTCATTCAAACTGATTCAACACATAGTTGGGAAAGGGACACTAAAGTATAATAAATGCAAATCATAATTTACTCCAGTATGCTAGAGACAAAGACTCAGTTAAAGGCAATACATTAACAAGTGGTTAGCTTGGAATTAATCCGTGGTTAGCATTACTACAAAAGAAACAAGACAAAATGTTATGTGATTAGTTGACTGTTCGGTTAGTTCATAGGACACAATACATGACATACTAAATGAAGGGTTTGCTTCAGGTAACAAAATACCTGTGTGGTTTTGCCATGCACTAACTATATTACAAATATGGCACAAACAGGTGACGGGGACAAACAGACAAGGACTCAACAGTAGTGCTTGTACCTTTCTCTACCACAATGGACCGAAACACCAAAACAGGAAAGCCAGGAATAGGCCGATGAATACGGCTGGGACGGGTTGTAATATGGAAGGCTAAAGAAGGGAAGGGATATTAAAAATCATTTTATGCTATAAAATAATCAGATAAGATGATTCAGACCCCAGGGGGGTGAAAGGGAGCAGGGAAGAGGGGTGAAAACTGAGGTAAAGTATAACAGCACTCAGGTTTTACACTGATTCAAACATTTTTAAAAAGACATCTAAACAATCCAGAATGATGGACTGTACTCTATAAACTGTCAAACTAGTAATTTAACAGGAATTCCAAATAAAGGGAATGACAATGTGGGTGTCACTAACACCCTGATGAAATATAGAATGTCAAGACAGCAGAGATAGCACTTCAACAACTGATGTTCTGCCTGCAGAATTTTTGTTTCATACTTAAAATCCAACTAGTTGGCAACATTGAAAATGAAAATGTCTAAAGTCTCTTTTATCCCTTCATCAAAACCTTTAAACTAAAATTCTTGCCTGGTATGGCATTGCTTTCAAGGTCAAACATTAAATGCACTGTGGTGTATGATAAATCAAGCATGAAATCTGCCACAAAGTGTGATTAGCAGTTGTTATAGTAAGATACTTGAATCTCGGGGCATTTTTACTACCAGAATATAGAGGGAATTATTAAAATTTATACTAATACAAAGCAAAATTTTAGTACCATAGTCCATTATTATTTTTTTTTATAAAAAGGATATTCACCCTTTGTACAACTCTGAGTAATAATAGCAAGGTTACTTTTGAAAACAATTTTAAGTGGCACAGGGGCATCCATTCTGATTATGCTAGATGTCTTCAGAGGTTAATTTGGTAGGAAGTGGACTAAAATTTCATAATCAGAGGGATATAAATGAACAGGAAATGAAAGAAAAGAGAAGTAACCAAACCATTATAATCTGATTTCAGAAGAGTTCTAGAATATGATTTTTAAAATAAATATAATTTGGTTTTGCTCAGCATAAACTGTCTGTACCCAAATTAGTCAACTTCTAAGAGGTATCCACCTAAGCAATAAGTCTTTAATTTCTAAAAACTAAGACTTTCTTTAGCAAAGGACAGCTGGACACAACTCAAGAGCATTCTATGTGCAACTGTGTCATCAATGGCCATGCAGTATCATTCTTATACTTGTGCTGCAAGTTAAGCAGAGTGCCTTCTTCCAAAGGAAGAGTGTGGCTCATGCCCACTGCAGTGTCCAAGCCATGACAGGAGTTTGAAATAGGTCAGAGTACAACCAACCACACGAACATTCATCAGTTAGGGCCACAAAGGCAATGGTCACCAAAACACACAACACAACATTTATTTAGTATAACATCTTTTTAAAAGACCAGCTGCCTCTCTAGTGAATGAAAAACAGTGTTAAACTGAATTTATACCAAAATGTTTTACTTACATGTGCGCACACGTACACACACACACACACACACACACACACACACACACACACACCCCTAACATAAACCCATCAAATACACCCTAAATTTATAGAAGACTACTATTATACTATAGTTCTTAAGAATGTGCCTTAGTCAGAATATTAGTATAAAATGGAAAACTAATTGTCTTTATTCTGTGATACAGCAGAATACTAAGGATTCTTAGGTGGATTCCTAGTTGTACACTTCATTTTCCAACAGTGTAGAAACAAGATGACATTTTAAGAACAGAACTTCAGATTTATCTGGGAAAAACTGACAGTCTTTAGGTTAATAAGTTTCTTATAAGCAAAGCTCTTCCCCCAAGCAGTCCTCAGGTTCTTCTAGGGTACAGTTAGAAGGGCAAATTCTTAACTTAAAAATTCCATCAAGGAATATGATAATAAAAAGGTTAAACTAAGATGTTCTCTACCTCTTAGTTTCTCAAGTCAGTAATAAAATTCTCTTAAAAAAAACCCCATTAATGTCAGGGCTCTCACTTGCTTTTCAATCAAAGCTAAGCCAAGTTTGCAGACTTACATTATTATTTCCTTTCTCTCGGAGCAGCTTCAAGTTGTCTTTACATTGTTTGAGCTCATCTGTGATTGATTGTTTTTCCTGCTCAGTCATTTCAAACTTCAACTTCAGTTCTGAGAGTACAGTCTGTGTCTTTTCATACTAAAGGCAAAGAAAAAAGAGTGTGCAGACTCAACTTAAAAAAGGTATGAAGTTAGGGTTGTAGTCAGGCTTAGTCACCTGCAATATTAAAGCCGAGCCTTTCTCAAGAATTGCTTGCACTAATAATAAAAGAAGTTTCTAATGTTAACTTGATTCTGAGTATGAATTTCTAGCTCTGGAGTGTTAAAAAAATGAATTCACCATTTTGTCATCTGTTTCTATTATCAAGGGCCACTTTTTTCTACCGAGAGCAGAAAAGTAAGATTTCAAATTGAGTTAAAATAAAAAAAACAAACATTTATAGCCTAATTAAATTGCAAAGTTAGAAAGTTTGACCTTATATCCTGGTCAGCCAAGTTAATTCGGTTTGGAAGTAAAAAAGTATTCACTATCAATAGATCAACTCCCACCTAGCATCAGGAGGTATTAGAGTATTAGATAAGGAAATCTTGTAGATATAAAATAAAAATGATTCATAGTACTAACCACTGAGATTGGGAATTTCTATCTATTCATTTAAAACTTATAAACATCAACAATTAAAAATAACTTTTAAAAATCCATTTTTTGGCGGGGAATGGAGTGGGGCACACCCAGTGATGCTCGGGGGTTATTCCAAGGCTCTGCACTTAAGAATTACTATTAGCGGTGCTGGGTACCAGGTTGGGAATCTAAGTTGGACTTGGATCAGCCATATGCAAGGCAAGTGCCCTACCCACTGTACTATCTCTTCAGCCCCTAAAATCTGTTTTGGACTGATATTTTTCTATAGTGACACAAGCTACTTTCTGCTCAGGAAAACAGTTAATTTGACTTTCAAATGGACTTGCTAGCTTCTGAATACAGTGAGGCCAAAGCAAACGCAGTGTGGTTTCTTCCAACTTTAAATGCCCTACAGGTGAGCATTCTAGATCGGTCATACTTCTAACTATTGCATCTCACATATAAGCAAGGTTTCCAGGCAAAGAACAAAGAATGTTCTGATACTCGTTCTACCTTTGTTTCTGCCTCTATTTCTGCCCTTTATAGTATCAGAAGATTTTAGAAGTAGACAACGATTGAGTATTAAAGGGGGGAAATATATAAATATACATATATGCATATATGCATATATATATTATATATCTCATGGGGCTGGCATAGCAGAAAACATCTTCCTTTCCCCTGTGGTTTCTTGAGAGTAGCACATGAGGGTGGAAACCCACTGGATCCTTTCTCCCTACAGTCTAAATGACCTTTATAATAGTGCTTCTGAATAATGTAAAAATCTTGAAGTGATTATCAATTACTTATTAGGTAAATATTAAGAAGGATAAATATTAAGAGGGATACAAACATATAAAAAATCAGACCAGAGGTGGGGGCGAGGCATTAGGGTGAGTGGAGAGGACACCGTGGGCATGGAGAGAAAGGTCAAGTAAGAAAGAACTCCCTGTTACCTACACAGGTAGACTGCCAAGGCAAATTCAGTATACCGAGATTCGTCTCTGTACACTACAAAATAATCAATATTAATGATTTTATTTTCTTTCAGTTTAGGTCACATTCAGTTCCACTCAGGGTTTATTCTTAGCTCTGTGTTCAGGAATTCCCCCCATGTGTAAGACAAATGCCATATATATTATACTATCTCTCCAGCCCCATGATTTGATTTTTAGAGAAAAGCCAGAAAGCAAATTTTCTCTTGCTTTCTTTTTCTATCATTTTATATCCACCCTACACTTTGCACTAAAGCACTGAATCATTTCTTCACTCCAGGAACTAAGAAACAGAAAGATACGAAGGCAGCTCAGTCAGGAAGATCCTGCAGTTTTACTGTCTTCATTGGACTGGGGTGGGGCTCTGGGAACTGAGGAAGCCAAACAACTCTTCAGTTTTTGCGGAGAATCTATATGCTCAATGTGTTATGAATTCTCAAATTATGGGTATTTCTATCAAATTAAACATATATCTTAAAATAAAATAGGTGATATAACCATTATTTTTCTCTTAATACTGAAGAATAAAATTTACTTTTCTCATAAACTTTTTTAACTAAAAGTCCAAAGAAAAGCTATCACACATATAAAACTGCAAGAATAAAGGTCACTTGTAGCTTTAGTTTTACACGTCGTTTCAATATTATTTTCACTTGATCTCTCTAACTTAAGAGGTGAGAAATGATCTCAATACCTTAGCATATTACCAACACCTTTGGTTCTTCTTTATAAAGAAAATAATAACTGAGCTGGCTTGGTCTGCAATATTTAGCTTGTCACAGTGTTGAAAATACAAAGATATAGAGTACATTAATCATGATTTCGTAAGAGAAAGAACAAAGGGGGAAATGTCAAAGGACAGATATATGCATTAATAAATGGCAGCAATTAATTTGCAGTAGATCATACAAAATAAGAACTTGATTAAAGAACATTTTAGTTATAGACAGTCATCTAACATGTTAAGACCAGGACAAACAGAAAGAGAAGTAATTCTATATTTACAAAGGAGTATGATGACTAGACATCATTTCACAATGGAAAGAAAACATTGAACAAGAAGATAGAAAAGAAACATACTGACAAGATCAGACATATTTTTAAATGTGCTGCATTTAATGCAATCCAAGGGCTATCAACATTTTAGAAGCTGTGACAACATGCCACGGCCATTTCTGTCAACAGTTAAAGCAATTCGTACCCAAAACAGGCAAACAAATAATGCAACGAAATAGCTAGAGCATTCAGAGTAACATACAATAGAATCATCTTCCAACCATAGCATTCTTCCTGGACTTTGAAAGAATTATGGCACATGGACTGGAAGGACCACAAAGTGCTTACAGTATTAAAAACTAGGCTAATTTACTTTGGCACAAAATTTGTGTTCCAACCAAATAAAGTTTCTCCCAAAACACATATTCTTAGCAAAAAGATAAAAAACAAACATATTACAAAAGCAGTATGTCCACATATAAATAAAAATGTTACAGTTTTTTTCTTCAGAAACAAACAGGGAGACAGAAGAACAGTAATTATTTCCAAGGTCAGGATACTATAAGGAAAAGGAAAGTTCAAAGAAAAATTACTGATTTAAACAGATCTTGTAAAAACAATTTTGGGAAAACTCATTATTAAAGACAAAGTGTTATTTTTGACTTCCTTCTATTTATAACAAAGCCTCCACTTAAAATAGTTTGTAGCTGGGGTGTGCCTAGTAGATCAAACTAAATCAGTAGTAGACCAAGCTAAACTTCTTTCCCTCCTACCTCTTTTCTCTCCCTCCCTCCTCCACCCCTGCTGGTTAAGTGTCATGAAGGAAGTATTGAAAGGTCGGTTAAAACTCAACACACCTCTTAACACAACACATAGTTAACTTCTAGTCAATTCTCACCATTTTATTTGTTTTTGAGTCACACTGGGTGGCGCTCAGGGCATACTCCAAGCTCTGGGTTCATTCACTCCCGGCAGGCCATATGCAAGGCAAAAACACCTTACCTGCTGACTACTGCTCTGGCCCCAATCCTCGCCATTTTTAACATGATGTTTTAAAAAGAGACCCCACTCAAAGTTTTAAGCAAAATGACAGGAAAAGTATACATGCATAGTTGTGAAGTGGAGGAAAGTTAAACATCTTAGGCATGTGTTTGACTTCCTGATTATGAGGTAACTTTTAAGTAACATTTCAGAAGTTTCACCTGAGGCACTTAGCATTATGGTGGGCCCCAGTTTGCTTTCTAGAAGCATTCTAAGTTAAATGCATTAATTATCTTAGACGATAAACAATGAGTGAGTTATCTGACTTCTCTTATAGGTCAATGAACTGGTACAGAAAAATGATAAAGGTAACTCTGTATACTTATATTTCTTAATATAACCCCATGAGAATGACTTCTCTATAGAAGGATCATGATACACAACTAGAAATCATCAGATATGTTCCAAGAATCAACTTTGTGACAGGTAATGTGACTTCTGCTTCCCCTTATTTCGAACTAGCCTGAATATTTCATTTACTTTTGGCTTTAAGTCCAACCATAATTGGGCTCAGAATGTCTTTTTGCTTTACCTCTTTCTGTACATCCTTTGCTTGGTTTTCAGCCTTACTGAGAAGAGTTTTTAAATCAGCTGAATCCCGAAGATGCTGTTCCTTCAAGGTCCCCATTTTATTTTCAAGGTCTTCCCTGGTCATTTGAAGCATGCTGAGATCACTGGTGAGCTCTAAACTCTGCTTTTGGGAACTATGACAGAAATATTAACAAGTATTAATACCAATTCATGTAGAGATCAGACATCGCAAGAAATTCTATTTTTTATGTACTTCAATAAGAGTAGGCTTCAAAGGAGAAAAGTAAAGTGTTAAAAAGTAGAGCAAATATTTTCAGTAAGTAAAAGCATTAGAATGCTAAACAGATGCAAGTTTAACAAAGGTTAACATTTTAAAACTAGAAGCAGAAAGTGACTAATGGTGTATTTTATTATATGACACTATATTAACTATATTATAAAAACACAGGTCTTTGACAAGAAAATTTTAGCATATATTTCAACTACTTTTTTTTAAGTTCAAGTCCTTGACAAATAGGATGAGAGACAGAAACTTAGAAACTGCTGTCAACTCAAGTAATGTTAGACCTATTCATATGAGAAGACACACCAAACTGGAGGGAAAGCGTGTGCCACAGAACCAGAAGGCTCTAGACGCCAGGTCTGCCATTATTTGCGAGATGTCAAGCAAGTCATTTAAGTGGGACAAGTTCATTCAGGTAAGTAGCATTACCTGAGTCTTTTTTGTTTGTTTGTTTGGGGGTGATATCAGATTGTGTTCAGGGCTTTGTCCTGGCTCTGTGCTCGGGGATCACTCCTGACTCTGAGCTCAGGGATTATTCTTAGTGGTGCTCAAGAGATCGTATGCAGTGCTGGGGGTCAAAACCAGGTTAGCTGATTCAAGGCAAGCGTCTTACTGTACTATGTGGCCCCAACTTAAAAAAAAAAAAAACATATGCTTTGAAATAAATTTCTTTATTATCAGTGTCTGACTTGTATTTTATATATTTATTTATCCTGGATCACATAAAAGTTTCTCAGTGAGATTTATTTTTTTCTTACTGTTTTGGGGTCACACTGGGGTTACTCCTGTTTCTTTCTCAGGGATCACACCTGGTGGGGCACAGGGAACGACACGGGGTGCTGGTGAATGAACCTGGGTTTGTCTCATGCACAGCAAGCACCCTACCCACTGCACTATTTTTCAGGGCCCGAGATTAATTTTTAGGTATGTAGAAAACTCCAGGCGAAGACAATTTGGAGAATTGCATACTACCATCCAAAAGTCATCCTCTGCTTTTTTTCACTGTGGAAAAACTTATGTTTTTTAGTGAACATGAAATCTTTCTTTCTTTATTTCTTTCTTTCTTTCTTTCTTTCTTTCCACACTTCTCTAAATAAATTTCTTTCAATAAAACTATTTTGCTTCACTTAAAAAATGTTCTCAGTGAAAAGACGTGATAGGTGAGAATGTTTAAGAAGCCCTGGAAGGTAACTTTAGGCAGAGAACTTAACCAATAACAATATTCTACCCACATGGAACCAAGTATTTCTAAATTGTATGTATCTAAATCATGAAGATTTTGCAGAATGGCTTTTTAAAAAATTAACAAAATTTACATTAAAAATAGCACTTGATAATCTGACAAATTCTATTTTTACTCACATCTCAAAAACAAGGGATACCATGACTTGAAGGCCAGCCACATGTGCTAGGTGAGAAGGAAGCTCAGATAGAGAAGAGAGCACCAAATAAAGGGTGTTGTGAAGACCCGCCCAGGGTGGGAGAGACATGCTAAAAGTAGTCTATAGACCAAACATGATTGCCACTCAATGCCTCTCTGGCAAAACACAGTACCCAAAAGAAGAGAGAGAGAACAGGGGGGAATGCCCTGCCACAGTGGCAGGGTGAGACGGGGGGGAATGGGGGGTGGGAGGGATGCTAGGACCCGTGGTGGGGGAGGATGGGCACTGGTGGAGGGATGGGTACTTGATCATTGTATAACTGAAACCCAAGCACAAAAATTTATAAGTCTATAAGTGTACTTCATGGTGTTTCACTAATAAAAAAATGCTAAAAAAAAAAAAAAAGGGATAAGTCTGATCTTTAAAATATCAATATTCCATGGACTGGAGAGATAGTACAGAGGTTAAGGGATTTGCCTTATAAAAAGCTGACCCTGGTTAAACCCCTGGCTTCTCATAGAGCATGGTCAGGAGTGAACCCTGAATACAGAACGAGGAGTTAGCCCAGAGGACTGCAGGGTTTGGCCCCCCAAACCAAAATATATGTATGCATAAATCCAAAACAAGAATAATACTATTTTAAGATAATTTAAAATAATAATAATAATATTGAAACACTAACAGTCATTACATGATAAAACACCAAACTAACTAGATTTACTTAAGACTGTAGAATTGCATGTCTTGCATACCTTACACATACTTCACATCAAACAACTTTGCTCTTCTGGTAGAAATACAGTCACATACTCACGCACATACAAAGTTGGACTATTTTATGCTACTATTCATATTTCAGAATTACTAGTAACAAAATTTAACATGTTCTCAATATATTACTCTCTATTATGAATATCTCAAAGTATTATGAATTATCTCTACAAATACTCAAAATAAGGTAAAGGTAAAGGCCCTCCCGTTGATCGTCGATTTGCTCGAGCGGGCCCAGTAACGTCTCCATTGGAGACTTTGTTGTTACTGTGTCTGGCATATCAAATACTCTCGGTAGCTTGCCGGGCTCTCCGAGAGGGGCAGAGGAATCGAACTGGGGTCGGCCATGTTGGCCGCTTGTAAGGCGAACGCCCTACCCGCTGTGCTATCGCTCCAGCCCTGTGCTATCGCTCCAGCCCAAAAAATATGGAACGCTTCACGAATTTGTGTGTCAAAATAATATGAACAAATGTACGGAAAGTATAGAAAGTTATGTCACTGGAAAAACATAAAGTGCTTTATGGAAACTGAATATATATGTCATAGCCTTATCAAATAATTTAGGGGTTAAAGAGAGAGTACAGGGGTTTAAGATGTTCGCCATGCATTCACCCGATGCCAGTTCAAATCCTGACATCACCAAGGTCACTTCTAAGCACAGAGCCAGGAATGTAGTCCTGGGGCACCAAGGCTGTAGCCCAAAGTGGCAATTTAAAAATATGTACAAAATAATTCAGCAAATCTTGTTTCCTCAGCTAATTTGTTTCTATAAATATATAAGATATTCTAAATTTGTAATTATATACAATTATGTAATATTTATATAAATACACATACTTTCTGACATACCTAGTGATTATTTTTCTCTGAAACTTACTTTCTATGGGAACTCACCTTGGTTATTGAGTTTTTGTTAATCTCACTATTCTTTCAGGAGTGTAAATACAAGGCTAGCAAAAAAGTGTAATTTTCATTTATTCTATAGTGAGGAGAGGGAGTTGCCTTACTAATATACATGTAATACCTTTATGTTCTCTTTTTTTATTTTTTTGTTTTGGGCAACACCTAGAGATAGATGCTCAGGGCTTACTCCTAGCTCGGTGCTCAGGGCTTCCTCCTGGCAGGGCTTGAGGGACCAAACTGGGTGATAGGGATTAAACTTGGGTCAACTTCATGCAAGGCAACTGTCTTAACTATTGTACTATCTCTCTGGCCCTGTACCTTTATATTCTTAATGAGAACAAACTTTTTTTGTTTGTTTACTGAGGTGTAAACAAAGCAGTGCTGAGGAGGCCCAGAGACCCCACTGGCAAGTCTTAGCTAGCCAGGCCAGATGTTTGATGAAAGGATGGGAGGATGCAGGCCTGCTCCGTCATGTGGAGTTGGGGATTAACTGGACAACCTTGGCAGTGTTCGGGGACCTCCAGCATGGCACCTGATGATGACTGAGGACAATGTGGTGCCAGAGATCAAACCAAGGTCATATGTCCTAATCACTGTGCTATCTCCCAGCCCCAAACATTGATTTAATAAGGAATAGCTCAAAATTTTAAGGAAAATTTCAATTTTTAAAAAATTTATTACAGTTAAGGTAATGTGTTTACAATGGCGTTAACATCTATGATCTTGGTTTACAGTTACCTCATCTCTCTCCTACCAAAGTAGGAGGAATTCAGTTTCAATCTATGTAAGCAATACTGGTAGGAAAGATACCACTTAATTTGCTAGAAAAAAACAAAATCTATTGCATTCATCAGGTTGCCTGTAAAAGGATATTTTACTTGAGAGGGCCCAGTAACCTCTCCATTTTGAGACTTGTTGTTACTGTGTTTGGCATACTGAATACATCATGGGGAGCTTGCCAGGCTCTGCCATGTGGGCGAGATACTCTCGGTAGCTTGCCGGGCTCTCCAAGAGGGGCGGAGGAATCAAACTCGGGTAGGCCATGTTGGCCGCTTGTAAGGCAAACGCCCTACCGCTGTGCTATCGCTCCAGCCCTAAAGGATATTAGAAAAATTTTACTGGTTTTAGAGAATTCCTAATCTTTTATCTTATTGTTCTTCACAAAACCACTTTTGAAATTCAGAAGCTAAATTATATTTAAAAAATATAAATTCTTTCTTGTTTTATTTTGTGTTTGGGGACATATAAGGGACAATTATATTCCAATTTCATTGAAAAACTATTTGAAAGTGCACCATCATATAGTCATATAGTAGAATATACACTAAGAGACTATTTCTGAGTTTGGAAATCATCTTGTCCTGGCTGAGCTCAGAGCTTATTCCTGGATTTATGCTCACAGGTCACTCCTAGTGGGATTTAGGGGAGATTATGTGGTGATGAAAATTGAACCCAGGTTGCTGCATTCAAGGCAGCATCACCTATTGCTCCAGTTCAGTCTATACATTCTTTATTATAGTAATTTTTTAATGAGCCTTACTAATAGGAAGAGATTGCTGGTATAGAAGAAAAAAAATCCTGTATTTAAAACGCACTATTTCAAGTGTACAGATAAGGTTCAATCACTATTTACAGGTCTTTGCTATTTGTCTATTTAGGGCTCTATTTATTTTCTGTGAGGGAGGAAATTAGTAAGTCTGTATTCCTGAAGGACATCAAAAGGAAAGGACATATAGGGATGATGGTAGTGGAAGAAAAAAATGCTAAAGTATTAATTTAACATATTTAACCTTCCAAACAGTCAAACAACCTGGCTGAATCCAGTTTGCTCTAAAAAGATAGTTAAGTATCAAACTTAAATTTATAAGAAAATTGAAGACAAAGAAAAAGTTTGAGGCTAAATCTGAGGCTCATCTGAGGCTAAAGAGTCTCGCATACTTGTGCAATTCTTTTTCCTGCCGCTGCAGTTCTGATGATAACAAAACATTTTCCTTTTTTAGAGACCGGCACTCTGTTTCCAATACATTCCATTCCTTTCTCAACTTCTCTAGTTCACCTAAAAAAAACCCAAACATATTGATTAATATAGAAGCATGATTTTCAAAGTAAGTCCGAGGATAAAAAAAAATATTTTGGCGAAGAATCTATGTTTTCTTCCTTTAAAAGGGTAGAATTTCTATGCATATTCTTTGGTTCATTGATACTTCAGGGAAGTCCCATTACCTTGAACTTGAGTAATAGTCTCCCACTTCACTTTCATAAGACAAATAATTAACAGTAGTTAAAGATAAAATTGTAAAAATATTTTATATGGAGCCTGCAGCACTGAATAATACGCCCCAATATAAAAATGCTGCTTTATATACCCATTTGCTATCGAAGAGAGAAAGAGCCTCTACAGTACTTTGCACAAGTTATAAAGCTATCACTGTCAATAGTGAAGTATTTTATGTACAATTAATTTTACTCACCTTGTAGCCTTGTTGCTTCCTCTCTCTGCTGGTCCTCACACTGCTGACATCGGAGCTGGAAACTGTTCTGCAGAGTCGTGATTTCCTTTTCATATTCAGATGCTGCTTTCCGCCACCGCTCAAGCTCAGCTCGAACCTTCTTAAGCTCTTCTTGTAAAGAAGCAATATCGGTGTCCCGCTCAGAGGCAGCTTTTTCTGCTGCTTGATGGAGGAGGAAAATTTCATCTCGAGCACTAATTAATTGATTTCGGGTGCTTGTGATTTCATTGTCCTTCTCCTCCCGGAGATTCTCAATATCGACGTGTAACCTCTGGAGTTGGACTACACAAGTATATTTGTATATCATTTTCTTAGTCCATAACAATTAGGAAGAAAAGACAGTCCACACAGAATTGGAGTTACTGCACAGTCTAAGCCTTTAAAGCTATTTGTCGCCACCTTTTTTTTTGCTGAGTTTGGGATCAAACTCTGGGCTTTACTTACACATGTAAAGCAAATGCTCTGTCACTCAGCTACATCCTTGGCCCTCAGAGTGATCTTATTTCCTATCTAGAGTAAATGGATTCCAACATTTTATACTCATTTTTCATACATTTATATACATAAAAAAGAAAAATAGAAAGGGGTCATAGCATAGTTTTTTATTTTCTGGTGAAAACACCTTTTAATTAAACCATAGCAATCTAACATTTTTTTTTTTTTTTTGCTTTTTTGGGTCACACCCGGCAATGCTCAGGGGTTACTTCTGGTTCATGCACTCAGGAACTACTCCTGGCTGTGCTCAGGGGACCATATGGGATGCTGGGGATCGAACCAGGGTCGGGCCACGTGCAAGGCAAACACCCTACCCGCTGTGCTATCACTCCAGCCCCTACAATCTAACTTTTGACAAATACTTTCAATTAGACATTTTAGGTGGATTAGTTTTTTTAAAAAGTTATTATAGATAATACTATTTACAATGAAGAATTACAATGCTTACATTTGTTTCCTTAGGGTCAGTTCCGAAATTAGAATCATTTGTTCAAATTGTAAACATTAATAAAAATCTCTGAAGTTCTTAATTCAATTTGCTATTCAATACTTTAAAGGTTTTGCTGGTTAGCGCCTTAAAAGGTCTAATGACTTAGCTAGAAAAAAATTCTTCTATCATTTGCTAGCCTTTTACTTTGCCCTTATTGGACACCATATTATATATTTATTTGCTTACTGTTTATATTTTTTACTAGTCTCTAATTCTCATGCAGGTTCTATTTACAAGTTGAGTAAACAATTAAGGATTACTGGCTGAATTAATAAATTGATAAAATTAATAAATACCGCTTACTCAAAAAAGTATATACATATGTGTATATTTGTTTTGTTGTATTTTTGGTTGGGGGCCATACCTGAAGATGCTCAGGGATTTAGTCCTGGCTCTGTGCTTATGGATCACTCTTGAGCTCAGGGAACTACACAGGGTACTGGAGACTGAACTCAGGTCGGTCATATGCAAGGCAAATAAATGCCTTTAGAAGCTGCTGTACCATCGCCCTGGCCCCTCAGAAAAGTATATTCAATAAAAATACACAGTCTTGTGCTCTTATTTCAGATCTAAAAAACTAGTCTGGCTACTATCACACAAGAAAATTATTATACGTAGAAAATTTTCCTTAAGTATGTAAGAAAAATTTTGAAGTATCTAAGAAACTATTTGGGGACAGTTTCCCCGAAAGTAAATACTAAAGAAATATTAGGCCTTGAGATTTGTGGGAAATACTGAGAAATATACATTCAAAATCTGATAAGACACAATAGTCAAGAGTCAAGTCGACCACAGACATATGGGTAAAGTCCTAAATACACATGCTAGCATTAGGGGGCACTCAGAGATGCCTAGGTCAGACAGCTTTAAGTCAAAGACTGTGCCAAGTTACAGAACCTTTGCAGAAAATTGTCTATATATAATGTAAATACAGATTCAAGTAAGATTTGCCCAGCTGGTAAAGCATATGATTTGTATAATTTGTATTATTTGTAACTAACATTAAGTCATAGACATTTAAAGTGTTTTCAACTTAAAAACAGATATAACTAAATTTTTATAACTTTGATAGAGGGGACTGAAACAACAAACATGCGTATGTGAGGCATTTGCTCTAACACTAAGCTATATCTCTCGCTACAATTAAGAATTCAAAATAACTTAGGGATAGAGAAATAATACAGCAGATAAGAGCATTTGCCTCGCACTTGGCAGACCTCGGCTGACCTGCGTTCTAGTCCCAGCATTTCACATGGCCCCCTGAGTCCTGCCAGGACTAATTCCTGAGCACAGAGCCAGGAGTAATCTCTGAGCATTACCAGGTCTGGCCCCAAAATGAAAACAAATAAAAAATTCCAAATAGTTCAAATGTCCCACTCAAAAATAAGATGACTCCTCACTTCTTTTTTTTTTTCTCTTTTTGGGTCACTGGCGATGCACAGGGGTTACTCCTGGCTCTGCATTCCGGAGTTACTCCTGGCAGTGCTCAGGCGACCATATGGGATGCTGGGAATCGAACCCGGGTCGGCTGCGTGCAAGGCAAGCAACCTACCCACTGTGCTATCTCTCCAGCCCCGACTCCTCACTTCTGAACTGTGATGACTTCGTATTTAATATCTTCTCCCTATCTCTTAAAATATAATGAATAAATTTAAATAACACTGATTTCTTTTTAATAATTAAAATAAATAAATACTGCTTTAAGAATTTCACAGTGCGTGTGCTGGAAAGATAATGCAAGGGTAAAGTCACTTGCTCTGCATGTGATCATACCCAGTTCACACCTGGTACAGTACTGTCCCGAGTAATCACAGACCTGAGAGTGGCTCATGATTACTGCTAGGTATGGCCCCAACCTCCAACCCCTTCACTTCCTTAAATCCTCCTCCCCACCTTCACAGAAGAAATTTTATGATGGGAAATAATGATCTCTCATGGTATTTCACAATTATAGTCTCACAATACCAAGAGAAGCAACTTGAATAAAAACTTTGATAAATAGGGGTCTTTCTGGTCATTCCAGCAATGACCCTATGATAGCCTCACAAAGAGATACAGCAAAATGATAGGTAGAAAGGGCAGTATTCACCAAAAAAATGGTGGCGTAAAGGACTATAAATGTATTGTGTGGGAAGTATATAATTTATTTTGCAATCCAACTGTATTAATAACACTAGAAATAATGACACCAACAAGCTCTGATGCACAGAGCATTCCAAAATCATTTTCTATCCCAAACTGCCTCCATGTTAATTCATATATAACCTAAAAAGTGAAGTCTCAACAAATTTATATCTTCACCCCGTTCTTCCTACTCCAAGTGTCTGCTTTAAAATCTTCCCTGTGTATTTTAAAAGAACAAACAATCCACTAACAACACAGTTAGAATTTCAGATTTTAGGGAATAACCAAAGTTGTGAAAAGTGGGACCCCCTTCACACTCCTTTCTACTTTCCATTCCTCTTAAGCCATCAAGAAAAGCAACAGAAAAGCAACAACCACAAGAGTCTTGGAGTATTCCATACCTTGAAGAACCTGTATTTGTTTAGTAGATTCCTCAACTTGATTTCGATAGGCTTTTCTTTCTTCTTCCAAAAGAGCTAAAAGTAAAACACAATATATCTAATTTTATTAGTTAATGTAAAGTTTTCATAATTTATTAGCTGGAAATTTCTAAGAACTCCCTAAATTTCACTGAAGGAAACAAGTTAGGAGAGTATGCATTGGCAGTATTAGCAGTTGAATAGCTTTAGGTTATAGGAACATAAAACCGTAGTAGATGATGAATATCTTTCATCAAGAAGTAGAATCTTCTAGGTCTGTATTACCAAGAAAAAAATGTGCTATTATTTTTGTGGAAAAAGTTTTCTTGATAATTGTTAATCAGCACATTGAGCTTAAATTTAAAAAAAAAAAGAGGTCAAACAGAGAGCTCAACAGTCAGTGCATGCTTGGCACAGAGGGGCCCCAGGTCTCGGGTCAGAGCCCTGGCATCACAGGGGCCCCAAAGCACTGCCAGGAGCAACTCCTGAACACAGAGGTGGCAGTAGTTCCCAAGCACTGGCAGGTGTGGGGCACCAAAATATAAAAGAAACTGACAAAAGGAAAAAAACCTCCCTAGGGGCTAGGGAGATAGCTCAATGGGCTGGAGCACATTGGGGAAGCCAGGGTTCAATCCCAGGTCACCAAAGTACCAGTGGGAGCAATCCCCAAGCAAGATGCCACAAGTAATCCTTGAGCACTGCTGGGTGTGGCCCCCAAACAAAATGCCCTCAAAATAAAAACACTGGAGTGATAGCACAGCAGGAGGGCGTTTGCCTTGCACGCAGCCAACATGGCCAACCTGAGTTTGATTCCTCCGCCCCTCTTGGAGAGCCCGGCAAGCTACCGAGAGTATCTCGCCCGCATGGCAAAGCCTGGCAAGCTACCCGTGACGTATTCGATATGCCAAACACAGTAACAACAAAGTCTCAAAATGGAGACGTTACTGGGCCCGCTCGAGACCTAAAATCCTCAGATGCTATAACCAACCATATAGTAAACACTAACAAAATAAAAGTTTTTTGCTAAATATTTTTCATTATAATTAAATGAATTAGTGGATTCTTCTCCAAAATGTTCAACTAAGTGAATGCTAACTCTAATTTCTTTAAGAAACAGAAAAGCAAAAAAAGATTCTGAAAGTTCCCAGTTATCCCTGGGATGTGAATCTTTCTCCGGGTCACTAAAGCAACCAGAGAAAACATAAGGACTCCATAGGGTATTCATATTCACTTTCTCCTCATTGAAAGACTTTCCAAGGTGCTAACTGATTGCAATTAGGTGGTTTCTATGGATGATATGGCGATGTAAGCACCTGCAGCTGTCAGCATAGGCTCTACCAGCCCAAGACACAACAATTAAGTGCACAGCTAGAAAAGAAAATGGTCAGGACGGAAAGATTCTATACTGTCACCCTGTCTGATTCCTTCAATTTACTGATAAATACACTGTAAAATCATTGAGAATATAAATGTCCCATTTTTTAAACCAAAAAACTGTCACTGTATCACTGTCATCCTGTTGTTCGTCGATTTCCTCGAGCAGGCACCAGTAATGTCTCCTTCGTCCTAACCCTGAGATTTTAGAAAGTGCCACATTCCAGGCTCTTTCAGGGTCAGGAGAATGAAACCCATCATTGTTACTGGTTTTTGGCATATTGAATATGCCATGGGGAGTTTGTCAGACTCTGCCGTGTGGGCAGGATACTTTTGGTAGCCTGCAGGTTCTCCAGAGTAAGAACCAGATAATAAGATGTCTATAAAATCAACAAACATTGTAACTACAATTTAGAAATTGATGTGTTATTTTTTCCTTGTATTGTACTTAAAACACAATTAAGATCTTTTATTGGTATAAAATAAAACTGGTATAAAATAAAAATAAAATTGGTATAAGATCTTTTATTGGTATAAAATAAAACTGGTATAAAATAAAAATAAAATTGGTATAAGATCTTTTATTGGTATGTCTTTGGGTCCTCATATCAACAATATGAACAAAGTAGAGAGATTGTTCCTATTTCACGAATTTGGTACTAAGTTCAAAGTGGTGAAGTGAAATGTCCAAGATCAAACAGCTAATAAAAGTATGGATCTGAAACAAGATACCATGCCTCTGGAATGCACATCTGGAGCCATTCAGTTACATCATGTTGCCTTCATTTCCCCTAAGGAACCAAAGTAATCTTGATCTCACCTTGAAGTTCAAAGCATTTTTGTTTACTTGTTCTAGCTAGCTCCTGGGCTTCAATTAATTCCTTGCGAAGAAGCTGAATTTCTTGTTTTGCCTCAATTTCTGACTGTCCACCTTGCAAGTCATCTGACAAAAATGTTTATTTTTAAAAGCAAAAGTTAGTATCACACAGTAACTACAACCCAAGATTAGTAACCACTTTCATATTTAATATAGTTAAATAATATTACAAATGAGTTAAGTAAAATGTAGAAGCAGCTTATATTTGGAATTTTCTTTTACTCTGACAAAAGAAGTACCGTTAGATCTATATTAGTAATTTATTGCTATGGCACTAGTAAACATATTAATATATGGTAAGTTACACATTTCATTAAAGTAGAGTTAATTTAGGACTTAATATTCAGCAAGAAAAGTATACCCTATTCTTTTATCAATTTTGAAATGTGATAGCAAATCAGAAGACTTACTTGGAACTTGAAATGCAAAAGCAAAAACGAGCTTTTCTTCAAGAAAAAGTATTTTAGCATGATTTCCCCAGTTATGAAACAAAAACTAGGCTGAAAGGCTCACTATGCTCACTTCATCATCACGTATTCGCCAAACACTACACATAATAACAAATACATGCTGAATCATTAAGCAATGTAATAACCTAAGCTGTTTATACAAATAAACTCAACGTCATCTCTCAAATATGTGCCCTTTCAACTTTTCTCATCTTTGACTGCACTCAAATGTTTGCTACTAATATTACCTGAAATAAATGCATTATATGCTGGAGGGATAGAATAGGAAGGCCTTTGCCCCGAACGCAGCAGACTCTGGTGTAATCCCCAGCACTGCATATACATCCCTGAGTAGTAAGAGGAGTAACCTTGAGCACGGAGTCAGAAGCATCAGACCCGGGATACTGGTCAGGTGTAGTCCAAAATTAACCCCCAGAACTAATTAATTAAAAAATAAAAACAAATGGGTCTAACAGACTTGGTTAAATTCCAAGCACCACTAGGGGTCACTCCTAGATGACAGAATAGCTGGAATAGCTCCTGAACACTAAACTGAAATAAATGTATTACTACGTAGGTAATATTCTTTGAATGCATTCTATCTTTTACTTTGGTTTGCAAGGGCCTCAGCTATAGCAACCTTTAATTCATTAAAAAAGTGCTAAGAGCAGGGTCTGGACTGATAATACAGCAGGTTGGCAATTTGCTTTCCATGTGGCAGCTTGCTGAGGTTCGATCCCTGGAAACCCTGACTGTCTCCTAAGCACCAGGAGACAAGATCCCTGAGCACTGCTGGGTGTGACCCAAAACCAACCAAACAAAAGTGCTAAGAGGGGCCAGAGAGACTGCATGGTGTGTAAAGCAAGTGCCAACCAGGGTTTGATCCCTGGTACCACATATGGTCCCTCAAGTGCCGCCAAGAGTAATTTCAGAGCTCATCCCTGGCATAAAACCAAAAGAAATCCCTGTACACCACCAGTTATGACCCATAAACAAAACAAAAAGTGCTAAGAATAAAATTTTATGATACAATCATAAAATCATCTATAATGCAATATACTTTTTCCATTTCAAATGAAAAAAATTTAATTAATCTATGTCAATCTACCAATTTGAGTTTCAAATGACTCTTGGTAAAACTGAGGGTACAGAGAAAGAGCATTTTCTAGTGACAGGAGTACCGTGATAGATACGATAAAATTTTTCTTTCAATACCACAGGTGGCAACTACAAAGGCCCTAGCAGCCTGTCTACAGATAAGGAAAACAGTCCTTATTTTTAAACATATCTAGAAGGTAATCATGATGTCTATATCTGATTTTCAAGCAGCTTAGCAAAAACAAAAGAAACAAACTACATAAAATCTTTGAGTAGGTATTCTCCTTGTTAGTTGTATGTTAGTAAGTCTTATCACTTTTGCCATTTGACCTAAATAATCCTTTGTTCTGGGGACTGTCTTGTGCACTGAATGTTATTAAAAATAAAGCAATTATCCCAATGTACAAAATTAAGTATATGGATTTTATTATAACTATAAAACCCAACTGAGATCACCTAGAGCACTGCACAGTGTTTCTCAAAGGTTTCCAAAAGTGGCCCACTTCTGGGGGTTTGGGCTCAGGGTTGAGGGGGGGAGAGAGCAAGAGACAGAGACAGGAAACATCCCTTCTGAACTTTGTTTTCTTCCCATCCTACCAGCTGGCCCCATAGCCTTCTGCTGTGGCCCTCCATTTGTGTGATCTTCCAACTGCAGCTCTCTTGGAAAATCCTGAGGATCCACGAGGGAACTATCTAGATTACAGCTTTTAGTTTTTCTTTCTTCTAAGAGGTTATTTTGCTTAAGCTTTATTCCTTAAAATCCTACCCACTTAAAATGTATTTTCTATACTATTCCACGAATCTCTAAAGGCAGTTAACCTTATAATTTACTTGAAGAAACCCAGGAGTCCATAATTATTCACATTATGGATTTTATCACTATATTCCCACATCATTTAGAATATATCTCTGGTTTGTTGTATGTGCTGGAAGTCAGTCAGCTACTGAATTTACAATTTTGACCAGATTGAGGTTCAGTCTTTTGTCACTGAATATGTGATATGTGGTATGACATTCTTTCAGGGTCATTTCAAATCTTAATAAAGTGCAAATTGCTTTTCCTCCCCGTCTTTCAAAGCAAAAAGAAACAAAAAACATGAGCATATTTTTTCCCTTTGATTCCTACTGGCAACAAACACAAAGAAGCAAGTTAACATCTATCTCCTATCAAATTTTATTAGAAACTCCTTAATCTCCAGACTTTGAAACCAGTGGTGCCCTTGGCACAGTTTTCTAAGTAAAGCAAACATGTACTATATTCTACTTGGATTACAATTATTTTTTAAAAATCTTTTTTTCAGATAATGATTTTAAGCACACAGAAATTTTATGCCACGTTACTATTCCTTTATAGGATTCCAGAAACTGTAATAGTTTTAAATGGTTCATATTTCATGATAAAAATAATTTCTATGAATTATATCTCATAATGAATGCTTGGCTAAATTTTGCTAATTCTAGATGATTAACATGAAGAGCAGCATATTACAATTCTAAATAAAAACTGGATGTTTTTCAAGAGGAAAAGAATAAAATTTGAGAATGTTTCAAGAAGCATAAAGTTTCAATGAGAAAAATTAATGGGCTAATTAAATGTTGTTCCTATCTATAGCTCCAAAGATTAACAAAGTGGTCTAATAATATGTACTATTCCTTTGAAAGAAAAGCCTATTAAAACCAATTACATAAAATTACAAAGTTTAATCACGTATAATAAACTATCACTCAATATTCTAATAAGTATCAATGAATGAATTTTTTTTCCATTCTCCTAATAAAATACTCTAAAGAATGTATATACAACTGTTGGAAAAGAATAACAAAGGATCAAACAACCATTCAGAGTTATGGTGTATTTTTCTTAGAGAATTGTGCCTGGGTGATTTTTTTCCGTTATAGGGTTTAACAACCTGATTGGGACTTAATCATATCATTATATAACTAGGAAAACAGCATAGTAATAAAGGTTTGTAAAACAAGACTTCTTTACGTGATACTAAAGCACAAGATCTGGACTCTGATTCTTTAAGATATTAGTCAAAAGCAATGGCACTTCTACAGAGAGAGTTTTCCACAGGCTACTTCTGCTGTTCTGATTCTAGAGAGCTGCCTGGCACTGGTCCATGACTAACAACATGTTTAATCTAGTGGCTAAAATTATATCAACTCTTCTATGTGCAGTACGAAAATATAAAAGAGACTGAATGCTAACAACCACAGATTTATCAGTTAGCACCCCAAAACACTTTATTTTTTATATTTTTGTGAAGCAAGATAGAACTTACTTAGAAAGCTATATGGGAAAAGAAAGAGTGAAGGATGTGTTCAAGAGAGAACAATGGCTTCTCCCAAGTGGAAAAGCAAGCAAGCAAGATACATTCAAGGGAAACATGGGCTTGAAAAGCAAGCCAGACACTTTATTTAAAAACTATTTTATAAATGCTCATTTATTTCTTACTCATTTAATTCTAAACATTTAAACATTAAGAAATAAATTACTTAGAAGTGAGGCAAGAAAAAGAATTCATTACTTGTACTTTTTCTGTTAACCCTATATAAAATTCTTCAGCTCATACTTTCTAAGAGTTTCTTAAGTATCTGAGAATATTTATCAAAAGATGAAGAGGCCCAGCATTTATAACTGTTACCATATAATAGTAAAGCAAATAGGAAGTTCTTTCAAGAAAATATTTTAATCTTTTCAAAGTTTATATTAAAAGAGATCATAAGTTTCAAACAGAATAAATATGCAGAGAAAAGCCCACAGCTGCATCACATACCATTACTGCTTTTCCCTTCATAATCTTAATTGATCCAAACTATTTTATAATTTAAATATTTTTGTTTGAAACACCAACATTTAAATTTTTAAGTTCTACTTAAAAAAAAACTATCTTAATATTTTTGACTAAAATTCAAAACTTCACACAACATATAAAAATGATTTTGGTGGTGAATTTGAGACTTTGGTTTAAAATGTCATAGAACATATTAACAGTACCTTTCAATAGGGCCACTTTAGCAAGGGGTTCGTTTAGGTCTTGCTCATCCATTTGGGCGTCTTCAGGAAGGAAAAATAATTACAAAAAATACTCAGATTTATCAGAAGGCTATTGAGACCTAAATAAATAACTGAATTAACTCATATAGCTTTATATAAATTATTATAAAAGAATTTATTCAGCTACTGCATTTAAATAGTTGAAATAGTTCAACAATATAGCAAAGATTTATGGAAGTGAGTTATTAAACATTGCTTTCTGCCCCACACAAACTGAAATCTCCATCCACATTAGCCTGCATACTTCAATAGCTCCATCAATAACATTAACAGCTGCAGATTTGTAAAAATTAGATGAAAACTTACCTGTAGTATCGTCGCTACTTTTTTCCTTGCTTGGACTCAGAGTATCTGATAAGTCAGATTCCTTTGCTCTTGCCTGGTTTTCTATAAAGAAAAAAATAAAAGTAGAATCATTACAATAGCTTATATTTGAAAAAATTGCTTCAGGCTATGAGTGTTCTAAATCTACTGGTATGCAAATTACTTTTAAAATTAACTGAGGTCACTGAATCTCTTACTTCTTCACCACTCTAGTCCAAAATGGAATGCTGGTTGTTATTACACGTAGCTCATATTAAATTATAATGTGGATCATGTCTGCTGTGCAGAGGGCTGGGGCTTTTGTTCAAGGCTGTCCACTTGCCAACTGGAAACAAAAATGAAGCAAGCTTTGCTAAAATATTCAGAGAACTGAAACAAATATAGCAAAATTCCCAGGACAATGTGGACACTGTATGAAGATGATGACAGCAAATGGCTCTATAATATAAAAACACTATCCAGATAGCCTTCATAATATTTATATTAATACTCTAAATAAAACCATGCTATAAAAGTAACATGTAAAAGAATATAACTACCTGAACCGCATTGCGAAAAGGTTCTACTTTTTATTTTCCACCTGGTTTGCGGGTTTTGGATTTTGGTTTGGTTTTGGGTCATATCCAGCAGTGTTGGGAATTGCTCCCAGCAGTGTTTGAGGGACCATACGTGCTAGGATCAAACGTGTACCTATTGAGTCATCTCTGGCTACAAACCCTAACTTTATTATTTTTTAAAATTATTTGTACGTGGTATGATGCCTAAACCAATGGATCCTTGATCTAGTGTCCATTGAATAGATCTCAAAAATCCAAACTACAAGTTCAACAATTTACTAAAGATGACTGGCAATTAATTAGGTCCTGGACTGGTACTGGGCTGGTCTCTGAACTGGTAAAACTATGTATGCCAGAAGTTCTTAATTTTATATGACCAATTCTTTTCAAAAGAATTTATTCAACACTCCCCTAGAAATATTACTAAAACAAATAGAAAGCATCTCCATTGTACCCGACGTCACTACTGGCCCCCTAGATCATGCTAACACTACTTGAAGGGGGTGGGGGCTGTTATCCATTTTGAAGAAGACTGGTGTATTTACTATGGCATTAGTATAGCATTTATAGAATGGTTATTTCACTCACCATAACCCAACAGCACTGCTCTCTGCCCCAAGATTTAGTCATAATCTGGTCTCTGCATTAATTTCCATATTAGCTTTGTTTTTAGTTTAGTCAGCCTCTTTACATGAGGCTGTCTGCTAACATCAATGTTTTTCCTAACCCCAACGATCCTTCTCTACTTGGATTATTCATTCCACTAGATACAGCTTAGGCCCCATGTAAGGAACTTTTCATCTCTCTAACATGCTGCTCCTTTACTGTATCTTCACTGTGCTACATGTTTTTGATTAATCATTTCAAAATTTTATATCATTGTCTCGCTCTGTATGTATGCATTGCTATAAATTATTTCCTCAAAATATAAATTCACTATACTATATAGATGGATACTTTGCAGTACTGTTCATTATGTAATGAAACAACACTCAAGATAAGTAGATTTGGTGGGAGAGGGACATCTTTGGCAGTACTCAGGGCTCCTGGGAGCTATGCTGGCGACAGTGCCTGTGCAGCAGTGGGGGCTGATGGTTAAGGGCCTTGGTATGCAGTACTGCGAGTCACAGGTGGCAGTACTCAAGGAGCCATGAGGTACTGGGGAATCAAACCTGGTGCTTTGCACATGCCAGGCAAACATCCCAGTCCTTTGAATTACTCCTCTCGCCCTATACTTAACATTGTTATATGTTAAAAGAACAATCTGCATATTATGCCCTATTAAGATGGAAAATAGCTACACATTTAACAATGAATTTTTTTGTTAATGTTTAGGAGGATTTACAAAAAAGAAAAATGATTATTCTAGCAGTAAAGACATAATTGACATTTATTATTCATTTTTGTTTTGGTGCCACATCTGATGGTGCTCAGGGCTTACTCCTGGTTCTGTGCTCAACAATCACTCTGAGCAGCTCTAAGGGAACTCTATGTGGTGCCAGGGATTGAACCAGGGTCATAGGCATGCAAGGGAAGTACTTTAACCTCTGTATTATCTACTTCTTCAGCCCATACTTCTTTCTTTATTTTAGTTGCTGGAGGGTAAGCTACTCCCGGAGGTACACAGGATCATGCAGCCATTCTGCAGTGCCAAGGATCAAATCAGGACCTTGAATATGCAAATCATGTACTCTACCACTGAGCCATATCCCTGGTCTTTGACAGTTATTTTCTAAGATCTTACACAGTTAAAAATTATAGTGAGTATACAGTTTATCATCAACACTAAAAAGCTATTTCAATTTTTAAATCCAACATCTAATACCATTATTACCATTAAAATATTTAATAAAATCTTAAAATACACCTTCTTGTGGAAAGTTATAAGGAAATACTCGGGTTTTCAAAATTGGTAATGAATTACAAGCAACTCTGGCTGTTTTGGTTACTGCCACTGGAGTTGAAGGCCAATGCCAAGAGATAGGGAACTTTGATTACAAGTGAAGTCACTGACTATGGAGGCCCATGGGAATCCAATCTGTGACCAATAAGCATTCATTGTGAATGTTCTAGTTTTGATCACAAAGTTACAGTCTAAAAAATTTAATCTGTATATAGATAGAATGTGAAACACTGGGGGAACAGAAAGGAAAATTGAAAAGTTGATTCTTTTGATTTTAATTTTCTTGGAAGTTTTATCAATCAAGATATTAAATTAAATCAAGAAGAAAGTATTTTCAAAAGTATTATTCTGCCTTAAAAATAACTTTTACATTTTATTTATTTATGAGAGGAATGTGCTACACCCAGTGGTCCTCAGGGGCTATGCCCGGTCTTTGCTCAGGGATCACTCCTGATGGTGCTCAAGAGACCATATATAATGCCAGGAATTGAACTGGGTAAACTTCATACAAAGTAAACACCTTGACCCCTGTACTATCTATCTGGTTTTTCATATAGAACTTTCATATTTAAAGGATAAGCCCAGAAGTTAAAATTGCCCAAGGGAGACAGAGAGACTGCAGAGGAGTAAAGGCTTTTTCCTTAAATACACTCAACCCTGGTTTAATCCCTGGTACCTCACACAATCCACCAGCACAGAGTCAGGCTTAAACAAAAAAAATGTTCAAAGGAATCAAATGTTCGCTCACTAGACTATAAGCTCCCTGAGTATTTATGGAGGGGTTTTATACAGGCAGGGGTTTTTGTCTGTTCTTTTTTAATCTACTATATAAAACAATACATACATACTCCAAGAAGAGGATGACTGAAAGCATTAATCTACTTTAACAAGAAGAACATTAATCTATTTTAACATGCTAAATTTTTAGCATGTCAGGTAATGGTTCATCATTGTGTCCCAAAACTATACATAGATGGTAAAGTATAACTTTGTTTTGAATTATACCAGCAATGCTCAGGGGTTACTCCTGGCTCTGCACTCAGGAATTACTCCTGGTTGTGCTCAAGGGACCATATGGGATGCAGGGGATAGAACCCAGGTCTGCCGCATGGAGGCAAGTACTCTCTCTGAAATACTATCACTCCGTCCCTAAGCATAACTATTTTTTCCACAAAATATGTATTCTTTACCTATGAAGCAGAACTCAATTTTCTAGTGTTGTCACTGTCACTGTCCTCCCTTTGTTCATTGATTTGAGCAGGCCCAGTAACATTGTGAGACTTGTTACTGTGTTTGGCATATTGAATACGTCACGGGTAGCTTGCCAGGCTTTGCCGTGCGGGCAATATACTCTCGGTTGCTTGCCAGGCTCTCTGAGAGGGGCAGAGGAATCGAACTCGGGTCGGCCATGTAGGCCACATGCAAGGCAAATGCCCTACCCGCTGTGCTGTGCTCCAGCCCTTTCTAGTATTAAAAAAAAATTACTAGTGGTTGATTTTCTTTGCATTCTAAGATACATTCCAATAACATATAGAAAGAAATAGAAGAGTAGTGACCAGCATTAATACCAAATCTGTTACCAAAATAAGGAGCTTAGAAGGTATCTATTTTCACTATATCCTAATGCAAACACAATGATGGCCTAAATAAACACATTGGCTACAGACCCCATCCGACATCAATGAAACCATTACTTGCAAAGAAAGCAAGATTAAATATCAAGGTAGGACAAGAGAAATAATCTGATGGACAATGACGTATACATAAGAATGTTTCCTTAAATTCTAACAAAACATTGCAAGATAAATACTCCCAATTCCACTTAGCAAATGAGAAAACTGAAAAATCAAAGAATTAAAAAAAAAATCAGTTGACCGAGAGCATAAAATTACTGCTGTATTGAATCCATTAACTAATGAATTCAATACAGAATTGAGGAGCCAGAGCGACAGCCCAGTGGTAGGGTGTTTGCCTTGCACGCAGATGACTGGGTTCCATCCCTGGCATCCCATGTGGTCCCCTGACCACCACTAAGGAGTGATTCCTGAGTGCAGAGCCAGGAGTGACCCCCTGAGTATTGTTAGGTGTGACCACGTGCCCCCCCAAAACAAAACAAAACAAAAACAAAAAAACCAAGAAAAAGCAGAGATGAATTCAGTTGTCATACCTACTTTCTATTTCCATCCCAAGCTACTGTAAACATATAATGTCTGTAAGATGAATCAGAGCTCAAATAGAAAGCATATGCAGTCTGCATTTGATTAGGTAAAATATCTGACAGAAATACTAAAAGTTGTAATAGCTGGTAGTTGGTAATTTCTAGTAGCTGATAGCTTCAATGCAGAGAGAGAGAGAGAGAAAGAGAGAGAGAGAGAGAGAGAGAGAGAGAGAGAGAGAGAGAGAGAGAACGCGTGCAAGAGAGAGCAAGCAAATCCCCTTCCTAACATCATAAGTGAAAGCATTTTAAAACTGGTAATACAAAACTGTAAGATAATAATTTAGCCAAATCCAAAAGAAAAATCTTTTTTTTTTAATCTTTTTTTTTTCTTTTTGGGTCACACCTGGCGATGCACAGGGGGTTACTCCTGGCTCTGCACTCAGGAGTTATGCCTGGCGGTGCTTAGGGGACCATATGGGATGCTGGGAATCGAACCCGGGTTGGCTGCGTGCAAGGCAATCGCCCTACCTGCTGTGCTATCCAGTCCCCTTAATCTTTTTTTAAAAAAAGAATAATTTTTTTTATTGAATCACGATGAGATACAGTTACAGCTTTCATTTTTATGATTTTTATGCATTTTATTTTCAGGAAGTAGTGCCCAATAGTTCATCCAAAAGAAAAATTTTTTAGAGAAAGAGTTAATGCATTCAAAAAGTCACTTATTTTAGCCATTCTAGATTACAAGGTCTTGAACATCTCTCTGTATGTTATTTTATTTATTTATTTTTGCTTTTTTGTGTCACACCTAGCGATGCACAAGGGTTACTCCTGGTTCATGCACTTAGGAATTAAGTACCCCCTGGCGATACTCAGGGGACCATATGGGATGCTGGGAATCGAATCCGGGTCGGCTGCATGTAAGGCAAACACACCCTACCCACTGTGCTATCACTCCAGCCCCTCTCTCTGTATGTTAGTGAGAAGTACTGGTATAGGACTACTGAGAGAAAAGTCTCTGAGCATATACAACACGTACTGCATTGTAAGTAAATTTTTTTTCTTTTATTGGAGGGGTTGGGGGTCCACAGCCAGTGCTGGGTACTTGATCCTGGTACTATCTATCTGTTCTTTCATATAGAACTTTCATATTTAGAGGATAAGCCCAGAAGTTAAAATTGCCCATGGGAGATAGAGAGACTGCACAGGAGTAAGGCTCTTTCCTTAAAGAGTGGTACTGTGCTGGGGTACCATGTGGTGCCAAGAACAGAAATGGAGGGTTTGCTGCATGGAAGGGAAAGACTTCAACTCTCTGACCCTGTATTATCATTCTTAAACAATATTTTGTTTACCTGAAGGGACTTGCTTGCTATAATTTATTTCATAATTATAGCAATTATTGTTGAACACTTATATTTTACTTGGGTGACATCTGGCAGTGCTCAGGGCCAGGAATATGGGGCCCTGGAGGGTCACTCAACAGGGTTATGCAGAGAGGGTATTTGGTGTTAGGTCCTGGGGATTTAACTCAGCATATACTAGGTACATGTGATCTACCACAAGTTCTCTCTCCTACCACTCTTTTCACTTTTAAAACAACACTGAAATAAATTACCCTTGCACATTTGTCAAATTTGTTCCTAAGATTAAAAACTTGGAATTGGGAATTCTGGATAAAAAGCATGCTCTTACAAGCTTTTGATACATATTTTAAACAAAAGTTTTAAAAGGAAATCAGTTAAGACTGCACAAATATTTTTTCAGTAATGACAGCATAAAATTTTAAAGAAATACATTCTAATTCAGACTGCATTAAAACAAAGCAATAAGGTAGCAGATATTTTAATTAAATAAGTGCTTTATTTTTTTTTAAAAGAAGGCTCAACTTCCACTTCAAAGTGTTGCCTATTCAACCAACTAATCCAAATATGTACTTAGGTGGTGGAGTTAAAGCTATTTTAAGTCTGTTCTCATCTCACTTTAATAAGATGAATAAATTGCCATATGTACTAAAAATAGCTCACCGTTCTGAAATTCAATGCTTGTTTGCCAGAACAATATTGGCGATTCATATTCTATGCATTCTTTCCCCAAATATGGCATTTCCCATGCACAAATTTGAAAATGGGTATTATCGGATATCTGAAATAACACTATCCTTTTGAATATTTTAAAATGCCAAATGTATCATATTACTTTCATAAAACAGAGTGTATAAAAATTGAGTACACCAAAATTCTATCATTGATCAAAAATAAATGTGACTCTAGTTTTAAATTTTATGATAATATTCGATGAAAGTCATGAAAGAATAGTGAGAATACATGACTAAATTTTGGGGGCTCAATTTTCCTAATGTATAAAAGCAAGCTGACAATATATTGCTTTGAAATTCACTTTTCTTCTCTAAGTTTGACAACTGTAACAGAAAAGAATGAACAGAATAAACTACCTCAATTATAAACTATTCATTACAAAATACAGAAAGATTCTACATACATTTAAAAAATAAAACTGAGAAGCATAATTAAGAAAATATTAACTATCACAAGGAATATTAAAGGTTCAAGCCCCCAAAGTTAAACTAAAAGCTTTTTTACAACCATTGTTTCATAAGAGATTATTTTGTGTTTGATTATTCTGAGATCAAAGCTGAAAATAATAAATCTTTGTTATCTAACAAAGCCCAACTGAAGCATTAATGTTAAATACATATATACATATAAACCCAATTAAAAAGAAACTTTCCAATTAATATACTCTTCTTAAAACAGAACTCCCAAACATTTCATAGTATCATCTAATACTATTACTTGGATATCATTTTGTGAGCTATAAAAAATATAATAATGGTTTAAAAACTATGTCCTTGAAAATATACACTAACCTTCATTATCCGAACGAGCTGTCAAACCCCACAGAAAATTTCCCACAGAAACTCGGAAAACAAACCTTTTGAAAGCTTCGTTTCTTCTACCACTTTGGTTAGATGCCCCTCCGCGATCAGCTTCTCTGCCAAAGAAAATAAACGTTACTATCCAAGCCCAAACCAAGTAGCATTTCCCCGAGCCGGGCAGTGTAACACATTCCATGACCAAATTTAAAGATGATAACATTACTCCCATGACTAGGCTTGGAAAAACCTGAACCTGGAAGAAGAACTAAGAGAACTTGAACTACAGTAGAGCAATTGGGCTGATACAGAAATCTGGGGGGTAGGTGGATAACTTATTTGCTTGTTATTTTCTATACCTATGAACTTATTTTAAAAAGCAAAACTTAAAAAACAAACTCAGAAGAAACAAAGCAACCCTCTTTCAATCAAGCATGGTAAGCTGAAGTAAAGGAATTTCTCAGACAGCATGTTATTTAAATAAAAATATAAATTATGTAATAATTTACCTTTCCCTATTGGTAAAATACAGCAAAAATCCCTATATGTTTCAGTAAAATGAGCCATTTTAGAAGAGCTAATTATAAAAAGAAATTAAATTTTTTTTCCTTTATGGATGGAGGGATTATCCTATATAGTGTAATGGTCTTAGAGTTTACTTATTTGGATTTTATATTCTTCATTTAGGAGGCTAATTTATTCTGTATACCTCTTATTTAATGATTCCCTTCAATTTATAATGTTGCCATATGTAAAATAACTTCTCTATTCCCTGAGCACTTAAATCACTGATCTTGGTCTACACACACCACTGAATCTGCTCCAAGAAACTATAGCCTCCTATTTGTCAAAATCCATGACTCTTTTCATAATTTTCATTTCATATAAGCTCTTTGCTGCATGTGGTACTGTTTGCCTGATCTTAAAAAAGTCGTGTACAAATTTAGACAAATTAAAAAAGTGATTAGTTCTCTAAGATATAGAATGTTAGCTGTTCTACTCATCCTCGATGCTACCTACCCCATTCTTAGAAGCAAAAAATCTTAAGTCATATTTTATACATTCATATTTCTAAATCATGTATTTTCCCACCACAGACAGTATTTCACAACAATTTCTTATGGATGTATCATCCTGATGAGACTATTTGTCTCTGTATTACTGTATTATTTATATCTGAATCATAAAAATATGCTGTGATTGTATTTCCCTTCTTATATAACATTTAGTATTTTCTTGAATTTATAATGATTTTATCTTATTTTGTATACCTGTATCAAGCACAACTGAAGTTCTTACAGAATCAAACTTTCGATATTATCAAACATCAGGAAAACTGTCCCTCAAACCTGTTTTCCCTTCCTCCAACCTTTTAATCTCCCTATTAGAGCCTGCTTTATCTTGTGTTAACATTTCCCCTTTATTCTAAATCTTCCTTTTCTTGTCGTCTTCCCTTGTTTTACATTATTATAAACTATAAACATTATAGAGTAATAATCTAAAACATTCTACTCCATTACTCTTGACCATTTCTTGAAAAGGAATAGATAGAAGAAAAATATTCCTTCGAAAATAATAGTATTCTACTTTCATATTTGTCTAATGTGACTGGATACATTTTTATGGCAGTCAGATTTCTATTTGTTTGCTTTGAATGGCAGAAACTTTCATGCTCAATAAAACCTGGTTTGTCCTAAACTTTAGGGCACCTGAGAGAACTGCGTTATTTCAACTCCTCAGCACTGAGAAAGACCCATGTGACTGGTTATATCCAGGGAAAATTATTTATGCGGACAGAGAATTTCTGAAGTCTCTCCATTCTCTTGCCCTATAAATCCTATGGTGAGAAGACAACTTGAAGTGCCAAAAATCGCTGTTAGATTTCTTAAGTAACCTATGTTTATCTTCTCCATGGATGTGTGACATCAGTAACAAATAAATAATTATTAAACCATTAAGATTTTGTAATTTGTTGCCAAATTATCATTTAGTTTAATATGACCAATATAGTATAAAGTCCTGTATTTCTCTCTAGTAATTAAAAAAAATATTTTCTTTACCCTGGTTCTCTTAAAGTTAATATGACTCAGCATGTGGCTTTTTTTTGCTTTTTTGGATCACACCCATTGCTGGAGCGATAGCACACACAGCCAACATGGCCGACCCGAGTTCGATTCCTCCGCCCCTCTCGGAGAGCCCGGCAAGCTACCGAGAGTATTCGATATGCCAGACACAGTAACAACAAAGTCTCCAATGGAGACGTTACTGGGCCCGCTCGAGCAAATCGACGATCAATGGGAGGGCCTTTACCTTTACCTTTACCTTGGATCACACCCAGCGATGCTCAGGGGTTACTCCTGGCTTTGCACTCAGGAATCACTCCTGGCGGTGCTCGGGGGACCATATGGGATGCTGGGAATCGAACTCCGGTCGGCTATGTGCAAGGAAAACGCCCTACCCACTGTGCTATTGCTCCAGCCCCAGCATGTGGCATTTTGTTTATTTCATTTCACTTACTTTTTGCCCACTCTGACTTTACTCAGGGCTTACCTTTGGAGGTACTCATGGGACCATTATGTGGTGCCAGGGATGGAACTAGGATTAAATATGTGCAAGGCAACTTTCCAATCCACTGTACTATCTTTCTGGCCCAGTATGTGTTCTCCTTTCTTGCTTGTTTTTTGGGGTTCTGGGCCTCACCCCCCAGGCTTACTTCTGGCTGTGCTCAGGGATCACTCCTGGCAGAGGGGACCCTATGTGATGCTGGGGATTGAATCCAAGTTGGCCACAATGTAAGACAAGTGTTTCACCCCCTGTACTATCTCTTCAGCCCAGTGTATGGTCTTTTAACAGTATGAAATCACCACCTCCATTGTTAAAAATATTTCATGACCCCAAAAGGAAATCTTCTAAATTCATTAAGAGTTTACTCCCTGGGGCTGGAGCAACAGCACAGCGGGTAGGGCATTTGCCTTGCACGCGGCAGACCCGGGTTCAATTCCCAGCATCCCATACGGTCCCCTGAGCACCGCCAGGGGTAATTCCTGAGCGCAGAGCCAGGAGGAACCCCCGTGCATCGCTGGGTGTGACCCAAAAAGCAAAAAAAAAAAAAGTTTACTCCCTCACTCTCCCCCTCCCTGCCCCCGCCCCCCCCCCGCCCCACACACACACAAAGGAATTTACTTCCAGGGGGCAGGAGAGATAGTGTAACAGGTTACTACATATGAGGCCAACACAGGTTTGATCCTTGCACTGTATATGGTCCCTCAAGCATCGCCAAGAGTGAGCCCTGTGCACTGTTGGGTATAATCCCCCCCAAAAAACCAAACAAAATACATAGCATCCTTATCTTGCTTGTTTCATCCATCAAACTTATTTTTCTGAAAAAGTTAATACTCTTTTGAGGTGGGGGGTGGTCACTATCAGCAATGCTCAGGGGTCACTCCTGGCTCTGCACTCAGGAATTACTCCCACCAGTGCTCAGATAACCATATGGGATGCTGGGGACTGAAATCAGCTCAGCTGCCTGCAAGGGAAGAGACCTACCTGCTGCACTATCTCTTGGGGACTAAAAAAACCCAGTTAATACTTTTTAAGGGTTTTGTTTAAGGGGGCTCAACAGACTGGAGCATGGGCTTTGTGTGCGGAAGGTTCAGTCCCAGGCACCTCCTCTCCTAGACCAGTTTTTTTTTTATCACAGTTATATGATTTACATCAGTATTAATATTTATGTTTTAATCGTACAATGTTACTGCATGCCACCTAAGTTCTTCTACCAATAACCCTAGGTTTCTTCTCTCTTTGCTCTCTTCACACTGGTAAGCTCAGTTCTGTTGACAAGGTCTAATGGGTTGTTTTCATTGGTACCTGACTGCTGCCTTGTTTGTCTCTTTATATTCCACATTTTAACATCATACGGTATTTACCTTTCCCCTTCTAACTACAGAGCATTTAACATGATACCCTCTAATTCCATCCAAATTAGAAAGAAATACAAGCTTTCATAGTTTCTATGCTCATTGCAGCACAATGAACATAGAAGTGTCTATATCTTTTCAAGTTTGGTGTTTTGTGTGTGTGTGTGTGTGTGTGTGTGTGTGTGTTCTTGGGACAGATACCAAGAATACTGGCTCATATACTTGCTCTATTTTCAAACATCTGAGAAGGTTCCTTACTGTTTTCCACAGAGTATAGACCAGTTTTTCATTCCCACCAACAGTGAGTGATACTTCCTTTTCAAAGCATCTCCACCAGTACAGGCTGTTTTCATGTTTTTGATACATTCCATTTTGATACAGCCACACTGGTTCAGGCAGCGGAAAAGGCACTGGAAAGCAATTTCTTTCTTTCTTCCTTCTTTCTTTCTTTCTTTCTTTCTTTCTTTCTTTCTTTCTTCCTTTCTTCCTTTTTTTTTTTTTTTTTTGCCTTTTAGGTCACACCCAGTGATGCACAGGGGTTACTCCTGGCTCTGCATTCAGTAATCACCCTGGAAGGTGCTCAGGGGACCATGTGAGATACTGGGAATCGAACATGGGTTGGCTGCGTGCAAGGCAAACGCCCTACCCGCTGTGCTATCGCTCTAGCCCTGGAAAGCAGTTTCTTAAAAATTTAAATTTATGTGATAATATATGGGCTGAAGCGATAGCACAGAGGGTAGGGCGTTTGACTTGCACGCAGCCAACCTGGGTTCAATTCTTCTGCCCCTCTCGGGAGAGCCCAGCAAGCTACCGAGAGTATCTTGCCCACACGGCAAAGCCTGGCAAGCTCCCCATGACATATTCGATATGCCAAAAACAGTAACAAGTCTCCCAATTTGTTGTGAGACGTTACTGGTGCCCACTTGAGCAAATCGATGAAAAATGGGAGGAGAGTGCCACAGTGCTACAGTGCCATTCTCAATGGTGTGAGATGATATCTCATTGTGATTCTAATTTACATTTGTCTAACAATCACTAATACAAGTTTTCACAGTTTGTATGAAACTATGAGAGTTAAACACTCTCTACATGTCTGTTGGTCATCTGTATCTGTATGTCTTCTTTGGAGAACTACTGTTAAGCTCCTTCCCATTTTTTTTTTGTTTTACTGTTGATATTTTTTAGTGCTATGTGTGTTTTGAATATTATTACCCTTTCATCAGATGATGTGATATTTCTTTCATTTCAGTAGGATGTCTGTTTTAGCTACAGTTTCTTTCACAATGCAGCTAAATAGTTTGATAAAGTCCATTTATCTGAGCTTTTATTTTCTTTGCCAAGGGAGTCAAATTATTAAAAATAATTCTTCGGCAATACAATGAAGAGTTCTTTTCCTTGATGTATTTTATGGATTCAGGCCAAATATCAAGGTCTTAATTCCAATTGAATTAATTTTTGTATACAGTGTGAAGTAGTGGTTAGAGAGTAGACCATTTTCATTCTTTTGTCTGCAGCTAATTCGTGTTTCCCAACGCTATTTGTTGATGAGGGTTCTCTCCCTCTACTTTATACACTCTGCCTGTGTGCTGTACATTAACTGTTCACATACTGGATGGTTTACTTCTGGGTTCTCAATTCTATTCCACTGGTCTGAAAATTTGTTTTTATTCCAGTACCACATTGTTTTGATTACTATAGTTTTTACTGTGAAAAGTCAGGGAATTCTATGTCCACCCCATCTTTTTTTCTCAAAAGTGCTTTGAGGACTGGGGTGGTAGTACAGCAGGTAGGATGCTTGCCTTGCATGTGGATGACTGGGTTCAAAATCTGGCATTCCATATGGCCCCTGAATCTGCCAAGAGTGACCCCTGAGTGCAGAGCCAGAAATAAGCCCTAAGCAGTACCAAGTCTGGTCCAAAAACAAAAAAAATTGCTTTCAATATCTGGAGAGTTTTAAAAAAACATTTATGCTTCTTTCATTTTTAAAAAATCTATTTTCTATTTCTCAAGAGATATATTTTCTATGTGCTCTTTGTTTTTATCTGTCCTTCTCAATAGACAATTTCCTCAATAGTATGTGATCTTAACTGTCTCTTAATCTTCAAGGGTGATGTATTAAAAAGACGATAACATTCTGAGTACATAAGCAGGGTGTGCTACCTACAAGGTTGTGTGCAGTGGCAGTTTGCAGGGAGTCTTTCAAATATCAGTATTCTTGTGGTCTGATCCCTCGAGTAGAATCTCTAAGCTCCTTTTGGGGGAGTATAAACCACAGTGGCCAGCATCCTGGTTTACTATACTTTCTGACCATGTAATTCTGACTTCAGGCCAAAGAGAGTACATGTGTGGCTGCATCAGTTGTGACTATGATTCAAATTCTTTGCACCATAAAGGGTCCTCTGAGCCAGAGCAGAGAATCAGGAATAGACCCTGAGCACTAGGTGTGGCTCACTTCACCTTCCTCCACCACAAAAATGATTCTGATTTTCATTTAATTAGTCTACATCTTATTAGTACGACGCTGACACTACTCTCAGTCCTCCCTGAACAGTTCCTTTTAGTCACCAGAGAGAAGACATTTATTTGTGGGGTTAAAGTAAAAGAGTATAAAATTATTCCAAGACTATCTTGCATTTAGCCTCACCAAGCACACCTCCCTTGCCTGAGTGCTACTGAGGGCCTCTGATACATTGGTCATAGTTTTAATATTTTTTTTTTTTGAAAATTTCTTCTTCTGTCATCCCCAGCCTATCCTCTATGCAGGAATAACAGAATAGAAACCCAAACCTCTTACCCTTTTAAAATGTTTTACATATTCCAAAATTTTGTGCATATCCATTAATGTGCACACTAGTCTGCTATAGTTTCCACCCCCATTTTCTTTGTTCTTGTGAGCACGTCTTTATTATCTTTTATTGTAAATGGATCTGTTCACCATATTTAGTCACAAGTTACTGGAGCTGGAGACGTAATTACAGTGGGTAGGCCACCTGCATGCACTCACTACTTTCTAATAAATGACTAATTTATTAGCTGTCTCCTCAAAAGAATATAAACTCCAGAAGGCAAAGCTTTCTTAATTCTGATCATTTCTGTAACGTCTCCATTGGAGACTTTGTTGTTACTGTGTCTGGCATATCAAATACTCTCGATAAAGAGGGTTCTCTCCCTCTACTTTATACACTACTTTATATACTCTCGATATGCCAGACACAGTAACATCATTTCTGTACCTTCAACAAGCTAAAATAATGTCTGGTATATACATAGTGAATGCTCTAAACATATTTGCTAAATGAGTGGGTTATCTATTTTCAAAGGAATCGAACTTGGAAAAATTATCTGAATATTTTCTTCACTCTAAAAAATTAAGGATAAAGCACATATAAAAAATTCTGAAGAATAATCTATTGTTAAAAAATAACTAATGCTATTATCACTACTGAAATTTATGTTTTGGATCACACTGGTAGTTTTCTTTTGAAAATAAATACAATCGGCGGAACCAGAGAGATAGTACAGGAGTTAAGGTCTGATCCCTGGAATACATGGCCTCCTGAGGTGAGGTGAGGCCCTGGTGGTCCCTGGCACCCTCACAACTCCACAACCTTGGGACTTCACATTGAATCATATAAATATATTTACATATATACATATATTTACATATACACATATATGTACACATGCTTATATATATGTATATATATCTTAGCAGAGTCTCCTGTCCCCACGCCTGGCTGTCCTTGCCGGGGCCCCTTGGAGTGGGGCGGGTTGAGTTTCCCTCCCTGCCCCGAGCAGAGCTCAGGCAGCCGAAGACCTCCAGAACCAGGCACAACCATGGTGAGACCACTCTCCACACGCATGAAGGTACTGGCAGAGGAACAAAGGCATGCGGGTCCCGGGGCTGTTATCTCCAAGCCTGCTTGGATCGAGGGTGAGCATCCTCCACCCAGATCCTCCTCCATCTTCCAGTAGGCAGGGGTCACACCCACCAGCTGACCCCCAGCGCCGTGTAATCCCATCAATGGCCAAGACCCAGAGACTATAAAACCCAGCTCCCGGAAGCAACATATTATTTATCTCATTCTTACTTTGGACAACCTGGCAGGCTACCGAATGTAACCTGCCCACATAGCAGAGTCTGGCAAACTCCCCATGGCGTACCCAATATGCCAAATACCAGTAACAATGATGGGTCTCATTCTCCTAACTCTGAAAGAGCCTTGAATATGGCACTTTTTAAAATCTCAGGGCTAGGACAAAGGAGATGTTACTGGTGCCTGCTTGAGGCAATTGACGAACAACAGGATGATCGTGATCATGATTACTTAGCACAGCCTGTAGCACTGTCCTCCCATTATTCACCAATTTGCTCAAGCAGGCACCAGAAACATCTCCATTGTGAGACTTGTTATCATTTTTGGCATATCAAATACATCATGGGGAGCTTGCCAGGCTCTGCCATGTGGGCGGGATACTCTCGGTAGCTTGCTGGGCTCTCTGAAAGGGACGGAGGCATTGAACCTGGGTCAGCCACATGCAAGGCAAATGCCCTACCTGCTGTGCCATCGCTCCAGCATAATCAATATAACATACTAATATTTTTCCTATGTCAACTTACCCTGTTTATTAATCTTTTATATGTAACTGACATAACATGGTATAGTAGTGTTATTGCTTATATTTTTGGTGTACAAAGTTACTGCACCTCACAGCAGGTAGGACGTTTGCCTTGCAAGCGGCCAACATGGCCGACCCCGGTTCGATTCCTCCACACCTCTTGGAAAGCCCGGCAAGCTACCGAGTGTATCTTGCCAACATGGCAAAGCCTGGCAAGCTACCCGTGACGTATTCAATATGCCAAACACAGTAACAGTGAGTCTCAATGGAGACATTACTGAGCCCACTCGAGCAATCCATGAACACGGGAGGACAGTGCTACAGTGCTACTACTACCCTAGTGCCAAAGACCCTCCATTACTTACTGTCCTTATGTCACTTCTAGTATAGCTCTTTCTCTCTTCCCCATCCCAAGCCCCTCTTCCCATCACTTGGTATCTTCAGTTATGAAGTCAAAATCTCAGGGTTTATTTTCACTGGATACTGTCCCTTTCCTTTCAGTGCAGAAATGAATCTTTTAAGAAGAGAAAAGATCTATACACCAAAACATGGTTAGCATGAATTTAAGATTATCTGCCTTCAAATTAAAATTAACAATATTAGGGTTGGAGAGATAGTACAGCAGGTCAGGAGCTTGCCTTGCATGCAGCTAACCCAGGTTCAATCCCCAGCATCCCATATGGTCTCCCAAGCACTGTGTGAGGGCTAGAAAGCCAAATCTTATGTGTGTTACTCCCCAAAAAGTACTGTGACAGGGGCAGGGATGACAATACAATGAGTAGGATGCTTGCCTTACTTGTACCCAACCCAGATCCCCAGCATCCCATATCGTGCCCCTAGTACCACCACGAGTGAGCCCTGAGTGCAGAGCCAGGAGTAATCCCTGAGCATTGCTGGGTGTGCTCCCAAAACAAACAAACAAAAAATTAGTAATATCTGGTTTAAATTCAAGCTTTCCTATAGTGTAGACATACACCACATCAGGTGTTTTCTATTCTCCGTCAAAAACAATCTTTGAGAATGTTAAAGTTTTAAAAATCAAAACAGGAAAAAAAAAGTCTGTTTTAAGCAGAACATGTAAGATTTTGAGATTGTTCAGAGAGACTAATTCCTAAGAATGGTGAAAATAAACAGTTACAAGAACAACACTGATTCAGTGTATTAGTCCAAATAAGGACATTTTCATGAGAGCAAAGCCCTAGGAGGAAGGAGGAGGGAATAAAAGAGACATACACAGAGAGTGGCTGTAACTTTTAAATGGGAGCGAGGAGCAGAGAGGAGCAGAAAGAGTTTTTTTTTTTTTTTTGTCTTGGGGACCACACTTTGGACTACTAGGGGTTGCTCCAGGTAGTGCGGGGGCAACCACATGGAGCTAAGGATTGAACCCAGGCTTCCTACGTGCAAAGCACGTCTCAGCCCTTAGCGCTCTCTAGTTCAATAATATTTTTCTTTGCACTTTACTTTAGGGGGCAATAAGACATAAAACAATGAGATAATTAAACGTTTGCCTAATAATTCAAACCACTGTCTCGAAGCTAGAGCGACAGGTAGTACACGGGTGCAGTATGGGTAGGTGGCTGACCTGGGTTGAATCCCCAGCATCCCATATGGTTCCCCCAGCACTTACGCAGGAGTAATTCCTAAGTGCAGAAACTCCTGGGCATTGCCAGGTGTGCACTCCTACTACCCACACCACCCCCCCCCCCCCAACACACACACAAATTAAAAACAAACCACTCTCTCACAGGATGCATGGATTAAGGTTAGTTAGAATACAAACAAAGAAATGCTCTATTTCAGGGCATAGTTAACTGCACAAAGAGAGAGATGTACTGGGAGAGGGAACATTTTAGCTTTACAAAGCAGGCTTCAGAGCAAAGTTCCTCTAGGACTCAGAGTGATGCCTCTGCCCCCACTTGGACAAACAGTAGCAAGAGAAATCAAAGAGACAGACAACAGTTCAGAAAAGGCTGTTCTCATTGAACGATTCCCACCACACGACAGCTGGCCTCCTTCAACTTTAAAACTTTATCTTTCCAGGGAATAGAGTGATAGTACAGTACATAGGATGCTTGCCTTGCATGCAAACAACCTGGGTTCAATCCCTGGCTTTTCACATGGTTCCCTAAATATCACCAGTAGTTAATTCCTGAGTACAGAGGTGGGAGTAACCCTTAAGCATCACCAGTGGGTAACTCCCCCCCAAAAAACAACAAAGATTTCATTTTTCCAATGAGCATGTAATTAGGTGACAGAGTTTATGAAATGTGCACAAAACTGATTTACAGATCTAGAACAATTCAGAATGCATCTTTAGTAGAACACAAAGTCTCCTAAGTTTATATGATGTGTTGTAAGTTTGTAAGGTAAACCTTGCAAGGAACACTAAATGTGAAGTTTTGCTGAAATCAAACTTCATGCCTGACTCTCTGATGAGGAAAATGCGGCTAGAGCAATTTTTTGGTAAGTCTTGTTAACTGTAGATTCTTATGCTATATTTTTATACTATAAAGAAATCTTACTTCATGGTTCTAAATTATACAAAGATTATACTGAAATTTGCTCAACAACCAATCTTTTTTTTTTTTGGACACACCCAATAGTGCTCAGAGTTTACTCCTGGCTTGACTCTCATGGATCATTACTTGCAGGTCTCTGAGGGTCAACCTGGGTGCTGCAGATTGAGCCCAGGTCGACTGCTACAAGGAAAGTGGCCTACTTGCTGTACTAACTCTCTGGCTCCTCAATAGTTAATTTTATTGCCTGCATGAAAAGTGTGATTACAATAGCATACTTCCCAGTTTGTTTTATTATTTTTTTAAATAGTTAAAAGAATTAAAACAGAGTCATAAAAAAAAAGAAAAGAATTTCAAAGTTTTTCCCTAAAAGAATTAAGAGATACAATCTGCTTTACAACAGAAAGAAAAACAAACTGAAATATGGTCCCATTAATTAAATTTCCTCAAAATTGCAAGTGGAGAGCTGACAACCAAATTATTATCTTATTAATTTTGCCAAAATACTAATGACAGACAAGAAGTATTTATGGAAGTGAATTAAGAGTTTTCTAATTTTTAAAGCATAAAGTAAGTTTATGCTACACATACAATAAAAAAATGAAAGCAAAATACATCCTAACATTTTCTGAAATAGCTCAGGTACAAAATCCTACTAGTAACGGTTTGTAAACCACGATGCCAGACATTAAAAATAAAAAACATAAAAAACAAGAAACCAAAACTAAGGGCCAGGATGCAGTTTAGTAGTACAGTGCAGATCCAGGTTCAAACCCCAGTACTGCAAAAAAAGATAAAAATATACAAGGAGCTGCAGCTAAATATTTCATATATTTTATAGTATTTAGAAATGATTTTTACAAATTTTAACTTGGTAAAAGAGTTTTTTGAAATTCTGTGTTTATTTCTTTGAGCCCAAAAATATAAATCCCCAAAGTTCAAAATAAAAATAACATAAAATTGATCACATGAAATAAAAAACTTTCTCTTACAAATTTACATTTTATATTATTTATTCTACATTAAGTTGGTTTCAGTGGGTACCAATTATTTTGCAACAAATGCCTGTGAAAATTTCTTGTAATTGTGAGATCTAATAATCAGAAGATAACAAAGATATATTAAACTTATGCTTATTAAAAAGTTATTTAAGGACAAAGAAATATATTTACTACATAATTTGCCTCAAAGTATGACTAAGCTTATATTAACTATCAGAGTTCTTAAAATGGACAGAAATAGAAATTCTCTAAAAATAAAATCCCAAATTTCCTAATAGTATTTATAAGGAATATAAGATTTTACTTTCTGTGTTTCTGTTTGCTACAGACACCCCTAAGGCTTCTGAGATCGTGGACGTACACTGGAGTAGCACAAACAAACGCATATCCACAAAATAAATTCCTGAGCACTAAAAACTTTGGGAAAAAAGTTTTTTTTCAAAAAAAATAAAAAAAGAGAGAGCAGGAGAAAAATGCTCTATAAAGTTTTTTTTTTTAATTTTTATTAGTGGAACACCATGAGGTACAGTTGTAGACCTACAAATTTTTGTGCTTGGGTTTCAGTTATACAATGATTGAGTACCCATCCCTCCACCAGTGCCCATTCTCCACCACCACTGATCCCAGTACCCCTCTCACCCCCCATCCCCCCATCCCACCCTGCCTCTGTGGCAGGGCATTCCCTTTTATTCTTTCTCTCCTTTTGGGTGCTGTGGTTTGCAAAAGTGGCATTGAGTGGGAATCATGTTTGGTCTATAGTCTACTTTCAGCATGCATCTCGCATCCTGGGAGGATCATCCCAACACCCTTTATTTGGTGCTCCCTTCTCTATCTGAGCTGCCTTTTCCCCCAGCGTGTGAGGCTGGGCTCCAAGCCATGGAGCAAAATTCCTGGTACTAATCTCGGCCACTCTTGGGTGTTAGTCTCCTATTTTGTTACTTTATGTTCCCCAGATGAATGCAATCTTTCTATGTCCATCCCTCTCTTTCTGTCTCATTCCGCTTAACATGATACTTTCCATGTAGTACCACTTGTATGTAAATTTCATAACTTCATCTTTTCTAACAGCTACATAGTACTCCATTGTGTAAATGTACCAAAGTTTCTTTAACCAGTCATCTGTTCTCAGGCACTCAGGTTTTTTCCAGATTCTGGCTATTGTAAAGAGTGCTGCAATGAACAAACAAGTGCAGATGTCACTTCGACTATATCTATAAATTTTTTTAATGATAGGAAAGGCATAGATCTCTTCAATAAACTTTCTTTACACATAGCCACCACTATCACTGATAAGACCAAGACAGTGTCACATACTTGTGACTTACAGACAGGGAGTTATGTGGTTTTCAAGTAAGTCATGATACTTTTGCTCAGAATTCAGAAGAGATCTAAATCACCTCAAGACCAAACTACAAGGCCAGAGATGCTGCTCAGAGGTAGGCAGAGCATTTGCCACGACTGTATGAAGACTTGGGTTCAGTTGCTAAAACAGGACAAACAACAACAACAACAACAAAAACAACCAAACTATCTATCTTTAAAATAATATTGGGGGGCCGAATAGGTACTACAAGGGTTAGGGTACATACTTTGTATGAGGTCCACCCTGGTATGATGCCCAGTCCCTAATAGTGAGTCACCAGTCTAGTTGGCCAAGAAACACCAGGAAGGGCCTTGGGTCTCCTCTCCTAAGCAATGCTTAGGGAGTCTCCCTCGTTCTCAAAATAAAAACACACTTTAAAAAAAAAAATATATATATATTCTTAGGACCAGGAATGTGGCTTAGTGGTACAGTACATGTGTCACATGTGTGAATCTCTAGGTTCAATACACCACAAAAATATTAGGAGGGGAGGAAAGGAGAGGTGAGGAGAGAGGGGGAGGGGAAGGAAGGAAGGAAGGAAGGAAGGAAGGAAGGAAGGAAGGAAGGAAGGGAGAGAGGGAGGGAGGGAAGGAGGAAGGGCAAGGAAAGGAGAGAGGTGGGCAGGCAGACATTATTAAAGACAGCTGTAGTTGATGTCAGTGTGGGACAACCTATGGTATGTCCCTAGACAGCTCCAGCTACCCTATGGACCATCTTCAGTTCTTAGTGCCCAAACTAACTGCTTTTGTAGCTTTACTTTATCACTTAAGAAACTTAATAAAGAAATGCAAATAATAATACACTAATAATATCACTACTTAAATACCTACACAGAAAAATTGGCTTTTTATTCTGTTCCTTGCCCAAAAATGATTTTTAATTAACAAACACAAAATATTTTTTTGGTGGGAATAAAGAAATGCTCACTTTCTTTGGTGAAGGGAAATGCAACAAAATTTCTCAAAAGAGATAGAGAAACAATGTGAAATGCATACCACTGTCCAAAAGATGGACCTTTTCTGAACTTTGACTATCAACAAACAAAGAGCTCTTTATTTTCTCTCTTTCACTTTACTTTAGTCCGTCTTCATTGAAAGCAATGTGAAAAATACTCTGTACTCACTCTGGCATTCTATGAACTGATGGATAAAAGTGCAGTCCCCTCCACTCTTTGAAAGCAAGTGCTCTAATAAAGAAAGAAACACCTTTAAGGATATAGTTTGTTGCTGTTTTGGAAAACCAACAGCATAGGTAGGGAAATGTATTACCATGACTAATTCTGAATAAAATTAATAAAATCTAATATGTTTTAATATTAACAAGCATAATTTTGTGTTAAAGTTACAGGACTGAAAATTGAAACTACATAATCATTCATTTCTATCCTAAATGATTAGCTTTTAAAGGTGCAGTTTCTATCCAAAGAGCTCAAGAAAATCAAAGGCTTTTATTGCTTTAAAAAAATTTATCCACTTTTAAGATATACTTTTTTTGTAAGAGCTTAAGAAGTACCTATAAATAAGTTAAAATTTATATGTATTTATTCTTATTGAATTAATTTTCAAATGGCTGCTCTCAAGTAATACCTCTTCAAAGCTATTCATCTCAGTTAAGAGGCAAAAGTAATACTTTAGTACCATAAAATAATCTTAAAATTAACTATTGGATGTTTCTTTAAAATGCTTGCACTTTCATTTCACAAAGTATTCTGTTGTAAGCACTAGTCTGTACTTTACATTACATTATTTATCTCTGTGCCCACATAATTAAAAACAATGACTACATATTTTAAAATATGAGCTTGGTAATGGTTCTGACTGGCTCACATGTGTTTTTTTTCCCCCTCAAAAAATAGAGAGAATAAAACTCTAACAGTGGTTTAATAAAAAGTTCACTCTTAACTTATGATAACCTTTACTCTGAATCAGAATTAAGGCCTGAATATGTGTAACATCCTCTGCCTCCTCAAGCTTATATATATATATATACACACACACGCATTATTATATATAATAATATATAAAATTCCATATTATATGTATGTGTGTGTATATATGCATACATATATGCAGCTTTCAAAACTACTAGATTTTGCAAGTTCAAGTATTAAGAATGTATTCTAGCTGCTGGGGAACAGCTCAGAAGGCTGGAGTGCATATTTAGCAACCTAAAGATCCAGATTCGATCCCCAGCACCACAGGTTTCTCTTGCACAGATAGGAGTGAGCTTGACCAGAGCCAGAAGTAGCCCATGAGAACCAAATGTATGGCTCACAAAGCAAACCAATTCTAATACAACTCTCTGAAAGGATTGAAAGCACTTTAACATTTCAGAAAGGACTTGGGTTAGCATCAGTCTGGCTTTAAGAGTGTCTTCTTCATCTCAACCCACCTCACTCCTCTCATCATCTCAACTTTGCTTGAAAGGTAGGTAGCACCTACGGTCCTCACTCACTGACCTTTCCCGATACCCTCACTGATAGCCTTCTGTACTTTCATACTCAAAGCTATCATTTTCCTTTACATGCTGTATGCACCCAGTCTACTGTCATCATCAGTTTTATACAAAAACTCAAGGGGAAAGAGTGATAACACTCATATTTTAGAAAAACAAATTCATTGCATAATTAGAATATTACAAAGTGATACAATATATCCCCACAAAAAATTAACTACAACATAAATTTAAAATTTAAAAATTAAATAGGAATTTTCAATTGGAGTCAAGATATCCAAATTCAGTACTAACTGGCAAGAAAAAACTATTTTGTTTCACATATATCCTTTCTAAGTTATGGTATTTTCAGAACTCAAAGAGGGACAAAGAAATAACTAAACACATACTAAACATATGCTGCACATGCAGGAGGACCCAGTTTTAATCCTGAAACTTTAAATGGTCCCTCAATCATCACCAGGAGTGACTCCTGAGCACTGAACTGGGAATCACCTTGAGCATCTCCAGGTGTGAAATCTCCAAAACCAAAACCATAAAACAACAGAACTCAAACTATATGATATTACTGTTAAATATAAAAACTATTTTTGAAATCAAGTATTTACCTAAGAACCTCGTATAATTTATTTAAAATCAAATTTCAAACATCATAGGACTGTAGATGACATTTATTAATTCAGAATGTCCCACCAACACTTAGCAAGCCACAAGATACACACTTATCTATTCTGATTTTAATATCTTAACTTTTTATTATTTACTATTCTAGTTTAGAATCAATAAAAGATTAATAAAGAGACCCACCTACCCACCTGCACACCTATAACTTCCCCCAAAGAAACATAACTATATAAAACATAGTTATGTTCTGTAAATAAAACATAACTTGTTTAGATTTTTTTCCTATAGATTTTAATTTTCTATACCTATGCAGTTGAATGTAATGGTCACTTCCATGGTGTAGCTACTAAGCGCTTTAAAAAGTGCAAAGTCTGATTTGAGATGTGCTGTAAGTATAAAATATACAATGATTTCAAAAAGATTTAGTAAGGAAAAGAGGAGTGTGAAATATTATTATATTCTACAGACTAAAATTAAAATTATTTTGGATATAACAGATTTAATATATTTTAAGTATACTGTTAAAATACTAGAATTTTATCTATTTATTTTTGGGGATAGAGAAGTTATTTTTTTGGCCACATGTGAGGTGTTCAGGGGTTAGACCCAAAACTGCTCAGGGTTTGTTTTGGGCAGTACTCAGGGGACTGACCATGAGGTGCTGGGATTTGAGCCTGGGCCTCCCTCATACAAAGATTCACACTCGTCCTTTGAGTTCTTTCCCCAGCCCTCACTTCATAATTTTAATGTGGTAACTAAAAATTTTTAATAATATATGTCACTGTCACTGTACTCCTGTTGTTCATCGATTTGCTCGAGTGGGCCCAGTAACGTCTCCATTGTGAGATTTGGTTGTTACTGTGTCTGGCATATCGAATACGTCACGGGGAGCTTGCCAGGCTCTGCCGTGCGGGCGAGATACTCTTGGTAGCTTGCCGGGCTCTCTGAGAGGGGCGGAGGAATCGAACTCGGGTTGACCTTGTTGGCTGCGTGCAAAGCAAACGCCCTACCCGCTGTGCTATCGCTCCAGCCCAAAAATATATGTAGCTTCGTAATATTTCTAGAAGACAGTGGTTTTTTAGTCCCTCCAAGATAATAGTCGTACTATGCTTATATGGATAACAGTAAAAAACTTATAAGGCAAAGTGTGTTTATAGCAGCTACTTTGAATTTAAGTAATTTCAAAAATGAGATTTACTTGGAAAGTATTATTAATCCTAATAATCTTATTAAAATGTTTAGACATTTTTAAGTAGTCTTTTACAACTGTACTTGGCTCTCTCATCACTAATTTTATTTAAACTGTATAGGATAGCACATTGTAGCTACAGGCGTTTATAACCTTAGAATACTGAATTAAAAAAATTATATCACAAGTGACTCAAATTCATCTTATTCCAAAATTTATTCGAGAATTTGGTGTAATGAAGCTTTTATATATAGTGAGGTATATTTCTACTCGGTTTCCTTAAATATTTTCTCTCAGTCCCTTTCACCCTATTTATCACCAATAATAATACAAATACATCAATTAGCGAATGAAAAATATAATTTAGAGCAAATAAAACCTTCAAGTACCCAAAATATCTTTAGTCTTAAATCAAGGAATTGTCTATTTTTACTTAAAACAACTGAGATTGGCAAAATAATTTAAGTAATTACTTGACAATTCTAAACAGTAAAGGATGGTTCATTATATAGAACTAATTCAATGTATATTACTAACTGATTGTATTTAACATTTTACTCTTAACTGAAAGAACAGAATGTTCCATGCTTCAGTTAACACACTACTAATAAAAATATGCACAATCAAGAGGAAAAAAGTGTACGTTTCAAGGAAAAGGAAGACAGAATAGTCACAACAGAAAATGCACATTCATTTAAGGATGAAAGGTTTTTATGAGAAGATGACTAAGTCATTTTATAAGCTTGCTAAATTCGTAATTTTGGTGTAATGAATATAAACCACACCTTTAAAAATTCTCAAACTGAAACATAATCAAATCAGAGTTTCAAAATGTCAATCTATCTTACCAAAAAAAAAAAAAACAGTGACTAAAGAAAGCTTTAAAACTTTAGAATATGCATTGTTACGTCTTTACTTTGCAGCACAAATATATATGATTACCTAAGTATAGCTTGCCGGTCTTCATGTAAAAGCAAACCCAAGCAAACCAAACAGAAGAGCTCTTTCTAACATTGTCAGTTTTTTTGTTGCCTCAAGGGTATAATGATATCCCCTAATATGTGGGGGAAAAATAGTTACAATGAAGTTCTGATTTTCAACCTTGACATCCTCCACTAAGTTTGGTTTAAAAACTGAAAAAATTGAAGTGAAAGACACACACTTTGATAAACACACAAAAAAGTTTCATTTATTTGGACTCCCAAGAATCTAATGCAGGATCTGGAATATAGTTGGCACTTAAATGTGTGTTGTGTGTGTGTGTGTGTGTGTGTGTGTGTGTGTATGTGTGTTAGCCCAGGAGTAACCCCTGAGTATTGCTGGGTGTGGCTCCAAAACAAAACAACAAAAAAGTATCAGATACTGCAGTAGGAAAAACAATAGTGGAAACATATTTTAGGAAAGAGATAATCCAAGATATCCAGTAAAAGAGTCATAGTATTATGGAATCATAAATGATTTTTCAGATGACAGAAATGACTGATTCCATTTTCTCTAACTGATGAAACAGACAGAGAAAGAAGTTTCTGAGACACATTCAAGGGCTCTGAGGGCTACTGAATAAATTCTTGATGGGAAGGGACACGGTATAAACATTAAACATGGGAATCAATTATACCCATAAAGTAACACCTGATGAAAGAAAATGGTATAGTCTGGCCCCCTGATCCACACCCCTTGCTGGGGATCACAAACAGTGGGGGCTGTGAGGATAACTGAGGACGTATCGTGGTACCAGGGTCTCACACTTGTCCTATTATACTTTTTAAACTACTGATTCATCTCTCAGGCCATTCGAATCACTAGAGATGCAAAATAGCAGATGTGTGAGCTGTGCAAATCACATTGGCCCATGCAGATTCAAATCAGAGTCTGAACTTGTGGTCTTAGGCCTGTTAGACATGTGCTTTAAGCCACTTAAATAATCATCTTGGGGGTCCCCAGAACTACATTCTTTGAAAAATGCAGTGGACAAACAAGAAGTCAATGTAAAGTTAAACTTATTACTTTCTTATTACTTGATTAATTATAGTTTCCATATAACAAGGGATATCTAACCATCAATCACAGAACTAAGAGTTGCAAAATATTGGGAACTTATTTTAAAAGAGAATTCAATGGTCTTTAAAAAAGAATTCAATGGTCTGTGAACTGTATGATTTTCATTCCAAACACTTAAAACCCTTTCTGTGCTGCTTAAACAGTAAAAGGGAATTATGAAAGAAAAATATTTAAGATTTTACACTACCTTTTTCTGTGCTCCCATTTATTTTAGGTAAGAAGTCATCAACTTGTATCCCTAGGATTAAGACAGTGTATCATTGCCTGAACAAAGAAAGTGTTACTCCAAAAATGGTCTCAAGTGTAACCATGGTATTTTATATCCTAATTTCACTAAAACTTTTAACTTATTTTTACACAAAAGGTTTAACTTGCCATTGTCTATCAACTCAGAGAAAAGACCACAAGTAAAACAGTAGCATTCCAGTAAACCTCAAAAGAAAACAGATCCTGCTGTGCATGTATTTTTCTTATGTCAACTGTCTCTAGTAGGCTGTCTTAGATGCAGAAATTTCATTAGTTCCAAGAACTAAACAATGGTGCCCACTAGTGGCAATCAAGTATATAGTTAAAGAAAATTTTTTGGATTTATGTACTTTAAGCTAAATACCATAATACATAAAATATGTGTTACAAAGAATAAGCACCCGCGTAAAATTGTAAATGCCAAGTATTTAATGATAAAATTCAGCTTTAAAACAAAAAATTTGATGACACCTACCTAAGCTGCTGCATTCTTTAAGAGTTTTCTCCTGAAGATGTTCTAACCGTACTGTAAATAAAAGTCCAAGAAAAAGATATTTCACAGATAAAAAGAAAAAAAAATTAAATCAAATCAATTCCTGGATAAGCTCACTTACCTTGTAAAGCGGTTAGCCGTTCATTGGTGAAGTCATTATCAGCTTGCAAAGCTTCAATTTTTGCCTGGAGCTCCTGCTCTTTCTCTTCCATTTCATCTATCTTATGTTGTAATTCCTTTTTCTCAGCTTGCCCCTTTTGCTGGATTTCTTCTTGTTTTCCCTCTGCTACCTGTTTTTTTAAAAAAAAAAAACAAGGAAAAGAAAGTTCAGTTACTCAATAAAACCTGGCCTTATTCATAAAACCAGCCTGCTTTTATGCACATAAACCTCCAATGAAAATATTCAATACTGCAGAACTATTTATGAATGTCAAAATGATGCAAGGTGATCTGCATTGGATCGTCCAGCCATAGTACCCAGGAGAGGAAAACTGGAGCATGCAAGGCAAGCAGACTCAATAGTCTAAAAGAGGTAGAAAATGTCAACTTCACATGTTTTCCCTTCCCTCTCCCTCTGCTGATGCTTCAGTGAGCAGAGATCAAACACATGCCCAGTTGATGTTGCTCACACATTTAGCTGTGCTGTAGTGCTCACTAGGGGTCGCTATGGTTCTCACATACATACTCAAACAGCAAGCCCGTTACTTGCATAGTCCCACACGCCTTGCAGCACTGCAGCTAGAAATCCGTTGCAGTGCCGGGAATCGAAGAGAAAAGAGCAGCCAGTCCATGCCCTGTACATGTGGGCAGTACTGGAGTTTGTACCCACAGCCTTAAGTTTTTAAGGTACACACTTCGATTTCCAACCCATTTCTCTCCCAGCACCTAACCTGTATAAAGGCTGGTCTTGTTAAAAAGTTGTTATTGAAAAGTGTCTACTGACTTATTCCTTTAGTGAACTACAATTTGTTTAAAGCTTCAGAATAACAGGGCTGAAATGACAGTACAGCAGGTAGGTTGCTTTCCTTGCACAGGGCTGGGCCCAGCTTTGATCCCCAGCACCACATATGCCCAAGCCCAGAAGTGATCCCTGAGCACAGGACCAGGAGTAAGCCTGAGCCTGGTAAGCTGTGTCTCAAAAACAAAACCAATAACATAAAACTTCAGCTATGGCTAGTACATGCTTTTAGGTAGCCGAGTGCACGGTGGAAGCATGCTGGGCTCATAAAATTTCAGAATAAGTTACAACCTACTGAAATAACTTAGAACCTAATGAAGCAATAGTAATTTTAGAGAACTCTATTTCCTTCTCTTAAGATATCTAGTTTTAGTTGGGGGCAGGGAGTGAGATGGCTCAGTCGCAAAAGCACCTGCTTTTCCAGAATGCAGCCAAGATTTCAAAGGCTGTTGCTGGTGACCCACACGCACGGAGCACACTGCTGGCTGGGGAGCACTGCCTAAGATCCCCAATACAGCAAGTCACTTTCAGTTGCACTGTAACCCGGTGAATGAGAGTACACAAGTACGTGCCCCTGACCCCCAGCCCACTGAAAGCACTACAACTAGAGAGACGTGCAAGCACTGCGACCAGGAGTGTGTGACTTTCCAATGAGTACACAGGCAACCTCCTGGCAAACATTACAACCAGAATGTGTATAAGCACAATTAAATAACATGACCCTAAGACCATATGCAATCACTGTAACTAAAAGTGGGTGATGCCCAGCAAGTACCAAGGTTGAGCGTGTGAGCACTGTAACTTGAAATGTGACCACTACCAGCACCACAATTAAACATAAAAGCACCACAACCAAGCAGTGTCCAACACTGGACCTTCATTATACAGAATGAACATAGGAGGGGGAGGGAGGGAGGGAGAAAAATGAATAAATTTAGAGAAAAATTTTTTTGTAGTTTAATCAACACATGGAGATATGCTCCATTCTTAGCTCTAGTATGAATCTTCTCGCTACTCAATTCTTGGTTTGAATTATGTCAAAATCAATCCTCACAACTCAAGTTACAACATTTTAAGAAGTGGTTAAATTATTTTAGTGTCAGGGAATCAAAGCTAGAGTATCACACTTGTGAGCATGCACTCTACCACTGAACCATACCACTGGTTCTCTAAGTTATAACATTTTTTTTTTTGGTCACACCCAGTGATGCTCAGGGGTTACTCCTAGCTCTGCACTCAGGAATTATCCCTGGTGGTGCTGAGAGGACCATATGGGATGCTGGGAATCAAACCCAGGTTGGCTGTGTGCAAGGTAAATAATAAGCATAATCAAGGTTTTAAAAATCGAGATGTCTTGGATTTTTCTAATTCTCATCTACTTTCTGTCATATTATAAGATGACTCTGTAAAGTACTATTTCCACCAGGTAAAATACACCAAGACTTTCAACTTTCTATGGCCATAAGCTATGAGCCAAATAAAAAATAAGCTATGAGCCTATTTTTACTACACGTTTCAATGATTACCAAAATTTACAACATCAACTCTTCAGCAATTCCTAACTTCTTAAGTTAAACAGTGTGCTAAGAACAATTCACAAACTTCTAACTTGAGAAAATTTATACCTTTAACTTATCAGATAAATCTTTGATCTCATTAACTGCTCCATTATATTTATTGGCTAGTTCTCTTAGTTCTTCCTGCGTCCGTTCATTCATTTCTTTCAGGTGGGTACATTCATCTTCAGTATTACTCAGGCTTCGCTGCAATTCAAATTTATAGGCAAGTGAGTTAGAATATATATACATTATAAATTCAATTTATAAAAAGTGTAACTCTATGGTCATTCATTCTAAATTAACATCTGCCTGGAATTTATGTTAAACTTAGTTAAATAACATAAGAACTTCAATTTGTTCCAGGTATATTCTAAAACAGAAAGTACAACTAAGCATTTTACAATTTTTTTTTTAAAAAAGGGGACAGGATGGCAGCTTGCATCAGAAAAGTGAATGGACCATGCGTTAAACTACGGCACCATGCCTCTCCGGGAGGGAAAGAGTGTTGCTCCCTTCCGCCTCCCTCCCCCCCGCCCCCCCACCAGCAAGGTGGCCACAGCCTCAGAGCGTATAAGAAAGCCAGGTATGAGATGGCGTTGACGGGGCAACTGCAATCTCATGGGAAGGGGGCGGTACCGGCTTGTCCTTCGTGCCCTACGGAGGTCATGAGTTGCCCCCCACAAGTGGCTCTCTGGCACAGTCGTAACACCAGACGCACAGAAACCAATCTCGTAATTATCTGGCTCTTTGCAGAAATCCAAAATCGCGAGGCTGCTCTTGCAGCCACGCGAGATTATATGATTCTCATAACCAGCTATAGAAAACAAAGTATTTCACAATGCCTTTTCAGCAATTCTGATTGTTTGGGGGGGGGGGGGGATTCTAATAATGGTGCATCTTTTGTCGAAATAATGAATGTAATCAATGTGGAGAATAGTTAAGTAGAAATCATCTGCCTCAGAGGCATTGGGAGGGGTGGGAGGGGGGTATATTGGGGTTCTTGGTGGTGAAAAATGAGTACTGGTGAAGGGAGAGGTGTTTGATCACTATGTGACCAAGACTTAAACCTGAAAGCTTAGTAACTTTTCCCACAGTGATTCAATAAATAAATATAAGAAGAAGAAAAAAAGGGGGGGGGACAGGAGTGACTGGAGCAATAGTATAGTGAGTAGAGTGCTTGCCTTGCATGTAGCTATTTAATAAAACACAAGTTTAAAATGTCCTGTAAGCCATTTTAGGCTAAAATATTTAAATTATACTATTTATTATTTTTAAACTGAAATACCTCAACTTCTGAAAGTTTTCTAACCACTTCAATTTTCTCCTGAAGAACCCGCCTCAGGGACTCTTTGGCTGTCGTCTCATAGTTGTGTTTGTCCTCCTGTAATGCTATTAGTTCCTTCCGTAAACTATCTTCTGTTTGACTCTAGGATAAAAAGATATTTATATAATAATAAAAAATTATAAATAAGGTTTCTTTTACCGTTTGAAATAATTATGGTGCTTTTTGAATCCCATATTAAGGTACCTCTAAAACCAAATGATATGAGCCTTTGTAGTTGAAAGTTGCAATAATAAATTACACATTCAAGACATACCAATTTATACTTTCAACAAAGAAAAAGCCAAAGGAAACAAAAATTTCTTTGAAATATACGGAACAAATTACTTTTTTTTGTTATGATAATACTTAAACTTATGGGCAAAAATAATCTCTAACCTTAAGAGGTCCAAGTATTTCAAATCAATGGTAAAAACAAAAGGAGTTAGAGAAGTGTGGAGAAAATGCTAGTTCTAGTTTTGAGACAGGAAAAATATAAAATAATTTTCTGAAACACTTTGTGTGATATGAACAGGAACTATCAAAGTCTGTTAAGGTTCTAGTGAAAGAAATAAGGCTTTGACCTGAAGAAGTTTCTCTGGTCCAGAGATGAATAATTTGATAATAAGAAAAACAAATAGAATGCATTTTGATAAGATGGGGGCTGGGGGACAATAAGTTCTTGATGGGTAAGATGAAATTAAAATAATTCTTTATTTTCAAATTTATAAAAAGGAAGAAAATCATATGGCCTACTTTTCCTAAGTAACCAAATGGCTTGTAAAAAGTGTTTTCTTTATAGAAGTAATTCAGCTAGTACATGAAGAATTACAATTATCATTGCTTTTCAATTCCTAACAATGGATCTAGGCAAGAATCATCACAATTACTAATCTCGCCATCTTCTCCCCTAACCATCAAAAGAAAACCATACATCACGGTGTTTCTTGGTAAAAAAAGTGTACATGAAATCCTAAAAAAATTAGGAAAATTTAATTCTGATCAATTCTCTAGATCACACTACCAATTTACAGTCGGGAAGAGGAAAAGGAAGAATGTACAAAAATGATAATCCAGGTAAAGGAAAATAACAGAGGACAAATAATGCCCAGTTTCTCCAACAATACCAAGTGATAAAATGGAGGAAAGGAGTTGTACAGGGTATTCACTTTACCATGGTGAAAATGCATACACTTTACAGCATACACCCAAAGCTACAGATAATGAAAACCCAAGCATTTTTACGTATTACAGATTAATACCTACTTTGGAACATGCCTGTAATTGGTTTCCCATAACTTCTAACCGTGATAAGAGTCTATCTTCATCTATTAAAGCCTGTTGAAGAAAAATTTAATATAAATAAAGTCCTGCAATAATTAAAACTTAAAAGGTTAAAAAGATTTCTACTACCAAAATAAGATGTATAAAATCATAAAACCAAATAAATTCTACTTTAAAATACTCAGTTTTCAATATTTATTCCTTGGGAAATAGCAGCTATAAAGTTTTAGTTTAAAAAAAGTTTTAGTTTTTAACTTATTTAATATCTAAAGAATATTAAATTATCCTTTAATGATTCTTAAATAAAAGACAACTGGAATACCTGCCAACTGGTATCTGAAGCCTCTTGGGTGATGGCGAGTAGCCGCTGAAGAGTGGCTAACTTTTGTTCCAACATTTGTTCCCGGTGTAAGGCCTCCTAATAGGTCATGAAAGAGAGTATAATAAACTTAATATGATTCCTTTGAAAAGCAAAATCACTTTTTAACACATGCTAGAAAACTTTCGTAGTATATCTCTTTATAGACAAATTTGATTAAGTTAAATTTGTACACTACATGGAGGTCACATCATTTTAGTCGCATTTGTTGAGCTGTTAGCCCTGCTGCTGGGGATACACTAGTTGCAACTTCCCCTGTAACAAAAAGCAAATTATTTGTTTTTATTTTCTTTTTCACAGTATATAGGATTTTAAAAATAAAACAAACTAAGAGTCTAAGACTCCAACAAATATTTCAGCCCTACTCCTACTCTCTCTTTCCCTTAAAAACAAATAAAACAGTACATATTTTAAAGGTGAGTGCAGGCCAGGAAGAAATCCTGAGGAAAGACAAATGTGGCCCCCAAGCAGAAACCAAACCAAAACAAAAACCACCTCAAATTTTATAACATATATAAATGTATAGGCATCCTGATTAACTCTGACTATATACCACTTAGAAGCAATTAAAGCAAAAATAAGAGATCATCAAATATGGGTACAATGTAATTAAGCGATCAACAAATTATACATCTATTCTACTCCAAAGGAATACTTTTATAAATCAAGAGCTAGGCAAGCAAACCCTTATATCTAAGTAACTTGTTAAACATTAATATATTTCCTTCACTGGAAATTAAAAAGGTGAAAATGCTCTTATGGCGTTCAAATGTTTTTTTTTATGCACCTTGAACTTTCGCTTTCTTTTTTCCTGTCATTATCCAAGGTAGAAACATTATCATTAATAATACTTCTAAACAATTTCAACAGAGTATAATACTTCAAACATAGTAGCTGAGGATTAAATTGCGTAGTCAACATTCTCCATATCATTAATAATTATTAGGAGAAATAGGTCTGGTTAGAGTTTTTTAGTAACTCTAGAAAGTAAAGATTAAGGAACCTAATAAAAAGTTATACGCCTCTGAATTCACATTAAGCTCAGGTTAAATTTAAGAAAGTTTACTCACCAAGTTTAAGTTTCTAGACTATTTCTAATGTCCAGGATATAACACTAATGCAGCAGTATTTTTTTTGTTTGTTTGGGTTTTTATGTTTGGGTTTTTTTAAGATTTTATTATTGAGTCACTGATGAATCTTTATAAAGCTGTTCATAATTAGGTTTAGTCAGGGAAAACAGGATCTAGGAGCATGTTTTATTTAAAAATAAAACCACCAAAACAACTGCTTACTTCCACTAGATGGTGTAATTTCACAAATGTTCCTTTTTAAAATTCAATTTCATTTAGAGTGTCTTAATTCCATGAACCACATTCTAACAGAAATCTAATCCAGGAATGGTCTTTTATTTTTATGGCAAGAAATGCATCCATTCCAACTTTTATTTAAATGCTTTACAATTTACATTATAATTTTATAAATTCAGAAATGTATACAGTATTAATTTTCTCTAAAAGAGAAAAAACAGTGAATGATTGTGCCTATTAAAAGAACTGACAAAGTTCAGCTGAAAAAAGTAGGGGGGAGGGGAGGCATTATATTGACGATCTGTATGACTAGTAACAATGGTGTTTTAATTACACTATTTTATTTATGGAAAAAGTCCAAACTACTAGCACAAAAATCCCAGTACAGAATGGCCCTCCCAAGCATCACCAGGATAGGAGACTCCTGAATGCATGCAGAGCAGACTTAGTCCCCAAGCACTACCAGATGGGGCTCAAAAACCAAACAAGGGCTGCAACCATATCCCATTGCCACCACCATGTAAGTTAGCTCATCTACCAGCCCTGTTCCAGAGACTCATAGTCGAATCTCGAAAGAGATCTACCAGCCACAAAAATTTCTTGGATACCCGGTCCCAACTAAGACCGGTGGGGTGATCTTGGAAGGGAAAAAGGCCAAGTTCCTACCCTACCAAGGCCCTGGCAGCTGCACTCACACACCAACAGCTGCCACCATGCCTCCGGCTGGACTACCCAATTAAATATTCTGAATTATCTGGAGTGGCCACCACATGACATCCCCGAATTCTACAGTAATAACACCCCGGAGGAGCACACAGAGTGGATGAAAATGCTATGCAGAAGCCAACTAAGTTCGATTAACAAAAACATTAACACAGAAGGCTCAACCAGCAACAACAGCTCAGTAAACCTTCAGACAGGGATTAATGTACCCATGGTGAGATACAATTTCCACAAATTTTCTTTTACTTAAGTATATTTTGATCATTCCATTATCCATTTTAGTGGTAATAAGCAATATAAAATAAATTATTGTGGGCAGGCTTAAGGTGTGGTTGAGAAAATGGAGACAATAGTGGAGGGAAGGTAACAGTGGTGGTGAGACTGTTCTTGGAATATTCAATGCCTGTAACAAATCATCATGAACAATTCTATAAACCATGGTGTTGAAATAGTGTGTGTGTGTGTGTGTGTGTGTGTGTGTGTGTGTGTGTATGAGACAGGCAGGTGAGGTGAAACACACCAATAATAGAATATATTCCCAAAACAGTATATAGAATTTTGGGAAATCATCAGACCTATATAAATGAGTTCCTTATTTTTCATGTGGGAATGGCATTTTGATTTGATTAAATTCACAGTTCCTCTACACACACTGAAAATAAAACAGATCAGATCAGGAAGATAGGTCTGAGCACATGCTTTGCTGGTGTGAGGATTAAATAAATCAATGGAGGTAAAGCTAGAACTAGACCAGGTGCTCTCTCTCTTTCTCTCCTTTTCTTTCTCTGTATATATATGTGTGTTTATGTATGTGTATATTTATACACATATGTATGTACGTGTGTGTACATATATATGTGTGTGTATATATATACATATATATATACACACACTTATTTACAGACATGCTCAGTTGTACTGAGGGCTGGAGCGATAGCACAGCGGTAGGGCGTTTGCCTTACAAGCGGCCAACATGGCCAACCCGAGTTCGATTCCTCCGCCCCTCTCAGAGAGCCCGGCAAGCTACTGAGAGTATCTCGCCCGCATGGCAAAGCCTGGCAAGCTACCCGTGACGTATTTGATATGCCAAACCCAGTAACAACAAGTCTCATGATAGAGACGTTACTGGTCCCGCTGGAGCAAATCGATGAACAATGGGAGGACCGTGAGTGAGGTCTTACTCCTGGCTCTGTGCTCAGGGGTCACTCCTGGCAATGCTCAGGGGACCATATGTGGTGACAGGAATTGAACCCAGGTTGGCCAAGTGCAAGGCAAGCTACTTACCAGCTATACTAACTTTCCAGCCTAAGCCTGGCATGTATTAAGTACAAGGTTACCTGTTAGTAACAGTATATTAAACAACTAAAATCTCTCCAGATTTAATTTTATTTAAACAGCATATATGGATAATAAACTATTTTAAAACTACCTCATTTTTGAAAAAAAAAAAAAGCTTCCCACAAAGAATCTACCTTACCATCTTTAGACTTAACTATAATTTTATTAATTCTTCATAAGACCTGTCCTATGTTTAATCCCTTTTACTTTGAAAATACTTCTGTATTTTTTTTTGTTTGTTTTTGGGCTACACCCTGGGATGCTCTGGGGTTACTTCTGTCTCTGCACTTAGGACTTACTACTGGTGGTACTCAGAAGACCAAATGGAATGCTGGGGAGCAAACCTGAACAGGCCATGCTCAAGGCAAGCACCTTACCCAATGTACTCTCTCTAGAGAGTATATATAAACCTCCTTATTTTATATTTTTAGCAAACAATATTTCTTTAGCCTATATTTGTGACCTAGCAAAATCAAATCGAAGTTGATTTTTTCAAAAACTTGGAAAGAGCACAACTATTTAGTTAAAAATCCATATTGACAAGGAGTATTTTTAAAAAATTTACAATGAGTAACAGACATGAAAATACTATATTATTATTTGTCAGCTAATAGGTGATATCAACTTAGTCACTGATTTCTTAAATAATGAAATCTCTCAATTTAAAATATTTCAACCATTTTTTTACAAATGCAACAAAATACTCAATCCATACACATGTAATGTGTCTTGGCAGTGACACTAAAATCATTTCTAGTTTTACAGATTTATAAAAATTTGTATATATTTATTCAAATTAAGGCACCATGATTTGTAAGTTATTTGCATTTGAGTTTCAGGCGTGCAATGTTTCAGTACCAGTCCCACCACCAGTGTCAACCAACCTCTCTCTACCAGTGTCCCCAAATTCCCTCCCTACCCCCCACCTCCAGCCGGCCTCCCCAACAGGAACATTTGTAAGTTTGGTTGTTATAGTCTTGATCTCATGCTTTCAATGTTCTAACTTTGTTTTTAGATATTAAAAATTTTCAAATTTTAGTTTTACCTGTAGATACTGAGAAAGCTGGAATAGTTCCTGAGAGTACATACTTGGAGTGTTAGCAGCAACCTAAAAACAAATGACAGAGTCAACAGATACATAAAATATTTATTGTAAGGACTGAATATAGAGTTCAGTGGTAAAATTCATACATGAGATCCTAGGTATATGTGCACACAAATATTGAGACCAAACCAAATCCTTGAAATACCAATTTTGATATACAAAACAAAATTATTTTTTAAATAAACTAGCTCCTTTCATTTTCCAAACATTTCTAGCTAGAATTTATACGTGGTATTATATTATGCTCACCAGTTTCGAATTTAAAAACAGGTATCGGTCGGTGAGATACTGCAAATGGAGAAGCATATACCTACTGCATGTGAGGCTCCAAACTCAATCCATAGCACTTTATGCCCACACTTGACCGCTGCCAGGTACCAGTTTACCCCTATTTTTTTTAATTAAGGGCAAGAGGTAGTTTAAGCAGTCATGCTGAGCATATGCAAGGTATCCGCTGAATCTCTAGGACCACCTGGCCACCCCACTGCATGACCCTGGTGGCCCCCCGCATCACACTGCCAGACCAGTCAGGCCTGCACTTACAGCTCAAGAACACAGGAGAGAGGCTAGACATGATTTACTAAGTCCAGTGCCAGAATCAATAAAAAGTGTTTCTCCTCCTCAACCCCAAATTATAGATAATTTTAGAGAATCAAAAATAGAACGGAAAGACAGGAAATAATAGTGTTTAAACAGTAAAAATCGGCTAGAGGAAAGGTTCAACAGGAAGAGCACATATGGGAAAACTGGAATGTCAAGCACTATACGGTTCTCAGGCTACCACTGGAGTGACCCCCAAGCTAACCAGGAGTAGCCCCTGGCCACCACAAGTCCTGGCCCCCAAACGAAACAAAATTGCAAATCAGTCAAAATGCCTAGAACTCAAAAGCCAAAGCAATGTAAGAGGAAGAGAAGGGAGAAAGAGAAATGAGGAAGAGAGGAGGCAGTGGACGGGTAAATGAGGAGGAAGTAAAGGGCATCAATAGGCTGCTGTGACGCTGGCTCAGGCTCAGCACCCCTCAAGCTTGCAACATCAATTTATGATGTTAACAGGATCATTCTTTACGAGAAGTCATAAAAACAACCATTTGTTTAAAAGTCTGGAGTCAGAGCTAGAACTCCAAGGACTGAATGCATGCGTTGAAAGCAGGAGGTCCAGGTTTGAAGCCAGCCTTACAAGGCTTCCCTCTCCGCCTCTGCACTGCCAGGAGCAACCCCTAACACAGAGACCCCAAACACAGAGTCATAAGTAGCCCCTGAGCCCAATGGGGAGGTTTAAGAACAAAACAAACAAGAGTTCTTCCTCAATCAGTAAGACTGAAAAGTGGTATTTTATACATATTTAATATATTTACTGAATATATTAAATATTATGTACATTAAATACATATTTATGTCTAAATAATCCCCAGCACTACTGAAGTTGATGATTAACCACTTTTATTTCTAAAAGAGGAATCTAACAGAAAACCACTCAAGCTGATTTTCATTCTTCATCCAGATGGAAGGGGAAAGTATCAAATATTTTCCCTAGGATTTTATATATAGTAAGGAAACTCAAAATCTCTATTACTGCCAAAAACATTTTTATTGTTTAGCTATAATACCTCTAGTTTGGGCTGGAGCGATAGCACAGTGGGTAGGGCGTTTGCCTTGCATGCGGCCGACCCGGGTTCCATTCCTCCGCCCCTCTCGGAGAGCCTACCAAGCTACCCAGAGTATCTTGCCTGCATGGTAAAGCCCGGCAAGCTCTCCATGATGTATTCAATATGCCAAAAAACAGTAACAAGTCTCACTATTTGTTGTGAGATGTTACTGGTGCCTGCTCGAGCAATTTGATGAACAGGAGAACAGTGCTACAGTGCTACCTCTAGTTTAATACATCATTATTTCTAAATGAGAAAAAATACACTATAAAATTACTGAAATTATAGAAAAAAAATAAACCCCAACAGGTTAAAACTGATCTGATCTTCAAATACAAAAAAAAAAAAACCCCCCGCAATTTCTATAAACCCATATATATATGTGCTATTTCCATGTACAGACACTGAATGACTATTTGGGGTGAAGACAATATTTGTAGACAGGAATGTACTACAAAATAAAAAAGCTGTAACTAAAATTTCTTAGCTCTGGCCAGGACAAAATTCACATTCCACAGTTAACAATTTAATTGAGATAACAACAAAAGCTTTTCCCTAAGAAACATCTATCCTAACTTATCTGGATATAGATAACATGACTGTAGTAACTAAGTTATACGTTCTCTCTCTCTCTCTCTCTCTCTATACACACACACACACACACAAACACACACACACGCCATTAAAATACGTATCATTATAAAAGAGAAACGTTTTTAGGTAAGGCATATTAAAAATAAAAGTATTTTCCAAATTGATATAGTAGAATTTGTTTGGGAAACAAGAATCATTAGCAAACTTACTTTGTCAACAGGACTTGGTAATGGAGCATGGATGACACTGAAAAGCAAAATTTAGAAATTTTATCTAATTTCCTAACAGCAGAGGAAACAAAATATGACAATACCAGAACAGTTTAAACCCCGAAGTGAAAGACTTGTCTTAATAATTATAGGAAAGTGAATTATTTTTCAACTCTTAATAAACATAGTATAAAGCTCTAAATAAATACAAATCCAGAATACATTAAGAGCCTTTTGAGGATCCACTGCTTAATGAAGGCTATCTTATGTTACTTTGTTATAAAACAATTTATATAAAGAAAAGCATGGCCAGCAAGAAAAAAGCATGGCCAGCAAGATAAAGCATGGCCAGCAAGAACAAAATAAACAGTCAATTATTGGCCAATAACATATATACCCCAAATACTTTGAAAAAAAACTAATAAACCATCAAATACAAATTGTAAAGTTAGATTTAGAAATAAAACTTATTCCTCCCTGTACATTATTGACTAGAAAAGCACTAATGAGAAAAACAATTAAATTAAAGCATATTCTAAAACAACATAAATTTAATTCTGAAATAAATCAGAATTTAACAGTAAATTCTTAAATCATTAGACTACTACTATTAAATGATAATGAATACAAAAACTTAGTAAGTTATACTCACTCTGATCGGAGCCGGGCTTCCATACCATCTGGTAGAAAAAGTTTTATTGTGGAAACAATACACCCATGGGTAACTGGTTAAAACAAATGAACAACATGGATAAAACAATTGTTTACAAATATAAACCTTCATAACCTCATGTACCTAAACCTATTTTATTTTTAAAAGCAGTAATTCTGTCAAATAAAATAAATGTAATGATTTAATGATTTAATTTTCAGTCCCCTAAAGAAAGTCATTCCTACCCAAAAGGGATCATAATCACAAGGTAGAATTATAGGCAGAAGTGTTTTTGAAAAGCATCCTTACCTCTAAAGCTGTTAACAACAGCCAAGGAAAGTCAGCTGAATATTCAGAAACACAACTACAACCAGAGAGATAGTAGTTATGGAGGGTGCTAGCCTTGGAAGTGGGTGCCTTGGGTTCGATTTCTGGCACCAAATATGGGCCCCCAACCCCTGAGACCCTGAGCACAGTGCCAGGAATAAGTTCTGGCATACCCAGGTATGGCCTCAAAACAAAACACAACGACATGAGTGTTTGCGCTTTCACCCCTATTTGCTGGTATAAAATCTAGATGTAACTATTCCTTTTTAAAATTTTAGGCCTTACTCATAGTTTTCTTATCTCAACCTGTAATTCCTATTCACAAAGTTATGCATAATACAACTTGGGATATGCCATCCAATTTCCCATTTTAAAAGTGAAAAAACAAACAAACAAACAAACAAAAAACAGCCCACCAAGGTCTCATGAAGAGTGAAACATTTTACTATTATCAGAACTGTTTGCTAGAACTCATATTTCAGGTTTCTAGTTTTGCATTCAAAAATTTGGTTTTCACAATACCCAAAAGGAGACAGAGAACAGAAGGGAACGCCCTGCCACAGAGGCAGGGTGGGATGGGGGGTTGGGGGTGGGAGGGATATTATCCATGGTGGTGGAAAATGGGCACTGGTGGAGGGATGGGTGTTTGATCATTGTATAATTGAAACCCAAGCACAAAAATTTGTAAGTCTACCTCATGGTGTTTCACTAATAAAAAATTTTTTTAAAAAAATTTGGTTTTGTTTACTTCCAATCTGCTTTTTTTCCACCTCCACCACTCCCCACTAAACATCTTTATATGACACCACACTAGTTATTCTGTAGACAACTCTTTAACATTGGTTCTTTTCTTTCTGAAGATTTTAAGAACAACAATGCCCCCCAAGCAATACCTGTCCAGAGATTCTCTTTTATGTGTATTTCTCTATAGGGAAAATTTTTTGTTGGTTTAAAGGTGCTATCTTTTTCTCTATTCTTCAGATACTGTATTTTCCAGGGCTCAAGAGTTAATTTAGTTAATGAAACTGAAAGTTACAGAATGAAGAAAACATGCTGTATCAAGAACAACGAAGTGGTGATTTACTTGTCAAAGCTCACTGAATTAAAATTAAGAGCTGTAAATAAATTATATCTCAATAAAAGTGTTTGCTACTTTTCACTACATCCCCAGGTCCTCAGTAAAATTGATTTTTAAGAATATAGGCTAATGCATTTGCATAAGGGTAACTTATGTGATCTTATTCATAAATCATAAAGATGATATTGATGATAATAAGATGTCGCATTACCACTCCTGGGAATATATCCCAGGCTACCAAATGTAACCTCCTCACACGACAGAGTCTGGTAAACTCCCCGTTGCATACCCAATATGCCAAATACCAGTAACAATGATGGGTCTCATTCTCCTAACCCTGAAAGAGCCTTGAATATGGCACTTATTAAAAAATCTCAGGGTTAGGATGAAGGAGACGTTACTGGGGCCTGCTCGAGGCAATCGACGAACAACAGGATGGTCGTGATCATGATATTGATGATAGAGAGTACAGGAGATAAGGCGCTTGCCTCGTATGCAACCAACCTGTTTGATCCACAGACCATGGTCCCTAAGCACCACCAGGGGTCACTCCTGAGCACAGAGCCAGGAATACCTGTGGTAAGACTCTCAAACCAAAATTTAAAAAAAAAATTTTTTGAACAAGGGTCAAGGAGATAGTTCAAAAGTCTGAAGAACAGCCCAAATTCAATCACCACCATCGTTAAGTGTAGTCGTAGAGCCTCCTAAGTACCAGTGGGTCAGTGATCTGTCCAGCCTGGATGGCCAAACATCTCTAGGAGTGATTCCCAGGCACCAGAAGCATTGCTTGGGAGCCCAAGCCATAAGCAGAAACAGAATTTTAATACAGTTTACTCATTGTTAATATTCATTAGTTACTATATGAAAAGTGCTAACAGAACAAGAACCATACATAGGGATGGTCTTCTAAACTCTGCCTGGTACAGCAACTATGGTCATGACCTATTGGGCTCGTTCCTCGGGGCTTCATCCTCCATCCTCCTACTATGGATAGGTTTTATAAAATCAAACTGCCTGCATCTCCAAATACCCTACTTTTCACAAACCCATGCCTTTTGCAAAGCTATCTATAAGTGATGTCTTTTATTTCCTTGTATCTCCAAAAGCTACTTCTTGCTCACATTCGTGCTTTCTATTTTCCTCATCACAGTTTAGAGGTGTCACCAGAGCTTCCAATATCCACTTCTTGTAACACTAAGCACATTATGCTGTGTGTATTTATCATTTACAAAATCATTGTCCCACCAACTCTTTCAGGACAGTGAAGATTGGTTCTTTAAATACTGCTACAAAGTAGCACAAAGTAGACATTTAATAAATACCAACATGTCAGAAAAACATTTGGTATTTTGCAGTTTTTATAGTTTCCATTGGGCTGGAGCGATAGCACAGCGGGTAGGGCGTTTGCCTTGCACGCAGCCAACATGGCCGACCCGAGTTCGATTCCTCCGCCCCTCTCGGAGAGCCCGGCAAGCTACCGAGAGTATTCGATATGCCAGACACAGTAACAACAAAGTCTCCAATGGAGACGTTACTGGGCCCGCTAGAGCAAATCGATGAACAAGGGGAGGACAGTGACATAGTTTCCATTACTCAGGGATAAAAATGTCTCTTACTGAGGGCAAAAGAGTTCATCTCCACTTACAAAAAACACATAATTTCTTCCCTTCCCAGGCAAAAGGTAGAGAAGAAATGGATCTATCTCTGTTCTACAGCTTCCTTACAGGTCTATTACAAATAAGTTACAATAATAATTTTAAATGTTTAAATAAAACAGTACAAAACTGTATCAGAGTGCCAGAGACAGCTCGATGGGTTTCGTTAGCATGCAGAGGCCCAAGCTCTTTCTCTGGCACTGCATGAACCCCTGTGTGTTACCAGGAGCAATCTCTGAGCACAAGTGGATAAACAGCCCTCTAAAAAACAAACAAACAAAAATCTAAAGCAATACTGATATCCTACCAATATGTTAAGAAAGAAAATAAAGCTGTTTTGAAAAATAGGTGCAGGGGCCAGAGAGACAGTACAATGGGTAAGGTGCTTGCCTGTCTCACAGCTGACCAGGATTTGATCCCCAGCATCAAACATAGGCCTCTGAACACTTCCACGAGTGATCCCTGAGCACAGAGCTAGGAGCAAATCCAAGCACAGTCAAGCAGGGCTCCAAAACAAAAACAAAATATAGGTGCAGAATCTACTGCAGTGCTACAGCTGACAATCTGTGATGTTAATTAGGATTTCCGAGAAATTACCAAGCCCAGCAACATGGACTGATGCAGAAATCTCTGATGAACCAAGAGCTAAAACTGACTGGAAGTACAGAGCTGCTTACCCTATTAAGGCAATTAAAGATCACATCTGCCTAATCTACAAGGTAGTTTACCAATTCTTTCTCTGAAAGGTTCTTACGATAACCAGATACACAGGTACATAAAAATACTGCTTTCCACATTAACTTACAACAGACCAATATTTAACCTGCTAAAAATGTTTTGTTCTAGGGCGCTAAGGACATAGTGGAGCAGCAGAGTGTATCATGCCTTGCCTATGAGAGGCCCTTGGAGTTTGATCTACAGTGCATATGTGGCGCACACACACACACACGCACACACGCACACACACACACACACACATACACATTTTGTTCTTAATAACATTCATCAACTAACGATAACAGCATTTCCCCAAAGGGAGTCTTAGCACAAAAGATTATTTTTTAATTTATTTTTGAAGAACCAGGGACAGTATAGGGGGTTAAGATGCTTATCTTGTTTGCAGATGACTCAATCCAAGCTCCTCATCAACACTGTGAGTCTTGAGTTTGGAATAGTCACTGAACCCTATCAGGTATGGCCCAACCCTTGAGCTCCCCAAAACAGGATATGGGGTGAGATGACTTTGAAAAACAACTTGGAAAAAGAGTTTTAAAGATGGAACTAAGAGATAGATCAGGGGTCAAGATGCATGCCTTGAGACTGGCAAGATAGTACAGATAGGGCTCTTGCTTTCCATGCAGCCAATCTGGGTTGGATCCCGAGTACCCTATGTGGTCCCAAAATAAACAGGAATAATTCCTGAACACAGAGCCATGAAAAATCCCGAGCATCATTGGGTATGGCCCGCATGCCTTCCCCAAAATGATGCATGCCACGCAAGTTTAATTCCCAGTACTGCACAGTCCCACAGGACTACAGATATAGACTTGAGGTCCTCTGAGAACTGCAGGGACTGAACATTAAACAATCCAGCCCAGCACCGGTTGCTTTTGTTCTTTTGGATGTGGGCCAGTCTCTGCGGTGTGAGATGATATCTCATTGTGATTTTGATCTGCATCTTCCTCCTTCACTGCTGGTGGGAATGCCGACTGGTTCAGCCCTTTTGGAAAACAGTATGGACAATTCTCAAAAAACTAGAAATTGAGCTCCCATTTGACCCAGCAATGCCACTCCTGGGAATATAACCCAGAGAGGCAAAAATGTATAGTCAAAGTGACATCTGCATTTGTTTGTTCATTGCAGCACTCTTTACAATAGCCAGAATCTGAGTGCCCGAGAACAGATGACTGGTTAAAGAAACTTTGGTATACCTACACAATGGAGTACTATGTAGCTGTTAGAAAAGATGAAGTTATGAAATTTACATACAAGTGGTACTACATGGAAAGTTATCATGCTAAATGAAATGAGTGAGAAAGAGAGGGATAGACATAGAAACATTGCATTCATCTGTGGAATATAAAGTAACAAAATAGGAGACTAACACCCAAGAATAGCCAAGATTAGTACTAGGAGATTTACTCCATGCTTGGAGGCCAGCCATACATACTAGGGGAAAAGGCAGCTCAGATAGAGAAGGGAGCACCAAATAAAGGGTGTTGGGAGGATCCTCCCAGGATGGGAGAAGCATGCTGAAAGTAGACTATAGACCAAACATGATTGCCACTCAGTGCCTCTTTTGCAAACCACAACACCCAAAAGGAGAGAGAGAACAAAAGGGAATGCCCTGCCACAGAGGCAGGATAGGATGGGGGGGATGGGGGGTGGGAGGGATACTGGGATCCGTGGTGGTGGAAAATGGACACTTGTGGAGGGATGGGTATTTGATCATTGTATAATTGATCGCTGGAGCAATAGCACAGCGGGTGGGGTGTTTGCCTTGCACGCAGCCAACATGGCCGACCCGAGTTCGATTCCTCCGCTCCTCTTGGAGAGCCCGGCAAGCTACCGAGAGTATCTCGCCCACAAGGCAGAGCCTGGCAAGCTACCCGTGATGTATTCAATATGCCAAACACAGTAACAACAAGTCTCACGATGGAGATGTTACTGGGCCCGCTCGAGCAAATCGATGAATAACGGGAGGACCGTGACCGTGACTGTGATAATTGAAACCCAAGTACAAAAATTTGTAAGTCAACAACTGTACCTCATGGTGTTTCACTAATAAAAATTTTTTTAAAAATCCATGATGCAAGAAAAAGAAAAAGAAAAAAACAATCCAGCCCAGACATCCAAGCATCATTGAGAGTGACCCTCTTGTACCTTAAACACTGTTTTAGACGCCTTAAATAAAAGTTTTTAGGAGTCTTTTTTACCTTTTTTTTTTCCCCATCAAAAGCTTTTCCAGAACATACTGGACTTTTTGTCCATCTTGAGGCTCTAAAACTCAAGTGTGTTTTCCAGATGTTTGATCACTTAGGATTTCTATTCTTCTCCCTCTTAGGAACATTTGCATAGAAACTGGTATTATAGTTTATATATATTGTACATGTGACATTATAAAAATATTTTGAAAAAACATTATTTTAAGGAATTCTCTGAAATAATTATTTTTTCTGTTGCCCCTTCCCTTTGCTGCTGCCCTTGCAACATTTAGGAGTCACACTCCAACTGCACACTCGCTGCATCTGCAGTGCACTGGGATGGGGAACAGAGGACTGGGATCAAATTAAGACCTCTAACCTGCAAGATAGGTGCTCTACCACTATGCCATATCCTGAGCGCCTCTCTGAAGCACCGATTTTTCTGCAGGAGAGAGAGATTGCTCCCTGGTGGTGCCTGTGTGTTGCTGAGCATCACCGGGGCCTCCAGCATGCGAAGCATGCTCTAACACTTCAAGCTATCATCCTAGTCTCCCAGAAGCTCTTTCAAACAAATCTAGCTCTCAAACTTCACCCAGAAACATTTGTCATCAGGCCAGAGAGACAGTGCAGTAGATAAGGTGCTTGCCTTGCATGCAGCCAACCCAGGTGCAATCCCTCAGCACGATGATTCCTGAGTGCAAAGGTAGTAGTAAGCCTGAGGTACCATCAGGTATGGCCCAAAAGCCAAAGAAAATGAAGAAACATTGTCATCACTGCATTTTCAAGATTCAAAACCAAAATTGATAATAAAATTTTAAAGTTTCTTGGGTACAATAAGGAAGCTGCGGGAAGTCTTTTATTTAAAAAAACAACAAGAATTGTTTGAATATACTTAAGTTTTTTTTTTTTAATATAGGAGTACTGCTATTTATTCACCCACTGATTAGGCTGATTGAATTGGGCATGAACTCCACCTTCTTTTTTTTATTTTTTATAATTTTATTTATTGAATCACTGTGAGAGCAGTTACAAAGCTCTCGGGTTCAAGTCTTCATCATACAATGAAACACCCATACCTTCACCAGTGCCCATTCTCCACCCCCCAAAACCCCAGTATATCCCCATCCCACACCCTCCCCCTACCTGTGGGGCAAATGATTTCTACATTATTCTCTCTCTCTACTTTGATTACATTCAATATTTTGACACCTGACCCACCATTATTATTTGGGATTTGACCCCAACACTCGGATCTACCAAAAAGGCAACAGTAGACAATTTGTTTTCTACTGCTGGTTATGAATAACATATGATGTCGCACAGCTACAGTAGCAGCCGCATGATTTTGAAATTCCGAAATTTTAGCATTTAAATCTGGAGAGATTTCTGCCAAAACCTGCTGGGTTCCAAGGTTTGTTCCTGAGTCTCTGGGATCACGGTCGTTTAGCAGCTTGATCAGGAGCCAGAGAGGCCGTTTGTGGGCAGTGACTCAGGGTCTCATTGGAACAGGGAGGAAAGGGCCGGCTCCACCCCCATCCTGTGAGGCCCCACATGTGTCGTCACTGAGGGCCCAAACCTGACTGTCCAATGGCCTTTGGAGGATGGCAGCCACCAAGCCTCCAAGGGGTAGCAAGTGGAGGGACAGTACCCTTTCCCCCCTAGTTGGCCCGGTGACAGTAACTTACTGTGGGTTCGGGACGCATTTCTGCCAAAAACCGCTGGATTTCAAGATTTGTTTGTGAGTCTCTTGGACCATGGGCGTTAAGCAGCTTGATCAGGAGCCAGAGAGGCTGTTTTTGGGCAAGACTTGGGGTCTCATTAGGATAGGGAGGAAAGGGCCAGCTCCACCCCCTTCCTGTAAGGCCCCACGTGTCTCATCACTGCGGGCCCAAACCTGACTTTCTAGTGTCCTCTGGAGGATGACGGCCATCGGGCCGCCAGGAAGAACAGGCCAAGGCATGAAACCTATTCCCACCTGGGGTGGCCCGGTGCCGGTAACCTATTCTTCAGTATTTTAAAACCACATTGCGACAATGAAATAAACCATGAAAGCTTTTTGAATCTGCTTTTTAAAAAGTATATAAACATGCATTACAAACTATATGCATATTTCAAAAATATTAAAACTTAAAAAAATAGTGACTGAAGAAAGTACAGGAGGTAAGGGGCTTTCCTTGTATGCCACCAACTCTGTTTTAATTCTCAGGATGGCATAGCCCCTGAACATTGCTGAGTATGACTCAAAACCAAAACTTGAATATACGTGAATATATATATTCAAGTTAATATGATTATATATGTATACACATATATTCATTCAAGTTATGGATGTATACACACACATGTATATATGAGTCATGGAAACCAGGTATTTATGGAAGGAAAATCTGGAACTTATAGGAATAGTTATGTCTATTTAAAAAATCAGAATTAGTCTATACAAGGTGACTGCCATCTGTGTAGGTTCTTTTCTCGCTCTCATCTTATACTAATTATTTATTTTGCTTTTGAGTTACTATATTTACTTTATGTAATGCAGTAAAATTTTTCTATTGCCTCTCCACACAAACACCACTTACAAAAACATGTTCACTCTGATAAATTTAAAAACTTTTGAGGCCCTGGAACATGTGGCTGAAATTTCTTCGTTATGTAGTAGTCTAAGTTCTAGCTCCATTCCTGCATTCTTAGGTCAATATTACTCTACACTTGAGTAGTTTGAAGAATCTCTTAAAAAGACTGGCAGTAACAGGAAGTACAATCAGTAAGAACATTCAAGTTCAAAAACATTTGAAAAACCAAGACCTAACCAAAGTTGTTAACAGTTTCGGGGGTGGGTTGGGGTGGTGTGGTGGAATATTTGCTAAACAGCTTTTTGACTAAAATTTAAGTTAGTAAACTTGCATTACTGACTTTCTGCTTCACTGAGCTTCTGATTCAATACCTGTTTGTTTGTTTTCTATGTTAGGAAAGAGGTAGGAAAAGCTGATAAGCACTTTTGCTTTTTTTTTTTGTAAAGTTTTTGGGCCATACCCAGCAATGCTCAGGGGTTCCTCCTAGCTCTGCACTCAGGAATCACTACCGGTGGTGCTTGGGGGACCATATGGAATGCTGGGAATCAAACCCGGGTCAGCTGCATGCAAGGCAAATGCCCTCCCCGCTGTACTATTGCTCTGGCTTCATACTTTTGTATTTAAAATATGTATATTCTGAATTGATATTGTACCATTTTGTCTCATTTGTAACCTGGAGTTCAGTTATTACAAACTTTCCCTCTTCTATACCTTCAGAAAAGATAGCACTAACTATTCATTCTCTTTATGTTTTCAAATAATAAATGAGTTTCCTAAGTTTCTCCAATGACAATCAAATCTTTTTTTTAATTCAGTATTATTATACGTCCATAGATGTAAACATATATAGCACATAGTATGTATAATTAATTTTTGTGTCAGGTGTAGATCCCAGGGTATGATATATGGAAGACATATACCACAGTCTCCAAGCGCAATATTTGATATATTTTTACCTCCTGCTCTTATTACTTGAAGCTTAAATTGTACCATCTATGATCAGGCACATTCCACCTTAATTTGAGTTCCTTGCTAAAGTCCCCCAAAGTCTTAGTTTGAGGCTAGTACGAGAAAATATTCAGACTTAATTTTCCACTTCCTGCCCTCACAGTTATTTCTATCAAGAATCCTGTCTTTTATGCAGATTAATTTCTGCTTTATTTCTATAGCATAATATACAGTGATACTGCTGTAATGACTTTTGAAATATCAAAGGATGGTTTCCAGGTAAGAAGCACATAATGGAACTAAAGGTATAGAGATAAAAGTTCAAATTTAAAGGTGAAGAGAGAAGACTTAATAACGAAAATTATTGCCATGGGCTTAAATAACATTAAAAAGTACCTGGGTCTTTAGATGAGCATTTTATAAACATTTCTTCAGTTTGAAGAATGAAAGTAATTCAGTAGCATCTGATTGTAAAGTTCAAGGAAGACACCATTGACCCTGCTCAAAACAGACTCTTTGTTCAACAGCGGTTCAAGTTATAAAAGGAAATAGATGAAGTGGACTTGGGTGAAACATGAAGTTTGTAAAACTAATTAGTCCCAAGCTCAGAAAACTTCAGTTATTTTGAAGCAGTTAGTAGGTTTGGGAACAGAAGACTGGTCAGCAATTGGGCTTTTAAGACTTCAATCCAGAAGACTACAATAGGCTGGTTTTTTTACTTCCCTTTGGGGCCAGAGAGATAGTACAACAGGTAAGGTGCTTGTCTTGCATGCAGCAGACATAGGTTCGATCCTGGTACCCCCTAAGCCGTACCAGGAGTGATTCCTAAATGCAGAACCATGAGTAAGACTTGAGTACCTCCATGTGTGGCCCCAAAATGAAAAATAATTAAATTAATTTAATTGACTAGAATGTTATCCTATTTGTTTACGATATTTATTATCTATAGAGCAGATCGTTTCTTTAGTACTGAACAGTGAATTTTCTCCCTGAAGTCACAGTGTGAAAAGTTAAATATAAAAATGAACTTATTCTGGAAAGATTGCAAGGTAAAGGTAAAAAGGTAAAGGCCCTCCCGTTGATCGTCGATTTGCTCAAGCGGGCCCAGTAACGTCTCCATTGGAGACTTTGTTGTTACTGTGTCTGGCATATCGAATACTCTCGGTAGCTTGCCGGGCTCTCCGAGAGGGGCGGAGGAATCGAACTCGGGTCGGCCATGTTGGCCGCTTGTAAGGCAAACACCCTACCGCTGTGCTATCGCTCCAAATTGCAAAAGTTACTAAAATATGTTTAATAACATTAAACATGTATTGCAGTTTAAATAAAATTCTGAATCTTATGTGTGTGCATATACTTTATTTTTTCCTGATGTGTGTGTATATATGTATATATATGTATATAAATATTATGTACACTGGAGGGATTTTTTTTATTGTTGTTTTATTAGCACAGCCCTTTTTAACATTCTTCCATATCCCCATCCATATAATCATATTACCCTCCATCATATATATATAGATGAAACTTTTAAAATACAAAATAATTGAATTTCTCATTCAACAAGCTTACAAAAATACTTATAATTCATATACTCATTAATTCTTGTAACAGGTCATCAAAGAACTTTTTTTTTTTTTTTTTGCTTTTTGGGTCACACCCGGCGATGCTCAGGGGTTACTCCTGGATCATGCACTCAGGAATTGCTCCTGGTGGTGCTCGGGGGACCATATGGGATGCTGGGAATCGAACCTGTGTCGGTCATGTTGGCTGCATGCAAGGCAAATGCCCTACCCACTGTGCTATCGCTCCAGCCCCAAAAGAACAATTTTTTAAATTTTGTGTCCGCTGACTTTTAGACTACACATACTTTTACAAAGCTAAATTCATAGATTCTCACAATTTTTTAATCAACTATACTCAAAACACTAAGTAGTACTGTTTGCACGAATTCACATGCATTCTTTTGCAATTTGCTTGAGATACTTAAGGTGTATCACTCATGTATACATTCTTATATCTACACAGAACAGTTTTGCTGTTTTTATTTTGTTTAATGAGAATTTTATTTCTTATTTTCTTTCCATTTATTTAGGATTTTTATTAGAAATAACCTAAAATTGATCAAACAACTCCTTAACACCTACTGGCTATACAATAGCAAGATTTTCAGCTTGACCTTTATAGATAATTTGAGACTTCCCAAATATTGAATCATCTTCCCAGGTCTGGAATAATACCTAATTTCCTCATTTTATTTCTTTGAACTTAGTCTACTAATACTTTAATGAGAATATTTTATCTGTAGTCACAAGTGAAATTAGCTAGCATTTTCCTTCTTATACTATATGGTTAGATTATATAAATAACACTGAACTTGCCTTTATTTATTTATTTATTTTTTATTGTGGTAAGACTGGTTCACAAGACTCTGAATCTTTTTTCAGCCATACTATGTTCTAAAATCAATCCCTTCTCTAGTGACCTCTTTTCTCCACCAATGTCATTTCCCTTCCTCCCTACAACCTGCCTCATAAAGGCAGGCTCTTTATGTCTATTTTCAGTTTTCCATCTCCTTCAGAATGACAACTTCCCTCCTCTAATATCATATTGTATATCTGGATTTGTTTTAACGTTATTTTTAATGATATCAAACTCAGCTGTGAAAAACTGTTGTGGTCAATCTTTAACAAATTTTTAATCCCTTAAAATGATTTTTTCAATGTTCCTACATACAATCAAATGATCAACACTTTGTGTCCACATTTCTTTCTCATCAAAACTGAGATGGAGTCTGTAGGATTAAGAAAGCAAAACCTAATGGTCAAAGACTTTTATAGTTACAAGGTTAACAATTTCATGCATTTCAACTCAACCCCCACTCCCAGGTATTCTGGCTATGACTGTACCATGAAAGAACATCCCAAATATCTTTGTATTTATAATGACCCCAGAGCTAGGAATAAGCCCTGTGCAATCTCAGGTATGACCCAAAAACAAAACAACAACCAAAAAATATCAAGAACTAGCATTTTGGGTTTGCTGATTCCCTTCAAGAATTTTTGTTCATTTCATTAGTTTCTGCATGTTATTTCTCCTCCCTCCCACTTTCTTTCTCTGAGTTCTTCCAAGGGTCAAGTTTCTCCATTGTGGGTCTTTTTTTTCTTCAAAACTTTCCAGTGCCAGGGATCAAACCTAATCAATGTGAAGTATGTATTTTACCACTTAAACTACAGTCTCACAGCCAGAATTATAAATTTTTATCCAAGCAAAGAATTTATTCTCTGTGGGGAAAAAAAAAGTTGAACAGACATGCATTCCTAGGAGAGAAAACAGTTAAATTCCCCATTTTTTCTGTGGACTCTTCATGGCTGGCACTCACTAAATATTTGTTGAATGACTAAGTAATAGGAGAGGTGTATGCGGCAACAGCAGAGTAAGGTAGTGTGTCACTACAACTGTTCTCAGAATGGTCTTAGATAAGGTGAGTTATCTTCTTAACTAGTACCCAGTATTTCTGCATGAAAATACATATTTTCTTTTCTACTTTTACAACCACAGATGGAAATTCCTAAAATTCTTGCCCTACTCAAATTCAAACATCAAAACCTAACTTCCCAAAACAAAAACAAAAACTGAGCAAGAGGGGCCCAAGAGATAGTGTAAGAGGTAAGGCACTTCTCTTGTACACAGTCAACCTAGTCAACCCCAGTTCCACATATGGTTCCCTATGCCTTATAAAGAGTGATCCCTGAGCACAGAGCCAGGAGTAAGCCTGGCTTACAGGACAATGGGACCCAAAAGAACAAAACGAAACAAAACTTAACTCCTTGAGGTCAACAAACTTCAGTAAAAATAATAACTGTAGTTGTACCACTAGTGAAAGTATAAAAACATATACAACACACACACACACTCACACACACACACACACACAAACATCACCACCATCACCCCCATCTCTATTTCTACTGTGCAAAATATTAGAGAAAAATGATTTATAATTTCACCAGAGTATGTTCAGAGAAACAGAAAGAGGAACTTACTAATTGCTTGTTACCCATATTAAACAATGACAGTGGAACTGCACACTTATGATTCCTACTCATTTAATTTCATGATTCAGTCACATAATTTAATGGTTCACATAAGACAGAAAAATAAACCAGATAGATTTAGGCATAGCTATGAAAGATATAAATAACCTCCATTTACTTAAGAACTACTAATTCAAAGATATATAAAATTCCCTGTTTATGATAGTACTATTGTGTAGCTAATAGTACTTATTAGCTACCAATAGAACTCTGTGTGAGGCAACAATGTATGCACAACTGGAAGAAATAAATCTTAACTGATGGATGTTAATCATGTATCTTTTGTTCCCATATGCCAAATAAGTAACTTCCCAGGATCCTTTGCTGTTACAGGTTAACATGTGTATGACCTAACTATGTGATCAGTAAAATAAAAAGAGAAACCTGCTAGGAGAGTTATTCTTTCAATATAAAAAAAGAGTTACTCAGGAAGACATTTGTCCTCATCTTTTCTTACACAGGACAGCATAAGAAAAGTAATGCCTGGGACTACAGCATTCACCCGTTGACCACAAGGCAATAAGCAGAGGAGGGAAGAAAAGGGGAGAGGCGGAGAGGGGAGGAAAGAGACGGAAGGGAGGAAAGGGCGGGAAGGGGAAGGAGGAAGGAGGCAGGGGACAATTAACATCCTGGATTCTTTTTTCTTTTTTTGCTTTTTGGGTCCACCCGGTGATGCACATGGGCTAATCCTGGCTCTGCACTCAGGAATCACTTCTGGAGGTGCTCGGGGGACAATATGGGATGCTGGGAATTGAACCTGGGTCGGCTGCATGCAAGGCAAATGCCCTACCAGCTGTGCTATCGCTCCAGGCCCCCATCCTGGATTCTTAATAAAACCATAAAATTAAAAAAAAACAGGCTTATTTGCTTACAAGTTTCTTAAAAACAAATACTCCAGGATATTCATTAGGTATACTGTCATTGATATAAACTCTTTACTGACATACTGTGTTTTCATACTGTGATTAAAAAATTAAATTACGTAAACTTCATAATTTTAGAAAAGCAATGGAATGAAAAACTCAGCATTTCACCACACATAATACTGTACCTAAGACACTTTTCCAAGCACAAACTGTTCTGTAACATTAAATAACAATAGTACTAAGAAAATAAACAAAGAGGGATAAATAATAGGAAAAATCGATCCATACCCGTACCTTTCCGTGTGTTCTCCGTCACATCTACCCCAAACTGGATAATGTCACCAGAAAGAATTTCACATGGTGGGCTTTCTTCAGAGCCTCGACTTAATCTCTGGCTATTTATAAAGGTACCATTACTACTTTTAGTGTCTTGGAGATAAAACTGCAAAAACAAAATTGGGGAGAAAAAAGAGCCAAAGTTAATATTAATAATCCCAACAATGCTTTTTTTAAAACAGTACTTCCAAGCTTGAAAACTTCTCCAGGTGGGCCTTCCCCCCATCAATTCAAACCACTCAATTTAACAATGGTCCCCATATATATATATATATATATATATATATATATATATATATATATAAAATAAAACACATAAGTACTCCAAAACCAGGTGATTTAAAATCTAGCAAGATAAAATGATGTGATCAGTTTGGAGAAGTTCATAATATCTTCAAATGTCAAACACAGAGTCAGCATATGACCAGTAGTCTATCCTAGTTAATAAGGGAAGTGAAATCATATGTTCTCACATTCAAATGTCCAATACCAATGAATAGGTCATCAAAATTGTGTGTTCACATATATAGTGTTATACGCAATTTTTTAAAAGTAGTACTGAAACATGTTATCACGCAGACAGACTTAAAACACTACACAAGTAAATCAGGCACAAACTATATTATATAAGCTCCATTTATACTGAACAAGTAGAATTAGCAAATCTAAAGATAAAAAAGCACATTCGTGGCTGCAAGGCACCGAAACACTACAGGAAATGGGGTGAAGAGGTGGGGTGGTGATAAGAAGGTGGAGAATGACTGTTAATAGGTATACGGTTTTCTTAGGGGGTGATGCAAATATTCTCAAATTAGATAATGGTGACAATTACATAACTCTGAATCTACCAAAAACCACTGAATCATAAATTTAAAGAGCAAATTTTATATTAATTTTATCTCAATAATGCTATTTTTTAAGTCACTTAAAATTTCAATTCTATCTTTCCATCTCACTCTCTGTAACTTTGTTCCTAGAATGTCTGGGTTAAATCAAAGAAGTGCTCACTACACTGGCAAGGCAATATCTATAATTATAATCAACAACATCAGTCACCTAATATACTTGCAAACTGGACCCAGGGCTGGTAGTACCTTCAGAAAAGGCTTTGCTTTAAAGCAAACTAGAGTACTAGAAACTAAAATACTAGAATCAACTGTGTAGGTAAATAATTCCTGGCCTCAAAAACTTGACTTTCATCAACTGGGTAATCTTCCCTCTTTTTTTTATTTTTATTTTTTAAATTTTTATCAGTGAGACACCATGAGGTACAGCTGTAGACTTACAAATTTTTGTGCTTGGGTTTCAATTATACAATGAAAAGGGGAAAGATAGTGGAGGTAAGGAAAGCCAACCTATTTATTACCTACCTATGCAAAAAGAAATTAAGAATAAAAAGAATCACACCATCATCTTCCGAGAAGTAAGTAATCGAGAAAAATATCTGCACCCTTCTTTTTGCATTTTGCTATACTCTCCAACCCCGTTTATTCTAGCAATATTATTTCCACTTAAATTCCTTCCTAAAGAACAAAGAAAACTAGTATTTACTAAAAAATATGTTAAACACAAGTTATGCCAACATGCCTCCTTGAATCTTAACATTAAGGCTATGATATAAATATTATTTCTATTTGTAAATGAAAAAAGTAATGCACAGGAAAGCATCTTTCCAAAGGTCACAAGCTTGGAGAACAGAAGGGCTAAAATTCATATAATAGGATTAAAAGGGCCATTTTCATCATTACCTCCCACTGACCTTTATGTTTCATTTATTCTTCACTCCTCCCACAAGCTCTCTTTCAAAATAAACTCATACCAAAAAGATAGTAAATTGCTAAAAATATGGAAATGCCATTTTGTTAATTCCAAGGTGACAATTTAAAGACCACCAGGCTACCTATAAATGACTTTTCTATCTATAGCTCAAAAGATTTCAGCTATTAATTTTAGCAAGCAGTTTGTGTATTTTATCAATTATTGACCATTAATTTAAAAAATTATGGTGGCATTTTACAAGTTCTCTGAAATTTACAGGCCTTAACATTTTATAATAGGGATAACTGGCAACATGTTCCAGTTAGGCACTTATTTTCATTTTTTCCCATTAGGAATATCACTATCATACTGAATATTGGTTTTGATTTTGAATACAGATGCAGTCTTAGAAAACCTGGTGATAACCTGAATTCTTGTTTGGTCATTTTCAATCCTGTATGTCTTACATGCCAATAATGCAAGCAAAACTAATGGGCTATACTGGATTCACAGTGGCTTTCAAATTTCAACTTTTGATGCACTAGGGTAAATTAAGTGGACTATAACTAGCATTTTATTTTAAACGTATTTTTTAAAAATAAATAAAACTACATGAAATGCAGCTCAATATTGCATGGAGAACTTGATTTTAAAAACAAAAAGGTGCATTTATCTGTTGATAAGTCTCAAGACCTTGTGCACACAGCTCTTATTTAATTCGAAAATCACAATATTCTTTTTTTTTTTGAGGGGGTGAGGGGGCCTTCAACCAGCCAGTGCTCAAGATCTTACCAGGGGTTCCTGCATGTAAAACATGCTTGTGAAATCCTTTGAGCTAATTTTCCATGCCAGCACACAGTATGCCGCACCACACAACTTTCTTTTAAAAACTTTAACACCCCCATCACTCCTGGAGGGCTCAGGGGTTAATATGGGGTGCCAGGGATGAAACCCAGGTCAGCTGCATACAAGGCAAGTGCCTTACTGGCTGCACTATGCCTGCAGCCCTGCATCCTCCCCATTTATAAAACAAAAAATTTCAATTTAATAATTTTAATCAGTACTACTCTAGGTTTCTTTCATTCTGGAAATCTATATTATTGTCCAAAGCACAATATTGTGCCTTTAGTTTGTGTGTGTCATTTACATTAGTTGTTCATTCTTTCTCCGTTCTCAACTTACTAACAGATTTCAAACACATTAAGCTAAAATTCAAAATTATTAGCATTAAAGTCTACAAAGCAGTGCCCTGAGAAATAATATAGGGGTTAAGGATAGTTGAAGTACAGGATGCCTAGTTGGCATGGGCCTAATCTCTGGTTTGATCCCCAGCACCATATGTGGTCCCTGAGAATAGAGCCAGGAATAATTCCTCAGCACTGCCAGGTGTAGCCTCCGAAATAAGTCTACAAAGCCTTACGTAACCTAGATATGAATACCCTCTCTTTAGTCACACTAGCCTCCACTCATGCCTGGAGCCTCTACACTTGGGTTTACTTAGATTACATTAGTTTATTTCCCTACAGAAGAATATTTAAAATCATGATTCTACATATGGAGCTGAACATATACTGAATTATGCCATAATTCAGTCTGTCAACAAGGTAGTGATTCTATTTACTATCATGTCAGGTTCCTGAACATATTGCATTGTAGCACTGTGGTCCCGTTGTTCATGATTTGCTCGAGCGGGTACCAGTAACGACTCAAAACAAATTGTGAGACTTGTTGTCACTGTGTTTGGCATATCGAATACGTCACGGGGAGCTTGCCAGGCTTTGCCGTGCGGGTGAGATAGTGTTGGTAGCTTGCCCGGATCTCCGAGAGGGGCAGAGGAATCGAACCCGGGCGGCCGTGTGCAACGCAAAATTGCCCTACCCGCTGTGCTATCGCTCCAGCCCCCTGAAGGTATTAAGATGTCAAATTGTTGCAAGGGACTAAGAAGGGTCTGTGCTTACTTACAGCCCCTTAATGCATTTCCCATAAGAATGTTAGCTGCTCCTTTGTCACTTTTTTGGGGGGGGAGGGCGCATATCTTGGGTGTACTCAGTGGAAATTCTTGGCTCTGCACTCAGGACTCACTCCTGCTGGTGCCCTGGGGCCATATCAGATGCTGGGGATAGAACAGGGTTGGCTAGTGCAAGACAAGTGCCCTACAGAGAATGAACTATCTCTCTGGTCCCTCCTTGTTCACTTTTAAATCAGACTATCTTTCTCCTCTATGCTGATAAACCTTATCTTATCAGGTCTTCCTCCACCCCTTTAAAAGAGATCAGATTTGATAATTCTGAAATGTTTTTTAAAATCCTTTTAACGTTTTAGCCTTATTTCCTAGTAGCCTAAGGAATGCCCAAGCAGCTTTGATGTTTGTTCTATCCACAGGACATTCACTTTGATGTTGAGCAGGTATATAAGTGGCCCTAATTCATAAAACTCTATTGAGCTTGTGGCCAAAGTTTTATTTACACTGTTTTCAAGCTTTATCTTCAAGTGACTCCTTACTTTCTCCAGGAGGAAATTTAAAATTCTAGAAGACAGATAATGATGATGAAAATATATCCTTGGCCCAGGGCTGGAGCAATAGCACAGCGGGTAGGGCGTTTGCCTTGCAAACAGCCGACCCAGGTTCGATTCCCAGCATCCCATATGGTCCCCCAAGCATCGCCAGGAGTGATTCCTGTGTGTATGAACCAGGAGTAACTCCTGTGCATTGCTGGGTGTGACCCAAAAAAGCCAAAATATCTATCTATCTATCTATCTATCTATCTATATATATATATATCTCCTTGGCCCATCAATCACCATCCCTGATATCTTTGTAATTTACAAAATTACATTCAATGACAAAGGTACAGTACTTTACAAGTTGCATAATTTGCTCTGTGAGCTTCAGAGAGCTCCTATTGTTCATTCCACAAATGTTTCACATTGCTTTCTACTTTGCTGTAATCTGCAAATACTTTTAATTTACCCTATAATTAACAACAAAGTCTCCAATGGAGACGTTACTGGGCCCGCTCGAGCAAATCGACGATCAACGGGAGGGCCTTTACTTTACTTTACTTTATAATTAAAAACTGTTTTCGAGCCCTTTCTATATAATAGGCTTTGCAATTTTCAAACACCAACAGATGAATAATATTTGAAATAAAACTTCAGTACCATAAACAGGTCAGAGACCAGAGGCAAGTTCATACTCTAAGGGGAGTGCTTAATATGTGAATGCAAAATACATTATGGAGTCTATATGGTGGATGTACCACCAGCTATTTAATCTGAGTCACCACCTAAATAAAAAAAGGCAGGCTGAAATAGAAAACTTAAAATCCCAGGGACCACATTTATAATAAAAGGTAAGAAAGTACCCATATGAACCTCAAGAAATCAAGTGAGTGGGAAAAAACACAATAGTCACAGAACTTCCATGTAATCAGAATCTGTTCGTAAGGAACTTTAGAAAGATAATAGTCAAATCAGTTACTAAATATTCACTAGACAGTGTGGTGGCCAATTTGAGAAGAGAAACTGGAAATTAAAAATGTTTATCAGTTCAAGTCAAGTAAAATTCTACGGGCTGAAGAGATAACACAGAGGGAAGGGCACTTGCCTTCCGCACAACAGACCAGGGTTTAATCCCTAGGCTCACATGTGGTCCCCCAAGTCTCTCCAGGAGTGATGCCTGAATGCACACAAGGAGTAAGCCCTACCGTTGGGTTTGACACAAAAAATTCTAAAAAGGCTGGAAAATTCTGAGTCATATAAATTCATAAAAGTACCAACCAAAGCCACACTCCAGAATAACTGGAAAGATTCTACTGTAGGACAGGGATAAAAGTGACAAGAACAGTGCAGGTAAAAGTTTAAAAGGCAGGGCAGAGACACCATACAGTAGTTAAAGTGCTTAGCTGACCTCAATTCAATCCCCCAGACAAAACCAAAAATGCTGAAGAGTAAGAAAGTCACCATAATTTTCTGAACATTTACAAAGCAACAGAAGAAGAACTTCACAGACGCGTGAGTCTGGGTGTGGCTCACATAAATGAGCAGCAGGGCAGATAGTACAGCAAATTGGGCGGTTGCCTTGCATATAGTCAACCCAGGTTTGAGTCTCAGCACCCCAAAAGGTCCCCTGAGCACCAACAGGCGTGATCCCTGAGCAGAAAGCCAGGGAAAGTCCTCAGCACTGCCAGCTGTGGTCCCAAAACAAGAAACAAAAATAAATAAATAAAAATAAAAAGAGAAAATAAACTGAGCCATGGGCTGGAGAGTTAATACTGCAAAGTATTTGCCCTGCACAAGGTCAACCAAGGTTCGAACCCTGGAACTACATACAGGCTTCTGAGATCCCTGCCAGGAGTGATCCTTGAGGACAGAGCCAAGAGTAAGCCCCGAGAACCACTGGGTGTGGCCCAAAAACGCAACTGTGGTGGGTTGGGGGGAGGGGGAAGACGCAAAAGAAAAATATCAATGTGTTCCATACAAGGTTCCAAAGAGCTATTTTTTTTTAAGTATTGGAAAAAATAGAATAACATCCCCACAGATGACCAAAGGTCGACCCTGGGAACACATCAAGAATAAAACATTATTTCAAAACAAACTAAAACTAAAATACATTAATAATTTAAGACATGATAAAAGACAGTTATAAAATCCTAGGGAAAAGGGTGAAAGAATTCAAAAGTGATAAAGAAGTAAAAGGGAAAACAATTTCAGAAATAAATTCAACATTAGGACAGGTGTTTTCACCCCTTCTCTCTCTCTCTCTCCCCACTGTCCCCCCTCTCTGATATTTATATATATATGCATATATCTGGTATATATACATATATATACACACACATATCAGACAGCATTAAGAGAAATAAAAGCAAAAGGGGCAAATTTTAAAAATAAAAAAAGTTGACATTAGCAAATAACAAAGCAGGCAACTTCCAGTTACAGTACCCTGAAGAAATGCTGACTACCAGGCAGAAATTATCTGAAACCAATTTTGCTAGAACTCAGTGAACACTGAATCAAAAGGTAAAGGTAAAGGCCCTCCCGTTGATCGTCGATTTGCTCGAGCGGGCCCAGTAACGTCTCCATTGGAGACTTTGTTGTTACTGTGTCTGGCATATCGAATACTCTCGGTAGCTTGCCGGGCTCTCCGAGAGGGGCGGAGGAATCGAACTCGGGTAGGCCATGTTGGCTGCGTGCAAGGCAGACGCCCTACCCGCTGTGCTATAACAGATCTAAATCATAAATTATTGTGCATATTCTAATCTGCTGGGGGTTACCTCAACTGATATAACTTTTCTGATTAAGCTTTCATCTACATAGATTAATTTGGAACTTACCTAGGCTGGAGAAGCAACAGATGGTTGGAAGGAGAATTTAATACTCAAGTGGGTAAAAATCAATCAATGAAATATACCATATCAAGAGAAAGGATAGAAAAAACTATGATCAACTCAACTACGCAAAGAAAGACATCAGAGAAAAAAATCCCACACATTTTCATGACAGAACCATTCAAAAGGCTGGATTAAAAGGAAACTTCTTCAACTTGATGAAAAATGGTTACTCACCCCCCTCAAAAACAATCCACGCTAAAAATATTTGACAGTGACTGAAAACTTTCTAACATTAAGAACCAAAGCAAGTCCACCTATACCACTTCTATGCAATACTGTGGCAGAAATGCTAGCACGCTAGCAAGACACAAGAAAAAAAAATAATTAAACAGCATCCAAATTAGAAAATATAGTACTTGCAGATGACATAATTCTATGGATGGAAAATCCCATATAAAATAGAAGAGGGCTACCAGAGCTAATACACAAGTTCAGCTAAGCTGTAGCAGTAAATAAATAAATATACACACACACACAAAAAAAAATCTGTGCTTCTATACATTAGCAAGAAACAAGTCCAAAAAGAAATTAAGAAAGTTATTCTATTTACAGTAATGATCCAAGTAAAACACCAAGGAAATATTTAAAGATTTGTACACTGAAAACTACAAAATAATCACTGATAGAAAAATAAGACTTAAATAGAAAGACACTGTGTATCTCTGTGCCGGAAGACAAAAGTGCTAAGGTGTAAGTATTAATCAAAAGTGGATCAAGAAGCAGGAAAGATAGTACAGTAGGAAAGTTGCTTGCCTTGCATGTGGCTGACTCGGGTTGAATCCCCAGATTCCATCTGGTCCCATTAGCACAGTCAAAAATGACCCCTGAGCACAGAGTTAGTAGTAAGTCCTGAGCACAGCCACGTGAAGTTCCCCCCAAAGAAAAACTAAAGGTGTGTATTAATAGAATTAATGCAATTTCTAAAAAAATTCCAACAGTCTTTTTCTTCTTTTTGGTAGAAATGAAAGTTATTCCTCACATTTATATAAAAATTCAAGGGAACCTAAATAAGTAAATCCATCTTTACAAAAAAAAAGTTGGAGGATCCACACTTACTTCAAAACTTACTACAAAGCTACAATAATTAAAATAGTCTGGCAAAGGAAAAAGAATGGCTAAATGGAATAGACCCAAGAGATATAGACTGTAATAGACACAGAAATAGACTGTGAATCTAAAATCAACCGAAATTTTTAACAGTTGGTGGAGCCACTGTCAGCAACATTCAGAAACTGTGGAGCTCAGTCCTGCTCATATAGCCCATACAGCTAAATGAACTCCATATAGCCCGTACAGTTGAATTTTGATAAAGGTGTCAAGTTCACCCAAAGGAAAAAGAATAGATTCTGTAGCAAATGGTGCTGGGACAAACGGCTAACTAAAGGCAAAAGAATGAAGCTGGGGTGCAGGGACCTCTGGCTGTGTCTTATGTGGTAGAGTATATGCATTGGATGGCAAGTCCTAGGTTGGATACCAGACAGCACGTGGCCTTTCTGATCAATCTCCAGGCATAGCCTTGGTGAGAACTACATAGTGCTAGGTGGAAAGACTGTCAGAAATGGCCTCCCAAAATAAAAAATCAAAGAATGAAATTGGGGACCAAAGAAAGAGTACAGTGAGGTAAGGTGTTTGCTCTGTAAATGACTCAATCCCTGGCAACCTGTATGGCCCCTTGAGCCCTCCAGGAGTGATTCCCAAGTGCAGAATCAAGAGTAAGCCCTGAGTATTGTTAAGTGTAGCAAAAATGAGGGAAGAGAGGAAAGAAAAGAAAAAGCAAAGGGGAAGGGAAGAAGGGAAAAGGAAAAAAAGGTAAAAAAAAAAAGAAAAGGAAAGGAATTGGATCCTTATCTAACACCAATGTAAAAATTTTAATATAAACAGATCAAAAACCTAAATGTAAGATAAACTCAAAAACTGTAAAAAGTTTTGGTTTATTGGGGCACACCCAGTGACTCTGCACTCAGGAATTACTCCTGGTGGTGCTCAGGGCACCATATGGGATGCCAGGGATTAAACCCAGGTTAGCCACATGCAAGGCAAACCTTCTACCCACTGTGCTATCGCTCCAGCCACCAAAATTGTAAAAATAAATAAACAGAATTGTTTTGAATTCTGCCTTTTCTCTTCTCCTACTGGGATTACATTCCATAAAGCATATGCTAATTCACTTGATACTGTCCCAGAGATCTCCCAGGTACTTTTATTTTCTTTCATCTTTTGCTTCTGGTCCTCAGAATAACTTTAAGGAACGTATCCTCAAGTTTTGTGATTCCTTATCTCTGCTCCAATCTCCAAGCTGCATTAACCAATTTTTTTTCTATCAACTGCCCTTTTTTGCTTTGTTTTGCTTCGGGGCCGCACCTGACACTACTCAGAGGTCACTCCAGACTATGCACTCAGAAATTACTCCCATTAGTGCGTAGGGGACCATACAGGATGCCAGGGATCAAACCCAGGTTGGTTGTGCGCAAGCAAGTGCCCTACTCCATGGACTATTGCTCCGGCCCTCAACGGTACTTTTTGCAATTTTCATCCTTCTCACTAATATATCCCACTTGCACAGGGTTCTCCTGATTTCCCTGAGTCCTTTGCTATTATTTTTCTCTAGCATTCTATTTAAAAGAACTAAAATGTTTGTCAAAGAAGTCCAATGCAAAAGCTTCCTGAAAATGGTGTGTTTTCTGTTGTTATTCTATTGGTATTCTGGAGGATTCTGAGGGATCACAGGGTTCACTATTCTACCTAGAGTGGCCCATATGGTGCCGCTCAGGAGTCAGCGGTAGCTGGGGCAATCACAGCCATCCAGGTGGTGCTCAGGGGGCTATGATGCTGTGGATTGAACTACAGGTTTAGCAAGAGCAAGGCATGTACTTCAGCTCTTTCGAGCTAGCTCCCTAGTTCCTCAGGAATGCCTTTATCAAATGTTTTTTCTGTGAGTGAACTATGACTTTCTATTTCTATGTATGCTCCCCAATGTCTGTGTGCATGTGTGTGAGGGAGGGAGGGAGGGGGAGAGAGAGAGAGAGAACTGGGCTTTGTCTTGGGGTTATATCCAGCAATGCTCAGGGCTTACTCCCAGTTCTGGGCTCAAGTGTCAACCCTAGAGATGCTCAGGGGACCATGACTGCCAGGGATCAAAGTGGGACCTTCCACATGAAAAACATGCACTCAGCTAAGCTCACTCTCCTGGCCCAAAATTGAAATTCTGAGTGTTAATAATGTGGTATTCTAGTAATCACACCCTCCCCTCCCCCAAAATCAGTGGTTATGTGATAAATGCCATAGACACCTTAACACCACATTCCTGCGTGTGTCACTAAAGTTTTATCTCTATGGTCACTCAATAACCTGACTGAGATTTACATAAATGCCAAATTCAATAAGGGAAAAAAAAAGGTATGTGTGGAGTTGGGGTTGGGGGTAGGAGCTATCTCTTTAAATTCTTGACAGACGTCAAGATAAGCTACTGATATTTCTAAGGTTTGCTAAAACAAAGGTCAGTCACTGTGTTGGCCTCTCAGCAATCAAAACACAGTCATTAAAACACAATCTTAGGAAACATCAAGCTAATACAGAGGGTAACTCACATGACTTGCATGTGGCTGATCCTAGTTCAATCACCAGCATCACATACGGTTCCCCGAGTCTCACCAGGAGTGATTCATGAGCACAGAGACAGGAGTAAATCTGAGCACAAGTGAGTATGTTCTAGATTCCTCCACCAAAAAATAAAGTAATAATCACAACAACAAAACCTACACCCCTAAGCTTTTAAGGGTAGGCAAGTAATACCAAGAACCATGAGCAGTCATACTCAAAGCTGGCTAGATACTGGAAAACGGAAGATGGTAGTCACTCTACAAAACACCAAAATTCTCTTAAATTTTACCACTTTCTTTCTCCATTAAGTTCCCTGGTTGCTAAATATGTTTGACTAGACTACAGAGTTCCAAAATAATTGTTTCTGATAGCTCAGCCTAACTCAGTATCCTTCTTGTGAAAGAACTAATTTTTGATATCATTTTCTATGATATCAATCCCATTAGTCATATTCCAACCTACAAAACTTTTATCAGGCCAAATGAAACAAGTTCGTAGTCTATAATAAAAGTTATCATTCATTAACTGTATGTTTCTGATCCTAATACAATCCTACCCAGTAGACATTATATTCTCTATTTTATAAGTTAAGAAACTCAGTTTCAATTAGATTATCTTTATCTCTTGGTCTCACAGCTATTGCAGACTTAATACTACTATTCTTCAAAACCTCCAGACTACATATGAGGCCCTGAGTTCCATCCCCAGCATCACAAAAAAACAAAATACCTAAAAAGCTCAATTTGAACCAGGAAGATAGCCCAAAAGGCTGAAACACATGCTTTGTTTGTGAGAGACCTGGGTTCGATTTCTAGCCCTGCATCATACTGAGTACTACCAAGAACAACCTCTAAGCACTGTCTGGAGATTAGCCCCTAAGCACTGCCAGGAGTGACTCAAAATAAAATAAACCAAAAAGTCCCTTGAGATGTCTTTTTAAATTTCTGCTTTGTTACATTTTCCTGAAACAATTAAAATAGAAAGAGCTCATGTCAATTCTTAACTGAACCATTAATGCAAATCATTTCATTTATAACTTTCACTTGGTGCCGGTCTTGAAGACATTGTGTATCGAACAAATCAAATGCAGAGCAGCTATATTAAGAAAAGGGCCAGAGGGAAAAAGGCTGGATTGCACTGAATGCAATTAATCTAGGTTTAACTCCGGCATTCCCTAATCCTGGCCAGGAGTGGTTCCTGAGCATAAAGCTGCAGGAAGTGCTGAGCACGGTCAGGTGCAGCACACACACACAAAACCCAAACAACCTTCCATCCCACACCTTAGCCCCACTCCCCCCCACCACACACACACACACACACACACACAAAGGAAATAAACTAAGGATAGGGAGAGAGTTCCAAAGACTGAGCACACACTTCACACGCATGAGGTCAGGTTGAATCCCAGGCACCACAGGCATTCAAACATCACAATGAGCAACCACTGAGCAGAGCCAGGGGTCGTATCCAAGAATTACCAAGTACAGCCTGAAAGAAGGGTTTGGGTATAGAGACAGAGACACACAAAGAGACAGAGAGACACACAATAAGAGAGAGGGGGGGGAGAGGGGGAGAGAGAGAGAGAGAGAGAGAGAGAGAGTTAAGAGGGTCTTATAGGTGTGAGACCCTGTATGTGATCCCTGCTACCACATGACTCAAACACCACCAAACCCAAGCAATACCGGGAACTGCCATGGTATGCTAAATACGGCAGGGAGTGGCTCCCCCCAAACGAAAAAAGAATAAACTGAAAAAGTATGAATCAAGTACTAAAATCCTGAAAGGCTGGTTGAGAAATATAGTTAGGCAGTCAGTTGCTAAGCAGGCACTTAGCTGTGCGGGTGGTGATATGAATGAAAGGCAAGGGGGAGGAAGAGGAGGTGGAACAGGTATGAAGCAGGTTTATATATAGTTAAGGCCCAGCCCCAGGGGGTAATAAAAGCCAAAGAAAGAAAATACAAGACAGAATGAAGCTGCAGAAAAAGAGGGCATTGCACATTAAGGACACAAGTAGCTGAAGCTTCTCACACCCTTTTCTCTGCTTTGAGAACCACACTTGACAGTGCTTGGGCACCCATGCAGTGTCAGGATCTAACTTGGGTTTCCAAAATGCGAAGCTTGGGGCAAGAACAATAGTACAGCAGGTGAGGCGCTTGCCTTGCATGCAGCAGAGAAGGGTTTGATCCCAGACATTCCTCATGGTCCCCCAAGCCCGCCAGGACTCGAGGCACTAGCACCGCAGGGTGTGGCCAAAAAGAAAAATAAAAAGGCAAAGCTTCGATTCAGACCACTAAACTATCTCTCTTGGGATTAATATCGCTCCAGAATTAAGATTTCTTAAAGGAAATCTACTACTAAAGTATTTCATTAAAATGTTGCTTTCAGAAGATCTACTTAACAGCTGTGTGTAGGATGAACTCGAGTGGGAGTCAAGAGAATTAAGGAGATCCATGAATTGGCATTTTTGCCACCAACAATTTAATTATTTCTTAAGAGTACTTACAAGTCTAAATGCACATGTTCAACATGAGAATGGGCTGGAGCCGACCCGAGTTCGATTCCTCCGCCCTCTCGAAGAGCCCGGCAAGCTACCAAGAGTATCTCACCCGCACGGCAAAGCCTTGGCAAGCTCCCCGTGACGTATCTGATATGCCAAACACAGCCACAACAAGTCTCACAATGGAGACGTTACTGGGCCCGCTTGAGCAAATCGATGAACAACGGGAGGACGGTGCTACAGAGCAACATGAGTCTGTTCATCTAACATTCCTGGCTTCTCAGACCAATACGGCACCATATGTTCCAGAGTATCTGGGAGGACTCCGTCATGTGCTGCAGGCCTGGTTTTGGTTTTGGTAGTTAGGACTGGTGATGCTGGGCACCAAAAGTGTCACGTCAGGCAGTGCTGCGAGGGGTAAGAGGAGGAGAGAGCATGGGACTACACCTGGGTCTCCAGCTTGCCAGGCAATCCCACGGCCCTGTGGCCTAATTTTTGTTTGTTGTTATGGCTGATTTGGGGTTATTTTTAATTTTGAGGGGCCACAAAATCAAAGTGATACCAGAGATTGAACCCAGAGCACCTCCGCATAAGACACATGCTGCTTTGTTCTGTTTTACTGTCACTACTGGGACCACACTTGGCAGTGCTCAGGGACCACCAAGGCGGCCACGACAGGTAGTGCTGAAGTGAAAGATGGAAGAAATATGGTGCTCAAGATGACATTCAGGCCCTCAAACGTGCAAAGCCATGTGCTCTACTGCTCCTGTCCCCAGACCCGAAGCTTTAATTTTTTTGTTTGCTTGTTTTGGAGTCACACCCGCCTCTACACTCATCGATCATTTCTAGTGAGCCTTGCAGGACTATATGAGGGGTAGCAAATCAAATCCAGGTGAGGTGCATGCCAAGTAAGAACATTACCCACTGTTCTATCTCTCCAGCCTCCAAAGCTATGATTTAAAAAAAAAATTTTTTTTATTTACATTCTATGGCCAAAAGCTGTGATTTTAAAACTACATTAAAACAGAAATTCCCAAACGTATTTGACTTATCACTACCCACTTTTCAGAAACAAAATTAGTCAGCACTCCCCTAGAAATCAAACATCTTTAAGGGAACCAAAGAAAGGAACCACCTTTTGTACCTGAGGCTATTACCACCAGCCTCCATGTTTCTAGCACCCCAGGGGGCAGTATCACCCACTTTGGGAAAGATCATACTAAAGTGGTGAGATATAATGTTTTAATATGGCAGAAATACACTGAAAAAAAGTGGTGGGATGTTCTTGAGAAAATGAAATTTCACACATAAACTAGAATGGTCTGGAGGTGGGAGGGATACTGGGATCAGTGGTGGTGGAGAATGGGCACTGGTGGAGGGATGGGGACTCGATCATCGTATAACTGAAACCCAAGCACAAAAATTTGTAAATCTGCAACTGTACCTCATGGTGTTTCACTAATAAAAATCTAAAATAATAATAATAATAATAATAATAATAATAATAAAATACTCAAAGATAGCACCTCAAAAAAAAATACCACGCAAAGGTCTTGCAAATGTCAGAAATTTTTAAATCTCTAAAGTGACATTCCAGACATTTTCACTGTATAATGAGTATGAGTTTATAAAAGAAAAAAAAAGTATTTCTATCTTTCTACTTAGGAATAAAAATAAGATATGAAGAACGGAAACAGGAAAAATTAGAGAATTTTGTTTTCACTTGTGGAACACCCCAGACTGTTTAGGGACTACTCCCAGCTATGCTCAGGGGATCTCATGGTACAGGGAATTAAACCCAGCAGGTCTGCCACATGCAAAAATAAGCATGTGCTCAACCTACTGAGCTCTCTCCAACCCCAGAATTCCTTATATTTAATTAAAAGCACTACAAAACACAAAGGGGTGTTATCATGTTTAAAATAAACAATGTTAGCCATGCTGAATCATCCTGCAATCAGTTTAAACAACAAAAAAACTGTATTCCCTCTTTATCTGATAGTTAAAAAAACACAACTATAGAATAGTAACCTTGTTTGCAAAAGAAAATATTTACAAAAGGAAATTATATTCATCTTTTTGGAAAATATAAGCCAAGATCTCGATGGGATATAGCCTCATATAATGTTTATATAATGCACAAAATGGGCTTGATCTAAGGACAGCTAATATTAATTTGTAGTTAATAAGTGGCAGGTGAGAGGGACGACTGACGACTACCAAAACTGACAAAAATAGAAATCTAAGTCTGTTTCCAATGGAGGATAAGGAAGGCTTGGAGGAAGAAATTTGAGCCACACCTGGCAGTGCTTAGGGGTCAATCCTGGTGGGGTACAGGGATCAAACCAAGGTCAGCTGCATGCAATGCAACCATCTAATCCTTTCCAGCCCCGCAATCTAACTCTAGTTTAGAGGAAAAAGATTGTCCATTCATAAAATAATTTGGAAAACCATTCAACAGAAATGTTTAAAGACACAAATACTAACATCTTCCTCCAGGAAAGAACATTTGTAGGTTTTTAAAAAATTGTTTTAAAGGTGATACAAATTGGAAGCAGGAAGTAAGGCGCTTGCCTTGCATTGCACCAATCCTGGTTCAAATACCAGGCACCATGTATAGTCCCCCAGGGGTCACTCTTGAGCTGAGTCAAGTGCAATCCTTTGGTACTGCCAGCGATGACTCAAACCCACCTCACAAAAAAAGTGAATACAAATAATCGCGATGATTTTTTCCATACTTCAACCATAACCAAATACTCCAGTTAGCTTATGCTTCTATTTTAATGCTTAAAACACCTGATATTTAGTGACACTCTCTGAATATTAGTGATAGCTATATTCAAGGCATCTTGTTTCTCAAGACACCGACAATCTGTACACTCATGGATGAGTTATTTAAAAATTATAATATACTTAGTGATCAGGAATATGTATATGAAGTTCTCTAAGTTGACCTCCAGCACCACAAAAAGTATATATTAAAAACTTTAAATAGTAATTCTAATTTGAAAGAATAAAGCAAACAAATCACTGAGAACTCTAAGAAAAATAGAAATGAAATAATTCTATTTCTAAATATTTTTACTGAAATAGTAAATGATTACCAGGTCTGAAGAAAATAAATCCCTCACAATCTTGAATATATAGCAGGGGCTTTTTTGTATGTGTGTGTGTCACATGATTCAGATGTTATGTTCAAACACAATCACTTCCAATATCCCCTGTGATATATACATCCACTGCTTCTTAGGATGGTTACAGGTAGCACAGGTGCTCCAGTTTTGTCATTAAGTCTCTTCTTATGTTTATTTTGAGCTGAAATGTACTAATAGAAGGAATCCCATTTAAATTCTGCCTCCACTTACCACTTAAATACCAGGCCTTAAACATTCTTTCCCCTTAGGAAACTCCTAAGGCTAAAATTAAGCCATCAGTAAGTTTTCTTTTGAAATGATTGCTGGGGGCCACATAGCTCAAAAAAAAAGGTAGAGCACACTTTTCATATGTGAGGCCCTGAGTTCAATCCCTAACACCACACGGCCCTGTCCTCAGCATCAGATGTGACTCTGCCTTACCATCAACTGACCCTAGTATCAGTGCGTCCTCAAACACAAGCACTGTCAGACCCAATAATTGGGTCAATCAATGCCAAAAATGGTCCCTGAGCCCAAAGCACGGCACTGCATGTGTGAGGCTGCAAGGCTCCATCCCATGTCACCAAAGCAATCCCTGGCACTATCAGGTACTATCCCTGGTGTCATAACAAGTGTAGTAAACCCTTTCACACAGCAACCAAGCATATGCCCTCTGGCACTGCAACAAGTACTGACATTTTCAACAAAAAGTAAATAAAATAATGGTTATCTCCACTACCATGAAAAAGTAGCAGCACTTACATAAAGAATTCAACTACAAAGAAGTTTTAACTACAGAAAAAAGTCAAAATAAGGTTAATTTTTCAATAATGTCAAGAGACTTTCAAATATTTTACAGTTATCATACTTCTTTTTTTAGAGCTTAGCATGTGCTAACTACTTTCCCTGTATTTTTCTCTTTAATCTTTATAAAAAACCTATGTTGCAGAGATCAATTTTTTTTATCTGTATACTGCAGATAAAGAAATTATGACTAAAAAAGATTAAGCATTGACAGAGGGTCTCCTAAGACACAAGAGAAAATGTATATTTCTTTTAAAAAGATTTTAAAAGATTTCCTTTTGTTATTATCACAGTGTCTGGAGTCACACACAGTATTGTTAGAAGCCGCAATACTCTATGTCAGTTGCCAGGGGATATACTTCTTGTGGTACTGGGGATTTTACTCAGTGACATGGGATGGATCTGGGGAACTGACCTCACTGTCTCACAATTTATAAGGTAGGTCTGCTAGCTACCACTTAGTCACATCCATAGGCCCCAAGATATAGATAGATAAATAGATAGATAGATAGATAGATATGTATATCTATCTATATATATTTAAACTGGTTTTTTTTGCTTTTTTGGGGGTCACACCCAGTACTGCACAGGGGTTACTCCTGGCTCATGCACTCAGGAAATACTCCTGGTGGTGCTCGGGGGACCATATGGGATGCTAGGAATCGAACCCGGGTCTACTGCGTGCAAGGCAAACACCCTATCCAATGTGCTATCGCTCCAGCCCCCATATTTAAACTTCTTATTCTTGCAACTATTTGTTTTGCTACTTATATTAGTTGGGGAATTTCGTATTCACTACCTCTAATGTTTCTCCACTATCCTATAAATAGGGTTGTTTGTTTTATTACTATGTATGATTTTGTCCATTTCATATATCAGTAAATGAAACTGAGACACAAACCAAGTGACCTGTCAATAAACACAATCACAGAAGTAATAAAGCAGCAATGATGCTGAATTATAAGGCAAGCGTTTAAAAAAAAGATGCCTGGAGACAAAACACTGCCCCCACCAGCGGGGTCCTGTAATGGCTGTATCTCTGCTCCCTCTTCTGAAAGAATTTCCCCTTGAGAAAGCTCATTATAAAGATGTTTATCCCGATATATCAAGGCCCTCAGATGTGTAAAAGTCTAACCAAGATAGATTAAGAGAGGCATTTGACCAAAGAATGTTGTTGTTCTTCTGGTGAGTACTGGTTCTAAGCAATAAATACTGTACATGGCTGTTAGTTCCCTGGCTTCCATGCTCTTTCTCTCTTATTTCTGTCTCTTAATCTTTTCAGCATCCCTGCCTCAGACCTGTTCACCCAGAACTGGTCCCCGGAAATTTGGGTTCTCAGTTTCAGTATCCTTGGCAAATTAAAAAGGAATAAGCAAGAGCTTATGTCAGGATTATCTGAGGCATTTTAATTCATTTAAATTTCAGAACACTATAATAAGCAGCATCTTAATGAACAAAGTCAGGAGTTAAGTTGCATATCTAAGGATCATACAGAAAATAAGAATGGCAAACGAAGTTTATTAGGACCGCATTTCGGACCAGGGGTCAGATGGCCTGCTTTGGGCTCCAAGTATATTCCAAGGGAGTCCACACATGAAAAATCATATAAAAGGATGTGGGGGTCAGGGAGGTGGAAACACACACAGCACCAGACTAGGGGATCAACTAAAAGAATGGAAGGGGGAGCACACAAAGGAAATAAGGTCAAGAAGCACTTTATTAGACTCTTCATGACCGTGACAATTTCTTGAATGTTAGGATAAATAAAAAATATATATGTTTCTCAATGATATCCTTAACCCTTAACAATAGGCCTGCCTGAGGGGCTGGATAATAGTGCAGCAGGTAGGGTGCTTGTCTTGCATGTGGCTGATCCAGGCTTGATCCCCAGCATTCCATATAGTTGCAAGCATTGCCAAAAGTAATTCCTGAGTGCAGAGCCAGGAATAAGCTCTGAGCATAGTTAGGTGAGCCCACGCCCCCACCCCACAAAAATAAAGACTGCTGAATAGGCACCAATATACATTTAAAATAAATACTTTGAGAGTAATATTTAAATTTGTTCCATTTTGATAATAATTCAGGTATCAGCCACTAATAGAATGAATATGTGACTATCAGAAGCTTAAAACAAATGAAAAACAGAATCAATAACAAACTCTATGGTAATACATACTGTTAATAACTATACAAGGTATCCAATATTAGCAAATTCCTAAATATTCCCATTCAGAATAATCTCCAATTCCATACGTCTCTCTCCCGGCTATTCCTTTAAACCCTCAAAACCTTCCAAAAGGACTTCAATACTCTTATCTGACCTGATTGATCTTCCATTCCCTAAAAGCATTTAATCAACTACTAGTAATTCCCCACACAAACTATAGGCCTAGGTGTACTTGTTTATGCTGTTTTTGAATCTGAAAAGTACTTCCTTCATCCATTGTACAGTGCTTAGTAGCTTTTTCTTTGTGAAATCCAGAATAAACATCTTAAAAAATAAGGCTGCTTTCTCAGAAAGTATATTTCACTTAATAAGCACTTAAATCAAAGACTCAAGGCTTTATTTTCAAACCTGTATTTCCAAATCAAACTTTGAACAGCACTACCGGGGGCTGGAGCGATAACACAGTGGGTATGGTGTTTGCCTTGCATGGGGCCGGCCCGGGTTCAATTCCCAGCATCCCATATGGACCCCCAAGCACTGCCAGGAGTAATTCCTGAGTGCAGAGCCAGAAGTAACCCCTGTGCATTGCCGGGTGTGACCCAAGAAGAAAAAAAAGAACAGCACTACCATCACATCTTGTTGTTGTGGGCATGTGCTCTACAACTATTCCTGGCCAAATAATCCCATCTTTTCTAACTGATAACTGATAACACTTTTCCTGTCAGGAAGTTCCAACAAAAAATTGCCAATCCTTTGTAATGTAGAATGAGAAATAATTCATACTTTAGAATGGAAGCCATTCAAGTTTTTATTTAATATAAGGAATCAAATTGTATTATATATAGAAAGAAAAGGCTCTATGAAGCAGCACACAAAATAAAAGGTTTGAAATCCAAGGACCAAGGATTTGTTCCAAATGGCAGAACACGTTTCTTACACGTGTGAGATCCTGAGGCTGAGCCCCACTGTACTTGCCACATCCCAAAATTTATATTATAACTGATGCCCTGATCCCCAGAGCACCTCTAAGTGTGCCTCACCCCTAAGCACTGCAACAACCAAAAAAGTTTACTTATCTAATTTACTATTGAGCATTATTTAACCTCTGAGATGATTTTAACGGGATATCTATAAATCCCTACTTAAAAATGGAGCATAATAGCAATGTATCTTGGAGCATTCCTTGTAAAGATTACATGATGTTAAGCATTTTGTATAGTACTTGCAATAGGAGCTACTTACAAATGGCTGTTATTATCAATAAATTTGTAGGCTATGAATAACTAAGCCATTGCCTTTCTTCAGTCAAAACTGATATAAATAGAAAGATTGCATTCATCTGGGCAACATAAAGTAACAAAATAGGAGACTAACACCCAAGAATAGCCGAGATAAGTACCAGGAGGTTTACTCCATGGCTGGGAGGCCAGCTGCACACCTCAGATAGAGAAGGAAGCACCAAATAAAGGGTGTTGGGAAGATCCACCCAGGATGGGAGAAGCATGCTGAAAGTAGACTATAGACTGAACATGATTGCCACTCAATGCCTCTTTTGCAAACCACAGCACCCAAAAGGAGAGAGAGAACAAAAGGAATGCCCTGCCACAGAGGCAGGGTGGAATGGGGGGGGATGGGGGGGGGGAGGGATACTGGGATCCGTGGTGGTGGAGAATGGGCACTGGTGAAGGGATGGGTACTCGATCATTGTATAACTGAAACCCAAGCATAAAAATTTGTAAGTCTACAACTGTACCTCATGGTGTTTCATTAATAAAAATTAAAAAACAAAAATCAGATCTCAATAATTAAAAATATATATAAATTTTAAAAAACTGATGTAAGATTTTTCTTTATCTTAAGGTTTTACTATTCCTAAAGATAAGGTTCTTTAAGGAAAGCCAAAAATCAAACCAAAAAACTGTCTTTGCCAATTAATTAAAGCTAACCAGCTAAGAAGAGATAAAACAGATCAGTAACAACTGATCTGTAACAAGAACAGGTGTCAAAAATAGTTTTCCACTGCCTCCATTACAGATAAAAAGAATCACAAATTACCACAACCTGTGCACAGAAGTAGTAAATTAATCCTTTGTTTCACAGCATAAAATGAAACCAATTATGGAAAACGTGAAACACATTATCATAATATGGACCAGGATCTTCCCTAATCAGTCACATCAAAAGATTACCACTCTGTGAGTATGAACGTACACCAAGAATACATTACTTCAATTAGAAGCCTACTACCCAATTAACAGAATGAATAAATTAAGCCAAATTGTATTTAGCAGAAGTTACAAATCCATTACTAAACCAGAACCCAACAGAATCCCTAGCTCTAACTAACAGGGCTGGAAACCACATCAAGTCATGGAGTAATGCTCACAGAAGCCCATAGCTCACTTAGTTTATACTCAAGAATTGCTACTGGGGAGTTTATTTGGTGCTGCAATTTGCTGAATCTGGAGAGCATGGTGCTGAGTGAATCTAGTCAGGAGAGAGACACAAAATGACCTTCCTCATATCTGGGATATAAAGAAACAAAGTAAGGAAATAATAAATGCGAATGACACAACCTTCGCAGAAAATGATTCAGCAATCCATTAATTTTTTTAAATTCTTATACTCTGACTCAATGGGCTGGAGCGAAAGCACAGCGGGTAAGGCGTTTGCCTTGCGAGCAGCCAGACCAGCCGAGCCAGGTTCGATTCCTCCGCCCCTCTCGGAGAGCCCAGCAAGCTGCCGAGAGTATCTCACCCTCACAGCAAAGCCTGGCAAGCTCCCCGTGACGTACTCGATATGCCAAACACAGTAACAACAAGTCTCACGATGGAGACGTTACTGGGCTCGCTCGAGCAAATCGATGAACAACGGGAGGACCGTAACGGTGACTCTGACTCAATAATTACATACCCAAGGGTTTTACCTACAGAAACACCAAAACATACATGTGCAAGTGGCAAAGGCATGAGCATGCACAGGTACACACGCGCACGGACCCATTAACACATACACATATACACACACACACAGGCAAATGTGTAAGTATGTTTCCCGAAGCAGGGTTAATAAAAGTTAAAAGCTGGAAGCAACTGATATCCATCCAAACTTATTTCCCCTAAGGAAATATCAGATCACAATCACTGTAACCAATCAACAAAATAATGAGTTAGCTATAGACAAAAATATACAATGATGCCCTCTGACAGAACAGTATATACTAATATATCACAGGAAAAAAATCTATACAGACCATTCACAGTGCTTAGCTACCCAGAAATAAAACTTTGAGCTAACCATGAGAATTATACAGAACTTTATGCAGTAGCACTGTAGCACTGTCCTCTCGTTGTTCATCGATTTGCTCGAGCAAGCACTAGTAACGTCTCCATTGTGAGACTTGTTGTTACTGTTTTTGGCATATCGAATATGCCACGGGGAGCTTGCCAGGCTCTTTATGCAGTAAGTCTAACAAATCTTCAATTACATATCTGATCATTTAGTGGAAAATAAAAAAAAAATTTAAATTGAAAAGCAGGGAGAAAAAATATAACTAAAAATGAGAGGAGAATGCAAAAACAGAATTTTCTAGAAACAGAAAATAAACATCAATGGAGATCAATAAACTTGAAAAAGATATTGTAACCTAGTCACTGTACACATTAATAACTTCAGAAATAAGATCACTGATTTTAAGAGAAAAAAAAATCACTGTTTTTGAAATGTTCTTAAGTGTTTTCACCGTTCATTCTTCGTTCAGATCCCAAGACTCCATTCTAAATGGTATACCTTCTGCAGCCCAATATGATTCTTTACCTGGGAGTGATTTTCAAGCTAAGGAATTTGGAACAACTGTGGTCGTCAGGATCCCCATCCTTAAAACAGTTCTTTCTGTGGAAGTAAAAAGGCACAACTTTTGGGGCTGGAGCAACAGCACAGCGGGTAGGGCGTTTGCCTTGCACACGGCCAACCCAGGTTCGATTCCCAGCATCCCATATGGTCCCCTGAGCGCCGCCAGGAGTAACTCCTGAGTGCAGAGCCAGGAGTAACCCCTGTGCATTGCCGGGTGTGACCCAAAAAGCAAAAAAAAAAAAAAAAGCACAACATTATTTTTTAGGGGGGTGTGGGGAAGTGCTAAGCCGCACCCAGTGGAACTCTGTTGCTACTCCTAACTGCTCATGAGTGACCCTCTGACGATACTTGGGGGACCACAAGAAACAACAAGGATTTGAACTGGGGTGGGCAAGATGCAAGGCAAGTGCCTTAAGCCCTATACTATTTTTCTTGACCACCACATTAAATTTTTACACAATATAGTACACATTGAAAACATTTTGTCAAATAAGATAAAGAACAGAACTGACCACTAAAAAGAGCAAGCTAGTCACAAGAACTGTATGATTTGGTTAGCAATGAAAGACTTGACAGGAATAAACTAAGAGAAAATGAACCAAAATGAATGAAAAAACACATAAGTTTAGTCATATCTTCTAAGTTATTTTGCTCTAACAGGAAGCAAAGAAATGAACAGTACTTTGATGGGAAAATAGGGTAAGAGGGTGCTTCAACAAGAGAAATATTACATTGCTTCATATATTAACAAGAATGGCCCAGAAGCAAGAAGCCCAACCCTTAAGATTCAGCAAAAAACTTCCTAATGAACTATCCCATGCTGAATCATACAGGCTGATTAAGAATGAGTCAGGATGAGAGCGGAGGTAAAAAAAAAAAAAAAGTGTGCAAGGTTGGGGGGCAGGGAAGCATGTGAAGAACAAATCTCAGAATGACATAAGGTGAGGCTCCATGGCTACACAATCACCGTATCACTCACTACAGCCTTTATCATAAAGATCAGGGCTGGAGAGATAGCACAGCTGGTAGGGTGTTTGCCTTGCACGCGGCCGACCCAGGTTCGATTGCCATATGGTCCCCTGAGCACCGCCAGGAGTAATTCCTGAGTGCAAAGCCAGGAGTAACCCCTGTGCATCACCGGGTGTGACCCAAAAAAGGAAAAAAAGGAAATATATATATATATATATATATATCATAAAGATCATAGGAGGATTTGCTACTATATGGTTTAGACCACCAGACAGGTGCCATCCACCGCCATCTGTCCACAGGTGTAGGAAGCTTGAAAACTGCCTTGGTTTAACTGCTGGCTAGTCTGTGAACTGTGATATGCAGGACAGGTGCCAGTTCACAGATGTATAAAGGCTAAAGAATGGTGGTTCAGAGGTTGGAAAGATAAAACAGTGGATAGGAACACTTGCTTTGCACGTATCTGACCTAGGGTCAATCCCTGGTACCAAGTTTCGCAAAACCACTTCTATCTCAGACATCAGAGCCACAGGTTAAGTTGAGGCAGCACAGCTGGGTTTCTAATCAACTGGCTCTTCACTGAAGGGTTCTATGTGATCCACACTCAACATCACAAGCCTAGATTATTATCTGTGCTTCTGATTGACATTATAAACTAGAGGCACCCAAAACACCCTCCTAATGGCTCAATTTACTGACAGTACACAGAACTCAGAAAGTCTGTTTATTCATGAGATCACACACTTATTAAAAAGAATGTAGGGGCTGGAGCGATAGCACAGAGGGTAGGGCGTTTGCCTTGCATGCAGCTGACCCAGGTTCGATTCCCAGCACCCCATATGGTTCCCTGAGCACTTTCAGGAATAATTCCTGAGTGAAGAGCCAGGAGTAACCCCTGTGCATCGCCGGTTGTGACCCCCCCAAAAAAAAGAAGAAGAAGAATGTAGTTCAGAAACAGCTAGAGATCAGTTTTACAAGGGAAAGGCACAGAGTTTCCATACTATCTCCAGGAGTATCTCTCTCACCAAGCCACCCAGAAACTGTCTTGCATGCAGCAGACCCAGGTTTAATCCCCAGCACCACATATGGTCCCGCAGCAATCCAAAAGTGTTCCTAAGCACAGACGCAAAAGTCATTTCTGAGTCTAGCTGTGTATGCCCCACCACACCACCCCCCCAAAAAAAAGTAAAGCATAATAAAAGAAATAGGAATCCTTAACTCTTTATAATTCTTCTATTATATATTACCTCACCTATGAATTCACGAGTTTAACAATATAAACAAAACTACAGCATTATATAACAAAGAAAATTTGAATTGTACAGCCGGAGCAATAGTACAGGGACAAGGCACCTGCTTGCACATGGCCAGCCTGGATTCAATTCCAACATTCCATAGGGTTCCCCAAGCCCCACCAGGAGTGATACCAGAGCGAAGAGCCATGAGCAAGCCCTAAACACTGTTGAGTGTGGCCTAAGAACAACAATAAAAAGCTAGACTTGAATCATAAGGAAATCTATACTGCAGTAATTAAGGGGAAATAATCAGTATAATAAAAGACATTAGAAACATGATTTTTGATGTTCAAAGTAAAAAGATGAAAGAAACAGGAGAAATAGAGAATCAATTTCCATTTCATTTTTTAGCTATTGTTTGGGGGGGGAGGGGTTTGACACTCAGTTGCTCAGTGCTTACTCCTGGCTCTGTGCTCAGTGAACCACAAGTGGTGCTAGGAATCAAACCAGGGTGAGGCAAGAGGATTAAGACTCTTTAGACTCTCCCTGTTCCCTACTTCTTGTTTTTAGATCTACATTATCTAACCACTTTTTGGTAAAAAAATGTTTCTTAAATTTTTTTGAGGTACCACAATTTACAAAGTTATTTATAATTTACCATACTATATTTGATGGGGTTCAGACAGTAGGCAACAAATCCTAGAGGTGGAAAAAATATATATACATATGCCTCTCACAGAGCCCAGCAAGCTACTGAAAGTATCCCACCCGCATGGCAGAGCCTAGCAAGCTACCCGTGATGTATTCGATATGCCAAAAACAGTAGCAATAACGGGTCTCTTTTCTCTGGCTCTGAAAGAGCCTCCAACCCAGCAGTGTTGGGAAAGACGAGGAAGGAGAGGCTGCGAAAATCTCAGGGCTGGGATGAATGGAGACTTACTGGAGCCCGCTCGAGTAAATCAATGAACAACGGGATGACGGTGATACAGTGATTTATAATTAAGCTCAGTTATACATTTCCCATCACCAATATCAGGGACCACTTCTAGCTGGGCTCAGGGACCATATGGAGTGCCAGGGATCGAACTCAGGTCAGCCATAAGCAAGGCAAGCACCCTAACTGCTGTAATATAGCTCCAACTTCGGTAGAAAAATTTTCAAACTAAAAAAAACAACTTACTCTTGGAAGGCTGCACTGTAGGAGTGACTCTTAAGTATTTGAACCTATCCATACATACAAAGCCACAAAGAACTTACAGGGGGAAAAAAAATCAAAAGGGTGCATATTTTCAAATGAGTGCCTAAAGCAAAATCTGTAAAGCATAGAAAAGATATAACAGTTATTTACTCAAAAATAAGAAAGTAAGAAAGTTAAAAGCATTTTTTTTTTGGAGTGGGGTGGAACTCCCAAGGTGTGAGTCACTGGATTAAAAGAACTAAATGCAGAATTAAGTGAAAGCTGGAAAACTAAGATTCAGATCACAACAGAACAAACACTCAGCTCTCTGCCAGAAAAAAGAAATCCTTATTAGGTTGGTTTCTCCAGAGTTTGGATGAATAACAGTGAAAATGAAATACAACTACACTTAGCACACGGGATAAAATCTACAGCTGCTTCCTCATTTTTTTGTTTTATTATCTTTCCCTTATTCATTTACTACTGAAATATTTTAGTTATATTCAATGAAATACAATAAAAGTCACTAATAAAGAATCTTACAATTCAAAGGATCTGGGCAAGTTTTGCCACACTGTTTTGCACACTAGGTCAAAATAGAGAGCTAAAGTCACTTTCTAGCATTAGATATTTTGATGTTGTTAACACATTTGTAGGCTACTTGTGTGGTTGCCAACAAAATCAAAGTCTGTTTACTTCAGATAGATAGACAGATATAGATAGATCTTGACTAAACTATACCACCACTCAACACACACAGAAAGCATAATGCTATCAACTCTCTTTAAAAAAAAAAAAAGTTGGGCTGGATGATAGTACATCCTTAAATGCGGCCGACCCAGGTTCCATTCCTGGCATCCGCATCCCATATGGTCCCCAAGCACTGCCAGGAGTAATTCCTGAGTGCAGAGGCTGGATTACCCGAGAATTGCCAGGGTGATCCAAAAATTTAAACAAAAAGAAAATTTTCCTTTAAAAGTTGAGTATAACTAAATAATAATAGAAAGCATATGGGTTCTCAGCAATTTTATTTTTCTCCATCCCCTAAGCAATTCTAATCCTTGGTATCTACATAAGAAAAATGAAAGACACACAAAAGCACACAAATATTCCTAGCAGAATGTTCATATTAATAAAAAAAATAGGGGCAATTAAAACATCCATCAGCCACTGAATAAATCTTAGTAGCACTGTAGCACCTACAGCACTGTCCTCCCGTTGTTCATCGATTTGCTCGAGCGGGCCCAGTAACGTCTCCATTGGAGACTTTGTTGTTACTGTGTCTGGCATATCGAATACGTCACGGGGAGCTTGCCAGGCTCTGCCGTGCGGGCGAGATACTCTCGGTAGCTTGCCGGGCTCTCCGAGAGGGGCGGAGGACTCGAACTCGGGTCGGCCATGTTGGCTGCGTGCAAGGCAAACGCCCTATCCCCTGTGCTATCGCTCCAGTATGTCAACAATAAAAAAAATTAGTCAGCTGGAGATGTGGCTTAGGCAGCAGAGCACAAGCCTTGCTTGACAACTATCTGGCCCTGGGTTCAAGCCCTGACACCGTGTGTTCACCAAGCACTGCCAGTCCTGGCCCAAAGTGGCCCCTAGCACCAATGGGTTTGCACTTGCACATAATAATAAAAACATGAATGAATAAGCTATTGATGCTTCCTACAATACAGAATGACATCACAAACATAATAGTAAGTGAAAGAAGCCAGACACAGTATGATTACATGTAGTATGATCTTGTCTATTTAAATTTTCTAGAATATGCAAATCTATGAGTCAGAAAGACCAATGACTGCATAAGGATGGGTGTGAGATCAACTGACTGCAAATGGGCACAAAGGAACTTCCAGGTGATGGAAATATTTTACAGCTGGATTGTGGCGGTGGCTGCAAAACTCTACTGAAAATCGGTAACTTCCTCAACTTACTTACAATGAGTGACTCTTACAGATGTAAATAATTCAGGGACCAGAAAGTACAGCAGGTAAAACTTTTGCCATGTGTCTGCTTAACACGGCTTTAATCCCAGGGTTAGCATCACATGCAGACCCCCAGATCCCACAAGGAGTGATCCCTGAGCACAAAGCCAGAGGTAAGCAAGCCTGAGCACAGCTAGTGTGGCCCAAAACCTGCCGTGCCTCCCAAAAGAATGTCAATACCGCAATAAAGTTATTTTTAAAAGACCAATACAATAATGAAAAAAATATATATAAATATACATACACGTTAAATAAGCTTAAAATATATAAAGAGTTGAGGGATTCAAATGTTACAAATGTAACAAAGTTTTTGTTTGTTGTTTAAATTGCACTTCATTTTTTAAAATGATACTAATCTAGAAAAGAATATTTAGTAGCAATGCTCAAAATGAGTACCAGGCAACTGGAATATGATTCAGAAATGAGACAGAATGAAAGACATGCTTCAACTTGATCAACACCTCACAGCTACAAACCAGCAAGGCTGGGAAGAGTCTAAAACACAGCAAGAGAAGCTCTTATAACTGAGAGATCAAGAAGCTTATATACCACAGAAGTAAGAGGAATGGCTTATTTTTTTGCCACACGTGTGAATATTTCAACTGTCACTAGAAAAGAAAGGTTTTTGTTTGGTGTTATATTTATATACACACTAGGATAAAGTCATTCATTGTTTTGGCATGAGGATCCATGCCCAAAGGTGCTCCAGAGGTGACCTAAGGAGTAGGTGCAAGAAATAAAATGACTCAATAAATTAGGAGAACTGATTTCCATATATATACACATATATATATTGCTTTTTGGGTCACACCCGGCGATGCACAGGGGTTATTCCTGGATCATGCACTCAGGAATTACTCCTGGCGGTGCTCGGGGGACCATATGGGATGCTGGGAATCGAAACCGGGTCGGCTGCGTGCAAGGCAAACACCCTACCCGCTGTTCTATCACTTCAGCCCCAGATTCCCATCTATATTTTGATTTCATTTTTTCTGTTTGTTTTTGGTCTGCGCCTGGCAATACTTAGGTCGTACTCCTGGTTCTGCACTCAGGGACCACTGCTGGTGAGGTTCAGGGAACCATATTAAGTGCCAAACCTGGGTGAGCTGGCGCAAGGAACGCATCCTACCTACTGCACTATTACTCCAACCCTTCTCCCATCAGTATTTTAAATAACTGATTCATGCTTTAAAGAATGATTTAAATGTTTTCTGCAGTACTGAGGATCAAAGCCAGGACCTAACTTAACACAAGCAAGACCAACTGCTTTACTACTGAACAATAACTCCGGCCAAATCATCACCATTACGTTTTTTATTTAGTTATTTGTAGCACTGAGGATGAACCCAGGGCCTCACACATGAAAAATCTTCACTATACTGGTAAGTCTCATCCCCAGCAAGAAATATTTTACAAGCTGTTCATGAAACTGTAAACTGGCACAAATATCTAGAACCTAGTTTGGCAAAGTTTACAAAAGTTTCTTCAAAAGTGTGCCCACCTGGGGCTGGAGTGACACAGCAGGTAGGGCATTTGCCTTGCACACAACCGACCCAGGTTCGAATCCCAGCATCCCAAATGGTCCCCCAAGCACCGCCAGGAGTAATTCCTGAGTGCAGAGCCAGGAGTAACCCCTGAGCATCGCTGGGTGTGATCCAAAAAGAAAAAAAAAGTGTGCCCAACACTTTTGGTCTGTAGTGTCAAAGATCGAGCCACGGTTTCATGCTACAATGAATATTCTCTACCAATAAGGTAACATAGCCCCAACCTTGAAAAGTGTAAACTTTTGGTTTACTTCAGAGAATACTATCTAAAGAACGACGAGTAAACATGTAGGAATAAAGAGATCATAGCTATCAAGCCACATCTTCAGGTTCCACTTGGAATTATAGTTCTCTTTCTATTTTACCACATATGCAGTTACCTCCTCCACTTGAATCCCTCAGTCATCCATGTTGATTAGAATCAACCGCTTCCAAACTTATTATTTATATCCTGACCACTTCCCAGAAATCACATATTCATAGCATCTAGAATGCGAACAGCATCTAGAATGTGAATCTTTTCTAAATGCTTTTCAATTTACTTCAGTTGCCCAGCTCACATCACTGGTATAATCTTACAAAATAATAAGAACTGAAAGTGAAGTGAACTTACAGATTACAGAACAGATCTTATATTAGCATTCATGAAAGCCCTAATTTCCTTTTACACCTATATCCCAGCCACCAAGTAGCTAAGTGTATTGTCAAAGAGCAGATGATATAAATATATAAATACAGACACATACATGCGTGTACACACACACACACACACACACACACACACACACACACACACAGACCCGATGGTGCTAGACAGCAATTTTTTTTTTATGTTTTTGTAGGGTTATAGGGTCCATACCTAGAGTGCACAGTGGGAAAAGGGGAAGTTTTTCCCATCAGAGTCACACTTGCCAATGCTAGAGGGCCATGTGATGCCCAAAATTGAATTCAGGGGTTCACATGAGCTAGGAATGTGCTCTACTGCTTAGCAATATCCCAGCCCTGGTGAGCAATAATATTTTGAAAGGAGCTTTTTCTGAGAAGTAGATCTCAACAGTGGGTTTTAATATAGCAAACCATGTTGTGAACAGATGTAGAGGTGCTTTGTTGATCCATTTGTAGAGCACAGGCAGAGTAAATGTAGCATAATTTTTAAAGGAATTGAGGTTTTGGGTTTTTTTTTTAATGGTAAATGAACACTGACTTTAACTTAAAGCCACCAAATCAGCAGTCAGCCTGTCTTTGGAAGCACTGAAGCAAGCTTCGCATTGATTTCTCCTCAGTAACTATGAAAATCCTAGACGCCATCTTCTTTGAACATAAGATCCATTTCTCTACACTGAAAATCTTCTTAGTGTTACTCAGCTTCATCAATGATCTTAGCTCAAATTTTTGGATTAAGACTGTTTCTCTCCTTAAAATCTAACTGACAAAGGGAGAAAAAAAGGGAGAGGGAGGCCGGGAAGGGGGGTGGGGAAAGGAGAGAAGGAAAGAGAAAATGAAAAAAAACACCTAACCAATCTCTACTGGCATCAAAGTTTTCTTCTGTGGCATCCTCATCTCTCTATGCCTTTAAAGAATTTTAGGACCTGACTCTGGATTACACTTTGGCTTAAGTGAATGATGTGGCTAATTTGTTCTTCTAGTGAGCCCATTCAAACTTTTCTCCTTATCAGCAGTAAGGCTGTTGTACTTCCTTATCATTTGTGTATTTATTGAAGCAGCACTTTAAATTTCTTTCAAAAAAGTTTTCCTTTGCATTCGCAACTTAGCGAACTCTTATAAAACATCTAGCTATTAGTCTGTCAGCTTCAAATACGTCTTCCTCAATAAGCTTAATCATTTCCAGTTTTACATTTAAAATAAGAAACATGTTTATTTTAAAACCGATACTTCCAGTAAAATACTTAGAAGCCAAGGAGGAGCTATTAAGTGGCATAATTTCACTATTGTGTCTCAAGAAATGAAGTCCAAAGAGAGTAACAAGGGTAAGAGAATGATCTGAGTAACAGAACACACACAATATTTATCAATTAAGTTTGCTATCTTCTATGAATATATTTAATGGATCCCCCAAATAATTACAACAGTAACCAAAGATCGAGGATCACAGATGACCTTAACATATAATAGTAATGAAAAAGGTTGAAATATTGTAAGAATTACCAAAATATGAAACAAATGATGTGAGCACACTGTTGGAAAAAATAGCAGATAAAATTTATCAATGCCAAGTTAATTTGTTTGAAAACAACAAAGACAGTATCTGCAAAGTGCAAAGCAAAGTTTACTAAAAGGAGACATGCTACATAACAGAAAAGCTGAAAAGCCGACTTGACAGTTTTTTGCAGCTTCCAACATGACAGCTTTGTGGAGATAATCATTTGGCTTCATCTGTGAGAACCACCATGGAATGGGAGCATCTGCTGAGGGAGAACCAGCTAATGATGGTTACTCCAAGAGAAGCAATTTTAGACATGGCTATTAGGCAGATGATATATGTGTTCTTCGTGTCCAGGAAGGAGCAAGGATTACAGCTGACTACAACAATCAGCTGTGAAAGAGACCAACTGATGGAACTGCAAACTTACCGCTACCAAAAACTCAGAAACTTGGAGTCAGAAACTGTACATAAGGAAAAATGGTTGATAAGCACACAACTGTATTATGCTCCTCAAAGATACATGGCAATATTGCCAGTGCTGGAAAATTAAATAAAACTGATGCCAAAGGAAAGTATATTCCAGAAGCCAGGAGATGGCTCTATGGATAAAGTGCCTAACTTGAAAGTGAGGCCATGAGTTTGATCCCTACTGCCATCCACAAGTACCAAGCACATTGCTGAGAGACCTGCTGTCTCTGATCCCTGGCTACAAACAATTTGTGGCTTCACTGAAGCCAAGTACCACAACTAAAGGGTGTGATGCGTAATGAGCATCACAACTAAAAAGATAAGTGGGGGCCAAAGAGACAGCTCAAAGAGCTCAAACACATGTTTTAAACACGAGGGCTCCAGATTTTTTCCCTGGCACCATAAATTTCCCTAAGCAAACCTCTTGACCCCTTCCCCCACCACACACACACACACACCCAAAGGCCCCCTAAGCACAGAGCCAGCAGTAGCCCCCAAGAACTGAGTCAGAAGAGGTCCCTGAGTGCTACTGGGTGTGGCCAAAATAAAAAAGTATTTATTAGCAGGACTTGTACTAAGGTTTCCTATTCACATAATGCTTTCCTGTTTCACAATGGATTTTTCCCCCATTTGATTTCTGCAAAAATAATTTAGTTTTGAGTCAGGGATGTGGCTCAACAAAAGAGAATACACCTCACATGTGTAAGGTATGCGTCTGATCTCCAGCATTGGAAAAAATGTATTTCTGAGTCTAAAATACTTATTACTGAAATCAGAAAAATATAATAAAGTACAAATAAAAATTTAAATCGCACCTTTCCAGCTTTCACGTAATATTTTCAAATGTATTATAAACAAATCGACACTCCATTTTTCTGGTCTAAAGAAGTTTGGACCATAATGCACAAAAGGAAAAGGAGAAAGAGAACAACAAGGAAAGTGCCTCCCATAGAGGGAGGCTGGGGGTGGTGGATTGGGGGTTGGGGGATTGTGGTAGGGAAATGGGTGGTGGGAAATGTACACTGGTGGAGGATTGGCACTGGATGACTGAAACCCAATTATGAACAACTTTGTAATGGTCTGTCCCATGGATATCCAATTTTAAAAATTAAAAAAAATAAGTAATGTGGAGTTCATGCCCAATTCAGTCAGCTTACTCAATGGCTGAATAAATAGCAGTACTCCTACATAAAAAAAAGTTTGAAATCATGATTTATATATAATTGCATACTTGGCGCGCGCATTTGCTGCCCGAGCCCAGGTGCTGCTTGTGCCCATGTGGCCGAGCACATGTGGTTCCCGAGCACATGTGTCGTCCGCATCTCCCCTCTTGAGATGTGTACTTTCATGCTTTCGTGTCTAACTTTACTCTCTCTCTCTCTCTCTCCCCCTCCACACCTAAAAATCCTCCAAATAAAATCTATTTACTTCAAAATATATATATATATATAATTGCATACTTCTCTGACTTTTTCACTTGTATCATTTCCCACTGCGTTTATTTTTTGAACATAGGGTAAATGGCTAGATGATATTTCACCTTATCTCACTAATGTATTTAACCACACCTATTCACCATATATGATAGACATCTTACAATTATTCTAAGCAAATAAATCTGTCACACATACATCTTTCTGCAACATCTTTTAGAAATGTTATTAAGTCCATAGAAATGACATTACTATGGCCAGAGCAATAGTACAGCCGGTATGGGCTTTTGCCTTGCATGCATCAGAACTGAATTCAATCCCCAGCACGCCATATGGTTCCCTGAGCGTCGCTAGAAGTAATTCCTGAGTCCAGAGCCAGCAATAATCCCTGAACATTGCTGGGTGTGACCAAAAACAAAAAAAGAAAAGAAATGACATTACTGAGTTAAAGAGTATAAAAACCTGATTCAGGGCCAGGAATATAACTGGAGTACCTGCCTTGCATGTTGAAGTCCCAGGTTGCTGAGAGTGTGTCCCAAGCACCTTGCTGAGCACTGCTAGGTAAACAGACCAAAAAAGGTGGGGGGCGGGGAGACAGAGACAATACAGCATGTAGGGTGTTTGCCCTTCGCATGGCTGACCTGGGTTTGATCTTCAGCACTCCATATGGTCCCAAATGCACAAGGAATGATCCCTGAACAGTCAGGAGAAAATCCTAAGCACCACCTGGTATGCACACCTGCCCCCCCAAACCCGCCCCCCCCCAATAAGAATATGTAACTTTTATTTTTTTATGTTTCCTATATTTATTAATCACTGTAATCCCCAACATAATACATCAACATGTTTTCATGCATTTAGAGGGGAAGTATTTCCTAGTTCAGTGGAAAATTGTGCGATGGCTTCTGGAAGACCTTCATTTTAAGCAGCTTTACAAGTGAAACATTTTGTTTAGAAGTCTGGACCTTCTTTCTTCAGTCTGCTGTAATCTACATTCACTGCAAAAAACTTGTAATGATCATTTGGACCAGTTTGTTCCATGGCTCTGGGTTATTCTTTCTGTCCCAACTGACATCAGGATTGAACAAGGCCAGGCAGGTGACATACAGCACTGCACCAGTACCTCCAGCTCCAATAAAGACAAAGAGGGGAATCAAGCTCGGATATTTCTTAGCCTGGCTGAAAATCATACGCAGCATGGTTGTGGCGGAGGCCTCAAACCGGGGAGGAGGAGAAGGGCAAAAGCGCAAGGCCTGTGTTAAGTACGCTCTGCCAGAATATCTAGCTTTTAAATGGTGCTTATTACTACTGCTGCCATAAACTGTTTTAAGTACTTGACAGATATGTTTGCTCAATTCTTTCACCAACCTGAGAGGAAATAATGTATCATAAAAAGTGACTTGCCCAAGATCACAGTTACTTTATTTCACCACATAACTGTTACATCCTGGTTTTTTTAGTTAAAAAACTATAATCATTGCATGGCATAATTCTTTGGATCACATTGCTTAAAAGGTAACCAACCAACAACATTCTCATGACTGGCACAAAGATCACATTTATCTTTCTGAGCACTGAGAGGCACAAGTCTAGAATCTTCAGCACTTGCACATTTGTCAGTTATTCCCAAAAGCAATTTGTGTGGTTTGCTTAGAGCATAATTTTTCTCAACTGGGGGCTATATGGATATTCCAACGGTGCCACAAGTCAAAATCACATAAATGAGGGGCGGTGGTACAAGATTAATGCCAACCCCATGAAGAGCCACAGATAACTAAAGAATTGGCAGGGAGTTGAAACTACTGTGATTAAGCCATGCGATATGATAAGGTTTACATCTTCCAGCATAGCTAAACTGTCAGTGATCACTATTATGAAAGGCATTTCTTTCTGATATGTCACTGTCACTGTCCTCCCGTTGTTCATCGATTTGCTCAAGTGGGCCCAGTAACGTCTCCATTGTGACAACTGTTACTGTGTTTGGCATATTGAATACGTCACGGGTAGCTTGCCAGGCTTTGCCGTGCAGGCGAGATACTCTCAGTAGCTTGCCAGGCTCTCCGAGAGGGGCGGAGGAATCGAACTCGGGTTGGCCATGTTGGCCGCTTGCAAGGCAAACGCCCAACCCACTGTGCTATGGCTCCAGCCCTTTCTGATATGGGTAAATATAAAAATATTATATAGGCTTCAAGGAGTAAGTGACTATGTTTATTGAAAAGCATGGAAAGAACTTCCGAAAGAGCTTTTAGTGAGTGAAAAGTTGGTGTGAGATTGACATAAATTAAGAGACAGCCTAAAACACACAAACCTTTCTAGATATGTACATAGAGTGCCTAAAACAGGCACTTTTCCACAAATTAAGTCTTGTGCAGAGCAACAACTGCTTAAAGTATGCTACAATGTATCTTATATATGAAATGTTACAAATGAAGGTAAGGGAGGTAACTAAGTTATGAGGTTAATGTGAGTGATCAGTCTGTGTGAAGGAGAACCACAATATGCTAAAAGTTTCCAAATTACAGTGAAAGGATTGTAATGGGGGTAGAGTCAGTAGTGCAGAAAGGGCACTTGCCTTGCATGTGGTTAACCATGGTTTGATCCCCAGCCTCCTATATGATCCCCTGAGCACTGCCAGGAGTTATTCCCTGCGCAGAGTCAGGAGAAAGTCCTGAGCAGGTGTGTACCCTCACTTTCAAAAAAAAAATGAAACTTTCATGGATTTCTCTTGTATGTAACAGGAAACTTCATACTTATTTTCTCAAATAGTTAAGTAATGCTACTCAAGATTCTAGGTTGTTTTTGATATGCCTCAAACAGTACTATTGAGCCAAAAGGATTGAATGTATCTATAAAAGCCAGCGGTAATGGAAAACTTTGCATCATAAATTAATATTCAAGAGGAGGAACAATGTTTAAGGATGTAGTTTCCCCAAGAAGTTCAGTTCAAGTGAAAAGCAAAGGATCAGGCAGACCTAGAACTCATGGTGAATGGAATTAAAATTGTTTGGGATTGAAAATAGAGTGCACTGAATCATCCAGCTCTGTTTGTTTTAAATAGTTTCCAAGATCACACTGTGAATGAAGGGAAGTAACTCTCCATAGCAGAGGTAGTCATTCCCACTGACTTAACATCTTGCAAACCCTGATGTAAACAAACCCCTGAAAGACCACATGCACTGTTTTCAATGATGTTTGGCAATGACTGTCAATCTGATGCCAACCGGAAATATAAAATGCTGGTACCTGGAACCTATACGTGGATAATGAAGAGTTGAGACCTTATGTCTGATGAAACAGACATCAAAGTTTCAAAAAGATGGCAATTTGGAATATGCTGATGGATCCAAAAATGATACACTATGACAGCAATGAAGAAAACATTTCTTACATAAGTGGTGCTTAGGACAGTGCATTAAATAAAAAGTCAATTATAAAGACAGAATCTTAAGACACAGAAAATTAAGTTTTTATGTATGTACTTCACAACAATGGAGAAATTTTTTCAAGTGTAATATTTCCACAATGCACAATCATTAATAACTACTGTGTTAGCTTTGTTTTTTCAGACCAGAAAAATGTTCCCTAAATTGTCACAAAGAAATGATGTGCATCAATTTGGACTATTCAGTATTTCATGCATCTAATCTTGCACCAATTTAGCAATACAGGATTTTTAAGAAATATCAACACCCTTTTCTTAAAAAAAAAAAAAGATTCACATAATGGTGGTCCACTTTTGGGGGAAAAATTTTGTCATAAAATTTGTAACAATTTTGCAGTTTAGGAAAGGTAAAAGGTAAAGACCCTCCCGTTGATCGTCGATTTGCTCGAGAGGGCCTAGTAACGTCTCCATTGGAGACTTTGTTGTTACTGTGTCTGGCATATCGAATACTCTCGGGAGCTTGCCGGGCTCTCCGAGAGGGGCGGAGGAATCGAACTCAGGTCGGCCATGTTGGCTGCGTGCAAGGCAAACGCCCTACCGCTGTGCTATCTCTCCAGCCTGGAGAGATAGCAGTTTAGGAAAGAGAAGGGAAATATGACAATAATAGAAATGATCACTCTGGACAAGAACTGAGTGTTGAAAGAAGATAGAGATATACATTATAACATTTTAATATCTGTATTGCGAGCCATAATGCCCAAAAGGAAAGGGAGGGAGGGAGAGAGAGAGAGAGAGAGAGAGAGAGAGAGAGAGAGAAAGAGAGAGAAGTGCCTGTGTAGAGGCAGGTGGGGGTAGGGGGGAAATGGGGTCATTGGTGGTGGGAAATGTACATTGGTGAAGGGATGAGTGTTGGAACATTATATGACTGAAACCCAATCATGAACAATTTTAAAATGGTGTGTCTCGTTGTGATTCAATTTTTTTAAAGGACCCACAAAATAATAGCTCAGTAACTTAGAGCACTTACAATGCAAACAAGAAGGCCATGAGTTTGATCCCTCGTGCCACCAAATGCACTAAAATCAACCCTGGCACCTCTGCTGTCTGATATCTCTGGCTATATTGCAGCCAGGTGGGAGCACAAATAAGGGGAATAGTATAGCAGGCAGGGTGTAGCACGTTTGCCTTATATTCCATTGACCTGGGTTCAATACACAGAACCTGGTATGGTCACCAGGAATGAACTCTGCGTGCAGAGCCTGGAGTCAGTTCTGAGCACTGCCAGCTGTGGCCCCAAAACAAAGAACCAAAAAGATGTGACCAAATATACCAAAGCAACCCCAGCAGCAAGCACTTCAAGCAGAATGTGTCCAAGTATCACTACTAAAAAGCAAGATCCTTAGCAAGCAACATGCCTAAAAGGGCAAGCACCACAACCAGACATGTCTGTGACTCCCAATCATCACAGCAACAGCAACAAAGGTGAGATGGGAAAAGGGAGGGAAAATGCAAATAAATAATTTTAATTTGAAACAGAGGCATCATCCGTCAGCCCAGTCTTACAGATTCATTATTAAATCTCGAAAGAGATCTCCGAGCTGCAGAAATTCATGAGTACACGAGTCTCCCTGCTATAAACTCTGGGTGCACTTGGGAGAGGGTGGGCCAAGTCCCCACCCTGCCGAAGCCCAGGCAGCCACACTCACACCCTACAGCTGCCACTATACCACGGGCCTTACTCCACTGTCCTGCAACTAAGCTCTGCAGAAACGCAGAACTGCAATGAATTATCTGACCCAGTTGAACAAATACCAGAGAGGGATCCCCTAAACATTACTTGAGAGGCCCCCAAAATAAATGCAAACTAAGAAAATACAGTGTCATGCAAACAAATTACAATCAATCAATATTTGATCAATGGGTCAGGGGATAGCTCAAAGGGCTAAAGTGCATGTGTTGCATGAGGGAAATCCAGATTCAATCACTGGCACTATGCTGTCCTCCAGTACCACAAGGAGCTACTCCCAAGCACCACGTATTAGAAGACCTGGGCCAAGAAGCAAAAAGAAAAAAAGACAAAAATTAATCAACCTGATTATTGCAAAATTTTGTAGATGACTTGACTGGAATCCAAGCTGAGCTTCCCATGGAATGGGAGAAGGGGATTAGGGAGGATGGATTCCGAAGGGTGGATTTACCAGGTGGATTCACTCTGGTAAAGGGTGTAGTCTGGGAATAATGTATGCATGAAACCCTATTTGTAAATCACAATGCCTCAAATGTTTAAAAACTTGTCTTAATAAAATACAAACAAGTTCTGAAATGAAAAATTGATGCATTCCATTATTACATATGTATGCCTACAGGGGGAAGAGCAACTCAACCTACTCAAGGTCATAAATTGGCTCAAAATGAACTGGAGAGAAAGCACAGTGGGTAGGGCACTTGCCTTGTATACAGCCGACAAAGATTTGATCCTCAGCACTATATAAGTTCTCCCAAGCCCTGCCAGGAGAGATCCCTGAGAGCACAGATCTGGGAGTACACCCTGAGCACTGCCAGGTATGGCCCCAAAACCAAATAAATAAATAGGTTCAAATATGGGAGCTATGACTCATTAAAATTATAATGTTTAATTCTTATTCTGAGTGAATTTAGAAGCTATGGTAAAAGACTTAAGAAATTTTTGCAAAAGAAAAATTTTTGCAGGACCGGAGTGATAGCACAGTGGGTAGGGCATTTGCCTTGCATTTGGCGGACCCGGGTTCGATTCCCAGAATCCAATATGGTCCAGCACCACCAGGAGTAATTCCTGAGTGCATGAGCCAGGAGTAACCCCTGTGCATTGTCAGGTGTGACCCAAAAAAATATAAAAAAAATTTTTTCAGTTTTCTGTTGCTATAAGAATTAATTTATCAGTTCCTTTAAAAGTATATTAAGATTCTAAAATGAGGACCTTATGACGGCTCCAGGCAGAACTACAGATCTGCTCTAGATGCTGGTAAACTGAGTCCTGGCTCCACCCCACAAGCTGAGTTCAATCATCAACATAATCAAACTTTTTCTCTGACACACTTCAACCAAATGATTTCAATTGCCAAAACTAAAATGTTTAATTCCAGGTTACTACCACGACTAAGCATGTGAGCACCACAATCAAGTATGTGCAACCCTAGATTACCACAACAAAGGGAAAATTAATAAATAAAAGCAAATAGTTAAATGAACTTTTAAATAGTTGTAACTTAGAAAATTAAACATACCTTAACTTTTCTTTTTAATTCTCAAGCTGCCTTTCAAGAGCCTGAGAAATTTACACTTTTTCAGGCATGCTATCTTAGCAGAGCCAGGTTTACACTGAGGAAGTGACAGTGCAGATTCTGAATTTTGACATACATGCTTTACAATAGAAAACATTGTGCAAGTAAAAGACTACTAAGGTTTAGAACTACAATGCATGCTATATAAAATGGCACTTTTTTCTAAAGTGAGTGTTAAAATACTTATACAGGAACCAAATTTTTAAATGCTACTTTCCTCTAAAATCTTTTTGCCCTAATACTCTCCTCCAAATAAAATTTTCTATTCTTTAAACTCATAAATTGTATTTTAAGTACATTTCAGTACACCCTGATTACATTCTACATTCACACAAATCTGCAGTTGAAATTATTTTATTTTACTTCTTTGCTCCAAAGTAACATGTTTTATATTAAATTTGTAAAAAATATTAAATATTTTCCCTATACTTAGAGTTAAATAGTTTCTATTTGATTTTTAAATAGTTCCACATATGTGATCTCATTTTATACAGTATAAATTCAGAGGAATTTCATGATTCATAATTACTTGATATCTTCATTTTTATCGATTATTGAAAGTGTACTTTAATAATGACAAATTCAACAGCTGCAATCATAAAAAACAATTACAAAAATCTATTTAAAATAAATGACTGCACAGAAGATTAAATAGGGGTCGAAGAGAATACAGCAGGTAGGGCATCTGCCTTGCATGCTGTCAACCTGGGTTCCAGCACTGCATATGGTCCCCAAAATCCCAGCACTGCAAATGGTCCCCAAAACCCCACCAGGAGTGACCCCTGTGCTCAGAGTTAGGTGTGGCCCCAAAACAAGTAATGGAATTTGATAATTCAGAAAACATACCTCTTACTGAAAAAATTCAAATTTTACCATGATAAGGTTTTTGTTTGCTTTTTCTTGGGGGTCACACCTGGTAGTATTTAGGGATTACTTCTGGTTCAGTGATAGGAGTATGGGAGAATTGTTCCCAGCAGTGCACAAGGGACCATGTTGTTTCAGGAATAGAACCCGTCTCCTACATGCAAACTACACACTCCAGAGCTCCAAGAGGAGCTCTCTTTCTGACCCCAATCTTTTACTTTTAAATTTTGATTTATATGGTTTTATAAAATTCCCTTCATAATTAATGTTTATCAGGATGAATAGTATTTAACCCTTTGTTTAATATTAAAGAATTTAGGCTGGTTCTGGAGAGAAAGACCAATGAGTTGAACACATGCTTTGCATGCAGGAGGAATAGGTTAAATTGCTGGCATTTCATGGTCCCCTAAGCACTGCCGGAAGTAGCTCCCAAGCATCACCAGGTATGACCCCCCCCAAAAAAAAATTTAATTAAAAAAAATTTAATGAAAGATTTATGCTAAAATCTTAATTTTTGTCAAACTCAATAATCTCTAGATTAAGCAATCTTCAGACATTTTATTCATATACCTGAGACATAAACTCTGGATATATAGTCATCTACACAAACACAATCTGCCTAGTAGTAAGCTTTCCTTGTCTGTTTTAGTAAGAACTGAATATGTATTCAGCTACAGCTACATGTACACAAACACACATGGTAGTAAGGTTTTCTAGTCTCCATTGTGGGTTGACACTTGGCAGTCATGAAAGGGCAGGAAATATGATGCTGGGGTTAAACTCAGGGCCATACACATGCAAGGCATGTGCTCTACCACTTCATTCATATCCCAACTCCTGTTTTTAGCCAACAGAAATACAATGAAAAAGTACTTTCTAGCTTTAAAAACTCAGAAAACAGAATATACAGCTATTAAATATCTAATTTATGCAGAATTACTAAATTTTAATTCTTATATATTTTTTACTTTCTGACTCATATACCACTTATACAAATTATATTTAATTCCTTAAGATTTCAATTTCAAATTCCCCATGACCTATTCTGGAGAGAAGCTGCAGCCCAGCCCAGTTCACTGGAGCCTTCTTGGGATGGGCCAGGCAGAGTCCCTGACCAGCTGCAAGGACTCAGTGCTCCACCCACCCACACCAACTTCCGCTCACATTTATATAGCCCATCCCCACAACCAACCTCTCAGAGAAGCAGCGGCTGAGCTGAACCTGGTAAACCCAAGATGCCATACTGGTGAACCATCCAAAAGCTAGAGTTGCTGGAACACACAGCGGTGAGCAACATCTCCAAAGTTCACAGTACTGACTGCCCAGCAGGAACACACAAAGTTAGATGGGGAAGTTCCACACAAGTCCACTAAGTTAAATGAGTAAAAACAATAGCACAGAAGACTCAACTAGCACCTAGTTAGCTCAAAGAGCAACAAGGCTCAACTAGCTCAACTAGCTCAGCAACTCCTCAGACAATGACTTTAGTAACACCATCATGAGATGTATACTATAACAAGTAACATAAAGTTGTTTTGTGCCTGCTAAGGGTACAGGCTGAGGGGGCTGAGTTGGTAACTAGGGACATTGTGGAGGGAAGGTCACACTGATGGTGGGATGCTGTTGCAATATTGAATACCCTGAAATTAATGTTATTATGAACAACTTTGTAAATCAGTGTTTTAAGGTTTCAAACAGAAAAAAAAAAAGTATGAGCCTAGGAGAAAACTCAAAGGGTTCACGTGCATGCTATCATGTGTGTGCTATATATGATGGAGGCCTGCCTTCAATCCACTACTGCATGGTTCCACAGGGAATACCATAAGAGACCAATCAGCACTACGGCAGCAGTAGTCCCTGAGCATCACTGGGGTGTGGTCCAACCCTCCCACCCTCAAAAAAAGATTCCAATTTACTTTGGAATATATAACTAATTTCGTTAGAAAATCCCTGGCCTGTATTATATTTTTCTCATCCCTCATCCCCAGTCTTACTTTCTACTCCAAAGCATTTGTGAAACTACTATCATCTTTTTAGCAACGATTAGTGTAGCAACAATTAAAGCTAAAGAAAAAAAAAACCATTACTAATGAGGTATACAAACATGGATCTTTCATACAGAAATGACTTTAAATGACCCTCTGCACCCATTCAAGTACTTTCAGTGTTTTTATGATAACTTATCATCTTCTTAACCCATTGCCAGTGATTTTCATAGCTATCAATCTACTGAATAGTTCTCAAGGATCAAGATCTACCAGACTAATTCAAATGTTTTCAGAGCCAGCCCTTCTAACATGGCACTTGAGTGCTATTAATAGTTACCTTTTCAAGAGCTCTCCCTGCCCTTGAACCTTACAAACTCAGTGTTTCCTGGCAATCCTATTTCCTAAATTGTTCTTCAACTGTTTTATTTTGCCCTCCCAGCTGTTTATTTGGGGAAAGGGGTTGGGCCAGCTGGGTGCTTAAGGGACCCTTTGTTGCCAGGACTAAAACCAGGGCTCTCACACGTAAAATGCACTTTCAGCCTCTGGAGCTATCTTCCTGGCCCCTGCCAGTTCCTTCCTCTACACTGATTTATGTCTGGCAATCTGTCTCCATCCAGATGATTTGGTTGCACTATAAAAATGTATTGCTTGCAGCACTGTTTACAACAGCTAGAACATGGAAAAAACCTGAGTGCCCGAGAACAGATGACTGGTTAAAGAAACTTTGGTACATCTATACAATGGAGTACTATGTAGCAGTTAGAAAAAATGAAGTCATGAAATTTACATACAAGTGGTACTACATGGAAAATATCATGCTAAGCGAAATGAGTCAGAAAGAGAGGGGCAGGCATAGAAAGATTGCATTCATCTGGGTAACATAAAGTAACAAAATAAGAGACTAACACCCAAGAACAGCTGTGATAAATACCAGGTTGTTCACTCCATGGCTTAGAGGCCAGCCGCACACTCTAGGGGTAAAGGCAGCTCAAATAGAGAAGGGAGCACCAAATAAAGGGTGCTGGGAAGATCCGCCCAGGATGGGAGATGCATGCTGAAAGTAGTCTACAGACTGAGCATGATTGCCACCCAATGTCTCTTCTGCAGACCAAAGCACCCAAACGGAGAGATAGAACAAAAGGGAGTGCCCAGCCGCAGAGGCAGGGTGAGATGGGGGATGGGGGGGTGGGAGGGATACTGGGATTGGTGGGGGTAGAGAATGGGCACTGGTGGTGGGATGGGTACTCGATCACTGTATAACTGAAACCCAAGTACAACAACTTGTAAGCTACAACTGTACCTCATGATGTTTCACTAATAAAACAAAACAAAAAAAATTTTTTTTAAATAATAAAATAAAATCAGAAGGAATATAAAAAAAATGTACTGCTAACTATCCTTTCTACTAGATCATTCTATTCACATTACACTAAGCCTGCTAATCTTAAAAAACAATAAATAATCATATGATTCTACCACTTAAAATCTTCTGGATCTCCTCAAATGATTTCAAGAAAAGACTTATTTTTCTACCATTATCACCTGGTAGTTGAAAGACTGGCAAATGTTTTCTGAAAAAACTATAAAAGTACCATTATATATTTCCCAATATATGACAATATATTGTTACTGAAAACTTTTAAAATGTACTACAAAAATAGCATACTGTATAAAAGGTGAAGAGATCTCATGATCATTTGCAACCTAATACCAATCTTGACATTTTTCTAAAATACTGAGCAATGTATTTATCAAAGATACTAATGCCACTACTTTATCCAATTAGGAAACAGTTAAGTATGGCAACAGATGTCCAGGTTCATGCACTGCAAAGTTTGCATGCATCCTCAAAAGTCATATTTATTTTGCATGTGTTTATTTTGTCCTGAACAGGTTTTAAATGAGTGACTGGCCCAGAAAGTTGATAAATATTAACTCAAAGGGAACAAGCATACTATAAACATAGATAAATCAGTAATTTGTAAAACAAGCTTAATTCAAAGATATTTAGCAATTATTCTAAAAATATTGTATATTTTCCATTACCTTTGAGTGCATAATTCAGCTACAGAATAAAACAGTAAGAAAAAAACTATGTTCTTCATTCTACTTAAGATGACAGAGAAATGTTTAATTACTTTAGAAATTTTTCTTTACACAAAAATATTTGGATGTAAAAGATATAAATTTTCAAATCATCAGAAAGTGCTATTTTCTAAATAACTCATTCCTTGAGGGACGAAGATGAAGGGAGGGAACCTGGGGACACTGGTGCTGGGAAATGTACACTGGTGGAGGGGTGGGTGCCGATACACTGTATGACTAAAACCTAGTCATAAACAGCTTTGTAAGGGTCTATCTCACAGTTATTCAACACAAAAAAAATTGTAAAAAATTTAACTTTTTTTAAACTGTAGTTTACATAGTTAATGATGGTTTCCTGTGTACATAATTTCATAATTTGGGGGGGTACAGGGAGTCACGCCCAGTGACATTTAGGGGTTACGTCTCGCTCTGCACTTAGGAAATCACTCCTGTTGATGTTTAGGGCACCATATGGGATGCCAAAGACTGAACCGGGGTCAGGCACAGGCAAAGTAAATGCTCAACCCACTGCGTCATCTCTCATGTACACGGTCTCTCATGTGCATAATCTAACATCACACCTTCACCAGAGTACCCACCTCCCTCCTTGACAGTTCTCAATGCCCCTCCCTTTCAACACCCTTCCCTCCATAAACTCAGTTTTGTGGATCAGTTCTCTCATTTTGCCTTTGGCCTTCTGTTGTGCCTTTAAGTCCCACATATGAGGGAGATCATTCTATTATCTACCCCTTTCCTTATGACTGACTTCACTCAGCATTATATCCTCTAGTTTCATCCATGTTGCAGCAAACTATATGGTTTTACTTTCTTAAAGCTGCATAGCTGGAGCGATAGCACAGCGGGTAGGGCGTTTGCCTTGCAAGTGGCTGACCCAGGTTCAATTCCCAGCATCCCATATGGTCCCCTGAACACCGCCAGGAGTAATTCCTGAGTGCAGAGCCAGGAGTAATTCCTATGCATCACCAGGTGTGACCCAAAAAGAAAAAAAAAAATCCTTGGGGCTGGAGTGATAGCACAGCGGTAGGGCGTTTGCCTTGCCTGCAGCAGACCCGGGTTCTTTGATTCCCAGCATCCCATATGGTCCCCTAAACACTGCCAGGAGTGATTCCTGAGTGCAAAGCCAGGAGTAACACCTGAGCATCGCCAGGTGTGACCCAAAAAGCAAAAATAAATAAATAAAGCTGCAAGGATTCCATGTATATACCAGTATTTCTTGATCCATTCATCCACAGTCAGGCATTTGCATTGTTTTCAGATCTTGGCTATTGTATCGAGTGCTGTAATGACATAGGTGTGTATATATCTTTTCAATTAATGTTTTTTGTGTTTGAGGAATAATATGCAAATTTTTAAAATATTAATAATTTTTAAATATTAAATGATAATTCTGAGGTACCTGACCCAGGCGTCAATGTAAAGAACAAATTGAGAGAAAATATTCACTCACCATACACCTAAAAAAGGAACAATAATATCTAAGATATTAAAAGATAAAGGTAAAGGTAAAGGCCCTCCCGTTGTTCATCGATTTGCTCAAGCAGGCCCAGTAACGTCTCCATTGGAGACTTTGTTGTTACTGTGTCTGGCATATCGAATACGTCACCGGGAGCTTGCCAGGCTCTGCCGTGCGGGAGAGATACTCTCGGTAGCTTGCCAGGCTCTCCGAGAGGGGCGGAGGAATCGAACTCGGGTCGGCCATGTTGGCTGCGTGCAAGGCAAACGCCCTACTGCTGTGCTATCGCTCCAGCCCCAAGATATTAAAGCATTCACAAAACAAGAAAAAAAATCACTATCAGAAAATGGGGAGAAGAGCTGAACAAAAAACTTCCTCAAAGAAAACTCATAGATAGTCAATAGATAGTCAATAAGTACATGAAAAGTATTCATCACTTATCATCAGGAAAGTGCAATAAAAACAATAAGACAGCACCTCACACCAATTGAGACTGACACACGTCAAAAACAGTAGAAACAACCAGTGCTGGTGGGAATGCATGGAAAAAGAAAAACTCATCTATGATTGAAAGAATGTTGTTGGGCTCACCCTCTATGAAATAAGAGACTTCTTACCAAAAAGATGTAAGAATTAAGCTTCCATATGACCTGCAGTTCAATTTCTTGGAATCTACCCTAAAGGCCTGAAAACATATTCTGTAAGATATTGATTGGCACCCCTATGTAAGGCACTATTCACAATAACAAAGATTTGTAAATAATTCAAGTGCCCAAGATCAGGTAAGTGTATAAAAAAAAATGTGCTATATAAACACAATGGAATACTACTCAGCGGTCAGAAGAGACAAAATCATGCAATTTTGTCTAAGTGCTAAGGAGGTTGGCTGGGAGGAAGTTAGGAGGGCACACAGGTAGAGGTATAGATGGAGAGACACCAACACACTGGTGATGTTAGTGGTGTTGGAATATTCTATGCCTAAAACTTACTATTAAAATTTTATAAATCACAGTGCCAAAAAAAAAGAAAAGAAAAGAAAGGGAAGAAAAAGCACCAGAAGATTCTAATGTGCATAAAGGTTGTCTGTTATACTTTTTTTCTTACCCTCCCCCCCACACACACTTTCCTTCCCAAACTTATGTGTGACAGACGGAGGAATACACTGGCAAAGACAGAAATCACATCCTGGCCTCCCATATTATATTTCTTCAAATGTCTGCACAAAACACTAACAGCCTTTTTCCCTTAATTCTAACCCAGTTTTCAAGACAGCAATTTTTATTCAGGAGAGGCAGTCTGAGAGATCCGCACCCAGTAGTACTTGAGGGCTAACTCACAGATTAACTGATTCTGTGGATCAAACACTGATGCTGCACACAGAGTATGCATTGTACCATTTCTTTTAGCCTTGCATGCAGCCAACCACGGTTCAATCACTAACACTACTTGCCTGGTGCTCTGAGCACCACCACGGATTAGCTCTGAGCCAGAGCCAGGACAAGCTCCTGGCATCTCTGGGTTTGGAAACACACCTCCCTTCCTTCCCCATATACACACAAAAGGCAAAATAAAATAACGTTCAAAACTCAATATAACTCACACAAAGGCAAAATAAAATAACATTCAAAATTCAATATAACTCATATCAACAACACAGCACAAAGGATCCCATTGCTCTACAATGTCATTCACAATTGCTATTATCCAACTTTTAAAGTAAGTTTAAAAGACATCTCTGGGTTTAAATTTACAATTCCCTAATTATGTTGAAAATGTGGTCTTTGTTGACCATTCCTATTTCTTTTGTGAATTAAGGTGTCAAATCTAAATACTAGAGGACAATTTTTGGTACAAAGCTTTAAAAATCAGAAATGAATGTATGTGTGTAATTCTGTAAATACAGAATATAAAATTTAATGGACTTAAATTTTCTATCTATGTACCTATAATACAAACTGATTCATAGTCAACCAGCAGGCCTCTAACTCTTGGAGAACCCGGCAGGCTACCAAGAGTATCCTGCCCGCACAGCAGAGTCTGGGAAGCTCCCCGTTGCATATTCGATAAGCCAAAACCCAGTAACAATGATGGGTCTCATTCCTCTGACCCTGAAAGAGCCTCCAATGTGGACTTGCTAAAATTTCAGGGCTAGGATGAATGGAGACATTACTGGTGCCCGCTCGAGTAAACCGATGAACAACGGGATGACAGTAAGACAGTGATACTAAAGTATGTATTTCCTTTGGGTATCTAAGTCTTCACATCACTACAATGACAAAGCTATAAAAATTTTAATTGGCTAAATTAAGAAGCTATTATGACAACTACTTTTTAATAAGATGACCACCTAATATTTTAGACTTTTTCAATTTCTCATAATTTATTCAATTTGCTAATTACTATATGAAGTTCCAGAATAACTGCAGCTAAAACAAAGAGTAAAAAGTTAATATAATTCTCAAGTCAGGACACTGATATGGTGCTTGAGGGGGGGCCATAAAAAAATAAATATAATACCAATAAATAGGGATAGTGACAGTGACCAATAAATATAGCTAATGTTTATCTGAAATATTGCCTCTAGCAAGTATAAACAACTTTGGGCAATACTTTGGGTAAAACAACTGACAATCATAAACAAGAACAGCTTAAAGTGCCAATTAATGAATAGCAAAACCAGAGATGGGAATGACAGTACAGCGGGAAAGGCATTTGCCTTGCATGAGGCGGCCCCAGGTTTGATTCCCAGCAGCCCAGACGGTTCCCCAAATCCAAGAGGAGTAATCCCTGAGCACACAGCCAGATAGCCAGGAGTAAGAACTGCGCACAGATAGGTTGACCCACACACTCAAAAGGGAGAAAATAAAAAGGGCAAAACTAGAGGCCAGAGAGTTAGTACAGCAGTAAGACACTCGCCATGCACACGGTCAGTCATCCTTACTGAATCCGCATCACTCATGGTCCAGATCATATGTAGTGCTGTTGATTTGAACAAGGGTTCATTGCATATAAGCACCAGAAGGAATGATCCCTAAGCATAAAGACAGGTAGAAGCACTGCACCTATAAACATGCATCCCTCTCCCCCCACCACAGGGGGTAAAAAAAAGCAAAACTAGTGCTGCTATGTGGTTCTGCTTTGTGAGGCTGTTTTTATGGGGAGCGGGGAGGAGGGTAGTGAGAGGGTAAGGGTTTGGTCTACACCCAAAGGTGCTCAGGGCTTCTGGCTCAATATCCAGGGATCACGCCTGGTGGTGCTCAGGGCACCATAAGGGGTGCTGGGGATCAAACCCAGTTGACTTCATGTAAGGTAAACACACTAACTATTTTACTATCACTCTGACCAGAGAGATACAACTTTGAAAATAAAAAATTGTAAGATTGCTGAAAGGGCTTGAGAATATACTTTGCATGTGGATGACTAGGTTTGATCCCCAATACCACATGATCCCCTGAATACCAAGTCAGAAGTAGCCCCTGAGCATCACTGTGTGTGACTCAAAAAAAAAAGATAAAATCAAAGAAATCAAAATTAAAATGAGAAGCCATACTTTCAGGAGATTTCTAATTCATTCCTTGGATTTGGTAACTTACTAGAAAGACTAGAACTCAAGAAAGAAAGCACTATACTTAAAATTACTAGTATGCTTTAAGAGCTAAAACTCAGAAACAGTAAAGTGAAAGTGCTTGAACGTCACCTCCAAGTAAGCCACCCTCTTAGCACCTCAATATGTTTAAAAAGTAGGAAATTAGCTAAATCTCGTTGTTCAAGAGTTCTCAGAACTTTAGTCATCAGTTCTCCGCTCCCACATCTTCTCGGAGATTGGTCTACAGGGCTAAAAGTTCCAACCCTCAACTAACTTGTTCTTTCTAGTGACCAACCCTCTCCTGAAGTGATCTAGGAGAGCTTAGTCATGTGGAAAACTAGAAAACAAAAAACATTCTTTCTACGAGTTTTTAGGAGTTTATACCAACCTGGAGGGAAGGACAAATATTTCTATTGTGCCACATTATGTCTCTATCAGATTAAAAAAACCTCAATGTATCAATGAATTTACTTAGTTTAGAAGATTAAAATAGACAAATATTCAATGGAGAAAATGTTCTTAACATTGTAAAAGCATAATTACAGAAAATGAGTGTACCAAGTCTTATTGGGCAAACACAGAAAGGAAAAAAAATAATTGTCACAAGTTATTGGTATTCTGTGCCAGATATTGTACTGGTTTATATAAATTCTCATTAGATCTCTAAACCTATCTGATTATTCAAATCATACTGTTAGCCTTTTTTTATTGATAAGGAAAACTGAGGCACAAAGACACACCAAATTTACTTATTTAGCAAGCAGAGGTAAAACCTTTAACTTTTAGCCATACTAACTCCATCTTCTAAGACCCCAACTAACAATGCTTAACTATCCTACAGATTTAGTAGCAGATCTATTTTCCCCTCCCTATTCTATTAACTTTCATTATTGCATTTCCCAGAATACATCATTCTCTTTTAGTCCTTCCTGCCTTAAACACATAGTGTTCCCTCAGGCTGGAATGTCCTGCGCTTTTTTTAATCCAACTTGCAAAGCCCTGCTAACCCTGCTTAAAAACAACTTTCTCTGTGAAGCTTTATTTTTTCCACATTTTCTACCCCCAATCCCAGGGGAAGGACTACACCACTCCTGTGATTCCCTGGAAACAATGATTCACAGATACTTCTATTATTAGACTTACTTATAGTTGTATTTTTCAAGACTACTTACTGGGCTCTACACAGTACTTCAAACACTAGATAACAGGTATAGGTTGAAAAGTAGCACTGTCCTGTCCTCCTGTTGTTCATCAATTTGCTCAAGCAGGCACCAGTAACGTCTCCATTGTGAGACGTGTTGTTACTGTTTTTGGCATATCGAATACTCCATGGGGAGCTTGCCAGGCTCTGCTGTGTGGGCAGGATACTCTCGGTAGCTTGCTGGGCTCTCCAAGAGGGATGGAGGAATCAAACCCGGGTCGGCCACATGCAAGTCAAATGCCCTACCCTCTGGCTATCGCTCCAGCCCAGGTTGAAAAGTAGAAATACATAATGGAGATGCGTGCTGAAAGAAGACTATGGACCAAACATGATGGCTCAGTAGTGCCTATAATGCAAACCATAACACCCCAAAGGAGAGAGAGAGAAAGAGAAAAAGAGGGAATGTATCTGCCACAGAAGCAGTGGGTCGGAAGGGGGCTGAGGGACACTGGGAATATTGGTGGTGGAGAATGGGCACTGGTGGAGGGATGGGTACTCGAACATTGTTTGATTGAAACGTAATCACGAAAATTTTTAAGTCTGTAACTAACTGTACCTCATGGTGTACCTCTGCTTTTTTATTTTATTAAAATAAAAAAAATATATATAGGGCTGGAGAGATAGCACAGCAGGTAGGGCATTTGCCTTGCACCTGGCCGGCCCAGGTTCGATTCCCAGCATCCCATATGGTCCCCTGAGCACCTTTAGGAGTAATTCCTGAGTGCAAAGCCAGGAGTAAACCCTGTGCATCACCAGGTGTGATCCAAAAAGCAAAAAGAGAAAAAAAATCTAATCCAAATTATGTATTTGACAAACCTTAGAGGACTGATAACCAAAAACTTCCATGTTATCAAACTGCCTATCTAAACTATTATTTTCTTTTCATAAGTTGGACATTTTGCTTAAAGGATTTAAAAAATTTACATGTCAAACAAACTTTTCAAGGCTATTTTATTCATCTGCATAGTCACCCTAAATACAGGACCCCAAATACAAGCCTAAGAAAAAATGTTTTTATTGTCAGGAGTATAGGAATATTTAAAAAATGCTATAACTGAAACCCAAGCACAAAAATTTGTAAGTCTACAACTGTACATCATGGTGTTTCACTAATAAAAATTTAAGAAAAATAAATAAAATAAAGTACAAAGAGAAAAAAATGCTAGCTGACTTTAAGAAATAACTCAGGTTCTCTAAGTCTATAAAAGCATCAAATGACAATCATTTTAGTCACGTACTTACACTGTTACCTTTTTTTTTTTTTTTGCTTTTTTGGGTCACACCCGGTGTTTATCCCTGTGCTCATGCACTCAGAAGTTACTCCTGGTGGTGCTCAGGGGACCATATGGGATGCTGGAAACTGAACCCAGGTCAGCCGCATGCAAGGCAAACACCCTACTCACTGTGCTATTGCTCCAGCCCCTATGTAACCTTTCAAAGACAGATTTTCATCACAGTAACTGTTCAGTCCATAATAAGATAGTTCAGAATAAATATCTAGCAGCTGACTTTTATTTCAGGGAGGAAAAAATAAAATTCTGATTCTAACTCCCATAGTTACTAACAGATGACCTTGTGTAAATAACCTCTAAACATCTAATTCTTGTGGAGTTCATGCCCATTTCAATCAGCCTACATCAACGGCTGAATAAATAGCAATACTCCTACATCAAAAAAAAAGAAAAAATTCTTCCCAGACTGGAGGGGACTAGTCTATAGTTACTCTACCTACCTTCCATAAATGCTGCACAGATCAAGTCAAATAAGTACTCAACATCATAAACCCTTAAAAGTACTATTTTGTATGAAAATAAATATAAGCAATAACCTAGATTAATACCGAAAAGATTATCTATGATCCCAAAATAACTAACAAAATGCCTTGCACTTTGCAAATTCAATAATTAAAACTACCACTGGTAACTGGGTCCATAATCTCAAGTTGAGAATGAATTCGAATGACCTTCTAACAGACTGCTCCATCATTCACATTTACTCTTTCAAACACTTATACAGCACTTGTACCCTTATTCTCAAGAGCTCACATCTGGCTGTGCAACAGCGTATGTGCATAAATTACTTTGTAGTTTACTTCTCATAACAAAGTTCTATGGGAGTACAGAAGAAGAAAGAAATTGATTCTCACTGAGAATCAGGGAAAGTTCACATTGGAACTAGGCCTCAAGGGATGAAGGGGAAAGGCCATTCTGGAATGGCAAAAAAAAAAACCCACTTGTTCCAAGAACAGTTAAGTACCGTCCCAGAGTTACTGTATAGAATATGGGGCAAAGGGAAAAGTAAGAGAAGATGGAGCTGGAAGAGGAAATGAGAGACAGATTTGAAGAGGTTCGTATTTATCCTACTAGAAATGAATGGCAACAATCAAGATTTTGAACAGGGCTGTAAACAAGAGACACTGTCTCTCCCTTAGAGACAGTAAGAGAAACCATGAGCAGGGGGAACGTTTAAACATTTCAGCAGCTATTAAATACCACCATTTTGATTTTTGGGTCACACCTGGCAGTGCACAGGGGTTCCTCCTGGCTCTGCACTCAGGAATTACTCCTGGCAGTGCTCAGGGGACCACATGGGATGCTGGGAGTCGAACCCGGGTCGGCCACGTGCAAGGCAAACGCCCTACCAGCTGTGCTATTGCTCCAACTCCCACCATTTGTCTTGATTCAAGTAACTGACGTACAACCAATCTCAGGACGCAGGGAGAGAGCCCAAGGAAGTCTTGGGCTCAGTTCCCAGACACACACAGTCCCCCGGGCACCACCAGGAGAAACCTGAGTATTAAGCTGTGGTACCCCTCCAGCTTCACCAGATACGGCCTAAAACAAAAACAAGACCAACCTCAGCCCAGAGAAACAGTATAATGGGCTTCAAAAAGCACTTAAAATTTTTCACTCTCAACCCTTTTTTATCCAACACACATGTGCAAGCATTGCCAAAAACATATAAGACGCATTATGCAACTGATTTTTATTTTTTGTTTGTTTTCTTTTGTTTGTTTTGTTCTGGGGCCACACCCAGGTCAGCCACGTGCAAGACAAGCACCCTACCCACTGTCCTATCTCTTTATCCCCAATTTTAAATTAATTTTTGAACGTTGTGCATTTAGAAACCTTTTACTGTTCCCAAAATTTTCACTGATTCCTTCATTCAGTTACATGATCTATAAGGGGTTTCCACCAGCTAGAAAATGAGGCTTAAAGGGACAGTGCAGAAGTCAAGGCACCAGCCTTGCATGCAACTGCTGCTGAGGCATCTGTTCAAGTCCTGTCACCACAAACGGTCCCCAAGCACTGCCAGGTATGACTCTTAAGTACTGTTAGGTATGGATCCCATCTCTTACACCCAGCCAACCCCACACACCCACCCAAAAATAAAAGCAGTAGCTAGATCTTAAGAGTGCCCAGCAACTTGAGAAGGGAGCACCAAATAAAGGGTGTTTGGAGGATCCTCCCAAGAGGGGAGATACATGCTGAAAGTAGACTATGGACTGAACTTGATTGCCACTCAATGCCTCTCTTGCAGACCACAGCACCCAAAAGGAGAGAGAGAACAAAAGGGAATGCCCTGCCACAGAGGCAGGGTGGGATGGGGGGGATGGGTGTGGGAGGGATATTGGGATCCGTGGTGGTGGGAAATGGGCACTGGTGGAGGGATGGGTATTTGATCATTGTATAAACGAAACCCAAGCACAAAAATTTGTAAGTCTACAACTGTACCTCATGGTGTTTCACTAATAAAAAAAAAAAAGAAAAAGAAAAAGGAACTTCAAGCTCAAAAAAAAAAAAAAAAAGAGTGCCCAGCAACCTTGCAAATTTGTGGACATGGATTCAAATCCCCACTGATGCATATGTGCCAAGTGTGATCTGGGCAGCTCTACTGTTTGACTTTGTGATCAAACAGTATCTGTGACTATCTGTGATCATCATCACCACAAGCAATTTCTGGTCACACTGCAGCCAGATGCATACAAGCATCACAAAAAAGGGTATTATCCAGGCAAGCATAACGACTAAAAAATATTCAAGTACCAAGACCAGAAATGCAATTTCTGGTGAGTAAATGTGGGTACCACCAGAACCCCAGTAAGCACCATAGTCGTAAATGCATACTTCAACTAAGAGTGCAAGCCCCAGTGAGTACATCAAGTAAGCACTGCAACTAAAGGAACACAAATGTCAGTGACCACCACAGCCAAGTGGATCACTGGTGATCACGCACCACAGCTCACCCTGTATGAGCAGCAGGCAGGTAAGTATGCAATACCCATCACTAAAGCAACACAACAAAGGAAAGGGGAAGAAACATAAGTTTTTTTCTTAATCTAAAATTCTTGGATGGGGGCTGGAGTGATAGCACAGCAGGTAGGGCGTTTGCCTTGCACACGGCCAACCCGGGTTCGATTCCCAGCATCCCATATGGTCCCCCAAGCACTGCCAGGAGTAATTCCTGAGTGCAGAGCCAGGAGTAACCCCTGAGCATGGCCAGGTGTGACCCAAAAAAGCAATAAATAAATAAATAAAAATAAAATTATTGGATACTGGAGAGATAGTACAGTAGGTAGGGCATTTGTCTTGCACATAGTCAACCCAGATTCAATCCCTGGTACTCTGTACGGTTTCCCTGAGTCTGTTAGAAATGATCACTCAGCACAGAGCCAGGAGTAAGGCTTAAGCACTGCCGAATGTGGCCCAAAGATCAAAAAATATAATAAAATCTAAAATTATTTTCACTTAAAGCTCAAAATGACAAGTACCCCTTCTTTATCAGAGAGAACAGACACTGTCACTGTCACTGTCCCCCCGCTGTTCATCAATTTGCTCAAGCAGGCCCAGTAACGTCTCCATTAGAGACTTTGTTGTTACTGTGTCTGGCATATCGAATACGTCACGGGGAGCTTGCCAGGCTCTGCCGTGCGGGCGAGATCCTCTCGGTAGCTTGCCGGGCTCTCCGAGAGGGGCGGAGGAATCGAACTCGGGTCGGCCATGTTGGCTGCGTGCAAAGCAAACGCCCTACCCCCTGTGCTATCTCTAACAAATACCACTCATAATAGACTAGTCTGAAAAAATAGAAGAGTATGTTTAAGGTAAGTCAAAGTATGTTTAAGCTGTGGCTTAAACAAGTCAAATAACTGAAAAAGAAAAAATTGCTTTACACACTTTTTTCTTATACATGTTTCCCTCCTGTTATTGGGGTTTGCGTCCAAGACTTCATATGTATGAGACATAAGCTCAGCCTCTGAATGACATTCCCAGGCAGTCATCCATATTTTAACAACTTATAATAAATCCACTAATTTTTCACTATTACGAAAAGTAACATAAGAAATGAATACATGCTTTGGCTATACAATCTGGCCTTCTGAATTTGTTTACATTAATATGTCTTAAATATAAGAAGTCAAATTATACGGCTGGCACAATACCAGCACCTTTTTTTTTTGTTTTTTGTTTTTTTGGGGGAGTTACACCCATCTGTGATGAGGGATCACTCCTGATGGTATCCAGGACCATATGCAGTGCTGGGGGTAGAAACTGGTTAGTGTGCAGGGCAAGCAAGTGCCTTAACCCCTTTGCCCCCCAAACCAGCACCACCTAATTGCCTTTTAATTTGTCACACAAAAAAAGGGGATCTATCAGAACAATTCACAAACAAACGAATGTATGATCTACCATTCTACCAATAACTGAGGCCAGGATCTTAGCAGTCATGCAAAGGTGTATGTGTGTGAGTTCTGGAGGAGCAGGGATAGAGAGAGAGAACAAATAATCTTGTTTGTCAAATTCTGAAGAGTCTTCCTTTGCAATGTCCTTAGAACACGCATTATTATTTCTGCTTCATTGCCTTTACATGAACGTGTCCTTCCCCCACCCCACCCACTTCCTTTGCCTGACTGACTCTACCTCCATTCTGCCTATTCTAAAATGTCTATGGTCCTGAGCTATGGAGAAAGCTCAGAGAGCTGAAGCACATGATTTGTACTGGGGAGCCCCAGGCTCAATTCCAGCAACCACTATTGTCCCCTGAGCACCAAACCAGTAGTAGACCCTGAACACTTCTAGGAGTGACCCCCCCCCCCCAAAAAAAACACATATAATAGATCTAATATAAATCTCCTTCATGAAACATCCACAAAAACTTCCCAAAATCTCCAGTTCATACAGAACCTCTCTTTTACTAAAGTCCTAAATGTACAAGATAATACACTTGTCATTTTTTCACTTTCTAACATTTAAGCACTTTATTTCTTCTATCTGTGTCCTTAATAAAGAACATTACATCTAAACTGTTACAAAGCCCTGAAATAGCAGCGTTATTGGACCTTGGGTTCTACATTCACAAATACCTCAGTCCAAATCCCATCCCTACCATTTATCTGCTATGCAAATGTGGGCAAGTTGGCCTAAAGCAATCCCTCAGCACCTTAAAGTTCTCAAAGGTTAAGAGGGAAACAGTTAAGCACCTGTCTTAAGCAGTTATTTGAGTATTAAGAAAATCAACAGGGAAAACATGATAGAAACAGAAATAATATGTAGTAAGCTGCTACCGATTATTTTTCTTGCTCTGGGTCTCTACATACTGCTGTTAATGGTTCGTCAGTACTTGGCACAAAATTCGCTAGCCTTTCAGGGCCCCTAGGTCCAAGTTTTTAGCTTGGAAATATTAATAGCTAATTAAGTTATTCCACAACCTGGCTCCACATTATCTATTAAAGGATAATAGGAAACAGACACATAAGGCAGAATCCTCTCCTTAAGAATCTGACAACAAAAATTAAGGCACAACATAACTGGGCCAGAAAGATAGCTCAATGGGGCAGAGTACATGATGCTCTGAGTTTGATCCCTAGCACATCATCCCCAGAGCACTGCTGGGTATGGCCTTGAAGGTCCCTAAGCACCACCAGAATGGCCCTGGCAGACTCCAGCACCACAATGCCTGAACACTGAACTGTCAGGTTCATACAACTGGGTATGAACAGCACTGCCAGAAATTCCCCAGCATGTGTGTGTGTGTGTGTGTGTGTGTGTCTGTCTGTCTGTCTGTACACATGCATATATATTAATAATATATATCACACAGAATGGCATAATACATAAATATTACGAAGAATGGCATGTTCTTATCGTCAGTCTCCAAAAGAACTCTCCAATCCAACAACAGCAGTTTCCTTAGTGAGAGATGGCAAACTTATTCAGTTGTCTGACTTTGTCTGCTTATGTCCACCATTATCCCCTCAAAAAAAAAAAGTACTTCTCTTAACTTTTATCTACCTATATTCACACACACACACACACACACACACACACACACACACTTATTTGTTTTGGAAAATAACCCTTGAGCACTGCTGGGTATGGTCCTCAAACCAAAGAGAGGTATATGTTTGTGTGTGTATGTTTAATAATCACTGTTATTCCTGGCTCTGTGCTCCGGTGTGGAGAACGTATGTGGTACCAGGGATCTGAACCTAGATAAGCTGTATGCAAGGTTAGCACCTTACCTCCTGTGCTCTCCTACCTCCCACCCCAATTATAAAATCAGGCTCAGAGAGACAGTACAGTGAGTAGGGCATTTGACTTGCATGCATCTGGCCCAGGTTCAATTCCCCGCATCCCATATGATCCCTCAAGCACTGCTATCAGTAATTCTTGAGTACAGAGACAGGAGTAATCACCAGCCTACCAAAAAAGTAAAAAATAAATTTAAAATCAAATTCAAACAATATCACACTTAGGCAAAGAATGTAGCTCATGAGTACAGCTCTTGCCTTGCATGTATTAAGGCTCTGAGTTACATCCAACACTGAAAGAAAAAAAAAACTGTCAAATAGCATCATTCTCTTGCCACTTCAGACAATAGTTCTTAATCAACAACCATTCTCAAAAAGTATATAGTCACCCTCTCTATACAAAATAAAAGTTTCTAGAAAGATTCACTAACAGTTCAACAATTTTCATCACTTCTTCCCACCTCACAATTACGCCTTTCATTGAAACAAACCACAACAGAACAGTTTCGCAGAAATGTGAACTGGAAGTAGTTCAATAAATACTACTACTTACTACTAATTGAATAAGTATACTACAATGAGACTAGAAATAGACTGTGTGAGCCACTAGACTATCAACTGTCCAGAGTCTCAAACAGTGCCATCCAAATCACAAGTCAATGACCCATTTTACATTATCGCCATATCAGTAGATTTACTTGTTCAGTAGTACCTTGAGTCACCCATCTAATTTGAGTTTGACCTCCGAAAAGGAAGGGCAATAACTAACTCCTACATTCCTGAGATATTCTGGGAAAGCCTATTAAATTGCACTTTGTGGCAAACCTGTCACCTTCCAACATACAGGTTTTTAAGTACCATAAAGCATTTCCAAAACTTAGCATTAAAAGTGTCAGCTGGGGGAGTTCAAAGCACTGAGCACATACATTACATGTATGAACACCCACACAAAGTTCCCTGAGCATCACCCAGAGCACCCCACCACTAGCACAGAGCTAGGGGTATCTCCTAAGTATTACCAGATGTGTCCCAATAAATAATTAATAAAAAGTCATCGAGGCTTTCAACTGGCTACATTTTGCAAATTTCCTATAATGAACAGGCTCTAGTTGAATAAACAGAAAATTTCAAATGTATTATTCCTTCCAGCTTTTAACGGGCCTCCCACAATGACCAAGGCAGAATATATCAAGTTGAAAGTCAACTCAAGGGTACATTACCTTAGTTTTCCACACTACAAGGGAAAATGCCGATTTATAAAAAGTTTTCAACTTCACAAACTGCAGTTTTAAAATTTTCAACTTCATAAACTGCAGTTTTTAAAATATACTCCTGCTTTATGCCATCACATGAAAAAAATAGAATTTCTCATTATCTACCATCTTAAGACTACCCAGCACAGGGCCAAGGAGATAGCGCAACAAGCTGAAGGCATACTTTGCATGTAGAAGCCCTGAATTTAATACCCTGAACCGCATTCTCCTTGAGCCCCGAGCTGGAAAAAGCCCCCCAAGCACCTCTGGTGAGTCCCCAAATCAATAAAGAACAAGAAGACTATCCAGCACTAAAGCAAAAATTGACCTCTTCCTTCCACTGCAAATACCCTTTATCATAAGTTCTGAGGCATTAGTAAGGGTCAGGCACAGGATACTGAGTGACATATATGACTATCTCAATCTCAAAATAATAGGCACCAGTATTATCCTCAGAAGGAAACACTGAGACAAGAGGGCAGGGAGAAAGTTGCCTTAAGAAAAGTCTTACAGAAGAGGTTTCTTACTGTGAGAGGAATTTGCTGATTTTATGTACTTACACATTTATACAATAATAATGATGGAACTTGTTTTCTAAGAACAAGTTCTATTCAACATTTTAATACATCATCTCAATGTACACAACAAACATGCCCCATTGATTTTTTTGGGGGGAGGGTCATCTCAAACTAAACTATCCTGGGGGATTTTACTATAGACATGAAATGCACTTCAAGGGCAGATATCAGAAAAGAATAAGTGAATGCTTTGCAGACAGGAGGTCGGGTATGAGCCCCAGTACTACATGGTTGGTGGTGCATGATTCCCCAAGAATCAAGCCAAAAAACTCCAAGACACACTTGGTATGGAGAGAGAGAGAGAGAGAGAGAGAGAGAGAGAGAGAGAGAGAGAGAGAGAGAGAGAAACCATGTTCACATAATCAATATTTTCCAAAGAAGTAAAAGAAAACTCTGTGTCTCCTCCTCAAATCAAATAAAGAATATGCATTTGCAGAGAATGTACTTTGAGCAAACCTATTATCTAATTAGGCCGATCCTTAACTGCTGCCCAGGGCCATAAAAAGACAAAAATGTAAAAGCTGGCTGAGCTGAGGTACTAGTAGTTAACTGATGTCCAAATACGATTGTTAAGAAAGATGAGTCCCATGAATATTCATTTAAAATCATTAGGGGTAAACTATGAAGTCTTTGATGGATCCAAACTTTAAATTTCCAAGGGAAATAAAGAGGGCTATGCCACAGATAATGAGTACCTGATATTATACAGAAAGACTTACTTTCCAGTTTTCATCCTACACACAAAGTAGGGGATAGGTAGTATTATGCAAGCACATAACACTTAGGCAATCTTTCCCTCCTTCCTTTGAAAAAGTGTTTATATAATAACTACTTATTCAAAAGCAAGAAATGTATGGACAATTTTCTCTTCCTTTTGAAGCTCGGTTTTTCTTTCATTTCAAAATTCTATTTTTGAAGACTTAAAAAAAAATGTTTCAAGACAATCATGTAACTCCGAAAGAGGGAGCAAAGAGTCAGGAGGTGAAACCTGAGACTGTTAGTCTTACATAACTTACTCTAAGTTGGAACTGACTCAGTAGCTCAACTAAAACCTAAGGTTCAAATGCAAAGCTGAGCTCTTTGATATATCGTCCACACAAAGAGACAACAAGTCTTAAAGACTGAAAGGGTCATACTTTATTTTTTCTTTTGCATGCTTAAATGCCTACATGTATAGTAAGTCAGAATACCAACGTTAAAAATGCTAAAATAACTGGTAATGGGTGTGGTGCTGGAATTAGGTGCATGAGAAACCACTGTGCTGTAAATCAAAGAATCTTCAAGAGCAGTAAATTCATCCTACCATGTAACCTAGAAACTGACAAAACTAGATAACATTTCAGAGCATAAATTCATCTCCTAATAATGATTTTTAGTTATCACCTCTGTATGTTTTAAATCATTTTAAAAAAAAATAATGCATACTCTCAGAATTACCATACTACGAGGAATACGAAAAACTGATTTTCACAAACAATAAATAGTAGGGTTTTGGGTGGTGGTTTGAGGGGGAAGAGGTTGGGTTTGTTTCTTGGGTTTTTTTTTTTTTTTTGGCAAGTTCACCCAACTTGCAAACTAAACTGAAAACATAAAGCTACATTGTTCCTCCTTAAATGAGCTTTGATAATTGCCAATTACTTCCATGGGTTAATACATATCAAGTCTCTTCCAAAAACAAATCTGCACAAGTTTTCTTACCAGAAAGACCCTGATCTTAACTGAAAGCTACCTGTAAGCACACCTCACCATACACACCTCACCAAACACCTGAGCCCCAGTGTAATACTAGCCACTGATTCCCCCCGACCCCTCCCCATTGCTTTGGGAACTACTGTTTGTTTCATCAAGACCTGAAGTGCACATTCACCTCTCCACAAAGGCTGAAAGCAAGAAGCCAAGTTCCACCGGCTTTCAGAACCGGGACCGGTGGGGTTTGGGATTCCACGGGGACTGACCAGAGTTATCAAGATGCCATCGCCCCCCTGAGGCATTTAATCATAACACCGTCTCTTTCTCCATCCAACCACCTCAATGACACTCACACTGACACCAAGTTGGTGCCGGGCCTTGCTCCTCTCGGGTGCAAGGAGCTCGGCCGCCCTCCGCGCACGCCAGACGCCTCCCTGGCATGAACGGAAACCAAGGGCCACGACGCGTCGGACACCTGCGGGGACCTTACCTTGCCCGTCTTGTGGTCAAACCAGACGAGAGCGTGGTTCCTTGACAGCACTTTGCAATCAAAGGTCGCATTGTTCTGCGCCGGTCGACAGCGGGCCACGGAGCGGCCGATTTTAATGGGCTCGTCCAGGTAGACATGACGCTCCTGAAACGGGTGCGAGTTCGGGCGGCAAGTGAAGATGGCCAAGGCTGACGGCATCGAGGACAGACGGGGGGGTGTCTCTCCTAGCAGGGACAAAGAGGAGCTCCGCGGGGTCCGGGCTGCCCTTCACGAGCCTAATCCCCGATCCCTCCCCCCGGTTCCCAGACTAAAACGAACTGCTGCGCATCGTCTACGCCTGACCCGTGAACGTCAACAACTCTTCGCTCGAGTGGGCAGACGAGCCCGAGCAAGCCCCATCACCTCCGCGAGCACCCAGCTGCGCCCCGACCACACGACGTGCCCCACCGGCGGCTCTCAGTCCATCTTCTGCCCTGGGAGGCAACGGCATCGGACAGCTGCGGCCCGGAGCAGTCCTGGAAGGCAGTTCGGGGACTGGAGGTGTCCGAGCCGATGAGTCACACACCAGTTCTGGGGCTGGGGCTGGGGCTGGGATGGCGGCCGCGTTCCCCCCTCGGTGGCGGAAACGTGACAGCACTGCAGCATCGAAGGACGGGCTCGGCGCGCGGCGGCCGGGAGGGTCCTGGCGGGCCGAGCCGAGAGCCGGCGGGGCAGCCCGCGGGTCCTTAGGGCCGCGGGCTCCGCGGGGCGAGCGGGGCTAGACCGCCGGCCGCACCGTCGGCATCGCCCCTGCGGCGCCGAAGCCGCCCGGGAGGTGGCTCGGGGTCCCCGGGCCGGCACGAGCCGCCGCGGCGGCGGCGGCGGCGACGGGGGTCGGCGGCGCCCGCGGCAGGCACCGGCGGGGGCGCCGGCCGCTGCCCAATCCGGCCGCCCGGGCACCTGGAGGGCGTCCCCGCGAGCGGGGCGGGGAAGCGGCGTCGCAGGCCGGGACGGGCCGGGCGAGGCGCGACCCCCCGGGAGGCTCCGGGGTCTCGGCGGCGGGAAGTTGGCGCTCGGACGCTCGGGCTCCCGGCCGCCTCCGCTCAGGGTCGCCCGCGCGAGGGTCGCATCGCAGGGACGGCAGCCTCGGCGGAGCAGGAGGTGGGGGAGGGAGGCTGGCCCGGAGGCGGGGGGAGAGGCCTGGAGGCCCCGGGCTGGGTCCGCCGCAGCCTCCACTCCTCGGGCCGGCGGGACACGCTCAGGCAGTGCCCAGCGAGGCAGGAAACTTTCCGACCTGGGGGGGAAGACATCAAAACAAACGGCCGTCAGGCGCCGGTGCCCGCCCGCCGGAGCCCACGACCGCCCCAACCCGCCAGCCGCCGGCCCCCCGGCTGGCCTCGACCTCGGCCGACCTCTCCGCGGACGGACTGCGAGGACTTAGAGCGCCGACGCCACAACGGGTCCAGCCTCCCTTGCCGCCGCCGCCGCCGCCGCCGCCGCCTCGGCTTACCTTGCCAGCGCCGGCCGCCATAGTGACTCTGACTGAAACCTACCCGGTGCACCGCCACGGGAACGCGCACCCTTCAAGGGCCCTCCTACCCCCTCTCCCGCGCCGTACTCCGGGGGGTCACGTGATCGTCGCCGTGGCAGCCATGGCAGTCAAGGGCAGAAGAAAGGGCAAACTGCCTTAGAATGCCTCTGTGGGCGCCATCTTTGTTCAGGGCTGATCGCTTCAAACTATGGGACAACGTTTGCGACCATGTTGGTTAAGGGCAAGGCAAAATTTGAGCTGTAGAAGGTCTTCTAAGCAAAGTGTTCCCCCTATCTTACTATCGCTGTAAGAGAGAATAAGGTTTTACTAGAACTATTCATTTTAATTCTCGGTGAAAACGCCAAAAAGCAAAGAAAACGTAGCCATCCAAAAGTGAAGTTCATTAGCAGCCATCTTAGCTATTGGCAATAGAGTTTCGCCTGCATATACACCGACCCCTCCTCGTCCCCGCTCCAACACCACCACCTCTACCACCAGCACCACCATCACCATCCCATTCCCAGCTGCCTTTGATGTGAATATTCAACGTCCCACAACTTTCAGGATTTGTTTCTGAGATAAGGAGGCCCATTCTCTCTCTCCCTGCAAAAATCATCTCTGTTGCATTCAGTCTGTAGAAAAACTCTTCGTCCCTGAATCCTTTTGAATAACAGTTCTCACTTGACCTATCATGTCCCCTTGGGATTCAGAGCAATTTCTGCACTGGAAAGAATGCGTGTTATTTCAGAAAGTTGAAAATCACAAAACTTCCAGAAAGAGGTCTGTTTCCCAAGTGGGTCTACGTAAAATTTCTGCACCTCAGAGAAAATGATAACCAGGATGACAAAGATAGCCCACGGAATGAGAAAAATTATTTACCCAACACCCATCTGATAAGGATTAATATCAAAGATATATAAGGCACTAGCAGAATTTTTTCACAGGAAAAAACTCAACCCCCTCAAAAAATGGGGAGAAGAAATGAACAACAATTTCCTCAAGGAAGAAACAGAAATAGCCAAACGTCATGTTTTAAAAAATTGCTCTACACTGCTATCAACAGGAAGATGCAAATCAAAACAATGCAATATCAACTCACACCACAGAGACCGGCAAACATCAAAAAGAACAACCAGTGCTGGTGTGGATTAAAGATAAAGAAACTCTCATTCATTGCTGATGGCAATGCAGACTGGTCCAACCTTTTTGGAAAACAATATGGACATTGCTCAAAAAACTAGAAATTGAGTTTCCATATAATACAGCAATACTGCGCCTAAGAAAAAGCCCTAGTGTCCCAAAAACACAATGCAGAAAAGCTATCTGCACTCTTAATGCTCCTTGTAGCACTATTCACAATAACGAGAATCTGGAAATACCCCAAGTGTCCAAGAACACATAAGTGAATAAAGAAACTAGAGTTCATCCACAGAGTGAAATACTACATAGCCACTAAGAAAAATGAACTCATGAAAATTTCTTATACATGGATGGATATGGAAAGTACCATACTGAATGAAATGAGTCAGGGGTATAAGGACAGACATAGAATCATTTTACTCCTTTGCAAGGTATAAAAAATATATAACATGAAACTAATACCCGAAGACAGTTGAAACAAGGGCCAGGACAACTGGTGCATGGTTGGAAGCTTGCCACAAGTGTGTGTGTGTGGGGGGGGGGGGGTGGGGGGGGGAGGGGGGATTGCAGTTATGTCAGAGAAAGAGAGAAAAGATCACTATGACAAAAATAGTTGGAAATGATCACTCTAGACAAGAACTAAACACTAAAGGAAGTAAAGTTATATCCTTTCTGTACTTGTACTGCAAATCACAATTCCTAAAAGGAAAAAGAGAGAGAGAGAGAGAGAGAGAGAGAGAAAGAGAAAGTGTTGCCATGGGGCAGGCTGGGGTGAATGTGGAAGGAAAATCGGGGACACTGGTGGTGAAGGTTGAGTATTGGAACATTATATGTCTGAAACCCAATCATGATCAACTTTGTAACGGTGTGTCTCACGGTGGTTCTATTTTTAAAAGGAAAAAAATTAAAAGTAATTTTAAAATAAGTCTGTTTCCAAAATGAACATAAATCAATAAAGTTGTGTTGCCCCAACTCATCAAGGTAAACATAGGGCTATTGATCTGAAGACTCAAAAACTAAAATCTAAACAAATTTTTCCCATAACAGTGTTGAAAAGGCATCTTGGTCATCTAGAATCAATAGTGGCTTCATTCTTTTATCTCTTAATTTAACAACAGACTCCACCGCAGTGTGACCATAAGCAAGTTTCTAAAGCTGTACAAAACTCTTTTCCCTACTGCTATATGGTAATAATACGCATCTGTTATTATGAAAATCCAAAATGACAATCCATATTGCTCAACAAAGAGTAACTGGTATTTGCACAACACTTACATCTTACATAGAGAGCGTTGGCCCTGTCCTAAGCTTTGTCCTGGGCCCTATAGATTCGAAACTCTAGAGAAGCAAAACCTCAATCTAGTCCTCTCCGAGCACACCTGGATATTGTGGGAAAGGGCCAGCAAGAGGCAAACTCAGATAAAGAGAGCTTCACTTTGGTGTGATCAGAGCTAAGAAAGCCCTCCCGTTGATCATCGATTTGCTCGAGCGGGCCCAGTAACGTCTCCATTGGAGACTTTGTTGTTACTGTGTCTGGCATATCGAATACTCTCGGTAGCTTGCCGGGCTCTCCGAGAGGGGCGGAGGAATCGAACTCGGGTCGGCCATGTTGGCCGCTTGTAAGGCGAACGCCCTACCCGTTGTGCTATCGCTCCAGCCCAGCTAAGAAAGCAAACATTTAAAAATAAAAGCTTCAGAAACTGGCTTCTAGGAGAGTAAATGAATTGAATGAAGAAAGCTATTTTTTGCTGAATCGTTTCTTAAATTTCTCCAGAATGGAAATAGAAATACAAGAAACAAGGCTTTTTCAAACATTGAGCCAATATGACTGGCATATAATAACTCAATGAGTATCTGATCCACCAGTGGAAATTACATATTGTTCCTCTTTTTGGCATAGAGTAGGAACAATACAAAGTGAATCTGGAGATGAAGAAAACACATTAGATTATAAGTCTTTGTCCTCTTTAGCATGATTTTCAATAATTCAGCAAATATATATTGAACTACTGTAACACTGTAGCACTGTCCTCACCTCGTTCATCAATTTACTCGAGTGAGCACCAGTAATATCTCCATCGTGAGACATGTTGTAACTGTTTTTGGAATATCAAATATACCATGGGGAGCTTGCCAGGTTCTGCTGAGCAGGCGGGATACTCTCAGTAGCTTTCCGCGCTCTCTGAGAGGGACGGAGGAATAGAACCCGGATCAGCTGTGTGCAAGGCGAATGCCCTACCTGCTGTGCTATCGCTCCAGCTATTGAACTCTTACAGAGTTCAATTTACTTTGGGGAAAAGATAAAAATGTTAAAGTTTTAACACAAATGATGTAAAGTTATTGTTTCTTTTTCCCCTTTGTTGTCGAGGTGGTGGTGACAGGAGGTGGCACTGCTCAATTGTAAGTACTTGAACATCTGAATTGAAGTTCACTATAAATCTCACACCATTGGGGAAAAGGGGGGCTTACACTCATAAGGCAGGCACCTTTTGACAGTGAATCATCTATTGTGCCCCAGAAGGTGAAAGTTTTGTTTATTTCTTTTCACTTTTAGCTTATGTGAAGTAAGTGATATAGACCCACCACAAATCCTTAATGAGCTCTGTGCATGAATGTTTGTCATGTATGTACCCTTTCTTTACTTCATTCTATAAATATTTAATTGACTGTCTACTGGGAAACAGTTCCTTTGAAAGGCCTTGGAAATGCTCACAGTTCAGGTGATAATACAGTATGATCTTTGCAGTATACACATATCAGGAATGACTGGAGCATGGCAGAAGAGTATACACTGAGACTTGAATGAAAGGTAGGAGTCAGCCAGTTGGTCCAATAATGAAGTTTCAGGCCAAGAAAGCATCGTAAACAAAGACACCAGCTGAGACTTGATGGAAAAGAATATTAAGGAATCACCTGTAGATCACCATTACTTATGTATATTATGGGGTGGAGCAGTGATGAGTGGGAGGACACAAAAGTTGGGAGTTCAATTATTGAAGAATTTGTAGACAACACAGTGGACTTCCAAACAGTTTCATCTCTCTCCTGGAAGGTCAGAATAAATGAAAATCAAGGTTTTCAGAATCAGGCATTGCATCACCATTTATCAACCTTTAAATGGTAAATGATTTAAAGCCTCTCTTAGTCTGTTTCCTCATTTGAAAAAAGATAGACAATATCTTAAAGTCTTGTTAACATTAAATAAGACAAAGTGCCTACCTTGATGTCTGGAAAATAGTAGACAGGTCGGAAATAATAGTTTTGTTATTGTTACAAATAACAATAATTCCCCTTCATCTTCCACATACAATGAAGAGGAAGTTTTCTTTATTTTTTTTTAATGCTTGAATGATTTTTACTTGATACTTACTAAGAAAAACTCATTTAGTCATAAAGAAATGAAGTACAGGCTAATAGCAAGTTTTCTTATCCCTATTTGTACATGAGAACACTCGTTTATAAATGTGAAAACAAAAAGTGTTTCTTGGGTTGGAGAGGTAGTATAGGGTTTAAGGCACTAGCCTTGTATATGACCGGTCCTAGTTGGATGCCTGGCACCACATACATTTCCGTGAGCACCACCAGAAGTGGTTCCTGAGCACAGAACAGCAGTAAACCCTGAGCAACACTGAGTACGCCCCAAAAACATAGATAGATATAGACAGATAATTTTAAGTTTCTCTGTGTTCAGCTCTACTAAAATTCCTTTTAAAATTAACATTTAACAAATAAAATAAATGGTTTTTTATGCAAGAAAAACTGGGACAGTTATAACCTGGAAGGGTAAAGAATTCTGCCAAGCTAGAAATGCCAAAATGGCAATGAAGGCGTTCTTCACCCACTGGTATTTAGTAAGCAGAGAAAAGGCTTAAATTAAGAAATCTCATAGATGAGATACTTTGAATTCTAAACCATGTGGGTGTTCCACTCTAGGATTCTGTATCCGTACAATATTTTTTAATTAAATAAAGAATATGTCATGTTTTGAAAATTTTGGAACAAATGTTTTATGTTTTGTTTCCTTTTAAAATTTTCACCTTTTTAATGGACTGGTGAGAACTACTACCACTGCTATGATACATGCTGTGTGTCAATCAGAAAAACGAAGAGAAAATGGTAAAATTACTACCCTGTTAGCATGGAAAAACAGGCAACAAATACCATTTCAGATGTTGGGCGCCAAATCTGTAAACTCAGTTCCTCTGCAAGCTACCCTCATTGCCAATGATCTCACTGGACTTAACCAATGGTATCTAAATTGTGGAACATTTGTAAAACTGCTTAAGTGAGTATCTGTATTGCAGGTAAGCAAGCTAGACAGAGTGCTAGAGAAGTCAAAGATTGAAACTGGTTACATATAATGTTTTTAAAGGCACACATTGACTTACCAAAACTGAACTTTGAGCCTACTCCCCAAAAGAAAGGCTCTCACTGTCAGGGAGATTCTAATGAGTGGAAAGAGAGTGTCATTTCCCAGGTGCCTAGGGTGGAGCGGCCCAAACATTCCAGAGACACTGATCATCTGTTCTTAGTTTCCTGGCTCTTCAGGAAATAAAATATAAATAAATAAGTACCTGAAGGCAAATAAAGACATTTCATTTCCATTTAACAAGATTTCTCTGTGAATGAAAAAAGAGAGAAAATCAGAGTAGTTGCCAAACAATCTTGGACAATTAACACAGCCCTCTTGAGGTCCTCCCACAGTGCCATGTGATGGGTACATTCCTTCTGACATCCATGTGGTACCAACCCCACTTAACAGGTATGTAAACTAAGATCCAGTGACATTTTAAGTGATTCTAAGCCCTCATGCTACATTTACTGTACTTGAGGGGCTTTTAAAAATATATCTTTTGGAGGGCTGTAGAGATAGTTTAACAAGCTCAACACAGTATGCATGCAGAAAACCTGAGTTTGGCCCCTAGCCTTGCATGGTAAGCACTGCCAGGTGGGTTCACAAACCAACAACTACCTACCTATCTATCTATCTATCTATCTATCTATCTATCTATCTATCTATCCTTTCTGATTGATAAAAGTTAATAGATACTGCATAGTGTTAATGAGAAAAAGTAAGGAAGGTGAAAATTCTTCTCATTTTTAAAAAATCTATTTAGGTAACATAATTGCAATAGTATTGGTGCACAAAGTTACTTTACCCCCACCAAAGTTCTCTTGATCCTCCATCACTGTCCCTATATCTCCTCTAGTCAAATCTTCACACCCCCACCACACCCCAGTGCTTGGTAAGCAGTTTTATAATCCAATACCAAGGGTTTGTCATCGTTCAATTCTGTCTGCTGACTTGTTTTGTCTCTGTTCTATACATGAATGAGTTCACTAGTATTTGTCCTTCCTCTGATTTACTTCACTTACTATCATACCCTCCATTTCCACTCACAGCTAACTGTCACTGTCACTGTCCTCCAATTGTTCATCAATTTGCTCGAGCGGGCCCAGTAACATTGTGAGACTTGTTACTGTGTTTGGCATATCGAATACGTCAGGGGTAGCTTGCCAGGTTTTGCTGTGCGGGCAAGATACTCTTGGTAGCTTGCTGGGCTCTCCAAGAGGGGCGGAGGAATTGAACCCGGTTTGTGGCCGGGCCATCGAGCAAGCCAAATGCCCTACCGTGTTGCTATTGCTACCGCTAACTATGATTTTAACTATGATTTTATATTTTCTTACAACTGCATAGCACTCCACTGTGTATATGACACAATTCTTTTTTGTAGGAGAAGGGAGGCACACTTAGCAGTGCTCAGGGTTTATTTCTGGCTCTGTGTTCAGGAGTGACTGCTGGCGGTTCTCCGGTAACCATATGTACTGCAGGGATCTAAAGAGGGGTTGGCCGGATACAAGTCAAGCATCTTAATGCTTGTACTATCTCTCGGACACTGCCATAATTTCTTTATCCATTCATCTATCATTGGACATTTGTGTTGTTTCCATATATTTGCTATTATACTCAGCACTGCAATGAACACAGTATATATTTATTTCTTCAAATTAATGTTTTTGTGATAAATATCAAGAAGTGAAACTGCTGGGTTATGTGGAAGCTCTATTCTTACTTTTTTGAGAAATCTCTATAGATTTTTCCATAGAAACTAAACCCAACAGTAATCCCACCAACAGAGAAAGACATTTTGATGGTCTCTGCACAGTGAAAAAACATTTTTTTCATCACCTCCCCAACAACACTGGCTGTTTTGGGTCATCTTCAGGAAAGAGTCTATTTATCGCCTCTCCCTATTTTTTTATGAAATTATTTTTTTGTTGTTGAGCTTTGTGAGTGCTTTATATATCTTGGATATTAGCCCTTCATCTGATATATTGTGTGAAAATATTTTCTCTTATTCAGAAAGGAATCTTTTTATTTTGTCTCGAGTTCTTTTGCATGCAAAACTTCTAAAATTTGATGTAGTTCATTTGTTTGTTTTTGGTTTTGTTGTCACTGCTACTGGAGTCAAATCATTGAAAATACCTCTGAAGTTGATATCCTGGAGGTTATGCCATGAATCAAGCAATGAAGCAGTCTCTAGAAACTGTAAAAGGTAGGGAAAGTGATGCTCTCCTAGCACCTCCAGAAAGGAACTCAGTTCTCCCAATACCTTAATGCGACTTAAGAGTTTCTGAAGTATAAAAATTTAAAGTAATTTGTGTAGTACTGGAGAGATTGTGCAAAGGGTTGGAGCACACACAAGACTTCAGTTTCAATCCCCAGGCACCCTGCTGGCCCCAGACCACTTAGGAGGACCCCAAGCAAAATGAGAAAATAATTTGTGCAATTTTTTTTTTATCTTGGAGGGTATCATACCTTTTTTTAATTTGAAGGGTACTCCCAGCTGTCCCCAGGGCTTTCTCATGATTCTGTGTGCCAGAGTCATTTCTGAGCATTGTTAAAGGGGCCACATATGGTGCTGGGAATCAAAACTGGATTGGTTGTGTGCAAAGCAAGTGCCTTAATCCCTGTACTATCTCTCTGATACTCAATTTATATAGTTTTAAGTTACAAAATTTACCACAGCAGTCTTAGAAAACAAATTCCTCTCCCCATTTGTATGTACTTTTGAAAGGAAAGAACTCTATTCTCTTATTTGTTGTGTTGTATCTTTGTTTTCAGACCACACTCACACTGCTCAGGGTACTCTCAGAACAGTGCTTAAGGATTGCTCCTGGGGTACTCAGGAAACCATGAGTCCAGGCCTCCCGCATATCATGTATATGCTCATTCCATTGAGCTGAAGGATTTTCCTTTTCTATTTGCCTTTGGGCTGGAGCGATAGCACAGCGGGTAGGGCGTTCGCCTTACACGCGGCCAACATGGCCGACCCGAGTTCGATTCCTCCGCCCCTCTCGGAGAGCCCGGCAAGCTACCGAGAGTATTCGATATGCCAGACACAGTAACAACAAAGTCTCCAATGGAGACGTTACTGGGCCTGCTCGAGCAAATCGACGATCAACGGGAGGGCCTTTACCTTTACCTTTTATTTGCCTTTGAAAACAATAGTGATTAAAACAATGAGAAAATAAAGGCAGAATATTTAGGTTTTTATCTGAAAGGAGAATTAGGTCTTCCATCATTGTGTGAACCGGGGCTAAGCTGATACATTTAAAAACTGTTTACAGACTGATGGAGTATGGGAAGAGATTATTCTTCAGTTACGTACGCAATTTCACTTGAAAGTATGGAAACTTTGTTGCTGTTGTAGTTGTTGTTGATGATGATGATGATGATGGTGATGATGGGATTGAACCCAGGGAAGCATGTGTTCCATAGCTTAGCCATATTCTCAGTGCCTGGAAATTATCTTTTAGTTTATTTTCCCTTTCTCTTTGTGATTTTAACTGTTTCAATGTTAGAGGGTCACACTTGGTTGCTATGCTTGCACACACGTAAGTGACAAATGCCAAATATTGCACACTTGTCATGGCATAAGGCATCACATCAGCAGAGCTACTGGGATTGCACAAGGCAACATGGGGTAATGCCAGGATCCAGCTCTCATTCTTACAGCTGTGAAGCAGTTACTACTTGCCGTCCTCCCCGGCCCTGGAAACTTTATTTTGAAGAAACCAGTTTATCCAAACCCTAAAGGAGCTTTCCTCCTATCTTTCATATCACTTGTAGCAATTTATAAAGGGATGTGAGTATAACATCTTGACTAAAGTCTGCTCAAACTATAAACATTTTACAAGAGCCTTGGGAATCAGAGAGATAATAAAGGAATTAAGGCACTTGCCTGATGGGCAGTTGAGTCCCAGCATTGGGTGGTCTCCCAAGTAGGGTCCAGAGTAGGATGTAAACCCCATGGGATATAACCCCCAAGCAACAACCACAACAAAAGAAGCTTTACGCAGTTTGCTTTTATCTTTTGTTGTCTTCTGTTTCTCCAGCCCTTAATCTAATGCCTAGCACATAGTAGGCATAAAAACATCTGTAAGTGATTGGATCTTGAACTCTGCAAAGATCTGTTTCTCTATTGCTAATGAGAAGCTAATCTGCTCTCTGTACAATCATATTAAACATAAAATTAAATTATGCCTGATGCCAGATGCATAATAGAATGTGTAATTCTATAATTATATTGTTTTAAATAATAATGAGTAATGGTTTAAGAAAGAAAAGGCTGCTTTCAATATGTGTTTGCTAGGTCTTCTCACTGCAGATGATTATGCTTTTATAGTTCTTTTTCTCCCGGATGCAGATTTAGATTGCATGGAATGTCATTCTGGAGACACAAGTGTGCTCTTGCATATGTGTGAGTTCCTTCCAAGTATCCTCTCAGGAGAGTCAGGAACAGATTGTCAGGAAGGGCAATGAGCACCATCTTCACTTCCTCTGGCAGTTGCCCATCAGTCAATCAGGCCCAGAACTCACCCTGGACTATTGTGCTCAAGTTTGGATTGTATTTCTCCACTCTAATGACCCCGGTGGAGCAGTCTGGGGGCAGTAGTGTTAAAAGAAATACTAAACACTATCCTCCGGAGACTGGAGACATTTCTAAGAGTTACAAGTCATAGAAAGATTGTCCTGCTTTTCTTAGAACAGTCACTCCTAGGAGTGTGAAAGTGGAGTGTCACCACTTAAACTCAACAGCAGAGCGATAAGCCTGAAAAGCACTTCATGCGAAGAGCAAGCTCAGACTCAGCTATTTTTTCCCTTGCAACCTAAGTATCAGGGTTTTTGGGGGAAAGAGTTTTGAAAACTAACTTTTTCCTCCTTTGATTTTTGAGCCACCCTGGCTCTGCTATAAAGGTCACTCCAGGTAGTGGTTGGGGAACCATGTAATGCTGAGAATAGAATCTAGGCCTCTTCCTTACAAAGCTTGTTCTTAGCTTTCTGAGCTATCTCCCCAGCCAATGAAAGCAAAACTTTTAAGTCAGTCATTACTGGTTAGAGACCTGTGTTTGAAAACACCAGAAACTAACTCTGGTCAATCTAAGCCTATGGAAATGATTGGAAAAGCGCAGAGAGCGAAAGTAAATATTGAGAAAACTAGTGTCATGAATGAGAAGGAGAGTTTCTGAGCAGCAAAAATCAATAGGCAGAAACTTCAGGGTACCATCTTTCAGAAAAAAAATTCAGTGTGCCCGTCTTCAACCCTTAGGTCCATCTCCTCAGTATTCAAATGCCCTAAAGAAGCCCATTGATCTAGTTGTATAACATATCCATTTCATAGGCAGAAGGGCAAGGCACTCTGAAGCCCAGTTCACTAACTAGTGGAAGAAGGACAGATTCCTGGAGCCATTACCAGAAGGAAGAGAAAGGATTTGGTGGGCAGATGAAAGCATATGTGTCTACTTGTCAGCTTATCTGAGTAACTTGATTGGAAGCCAAACATTACTGCCTTCACAGTCAATTCTTGTTCAAAAAAGGATTTCATTATCCAGAAGAATTTGATGGCTGTGTTTTAGAAGCTTGAGTTATCATTGTTTAAACTTAATATATTTTAACTTAACTATATATTTAGGAAAATGGTTTTCTTCGCGAACCCCTTAGCAAAGAGGTGTAGTTGCCTATGGGAACCTAACAAGTAGCTTCCTATGTTACCTTAGCCAAACCATCAACTTTCTCTGAATTGTTGTCACCTTATTTTCAAAATCTGATGAACAGTTTGAGTTAGATGGTTTCTAATGCTTAGTAGAGTGCAAAAAAGTCAAAAGAGAGATTCTTTCCCAGACATGATCTGGCAACATGACCAGGTATCCCTGTATGTAAAATAAAGGAGTTGAGCTAGACACCTTAAGGTTTCTTCTAACTCTTACAAACCTTAATAATTTGAAAATGGGGAGGGGGCCACTGAGAGATAGTAGAGCAGATAAGGCTCATGCCTTGCAGGTAGCCAACCTAGGATCAATCCCCAGCATTCCATATGTCCCCCATCCCCAAAACCACCAGGAGTAATTTCTGAGTGCAGAGCTAGGAGTAACTCCTAAGCATCACCAGGTGTGGCTCAAAAATAAAACAAAACAAAATAAAAAAAAAAGGACTGATGGGGGCTAGAGAGATAATACAGGAGGTAAGGTGTTTGCTTGGCATGTGGCCAAGTCAGGTTTAATTCGTGGTACCACATATGATCCTCTAGCACCAACAGGAGTAAGTAGCCTTGTAAGTCTTCCTTCCCAGATAAATAATTATATATATAGGAGAAAGAGAGAAAAGGGGGAAGGGTGTGGAGGAAGGAATATAGACAAATGTTAAAACAGTGAACTTGAGCAAACTTGAACAAAGAGTATGTGGGAGTTCTTTGTGCTATTCTTGACATTTTTCCTTAAGTATAATTATTTCAAAATGGATTTTAAAAAAAAGTCAAAGGAAGGGCAAAAGGAAATCTGCTTCTCTACTTGCGTGTCCAAAAGCTTTTTGATGAATTATTTGTGTGACAAATGAATATTTATTTATATGTTCGTATTGCTAAATCCAAATTCTAGGGGAAGTTCTCAGTGCCAAGACGTGGACACTACAATGAGGTCTCACTATTGATGTGACAAAGCTCCACTGTGGGCCTGGAAGACACCGGCTCACGCCTATCTATTTATTTCTCCTGAAGAGTCTGACTACATGGGTGGAGATTTCCTGTTGACTTTTATGCTTTTCTTTTGTTTTCATTCGTTGTTGGGGGTGACATATTTCAAATGCAGTATATATAAATATATTTAATCATTGCACTTATTAATATTCATCTGCAATCCAACAAAATGACTCCACAAAACCTAATTAGCAACTTGATTGGAAGCCAAACATTACTTCCTTCACAGTCAATTCTTGTTCAAAGAGGATTTCATTATCTAGAAGAATTTGATGGCTCTGTGCTAGAAGCTTGGGTTATTATTGTTTAAACTTAGAAAATTTACCCTTAGGATTTGTATATTCTGGGGCTGGAGAGATAACACAGCAGGTAGGACATTTGCCTTGCTTGTGGCCAATCCAGGTTCGATCCCTGGCAATCCATATGGTCCCTCAAGCACCACCAGGAGTAGTTCCTGAGTGTAGAGCCAGGAGTAACACCTGAGCATCGCTGGGTGTGACTCAAAAACTCAAAAGATAAAATAAAAGGCTAAGTTTTTTTAAAAGTATACATTCCTTTATAGATCAGTTTTACATCAAAATTTAAAAACAACTTAAAAATTAGAGTTTAATTAGTAACTTATATCTGGAACTTTTTAGAATTATACCAAATCCTAGATGGGTAGTTTGAGAAAGGGATAAATGGATCGATAGATAGATAGATAGATAGATAGATAATAAATAAAATATAAAAACAAAATATTAATGCAGCAGTACAGAGGAAATAAAATAGGGGGGGAGGGCACATGCAGCCAATCCACTGGATTGCAGCAATACACGTCCCCATCCCAGCACTAATGTGAATTAGTGACATGTCACTAATTATGTAAGATATAGATCTTTAAATACCTTATTTATCAAAAAAGGTTTAACTTTTCTTGGGGACAGCTTCCAGAATCAAATCTGTTTCTATCTTGAAATTATTGTTATTGTTTTGCAGTGGAGGGCCTCCCAGCTATGCACAGAGTGCCCAGGGTTCACTCCCCGTGAGTACACAGAGTTCACCTGGCAGTGTTGAGGGCCACCAGAGCCATGTCCGGCAGTGCCAAAACTTGAAACTCAGATCTTTGAACTATCTTTCCAGGCTCTGTCTTGAAATTCTTAGTCATTTTTGAACAATGGACCTAAAAATTATGGAATTAGTCCTGACTAATAAACGATAAAATTACTGTCCAAGATTGGAGAGATAGTACAGTGGGCAGGGTATTTGTCTTGCACATGGCCAACCCAGATTTATTCCCCAGCACCCCATAGAGTCCCCTGAGCCCCATAAGGAGTGATTCTTGAATGTCTTGCCAGGAGTAAGGTCTCAGCACTGCCAGATGTGCTCTCCCCCTCCCCCACAAAAATATATTGTCATTATATATATCTTTGTATTATGTCAAGAATTATGTTAAATAGTTTATAGACACTATCTCACTGAATTCTCAAAAAAAAGAATTTAAGTATTAATATCCCCAATTCTACAGATAAACATACTGAGCTCAAATAAATTAAGCTATTTGTTCAAGCTCACAGTTATTATACCATCAATATGCAAAATAATGCTACACAAGTTGATACTCAATAAATATTTCATAAGTAAACAATACTAACAGCAGCTTGAGCACTTTCTTGGAGCCTGGAACGCTCTGATGGAAACCTGACATGTTTTCTTCTAACCCCCGATCCCTGCCTTTAGCATCATTATCTCAAGGCTACATTCCTGCCCATCCAAACTCAGTCAGGTCTCCTTTTGTGATTCTCCCTTCGTAGCACTCAGTGTTTTGTTATTAGGTGGGTCTTTGTTTAATACTTGACTTCTTTTCTGGACTGAAACCTTGGAGAAGTTAAGGCTGAGGTAACACACCATAGGGGATGTGTTGTGGTGGAAGTGTAGGGGAGGGGTGCCAAGTGAACTTGTTAATTGGTCATTTTAAATTTCTTCCACTGAAAAGTTATCCAGTCAAAGTAGACAGTGCTTTGCCTGGCAGTAGGAGATAAAGATCAAAGAAAACCGTCCAGCAAGGTTACTCCCATTTTGCCCCCTCACCTACATCCAGGCAGTTGTCAGGCCAGCAGAGATTCTCACCCGCGAGCACATGGTCCAGAGACCAAAGCCAAGGGAACAAGGAACTCTGAGGTCAAGCCCTAGAGATGCCCAGTGTCAGATAATTTACATACACTATCTCACTGAATTCTCAAAATAATAAAATAAAATAAAGTAGTAGTAGTAGTAGCAGCAGCAGCAGCAGGCTCTAGCAAAGGGGCACATTTTATAGGGTTACAGATGCAGATTTCAGACCTAAAACATGTACACTGGACAGAGAAAGACCTAGGGACAAGTCCTGGCCATCGTACCCTGGAGGTTGGTGACAGCACAGGGCCAGAACCTGGACATGAATTACTGGAAACAGGGCCAGGATGTTGTAATCTGGACCAGGCCTGGAAGGACAGGACCAGTGACGTTATTTGCTGATAAAAGGAGAGGCCTGGACATTGGGGAGGGACCCAAACCCATCTACTTAAACTATACAATAGACTAAAAATTCTAAAGTATTTGTGTTTTGTATGTAAGTATTTCATCCAATACTCAAGGACCCATAAACCTAGGAACACAAGAAACAGACGCATTCCTCAGTAGCGTGGACCTACATTTGGCTGACTCCAGAAGTTCTCATCATTTAACTCTAGCCAAGTTCCTCATAACAATCTACTTGACATTCCTTTCTTTTCTGCCTTCTTTTCTTTTTCCTTTTCTTTTTTTCTGTGGTGACAGGACTGAAGCTGTGACCTCACACGTGCAAGGCAACTGCCCCACCTCTGAGTTATATCCCGACCTACGTGAAATTATTTTCTATCTTCACACATTACTTATTCCATTACTATTTCTTCCAGTATGTATTTTTGTTATCTGATCTCTGGGTTCTCTAATGAAGAAAAGACATGCTTTCCAGGAAGTAATTGCAGCAGGTGATAGAACCAGGGTGCCTGAAGCCAGGGTTTTATTTTTTAACTTGATGAGCTAAGCAGCTGGAAGCAAACTTCTAAAGGCAAAGGATCTAATTTCCCTTTGGTATTAACTCTTCTTCAGTCCTCTGAACCACCTTGAAACAGAGGCCTCATAGAAATGCAAAGCAAATACCCAAGTGTGTTTCTTTTTTTGTTGTTGTTTTGAGGTTCTTTCTTGTTCGGGAGGATCACTGTGATGCTCAGGGGTTACTTCTGGCTCTGTACTCAGGAATCACTTCTGGCAGTGCTCATGGGACCATATGAGATGCCAAGGATTAAGCTCAGGTCAGCCATGTGCAAGGCAAGTGCTCTACCTACTGTACTATCACTCCAGCCCCACAAGTGTACGTCTTGAGGAAATAATGTAAGATTTCTGGCTGTTAAGTTGTCTCTCTTTTTGGTGGTGGGGGGCATGCTCCCAAGCAGTATTGAGGGGGCCTGGGAGTCACTCCTGATGGTGCTCAGCCAACTGGACTTAGTAATAGAGCCTGAAGATAGTGTGCTACACAGACCCTGTGGTAACAGAGACCATCAGGGTCACCCAATGGTACTTAGTGACCTCCAGGGTCATGCTGACGTTCATTACCCTCCAGGGCTATTCCCAGTGATACTATGGAGACTATGTAGTGCTGGGGATCAAATCATACTACCTCCCCAGCCAAGTTGTCTCCTATTTTCTGACTCTATAAATTATAGTCTCCACAAAGGAATGTTCATTCGTAAATATGTATTTATTCTGTTTATGCTCATGCGTTACTGGGAATCTCATAAGAACTAGAAGTATTCTTTGGGCAACTGTGAGAGCCATGGAAATGAACGCTGAGATAGCACACAGGCTGATTTCCTCCTTAGTGCTGGAGGAGAGGCTGTGCATTAGAAATGAAGGGTGCTTGGCCCAACAGGGTGTGAATTGTTGATTTTCACCTGTGGTATTATTTAAAGATGGAAAGTCCCAGATTTTATGAATTAGAATGGTGACAGATTACATTGTGTTTTATCTCTCTTTTTTTTTTTCTTTGGTGGGGGCAGGACATGGGCCATTCCCAGAGTGCTCAGGATTTACTCCTGGTTCTGCATTCAGGAATTACTCCTGATGGTTCTTAAGGGACCATATGGAATGCTGGAGATGGAACCCAGGTTGGCTGAGTGCAAGGCAAATGCCCTACCTTATATACTATCGCTATGACCTTGTGTTTTATCTTTTGTAGGACATAAGGCAAGAAGCGATCATCTAGTGGTGGTTGAGTTTCCCCAGGATCTTAGTGTAATTCTAAGAATTAGTCAAAGCTCTATGCTTCTCAAGGTAGCCACTGCTAATAGCACCTTCAGTTACCTTGTCTATATCAATTTTTCTAGTATTCCAAGCTTTCTGAAAAGACTTGTTAAGACTAACAGTCTGACCTGACTTGTACTCCAGTTTATTTCACTTTCTTTCAGGAATATTAAGCATTTTCTAGAATCAGTGGCAATAAGAGTGATAGCTATCTATGCAAGATGGTGGTGCCCAACAGAGTTACATTCTCAAAAGAGTAGAAGATAACAGCATTAAAGGCAATCCAGCCAACTGGGATAGAACAGGAGGACCTATTCTAAGAACACAAGAGCTAGGTCAGAATCATGGAAAAGGAAGAGATTAGAACTTCTAGGAAATGGATTGTGAGGACTTATGCCATCATAATTTGAACTTTGAAACTATGATCTTATCTTGTAGTCACTGGACAAGTTAATGAAATGGAATATTTTCTTTCCCTCTTTCCCTTTGCATTGTCAATGTTGCAATGATCAGGGGGTCACACACATGCCTGGCTGTGGTGCTCATATATGTATTGCAGTGTTCATCAGGCACTGAACATCAGAAGTGTTGCTTACACGCATTCTGGTTGTGGTACTCACCAGAAATCACTGTAGGGCTCACATAGGTATCTGCTAGGGGTCCCACTTCCTAACCACTCATCTTTTTCAGTTGTGGTACTCATCAGGGGTCCCAACCCTTTAGTTACGGTGCAACCAAAAATTGCTTATGCATCAGGGATCACAAAGAGCAGAGGTGCCAATACCAAGCCTGGAGCATATGGCGGCATCAGGACTTAAATTTACATGAACCATTCCCCCAGGTGCTAAAATGTATATTTGAATTACTCTGTATGCAAAGTCAGTCTCTAAAATAGTGTTCAATTATTCTCGCTTTATACTCGTGATGTTATATAGTCTTCTTCCAAGATAAATCAGGACTACAACAGTATGGTAAATGCTATAGTGATGACTTTTAAGAGTAGGTTGTTTGGGTCTCCTGGGTTACTTGCTTTGGAAAGTGCTTGACTACCTAGCTGACAAAGTGGAGACCTCTAAAAAAAAGCTGTGTCTGGCCAGACAAAGACTCATCAGAGTTATCAGTCCAATCCAGTCGCAGGACCACCCAAATTCTGGAGGGCTTGTGATGGGGAAAAGAATCCTACTATTCTTGCTATTGCTCATGTCTACCATGATGACAGAAGCTCTGGACCACGCTTTATTTGAATGAATAAATGAACAAAAAAGTAAATGAAAGAAATATGGAAGAAATTACTATGGCATTGCCAATTAAAGGAGAAGCTTGAAACAACCTAAGTGTTCAACTGTATTAGAGTGGTTGATTAAATTATGGTATTCATATAGAAAGTAATATTTTATTTGGTGTAGAAAATTAGATCAAATCTCTATTTATAGTTGTGGAAAGGTGTCCACAATGCTATTTTGACTTAAATTATGCTCTAAAATGTTTTAGGTGACCCTTCCAAACATGAAAGGGTCTGTTTACAAAATATTATGTAGAGCACGATTCTGTGTAAATCAAACAATATGCAATCTCATGCATTCACAAATGTGTGTTTGGTGAGATATTTGGAATCAAGGCTTCCGAAAATATGAACAATGCCTATCTGTGCCGGGAGAGGTTTATGTAATTTATTTCCTGCTTTTTCTGGAATAACAATTTTTTATATGTCTTCTCATTTTAATAGGATATCTTTTGTTTACAATTTTTATATATTTTATTTTCATAAAGTATTTCACAATAGTTCATTGCAGATAATATTCAAACACCAATCCTACCACCAAGTACCTTCCCACCACAATAAGAGGGAAGTGTGTAAATGCTGTTATATTTCATTCTGGAGCCATTTAAGCCCATATATAAGAGGATACAAGCAAGTATGTTAAAACCAAACAAATGTGTGATACTTTTGGTACTTAAGTGGGCTAGAGTATAAGGGGTCACGTGGCTGCGAATGCGGCTGCGTACTTCAGAACATTTTATGTCACTCTCTTCCAGGAGCTTTAGTTTATAGTCTCAGGATCTTGGCCATTGATAAGATTACATGGGACCGGGGGCAGTTTGTGGGTATGACTGCCAAGCTACTGTAAAACTGGGGAGCTGGGGGAAGGAGGAGGCCCAGTCCTGATCTGAGCAGGCTTAGTGATCTCAGTCACGGGTCCTGCATTCCGGGGTTTTTCGCCAGTTCCCACTTGGGTGAGGCTCATCTGAGCATGTGGAAGGTGGCCTTGAGCATGGCAGTGGTTGCATTCTGGAAATTTTCGGCTGCCGGAGTTCTGCTTGGGGCAGGGAGGGAAACTCAACCTGCCCCCCTCCAAGGTACCCAGGTGAAGACAGCCTGGCGCGGGGTCAGTAAAATATTTTTTAATGAACACTTTACAATTATGTGATCAGAAAAAGTTTTCTTAGAAAAATCTATTGCCAGGGGCTGGAGCAATAGTACAGTGAGTAAGCATTTGCTTTGTATGTGACCTACCCAAGTTTGATCCCAGGCTTCCATTTGGTCCCTTGAGTACTGTTATGAATAACCCCTGAGCCTCTCTGGGTGTGGCCCCCCAAAAAAAAAATTGAAAATAATCTAAATAAGCCTGGCAAGCTCCCCATGATGTGTTCGATATGCCAGACACAGTAACAACAAAGTCTCCAATGGAGACGTTACTGGGCCCGCTCGAGCAAATCGATGAACAACAGGAGGGCCTTTACCTTTTTTACTTCGGATTTGCTATTTTGACTTAAATTATGCTCTAAAATGTTTAAAATCTAAAGTGGTTTAAGCTTCCCACCCCAGCAAGGTCAAGAGTTTCCACGATGAGCCGCTCTCCGGCATGGCCATGGCCCCAGAGGCACATGGACCTAATTTGGAGCCCAGCAGCTTTCAGCAGAAACGTGAATGGACTATGCATTGAACTATGGCGCCGTGCTCCCCAGGGAGGGAAAGGGTATCTGTCACTTCCACCTTTACCCCTCCTCCCTCTCCACCCCTCCCCCAGGAGCACGGTGGCCACTGAGGCCGAGAGTTGCCCCCCATGAGCGGCTCTCCGGCATGGCCATGGCCCCAGAGGCACACAAACCAATCTCTTAACTATATGGCTTTTGGCAGAAATCCCTTCAGACTTAATTAGTAAAATATCAGAAGTCCAAAATCGCACGGCTGTGACATCGTATGGTCTTCATAACCAGCAATAGAAAACAAATTATTTCACGATGCCTTTTCAGCAGGTCTGATTGTTGGGGGAAAATTCCAAATAATAATGGTGCATCTTTTGTCGAAATGATGAATGTGATCAAAGTAGAGAGAGAGTTAAGTGGAAATCGTCTGCCTCACAAGCATTGGGAGAGGTGGGATGGGGGTATATTGGGGTTCTTGGTGGTGGAAAATATGCAACGGTGAAGGGATGGGTGTTTGATTATTCTATGACTGAGACTTAAACCTGAAAGCTTTGTAACTCTTCTCATGGTGATTCAATAAATAAATTAATTTTAAGAAATTTTAAAAATAAAGTGATGTTTAAAATATTCATTAGACATTTTGCACCTTAGAAAATCTTTAATGCTCCATTTTCATTGATTAAATGTTTAAAAAGTTAAGTACATCAAGCAGAGTCTCTTTATGCTAGCCACTAAGTACTCTAATAAAAACACTCAGCTCCATTTACTAATTTTAACATTCCATTTATGGGTTTTCTTGCTAACAAAAATTAAGTGGTCTTTTTTGTTTGTTTTAACCACAACTATTAGGGGTAGGGATGTAGCTTAAATGGCAGAGCCCTTGCTTTAAACATATGAAGCCCTAGATTCAGTGTCTGGTGCTGCATACTCACCCCTTAATACCTCAGGGTGTGGCCCCATTGGGCGTGGCATGGGACAAGAACAACAAAGAAATCAGGGGGCTCAGGAGCAGGTACAGAGGGTGGAGGGTTTGCTTTTCACTTTGCCTGCTTGGGTTTGAGCCTCTAAACCCCATATGGTTCCCTAAAAACCTCCATAAGTGATCCCTGAGTGCAAAGCCAAGAGAAAGGCCTGAGCACAGCTGGCCGTGGGCACTGCCTCCCCAAATCACAGTTATCTCCACAAACAAGATGATGTGAATTTTAATGATACTAATTTTTGCTGGGATGGAAATCATTTTAAAACATCCAAAGGAAAAATACTGGTCAAAGTCTAGCATCTTATTTATTTAGAATTGGGGGCCGCATCCAGTTGTCCTCAAGTCTTTATCCTGCCTCTGTGTTTAGGGGTCACTCCTGGTGATGTTAAGGCAACCTACTGGTGCTGGGGATTGAACCAGTCTGGGCAGTGTGTGTAAGGCAAAGCACCTTAACTGCTGTACTATCTCTTGGGACCCCCAAGTCTGGAATTCTAGCACATTTATTTCAATGACTCTTCTTCACAGCTTGATTATGAAACTATATGAACTGCAAACTGCATTTTCTTAAGTTATTTAGTCACTAAAATGCTTATGCTATTGACTGTATATGCCATCTCTAAATACATAGCTTTGGGTCTAGAGTAGTAGGTCTGATGAAGTCAAGTGAATTGGTTGAATTTCAATTTTTGGAATATTGGGTACTAAGCCATACTTTCAGTCAGAGTTGAAAAATCACTGTTTGACTTGAAAAACTATTTCAAATCTACTCAATGAAATAAAAATTGCTTATATAATATTTGATAAAGGAACCTAAGAATTCTGTCACACCTGTTACATATTCAACAGCAAAAATGGTCTTATTTTCTTTTGTTCACTAACACCAGGAAGAGGAAGAATTAAAAAAGGAGGAAGTAGAAGATCTTGAAACTGATATAAATTTACAGGAAGAAAAGGTAAAGTAAACAGAAGCAGAACAATTCTTAAAAATGTATACAGTAATACAGGCTATAGGCATGAGATAAAAACTATGCAATATGAAAAGCAACGAATTATAAACAACATTATAATTTTGTATCTCACGTGATTCAATACATTTATTTAAAAAGAAAAAAAAAACTGAAAACAAGTAGATCCTAAAAGGAAACTACTTTTTGGTAGGGAGAGGGACCAACAGATACAATTAGTGGGGGAGGGGATTGAGCCACACCTAGAAGTGCTCAGGGACTATTCTCTTTCTGTGTACAGAAGTGACCCTGAAAACGCTTGGGGCATAATGTGGTGCTAGGTATTTGAACCAGATTTAGCAGGATGTAAGGCAAACATCTCTACCCTGTAAATGCTCTTTTTAGCCCCCTGGGATATTAACTTTTAGATTTTCTTCTCCTTCAATATTTATATCTATTTATTCACCAGATTCTGATGATGGTTAGATTTATCCTTCTTTATAGGCAAGTAGTTTAGTATTCTATTGTGCAGATGTACCACAGTATTTTTCTTTTCCTTCTTGTTTGTTTTAGTGGGGGAGGGAGGAGGAAAACGACCATACACACTTAGTGCTCAGGGCTTACACCTAACTCTGCACTCAAGAAGAACTCCTGGCAGGACTCGGGAGACCATAGAAGATGCTGGGGATCAAACCCAGGACTGGCACATGCAAGGCAAGCCCCTAACCCACTGTACAATCTCCAATCTCTCCTGCCCCACAGTTTCTTTTCTTTTTCTATTTTTTTTTAAGCTTTTGGGTCACCCTATGCAATGCTCAGGGGTTCCTTCTGAGCTATGCACCCAGGAATCACTCCTGACAGTGCTCTAGGGACCATATGGGATGCTGGGGATCAAACCCTGGTTGGCAGCATGCAAGGCAAACACTCTACCTGCTGTGCTATCACTCTGGCCCCTTTTCTTTCTTTTTCTTTTTCAGTAACTTTTAGAGTAAGACCCCCATTATTTACGAAGTTATTCATAGTTGAGTTTCAGCCCCAACACTGTGGGAAGTGACCCTGAGCACTGAATCAAGAGTAACCCCTGAACAACAGCACCACTGGGTATGGTACAAAATCCACAACAAGTACACATACAAATAAAAGAAAATGAAACAAACAAACAAACAAACAAACAAACAAAATAGAAGTATGACATATACAGTACTTTGCGAGCTAATTCCTATCTGCTACTCTAATTTTTCTCACCAAACTCTTTAAATATATTACATCCCAGTCTTGCTGAATTTATTGCTGTTTTTTTAAAAAAAGCCAGGACCTCTCCTTACTGGCTCTGCTGTCAAGCCATTCTACCATCCTGAAATGACTGCTTCTATCCACTTTGTCCCTGTAACTGCAACCTCCTACTTATCACTGAAGACTCAATTTGCAGCTTTTTTTCTGAAGACTTTTGGACACAATTAGAGTTCCCTATTTTATTCTATAGAATCTGGAGCATGCTGGTAGTTTTTATTGCTACATATCAAATTATCCCCAAATGTAGAAATTAATAAAATAACAAACACTTATTATCTCCATACTTTCCGTAGACCAGGACTATGTGAGTCACTCCACTGAGAAATTCTGCTTAGGGCATCTTACGAGATTGGGTCCAATTTAGCTACCTTCTTTTTTTGGAAGGGGGGGTCGTTTCCAAGGGGGCTAATAAGATCTGCATACAAAGGAAAGCACCTTAACCATCTTATCCTATGGTCTCTCCAGCCTCCAGCCCCTTCAATTTTGTTGTTGTCACAGATGATGGTATACAGGAACTACTCCCAGCTTTGTATTTGGGGGAACCAAATGCTAACCTTCTGGGATTGAACCTAGATCTTCTGCATACAAAGCATGTGCTCCAATCCATTGAACTATCTCTCCAGGGCCTCTTAGCAACACTCTTCTGAAGGTTTGAGTGGGGTAGGAAGACTCACCTCCTGTAGCCTGCTCATACGGCTATCAATACAGTGCTCACCACAGCTCCTTCCCTTGTGGTTTCTCCAGAGCTACTCAAGAAAAGTGTCAACAGGAGGTGACTGCTTCTCTTCTTTCTCCCCAACTTCAGTCTAACATATTCTTAAAATACTAGATTAACATAATAATTATGATGTTGATGCAACACCAGGGCATATTTTCACAGTCTGTGCATTTCAGTAAGCACTGCTTGGAGAATGAAACCTCACTACAATTTCAAAAAATAAGACTCTGACTTTCCATTCATCCATTCAACAAATACTTATTGTGCCCCCAATTATGTGCCAGGCTCTCCTTTGAAGACTAAAAGTATTATAGGATGTACTTTAATTCCCTTCCTCTCAGTTATATATTCCAGGGGTAGGATGCTGCACTTGGACTACCCAAGTTCAATTCCTACCATCTGATATGATCCCCTGAGCATCACCAGGAGTAATTCCTGAGTGAAAAGCCAGGAATAAGTCCTGACTATCTCATGTTGTGACCCAAAAAAAGCCTAAAGCAAACAAACAAAAATAAAACCCAGTCACATATTCTAGTTTTATTGGAATATAAAGTTTTATTGAAATACAAGTTTGTCTCTTTATGAGACAAATAATAAAAATAAGTATATATACTATATATATACAGCGATAAATTACTAAGAAGAAAAATAAAGCATTGTCTTCAGATACTTATTAAGATAATAATTTAGGGTCAGAGTGATAGTACAGCAATAACACAGGGCTTGTAAGCCCTGAGCACGGTTGGGTGTTACCAAAAAGCAAAAAATAAGTAATAGTAATTTGAGTAATTCCCTGAATGGAGTTCCCTGTTACCCCGAGGATAGATGGAGAGAGAAAATAACAACAAATATAATAGATATGCTTCATGTATTTGATTAGAATGCAGAACATAAGTGGAGGAGGCTAAGTTTTATAGAAAGGTTTTATAGATTAGTTTAAAAATTTCCCTTGGTCTGGAGCAATATCACAGTGGGTAAGGCATTTGCCTTTCACGCGGCCAACCCGGGTTCAATTCCCATCATCCCATATGGTCCCCTAAGCACTACCAGTAGTAATTCCTGAGTGCAGAGCCAAGAGTAACCCCTGTGTATTGCCAGGTGTGACCCAAAAAGCAATAAATAAATAAATAAACAAATAAAAATTTCCCTTTTCTTATAAATAAGATGGAAATCTGCAGTCCTTTTAGAAAGATATGTGGGCTACTAGCTTGAAAATTGATCATCACAAAATCACAATCACAAATCATCCTGTTATTCGTCGATTGCCTCGAGCAGGCCCCAGTAACGTCTCCTTCATCCTAGCCCTGAGGTTATATTCAAGGCTCTTTAGGAGAATGAGAGCCATCATTGTTACTGGTATTTGGCATATTGGGTACACCACGGGGAGTTTGCCAGACTCTGCCGTGTGGGCAGGCTACATTCGGTAGCCTGTCAGTTTGTCAAAGTAGAAATGAGATGTCATAATAAGATGTCGCGCAGCCGCCAATGCGGCCACGCGGTTCCAGAAGCTGGTTTTTATAGTCTCAGAGTCTTGGCCGCTGATGGGATTACACGGCGCCAGGGGGCCAGTTGGTGGGTGTGACCCCCGCCTACTGGAATTTGGAGGATCTGGGTGGAGGATGCTTGACTCCAATCCAAGTAGGCTTGGAAGTCTCGGCCCCGGAACCCACATGGCTTTGTCCCTCTGCCGGTACCTTCAGGTGTGCGGAGAGTGGTCTCAGCATGGTGGTAGCTGGTTGATCATGGGCGACCAAAAAGATAGTACAGTGAGTAGGGCACTTGCCTTACACTCAGCAGACCTGGGTTCAATCGCCAGCATCCATCATATGGTCCCCAGGACCCATTAGGAGTAATTCCTGAATGCAGAACCAGGAGTAACCCCTGAGCATTCCCGGATGTGACCCAAATACAAAAACAAAAAGAGAAAAGAAAATTGATCAGAAGGGAACAAGGGGAGAGAGAATCAGAAAGACATGTTAGGAGCCTACTGCAAAGATCCATGTGAGACAGAGAGAGGGAGTAGAGGTGGGGGGCAGGTGAGAGGAGGGGAAGGTGTGGGAAGAAAAGATCTATCTGGAAAATTCATAAGGACTAGAGAGACAGTACAATTGATGGGGCGCTTGCTTTGCAAGTGATTCCTGCCACCATGTACGCCCCCCAAAACCTGGCAGGAGAAATCCCAGAGCACAGAGAAGGAGGAAGCCCTAAGCATTGAAGAACCGTGCCCTTAACACACACACAAAAGAAAAGAAAACAACAACAAAAATGTTAGGTTGAGTTCAAAGGGAGTAAGAGAGTGAGAGGATTTAACAACTAAGATTTTTGACCTACAGCCAGCTGACTGGGTTGCTATTTGGTACTGTCTTATAAATAAAGAATTAGAGTCTTAAGGGGGTTAAGCTACTCCTCCGAAATCGACTGATTGGTTGTCTGTTTCAGTTTCATCTGAAAAGACTGAGTGATACTTCCTCTTTCCCCCATCTCCTCAAGAAAACAACTTTTGGGGCCAGGAGGAGAGACAATACTGGCACTTGACTTGGTGCCACAGAGGCTGGTAAGATCCCCCAGCACTGCAAACTGTCCCCTGAGCAAAGTCAGCAACAGACTCAGAGCACAGAGGCAGGAATAGCCCCTAAGCGTGTCCTGATACCAGACCCTCCCACTCCAAATCACTTTCTTTAATGAAAAGATCACATGGATGTCCCGGCAAGGATGTGGAATTTTCCCATTTCTATGTGTTTCCTCTCAGGGCAGCCAACTAAGGACAGGGCAGGACAGGCTGCCTGAGGAATAGCGCACTGAGACTAAAACCCTAATTTAATATCGCTATGTCTCTATTTCTTATTATGTCTGTCTGTCTCTGTCTCTCTTTCTCTCTCCTCTCTTCATATATTTTTGTTCTGTTTTGGGGTCACTTCTGGTGGTGTTTAAGGGTTTCTCTTGTCTCTGCATTCAGGGATAATTCCTAGTGGGGTGGGGGTACCATACTAGGGTACTGGGCAGATCAAATCCTGATCAATTACATGCAAAGCAAGTACTTTACTGATTACACTATCTCTTCAACCACTCTTCTTTAATATTTATATGCTTTATATGCTCCCGGAAGAGAACAGCGCAGAGCCTCCTGCCCCCACGTGTGGCTGTCCTCGCCGGGGCCCCTTGGAGGGGAGCGGGTTGAGTTTTCCTCCCCGCCCTGACCAGGGCTCCGGCAGTCGAAGACCTCCAGAACCAGCCACCACCATGCTGAGATCACTCTCCACACGCATGAAGGTACCGGCAGAGGAACAAAGGCATGCGGGTCCCGGGGCTGAGATCTCCAAGCCTGCTCGGATCGGGGCTAAGCATCTTCCACCCAGATCCTCCAAATTCCAGTAGGCAGGGGTCACACCCACCAACTGGCCCCCTGGTGCCGTGTAATCCCATCAACCGCCAAGACCCAGAGACTATAAAACCCAGCTCCAGGAAGAGACATCTTATCTCATTCTTACTTTGGACAACCTGGCAGGCTACCGAATGTAACCTGCCCACACAGCAGAGTCTGCCAAACTCCCCGTGGCATACCCAATATGCCAAATACCAGTAACAATGATGGGTCTCATTCTCCTAACCCTGGAAGAGCCTTGAATATGGCACTTTTTTAAAAATCTCAGGGCTAGGACGAAGGAGACGTTACTGGTGCCTGCTCGAGGAAATCGACGAACAACAGGATGATGATCGTGACTCTTTTTCCTTTCTCATATGTCCTAAATAAATTATTTTATTTCAAAATAGGAAGAAAAATAATGAGGGAATAAAAGAAAGAAAGGAAGGGAAAGGGGAACTTGCAGGTTAAGTGGTAAACCAAAGTTTGAACCACATCTGTGGTCTGAAGAAGATTTAATTCAAAGGTTAAGCAAATGAGAATCAGGAATAAGGAAATAGCTTCCTTGACACCAGTGGTGTAATTTGTGTTAATTAAACCATATCCTCGGAGAGCCCGGCAAGCTACCAAGAGTATTCGATATGCCAGACACAGTAACAACAAAGTCTCCAATGGAGACGTTACTGGGCCCACTCGAGCAAATCGACGATCAACGGGAGGGCCTTTACCTTTACCTAAACCATATCCAATGTGAGTCAACAATGGTACACACCAACATCAATGTGTTAACTCAGACTAAGAGTAAATCACCCAGGCTTTTACTCGCTGACCCTTTTTCCACTATATGGAACATGCTTGAAGTCTGCATGAAAAAAGAATAATATAGAAGGGGTTACAGACTAGGGTGGAATCAGCCTGCATTCAAAAAGTCCAGGAAAGTTTCTTAGAGAAATTTGTCATTTTTTTTTTTCTAGGTAGCAAACTCATCTTACACAGGCTGGAATGCAGCCTTCCAGCACAAGATAACTCTACTGGAGAGATAGTGCAATGAGTTTCAGCCATGCACTGCAAGCAGGGTCCTGGTTTTGATCCCTGACACCACAGGGTACCCTGCCAGGAGCAACCCTTGAGCACTGAGTCAGTAGTCCCTGAGTACTGCCAGCTGTGTCCCCAAATCAAAGAAAAACAAATCAAAAAAAATACCTGACAAAATGACTGATTGTCACCACAGGAGTTTCATAAACCAGATCTTATCTCACTCTGCTGAAATTTCTGAACTGAAAATCCTGGGTGATTCCCTGCTGATAGGGACAAGTTGAGACTTTTGAGTCTTGAGTTCAGTTTCTTCCCTCTCCGTCCCATGCCTGCATTTCCAGTCCTACACCATATCAGTATCCGATTTCACGTAGATTTTCAGTGCAGGTCACTCACATCTACAGATAAGAGTATTTTTGTGAGTATGTTTGTGAGTCTCTGCTCTAGTCTGTCTTTTGATGGAATGCCCTTTTATAAGTGTATGTATTCAAATATCATACCTTTTTTTTGGCCAATTTTAGTTTCTTCATTATTCATCCACTCATTTACATACTCAGATATTCATTGCACATCAAGACACCAAAAGTAATAAATTAAACAGACTAAAATTTCTTACTACATGAAACAGCCTACCACTTCGAGAGGGACAGAGGAATCGAACCTGGGCCGGCCGCGAGCAAGGCAAATGCCCTACCCGCTGTGCTATCACTCCAGCCCATTATAAACAAGAGGAATAAAAGTATTTTAAAATTTCAGATGGTACCTGTGGGGTGAGTGCATCAGCAGCCTGATGGCGCCTTCAGACTTCCAGATACTCCAAAATTGCTGCTGTGCCTTCGGCGAGACCCTAAAAACTTGAGGCCAAGTTTACCAAGAAAGTAAACGGCCAAAAGTTAGGTTTCTGGGAGACACACCCACAAACCACCTCCGGCTCAGCTATATAATTGGAGGCATGGCCTCTCTGGTTCCTGATTGAACTGCTTAATGGCCATGATCCCAGAGACTCAGAAACAAATCGCGAAACCCAGCGGCTTTTGGCAGAAATGCGTCCAGACCCCACAGTAGGTTACTGTCGCCGGGCCACCCCAGGGGGGATAGGGTGTTGTCCCTCCGTCTGCTCCCCCTTGGTGGCTTTGGTGGCCATCATCCTCCAGAGGCCACTGGACAGTCAGGTCTGGGCCCACAGTGACGAAACTTGTTAGGCCTCACAGGATGGGGGTGGAACCGGTCCTGGTCTCCCCATCCCAATGAGACCCCAAGTCATCGCCCACGAATGGCCTCTCTGGCTCCTGATCAAGCTGCTCAACGGCCATGATCCCAGAGACTCAGGAGCAAATCTCGAAACCCAGTGGCTTTTGGCAAAAATCCCTCCAGATTTAAGTGTTAAAATTTTGGAATTTCAAAATCACATGGCCCTACTGCAGCCACGCGACATCATATGTTATTCATAACCAGCAATAGAACACAAATTGTCTACTGTTGCCTTTTCAGCAGGTCTGAGTGTTGGGGTAAAATTTCAAATAATAATGGTGGGTCTGGTGTCGAAATATTGAATGTGATCAAAGTAGAGAGAGAGTAATGTGGAAATCATCTGCCCCATAGGTAGGGGGAGGATGTAGGATGGGGGTAAACTGAGGGTTTTGGTGGTGGAGAATGGGCACTGGTGAAGGTACGGGTGTTTCATTGTATGACCGAGACTTAGACCCGAAAGCTTTGTAACTGCTCTCACGGTGATTCAATAAATAAAATTATAAAAAATGAAAAAAATTCAGATGATGGAAAATGCCATGAAGAAGAAAACACTGTTGGGAGTGGGCTGAGGCACTTGCAATTTTATTATTGTGGTCACTATGGGACATTCTGATGTTTCAACAGGTTGGGACCTCCTCTGGATTCTCTTGTAAATCTTGTCAGATTAGCATGCTGACCACCCTGGTTCTTCTTTGTTACAGCTCTTTCATAGCATTTTTCAGGCTGAAGCAGCTTTAGGACCGAAATGTTTGTGTCCTGGACGACCACCTTGATTGCTGTATCTCTTCTTCTTCTTACCACCCTTCTCGTTGTCACTCACTGCTCTCTGCTTTTCCTGTCTTCTCTTACTCACCAAGCCAGGGATGTGGGGAACTCTGGAATGGAATGCCAACGTGTACTTTCTGACCCTCTCGCTCTATTACATAACCCCTACTTTGAATCAAAATCTTGCCCAAGTGCAGTCCTTCAACCAGTAGCCTTGGCACCACCAAGAAACTTGTTAAAGCTCCACATCACAGGACCCATCCTGCTCCACTGAATTAGAATATGCATTTTTAATAAGGTCCCTGAAGGATTGTGTGCACATTCAAGCTGTACAGTTAAGTCTTCCTTAACCAATGGTTGTACAAGTGTCCCTCAGGAGCCTCATCACCTCAAATAAACATCAAGGGTGTTTGATTTCTAAACAAACTTTCTGGACAAGTTTCCCCAGCCACCCTCTCCAAATGAAGAGTTTCCTACACTCTAAATTCTACACAGATGATCTGAAGCTGTGACCTTTCTGAATGTGCACTTTTGTTTCTTTTTTTTTTCTTTTTGGGTCACACCTGGCAATGCACAGGGGTTATTCCTGGCTCTGCACTCAGGAATCACCCCTGACAGTGCTCAGGGGATCATATGGGATGCTGGGAATCGAACCCGGGTTGGCCGCGTGCAAGGCAAACACCCTACCCACTGTGCTGTCGCTCCAGCCCCACTTTTGTTTCTTAAGGTACAATCGTTCAGTCATCTGCACCTGAGCAATTCACAGAGTCTGACATAGGTGCAGATTCTGGCTGCTATCTTGCACTTAACTAAGATCACGGCCAGAAAGGATCATGCAGTAGCAGGGATCAAATAAAGTCCCAGCAGAGGTCAGTGAGGACAGGCACTAAGGCCTCGTGTCCTTCCTGGCAGTACTGTGGTCTACTGGGCAACACTCATTGGTACTTGAGCTGAATATGACTGTTTAGGGAAAAGATCCCGGAAATCACCTTTTCAAGTAGTGTCTGATACAAAAACAAATTTGCTACAAAAGCAAATGTAGTTTCTGACTTTTGTGTATGGGGTGGGAGGAAATAGGAGCTTTAGGCTACATCTAGCGGCGCCCAGAGGCTAATCCTGGCTCTCTGCTCAAGAGTTAGCCATAAGCTATATATACACCTTAACTCCTATACTGTTTACTATTTCTCTGGACCCTAGTTTATGATTTTCATAGCTCTTCCTTTACTCGGTATTGAATCTTTTTTCGTTTTATTTTTTGTTTTTGTCTTGTTTGAGGGTCCCACCCAAGGTTGTTGTTCAGGGGCTACTCTTGATGTTTTTTTTTTTTAATTAACTTATTTTTTTACATTGAAATAGTGAGATATACAGTTACAAAGTTGTTCATGATCAGGTTTCAGTCATATAATGTTTCAACACGCTTCCCTTCATCAGCATACATTTCCCAGCACCAATGTCCGTAGTTTCCAGTGTGTCCCTCCTTCCCCCCTACCCTCTATGGCAGGCACTTTTGGTTTTGTGCTTCGGTAATCCTCCCAGCAGTGCTCAGGGGTCCATGCAGTAGCAGGGATCAAACCCTGGACTCCTGCATACAAACAAGTACTATAGCCGTTGAATTATTTCTTCCGTCCTCTTTCAGTTTTGATCCTGCACCTGCATCCATACCAAAAGTGATTAGCAACTTCCTTATGACCCCATTGTTAGCGCTAATTTTTGCAAAAAGCTCTTACCAAATAGTATTGTAGCATCTGTAGTCAAATATATGTAAATAGACATCTTTTTTTAGTTATCTACCAGTAAGATGCAAGTGAAATGTAAATGATCCTTCCTTCCTTCCTTCCTTCTTTCCTTCCTTCCTTCCTTCCTTCCATTCTATTTTTGGTGAAGCAAGAAGTTTTTATTAAAACTTATGTAGAAAGATGTGAAGAAAGAGAAAGAGGGAAAAGTACATATTCGAGAGAAACTCAGGCTCCTATAGAGTGGAAATAGGCATAGAAACAATAGGCAAAGACAGGCAAGTGAGATATAGGTTTTCTTTTCTTTTCTTTTTTTTAATTTTATTGAATCACTGTGTGATAGTTACAAGCTTTCATGTTTGGGTTACAATCACCCAGTGATCAAACACCCATCCCTCCACCAGTGCACATTCCCCACCACCAATATCCCCCATATACCCTCCCTTTCCCACCCTCCCCCTGTTTCTGTGGCAGACAATATTCCCCATACTCTCTCTCTGCTTTAGGAGACACAGGTTTTCAAGAGAAAAAAGGGCTTAAAGAACAAACTGAAATGTAATATTTCTGATGAATAATATAACACTTCTGTTTCTCAGAACAGTGTTCAGAGAAAATGTTCTTCCTAAGTGTGATACTTTTTAAAAAGTCACTGTGAAGGCCAAAGCCATAGTACAGCACCTAGAGCGCTTACCTTACATGAGGTCAACCCAGGATCTATCCCCACAACTCCGTATGATCCCCCCAAGTTCACCAGGAGCGATCTGAGTGCAGAGCCAGGAGTAAGCCCTGAGCACCACTGATGGTGGCCCCCCCCCAAACAATAAATAAACAAAAATTAAAAATCTCTATGCTCCTTACCACCACTATCTTGTGTCAGGCCATCTAGTTTCCTATTGGAAAAGTGTCTGGAAAGAGTCAGGAGGGAGTGACAGATCTATTAGCCAGCAGTTGTACGGTAAAGCTAAACACGACTCTAGCATATCCTTCCTTGCGCTAAAATAGGCCCTTGGTGCCTGCAGTGTGCTACCCTTGCTTGGCCTCCATCTAGGGCCTCCTAACACTGACCTGAAACGTGAACCAAACGGGGGACAGAACAGGAGCCTCTCGTAGGTCATTGTGAAATTAGATTACATAGTTTGAATCCACATTAGCAGGTATTACACGGTAAAATAATTAAATGACATCGCTTGTAAATTAAATTTAAACTGTCTGAATTTTAATGAAGAGGGATCTAGAGAGGGAGAGCAAAATGTATTTCAGACTTCTGCATCTACCCCCTACTGTGTTCTTTTAAATTAAAAAAAAAAAAGAAAAGAAATGTCGAACATCAGAAACAAGTCTCTTTTCGCTCTCAAAGGGGTTTCAGACTTCAAGGGCATTCTTTAATGAGTCTATATTTAAGTACCCTTTTCTGAACCCTCAGCAAGATCTAATCTGGTCCTTTTAAAGCCCCTTTAGTGCTTCCTTTTCTTATTTTCCAGATCTCTTATGCTTTCTTGGTTTGTGGTTCAATCTGAGTTTCTCCTCAGCTGCAATTCCTTAGCTATAAATTTCCTCAGGCCAAAACTGTGTATTCTTCTCTTTGAACCTATCGATAAATATTTATTGCCTTCTCTGTGCTCAGCAAAGGGAGGCATGCAAAAGCATAAATTATAAGGAACAGTTTTCTTGGAGGAAATAAAATCTTAGCTATATAAAATGGTAGCAATTTCTGCAAGGGAAAACTAGAAGTATTTGATAGAGACTTGAGTTTTGTTCCCATAAACTTCTGTCCTGGGAAGTCCAAAACCAGAACCACCGAAAAAGATAAGTACGGATACTTAGACCCTAAACACTAAGTACTGTTAGCCTCCATTCTGCAGTAAACATCTCAGAGCTCTAGAAAAAAAGAAATGTCTTCAGTAAAGCTGCTGGTCTCCAAGTGAAAATGAGGGCAGAGAACACTTCTGTCATAATAAACAGAGCCAAAACTCTTGGTTTAATTTTCCTGAATCTAATTTTTTTTCTTGGAGTGGGGTGCCACACCTAAGGGTGCTCCAGGCATATTCTTGGCTTTGCACTCAAAGATCACTCCTGGCAGGACTCAGGGGACCAAGCAAGTGCCCAACCCTCTGTACTTTCTCTCCAGTCCCTGAATCCATAATTTCAAGAACTTGTGTGTACTTCACAATGGGAGGATGCTGAAGATTGATCATTAACATTAGCCCAGCAATGTCAAATTTAGATAGATGTTATACATGTTATAAATCAATTAATAGAGTTATATGAGTTGTGGGGAATCACAGCTTTTTGCCCTCCAGTGAACTTCTGATAACTCAATCTCAATTTTACTTTAAGACATCTCTCTCTCTTTTTTTTTTTACGTAGGAGTACTGCTATTTATTCAGCCACTGATTAGCTGATTGAATTGTGCATGAATTCCACCTTACTTTTTTTTTTCTAAGACATCTCTTATCCCATTCTGAGTTCACATAATTCAGATAAGTTCTCTGTATTCTGAGAATGAGACTGTGACGCAGATCTGATTAACCAGCACCTAGAATTCTGTTTACCACTGATAAATTCTATTTACCAATTCTAATTGGTTAATGTTGCATAACCAATTCAAGATTAAATGGCTGAATTCTAAGACTAAAATTTTGAAATTGAAATTGAAGTTTTCTGGGACCATTTTCTCACTGGACTTAAACTTAGGAGCTGTAAGATGGAGCTTTGAGGTACTGTGGAGAAGGTAGTGAGAAATCACTTAGATAGTGCTCAGGATTAAAGCTTAGGACTACAAAGATAGTACAAAGGTTAGAGTATTTGCCTTGCATGTGAGTGACCTTGTTTTGATCTAGAAATCACATACGATCCCCAGGGTCCGAACTACCTGCCACCCAAATTTTTTTTCTTTTTTGGCTAAAAGAAGCTAAAAATCATAGAAAAATAGGGCAGTCCAGGGAAGGATTAATGAGTAAAATAGAGCTGGAATCAATTAGAAAGAGAAAAGGAGAAAAATAACTTATAAAGCCATGACTAAACTGAGTAAAGGATTAGTCCTATTGCTACCAATAGAGCAGAAATGAGCACCTTGGGTGAAAAGAGCATTGGGGAGAAGAGACTTATTAGGAAATTCTTCATGGGAAGGCTCGATAAGATAGGATGAGGTTATGGGGAGTCATAAAGAAAGGTGAGGGAATTTGGTTTGGGTTTGGGTTTGGAGGGTCACATCCAGTAATTCTCTCTCTCTCTCTCTCTCTCTCTCTCTCTCTCTCTCTCTCTCTCTCTCTCCCCAGTGCCAAGAAGGAATCTTTTTGAAATACAAACAATTTGTGTTGTACTTAGATTAAAATCCAAATCATGTTTCCAAAGTCCCTATAATAATACACTGACACTTCATTTCCCTAGAACTCATCTCTTGCCACTCTCCTGAGCATCACCCTTTGACTACATTGTTCTCCAAGTCTGTAAAATATGCTATCCACATGCTGAAAGTAGACTATAGACAAAACATGATTGCCACTCGATGCCTCTTTTGCAAACCACTACACCCAAAAGGAGAGAGAGAACAAAAGGGAATGCCCTGCCACAGAGGCAGGGTGGGATGGGGGGATGGGGGAGGATGGGGGGTGGGAGGGATACTGGGACCCGTGGTGGTGGAATATGGGCACTGGTTGAGGGATGAGTATTTGATCATTGTATAACTGAAATCCAGGCACAAAAATTTGTAAGTCTACAACTGTATCTCATGGTGTTTCACTAATAAAAATTTTAAAAAATAAACAAAATAAAATATGCTATCCAGGGGTGAGAGAGGTAATACAGGAGGTAAAGCACTTGACATACATGTAGCTGACTCTGGTTCAATGCAGAACACCACATGTGCTCCCCATGCATTCACTGCCAGAAGTAATTTCTGAGCATAAAGCCAGGAGTAAGCCCTGAGAACTACTACTGGATGTGGCCCAAAAGCTAAAATATAAAAACAAAAAAAAATACTATTTAGTATAGTTTCACCATATGGTTGTGGAGATAGCTCAAAGTGGAGTGTATCCGAGTGTGTCCCCTCCAAAATAAATAAAGTTTTACAATAACAAAAATTAACCTTACTCTTGGGCTGGAACGATAGCACAGCGGTAGGGCGTTTTCCTGGCACGCAGCCAACATGGCTGACCTGAGTTCGATTCCTCCGCCCCTCTCGGAGAGCCCGACAAGCTACCAAGAGTATCTCGCCCGCACGGCAGGGCCTGGCAAGCTCCCCATTGAGGTATTTGATATGCCAAACACAGTAACAACAAAGTCTCCAATGGAGACATTACTAGGCCCACTCGAGCAAATCGATGAACAACGGGAGGACAGTGACAGTGACAGTGACTTTGGTATCCACAAGATTGAGTACTTGAAATATGGTCATGTATACAGGGCTAGGGATATAGCTCAATAATAGAGAACTAACCTTGCACATGTGAAGGCCTGGATTGGATCCTCAGCCCTCATAAACAAATAAACAAAAAAAAAAGTGAAATGGGTCTAGTACAACTAATTAAATAAAATTTTTGTCATTAATTTATGTTTACCGGCAGTCTCCTGCCCCCGCGCCTGGCTGTTCCTCGCCGTGGCCCCTTGGAGGGAGCGGGTTGAGCTTTCCTCCCCGCCCCGACCAGGTCTCCGGCAGCCGACGACCTCCAGGACCAGCCACCACCATGCTGAGACCACTCTCCGCACACCTGAAGGTACCGGCAGAGGGACAAAGCCACGTGGGTTCCGGGGCTGAGATCTCCAAGCCTACTCGGATTGGAGTCGAGCATCCTCCACCCAGATCCTCCAAATTCCAGTAGGCGGGGGTCACACCCACCAACTGGCCCCCTGGCGCCGTGTAATCCCATCAGCGGCCAAGACTCAGAGACTATAAAAACCAGAGCCCGGAACCGCGCGGTCATATTCGTGGCCGCGTGACATTTTATTATGACATCTCATTCCTACTTTGACAAACTGGCAGACTCCCGAATGTAACCTGCCCACACGGCAGAGTCTGGCAAACTCCCTGTGGCGTACCCAATATGCCAAATACCAGTAACAGTGATGGGTCTCATTCTCCTAAAGAGCCTTGAATATAATCTCAGGGCTAGGATGAAGGAGACGTTACTGGGGCCTGCTCGAGGCAATCGACGAATAACAGGATGATCTGTGATCTGTGATTTGTCGTTAGTTTATGTTTACATAGACACATATAGCATATAACCAGTGGCTATTGCCTCGAGCAATGCAGTTCTAGAACACGTCAAGCTTCCGCATCTTAACATATTTGCTGTGTGAAAATTACCTCGATGCAGTGGTTAACAGCAATCATTCTTTTTTTTCTAGGGAGGGTATCAAGTATAGTCAAACATGCAAGGCAAGCACCTTAACCTTTGTACTATCTCTCTGGCCCCAACTTCACTTTCAATAACACTATCTCAAAGGTCACTGAACAAAAAGGCTCACAGATTAAATACAAATGCTTAAATCACAGTTTATTAGATTAACGTAGAACAGAGCAAAAAAGCAAGGGGAAGGAAGGGGAGTATGTTCATACTCTGTTAGGTGAGTGTGCCAGAGACTTGAAAGGATCATTCTACTTATATTCTGAGTTATATAGTATTTGTCTGTCCTTCATTCTCAGCTGTTTCAGCTCTCTCCAGCTGTAGCTTGCCAGGTAACTTATTGAATAGCTATGGGTTTTGTTTACATCATGGGTTTACATGCTTTGAACAGAGGACCCATGGATGAGAAAGTTATATGAATAAGTGACCAAATGAATGCTTCATAAATATATATGGGGGAAGGGGTTGGGTCACATCCAGCAGTGCTCAGGGGGCAACAATTCCTGCCTCTGTGATGAGCAGTGATCCCTGATAGTGCTCAGGGAAGCATATATGGTGACAGGACTGAACTGGGGTCAGACTACATGCAAGGCAAGCTTCTTACTATCTCTCTGGACCCATGACCTCATAAATAGTAAGTACTCATGGGTATTCAATGTAACCTGGGCATAAATTTTTTCTTAAATGTTGAGTGACTAGATATCATATATATAATATAATAATATATGTTATATTATAGGATATTATTATGATAATATATAATCATATATAATGCCACTTGAATATTATTCTGGTCTTTTAATTCTTTTTGTTTAACACATATTTCATCCACTATCTTACCTATACTTAACAATCTTATAAATTTTTTCTATTCTTTTGTTTTTCTTTTCTTCTGTAACATAACTCAGTATTGCCAAACAGTATAACAAACACATACTACAGAGGAAAAATCATCTGAGGAAAAATGAAAGGGCAGCTGTCTAGAAACCAGATCTCACCAAAAATCTACCATGATGGTACTTTGATCTTGGACTTCTAACATCCAGAACTGTGAGAAAATAATTTTCTGTTGTTTAAGTAACTAAGCCTGTGGTATTTTGTTATGACAGTCTCAGGAATGTTTTTACTCACAACACTTTTGACACCAAATGAATAAACTTTTCCTGGTACCAACCAATTTTCCAACTTTCTGGATACCAACTAGAGGCTCAACAATTCAATTCTAACACTTACCTACCTCAAGTTACCCTCAGTTTCCACAAGTTAATGAATGAATTCACTTCCACAAGAATGGCCCTCTTCTCTGAAAGTCAGTCAGCAGGGCTGAAAATTCCTATTCAATAATGCCTTCAGCTTTCTCGCTACAGCTTCCATCCAGAAGCATTCGAAGGCCCCTAGTCAGACTTTTATCACTCCAGAGATTCCAAGGTTCTTTGGAGCTGTGTGCCAGGAAGCTGGGACAAAGGCCAAGTATTTATTTTTATTTTATCATTCAGCTCTAGCCAACCAAAACATGAATTTATCAGATTTACCTAAAGTAGGACTTCCCCACCACCCACAAAATTTATTTAAACTTTGCTGTGATGGTACTTAGGCCTGTTTTGCCTGTATTTGTAAATTCAGCAAGTTGTTGATGAATATTTATGAATAGAACTTCAAAGCTTGTGTTAAAAAATGAATAAATGAAACTCCAAATTGCATATTAATGTGTTTTTTTAATGTAGGAGTACTGCTATTTATTCAGCCATTGATTAGCTGATTGAATTGGGCATGAACTCCACCTTACTTTTTTTTTTCATTTTTATAGTTTTATTTATTGAATCACCATGAGAGCAATTACAAAGCTTTTGGGTTTAAGTCTCGGTCATACAATGAAACACTCGAACCTTCACCAGTGCCCATTCCCCACCCACAAAACCCCCAATATATCCCCACCCCCACCCCCCTACCTGTGGGGCAGATGAGTTTCACATTACTCTCTCTCTACTTTGATTACATTCAATATTTTGACACCTGACCCACCATTATTATTTGGGATTTTACCCCAACACTCAGATCTGCCGAAAAGGCAACAGTAGACAATTTGCTTTCTATTGCTGGTTATGAATAACATATGATGTCGCGCTGCTGCAGTAGTGGCCACATGGCTTTGGAATCCCGAAATTTTAACAATTAAATCTAGAGGGATTTCTGCCAAAACCTGTTGGGTTTCGAGATTTGTTCCTGAGTCTCTTGGATCATAACCGTTAAGCAGCTTGATCAGGAACCAGAAAGGCTGTTTGTGGGTGGTGACTGGGAGTCTTGTTGGGATGGGGAGGAAAGAGCCGAATCCACCCCCATCCTGTGAGGCCCCACGTGTCTCATCACTGAGGGCCCAAGTCTGACTGCCCAATGACCTCTGGAGGATGGTGGCCACCGAGCCTCCTAGGGGGAGAAGGCGGAGGGACAGCACCCTTACCCCCCTCGCCTGGTGACAGTAACCTACTGCGTGGTCCAGATGCATTTCTGCCAAAAGCCACTGGGTTCAGAGATTTGTTTCTGAGTCTCTGGGATCATGGCTGTTAAGCAGCTTGATTAGGAATCACAGAGGCCATTCACAGAGGGGTCACCTTGGGGTGGGAGGAAAAGGGCAGGCTCCACCCCCATCCCGTGAGGCATGTTTCGTCACTGCGGGCCCAAACCTGACTGTCCAATGACCTCTGGCAGAGGGTGGCCACCAAGCCGCCAAGGGGGAGCATGTGGAGGGACAACACCCTTTTCCCCCTCACCTGGCGACAGTAACCTACTGCGTGGTCCAGATGCATTTCTGCCAAAAGCTGCTGGGTTTCAAGATTTGTATCTGAGTCCCTGGGTTCATGGCCATTAAGCAGCTTGATCAGGAGCCAGAGAAGCCATTCATGGGCGGAGACTCGAGGTCTCGTTGGGATGTGGACTAAAGGGCCGGTTTCACCCCCATCCCGTAAGGCCTCACGTGTCTTGTCACTGTGGGCCCAAACCTGACTCTCCAGTGGCCTCTGGAGGATGGCCAGGAGGAACAGGCCAAGGCACAAAACCTATTCCCACCTGGGGTGGCCCAGCGCCAGTAACCTACTGCAGGGACTGGACGCATTTCTGCTAAAAGCCATTGGGTTTTGAGATTTGTTTTTGAGTCTCTGGGATCATGGCTGTTAAGCAGTTTGATCAGGAACCAGAGAGGCTTTGCCTCCAAGTATATAGCTGAGCCAGAGGTGGTTTGTGGGTGTGTCTCCCACATATCTAACTTTTGGCCGTTTACTTTCTTGGTAAACTTTGCCCCAAGTTTTTGGGGTCTGGCCAAAGGCACAGCAGCAATTTTGGGGTATCTGGAAGTCTGAAGGTGCCATCAGGCTGCTGAGGCACTCACCTCACAGGCACAGATTGACTTGCTGGGTGCCCCATACCCCCAGTGCATATTAATGTTTGACCAAAAAAAAAAAATCCAATCAACAAGCCTGGCTCTTGAAAATGATTTTCAGTGTACTCATGGACCTGAAGTCAAAAAGATTTATCATAGTATGTTATGATAATGCATAACATAAAAATTTATCTTTCAGTCCTCTTAAAGCATATATGACATATATGTACGTCAATGGCATTAAGTCTTTTCACATCATTATGCAATAATCAATGCTGTCTATCTTAGAATATCAGAGGAAAGCCTGGACAACTAAACAGTAACTCCCGGTCTCTGGCAACCTCCTTTCTACTTTCTGTCTCTGAGTCTGGCCACTGAAGGCATCTTCCATGAACAAAATCATACAAAACTTATCATTTTGCATCTAGCTTGTTTAGTGCAGTACCTTCAAAGTTCATTCATACTGTAGCATATATTAAAATTTTATTCATTTTCAAGGTTGAATAATAAAATTTTCATTGTGTGTGTGTTCATTGAAAACATTTATTTTATTTATGCGTTCTCCTGAGATGGAATTTTGGGTTGCTTCCACCTTGTTTGCTATTGTGAATAACAATTTGCTTGTTTTGCTTTGGGGTCACATCCAGCTACACAGAGGCCATTTCTGGCTCCATTCTCCAGAGTGTACCCTGATAGTGATTAGGAGATACATGTGTTTCCAGAGATTCAAACTGGGGTCAGCTATATGCAAGGTTGTACTCCTGTACTATCTCTCCCTCCTCAATACTTCTATAAACACCAATGTACATGTATTTGTTTGAATCCATGTTGTCAGTTCTTATGAATAAATATATATCTATATCATTTGTATAACTTATATCACTTGTCATCCCATTGTTCATTGATTTGCTCGCGTGAGCTCCAGTAACATCTCCATTCTGTTGACACATGCTAGAGTAGCCCAGTGGTGTATTGGGGGCTCTTTCAGGGTTGGGGAATGAGGTCTATTATTGTTACTGTTTTTGGCACATTGAATACGCCACCAGTAGCTTGCCAGGCTCTGCCATGCAGACAGGATACTCTTGGTAACTTGCTGGGCTCTCCGAGAGGGATGGAGGCACTCCAGGAACTACTGTGTCACTCTCTTCCAGGAGCTTTGTTTTATAGTATCTGGATCTTGGCCTTTGATGATATTACATGCCGTCAGGGGTGTTTTGTGGGTGTGGCTGCCAAGCTACTGGAAAATGGGAGATCTGGGTGGAGGAAGCCCAGATCCAAGCAGGCTTGGAGATCCTGGGTTCCTCTGTCAGTTCCTTCATGGGTGAGGCTTGTAGTACCTTGTGGAGAGTAGCCTTGAGCATGGCTGTGGCTGAGTTCTGTAGGTTTTCAGCTGCCAGGGCTCTGCTTGGGGTGGGGAGGGAAACTCAACACCCCCTCCCCCAGCTGCCCCAGTGAAGACAGCCTGGTATGGGGGCAGGAGAACACACATATATATATATATGTGTGTGTGTATATATATACATATATATACACACACATATATACATATATATACAAAAATATATGCAGAAATGAGATTGCTGGATAACATGACAATTCTAGATTCACTTTTATCTTTTCTTTTGTGAGTGGAGAGAAAATTGGGGACCATACCTGGTGGTATACTGAAAGCTTACTCTTGGCTCTGTACTCAAGGACTCCTGGTGGTGCTTTGGGGGACCATAAGGAGGGCCAGGAATTGAATCCAGGCGTTCATTCCTGATGGTACTCAGGGGATCAATACAGTGCAGGGATCAAATGCGGGCCTCCCACTTGCACAGCATGCACTCATCCCTTTGAGTTTTCTTTCTAGCCCCACGTTTTTAATTTTAATGTAGTCAAGTCTACCTATTTTGAATTTTGTTGCCTGTACTTTTGATGCCACATTCAAGAAACCATTACCAAATCCAATGTTCTAAAACTGGAATCTTTAATGTTTAAGTCATTAATAAACTTTGAGTTATTTTATGTACGTGATGCAATGTAAGGGCCTAACTTAATTTTTTTTTGTATCTGGGTATCTAGTTTTTCCAGTACTATTTGTTTAGAAAATTATCCTCACTCCCCACAAAATGGTCAGCATCACTATCAACAATCATTTTACTATATAGGTAATTATTTCTTTCTGGGCCTTCAGTTCCATTCCACAGGTCTAGATATGATTTGATAACTATAGTTGTAGAAAATTTTACATCAGGAGTCTTAGTCTGCTAACTTTATCCTTTACAATCTTTTTTTTTAAATCTACTTGCTCAAATTATTTATAAGATTTTACCATCTCAAGGACTTGTAAAAACACATAATCCACAGCAATAATTTCTAATGACAACAAGTCTTTGTAATTTCTTGACAAAAAGAGTCTAGAAATGGCAGACTTCATTTGGAATGATTGTATTTTCTTTATTTTCCTTATAAAAAGCTCTTACAATGGAATCAGAATTTCCAGTGTTCTAGTCTTTTGTGCGAAATGACATATCCAGCTGGGAAATCACTTAAGGAAGACTTCCTGGATTAAGTTTAATTTAGGTAACTCTTTTAGTTTGACCTGTTATACTCTGTTGGTTTGCCTAGATTACAGAAGAGAGCAAACATGTTCAAAACAAGCTGTTTGGAATTTTTCTCCAGCAGGGTTCCTGCACATTCAAGGTTAGATTAATGAAAAACAAAACTCAATAAGAGAAAAATCACGACTGAAACTAAACTTGAAGGCAAATTTTGGTAAGTGACAGCTTTGTTGTTTTGCTTTTGTAAAGCATAAAAAGAGATTCATTGTAGTCTTTGAGATTCTTTTTACATTTTAAGTTGAAGGGTATAAAGTTTGAGAAATTCGTAGCATTTCTTTTTTATCCTTACAAAGTTAGGGTGAGGTAGTAAGAAAGAATGTTGGGTTTTGCTTACAGAGTTTTGGTTCCTAGCCGGATTTTGCCACTGACTTGCTATTGGAACTAAGTCATGGGCTCACTGAGCTACAATTTCTTCAACCATGTGTTGAAAAATTTTTTGGATGTCTGAGGACTGTTAACAGTTCTCATGTTACAGATTTTGTTTTTGCTTTCTTTAGAAATTATTTCTTATAAATCCGTAAGTCTCAGAGAATAACTACTGCGTTCATGATTTTTCTGCTCTGCTAAATTACAAGATACTAGAAAATATGTAATAAGTTGCAAGCTTAGGTCCCGTTCTTTCAGAAATCCTGGTATTAATCCTGGTGCTCTCTCACAATGGGTCTAATGATTCACAAAGACAGGTGACATTGTTCCTACACTCATTATATGTTATGCTATACAGAATAAACTTATTGGGGCGGTTGGAGAAATAGTACAGGTAAGTCACTTGTCTTGCGTGTGGCTGATCTTGGTTCTATTCCCTGCATGGCATATGGTTTCCAAGCTCTGCCAGAGGTCACTCCTTAATACAGATGAATAGTCCTTGGACACTTCAAGGTAAGGTTAAACCTACAATCCTGCTCCATCACACAAAAAGAGTAGACTGATTGGCTATGCCTGAGTTAGGTGCCCAGATGGAGTCCTGAGGTGGTGATTGTCTTCTTAACTTTATATACTGACAATAAATAATGGTGATGAGGCTGGCTCCCTGCTGGAAAACTGGGATCTTGAGAATAATGTGCAATGGATGCTGCGCAAATAAGAACTATGGGAATCACTATATAAATATATATGTGTATATATATAATGATATATCACTTGATCACTTGACATCCCATTACTCATTGATTTGCTCAGGTGGGTACCAGTAACATCTCCATTCATCCCTGTCACATGCTAGTGTAGCCCAATGGCGTCTGCTCACTCCAGGAACACGAAGAGCCTCAAACCATTCCTTCAGGGTCTTGACAAAGAAGTCTGACCATCTCATAGGTGGGCGGCCATGAGATCTTTTGACATCCCATGGAATCCAGTTGGTAACGGCTCTAGTCCAGTGGTCATATCCAAATCACATTACGTGTCCAGCCTATCTGATTTTCGAGACTTGGCAAACGAGGCAGCATTCATGATTCTTGACCGTTGACGGAGGTTGGAACTCTGGATTCTTTCTCTCACTTGAGTGAAGTGTGATACTCCAAGCATAGCTCTTTCTATTCCTCTTTGGGAGGCTGGAATAGCGTTCTCACCCTGTTTTTGTAGGGCCCAGGTCTCTGAGGCATATGTTAATGCAGGAAGAATGGTGGAGTCAAAGAGATGTGCCTAGAACTGGAGGTTCTTTGTCCTCTTAGCTATTTCTTCAATACTCTTGAAGGCGTTCCATGCCGCTCTCTTCTTCCTGTACAGCTCAGGTGCCAGGTTGTTTGTCATGTTCGACCTAGTACACGTAACTGCTGCATTCGGAGATGTTTGTTCCATTGAGAGGAATAGAACGTCAGGAACGAGTTCGTTTATCATAAACATTATCTTCGTGAGATTCAGCTGTATTCCGACCTTTCCACACTCACGGTCGAAGTTGGCCAGTGTTTGTGCCGCTTGGCTAATGTTTGATGTTATTAGAACTGGGTCATCAGCAAAGTGGAGGTGGTGTAGTTGCCAACCATCTATCTTCACTCCCATTCCTTCCCATTCCAGTCATTGCATGATGTTCTCCAGGGTAGCACTGAAGAGTTTCGGTGAAATGGTATCACCTTGCTGAACCCTTCTCTTGACGTTGATGATCACTTCTTTGTAGAATGGTGAGATCCTGGTAGTGAATCCTTAATACAGCTCATGGAGGATCCTGATGTATTGAGTTTGAATGCCCTGGTTGGCGAGGGCTTTGATGACTGCTTCCATCTCAACAGAATCAAAGGCCTTTTTTAAATCATGAACGTTAGACAGAGCAGCATCTTGAACTCCCGAGAAACCTCAATGAACTTTGTTACCATGTGGATATGGTCAACCATGCTGAATCCTTTTCTGAACCTGGCTTGCTCGCATGGTTGTCCTTCATCTAGTGTTCTGCCAATCCTATTCAGGATGACTCGAGTGAGCTGCTTGTAGACGACAGACAACAGGCAGATTGGGCGATAGTTGCCAATGTCATGAATGTCTCCCTTCTTGTACAGCGGTACAGTCCTGCTGGTTTTCCATGGGATGGAAACTTGCATTCAAACAGGTAGCATGTGAAGAGCCAAACCAGTGTATTGATGAGTACTGACGGCAGGTTCTTCAGGTGTTCAGGTCTGGGCCGGGTGCTGTTCACTTCTTTACCGTCGAAATGGCATGTCAGATTTCAGAAGGGAGAACGTTGGGAACGACACATTCATTCTGAGGAATTTGGTTTGTGGGCAGGTGGATGTGGCTATCAAAGAGATCTGAGTAGAAGTCATGGATAATCTTCTCCATGGCCCTTCTAGAAAGTGTGATAGATCTATCAGGACATTGGAGGGCAGTCATCTTGGTCTTGTAGTTGGCGAAGGGCACGTGGGCATTGCGAATGCTTTTCCTGGCTTCTGCCGCATTAGCCAGCACTGCTTCTCTTCTCTCGTTGAGGTCTTCCTTTATCACTTCTCTGCACTGCTTTGTGAGCTTGGACATTTGCTTGTGGTTGCCTGTGGCTTGTGCCAAGCCACATTGGCGAATAAGCTCGAGAGTTTTCAAAGACAGGCATCATTTTGTGGCTTTTTCTCTCTTGACGTTCCTCTCACAATCATGGAGGCGCTGAACCAGTCGATCGTATTCCTTGTCAATGTTGTCAGCAACGGCATCTTCCCATGTTGCCACAATAGTGCTGAAGAGCTCCCAGTTGGTGGTCGTTCTGGGAGTTCTCTTCTTAAACTTTGTAGCCCTTTCTCCCTACTCCATTAAGTAGAATTTTGCACAAAGGAGTCGGTGGTCCGATCCCATTTGGAATTTTGGGACAACAGCGACATCGGTCAGGCAAAACCGTCGATTGAATACAATGTGGTCAATTTCGTTGTGGAACTGTCCACTGGGAGACTCCCATGTCCAACATTTAGATTTGGCCTTCTGGAACTGTGAGTTACCATGGATGGTCTTGGTTGTCCAAGATAGTCTCTCACCCTGTTAGTTTCATTCAGATAGTCTCTCACCCTGTTAGTTTCATTCTACGCTATGGGTCCCAACAAGGAGTACTTCGGCTGATCTTCTTGGTCCTATCCTTGGCATTAAAATCACTGACAATGATCTTGTAGATGTGGTCTTCTTTATAGAACTTCTCCAGCTCCATGTAGAACTTCTCAATTTCTTCTTCACCGTAATTGGATGTTGGTGCATAGACAACGAAGATAGAACCTGCCAGCAGTGAGCCACCTCTATTCAAGTGTAATCATTTGATTCAGGTTGTTAGGCATTTGAATGAATCAATGCTCATGGCCAAGTTTGTGTTGACAAGGACACCGATGCCTCCAACACCTCTTTTATCGCATGTTCCGAGGAAGAGTTCTTCTCCAGTGTTGAAAATGGTGTGATGTGATAGATGCCTTCTTGTCTCGGTCAGACCAATGATGTTGTACTTGATCTTCCACGCTTGCTTCTCAGGTCCTTGATGGATGCATCCAATGCCAGTGTACGTGTATTGAAAGTACAGACAGTCATTTTAGTCCGCTTTGTTTTGGCAGCCTAGTTCAGTCCTAAGATCTTATCAGCCTCTCCTTCCTCATTCTTCTTAATGCTGACATATTGGGGGCTTTTTCAGGTTCAGGGGAATGAGACCTATTGTGTTTACTATTTTTGACATATCAAATATACCACAGATAGCTTGCCAGGCTCTGCCGTGTGGGTGGGATACTCTTGGTAGTTTGCTGGGATCTCCGAGAGGGACAGAGACTTTTAGGGTGGCCTCTAATGCCCATGCAGGTGTTCCCATGCTTCAAACCATATTTGAACCCCATCAAATATGGTGCAGTAATCTTGGAAGATGTGTATTAAGTGTCTTATGATGTGTCAGCCGCGTGGTTCAGAAAGTGGCCTGGAGAGTGGCGGCAACTGGGTAGTGGAGGTAGTGTGTTACTTAAAGAGTATAATCAAACATTCCAGTCAACACTGTTTGCATGCGTTTTATTCATTTTGTGTTAAGATGCACATACACACTTTGGGCACTGAGAGATACAATTTTTTCAGTAGCAGTCAATGCTCTTCAAATGAAACCAAGCTATAATACTAATTAAAAGGGGAGTAATGAATATTGGGTGGTTTTAGTCAGCATAGGCTAAAATAAAAAGTACATAGTCTTGGTGACTTAAACAATAGATATATATGTTTAATTATTCTGGAAGCTGGGAAGTTCAAGTTTAAGTGTGGGCTAGTTTGAGTTCTTAAGAAAGACAAAATGGTTTTGTCCTTTTTTTTTTCTGGTTTGCAGAGAATCACTTTCTTGTGTCCTCATATGGCAATAGGTGGGGAGCAGTGTAGGGGCATAGTCTGATCTCTCATTCCATTTTATTGTTATGTTTTGGGACCACAACCTATTGGGAATTGTGGCTAACTCTGGCTCTATGCTCAGGAGTTGTTTCTGGCAGTGCTAGAGAACCAAGTGGTGCCAGGGATCAAACTCTGGCTTCCTACATGCAAAATGTGCTTTGCATACGCTCAGCCCATTGGACTTTCTCTCCAGCTCTTCTCCTCTTCCTTTTTGGCAGTGGGGTGAGGAAGGAGAGTATTGAGTCACAACTGGATGGGCTAAAAGTTATTCCTGATTCTGTTGTCAGGAGTGACCGTGGCAGTTTTCCAGGACCACATGCAGTGCAAGAAATTTAAACTGGGTCCAGTGGGATATAAAGCAAGTCCCAAGTCTCTTAGCCCTTGTTTTTGTTTTTGTTTTTTTATTAGTGAAACATCATGAGGTACAGTTGTAGACTTACAAACTTTCATGCTTGGGTTTCAGTTATACAATGATTGAGTACCCATCCCTCCACCAGTGCCCATTCTCCACCACCAATGATCCCAGTAGCCCTCCTATCCCCACCCTACCCCCACCCCTGCCTCTGTGGCAGGGCATTCCCTTTTGCTCACTCTTTCCTTCAGGGTCTTATAGTTTGAAACAGAGGTATTGAGAGGCCATCGTGTTCAGCCTATAGCTTATTTTCAGCACGCATCTCACATCCCAAGTGAGTCCTCCAAACATCCTTCACCTGGTGTTCCTTTCCCTATCTGAACTGTCTTTTCCCCCAGCTGCCAGCTTCCAAGCCCTGGAGCAGACCTCCTGATACTTATCTCAATTATTCTTGGGTGTTCGGCTCCCATTCTTTTACTTTACATTCCCCAGATGAGTGCAGTCTTTCTATGTCTGTCCCTCTCTTTCTGACTCATTTCACTTAGCATGATACTTTCCATGTAGAACCACTTGTATGTAAATTTCATGACTTCATCTTTTCTAACAGCTGCATAGTATTCCATTGCGTAGATGTGCCAAAGTTTCTTTAACCAGTCATCTGTTCTTGGGCACTTGGGTTTTTTCCAAATTTTGGCCATTGTGAACAGTGCAGCAATGAACATAGAAGTGCAGATGTCAATTCCCCAGGACATATTTCCAGGAGTGGTATTGCTGGGTCAAATGGGAGCTCAATTTCTATTTTTTTGAGAATTGTCCATACTGTTTTCCAAAAGTCAGCATTCCCACCAACAGTGAAGGAGAGTCCCTTTCTCACCATATCCGTGCCAACACCAGTTGCTTTTTTTCTCTTGGATGTGGGCCAGTCTCTGTGGCATGAGATGATATCTCATTGTTGTTTTGATCTGCATCTTCCTGATGATTAGTGATGTAAAGCATTTTCTCATGTGCCTTTTTGCCATTCAGATTTCTTCTTTGAGAAAGTTTCTGTTCATTTCGTCACCCCTCTTTTTGATAGGGTTGGATGTTTTCTTCTTGTGGAGTCCAACCTGTGCTTTGTATGTCCTTGATATCAACCCCTTGTCAGATTGGTATTGGGCGAATATCCTTTCCCATTCTGTAGACTGTCTTTGTATTTTGGTCACTGTTTCTTTTGATGTGCAGAAGCTTCTTAGTTTAAGATAGTCCCATTTGTCTATCTCTGTTTTCACTTGCTTGGCCAGTGGGTGTCATCTTTGAAGATACTGTTAGCTTCAATGTCGTGGAGGGTTTTGCCAACCTTGTCTTCAATGTACCTTTTAGATTCTGGTCTGATGTTGAGGGCTTTAATCCATTTTGATCTTACTTTTGTACATGGTATTAGGTAGAGATCTGAGCCCATTTTTTTGCATGTAGCTGTCCAGTTTTGCCAGCACGGTTTGTTAAAGAGGTTTCCTTGCTCCACTTCACATTTCTTGATCCCTTATCAAAGATTAGATGATCGTATGTTTTGGGGGAGATGTCAGATTACTCAACCCTATTCCATTGGTATGCGTCTCTGCTTTTGTTCTAGTACCATGCTGTTTTAATTATTACTGCTTTGTAGTAGAGTTTGAGGTTGGGGAGGTTTTTATTTTTGGGGTCACATCTGGCAATGCTCAGGGGTGACTCCTGGCTCTAAACTCAGGAATCCCTTCTGGTGGTGCTCAAGGGACCACATGGGATGCTGGGAATCGAACCCGGGTTGGCCGCACACAAGGCAAATGCCCACTGTGCTTTCGCTCCAGCCCCGTCTCTTAATCCTTGTACTGTCTCTCCAGTGTTTGTCTACTTCTTCTTAAGGGTACAAATCATGTCACAGGGCCACCATCCTCACTGTCTCCCAGCTCCAAATACCATAACACTGGGGGTTCAATATATGAATGTGGGAGAACATAGATATTTAGTTCATAAATTCCACTCCTCCTGGTTCATATTCTTGCATGAAAAAATGTAGTAATTTGCAAATAATGTTGTTTTGTTCCACGTATTTTTTTCATAATGGGAACTAAGTTGTTTGACTTAAAGTCCCAGTTTTCCCAAAGGCTGTGTAAAGTGATAACTTGCTGTATATTCATTAAATCCTAATAACCAGCAGTATCTCAAAATGCCATTAGCGTCAGTTATAAAGTTCAAAGTTCAGTCTAAATGTCACCTAAATCAGATATGGGTGACACACAGTATGATTCATCTTGAGTCAAAATTCCTCTGCAGCCATGAACTTATGAAATCAAACAAATTGCAGGGAGCTATCTCAAAGGGCTAGCATGTATGCTCAAGGTCTCAAGTTTACCAGCACTACGTGGCCCTTTGAGCTCTGCCAGCTGTATCCCTGAAGGCCCTCAAGCCCCTTGTGTGGTGGTCCTGGTGGCTCCTTGTACCACTGGATCCCAGCAGCATTGCATTACCAATTCCAACCTTTGAACCATCTGACTCAGTTGGCTGACTATCACTGGGAGTGGTTCTCAAGGCCTCCGAGCATTATGAACTACCCCCGCATGTGAAAAAGAAACACTAAAATACTACTGTGAGGAAGATATTTACCCAAAGGTAAAAATTGGGAAAAAAGAAAGGATGTCAGCTTCTAAGTAGTTCCAAAGTCCAGTTACACTTAGCTCTTATGTCAGGAAAATAATCCTCTGGAGCTGTGATCCTGTTTTTATAGTTTTACCGGAAAGGGAGTCACACTCTCACATATCTGTGCTCCCCACCCCAACCTTCCAGGTGGAACCTGTCTAATCCATAAAATCTGAAGCAATAATTTTCACTTCCAACCCCTTTAAATCTGAGAAGGCAACTGTGACAGCTGAAATACCTTTGGAGGTATCCTTGCTTTTTTTATTTATTTTTTTCAGTTACAGTGACTTACAATTTTATAATACTGTCAATGACAGGGTTTCATTAATACAACATTTCAACACCAGACTATCCCACTATAACGTGCATTTCTCTCCACCATTGTCTCAGGGCAGTCAGTCTCCTGCCCCTGCGACAAAGCCACGTGGGTTCCGGGGCCGAGATCTCCAAGCCTACTCGAATTGGAGTCGAGCATCCTCCACCCAGATCCTCCAAATTCCAGTAGGCGGGGGTCACACCCACCACCTGGCCCCCTGGTGCCGTGTAATCCCATCAACGGCCAAGACTCAGAGACTATAAAATCCAGCTCCCGGACGAGACCAGTGCAGTCAGTCTCCTGCCCCTGCACCTGGCTGTTCCTCTCTGGGGTCCCTTGGAGGGGAGCGGGGTGAGCTTTCCTCCCCGCCCCGACCAGGGCTCCGGCAGCCGAAGACCTCCAGGACCAGCCACCACCATGCTGAGACCACTCTCCGCACACATGAAGGTACTGGCAGAGGGACAAAGCCACGCGGGTTCCGGGGCCGAGATCTCCAAGCCTACTCGAATTGGAGTCGAGCATCCTCCACCCAGATCCTCCAAATTCCAGTAGGCGGGGGTCACACCCACCACCTGGCCCCCTGGTGCCGTGTAATCCCATCAACGGCCAAGACTCAGAGACTATAAAATCCAGCTCCCGGACGAGACCAGTGCAGTCAGTCTCCTGCCCCTGCACCTGGCTGTTCCTCTCTGGGGTCCCTTGGAGGGGAGCGGGTTGAGCTTTCCTCCCCGCCCCGACCAGGGCTCTGGCAGCCGAAGACCTCCAGGACCAGCCACCACCATGCTGAGACCACTCTCCGCACACATGAAGGTACTGGCAGAGGGACAAAGCCACGCGGGTTCCGGGGCCGAGATCTCCAAGCCTACTCGAATTGGAGTCGAGCATCCTCCACCCAGATCCTCCAAATTCCAGTAGGCGGGGGTCACACCCACCACCTGGCCCCCTGGCGCCGTGTAATCCCATCAACGGCCAAGACTCAGAGACTATAAAATCCAGCTCCCGGACGAGACCAGTGCAGTCAGTCTCCTGCCCCTGCACCTGGCTGTTCCTCTCTGGGGTCCCTTGGAGGGGAGCGGGTTGAGCTTTCCTCCCCGCCCCGACCAGGGCTCCGGCAGCCGAAGACCTCCAGGACCAGCCACCACCATGCTGAGACCACTCTCCGCACACATGAAGGTACTGGCAGAGGGACAAAGCCACGCGGGTTCCGGGGCCGAGATCTCCAAGCCTACTCGAATTGGAGTCGAGCATCCTCCACCCAGATCCTCCAAATTCCAGTAGGCGGGGGTCACACCCACCACCTGGCCCCCTGGTGCCGTGTAATCCCATCAACGGCCAAGACTCAGAGACTATAAAATCCAGCTCCCGGAACCGCGCGACCGCATTTGCGGCCGCGCGACATCTTATCAGGACATCTTTTTATGATATCTTATTATCTCATTCCTACTTTGGACAAACTTGCAGGTTACCGAATGTAGCCTGACCACAGGGCAGAGTCTGGCAAACTCCCCGTGGCGCACCAAATATGCCAAATACCAGTAACAATGATGGGTCTCATTCTCCTAAAGAGCCTTGCATATAATCTCAGGGCTAGGATGAAAGAGACGTTACTGGGGCCTGCTCGAGGCAATCGACGAATAACAGGACGATGAATGAATGAATGAATTGTCTCAGGGGCTTGCCGCGTGCCCTACTCCCACCTCAACAATCCCTTGGTCCCTTTTCACACCTCATTGCTGCCATGGTGAGCTCAGTCCTGTAGACCAGTTCTTAGAAACTGTTGCTCTTGATCGTTTATTATTCCCCTCCTGTGCTTCTTAATATGCTACATGTGAGGGAGATCCTTCTTTATCTGGCTATCATCATTCAGCATGAAACCTTTCAGTTCCATCCATGTAGCAGCAAATTGCATGATTTTTGTCCTTTTTAAAAAACCAAGTTGTATTACTTTGTGTATATATACACCACAGTTTCTTTAGTTAGTCATCTGTTCTTGTATAATTGGGTTGTTTCCAGATTTTGGGCTGGAATGAACATCGGAGTGCAAATATCTTTTCTTAAGAGAATTTTGGGGCCCTTGTGGGGTAGATGCCAAGAAGTAGAATATGAAGTAGAATTGTGTTGTTGCTTTTTGTTTTTTGGCCACACCCGGTGATGCTGAGGAACTGATTACTCCTGGCTTTGCACTCGGGAATTACTCCTGGTGGTACTCAGGGAACCATATGGGATGCCAGGGTTGGTTGCATATAACGTAAACACCCTACTTTCTGTTCTATTTCTCCTGCTGCACAATTCTTAATATTTTGGTAAATCTCTCTACTGTTATCCATAGAGACTGATCCCGACAACATTCCCAATAATCAGAGATGAGGGTTTTTATTTTCCCCACATCCTCACCAGCACAATCAGAGATGAAGTTGGGTTTTTCCCCCCTACATCCTCACCAGCACTGGTAGTTTCTACTCTTTTTGATGTGTGCCAATATCACTACTTAGAGGTGCTATCTAATTGTTTTTATTTGCATTTCCCTGGTAAGCAATGAACACTTTTTCATGTAACTATTGGCCACTTACATGTCTTCTTTGAGGAAGTTTCTATTCCACTTTTCTTCCTATTTTCTGATGAGTGGTTGGCTTTTTCATTATTAAGTTTTATTAGTGCCTTATATATCTTGAATATACACCCTTTTACAGAAGAGTGGTGAGTAAATAATCTCTCCGAGCCTATGAACTGTCTTTTTATTCTTATTTTTTTCCTTTTTGGGTCACACTTAGTGATGCTCAGGAGTTACTCCTGGCTCTTCACTCAGGAATCACCCCTGGCAGTGCTCAGGGGACCATATGGGATGCTGGGAATCGAACCCGGGTCGGCCGCATGCAAGGCAAATGCCCTACCCATTTTGCTATTGCTACAGCTCCCAAAACTTCTTAATTTGATGTAGTCCATTTGTTTCTTTGCTTCCATTTGCTTGGCCAATGGCATTGATTGAATCACTGAAGTTGTCTCTATATCCGGTGTCAAGGATCTTTTCTGTTTTAAAGAACAGCATATCTTTGCAGTTGCATGACTCTGCGATCTAGTTCTGTGGAATCTAGAAAAGCCAATAGTCTTCTTTCATTTTGTTCTGCCTTTGCCCTCTGGTTCAAACTTCCAGAGTGACTGATTAGGTCTATATTTACACTTACGCAGTCTCCTTATCTAATGGTTGTTCAATCACAACCTTAATGTTCTCTTGGGAACAAACTTTATTTATTGTTTTTGCAATATGAATAGGTTGATAATTTCCCCCAAATTAAGATCTCATTTGTTCTCTTTAGCTAACTTTTTTAAAAAAAAATTCATGTCTCTCTTGTAGTGTTTTATAATAAATAGGAGGAACCAAACTGTGCTCTTCAATGTTTTGCTTAGAAAATTTCTTAACTATCTTATTTCATTGCTTTCAAGTTTTCATTTCACAAAGCCCTAGAACATAATTCAGCCAAGTTTTTTTTTTTTTTTGCCACTTTCTACCAAGGATCACTTTTTCTTCTTTGTCCAATTTCTTGTTTCTGAGACCTCAGCAGAATGAATTTTATAAGTCTGTATTTTACTAATATTCTGTTTGATTATGTATGCATTCTATAAAAAAGGACAATTTTCTCTGTAGCTCTTCTCTTTTCCTGGTAAGTCCTTACCTGTACCATTGCCCTCAAAGGCAAAATTTCTAATATATGTCCCAATACTTATTTCAATATATATTATTTATAATATATAAAATACAATATTTCCAATGTAAGTCACCTCTACCTTTAATCCAATTCCAAAATTATGTATAGATTGTTTTGGTGTTCTTTATTATAGGACCCTATTCGTGCATAGCCACTGCTATGTAGACTCATCCACCAGCTCTGCTCTACTGATTGAAGACTAGATCTCCAGGAGATGCACACCAAGTAGCTAAAATTCATGGAAACTCTGGGCCCTGAGGCTGAAAACTCAGGGGTGCCCTTGGGAGGTGGGCAGACTGAGTCCTTCCCCGGTTGAAACCCCAACAGCCGCACACACACACCCCACACTGCTGCCACACCAAGGGCTCAACTCCACTACTTCATGAGTATTCTCTGCAGAGACACCAAATTGCCAATAATTTCAGTTATCTCAGGGCCCAGAACCCTGGTGTCTTCCTCAGAATCAGAGTGAGCAACCTCTCCCCAGCCCTGCACTTCCGGAAGCCTTAGAAGGCACACCCACTTCCCACAGCTGCTGCCATGTCAATTCAATGGCCTGGACCATAGATGTTAAAGTCTCTGAACAGTTGCCCCTAATTCTTAATAAAAAAATTCCAGCAGGAGCACACCTACCTACATGGGAAAGTAACAGAGAAGTCAACTAAATTCGACAAACAAAAAACAGTAACACAGATGGCTCAACTTGCAACAAACAATTTAATAAATTCTTACACAAGGACTTAACAACCTTGTGATCAGATATGAGTTTTCATATAAAAATTGATTTTATTTTTATACATAGTTATTTTAATATTGGAGCATTGTTATATAATCAATTTTATTTTTATCTGATCAATTTCTTTTTTCATTTTTTTATAATTTTATTTATTGAATCACCATGAGAGCAGTTACAAAGCTTTCGGGTTTAATTCTCGGTGATACAATGAAACAACTGTATCTTCACCAGTGCTCATTCTCCACCACCAGATACCCCACTAAACCCCCACCCCACACCCTCCCCCTACCTGTGGAGCAGATGATTTCTACATTACTCTCTCTCTACTTTGATCACATTCAATATTTTGACACCAGACCCGCCATTATTATTTGGGATTTTACCCCAACACTCAGATGTGCTGAAAAGGCAACAGTAGACAATTTGTTTTCTATTGCTGGTTAAGAGTAACATATGATGTCGAGTGGCTGCAGTAGTGGAAGTGTGATTTTAAAATCTCGAAATTTTAACACTTAAATCTGAAGGGATTTCTGCCAAAACCTGCTGGGTTCCGAGACTTGTTCCTGAGTCTCAGGGATCATGGCCGTTAAGCAGCTTGTTCAGGAGCCAGAAAGGCTATTCATGGGCGGGGACTCGGAGTCTCCTTGGGACGGGGAGGAATGGGCTGGCTCCACCCCCATCCTGTGAGGCCCCATGTGTCTCGTCACTGAGGGCCCAAACCTGACTGTCCAGTGGCCTCTGGAGGATGGCAGCCACCAAGCCTCCAGGGGGAGCAGGCAGAAGGACAACACCCTTTCCCCGCTGGGCTGACCCGGTGACAGTAACCTACTGCAGGTCTGAATGCATTTCTTTCAAAAGCCACTGGATCCGGAGATTTGTTTCTGAGTCTCTGGGATCATGGCCATTAAGCAGCTTGATCAGGAGCCAGAGAGGCCATTTGTTGGCAACGACTTGGGGTCTCATTAGGGTGGGGAGGAAAGGGCCGGATCCCCCTACCCCATATGTCTCGACACTGAGGGCCCAAACCTGATTGTCCAGTGGCCTCTGCCAAGGGGGAGCAGGCAGAGGGTCAGCACCCTTTCCCCCCTGGAGTGGCCCAGTGATAGTAACCTACTGTGGGGTCCGGACACATTTCTGCCAGAAGCCACTGGGTTTTGAGATTTGTTTCTGAGTCTCTGGGATCATGGCCATTAAGCAGCTTGATCAGGAGCCAGAGAGGCCTTTTTGTGAGTAGCGACTTGGGGTCTCACTGAGGTGGGGAGGAAAGGGCCAGCTCCACCCCCATCCCATGAGGCCCTGCGTGTCTTGTCACTGTGGGCCCAAACCTGACTCTCCAGTGGCCTCTGGAGGATGGCGGCCACTGGGCCACCAGGGGGAATAGTCACCAAGGCACAAAACCTATTCCCTCCTGGGTTGGCCCAGCACCAGTAACCTACTACAGGGACTGGACTCATTTCTGCCAAAAGCCATCCGGTATTGAGATTTGTTTCTGAGTCTCTGGGATCATGGCCGTTAAGCAGTTTGATCAGGAACCAGAGAGGCCATGCCTCCAATTATATAGCTGAGCCGGAGGTGGTTTGTGGGTGTGTCTCCCACATATCTAACTTTTGGCCGTTTACTTTCTTGGCAAACTTTGCCCCAAGTTTTTGTGGTCTGGCCAAAGGCACAGCAGCAGTTTTGGGGTATCTGGAAGTCTGAAGGTGCCATCAGGCTGCTGATGCACTAGCCTCACAGGTACAGATTGACCTGCTGGTGGCACCATGCCCCCTTATCTGATCAATTTCAACTCTAGACTTGTACCAACAGTTATGGCTTTTGTTGTCTACATTAAAAGAAGTTAAAATTTTTTTAAAAAATTGTTTTTAACCTCATGGTGTTTCACTAATAAAAATTTAAAAAAATAACATTTCATGAGTACCAATTAAGTACTATGGAAAAAAATTGTTTTTAAGTGCCCCATTCTCCTCTGAGAGCAGAGGAGCTATTGATAAGATTTCTATAAGAATCCAAAGGACTGATGTGCAGAAGAGCTGACAGAGTAAGTTCCTATTCAAGTCTGCGTGTGAATGAGGAAGACACCAATGTGCCTGCACAAAGTTTAGGCAGAGTGGATTCTCCCTTATTCCATTCTTGTTCTACTTATACCACCAATGGACTGACCGAAGCCCATCCACACTGGGGAGGGTAATCTGCTTCACTCAGTCTACCATGTTACTGTTAATATCATCTGTAAACACTCTTGCCTACACACCCATAGTAATGTTTAACCAAGCATATGGGAACTTCATGTCCCAGTCAAGTTGATATATAAAATTTACCATCACAGTGGCATAACATTTCTGCTAAATATTAGTGAAAACACTATGATTGGTTATTTTCTCTTCTATTTTATTTGGGTTTACTTTTATTTGGTTTGGACTTTTGGTTTGGAGGCTACATTTGGTGTTTTTTGTTGTTTAAACATTTTTACCCTGGGGGCTATCTTAAAGATATGGAGCACATGTTTTGCATCATATGGTCCCCCAGGTATCTGCAGGAGAAACCCCCGAGCACTGTACTGGGAGTAGCCCTTGAGCACTATTGGGTGTGGCTCTAAAACCAAACAACAAATGAACAAAAAAGTCTCAAATTTTTAATTTCTTATGTATTACTAGGCAAATATAAAAGAAGTATTTAAGAAATGAAGATAGTGCCAGAGTAAGGCATTTGTCTTGCACATGGTTGACTGTTGAGTACGCCCCCTCAAAATGGGAAATTTTTAATTTCAAAAAAATTTCTCCTTTCACAGAAATGCTTTCTGGGGGAGGTGAGGCTTTCTTTTAAACAAATAACTTCTTGAATTGCCATAAATTACAAAATTTCAAAATTATTCATGATTGTATTCTGGGGTACAAATATTTGAACACCAGTCTCTTCACCAATGCCCACTTCCCTCAACCAATGTCCCCAGTTTCCCTCCCGCTCCCCAGCCTGCCTCTGTGATAGACATTTTTTCATTCTTCATTTTGGTTCTGTGATTTACAAAATTGTTACTGATAGAGTCTCAAGCATATCATTTTTCCTCCTTTCAGAACTGAACCCTGTCCAGGCTACTTCCCTCTATCATTGTCTTAGTCCCTTCCCTGATCAGGGACAAATTTCCTACCACGGAATCGTTCTGTCAGAATTTTTAAATCTATTCTGGTATCCTCTTTTGTAGCATAAGTCTATAAAATCAGGATTATTAATTATATCTCACGCTGCACTGTCACCTGCTTTTTTTACTTCAAATATACATTTGACCATTTTCCTGCCGCAAAATATTCTTGTATGACATTTTAAATAAGTGCACTTCTGTCACTCTGTCATTTTCAACCACTGTTCTGAAGACTGATGTTGGTCTGCACAACTTCCTAAAAGTCTGTGAAAAAGTTATTGCCTCTTGTTTTTTGCTTTACAATATTAGATTTAAAACCTAACATACATGGCCAGAGAGATAACGCACCATGCTGAGTAGACGCATTACATGCCCAAGACCTGGGCTTGCACCACATGATTCTCCAGTACTGCGAGGAGAAATCCCAAACACAAAGCTGGAAGTAGCCCTTGTGCACTTTTGGGTGTTATCAAAATCAAACAAGTGAAAAAGGATAAAATCTTGCATGGAAAATACTCTTATAAATAATGCTTTTTTTTTCTGCCTTAGTGGCCCTTAAAATATTTCTCCTATTTCGAACAGTCTGCAAGTGTAAAAAGGTTGCAAACCATTGGTCTATTGAAATGGATATGTGATCTTTTGTAGTAAATTCCCCAGTGTTGGATATTTGGGGTGGTTTCCAATTACTCACTCTTGAAGCAACTTTATTATCTTGTTTAACTACAGAAGCAAGGTGTGTCTCCTCAAAACTGAAACAATACAGAGCTGTGTGAAATAAAAAGCAAAGTTTCGAATTTTATTCACCACTTTTGTTTCTCGGGCTGGAGTGATAGCGCAGCTGGTAGGGTGTTTGCTTTGCATGTGGCCAACCCGTGTTCAATTCCTCTGTCCCTCTCGGAGAGCCCGGCAAGCTACCGAGAGTCTCCTGCAGCACGGCAGAGCCTGGCAAGCTCCCCGAGGTGTATTCGATATGTCGAAAACAGTACCAACAAGTCTCACAATGGAGATGTTACTGGTGCCCCTCGAACAAATCGATGAAAAAACGGGAGGACAGTGCTAAAGTGCTACTTTTGTTTCTCAGTATTTTGATTCCCCATGAGCAATCATTGATCATGGTTTACTATGTATCCCCCTGAAACCGCTTTTGTCTCCTCCCCACCTTCACCTCTCCTAGGTTTCCACTCTATTGACGTATATATAGTGTTCTGTTTTCAGGCTCTTCATTCTTCTTATTTGAGGAAATAATAGTCTGGGAAACCACACATCTTATCTATTAGAATCATGTGTAAATTTACCCAGAATAATGTATGACTAAATTACAATGGTTACCTTTTTTCTTTTGTATGTTACCTATTAGTGTTATTAAACCTGCCTCCTGTTTCCAACTAAGTCAGTTGGGAAAGCAGTTTCAAATGAGTGAAAGTTTCTTGTCTTTCCTTTGTCAAAGGAGTGTTACTTTCTTTATTTTCCACAGATTTAGGAGTGAACTACATCAGGAAATATTTTACGCTAAATTTCCATCTTCAGACAATTGACCATGAAAGGGAAATCCTGTAAACTAGAACAACAGTGGTTACAGGGCTGTGTGTGTGTGTGTGTGTGTGTGTGCGTGCATACAAGCATGCACATGCATGTATGTGCATTGATTCATTCATTAAATATTTACTAAGAGCCTCGCCTATGCCAGGCATTGTATAGATATTAGGAAAACAAAGATGAGAAACCTGAAAGCTTTAAAATTTTTTTTCCCACAGACATATTATTTACTTAATAATATATGTTTAATGTCTTCTTTGCCTGAGTCCTCCATTCAACCTCTCTATTTGAGCTTTTTGTCTCTCAAAGAGAGATAGTAGCAGTTAACTTAGTAAAACAACAGCATCTGAGCCTTTGTATTTTCTTGCCACCACAAGTGTTACTGTGCCCAGCAACTGCAATTGTACATAGCTCGAGAACAAGAGAGGTCTTCTAACTCCCCGAGAGAGTGGATATCCAGAACATAACATTCGTACTCTCTTCAGACCCTGTTGGGAAAAATAAATCCAGAGAATTGGCATAGCAATTCACACCTTTTTTTTTTCTTTTTAGGTCACATCCGGCGATGAACAGAGGTTACTACTGGTTCATGCACTCAGGAATTACTTCTGGTGGTGCTTGAGGGACCATATGGAATGCTGGGAGTCGAACCTGGGTCGGCCGTGTGCAAGGCAAACACCCTACCAGCTGTGCTATCGCTCCAGTCCTGAAATTCACACAATTATCTAAAGCTCACGCTTTCTTTTTTTCCTCTTCCTCCTGTTATTTTTAATCTATGAAAATTGTTGGAATGCCAAGAGTTTGATTACAGGTGATTAGGGAAGTATGGAATGTTTTTAATCCTGTGCTTAGTGTTGCTGGTAATATTAGAAGACCAGAAAGGTCATGAATTCAGTCATGCTTTTGGCTAAAACAACCTACCTTGACTTGAATGCTCCTCACATATCACACACACACACACACACACACACACACACACACATACACACACACACCATCTTGAATCTATAGTTTCATTGACAACAAAAATATCTTGAATCTAGGGTGTGATCCTGCTGCTAAAACAACCAAATGAGATCTGAACTGGTATCAATAGAAGGATAGTAGCTAAAACAAGTAAGCTAATAGGCCCAGAAAACACTACTCAGTGGTCAGATCACACCTAAAGGATGATGTTTCTTCCTGGGAAATACATTTAAAGAGTAAATTCGACAAGTTGAAGTCTGCCCAGGTTGGGCAATAGGATGATGAATGGCTTAGAAACAACATCCTTTGAGAAATAGTTGGGGAAACAGTCATAGTTTACCCTGAAAACTAGAAGGCATTAGAATGTGGGATAACCATTTTCAAATAGTCACAGGGCTATCATGTATTAGAGTTGGACTCTTTTGTGTAATCTCAGAAAGCACAACATAGGCCCAGGTTGTGTGTATTACAACATACTTGATCCTGTCTTCATAAAAGCAAGAATTTTTCTGGACCTGGAGATGTTGCTCAAAGACAGAGCACTTTCCTTGAATGCAGGAAGCTGCAAATTTTATCTCACACTGCCCCACATTGTCAAGTGCAACACTCAACACTGTGGTGAAAATCCCCAGAGCAGTAATCCCCAGTGACTACTATGAACAGCATTGTAACTAAGAATTTGTCTTCTGGCACGACTCACAGCTTTCCTCCTACCTTAGACCTTATAAACATTCAGAAAATGATTTTTTTAAAGTAGTGACATTAATATGTGTGTTTGGATGAAGGCTGGCTGACAGACGTCAGAAAATTCAGAAAATTCAATGAGAGATTTGTAGAGATGACCTTAGCAAAGGTCTGTTCATATTCAAATTCCAGAACTCCAAGAAAGGACATTCCCATGGGCTGGAGATATGGGCAGGTAGGACACTTACCTTGCACGTAGCCAATCTGGGTTTAATCCCTAGCACCCACTGAGCGCTGCTAGAAGTGATCTCTGAGCACAGAGCCAGGAGTAAACCTTTAGCACTGTTGAGTGTGGCCCAAAAATGGAAAGAGAGGAAGGAAGGAAGGAAGGAAGGAAGGAAGGAAGGAAGGAAGGAAGGAAGGAAGGAAGAAGATCCCATACAAGAATTAACCAAAGAGATTGTCAAAATAGTCAGGGGACCATACAATATTATTCTTAATCTAAAATACTTGGGGCTGGAGAAATCGTGCTGCAGGTAGGGTGCTTGCCTTGCATGCAGCCAATATGGGTTTAATCCCTGAAATTAATATTGTCCCCTGAGCCCACCATGAGTGATCCCTGAGCGCAGAGCCAGGAGGAAGCTCTGAGAACATCTGAGTGTGACTCCCAAACAAAAACAAAACACAAAAACAACAAGGCAACCTTTCTGGGAATGATCATCTATGTCCACCTGTCAAAGAACTACCCTCCTGGAAGCACTTCTGCTTAAAGTCCCTTAATCATTACTAATGAGGTAGCATCCAATAAAATGTGTGCACTGGGACAATCTGGTTATCCTGGTAATCCAATATATGCAAGTAATGATCAATCATATTTACCAATGCTAAAACTATATTTTGGAGTCTATTGCCTATCATGATTATGACTGGAGCTGGTACTAGAAGTTGAACTGCTTTCTCTAAAACTTTTTTTTTGTTTGTTTTTGGGGTCATACCTAGTGATGCACAGGGAAATTACCCCTGGCGGTGCTCAGGGCCATATGGGATGCTGGGAATTGAACACCGGTCGGCCACGTGCAAGGCAAACGCCCTACCCTCTGTGCTATTGCTCCAGCCCCTAAAACTTTTTAATATTATAGGCTATCTTTTTTCCCTAATGGTGGGTGTAGACACATTAATTGCAGAATATTTTTTTTCTTAAAAAAATGTTTTTCTTTCTAGGCAAACTGCATTGGGCCAAAGAGTTTGCCTTTAACCTTTAGTGATGTACTTAGTTTATTTTATCTCCTGAAGTGTCAGACTGGAGATATAGCTCAAAGGCTGAGTGCATGCTTTGCAAGTGGGAGGCCCTGGTAGATGTTCTGAACTATCATTGCATGGTCCCTTGAACACTTTAAGGAGCAGCACCCCTCCCTCCCCAGCACAGAGCCCAGAAGTAGCAGATACCCTTCCCTCATCACACAACTTCCCATAGATGTGACCCAAACTCCCACTCAAAATCCTAAGAATTGGAGAGGTTGTGTTTAACCAGTGAAGTGAATTTGATTGGGCAGTACAGCAAAATGCTCAGGAGTTAAGGTTAAGTTAGACACCTGAGCTTAAATCTTTGTTCTGTCATTTACTTATTGTGATTGTAACGTAACTGTCTTCTCACAGAGCCTCTGGGTCTTTATCTGTAAAATGAGAATAACGATATGACCTGTTTTGGACTTTTGAGAAAATTAGAAAAAGATCATCTGTGTAGAAACATAAATCATGTGCTCTTAATTTTTTAAAAAAAATGTTTATTGGGTCTGGTGAGATAGTACAGCGGAGTATGGTGTTTGTATTGCATGCAATCAACCTTGGTTTGATCCTCAGCACCACATATGGTCCCCTGAACATTCTCAGGAGACCTGACCACAGATTCAGGAAGAAGTCCTGTGTGTGACCCCAAAATAAAAGACAAAGTACTTGAATAAAACGCATCTGTTTATTTTGGCTCGGGAGTGACACCTCTGGGGCCTTGGGGTGGCAATGCTCAGGAATTACTCCTGGCTTTGTGTTCAGGCACTTTGGGGTGCCACATATAAGACAAGTGCCTTAATTTCTGATACTTGTCTCTTTTTATGAATTATTGCCCATCGTCTTTGAGTCATTTTTCTATTGATGTAGTATTGTGTGTTTCCTGTTTACTATTTTACTCTGGGTTTATAAATTTATTTTCATTCTGGGATACTGAATAAATTCTAGCCAGTAGTGGCAATCTGGGTCAAAAATCGGTAAAAAAGACAGTGTTTTCTAGGTGCCCAGACCAATGCTGACATCTGAGAATACAAAGTCTTTTAGGTGTAGGTTCATGTTGAGAAGTGACGCACAGGTTGTTGTAGTATTAACAATCTGGTGTCCAGAAAGGCCTGGAGGTGGAGGTGTGTAGTGTGTGTGTGTGTGTGTGTGTGTATTGAGTGTGTGTGTGTGTGTGTAGTGTGTGTGTGTGTGTGTGTGTGCATTGAGTCACAGGCAGGCAGGCCATGACAGATGGCAGGACTTTGGTTGAGAGAACTAGCTGAGTAAAAAGCACAGGTCTCTGAATCAGCCTGATGCAGTATGAGCCACGATCCGAGTTGTAATACTTGTTGGCTAATTACATAACCTCTCAGAAAGCCAGTTTCCTGAGTTATAAGGAGAGAGCAATAATGATGTCTGTTAGCCACGCCGTGATGATTCAGTGAGGTCACATTTGTAAAGCCCTTGCTTGGATGTTGCCAACTATTACCATAATGTTTTTGCTTGTTTGGGGGGGCCACGCCCGGCAGTGCTCCGGGTACCGAGGTCCTGGGATGAAATCAAGCGCAAAGCATGTGCTCAACCCCCTTTAAGTCAGCTCCCTGGTCCTCATAATATCTTAATAATGTAATAATATCTTGTAATTATTAAATGTGTCATTCCAGCTGGCCGCAGGATGGTGAAGGCAAGTACTTATAGGAAAGAAAAAAAAGAAGCCACGGTTTCAGCCGCTTTTCTAAAATGTCTTGAAGGTCAAACGACCAGGGGCGGGGCTGAGAATCCCGGCGAAGCCCTCAGCGTGACGTCGTCGGGTCCCTCAACGCCCCGCCCCTGGACTCCCAGGGTCACGTGAGCGGAGGCCCCGCCCCGGCCGAGCCCGGCCGCCCCGGCTGCCGCGGAGCCTGCTGCGCGTGCGCGGGCCCGAGCGCGCTCTGCGGCGCGGTCCGCAGTGGAGGCGGCGCGGGCGGAGAGGGGGCGGCGGATGGCGCTGCTGGGCCTGGCCGGCTCGGGGCCCAGCTCCCGCGAGCCGTTAGACGAAGCGGTGGCGGCGGCCGAGGAGCGCGAGGCGCCGGCCGTGGTGGCGGCTGGAGCCACGCCAGAGGACGAGGAGGAGGACGGAGGCCGAAGCCGGGGCCTGCTGCGCTGGGACGGCTTCTCGGCCTGGCTGCACTGCGTGTGTGTGGTGGGCTTCGACCTGGAGCTGGGCCAAGCCGTGGAGGTGAGGCCCGGCCGCAGCTTGCCCCGCGCCCTGTCCACGACCCCCACGCCTAGTGGCTGGAGCAGGTGGGGCCGGCTGGACCCCGGCCGCCGCGCATCCGGGCGTGGCTGGCAGCTCCCGAGCCGCTCGCCCGGGCCGCGCTCCGCCTGCTGTTCCCGTGGGAGGCTTGAGGGCCGCGGTTTGGGGTGAAGAGTTCTCTAGGCCCCTCCCGAATACTTGTTGATGTTCTTTTCTTTTTTTACCCGGAGTCCTGGGAAATAACCAGAATGGTTAGCGGTACGCCCGGAGAGGGCTGCCGGCGGGATGTTTGGATCTTTGAGGAGGGAACGATGCCCCTGACATATGGTGAACTGGAGTGGCCAAACTTGATGAACCAACTCTTGTAGACTTGCAAGATCATCTTGGTCGTTTGCAGTAACTCTGTAGAGCAGTCCACTCCACTCACTCGAAATGCACTGTTTTCCCCTTTTGTTCCTCGTGTCTTCGTTTCTTGCTGTTCCTTCCAGAAATTGCGACCAAGAGACAAAAGGGGAAATCATTTGCTTGTGAATGTACTACATTGGAAGTCTTATCTACTCTTAACATTGTTTAGTGTTTGTTTCTGCTTTCAGTAACATAGTATTACATTGCCTTTCTTTGTGTGACCAAGAAAAAAACTGTTTTCCTGCGATGACAGGTGGTTGTGCGGTTTTTGTTTTAAACATCCCACCCCCTCTGTTATGATTTCTGGCTCTTGCACACACTTGAATTTGCAGTCCAACACGGGGCTTGCACTTTCGGTCGCGTCGCTTGCACATGTTTTAGTTGTGGTACTCTCTGAGGATCACGCACTTGGTTTGGTACTTGGACACTAAATCCAGGTGCAGGCGCACACTTGACAGCTAGGGTCCCATACTGCGCCTCCTAGGGGGGATACCTGGACTTGAACTCTCAGTATCAGGGCAGCATCGTAAGCGCAGTACTGCTGATGTGCCCCCTGCCCCTTGTTTTCTTATTTTACTCCTGGCTTTGTGCTCAGGGATCACTCCTGGCAGCTCTGGGAACCATATGTGGTGTGGGATGACGGAATCGTGCATCCTGTTTGCAAGGCCAGTGCCTTAACCCCTGTACTATCTCTCAAGCCCCCCACCCCCCCAGGTTTTAATGAACTACGTTATTTGTGGGGGGACCCGACATTCAGCGATGTTCAGGGATTATTCCTGGCTCTGCGCTCAGCGATCACTACTGGTAGGGCTTGGAGTACCGTATATGGTGCCTGGTTGACTTCGTTCAAGGCAAGCTTCCTACCCACGGTACTATCTCCAACCCTCGTTCTGATTTTTGTGGCATGAATTGACTGGTAATTGGCCAGGGAGTATTTTCTTACTGCAGAAAATACTGCTTTTGTATTCACCCTGTCTTGTCTGTTTTAGGCACTTTGGAACACATTAAGTTCCCAGTAAGAGCTAGACGTTATGTTGGTGACTGGCACACCATTATTAGCGAGATGCTTTAACTTGTGTATAGGGACTATAGTTTAGGAGAGAACCAAGAATTGGTGTAACAGATAGGGACAAATGCATGTATAGCACATAGTGGTCAGTAAATTCTAGTTACAGAACTGGTAAACTTGAGCTTTTTATTTTTTATTGAGTAAGAAACAGTTTCCAAAGACTTTTAAGATATTTATAAGCCATCTCTTATTTACATGCTATTCTGAAGTTCTACGTAAAATAGAATTTTACCATAAGGCATAGGATTGGTGGACTTACTTGCATTTGTAATAGCTAAAGGAGGTAATTTTGAACTGTCATCATGTGGAACATTCTTTACTAGTTTCTGTTAATTTACTTTATTTGTAGCCTCTTCGGTAGTGTTCAGGAACCCTGGGGTTCCACTCCCAGAAATAACTGGCGAGGTGCATGCTGGGATAGGTGACATGGTACGATCAGGGCCACACCTGTCAGTGCTAGAGGCTGGGTGCAGTGCTGAAGGTTGAACTCGGTGTTCCTGAGTGTGGAGCATGCACTTTCAACCCTTTGAGCTATATCCATGATAATTTTTTTTTATGTAATTCTGTTTTCAGGCCACACCCAGTGATGCTCAGGGCATACTCCTGGCTCTGTGAGAAGTGATCACTCTTGGTGGGGCTCAAGGGATCACACGGTGCTGGGAATTGAACCTGGGTTAGCACAGTGCAAGGCACCCGCTGTAGTACAGCACCCACTGTACTATATTTTCTTGGGGGGGGGGACCAGTTAAATACCAGCATAATTAAGGTGCTACAAAACTAAATTATTAAAGAATTTTTAATTTTTTTGTTTGTTTTTGAGCCATACCCAGCAATGCTTTAAATATATATTTGAAAATATATATTTAAAATGCTATTGTAAAATGTATTCTTTCTTTTGGAGGTTGCTAGGGATAGAATTCAGAGCCTCACACATGCAAGGCATATGTCTACCACTTAGCTGTATCCCTAGCCCTGTGCATTGTTTTCCATTATAGTTACATCAAGGCAAAAATGGATAGGAAGTTGACTGAAGTGACACAAGAAGGTGAGAATATACTTGTATTTGGGAAATGACATCCCAGCTTTTTATAATGTACATGAGACCTCAATAGGAAGAAATAGAGACTTTAATTTAGGGTTCAGATCTAAACTACCTCTCTAATGTGGCCCAGATTCAGACCTGACACAACATGATCTCCCCATCCCCAAGCAGAGAGGAGTAGCTCTTGAATACCATCAGAGATGCCAAAAGAACCCAAAGGAAAAAGAAACTCGGTTTAGTCAGTAATATTCTGGAACCCACTTACATTATCCTAGTGATGATCGTTGAACCTTCAGCTTGAGGAAGCCTTGTTGAGATTGTAGTGCCATCACAAAAAGTATCTTTGCAAAATGTTCACAAGTGCATAAGCAATGCCTCTTATTTTCACTTAAATCCTTTCTGAAGAGAAACACTCTAGGGCAGTGTTATCAAGATTCGGAAGAGTGATAACAGCCTCAGATGCAATTGGGTGGCACTTCTTATATGTTTCCAGGAGGCTGCTGAGTGAATCTTTTTTTCTCCTATAGAGGCAGTTGCCCAAGTAAGTTTGGGCATTCTGCTCTAGGATGGATCTCCTCAGTTAGAATCCGTATTACTTATGGATTTTGGCCTGATGTTGAGATCTTTAATCCATTTTGATCTGACTTTTGTGCATGGTGTTAGGTCGAGGGCTAAACCCATTTTTTTGCATGTGGTTGTCCAGTTATGCCAGCACCATTTGTTGAAGAGGCTTTCCTTGCTCCACTTCACGTTTCTTGCTCCCTTATCAAAGATTAGATGTTCATACATTTGTGGTTGTGTGTACGGATTCTCCACCCTGTTCTATTGGTCTGCAGCCCTGCCTTTGTTCCAGTACCATGCGTTTTTAAGTATTACCGCTTTGTAGTAGAGTTTGAGGTTGGGGAGGTTAATACCTCGCCATGTCTTTTTCCCAAGAATTGCTTTTCTATTCGTGGGCATTTGTTGTTCCACATGAATTTCAGGAGTGCTTGATCTATTTCTTTGAAGAATTTCAGGGGTATCCTTATTCGAATCGCATTGAATCTGTATAATGCTTTGGGGAGTACTGCCATTTTGACAATGTTAATTCTACCTATCCATGAGCAGGGGATATGTTTCCATTTCCTCATGTCCTCTTTTATTTCATGGAGTAGCATTTTGTAGCTTTCATTGTAGATGTCCTTTACCTCTTTAGTTAGGCTGATTCCGAGGTATTTGATTTTTCTGGGGCACGATCGATATGAGGCTAATGGTATCTTCAAAGACGACACTCCTCTGACCAACCAAGGGGAAACAGAGATAAACAAATGGGACTATCTCAAATTAAGAAGCTTCTGCACCTCAAAAGATACAGTGATCAGAATACAAAGACAACCTACAGAATGGGAAAGGATATTCACCAAATACCATCCGACAAGGGGTTGATATCAAGGATATACAAAGCGCTGGTTGAACTCCACAAGAAGAAAACATCCAACCCCATCAAAAAATGGGGTGACGAAATGAACAGAAACTTTCTCAAAGAAGAAATCTGAATGGCAAAAAGGCACATGAGAAAATGCTTTACATCACTAATCATCAGGAAGATGCAGATCAAAACAACAATGAGATATCATCTCATGCCACAGAGACTGGCCCACATCCAAAAGAACAAAAGCAATCAGTGTTGGTGCGGATGTGGGGAGAAAGGGACTCTCCTTCACTGCTGGTGGGAATGCCGACTGGTTCAGCCCTTTTGGAAAACAGTATGGACGATTCTCAAAAAATTAGAAATTGAGCTCCCATTTGACCCAGCAATACCAATCCTGGGAGTATATCCTGGAGAGGCAAAAATGTATAGTCGAAATGACATTTGCACTTCTGCACTGTTCACAATAGCCAAAATCTGGAAAAACCCCGAGTTCCCGAGAACAGATGATTGGTTAAAGAAACTTTAGTACATCTACACAATGGAGTACTATGCAGCTGTTAGAAAAGATGAAGTCATGAAATTTACATACAACTGGTACTACATGGAAAGTATTGTGCTAAGTGAAATGAGTCAGAAAGAGAGGGATAGACATAGAACGATTGCATTCAGCTGTGGAATATAAAGTAACAAAATAGGAGATTAACACCCAAGAATAGTTGAGATAAGTAACAGGAGGTTCACTCCATGGCTTGAAGGACAGCCACATGTGCCAGGGGAAAAGGAAGCTCAGACAGAGAAGGGAGCACCAAGTAAAGGGTGTGGGAGGATCCTCCTAGGATGGGAGATGCATGCTGAAAGTAGACTATAGACTGAACATGATTGCCACTCAATGCCTCTTTTGCAAACCACAGCACCCGAAAGGAGAGAGAAAACAAAAGGGAATGCCCTGCGACAGAGTGGGGTGGGACTGGGGAGATGAGGTGTGGGAGGGACACTGGAATCATTGGTGGTGGAGAATGGGCACTCGTGGAAGGATGGGTACTCGATTCTTGTATAACTGAAACCCAAGCACAAAAATTTGTAAATCTACAACTGTACCTCATGGTGTTTCACTAAAAAAAAAAGAATCCATATTACAATGGGCATATTATTTAGTTTGTGTGAGTCTCATAGGCATAAAAGCTGTGAAATTTAGATTAAGTTAACATTGGTCAAGCATTGGAAACAGTACCTGGAGCCCAGGAAGGCCCTTGTAATACTTTGAGAAGAACTGAGCTAAAGCAGCACAGGACAACTTATTCTGAGGAGACAGTGGAGTTTCAAGGTATCCGAGGTGCAAACCTAGTGGAAGACAGAAAATAGCTAGAGCCCTGGATTAGGGGAAACCACTTACTCTTGTTTTTGCACTTACTCCTGCCCTGCTTGTCTTTCTGTGACCTTTATGATGGAGTTGCCCTTTCCAGCTGTTTGAATGAAAAGAGTGAATATCACTCTCACTCTAGACATCTGAGGGAATGTTCTTAGCTCTGATGTGGGGCAGATTCTCACTCTACTAAAACCAGCTGAAGGGGCTGGAGCAATAGCACAGCGGGTAGGGAGTTTGCCTTGCATGCGGCCGACCCGGGTTCAATTCCCAGCATCCCATATGGTCCCCTGAGCACCGCCATGGGTAACTCCTGAGTGCAGAGCCAGGAGTAACCCCTGTGCATCACCGGGTGTGACCCAAAAAGCAAAAATAAATAAATAAAAATAAAACCAGCTGAGCATCGCAATGTTGGGAGAGTGGCCTTTTTCATATAAACATTTGGTAGAGGCCTTGTCCAAGTCCAAGGTGAGTAGGAAAGTGAAGGGTATCTTTAGTGTAAGAATAGAATGCGAACTGTATTGGCTAAGGGACATATGCTTAGCTTCTTCCTTTTCCCTTAAGGTGAGCCAGATGGTTTAATATGAAATCCAAGTATTCTCTGGAATAAGGTTTCAAATCCCTTGGATTTTATGTTCTCTGTCACTTTTAGCTCTGAAATTATCTGTAAATAATAAAACCTTAATCGTTTGCATCCAGAATTGCCTCATTTATTCCAGTTTCTCCCATGATTAATAATAAGCTTATTTTTGAAAATTTCACAAGAAAGAAAATTATACTTGAAACCTCAATTATAATTCTGAGACCATTGTTATTGATACTTAGCATTAGTTTTTGCTAATGCTGTCCCCCCTACATATTTTTTTTTCTTTTTGAGTCACACCTGGTGTTGCACAGGGGTTACTCCTGGCTCTGCACTCAGGAATTACTCTTGGTGGTGCTCGGGGGACCATATGGAATGCTGGGAATCGAATCGGGGTCAATTGCATGCAAGGCAAACGCCCTTCCTGCTGTGCTATTGCTCCAGTGCCCCCTACATAATTTTTTTTAATCAAGAATTACTTCAACTATTAGAAGCAGAAATAATTGCAAATAAAGTGAAGTAAAAGACAAAGTGATTGTAAGAAGATTGTAGGAAACAGCTGGAAAGCCTTGGGCTTTTGCCTTTCTTTCATAGTGTGCTTTTGTCTGTTTGTCTTACATGTTTGTTCCACTCTCCATATTGAGATCAATGTTCCCTGAAGAGTCTCAGTTTGGTTTTGTTTTTTAATTTATTTGGGGTTACTATGATTGTAGCCAAATTCTAGTTTTGTGTTCTGGAATCAGGATGAAGTTTAAAGCAATTACTGGAGTATTTGATCCGTCAGCAGCTAGGTGCCCCTTTTCTAGCCAGCTGTGATTAAGAGATAAGGTTTCAGGATTAGAGATGGCCTGTTAGTCTAGCAGAGGAGCCTAAAACTGGTCTAGAGAGCAGTTATCTGCTTTTATTTGATTATTGATTAATGTTCTCACAACTTGACAAATCATTAAAGATTCTTCATAAACATTTATGGAACCCCATATTTTATTTAACCATTTTTAAAATTTGTATATTTATTAGTTCCTTTTTTTCTTCATAGTGTAGAGTGTGTGTGTGAGGCGAACGTGATAACCACTGCACTACGGAGCCTGGCAGGCTACCCATGACGTATTTGGTATGCCAAACAACAGTAACAACAAATCTCACAATGGAGACGTTACTGGGCCCACTTGAGCAAATTGATGAACAACGAGAGGGCAGTGCTACAGTGCTACAGTGTAGAGTGTTATTTAATACCTATATGATAACTTATAAATAGTCTTTATTTAGGGCCTTATAACTTATAAATAGTCTTTTTTTAGGGCTTTTAAGCCCTTTGAACTTGGTAGAATGTAATGACATTTCTATACATTTTTTTGGTGGAGTAAGCATTCATTGTTACTTAGGGCCTACAGACTGCTTAAAGGATACTTCTAGATATTACTTTTTTGTGTTTATTTCTTTTTTCTTTTGGGGCTGTACCCTGCTATGCTCTGTGACTACTCCTGGCTCTGCACTCAGGAATTACTCCTGGTGGACCATATGGGGTATTGGGGATCAAATCTGGTTCTCGTGCTGATAGTGGGATATGTGCATTGGTGAAGGGGTGGGTGCTGGAACATAATATGATTAAAACCCAATCATGAACTCATAAGCAGCTTTGTAATTGTGTATCTTGCTGTGATTCAATTAAAAAACCTTTTTTTAAAAAATATGGGTCTCATGCAAGGTAAGTGCCCTACCCATTGTACTATCTCTCCAGCACCCCCCCACCAGATATTACTTAAAACCATATTTTTAGTAAATTTATATTTATATCTAACTACAAAAGTAATTCAGCTTCCTCTAGTCAGTATTTTATCTAAACATAGTTAAACAAAACAAATTAAGAAAATAACATCGGTATACTATTTGTAAGAGCAGAAAATTAATTTCTCCAGTTTTTCTAGGAATGATTTTTTTATTTGGGGTTCAGTCCAGCGACCCATATCACATACTGGTTTCATAGACCACCTCAGTCCTCTCCAATTTGCAGAAGTTCCTCAATCCATCCATCCATCCATCCTTCCTTCCTTCCTTCCTTCCTTCCTTCTTTCTTTCTTGTGGTTGGGTGGGGGATGGGGGGGAGGAGGTTCACAACCCATAGTGCTCTGAATACTTCTGGCTCTGTACTTAGGAATTGCTGCTGGTGGCTTAGGGACGCTGGGGATCAAACCTGGTCAAGCTGCATGCAAGGCAAGTGCCGTAACTGCTGTATTATCACTTTGGCCCAGTATTCTGTGATCACAGCACTTTGGAAGAATATTGGTTAGATATATATTGTAATTTGTCTTATACCCATCTTTTCTGATATGTTCTCATAGTTAACCTGAAATTATATGTTATTAGAAAGCATATCACTAAAATTAGTATTTTCCCCTCTTCTAACTAATAAGTATGTTTTGTTGGGGATGCTCGAGACTGCAATTCAGACTAAATTACTAACTCATATTTTGCTAATTGATCATTCTGATCCAAATTTAGTGGATTTTTCCTGCCAGAAATTGTTCTGGTATTCTAATATAATTTTCTGGGTTTTCATTCTTTTGTTTTTAAGTCACCTATTAATACTTGGGTGCTATTCCTGGCTTAGATTTTTGAGGGGGACCTTGTATGTGGTGCTAGGGATCAAATCCAGATCTCCTGTATGCAGAGCATATGCTCCAGTTCTTTGAGATTTCTCACCCAGTATTTTTTTTTTTTTGCTGTTTCTTTCTATTCTTTCTACATTAATTGGTTGGAATCTTTTACAAGGACTATTTGTATTATCTAACTAATCAGTATGTACTCAAATACAGTTATTTTATTACTTAGGGTATAGTCCTATTTTTTGGGGGGGTGGGGCACACCTGGTTGTGCTAAGGGCTTACTTCTGACTTTGCACTCAGGGATCACTCCTGGTGGTCTTGGGGGGAACATATGGGTTGCTGAAGATTAAACTCTGGTTGGCTGCATGCAAGACAAGTACCCTACCAGCTATACTGTCTCTTCAGTCCAACTCCTATAATTTTGTTGACCAAATTTTTCCAATTTGAGCATTGGTACTTTCTGGGGATTGGTTACTCTCTTGTATCCTTAAGGCATGGCCTTACATAATTTTTTCTTTTAGTATTTTCTTTTTGGTACTAGTGGGATGCTCCAGGCTCACTAGTAAGTCACATATTCAAGAAACTCTGATTGTTTTTACTGCATAGTGCTCACTACAGTCAGTATCTGGGTGTTTTGTGTAGCTTTTGCCTTATCTTTATTGTTAAAAAGCTTTCTAAAAGAGATGCCATGCTTAATCTTTTTTTGTTTTGCTTTGTGTTGGGGCCACACCTGGCAGTGCTCAGGGGTTACTCCTGACTCTGAGCTTGGGAATTACTTCTGGCAGTGCTCAGTGTACCATACAGGACCAGACGTGGGTCAGTCACTTGCAAGGCAGGCACCCTATCTGTTGTACTATCTCTCCAGCCCATGTCATGTTTAATCTGACAAATCTGTTAAAAAGTGATGTGATGACCAATTGAAAAATGTGGACTTATTTTTGCATTGAAAACAGTTTACGTTTTCAGTTTGGACTGCAGAATATTAGCGAGTCATTGAAGACCTAGTTATTAGATTTAGAATATGTCCTGTCTTTCAGATTGTGATGATGAGGGTGGAAGGGACAGAGAAATGGTACCAGGGTGAAGGAGTTTCCCTTGCCTGCCAAACCTGGTTATAGCCACAGTCCTGCATTTGTTCCTCTGAGCACTACCAGTAGTAGTCCCTTGGCACCACTGGGTGTAATCAGCGCTCCCCACAAGAAAAAATGTGGTTTATATGTGAGTAAATGTTTACGTCAGAGATGAAGACGAGTCTTTGTAGGAAAATCTATCTGTCAGGTCTGGGTTACTAGTAAAATTGTACAACAGACACATGCTGAGTCAGTCACATTTAACTGGACTGCATGTTAGGCATGAATTTTCCCCATGTGCAAGTGATACTAGCAGTAAATTAACTGGTATTCCTTCTCCTGGGACCATGTTTTTTTCCACACTGAGGTGGGAATATTAGAATATGTAGGGATGAGTGGCAGCTAGACTTACCTTTGAGAAGGATACTCCATTTAAGGCATTTTGTGGGTGCCTTGCACTTGGCCTAGCTGGGTTTGATCCCAGGCATCCTATATGTCCCCTCAACATATGGGATCCTTGAGTACAGAGTCAGGCGTAAGCCCTAAGCACTGCTGGGTGTGACCCAAAAACAAAAAAAAAAGCAAAAAAATAAAAAAACCCCAACATTTTGTAATGCTGTTTATATTAATATATGTCTACTGCTTATTCTGTGTATTAATAATAATTTTACTTAACATAGTAATATTTTAATGAGGCACTTTCCCCCCTATGATCTTGTGACCTTGTGGAATATTTATGCTATGTAATCAATTTTAGAATTAATAATTGTATCAAATAAAACTCTTGGCTTCTAGCCTCCTCTCACTTCTTTTAACATGGGAGGTTTGATACCAGAATCAGAATGACTTTAGCTGATGCTCACCATCCTCTTTTTATACATCTCAGCAGTGCCTGTGACTTAGGGTCAGGGAGATGCTTAGATTCTCTGTTGTTGAGAGGGAGGTCTTCAAGCTAGGAATGTCTCGATACTGGTAGCAGACCACAGTTGATTCCCATATGGGGGCAAGGAGCTAACTAATAGTGGTTACCCAAATTTATATTTAAACGTGTGTGTGTGTGTGTATGTGTGTGTGTGTGGTGTGCCATGAATTGAACCCAATAAAGGGCATGCACTACTGATGAGCCATATTTCTATCCCTAAACTTTTTTTTATATATAAAGTGAAATAATGTGGATAGATAATAAATTTAGTCTAATACCTAGCGATTTGAGCAGTCAAGATAGCAGGTCAATGATAGTACATCAGGTAGAGCATTTGTCTTGCATGTGGCCTTCCTGTGTTTGATCCCCCCCATCCCATATGGTCCCCCAAGTACCACCATGAGTAATTTCTGAATACAGAACCAGTAAAAACGTCTAAGCATCACCAGGTATGGCCCAAAAACAAAACAAAACAACAAAGAAAACAGAGAACATGTTAAGATATTTGACATTGGTCTTTTGTTGTTGTTGTTATTTAGTTGGGGGAGGGAGGTGTTATTTTGGTTTGTGGTTCACACCCCATACCCTAGGACCATATGGGGTCCAGAGGATCAAACTTGATTTGACCGCCCTGTTCACTGTACTATTTCTCCAACCCTTCTTTTGTAGTTTGAATAGAGTTTAATTGAGGTTTTAAAGGTAAGTATGAATTTACTCATCTTTTCTGATCTTGGGTACAGTGTGGACATTGGGCTATCTATAGCATATATAAAAGAATATTTTAATATATCAAAATAAACATTGAATAAAGTCTTAACAGTATATTAACAATTTTAGAATATTGTTTGATAGTATATTAGAATTTTCCCCCTTCACCCCTTCCTTCTCTCTGCTGCTATAGTTGTGATGATTGGGGGAGGGGGTGGTCACACATGTTTGATTGTAGTGCTCCCATACTTGACTGCGGTTTTCTCAGAGGCTCACACACTTTTGTTTGCAGTGCTTATATATGTGTTTGCAGGAAGTTGTACTCTTTAATTGTGGTGCTCAGAAAATTCTGGTTGTCGTGCTCTCTGGGGGTCTCATATATGCTGTGGTGGTCAAACATTTGTTTTTAGTTCTAGAGCTTACCAGGGGTGGTACCCTTTAATTGTGGTACTTGCGCACGCTGTTGTAATCCTGGGAGTCCAAACAGCAGAGCTCTATAAACCGTACTTGTGGAAGTCAGGAGGGATTGACCTCACAGCCTCAGACTTTCGCCACCAAGCAAAAATCTGGGGCCACTCTAGCAGAGCCTTGACCTGTTTATTTGCCTTAGAGGTTCACAAGCAGCAATGCTCAGAAACATAGAGCCTCTTCCAATAGAGCTCAGCCTCTGAGCTGGATACTTGGGGACCATATCCAGCATCCAGTCAGGCTATGTTCAGGGGGCCACAGGGCTACAGCTGGCAGCACTGGAGCTAAGGGTGAGGGCACACACATAGATGTGTTGCTCTACCGCTTTCACTAGCTCCTTTGACCTCCTGTAGATGTCTGGGGTTTTGGTTTGTTTGTTTTGGACCATATTTGGTGGTGAGGGCTGACTACTGGCTCTGTGCTCAGGGATCACTCCCGGTAGGGACCATGTGTGGTGCTGGGGATTAAGCCCAGGTGGACTGCTTGCAGGGCAAGTACCTTACCTGCTGTACTATCTCTCTGGCCCAGGTATTAACTCCTTAACAGAAAAATAATTTGTATATACTTTTCCCTTTCAGTAGTTTGCCTTTTTATTTTTTATTTTCATTTTTTGGTGTGTGCGATTGCTTGGTTTGGGAGCTATGTTTGGAAATGCTCAGGGCTTACTCCTGGCTTTGAGCTCAGGGATCACTCCTGTTGAGGCTTGAATCAACCACATGTGTCAGGGATCGAACATGGGTCAGCTGTGTGCAAGGCAGCTGACTCCCCGGGTTAAGTATCTCACTGACTCGACCTTTCAATTTTTTGATGATTGCGTTTGAAGACATGGTTCTTAAAATTCTGGGGCCAGAACAATAGGACAGTGGGCAGGGCTGTTGCTTGACCCGTGGTTGACCTGCGTTCCATCCCCAGCATCCCACATGGTCTCCTGAGTACCGCCAGTAATTCCTAAAAGCAAGCCAGAAGTAACCTCTGAGCATTGCTAGGTATGGGACATAAACAAACAAACAAACAAACAGGCAGACAAAAATGGCTCTTAAAATTTTACACTTTGATCTTAGCCAACGTACCAACCATTTTAAAAGTGCTTATTAATGTTTATAATATACACTCAATATATTTGTCTAATGCAGCTTCCTTTCTTCTAGGTAATTTATCCTCAACATTCCAAACTTACTGATAAAGAAGTAAGTAAAAATACTGCTCTGCATGGTCAGCTGTTTTGTTTGTTTTTTTTTGGTGTGTGTGTGTCAGCATATATAGCTTTTGTTTTCTTTTTCAGAAAACCAATATTTGCTATTTGTCTTTTCCAGATTCAAATTCAGGTAACTACTATTTTTCATATGGCGTTTATTAAATTTCCTACTCAGCGTTATCTTCCGTATACAAAAATCGATTGAAATATCGTATTAGAATGCAGACTCAATTTCAGTCTAACAGGTGATTTTGGTTTCTAATTTAATGATACTTAGTCATGTGTTGTGATTTAAGGTGGTTTAGCTTTTGAAAAGCTGTTTTGAAGGACACAAAGCATCAATGAATATTAAACAGTTGAAAATGGATAGCGATTAGAAATCAGTGACATTGGTATGTTAGGAGATTTATGGTAAGTACTTTTAATTTGGAATTTCGCCAGAAACTCTGTAAAAGCAGTCAGTTAGGCAAACATGTAGCAACAGCATAAATCTGATTATGCATTATGGCTACCAATTATTTGCAAGTGTTTATATGAGTCAGTATATGTAAAACACTTGGAATACTGCTTGGTGTATGTGAAACACCATGTAAGTGTTTACTATTATTAAGCTTGGTTTTTCTGGTCTTCTTCAAACTCTCACTGTGTGTGGTCTTAATTGTTGAAATCTTTCAGGATACCCCTTTATTTCGCTTTCAAAACAATTTTTTAAGCCTATAGTGACCAGAGTGTTCAGCCTCTCAGACCACACACCGTCAGATCCTAAGAAACAAAGACACTTTAATTCTTTCTTTTTTGTGGTTAATTCGACTTAGTCTGATTAGGAAGATTTGACATATTAATTTTCAAAAGCATTTTCTTCTTGACATTAGAAAAAATTTTTTTCCTTATATGTAGTTCTAGAGTTTTTTCCCTATCCATTTGAAATCCAGCATTTATGAAGTAAAAGAGAAGTGATATCTTCATTTTAAAATAAAAAGATATTGAGAGATCTCAATAGGACTCTCATTCTAAACTGGAATTACTGGAATTTTTTTAGCACATTTTGCCTAGTAGTGAAATAATGTCAGAGACATCTTATAGGATCTATCCTCATTTTAGTTAATGTTTTCCTTACGAAGTCTGAACATGCATTTGTTAATGTTAATGAGTGTGGGATTGGACTTCCAGGATGTAGGGTAAACCGAATTGTTTGGATTGCAGTATGAACTGACTTTCGTCTTTCAGATCAATTGGTTTTTGTGGCTCTTTTCTACCCGCCCTTGGCTACAGGGTTTTAAGGCTAAAAAGATAATCGTTGGTGTCTGAATAGCCTTTTTTTATTTCAAATTTTGACGATTTTTGGAGGGTTAGGGGCCCACACCTGGCCGTGCTCAGGAGGTACTCCTAGCTCTTCATTCAGGAATTACTCCTAGTGGTGCTTAGGGGACTCTATGGGCTCTTGGGGAACCCCGATAAGCCCCGTGCAAGGCAAGTGCCCTACCGGCTATACTATCTCCGTGGCCCTATTTCTAGTTTTTAAGTTAGGCTTATTATAATGTCATTTAAAAATTCTCCTTTCCTCTGTTGATGGACTTGCAATTACAAGGTGGTCACACTCGGGGCACTCATCAGGAGTTGCACATAGAGTTGCAGTGCTTGTACACATGCTGGTTGAGGCCCCACCCACAGGTTGTTGTGGTGCTCACACATCTGCTTGCTGGGGAACATACTCTTGGTAGCTGTGCTTGCGTATGAAGTAAAATAGCTTAATTCATAGAAATTTGGTTAGAGAAGTGTGAAGGGAGAGGAAAAAAAGAGATGTGTTCGAGATTATGGGCTTCTCTAGATGGGGACAAAGCCTTGTTTATCTTGTTTTGTTTACAGCGAGAAATCACTTGTGCCTCTCGGGATCTCAGCTTGCAGAGCCGATGGGCATAAATGGCAGACACACCACGACTGTGTTGGTGCTTTTGGTGGCTTCTAGGTTAGGTGCCGTAGCAGATGTAGCAGTCAGGGTCTCAAACATAGTAGGCATGTATGCTGCACATGAGCTGTCCTCAGCCCCGTAATGCCTATTTTTATATGCTGCACATCAGGTCAGGTATTGTTTTTATTCAAAGTAGAGCTGGTAACTTTTAAGTACAATCCACGAAAGATTGTAAAGAAGTCAATCTTGCCATTTTAACAGATAAATACGAATCCAGGTAGCTGGGGACGGTACATTTTGTATTTGAGATCATTGTTTATCCAAATAGTTTGTTTTACTTACAAATTTATTATATGGAAGTTTGAATTACTCTGCCTACTTTGAAATGAATTGAATTTTTCCCAAAGTAGCTCCTGTTGTTATGCAATGAAATCGAGGTTCAGTAGAGAACTCATTAGGAAAGAGTCATAATCTAGGTTTGGTTTTGTTTCATGCTGGGACCGGTGATGCCGGTGATGCTTAAGGCATCTTCTGGCTCTGACTCAGGAATCATTCCTGGAGGTGCTCAGTAGATGCTGGGATTGAATCTGGGTAGGCTCTGTGTAAGGCAAATGCCCTGCCCACTGTATGACTATAGTTTGTGTTAAGATCTGTAGAGAATGAGTGAGATTCCCAATGGAATGATTTGCAAAATTCTTCATCTCTTTCCCTCCCAGCTTAAATATAGTTTAGGCTTGGTAACTTTAAAGAGAACTGATTTTGTTTGGTTTGTTTTATATAGCCATTTGTTGTTTCATTTGGATGGTTTTTATCTTCAGGAGACTAACTTTGAAGTGTGCCCTTTTTTTCTGATAAATGTTTGTGACATTTGTTTTTATTTTTTTTCATTATTTGTTTTTGTTTTGATTTGTTTTTGTTTTTCATGAACAACATCTAGTAAAGGTGTTCCTGAAACATAAGTTCAAGGGCTATAATCTCTATTTTAAGCATGTCCGGAGAGAAAATTTAGCATAATAGAGTTTCAAGCATTGATGACAACATAGAAAGATTAGTCTTTGTCTTGGGTTGATTTGATGTAAATAGAAAATATTTGTCTCAACAGATTTCTTGTGCTCTTTGTGGTGGTACCACAGTGTGTCAGGGATTGAACCCAGAACTGTCGCTGAGTCACATTCCTGGCCTGAGACTAGTTGGGTTTTTAAAAATTGTAAATGTAGGGGCTGGAGCAATAGCACAGCGGGTAGGGCGTTTGCCTTGCACGCAGCCAACATGGCCGACACAGGTTCGATTCCCAGCATCCCATATGGTCCCCCGAGCACCGCCAGGAGCAATTCCTGAGTGCATGAGCCAGGAGTAACCCCTGAGCATCGCTGGGTGTGACCCAAAAAGCAAAAAAAAAAAAATTGTAAATGTAAGGCCTGGAGTGATAGTACAGCAAGTACCAACCGCTTGCCCCATATGTGACTGAACCAGTTTCAGTCCCCAGCACCCCATATGGTCCCCATGCCACTCCCCACAAAATATTACAAAACCTATGTGTGAACCATGCTTTTGTAAAATGCATTTTAAATGAATTAGAAGCATGAGAAGGAGGAAAAAATGCAAAAGAACAAATTTATCACAATAATATCAGAGTGTCATACGATTTTCTAAGTACTTGGTTGTTTTTTTGTTTTGTTTTATTTTTTTAATTTGGGGGGTCACACCAGGCAGTGCTCAGGGACTAACTATCCCTGGGACTGTGCTCAGGCATTGCCAGGATTTGAATCAGGGTCATGGTTACAGCCACAAGCAAGGCAAGCAAGCATCTTTATATCTCTCTGACCTCTGTATTTATTTTGATAAGGATCAGTAACAAGAGTTTGTGGACTAAGTATCCTTCAGTTTATGGACTGTGGGAAACTCGTCTGAAGCCCTGCCTCACCAATTCCAGGTCAGCTGCACTCGGCATAGAAAGACTCCACAGAGCCTAAGGCCGAGGAATGGGTCTGTCTTCCGAAGTCTCAGGTTTTACCTTGTTCTTATGCATTATGATCTATTACGTACGTTTTTGTGCTATGAAATAATCTTTAAAGTTGTTTTCTGTTTTTTTTTTTTCTAATTTAGATTTTGTGTATGCTTTTTCGGCCCCTACCTAGTGTTGTTCAGTGCTTATTTCTGACTCTGCTCAGAGAGGACTCCTGGTGGAACTCTGGGTATAGTTCGGAGTGTTGGGATTCAATTCTAAGTCAGCCGTTTGCAAGGCCACGCCAACTCTCCCGCTGGCACAGGACTTTTGTTTTTATTTTGCTTTGTTTGGGGGCCACACGTGGCGGTGCTCAGGGCTTACTCTTGACTCTGAATTTGGGATCACTCCTGGCGGATGTGGAGAACCATATGAAGTTCTGGGGATTGAACTCACATTTCCTGCTAGCCAGGCACGTGCCCTGCCCACTGTACCGTCAGTTGGGCGTGGGACTTTTCTTTTTGAGTAAAGAAAAACAATCTTCAATGTATGCTTCAATTGACAATGAAGAAGCATTTCAAATAATTTTATAGGGGGCAGAGAGACAGCAGGTAAGGTGCTTGCCTTGCATGCAGACAATCCGGGTTTAATCCCTAGCACCGTCAATGATCTCCTAAATCCCACCAGGAATAATGCCTTAGCATAGAGCCTGGGTGAGCCCTCAGCATAGCTGAGTGTGGCCCAAAAACCAAGAAAAAGGAAAAGAAAAGAAAAAAGTTTTATGGGTTCTAGAAATACAGATAGGAGCTAGGGTGCTTGCTTGATCCTAGTTCCTATCTGCAGCACTAAAAGTGGTTCCCTGAGCACTGCCAGGGGTTATTCTAGAGCACAGAAACAGGAATGACCCCCTGAGCCTTTGCAGGATGTGGGACAACCCCGGCTCCAATAGTTCTATGAAGAAACAGTTAACCAGGTAAAGTGTGTGCCCAGTTACATGATTTTTAGTATATTCAGAGAGTTGTACAACTCTCATCACACTTAGTTTCAGGAAAGATTGCTCACTCAAAAAGAAACTGTATTCCTTTTCCCCACTCTTCTTCCTCCCTCGCCAAGCCTTACGGCAGCTGTTGCCTACTTTTTGTTTCTAGGAGATACCTGTTCTGAATGTTTCACTGCAGTGAAAGAAGTGCCTTTGACGTTTATTTTTATTTGAAAAAGTCAGTGTGTTGTAGTGGTCAAAAACCTAAACCTCAAAATTCGACATGCCTTGCGCACGGCCAACCTGGTTTCCATCCAAGCAAGCATGGCCCTCCAAGCCCTGCCAGGAATAATTCCTTGGTGCAGAGGCAAGAGTTATGGAAGGTGTGACACTCCTTTCCCTATCCCACCCCAAAGAAATTTCACATTGTGAAATAGAAAACACAAGCAAGTTCAGTAGAATTTTTTCTAGCACCTCAAAAGCCTTGTCATGTCCTCCCAAGTACTATTTCTACACTCTTCCTAAAGGTAATCTGTCTTAACTCCTAGAGTAAGTATTACTTTTGTAGTTGTTTTATCTATCTGGAAAGAAAAAGTCTCAGTGAGCCAAGTGTTTGCCCTGCACGGTAAGGACTTGGTTTTGATTCCTAGCACTGGATGGTTCCCCCAAGGACCCGACTGTGGCTTCAAAACCAAATCCACCATTTAAATGGGTTCATACAATGTGTTCTTTTACATGTAACTTATTTGCTCTTTATGTCTTGAGTCAGTATTTCATGCAGTTTTCAAAAATATGTAATTACGTGACGAAAATGGAAAAGGAAAAATTGTAAGGGGATTGAAGAGTTAAGGTGCATGTTTCACTGATGCATTTGCCTCTAGCTAGCAGAGATGACTTTGAGCGAGTCAGCTGAACTGTCAAGATCTTCTTTTTGTTCTCTGAAACATGACAGACTGGTTTAAAATGATTGCTAGGACTTTCCTTCAGCTTTTAGCATTTGGTAAAACTGGATGATTAAATGTTATATTATGCTGTCTTTAATTTCTTTCTGTCTCTCTTTTTATTAGGTTGTCTTGGAGATACCCAGTTTTGTTTTAGATTTCGGCAGTCTTCTGGGAGAAGGGTGTCACTGCATTGTCTCCTGGACCAATTTGACAAAGATTTACCAGTTTTCTTAAAGGTTGGAAAAGTCGTAATAGAATATAGAGTGTGAGAGGAAACGTTAGAATTCAGCTATTCGGGAGTCAGGGATGTAGCTCAGTGCCAGAGCCCTTGCCTTGCATACGTGAGGCCCTCGGTTTGTAGTTTTCCGGTTATCTCTTCTGGCACTCGGTAATATTTTAATTTTATCACCATATTATACAACTTGATTTTCTAAGTGACTCTGATTCATGAGGATGCAGGACATATTTGAAAGAGTTTATAAAATTGTTATTTTTGAAATTTAATGCCAGTATGAGTTATAGAAACTCATTAGAACATTTCATTTAGTAATAACTTCAGTGGAAGTAGGGTGGTGTTTAGAGTTGAAGATTTCTAGAAGTAATCCCGTTCTGCCTTATGACACAGTTACAGTAATGACAGTTTTTGCTTATTTTTAATCGTATTTATTTATAGCTATTGTGTATTAAAATTTTGAACTTGGGGACCAGAGCTGTAGTATTCCAAGTAAGACCATTGGCCTTTGAGGCCAATGAGGTTTGTGTCTGGGCATCCCCATATGGCCCCCTAAACCCTGTTAGAAGTGATTCTTTTGTTTTTTTTTTTCTTTTTGGGTCACACCCAGCGATGCACAGTGGTTATTCCTGGCTCATGCACTCAGGAATTACTCCTGGCGGTGCTGGGGGAACCATATGGGATGCTGGGAATTGAACCCGGGTCGGCTGCGAGCAAGGCCAACGCCCTACCCACTGTGCTATCACTCCAGCCCCTAGAAGTGATTCTTGAGTGCACTGCCACGAGTTAGCCTTAGGTCTTAAGGCCACACACCCAGTGGTGTGGCCCAAAACCAAATAAAACACAAACATTTTAAAAATCTAGCCCGGCAAGCTACCAAGAGTATATTTGATATGCCAGACACAGTAACAAATGTCACAATGGAGACGTTACTGGGCCCGCTCGAGCAAAGTCGATGAACAACGGGAGGACAGTGACAGTGACAGTGAATAATTCAGATAATTTGACTGTATAGGTTTATGTTTGGCATTGAACACTTAATTTCTAATTGCACGGAGAACATTTATTTCCATTAGGATGTCCAATTAGTACATCCCATATGGAAGTGACACTGGATTTTTTTGTTTTGTTTTTGTTTCTGTTTTTGGGCCACACCTAGAGGTTGCTCAGGGCTTACTTAAGCTACTTCTGGTGGGGTTAGGGAACATATGGGGTGCTGGGGATTGAACCTGGGTTGGACATGTGCAAAGCAAGCACCCTACCAGCTGCACTATTGCTCTGGCCCTGGACTTGACAGTTTGCTTAAAGTCAGCATTTATGATTTACCTTTCTGGCTTCACTACTGATAGATACCCTCTCTTTGAATTGTATATTATAATAATCTATTCCTTTCCATGTCTTTGTACTGCACTATTAACAAATTCTTTCAACTATTTAGAACTATTTATAAGACATATTATATTTATAGAAATATAAGAATATTTTTCACTGGAGCGATAGCACAGCGAGTAGGGCATTCGCCTTACAAGCGGCCAACATGGCCGACCCGAGTTTGATTCCTCCGCCCCTCTCGGAGAGCCCGGCAAGCTACCGAGAGTATTCGATATGCCAGACACAGTAACAACAAAGTCTCACAATGGAGACGTTACTGGGCCCGCTCGAGAAAATCGATGAGCAACGGGAGGACAGTGACAATGATTAAAAATCGTATATTATTTCATTTGTCTTCTTTACAATATTCTGAGAGTTCCTTTTGCAGATACAGTATTGGGGGCTTATTAAGGAAAAGGAATTTTTCCCAGGATTATCCCAGCTCTTGAATTTCCAATGTAGTATATCTTGCAAAGTGTGCTAAAGTGTGCATCTGTATTATATAAAAAAAAAAATTAGAATCTGAAATCACTACCTCTTGTTTAGTGAGTAAAATTTTAATGATAGTGTTAATTGACTTTGGTACTATTTTCCTTTTGCCTTTCCCAATAAGATCTTTAGCTTTCTGGTTTACAAAGTTTTGCCTTCTTTCTATACGTGTCATCATTTAGCCAAATCGAGCTGTGTTTTTCTCTCTGAGATAACTTGTGTGTTTCTGTCTGAGGTTTAACTCATAATCTTTTGGATACCCTGACCTTGTACAAGTGAAGCATGTCTGAACAATCGAGCTACTCTTCTCGACCCCTGCTCTCACTCCTGACCTCTAACCCTGGAGTAGCTCATCTTTGTTTAAATCCTGTTTGTTCCTCAATACACGATTAAAAACAGCAAGCAGTTTCCACGAAATCTTGATTGATCTCCATAGACAGGCAATCTCCCTTTGGACTGTTTTGTGACACGGTGCTTTTTTCATACTGTCAGCTCTCCTTTGACACAGTCACTTTTGTACTTTTTTATCCCTTTTAGACTCTGATCTCCTTAAGGAACAATGTCTTACTTATCTTTTTACCCTCTCTAGCACAATGCTTATTCAAAGTAGTGTTATTAAGTGCTTGTTTAAAGAATAGAAGTAAAAGAAAAAACTGAGCCTAGTCTATTTCATTAAGATGGAAAAACTTCTTAGGATTTACGTAGCTGCTGCTTCAAATTATATGTTGGTAATCAGTGTTTTTTATTCTAGGGAAATATAAATATAAATATAAATATAAATATAAATATAAATATAAATATGTAGATTCAGAATGGGCTGGAGCGATAGCACAGCGGGTAGGGCGTTCGCCTTACACGCGGCCAACATGGCCAACCCGAGTTCGATTCCTCTGCCCCTCTCAGAGAGCCCGGCAAGCTACCGAGAGTATTCGATATGCCAGACACAGTAACAACAAAGTCTCCAATGGAGACGTTACTGGGCCCGCTCGAGCAAATCGACGATCAACGGGAGGGCCTTAAAAGATTCAGAATGGAATTTAATTTTCTAAAATCTTACTTGAAATTATACATTAGGTCACTCATTCTGTTAAAACTGACCCCTAATTAGTATTAAACTCAAAGTTGTGAGCAGAATTTTATATATATATATATATATATATATAGAGAGAGAGAGAGAGAGAGAGAGAGAGAGAGAGGGAAGTCATAGTAATAGTACAGTGGTTCTTACCTTGCATGCGACTAACCCGGATTTGATCTCTGGCACCTAATATGGTCCTCTGAGCCCCATCAGGTGTGATATCTGAGCACAGAGCCAGGAGTCAGCCCTGAGTACAGCCATGTACAACTTCTCTGCAGCCCCCAGAAATAGGATATAAGTTGAGTAAGCCATAAGGGAAATGAATCTGACTCAAGTATTTCCATTATTGTTTTGTTTTGGGCATGTTAGCAAGTTTTTTCTGGTGTTTATTATTATTGTTGTTTTATTGAAGAAAAAGTCTAAATAGTTCCTTTGTATATGCTTATGTCTCATTTTTGTTTTAGAAAAAACTTGATTCTAATATTAAAGAATGGCAATAAATATTTACTTTTTGTCACTTTCATAGAAGGATCCTGCTTATTTTTATGGATATGTGTATTTCCGTCAAGTTCGAGATAAAACTCTAAAAAGAGGCTATTTTCAAAAGGTAATTTTTATCTAGAATAATAAAAATAAAGTATTCTATGTATTGTGGTTAGAAGAAGAGATACTGTTCAAATAAAGTTTTCGATATTTCATCACTAAACATACTAGAATTATAAATACCTGATTTTTACCTGCTATTGGGTTTTGCCTTTCTTTTATCTCTGTGATAGATTCCTGATAATAATTTGCAGTTATTGTAGAGACTGTCAGAAACCAGAAGAATTAGTTTGTAGGGATAGTACAGGGGTTAAGGCTCTTACCTTGAATGTGGCTGATCCCACTTTAATCCCTGGATCCCCAGCACCACATTCGGTCCCCTGAGCACAGAGCTTGGACAGAATTTCCGAGCACTGTTCTCAGGTGTTGCCTCAGAACCAAACAACCAGAAGAATCCACATTGTTTTTATATTTTAGAACTAGGGAAAGGACAAACAGTTTATAAATTTTTATAACATAAAAGTTCTGTAGTATCTTTTTTAAAGAGCCAGTGAATGTACTTTACCAGTACCTTATAAGACTGATACACTGCCGACTGTGCTAAGAAGGCAACTTTAACAATATCAACCATAACTTCCTACTCTAAATATATAATCTTTTTCTTAAAAAAAAAAAAGCCGAAAGAGCAGTGGGACACCCAGCATATGACTGAGCAGTGGAACTCATGCCCAGCATGTGTGAGACCCTAGATTTGATCCCTGGTTCAGGTTTTTTTTTTTTTAATTGTTTCAGTTAAATTGACCTGTGAAAGACGAAAGACTCATCCTTTTTTGAAGTGGAGCAGGAGTGTGTGCCTGCTCAGGCCCTACTGTAGTGCCGGAGAATCCCAGGCCACCCCAGCAGTGCTAGGAGAATTCAGGACCACGTCTGGATTGCAGCCCTGGTGTGGCCTTCTGGGCTGCAACCTGGGATGTTTAGGGAACCAGGTGATGCCAGGAATTGAGTCCCGTTATGCACCCTAAACAGTGTACTAACTCCTGGCCTCCATGGATACATCTTTACTTCCTGTAGGCAGAATGTGTCCTGATTACTAATTGGTGTGGGATAGAAAAGTAGGAAGTAATTTTCAATAAAAAAACAAAACCACTAAATTAACAATCTGATGTGATCAGACTATGTGGTTACAGTTTCTAATATTGTGACTATGATAGTTGAACTCTAGATTATAAAGTCATAGGTGTTAGTTTAGAAAAAATTCACAGTTTTGTTCTTAGCAGGAAAGGTTCATCTGGCTAATTTCTGAGGCTGCATTGCTAACAACAATAATAGCTAGATTTTGGAAAATTGTCCATGACAGTCTGTCTATAGAAAATTTTTTCTGGAGAGGAGGAAAATCTATGAATATGCTTTTATGTGTAATAATACAAAAGTTTTCACAGTGGTAACTTTGTTTTCTTTCAAAATACACTATGAAAGCTTTAAATTTAAAAATTCATGTTTTTTTTTGCTGAATTTAGATGATTTATAACTGATTAAGAAATGACAAACTTTAATTATAACAATTTTGGGACTTAGAAAAACTTCTTTTTTTCCTTCTAGTCCTTGGTTTTGATCAGTAAACTACCGTATATTCATTTTTTTCACACTGTGCTGAAACAGATAGCACCAGAGTATTTTCAAAAGAGTGAACCATACTTGGAAGCAGGTAAGTTTAAAAGAATTGTGTGCATTAAGATACCTTTATGAAGGACTTTTAAGGAATTTGCTAATAAAAATGGAGTTGAGGAACTGGGGACATGCTGAATGGTGGAACACATGCCTTGCATGTGTAAGGCCCTGGGTATGAACTCGGTACCTTACACACACATGAAAAATAGAAATTGACTTTTAAGAAAGAAAGATAGTTAAAGGTTTGTCCAGGTATATGGCTCAAAGGACTGGAGCTTTTGCTTAGCATTCAGAGGTCCATGTTTCAACCCTGGTGGCCCCTAGTAGTACCACTGAGGAGAACCCCCTGCAAAACGGAAAACAGAAATTAAATATTAGAGTATTAGATATTAAGAGAGAGAGGGAAGACCAATGTGAATCTTTTACCAGGTACAATAAAGATGGTATCCTTTGTTATTACAGATGATTTCTATTTATTGTGATAGTCATGAACAAACATTGAGTTGGCATTTCTAAGAAAGGACAGTTGAACAGAAATCCTTATATTACTCAGTGCAGTGGGAATACCTCTATGTCCTTTTGCAGTTAATTTTAGTAATACGAAATGAATAATGGGCCAGAGTGATAGTTCAGTCAGGAGTGATTCCTGAGCACTGCCAGATATAGCCCCCAAATCATAAACAAACAAAAAGAGATGAGGAGAGTTTCATCATTTTATTTCTTTGGTCTTGGGGTCACAATCAGTGATGCTGAGGCTTACTCCTGGTTCTGGAGTCAGGAATCACTTCTGGTAGTGCTCAAGAGAACATATTGGGTTCCAGGATTGAACCCGGGTCAGCTGTGTGCAAGGCAAGTGCTCTGTCCACTGTAGTTTCACTTTGGCCCCAGGAAAAGTCTCTTCAAACCTATTCTTTTCTATTAAAAAAATCACTAACCAGTTTATTTCTTAGAACTCAGGTAAATTTCTGTTGAAATGTAAGATAGTTTCACTACTTTGTGTCTTCCATTCCTAATATGTTTTTTTATGCTCTGTAGAAAAAGTTGTGATTTCTAACATCTCTCTTCCATATTTTAACATTCCCATTACTCTAAGGAAATAATTTTTGGTATTTTCAGCTTGCAATGATATTGATCGATGGCCCTCCCCAGTACCAGGGAAAACATTATACCTGCCGATTATGGGAGTAGTAATGAAGGTAATAGCTTATTACTGCTTTATCTAAGTTGATAGATGTGAGGACTTACAGAGGTATCACAGTTCAGTCTGCTGCACTGAACCACTGCTCACCCAATCTGGTGGCCGTGTGTCCCTTTTCATCATGTAATGAAGGTGTTATCCTCATGTAATGCACGTGAACATTAATGCTCTGTTCTCAAGTTCTGCAACTCTGTGTCTCTCCCAAGATGTGCATCATGCAGAAACAGAGCATAAATCAGTACAAATTAAATTTGAAAAGCCTTTGGGTTTTATTTCCTTAATATTCTTCTTTAATATGTAATATGAGAACACGGTGTCCCATGATATTATTCACTGTTTGGCTTTCTGTTTGTTTTTTTGGGGCCACACCCAGCAAGTCTTGGGGCCACTTCTGACTTTGTGCTCAGGGGTTGCTCCCAGTGGTTCTCAGGGGACCATGTGGTGCCTGTTACTGAGCTCGGGCCTCCTGAATGCAAAGTATGCACTCGACCCATTGAGCATTTTTCTCTTCAGCATTTTTCTGTCTTAGAAACATGATAAGTGTTTCTATGAGTGTTCTAAATGTTTTTACAGTTCAAGTTATATTTATTTTTTATGATATTTTATCATTATTATTATTATTATTTGCAAAGAACTTTCCCCCTTCCAGTTTTCCCTAGGAAATCTTTAAAAGTACTACTAGTAACTTGGGGTTAGCATTCTCACGGTTTTCTGTGAAATTTATCTGTTTGGGAGGGTGTGTTTGGGTGTTTGTCATAATGGAGCAAAGATGGGAACAGTAAACAAGCAGTTTAAGGCTGATTGTCCTTTCTCTGTTTTTCAGCACCTTTGCCCCTCAGTAGACTGATGATTTCTATATGTCTGGGAGTATGGACAACTTGGCTATCTTACCTTCTGCCATGACTAAAAAGAAGTGCTCTCTATTTTTAATCTGGTGTAATTATTTTGGGTTTCGTTTTTGCTTGTTTTGCCTTTTAGTCATAATGGGGTGTGCCTTTTTGAGTCAGAATTATGTGTTTCTGATTCCTCATTATAGTGGGACTTACAAATGATAGAAAGGATATTCATTTGTGGCCGAAATTCATTTCTCTCTTTTCTGTTCAAGGTACGGATTCCCACATGCAATGACAAGCACGGGACGACTCAAATAGCGCAGTTAACTCAGCAGGTAGTGTGGTGGTAGGGTAATTCAGTACAGAGAGTTTCTCTATCTCTTTTATTTTTGAGAGGGGGTGCGGGGGGAACCTCCCAAGCAGTACTTAGAGAAATGTGGACACTCCCAGTGATACTTAGCTAGACAGGCCAGTGCTTCAGTGCAAGGGGCCTAAGGATTTGGCACTGCTCGGGGCTACACCTCGCCATGCTCAGGAGGCTGGGTGGTGCTGGGGAGGAACCATGAAGTGCCCTGGATTAACTCAGGCCTCCCATGTGTTATCTCTTTAACAGAATTTTTAAACTAACAGATGCAGAATTCCTTGAATTTTTAATTTTGTTGTGACTATTTCTGAAATAGTCCATTGAATAAGTTTTAATTAATTGATAATACACTTCCTATTTCTTTGATTTAAAAAAATTCTTTATGTGGGCTGGAGTGATAGTTCAGTGGGTAAGGTGCATGCCTTGTGTGCAGCCAACCTGGGTTCAGTCCCCACTACCTCCTATGCTCCCCTGAGCACAGCCAGGTGTGATCTCTGCTGGGGAAGAGTAAGCTGGGATTTCGCAAAAACTGAAAAAACATAAAAATTAAGAAATTCTATGTCAGATACTGAGATTATGCTCTAATTGCACCGGGAAAATAAATACTTTTTTTAAAAAAAATCTTAGAAGCATCTTAGCAAACTTCTACATATAGGGAATACTTCCATTCAATTCCAAGTGAAAAACTCTACCCCCCACCTATTAACAGATACAGCTCAGCAAAAAATAAAAGGGAATCATAATTACATATTCCTTTTTCAATGTGCTTCTTCTAAGCAGAAGTTTACAAAGACCTTCCTTTGGCTGATCTTGGAGAAAAATACTTTGAAAAGATAGAGTTGGAGAGATAGGTCAACAGGCTGAGTGTGTGGTTTGCATGCAGGGGCTTGGATTCAGTCCTCAGCACCACATAGTCCATGAGCACTGCAGAGAGCAACCCTTGAGCACAGAGCTTGGAGTCACTCCTCAGCACTGCTAGATGTGCCTCCCTCACTCCCACAAATATAGAGTAACATTTAGCTATTTCGTGATAGTCTTTTTTATTTTTTAAATTTATTGATGTTGGTTTGGGGGCACCCCTGCAGTGCTCAAGGCTTACACCTGGCTCTGTGCTCAGGGATCACTCCTGGTGGGCCTTGGGGACCATATGGGATGCTGGGATTGAATCTGGGTTGGCTGTGTGCAAGGCAAGTACCCTGCCCACTTTACTATTTCTTCAGCTTTGGCGGTAAATTTTTAAAATTAACATGCACATTTTGACATTTCTGTTTTTTCTTTTAGACAGACAAACATATATCTGTTGTTTTACCCACTGTTCACGAGGTGGATCTTTTCAGGTAAATCATAAAAAGCTTCGTAAATAGCCTCTTCTTTTTTTGCTTTGTGATAGTGTTATCATTTTTTTTTTTTACAAAATGAATGTTCTTATATAAGATATGAGGAAATCTGGAATAGAGTAGTCATTCTCCTTCATAAGTTAATTTCTTGGCTGCATATTATGAGTTTTGACAATAAGGGAAACTTGAATGGAGATTGGGAATTATGTGATAGAAACAATTTTGGTTTTGGTTTGATGTAGTATAGGAGCAATATTATGGTTTAAGAAAACATAAAGGTAAAGGTAAAGGCCCTCCCGTTGATCGTCGATTTGCTCAAGCGGGCCCAGTAACGTCTCCATTGGAGACTTTGTTGTTACTGTGTCTGGCATATCGAATACTCTCGGTAGCTTGCCGGGCTCTCCGAGAGGGGCGGAGGAATCGAACTCGGGTCGACCATGTTGGCCGCTTGTAAGGCGAACGCCCTACCGCTGTGCTATCGCTCCATGCATTTATATTCGACTGTGAGTGTGAAAAGGTCGGACTACAGCTGAATCTTACAAAGACAGTGTTTATGAGTCAAATTTTATTTGCTTTTATGTGGATAAAAAGGATATACATATCACATATATCATGATATTCTAAATGAGTTTGTATGTCTGATAAAGTTACAAGCAGCTAAAGAATTTTTGTTTAGGGGTTTTGGGCCACATCAGGTGATTTTCAGGGCATACTGCTGGCTCTGTGCTCAGGAATTACTCCTGGTGGTATGTAAAGAGGACCATATATGATGCTGGGAGTTTGAACCTGGTCACTGATTCAAGCCTGGGTTGGCCGTGTTCAAGGCAAGTGGCTATCCCTGTACCATTAATCCAGCCCAAGCTGGAAAAAATTTTTATCATGTGTAGTTTTTATTTGTATATTTATTTATTTTGGAGGGAACCTCCCCAAAATAAACACACTTCTGGATGTAGCACCAGTACTAGTGGCTACTAGTGCTTCCTTCACCCAGAAGCTCTCGTGAGACCAGATGGTACTGAAGATCAAACCCAGAGCACTGTGCGTGCTTGCAGACCCAGGGCCCTTTCAGCCATCTCCTTGACCCCATGTGTTGCTATTACAATATTTTTATAGGAATTTAAAAATATATATGGGTAGCTAACAGAATTTCTACTATGTAACCCCCTTTTCAGGTGTTTCTGCCCAGTTTTCCTTCATAGTCAAATGCTTTGGGAGCTGGTGCTGTTGGGGGAGCCCCTTGTGGTCATGGCACCATCACCGTCAGAGTCATCAGAGACTGTTCTGGCACTTGTTAAGTGAGTATATTCCGTTTCTTTGGCGATCTTTGCAGCACTTTCCTTGTCTGCGGATGTTTGCACATTCATTGCATTGAAACATAAATGTAACCCTGTAGGAAGGTGCTACCTATTATAGCACCATTTTATGTATGAGAAAATTAATTCACGCTCTTTGAGGGCTGGAGCCTCAATTTTGTTTTTTCTAAGCAGTGAGCACATTTGTAATCAAAGTTGGCTACTGGTATTAGTTGTGTGAATGGTCAGTGTTTAATAAAGGCATATTACTAGTCAGTGATAGGTTCAGACTTTTACCCCAACTTCTGCCCCAAGTTCGTTGTCTTTCAGTATTCTATTCCATATTCCATATTTTCATTTTTATTTAAAAGAGTACCATTTATTGAAACAAGTTATGCCTATGAGAGTGAATAGATGTTTTACAGTTATTGAGTAAGACTTTAATCTCTGTGTTCTTTGTTTTATACATTCTTCTTGCTCCACAGCTGTATATCTCCATTGAAGTACTTCAGTGATTTCCGACCTTACTTCACTATTCATGACAGTGAGTTCAAAGAATACACCACTCGTACACAAGCCCCGTGAGTAAACAATACTTTTTATTGACCGTTTTTTTCCTTATAACCAAAATTATGTAAAATTATTTTTGTTAATTTTTTTAAAGTTTAAATTTTGAACTTAATGGCAGTTTGATTTTGTAAAGGAAGTTTGAGATACTGCTGGTAAAAATTTCATTCTTCCAGAGTCATTTTGTTTGAGCCATTTTATTAATGGAAACTATATTGTCAGGGGCTGGAGCAATAGCACAGGGGGTATGGCGTTTGCCTTGCATGTGGCCGACCCGGGTTCAATTTCCAGCATCACTTATGGTCCCCTAAGCACTGCCAGGAGTAATTCCTGAGTGTAGAGCCAGGAATAACCCCTGTGCTTTGCCGGGTGTGACCCAAAAAGCAAAAAACAAAATAAAACAAAAAACTATATTGTCATTTGTCATTATAGCTATCTGACTGTACTTTGAATTCTTTTCTTCTTTGCCTTACTCTGTCTTACCACACCGGTGATCTCTTTATACTGTGACCTCCTTTTTCTTCATCCTTTGCATTGATTCAGTGTTTGAATATGAAAATTATTCCCAAACTGTGAAAGGAAAAAAATTACATTTTCTTTTTTAGGTCTTGCCCCATTAATCACCTTTTCATAGACAATTTTCTAGTATAACAACAAAAATTTTCTAGTATAACAACAAAAAAAACCATTTTTTGTCTTGGGTTTTGGTTTTCTCCTTGCTTCTCACACTACATCTTTTTCTCTACTACAGTTTGTTTTTGCTAATTCCTCAAGACTTTTCTCATTGCCTGAAACTTTTAATACATTATTGCCATATCTTTTCCTCCTATTTTAAGCTATTCTTCTTGGAAATATTTTCATTTTTATTTCATTAAACAAGTGGGGCATCTTCAGTTTCCTGTACAGATATTTCTTATTATTTTTCTGCCAAACCTTTAAATGTTGGTTTTCTCTAATATTGTGTTATGGGTTCTGATTTCAGGCTGGTACTTCTTTTATCTGTACTTCTGTTCAACTGTTAGCATAAATTGTGAATGAAATTTATCGTCCTAGTCCACATCTTTACAAAATTCAGATCAATACAGAACTTTTTTGGTGGGGGTGGGGAGGTGGTTTGGGGAGTGGCCACCAAGCAGGTTCCAAGGCATCAAGTTTTGCTGAATTCTGAGAATTCAGTATTCTAAAATATCTCCCATAAATTAGCTAATCATTTTTCCAAATCTGTTTTCTGAGACTTAAACTTCCAGTCTTTCTTCTATTGCTTTCCTTTCCTTATAGGATGTCTTTGAAATTCTGCGCTCCTCCCCCCTCCCCCAGAGTAATCTTTTTTTTTAAATTTTTTTTTATTGAACCACAGTGAGATATACAGTTGATTGGGTTTCAGTTATATAATGTTCTAACACCCATCCCTTCACCACTGTACATTTCCCACCATCAGTGTCCCCAGTTTCCCTCTTCTACCTACCTGCCCCACCTCCTGCCTGCCTCTGTGGCCACCACTTTTCTTCTTTCTCTCTTCTTCCTCTCGCTCTCTCTCCTTTCTCCTTCCTCTCTGTCTCTCTCCTTCCTCTCTCTCTCTCTCTCTCTCTCTCTCACACTCTCTCTCTGTCTCTCTCCTTCTAAGAAGTACATTCTCACTCATGTGGTATTCCTCTGCTTAGTTTTTTAGAAACTTCCTTTTGCCTACAAAATAACATCTGAACTTTTTGTTTGTTTGGTTTTGTGTTCTTTTTTCTTTTTAGAGTTTCTTATTTTTAATTGAATCACTATTCCTATTTTCCTATTTTCATGAATGATAATTGCTTTCCACTTAGTTATCAAAACATAAGATACACAGTTACAAAGTTGTTCTCTCTGAACTTCTTACATATTGGTACATAACTTGGTCCTTAATTATCTGGGAAGTGTCTTTCCATCTATTCTCATTTCAGATGATTCTTTCTACTATTTTGCTTTAAAAATACTGAACTGTATATAGTTGTACAAATTATTATTCTACGTTATTGCTTTGTGTGTACTATTTGTTTTCCCTCATGGTCTTTAATTCCTTTACCTTCTTAGGAATCCTAATTAGGAAATCTTTTATATCTTTATGCAAATAGATCTCGAGTGAAGCTCTTCACTTCGTATTTTATAGATATATGATTTCTTCTGTATCGTTATTGTACATTTTTATACCATCCTCATTGTTTCTAATTTCTGCCATCATTTCTGGCAATAGATGTATGTATATATGTGTGTGGTATGTATATATAAGTATACACATATGTATATATTTATGTATTTACCTGAATGCTTTTAGAAGAACTGTGTCTTTTCATCTTCTTATGCCTACTGCTAAACATGCCCTTCCCCCAAGGTATAGTAACTTTGTACTTCAAAACTATGAATTCAAAACTATCCTGTACTGATGGAAATTAATCTTTTTCTCATCCTATTTATGTTTTCTCTTTATATAGGCCCTCAGTCATATTAGGAGTAACCAACCCTTTTTTTGCCAAAACACTTCAACACTGGCCACACATTATTCGAATAGGAGACATTAAACCTGCAGGTAAAGTATAAACTTGGTGTCCTGCTTTTAAATATAATTTGATGGAGCAGGGTTATTTTCCCTTTTGTCACTTTAGTCATATTGATAGTAGTGTTCTTCAAGACAACATGAATAAGCATCTTTGGAGAAGAGCATAACTTTTCACTAAACAGATTCTTATGTGTATAACTCATTACATCATATTACAAAAATACAGTGTTACAAATATTGACTGAATCAAAATTTTGACAACAAAATAAGACCTCAAAAGGCTGGTACACACACACACACACACGGTTTAATTGGGTATATACCCTTTAAATTAGGATATGCCCCAATTAGAGGGGGATTTCCAAGACTGCTTGAAAAAAATCTTACAGAAGTTTTAAGTCATTCGAGGCTACAGCAATAGTACTGCGGGTGGGGCATTTGCCTTGCATGAGGCCAACCCTGGTATGATCCCTGGCACCCCCAAAAGGTCCCCCAACTCCTCCAGGAGAGATCCCTGAGTGCAGAGCCAGGAGTAAGCCCTTAGCATAGCTGAGGGTGGCCCAAAAATTAAAAAGAAGTTTTAAGTTACTCGGCTTGGCAGAAAATTTTTGGCAATATCTTAAAACAGTTATTACACATTTCTGTATCACTGGTAATAAGGAAGTAATCTAAAGATTGCAGGTTCTTTGAGGAAAAAACAGTATAGTTTTTGCTCATGGTAGCTGCTTAATAAGTTGTTTCCCCTTTTGTATTTTGGACCACACCCAGCAGTATTCAGTAGATGTTCTTGGCTGGTTGTTTGGGAGACCACGTGATGCCAGCAGTTGAACAAGGGCTTCCAAATGAGAAGCATATGATTTAGCCCTTTGAGCTATCTCCCCTTTCCAATAAATCTATTTTTGTTTTTGGGTGGTATCCAGTGCACATTGGGGCTACTCCCAGCTCTGTACATGGGGTCATTCCCAGCAGTGCCCAAGGGATGGTGCAGTGCCAGGAATTGAACCTGGCCCTCCTTGAGCTATCTCTCCAGCCCCACCATTTAAAAAAAAAAATTGCAGGGAGGGACACACATCTGAGTTCAGGGCTTGCTCCTGATTCTGTGCTCAGGGATCACTCTTGATGGTGCTTACATAAAATATTTTTAATGAGTAAATGATGGAAATATCATCAAGCTAGATGACAGTGGTATCTCTGACATTCCTGAATTTTTCATTGAATTGGTTGAACTGTTGAGATAACAAAAACATTTAATAACTATATTACTTTTAAAGACTTCTGTTACACACTGGAATATTAAAAAACATTATTTAACGATTCTGTTCTATTAGAAATATTACCTACTTTATACAAAAATCTGAAAAGACTTTAAGGAATAATATTTATTTATATTACTTATAGATCTTAAAGTCATTCTTACACTGAAGTCCTTCAAAGCAGAGGGCTTTACTTGGGCAGTTAGATTTATACCCTCTTAGGCAGAACAGACTCAGAACCTCCAATTCTTTTCTTGATGAAAGGATTAGACACGGTGACTGACTCATGACACTCTGTAAATGTCATGATCTGAACCCCTGCCATTGCATTAGTGATTACTAATGACATTTCAGAGCACAACTGTTACCAGAGCCTTAGCTATGAGTAGATATAAAAGTTGTGGGTTTTTTTTTTTCTTTTGCTTTTGGTTCAGTGATGCCAAGGACCAAATCCAGGCTCTCAGGCATGCAAAGCATGCATTCTATTACTGAGCCACATCCCCAGCCTGAAAAGACTTCTTTAAGCTTAACTTTGACATTTACTTATAAGGGTTCTTTCTGTTAATCTGGATTAACTAATATTATAAGTGGATTGCTGTTTGTCTTTTTCCGTTAAAAAAATCTGTTGTGATTTTGGTTTTTTTGCATAAAACCCATTAGTAAAGTTGCATGAATTAGAATGTCTATTTAACATTTTAAGAAACTATCCCAGTATTTCTCAAAGTAGTTTACTATTGTACGTACTTTTTGTTTGTTTGTTTGGGGGCCAAATCTGGCGGTGCTCAAGGCTCACTCCTGACTCTCTGTGCTCAGGGATCACTCCTGGCAGACTCAAGGGACTATATAGTGTGTTGGGGATTGAACCTGGTTGTCCATGTGCAAAACAAGGACCCTAGCTGCTAGTACATTCTTTTTTAATTGGGGGGGACTTCCCCAGTAGTGCTCATGAAGTTGGGTCTTGAAATTGCAAGGAGTATGTTCCACTCCGACGGATCATTACAGTTTAGGGGACTTTGTTTTGTTTTGTTTTTTTGCCACACTGGCAGTGCTCAGTGCTAACTCCTGGCTCTGCACTCAGGGATCACTCATGGCAGGATTCAGGGGACTGTGTGTGGTGTTAAGGATCCAATCCATGTTGGCCACATACAGGGCAGATGCCTTACCCACTGTACTATTGCTCTGACCCAGTCACTATAGTTTTTATAGTGTTTTGAAATCAGAAAGTGTAAGTCTTCCAACTTAGTCAAAAATCAATTTGGGGGCCAGAGAGGTAACATGGGTTATGGTGCTTGCCATCTTATGGCTGGATTCTGGTTCAATACCGAGCACCAAATGTGATTCCTTTTCACAGAACTAGGAATAAGCCAGATGTGAGGCAAAAGCCAAAAAAATTTTGTCTGTTCTGGATCTTAATATTTTTCATATAAGCTCTCGTATCACCTAGTCAATTTCTGCAAAAAAAAAAAAAAAAAAGGAAAACCGGCTAAAACTTTTTTGGGGGAGAGGGCTCCACACCAACAGAACTCAGGCTCTACTTCCCCCAGCTTTGTGCTTAAGATGAGACTTGGGGGATCAAATGTACTGAAGATCTAATCTGGATTGGCCACATATAAGGCAATTACCCTACCTACTATACTGTCTTTCCACACCAGGCTACTGATATTTTGATAGGGGTTTATTGAATGTTTACATCATTCATCTTCTGGCCCTCTTAGCATGCTATTTCTGTCTTTTTAGTGTAGCCAACCCAGGTTAGATGCCCAGCATTCCATATGGGCCCGAGTATCACCGGGAGTAATTCCTGAGAGCAGAGCCAGGAGTAACCCCTGAGTATTGCCAGGTGTGGCCCAAAAGCCAGAAAAAAACAAAAAGCTCTCTGTTTCTATAATTCCATACCTGTGATAACTGCAGTTAGCAATCTGATCTTCGAAATGATCTAAGCAAAAATATTTTGAGTCTTGATTTTCTAATTTCTAGATTGTATTTCTGCTCTTAGGTTCCTTTATGCTGGGAGAGGGTGGAGGAAGAAAGAAAAATAAAATCTTGAATATGTGTAATATGCTTCTGATTGTGTGTGCGTGTGTGTATGAGAAGCAAGGCAGTTTTCATTGAAAGTTTAGAAAGTTGTGAGGGGAGAGAGGAAGTACATGTTCACATCAGAGAGAACACGGACTTCTCCTTGAGTTGGTGTTGAAAATTTGTATGCCTGAGACCTAATGATGAGTAACTTTGTAATTTCACGTGACAAAATTACAAAAGGGAAAATACCTTCTTGAAAAACCAGCTGACGCTTCTAGATCTTTATCTTGAGGTATTTTTCTGCTAATAGAAATGGTTGTTTGCCTCACTCCACCTCAAGACCAAGACATGTACATGCTACAGAAGTTCTTGGTGGGGGTTAGAATTCGAAGGACTGAGCATATCGTTTGCAACCGGAGGGGCATGGGTTTACTCCCCAGTACCACATGCTTCCCAGAGCACTGTCAGGAGTGACCCTTGGAGCACTGAGCCTAGAGTTGTCCCTGAGCACTGAACTGACAGGTGTGTGTTTACTTCCCCCACCCCAAACACCAAAAAAAGGAAAGAAGGAAAAGTTATTCAGAACCCTGGCCCTCTCCAGGTCAGGTCAGAGACCATGGCATACACTGTCACCACCTAGTGGCAGTGGGAGCTTCTGCAGGTAAAATCCAATTTTGAGAGGTACCAGGGAAAAAGCCTTTAAATTGGAGTTGCTTTCAATTCTTGGAGGATATTTGGTATTTTATTCATATCTGCCGTATAAAATTTCAATTTCTTGTATATAACAAGTATTTTAAATTGTATGTTGAGACATAAGGGAGAATTTAAGTCAACAGTATTAATAAAAGATGAAATACCCATTTTATGAAATTTGCACAAATTCTTCTGACAATGCTGTAAGAATCCAGTTTCCCTCTATTCAGTTTTTTTTTTTGTTAGGGGCCATTTTGGGTGCTAAGGTCTTACTCTTGGCTCTGTGTACAGAGATCACTCTTGGTCATGCTCTGGGGACTTACGGAGTGCTGGCGATCAAATACTTGGGTCAGCTATGTGCAGGGCAAGCAGCCTACTACAGAACTATCTCTGCAGTTCCCCTTATATAATATTTTAGGGGGGTATTTGGGCCACACCAACTTATCCTCAGGGGCTACCCCCAGCCCTGGATTCAAGGGTCACTCCCAGTGATTGCTCAGGGAACAGTGCAGTGCCAGGAATCCAACCTGGATCTGCCACATGCGAGGCAAGCACCTTGACCCCTGTTTTATCTCTCCAGCCTCCCCTTTCTTTAGTTCAAAAGCAGGAAGAAACTCTTAAATGTTAATTGATGTTGATAATACTTTAGTCAACATTTGATTTCTGCTCGGTGGTTCTTGGCAGTGTTCAGAGTGTGCTACTAGTTCTTTGCTCAGGAATCAGTCCTGGAAGTGCTCCGGGAACTGTATGTGATGCTGGGGATTGAATGCAGGCAGTCTTTGTGCAAGGCAAATGCTTTACCCACTGACCTATCACTTAAAGCGATAGCACAGCGGTAAGGCGTTTGCCTTGCACGCAGCCAACATGGCTGACCCAAGTTCGATTCCTCCGCCCCTCTCGGAGAGCCCGGCAAGCTACCGAGAGTATCTCGCCCCCACGGCAGAGCCTGGCAAGCTCCCCGTGACGTATTCGATATGACAGACACAGTAACAACAAAGTCTCCAATGGAGACGTTACTCGTTACTGGGCCCGCTCGAGCAAATCGATGAACAACGGGAGGGCCTTTGGGCCACACCTCGTGGTGTTCTGGGGCTGCTCCTGGTGGTGCTTGGGGGACTCTGCAGTGCCAGGGATAGAAAGATCCTCATCCTCTTGCATGCAGAACATGAGTTATCTGCTATCGAACCCACTGAGTTATCTGCCTGGCCCTTATGTTAAAATTTACACTGCAACATCCCTTAAGTAATAAAGCCAACAGATTATTCTTTTTTTTAAAAAAATTATTTTTGTTTTTGGGTCACACTGGCAATGCACAGGGGTTAGTCCTGGCTTTGCACTCAGGAATTACCCCTGGCGGTGCTCAGGTGACCATATGGGGTGCTGGGAATCGAACCCGCGTCAAACGCAGGCAAGGCTAAACGCTCTACCTGCTGTGTTATTGCTCCAGCCCCGCCAATAGATTATTCTTATAAAATCTTAGTTTTTATAAGACAAAGTATGAAATTTGAATAATTTTACGGATCTTTATGTTTCCTTCAGGTGAAATTCCTAAGCAGGTTAAAGTGAAAAAATTGAAGAACCTGAAGACATTGGATTCTAAACCTGGTACTGACTTTTATTAATTTTTAAATATATACTTATAGGGTACTTGTAAGTACCTACTGTTTACCTTATTTCTTTTCTTCTTAGGAGTTTATACTTCTTATAAGCCGTACCTAAGTAGAGATGAAGAGATCATAAAACAGTTACAGAAGGTAATTACTTATATTAATTAAAATATTCCTGGTATGCCATATCCAGTTAGATGACCTGTACTTCATCATAATATAAAGTAAGCCCTCTCTTTTGGACCCAAAGTTCATAATGATTAGGTTCAGAAAAATAGTGCAGGAGCTTAGAGGACCTGCTCCGTGCCTGTGATGGTGAGTTCAGATCTCCGGTGCCCCACACGCACTGGGCACAGTCCTCACAGCTCAGCTATCTATGTTCCCTGGAGCCACAAACATTTCTGGCTGTATTGCAGCTAGGTGTGTGTAAGCCCCACAGAGCAAAGGTGAGCCCCTCACACCGAATTACATGTGTAAGCACTGCAGCTTGAGGAGGCAGATCTCAGTGGTCTCCACAGCTAAGTGTCTGAGCACTTCCTGAAGCGTGACCCAAACTCCAACACTCACAGCCAGGCTTGTGTAGATTGTAACAGCAACATCAATAACAGTATCTAGGACAGGGGAAGAGGAAAAGGATTAAAAAGAAACAAACTGCTTCTTTAAGTTCTAGGGTTTTTTTTTGTTGTTGTTGTTGGGCCATACCCTGGTGCTCAGAGGGAACGTATGTGGTGCTAGAGATTTGGACCTGGGATCACAACCAATGAAGTTGTATGCAAGGCAAGCCCTATACCTCTTGTACCTTGCCAGCCATACATTTTTGTTTTATTTCCTTTGAGGGATTTTTCCCCCCTTTGGTTTTCAGTTCTTGGCTACACTCTGCGGTGCTCAGGCTTTGGCTCTGTGCCAGAGATCACTCCTGATGGGGATCAGGGACCCAAATACAGTGCCAGGGCTCTAACCTGGGTTGAACCCAGGTTGGTAGCATACAATCCACGTGTTTTAACCTCTGTACTCTCTAGCAGTAAAAATATATATTTACATATCAGTTGAACTTTATAATTGTCCATTGTTTTATATGCCCTATCACTAGAATATAAATTCTCATTATTTCCTCTTTCAAGGGTGTACAACAGAAGCGTCCTTCTGAGGCTCAAAGCGTTATTCTCCGACGCTATTTTTTGGAACTAACACAAAGTTTCATCATTCCACTAGTAAGTTAACGTATTTTTGGTTAATTTAATGATTTGTTAAAGGGTTATGAATATTTTCCCATCCAAAGCCTAATTTTAAATTGTTTGGCCTGTTGTATTAAATATTTGTTAAACAACTTTTAGTGTTGCTGTGAAACTTATTTTGTGAACCTTACACTATCCTTGTGAAATAATATTTTTGTATTTTGTACTTTTAAAAAAAGTTATGCAGGGGCTAGAACGATAGCACAGCGGGTAGGGCGTTTTCCTTGCACATAGCCAACCTGGGTTCGATTCCCAGCATCCCATATGGTCCCCCGAGCACCTCCAGGAGTGATTCCTGAGTGCATGAGCCAGGAGTAACCCCTGTGCATTATCGGGTGTGACTCGAAAAGCAAAGAAAAAAAAAGTTATGCTGGAGCTTTTATTTCTGGTATTTTATTTTGGCTTATTATACCTCTATAGTGGTAAAGGCCTTAACTATCATATTTACTATCTTTTTCTCAGTCTGATATATGATAGCATTTAATAAAATATAGTTATTCACTTAACTCAGTAGGATGACATATTTAAAATACTAAAAGATGCTTGACAGTATTTACACGGTGATGTGGTTTAAAACTGGAGTGTAAATTAGAGAGGTAAAGGTAAAGGTAAAGGCCCTCCCGTTGTTCATCGATTTGCTCGAGCGGGCCCAGTAGCGTCTCCATTGGAGACTTTGTTGTTACTGTGTCTGGCATATCGAATACTCTCGGTAGCTTGCCGGGCTCTCCGAGAGGGGCGGAGGAATCGAACTCGGGTTGGCCATGTTGGACGCTTGTAAGGCGAACGCCCTACCGCTGTGCTAAATTAGAGAGGATTACCTGTAATTACCAGTGAAATATGATTTCTCAGAATATTACATGGGGGCAACCTTAGAAATCTTGGATACTATGCTTTGGGGAAGAAAGTCTTTTTCTTGGTTTGTGAATATCAATTAATTATTTCACTTTTAAATCTGTTTAAGTATAGGTACCGGAATGATAGTCAGTTGGTAGGGTGCTTACCTTGCACGAAGCAGACCCAAGTGTGATCCCTGGCATCGCATATGGTCCCCTGAGCCTCACCTGAGCACAGAGCCAGGAGTAAGCCCTGAGCACCTCCAGGTGTGGCCCAGTCCTCCCCAAAATCTGTGTAGTATGTGAACACATGGGCTGAAGACAAATAGATCTGAATTCAAGTTCAAAGTATGTGACATCAGCAAAGTCTTTTGAAGCCTATTTCCCCAATGATACCATCACATAGACGATATATTTAAAGGGGTAGAATGGTAGTTGTGGAGCAATAGTACAGTGGGTAAGGCTTTGCATGTAGCCTACCAGGGTTCAATCCCTGGCACCCCATATGGTTCCCTGATCCCCCAGGAATAATTCCTGAGTACAGATTTAGGCGTATGCTCTGAGCAGCCAGGTGCGACTTAAAAGCAATCAAAAAAAAATCAGGATTGTAAGATGTTGAATATATTTCCTGGCAGTTCAGGAAGTTTTATTATTAATCATAAAAATAGATGTAGTCTTCTGAATTAGCTTAAGATTTAGTTCAACTTTTTTTATTGAAAATATGACTTCTCGGTTCACCCTAAACTTTCATTATCTCTTTTATTGGGGGTGATGACATAACTGATGTCCATTGAAAGAGTATAGGATGAAAAAGTTGGAAACCCATTTCTTTGAAGTAGGTCTGTTAAATATTTTTTAGTATTCTCTTGGTAAGGACATTAACTAAGATTAACATTTCTTTTCTTGGTTTTAGGAAAGATATGTGGCAGGCTTGATGCCTTTAAAGAAAAGTATTTCTCCATGGAAGGTATATTTATGAGTAAATAAATTCCCGCTGGAGTTCTTTAACTGTAATCAACTTATGTGAATTATCCATTTCTAATTTTCAAATGTAGTACGTACTATTTTCTAGAGTCCACCTCAGTTAAGACAGTTCCTTTCAGAAGAATTTATGAAAACACTTGAGAAAACAGGACCTCAGCTGACTTCTAGGATAAAAGGGGATTGGATCGGGCTTTACCGGTTAGTCTTGTTTCTCTTTTTCACCTCTTGAACTTTACTTAAAAATAACATGGGACTGGGGCAATAGCTCAGGTGGCAGAACCCAGGGCATGTGTGAGACCCGAAGTTCAATCCCTGACCCCGCATAGCTCCCCAGAGTCTCTGATTGTAACCTTGGTTGCTCCAAGTACCAGCAAGCAATACCTGCCCAAGGACTGAACTGTCAGACCTGCACTGCCCGGCGTGACCTCTGTAAAAATAAAGGCATAAAGCAAAGGGAGCTAGAGTTGTGGCTCAGAGATGGAGCGCATGCCTCTTATGCATAGAGGCCCTGGGTTCAGTCCCCAGCCATGTATACACACACAGACACACACACAGAGTGTTTGTCATATATACATCCATATATGTATATATATAGAAGCATACAAGATGTGTATATATACATATATATACACACACATATGCATATATATGTACATCTATATACACACACATACATACCCACTATATATAAAGTAAAATGAAAATCTGGACATAGACATACTTTTTAAATATTTATGTAGTTCACTGCAATAATTAGAAGTTATAGGGGAGCAGATATAATTGAGATCCAACTTTGCTTTTTAAATTTTTACTTCTATAGGCATTTTCTAAAATCTCCAAATTTTGATGGCTGGTTTAAGACCCGGCGGAAGGAAATGACTCAGAAATTGGAGGCACTGCATCTCGAAGCTCTTTGTGAAGAGGTTAGAAAAGATTTTGTGATGAGTAACAAGTATTGAAAGTAAACATAGTCATCTTCAGAGTCTGGGATGTAATTGCTATAGTTACTACTTTATAAGAAATAACGTCTCTGGATCTGTTCATTGTGCTAACGTGCATTATATGAATGATAGATGTTTTATTGTTGTTTCTTTATATATACGAATGATGCTTTTTTGTTGTTGTTTTGGGGCCACACCAGAGGTGCTCACACCATACCAGAGGTTAGGCTTACCCTGCTATTATCTGCTCTGGGGATCACTCTTTTTTTTTAATTGAATTACCATGAGATAGTTACAAGCTTTCATGTTTGGGTTACAATCACACAATGATCAAACACCCATCCCTCCACCAGTGCACATTCCCACCACCAACATCCCCAGTATACACCCCCGCCACCTTTCCCACCCTCCCCCTGGCTCCATGGCAGACAATATTCCCCATACTCTCTCTGTATTTTGGGGCGTTATGGTTTGCCATGCAGATACTGAGAGGTTATCGTGTTTGATCCATTATCCACTTTCTGTGGTCCTGAGAACTGAACCCAGGTAGAGTGTGTGCAAGGCAAGCACCCTACCTGTTGTACGGTCTCTTCGAACTTTGCATGATGGATTTTAATCTTGACTGGTTACTGAATTAAATAAATGTATACGACCTGTGTAATGGATACCTGACACAAGTTAATTAATCTCTAAGTAGTAGAGCTAGCAGTGTGTTCAAAGTTCGCTCTGGGGGCTGGAGCGATAGCACAGCGGGTAGGGCGTTTGCCTTGCACGCGGCCAACACGGGTTCAATTCCCAGCATCCCATATGGTCCCCTGAGCAATGCCAGGAGTGATTCCTGAGTGCATGAGCCAGGAGTGACCCCTGTGCACTGCTGGGTGTGACACCCCCCCCAAAAAAAAAAGAGAAAGGTTTGCTCTGTCTCTAGGGCTTTGCTCATTTCTTTCTATCGTTGCAATCAGTGATCTCAGGTTGCTAGTTTGCCATTGACTACAGTGGGGTATTATACCACAGAAATTGGAAAGTGCTACTTTTCCTGGAGAATCTGTTAGTATATACAGACATCCTACTAGAATAGAATGAAGATTCAACTTCAGGCAGTCTTAACTACAGATTTGATCAGCATATCTTACTCACCTTCTAAATTTCTATTAACATTGCCTTGAATTTGAACTGACTTTGTCAATATGCTGTGATGTGTTTTCATACTACTATGAATCAGACCACTTGCTGGAGAGATAGTACAGAGGTAGTCAAGAGGAATACTCTAAGTACCTTCTGGTGTTGCCCAGTACATATATACATACATATATATATATGTTAAAGATAGTTTCGTTTTCATTTGTATTTAGCTTGAGGTGGGCTAGCCTCAGTGTTAACTTTCAAAACTCCGTGACTGATTTTGAAAGAAGAAATAAAAACGCAACTACAAATGAGTACATAAAGAGCTTGAAGGTACAAAGCGGACATTCAAGTATTTACTTTTGTTCAGCTATTTTGATTTGTTAGCTAATGTTTCTTATAATTAAAATACAGTTTTGGAGGGCTGAATAGATAGTACTGTGGGTATAGCCCTGCCTTGCTCATAGCCAAATTGAGTTTGATTCTCAGTACCCCATATGGTCCCCAAACCCACCAGGAGTTGATTCTTTGAGTGCAGAGCCAAAAGCAGCCTCTAAGCATTGCCAGGTGTGGTGTCCCTTCCGCCAAAAGAAAAAAATAAAGTATGCTTGTGGGGTGAGGGTTAGTATTGTACAGATAGTTTTGTTTTTCTTAATTAACAGGAACTTTTTACATTTTCCCCCAAATATTAGACAACCATTCAGGCTTATATTTAATTGATGCTGTTAAAATATCATGTACCCCAAAAATTGTGTACTGAATTGTTTTTGTGCTATAATGCTATGTTTGTGTTTAATACACTCTTTCCAATCCATCCTTTCCAATAGTCTATCCTAATGAAGTAGAGGGGTTTGACTATTATTTTGATTATTTACTGATTGTGGATTTGTCTGTTTTTTTAGGACTTGCTTCTCTGGACCCAGAAACATACAGAAGTAGAAACAGTGGACCTTGTATTGAAGCTAAAAAATAAACTGGTATGTGACCAAGACAAACATTAAATTGACTTTCCTATTACGATCTTTTCCTTTGAGGCGAGAAGAATGTATAATAGACTTCCTTTGTTTTCCACTTGGAAGGATGGTGGGGTCACAAATAATACGCATGCCTTAGAATGGTGTGTACACCAGGTTTACACATGGCAATGCATGGGTGTGTCATCGTCAGCATGGGTGCTGATGATCAAATGTGAATTTACAGAGGAACCCATTGTGCTTGTATTTAAAAATACATGGTATGTGTAGGCATTATTACATAGAAGTATTTGGGGGGACAGGGGGTGCTGTGTGAGGATAGACCTGATGGTGCTTGGGGGACGCTCCTGACTCTGCTCCTAGAGGTTCTCAGGGGACCAGAAGTGCTCAGGATCAAATCTGGGAAGAATGCATGCAAGGAAAGCACCTCACTTCTTGTACTGTCTCTCAGGCCCATATCTGGAAGCTTTATTGAGCTCAGCAGTGTTGTGTTTAAATGGCATGATTTTTTGCTTTTCCTCAGCTTCTGTAAGTTCTGGTCCAATCATTTGTTTCTAGATGAATACTTCCAAATGTTTCTTATTTAGTTGCAGGCGAATCGAGATCACTTACCTGTGAAACCTGACACCCTGGAAAAGTTACGGACACACATAGATGCAATTATCTTAGCATTACCGGAGGACTTACAAGGAATACTGCTCAAAACAGCCATGACTTGATAATTCCCGGATTTTCCAACCATAAAGGACTGTACACCAATGAAGGATACTGACATTTCAACAAGATGCAAACATGGCGGTCTCTTAGAGTGAAAAATAGCCGTGAATCCTAGACACAGGATGGAAAGACTATATTGTATATACAGACATTTTTAGTGCATTATTTTTTAAAATGTGTATCTGTGGTGACTCCACTCTAATTCTGAAACACCGAAAGGGATTTTGTATATTTTTAATCATGTTCTAAAGTGCTCTTATGGGAGACCTGTGGGGCCATCAATATACGTGATTCCAAGCTGCAGTGCTGGCATTGCAGATATATTTTTTAAATTGGTGCTGCTTTGCCCAATCATGTTAAACCTCAGGGTGATATAAAAATAGCATTCACACTGGCTGTCTTCTGAAGAAGGGAAAGACTGAACTGTCTGACTACAGTTATAGAAGTAGTTGATGCTTTTGTAGTGCCTTCCGTTGCCCTACATGTTTCACAGATGCAGCTGCTAGTCTTGGAGCTTTTTAACTTGATTATGACATGTAATCTTATGACATTCTTATGAGTAATCATTGCTTAAAAACACCATTAACACTCATTATGTCTATTAGTATGGTGCTTTCTTTTCTATTGTCATATAGGTTTTATTTCATTATTTTCTGGATCATTTTCATATTTAATCCTACCAGTTTTAAGAAGGAAGGCATTTAGTATTAATTATGAGTTTATACTAATTGGGCCTATTTTAATTAATGTGGATATTTTTCAAGACATTCTGCTTGTTAACCTCAGAATCAGCTATTTTAAAAACTGAACTGTTCTTATTTTAAAAACAATTGATACTATAATCATTTGAAGATAGGATTGATTTCAAATATTGTTTTTTTGAGTAGGGGATTTTCCCCTAAAGTTTTTCTCAAAACACTTTGCTATTGTTTGACATGGGAATTTTTTGCCTGAATCACTGTTATAACTAGTTTGTGTGGTAGTTACTGTGTTTGTCTTTGTTTTATTTAAACTATATACTACTTTGCCAAAAATAGAGGACTGTGGTTTGGTTGAGCAAGGCTATTGGGTTTAGGCTTGAATCAGTGTCCTGCAGAAACCACTGTATAAATAGTCACACATGATAGAGCACACATGTAAATAGCTGTGTCTTGAATCACCCTCCAAGTAACCAAATCTAGTTCGAATTTGTCAGAGATATGGCTTTCAGAATCCCTCTCTCATTTTTCTGTTAATATAACCTTTAAGGGCATTCCTGACCCAAGAAAAACTCCTTGTGTTTTTGACTGTGGTCTTATACCCAAATGTTCCCTTATTTTTTATGTTTGATTTTTTTTTTATATGAATATAGTCTCTTGAAGCATACCTCAAAGTCATAGAATAGAGCATTTGAAAGAAATCTTTGCCTTGGATCATGAGTTACTTTGTGAAGCAGCAGAGTTGTCCCAATGGAAAAGAGACAGCTACTTTTATATGATAAAGTATTTCATATCTCTCTGGGAAACCATATTTAGATATAAATGGTCATCTTATTATTTTTTTAAAAGGTGTATTTTAATAATCTTACAATTTATATGCAGTTTGTGACCGGAATTTGAAAGTTGTTAGTGTCATATCAAGGATATTTTCAATTATACCACTACAGGAAGTATTAATTTCAGTTTTATTATGCACTGCTAAAGGTAGCAAAGATGACAGTTTAATAATAGTATCTTCATATTTACTGTCTTTAACTAAAACCTAACACATACTAGAGCCAGAGAGATAGTACAGTGGTTAAGGCTTTAGCTTTGCACACAGCCAATCCTGGTTCAATCTGTGGCACTACATATGGTCCCCTGAGCATAGAGCCAGGAGTAACCCTGAGCACTGCCAGGTGTGGCGCACACACACACACACCCAGACGCACACCCCCTGACCCATGTTGAAAATGATTTCATACTTACACACACATACACACACACACACCCTGACCCATATTGAAAACCATTTCATACTTCCCCAACTTAATAATTTCAAATTATGTACTGAAAAAAGGTAACTTAAAATTTTTTTGGAAACCTGAGAAAGTATGACTGGTAATGTTTTTATGTGATTTTCAGAGTTTTCTCTCTCCCCCCCTTTTTTCTTTTGAGATCTGTTAAAACCTGCCACTTAATGTTTATCTCCACCAGCATCAGAAGGAATCACTGCTTTCAGGGTATAATGTAATGTCTACTGCCTTCTGTTTTCAGTGAAAAGAGGTTTTGTGAAGGCATTTATGGTCATTACCAAAAATTGAATTAAAGGCCTTGGATTTTAAAGCTTTCAGATATCTTGTTATATTTAAAGAGGATTAGAATGCTGTGGGGGTTTGGGGGGAGGGGGCGTGTGGTAAATGAATTTTTGCTTACAGAATTCCACTTCCAACTTCTTAATTTAATTGCAAATCTTTCTCTACATGCTTTACTATGAATAGATGAATACCTAAGTTTAGTACCAGAACACTGAAATTGATTTCATATGCTTCTTAACAGTGTATAAATTTTTATAATTTTTTTAAATTAGTCTAGGAATTGGTGGGCTGGAGCGACAGCACAGCAGGTAGGATGTTTGCGTTGCAAGCGTCCAACATGGCAGACCCGAGTTCGATTCCTCCGCCCCTCTCTTAGAGCCTGGCAAGCTACCGTGAGTATTTCGCCTGCACGGCAAAGCCTGGCAAGCTACCTGTGATGTATGGGTAGCCAATATATATTTTGATATGCCAAACACAGTAACAATTGTCACAATGGAGACGTTACTGGGCCCGCTCCAGCAAATCGATGAACAATGGGAGGACAGTGACAGTGGTTCACACATGGTGTTGCACAGGGGTTACTCCTGGCTTATGCACTCAGGAATTACTCCTGGCGGTGCTCGGGGGACCATATGGGATACTGCAAATCGACCCCAGGTTGGCCTTGTACAAGGCAAACGCCCTACCTGCTGTGCTATCGCTCCAGCCCTTGGAATTTCAAATGATTGAGACTGGAGAGATAGTACAGTGGGTAGGTCGCTTGCCTTGCATGTGGCTAACCTGGGTTCAACCCCTAGCACCCAATATGGTCCCGTTAGTACAGCCAGGGCACTACTACTGGGTAAGGCCCAAAAATCAAAAACAACTTTTTCAAATTATTTCTCTTCATGAAGGTGATAGTTGTATGATACTGTTGTTTAGATATTAATTTATTCATTACAAACATTGAGGGGGCTTAAGAAATAGCACAGAGGGTCGGGGACTTACTTGCCTTGCACATGGCTGACCCAGGTTTGATCCCCAGCATCTCATACGGTCTCCTGAACACCAACAGGAACAAATCCTGAGCACATAATGCAAAGCCATGAGTAACTCCGGAGCATCACTGGGTGTGTCCATCTGCCCCCCCCCCCAAAAAAAACCAAACATACTGAGTACTATCCTTTTTGCAGGTATTGAGTAATATCCTTCAACAAATAGTATAAATTGTTCCAGTTCATTTCAGTGATAACATTGAAATTTGTCCTTATTTTTCTATTTATCACTTTATTTTTAAATACCAAATTTCACATTCTTTTTCTATTATTTATTTGGCTTGGAGGCCACACCCAGAGGTGCTCATGGCTTACTTCTGGCTCTACACTTAGGGATCACTCCTAGTGGAAATCGGGGACCATGTTGGATGCCAGTGGCTAATCCGGGGTTGGTGAGCAAGGCAGGTGTTTCACAAGCTGTACTATCTCTCCAGCCCCGTTGGGGGAAATTAAAATAGATTTCTAATATTAATCTCTAAAAACAGTTGAAGAAGACAAACAGTTTCTCTAATTATGAATAAATAACATTTAAAACGTTGAGAGAAAGGCCAGAATGATAGTACAATGGCTAGGGTGTTTGCCCTGCATGCAGCAAACCTGGGTTTGAGCTCTGGCATCCCATATGGTCCCCCAAGCCTGCAAAGAGTGATCACTGAGCACAGGGCCAGAAAAAGGCCCTGAGCACTGCTGTGTGTGGTGTGTGGTCCCCTGTGTAAACCCCGCACTCTTGGGCTGTGAAAACCCCTCACGCACAGAGCTGTGTAAACTCCTTCACTCGGGGATTATACACTAAAGGATGTTTGCAGGCTCTCTGCGTGGCTCTCTCTCGCCGCCCACGTTCGGTGCTCTCGAGCAGCTTCCCCACCCAGGATGGCTGTTGCCTTGGATGGACAAAGGAGGGCCGAGCTGGTTGCTGATTAGTTGCTGTTTATTCAATCTCTTGTCTCTCCCAGCTCTAACCAATCCTCTCTCTAACTCGCTCTACAACGTTCTCTGTGACTCCTCTCCAATCTTCCCAGCCACTCTTTTTTTTTTAAAATTTTATTGAATCACCGCACACTACCTCCACTACCTCCTCTACCCAGCCACCGCCATGCTCCAGGACCCTTTCCGGACGCTTGGGCCGAGATTCACGCATGACTGAAGCCCCACAGAACAAGATAAGCGGAACTCTGAGACCTTAGACTCCAGGCTCAACAGATCCGGGGACAGAGATTCTCTGCTTGCTCCCACCAAACCACAGGGATTAAAACCAGGAGCCCCACCCTACCCTGCCCTACCGCACAGGCGCGTGACACATTATAAGACACTTAATACCCATCTTCCAGAATTGCCGCACCGTATTTGATAGGGTTCAAATATGGTTTGAACCATGGGAACACCTACAAGGGCAATTAGAGGCCTCCCTAAAAGCCTTTATCCCTCTCAGAGAGCCTGGCAAGCTACTGAGAGTATTCTGCCCACATGGCAGAGCCTCGCAAGCTATCTGTTGTATATTTGATATACCAAAACCAGTAATTACAATGCGTTTCATTCCCCTGGGCTGGAGCGATAGCACAGCGGTAGGACATTTACCTTGCACGCGGCTGGCCCGGCCAAGCTGGGTTCGATTCCTCCATCCCTCTCGGAGAGCCAGGCAAGCTTACTGAGAGTATCTCGCCCGCACGGCAAAGCCTGGCAAGCTACCCGTGACATATTCAACATGCCAAACACAGTAACAGCAAGTCTCGAAATGGAGATGTTCCTGGGCCCGCTCGAGCAAATTGATGAACAACAGGAAGACAGTGCTACAGTGCTCATTCCCCTGACCCTGAAGGCATCACCAATATGGTGGCAGCGTTGAGAAGGATGAGGAAGGAGAGGTTGATAAAATCTCAAGGCCAAACTAGGCTGTCAAAATAAAGGAAGACAAAAATGATTGTACTTTCAATGCACGTATGCTAGCAAGCACGTGACAGGGACAAATGGAGACGTTACTGGTGCCTGCTCAAGCAAATCGACGATTAACAGGAAGTCAAGTGATCAAGTGATTGAATCACCACGAGATAGTTACAAGCTTTCACGTTTGGGTTACAATCACACAATGATCAAACACCCATCCCTCCACCAGCGCACATTTCCCACCACCAATATTCCCAGTATCCTCCCCCTTCCCCACCCTCCCCCTGCCTCCATGGCAGACAATATTCCCCATACTCTCTCTCTACTTTTGGGCATTATGTTTTGCAATACAGACACTGAGACCATTATCTATTTTCAGCACACATCTCCCATCCTGACCTGTTCCTCAAGCCATCATTTTCTTAGTGATCCCTTCTTTATTCTGCTGCCTTTTCCCGTTTGCTCATGAGGCAGGCTTCCAGCTATGAAGCGATCTTCCTGCCCCATGTATCTACTATCCTTAGGTGTCAGCCTCATGTTATGTTGTTTTATACTCCACAAATGAGTGCTGTCCTTCTATGTCTGTCCCTCTCTTTTCTGGCTCATAATCATTTAGCATGATACTCTTCGTGTGTATCCAATTATAAGCAAAGTTTATGACTTCATTTCTCCTGACAGCTGCATAGTATTCCATTGTGTAGATGTACCAAAGTTTCTTTAACCAGCCACCTGTTCTAAGGCACTTGGGTTGTTTCCAGATGTTGGCTATTGTGAACAGTGCTGCAGTGAACAAAAAGCAACCAGTGCTGGTGTGGATGTGGGGGAAAAGGGACGCTTTTTCACTGTTGGTGGGAATGCCCACTAGTCCAGCATTTCTGGAAAACAATATGGACAGTCCTTCAAAAACTAGAAATTGAGCTTCCATATGACCCTGCAATACCACTTCTGGGAATATATCCTGAGGATGCAAAAAGAGCACAGTAGAAATGACAACCCCAGCCACTCTTACTCTCAGCTCTCAGCCTTCTCTCTCTAACTCGCAACCTTCTCCTCTAACTCTGTCCCTTCCCTCCGTCACCTTCAGTTCCCTCAACCGCTCTTTTTCTTCTCTCACCACACCTCCCCAGCCACGTCTCCCCACGGGAAGCACAATCAAAATGTTCCAGCCTTCCCGACCACCTGCAGCCCATGAGGGCAAAACAGCCCTTAAGGTGTGTTTCTTCTCTCCTTAGACCTGCAGCTTGATTAACATCTTTAATTCTACTTCCTAATATTTAACCATTCTGTATCGACACAATGATAGACACTTTTAGGCTTGTAGAGTGACTCCTGGGGACATCTCACAACAGACTCAGACTACAGTGCTCAGGTCGGATTAATCATTCCTACCCCATCAGGGTCCAAATCAAGTTACTGCTTTTTGGACCTTGACAGAAGCTGTCCATGACCAAGCTCTTAACTTATAGTTAAGCATTAGGGCACTTTGGCCAGGCCCATTTTGATGTCAGGGTGGCTCAGAGCTCACCGCTTGCCCTGGGTTCATCTAGTCCCTTGTCAGGACCCTGCTTTTAGGGATGTAGGAAGTAACGGCAACTGAGGCTTAAGAGAGCAGATGTCCAGGAAGTAATATTATCTGGAGTCAACCAACTCCCAAGCCATAGGCTTGTCTTTTTTTTTTGTTTTTGTTTTTCCATTTTTTATAATTTTATTTATTGAATCACCATGAGAGCAGTTACAAAGCTTTTGGGTCCAAGTCTCGGTCATACAATGAAACACCCGTACCTTCACCAGTGCCCATTCTCCACCACCAAAAACCCCAGTATACCCCCATCCCACACCCTCCCCCTGCCTGTGGGGCAGATGATTTCCACATTACTCTCTCTCTACTTTGATCACATTCAATATTTTGACACCAGACCCACCATTATTTGAGATTTTACCCCAACACTCAGATCTGCTGAAAAGGCAACAATAGACAATTTGTTTTCTATTGCTGGTTATGAATAACATATTTGTGTGGCTGCAATAGGGCCATGTGGTTTTGAAATTCCGAAATTTTAACACTTAAATCTGGAGGGATTTCTGCCAAAAGTCACTGGGTTTAGAGATCTGCTCCTGAGTCTCTGGGATCATGGCCGTTGAGCAGCTTGATGAGGAGCCAGAAAGGCTGTTCGTGGGCGTTGACCTGGCTCCCCCTGCCCCCCCATCCCGTGAGGCCCAACAAGTTTCGTCACTGCGGGCCCAAGCCTGACTTTCCAATGGCCTCTGGAGGATGACAGCCACCAAGTCGCCAAGAGGGAGCAGACGGAGGGACAGCACCCATTCCCCCCTGGGCGACAGTAACCTACTGCGGGGTCCGGACACATTTCTGCCAAAAGCCGCTGGGTTTCGAGATTTGTTTCTGAGTCTCTGGGATCATGGCCGTTAAGCAGCTTGATCAGGAGCCAGAGAGGCCATCCGTGGGCGATGACTTGGGGTCTCGTTGGGGTGGGGAGGACAAGCCCGGCCCCACCCCCATCCCGTGAGGCCCTGTGTGTCTCGTCACTGGGGGTCCAAATGTGACTATCCAGTGGCCTCAGACGGATGGCGGCCACTGGGCCGCCAGGGGGAACAGGCCAAGGCATGAAACCTATTCCACCTGGGTTGGCCCAGCACCGGTAGCCTACTGCAGAGACCAGACACATTTCTACCTAAAGCCACTGAGTTCTGAGATTTGTTTCTGAGTCTGTGGGATCATGTCCATTAAGCAGTTCAATCAGGAACCAAAGAGGCCTTGCCTCCAATTATATAGCTGAGCCGGAGGTAGTTTGTGGGTGTGTCTCCCACATACCTAACTTTTGGCCGTTTACTTTCTTGGTAAACTTTGACCCAAGTTTTTGGGGTCTGGCCAAAGGCACAGCAGCAATTTTGGGGTATCTGGAAGTCTGAAGGCGCCAAGAGGCTGCTGATGCATTCACCTCACAGGTACAGATTGACCTGCTGGCGGCACCATACCCCCTAGGCTTGTCTTTTTAACTGTTTTCCTGTATCCATACAAAAAGCAATTGCTCTGAAATAGCTAATCATGCAAAGGACATTAAGGGGAAGAGAAAGACAATATCACAAGCCAGAGTCTGATCAGGAGATAAAGATAATTGACAGGTTGGGGGGTAATCAAACACAAGCTCCTAGAGACCAGGGAGGAAGGGCAAACTAATATTATCCTACAGCCCCCAAACAAACCAAAGCAATAAAAGAATGCAAGCTCTCTCTGCCCCCAAGAAAAAAACCTCATGAGCTAGAGCAACCGTGCAGTTGGTATGGGGCATTTGCCCTGCATGTAGCCAACTTGGTTCGATATCCAGCACCCCATAAGGTCTCCCAAATCCCACCAGGAGAGCAGAGCCAGGAGTAAGACCTGAGCCCAGCCAGGTGTGGACTCCTCATCCCCTCTCCTGCCCCCCCAAAAAAGTGATGACTCCTGGGTCCAGAGAAGTGTCTCTATTGGAGCCCTTGCCTTGCAAGCATATGGTCATAAAAAGTTCAATTTTTGTGCCACCACAGATGCCAAGTACAATCCTGGCAGCTCTTTTATTTCAGCCTGCAGCCAGTTGTGTGTAAGCACTACAATTAAGGTAAAGGTAAAGGCCCTCCCGTTGATCGTCGATTTGCTCGAGCGGGCCCAGTAACGTCTCCATTGGAGACTTTGTTGTTACTGTGTCTGGCATATCGAATACTCTCGGTAGCTTGCCGGGCTCTCCGAGAGGGGCGGAGGAGTCGAACTCGGGTCGGCCATGTTGGCCGCTTGTAAGGCGAACACCCTACCCGCTGTGCTATCGCTCCAGCCCCTACAATTAGAGAGGAGAAATGTCTGATGAACATAACTATCACTGTCCTCCCATTGTTCATCGATTTGTGTTTCTCCTCTCCTTAGACCTGCAGCTTGATTAACATCTTTAATTCTACCTTTGCTGGAGCGGGCCCAGTAACGTCTCCACTGTGACAATTGTTACTGTGTTTGGCATATCGAATACGTCACGGGTAGCTTGCCAGGCTTTGCCATGCGGGCAAGATGCTCTCGGTAGCTTGCCGGGCTCTCCGAGAGGGGCAGAGGAATCGAACTCGGGTTGGCCTCTTGCAAGGCAAATGCCCTACCCACTGTGCTATCGCTGTTGAACATGATGACCAAACATATATGTGGGGCTGGAAAGACAGAACAGTGGGAAAGATGTCTGCCTTGCACATGGTTGGCTCCAGTTCAATTCTCACCACCCCATGTGGTTCCTTGAGCAATACCCAGAGTGATCCTTGAGCAGAGGTAGGAGTGGCCCCCAAGCTAAAAAAGGATGTGTAGTCACTATGACCAGGCAAATAATCCCTGGCAAGCAAATCATGGGAGGACTGCAATGACTTCTAGAAGTACTACAACCTGTGTGTGTGTGTGTGTGTGTGTGTGTGTGTGTGTGAGAGAGAGAGAGAGAGAGAGAGAGAGAGAGAGAGAGAGAGAGCGCGAGCGAGCGCACCATAACTTGAGAGTCTGGCTCTCTGTCAAGCATGTGTGTAACCCTCAGTAAGCATTGTGGCCAAACATATGTGTGACCGCCAGTGACTGCAACATCAGCAACACAGAAACGGGGAAGGGATAGAAAAAATAATTTTATCTAAAATATGATATCCTTTGCTCGATTTGCTCGAGCGGGCCCAGTAACGTCTCCATTGGAGACTTTGTTGTTACTGTGTCTGGCATATCGAATACTCTCGGTAGCTTGCCGGGCTCTCCGAGAGGGGTGGAGGAATCGAACTCGGGTCGGCCATGTTGGCCGCTTGTAAGGCGAACGCCCTACCGCTGTGCTATCACTCCAGCCATGATATCCTTAGGCCACAGAAATATCCCAAAGGACCAAGGTGCATGCCTGCCATGCATAGGGTCCCAATTTTAATTTTTTTTTTTTTGGTGGAGGTGGGCGAGTTTGAGGTCAGACCTAGCTATGTCTGAGGGCTATTCCTGGTTCTCAGGAGTGATTCCTGGTGGTGCTTAGGCATCCTTGGCATCTCATATGGTCCCCTGAGCACTTGATCACTTGACTTCCCGTTACTCGTCGATTTGCTCGAGCAGGAGCCAATAACATCTCCATTCGTCCCTGTCGCGTGCTAGTATAGCCCAATGGTGTCTGTCTGTTCTAGGAACACGAAGAGCCTCAAACCGATTGTTCAGGGTCTTGACGAAGAAGTCTGACCATCTTGTAGCACTGCCAAGAGTAAATCCTGAGTGCAGAGCCAGGAGTAAAGACCCGAACATCACAGTGTGTGGCCCAAAAACAAACAAAAAGTTGTCACTTACAACGGAAAGCCCAAATTAAAATGACAATGAGTTATCACCTCATACCGGTGAGAATGGCATATATCAGAAAGGAGGATAGAACAACCTGTGCTGACAAGGAGGTGATGAAAAGGAAACTCATGCACTGCTGGTGGGAATGTTATCTATTTCAGCCCTTATGGAAAACTTCGTGGAGATTCCTCAATAAACTAAGAATAGCACTACCATCTGATCTGGCAATCCCACTGCTTGGTATCTACCCACGAGGCACAAAAACATACATTCAAAAGGACAGACGCACACCATTATTCACTGTAGCACTTAGCACAAGAGCCAAGACATGTAATCAACCCAGATGTCCAACCCAGATGAGTGGATCATGAAGGCGTGACATATACACACAACAGAATACTATGAAGATTCAAGGAATGATGAAATTATGCAATTCAATACAATTTGGATGGAACTAGAGGAGTTATCATTTTTTAAAAAAATTGAATCACAGTGAGATATACAGTTACAAAGTTGTTTATGATTGGGTTTCAGTCATACAATGTTCCAACACCCATCCCTTTACCAGTGTGCATTTCCCACCATCAATATCCCAGTTTCCCTCCTATCCCAGTCTACATCCCAGTCCCCTGCTCTTCTGCCTTTATAAATGGCCCCTCTGTGTCTCTGTATCTGTGTCTCTCTCTGTGTCTCTTGTCTGTGTCTCTCGTCTCTCTCTCTCTCTCTCTGCATTATGGTTTTCAGTACAGGTTCTGAAAAATTCCCTACTATCATTGTCGTAGTGGTCTCTTCTTCATTCTAACTACCCTCTCCCCCTGAATTGTGACAAGCTTCCAACCGTGGGTCAGTCCTCCTGGCTGGAGGATATCTTCTAACTTACTTAAGCAAAGTAAATTAGAAGAAGAAAAATTCTGAGGATCTTCCTTATCTGTGATATACACGGCATCAAAGGGGAATACCTAGATCACCCTGGCCCTAGATTATAGAACTGTAAACTGTACAGGACAGGGAAGGAAAGAAATCAAGAGAGGAAGTAAGAAGAGGTGGATAGGAGATAAGAGGGACAGAGGGCAGGTTCTCAGACACGTTGGCTGTGCAGAGCTGTGCCACAGGACCAACAAAATTGAAAATATGACATCCAAATTAAAATATTCAAACGAGTCTGTCAAGAAGGCAGGCTTAGGGGTGGGAAGGAAATGGGACACTGGTAGAGGGAAGCTGTTATTAGTGTGGGGTTGGTATTGGAACACTGTGTGCCTGAAACTCAACTATGAATTACTTTGTTTTGGGGCCATAGCTGGAAGGACTTACTTCTGGCTCTATGCTCAAGGATCACTACTGGTGGTGCTCAGGGGACATATGGGGTTCCAGGGATCAAACCCAGGTTGGCCACATGCAAGGCAAGCACTCTACCTGCTGTACTATTGCTCTTCCCTTACTATGAATAACCTTGTAAATCACATTGCCTTAATAAAAAGTATTGAAAAAAAAACTGGAGCTGGAGAGATACAAAGTAAAAACAAAATCTGGGACCGAAGCCATAGTACAGCAAGTAGGACAATTTCCTTGCACGTGGCTGACCTGGGTTCGATCTCTGGCATCCCATATGGTCCCCAGAACACTGCCAGGAGTAATTCCTGAGAGCAGAGACAGGAGTAACTCTTGAGCATGGCCAGGTATGACTCAAAAACAAAATAAAACAAAACAAAGCACAAAGTCTTTATTAAATCAAAAAGGTATTGAGGGACCAGAGAGGTAATATAGACAGTAGGGCACTTGCCTTGCATACAGCCAACTTGGTTCTATCCCTGCGCTGCCAGGAGTGATCCTTGAGCACAGACAGAGCAATAAAACCATCCCGCCCCCCCAGACCTCCCCAAAAGTTATTGAACATCCTATTAACACTTATTAGGAATTTAGTACTCCAGACAGGAAAATGTGAAATATATCTAAAACAATGGTTAATAAACCAAAGTCAGAATACTCTTAAAATTATTATAAGCAGGGACTGGATCAATAGCACAGCAAGTGGGGCATTCGCTTTGCACATGGCCGACCTGGGCTGGATCCTGACATCCTGTATGGTCTCCCGAGCACCACCAGGACTAACTCCTGAGTGCAGAGCCAGAAGTAACCCTTAAGCACCACCAGGTGTGACCCCAAAAAAACAAAACAAAATTATAAGCATGGCATCTTATTTAAGAAATAAAATACGGCTGGAGAAATAGTACAGTGGGTAGGATGTTTGCCTTGCGCACAGCTGAACTGGGATCAATCCCCAACATCCTATATTGTCCTCCAAGGAACACCAGCAGTGATTCCTGAGTGCAAAACCATGAGTAACCTCTGAACACCACATATTGTGGTCCAAAAACCAATATATAAAGGGGCAGAGAGACAGTACATTGGATAGGATGCTTGCCTTGCATGTGGCTGGCCTGGCGTTCAATCCTCGGCATCCCATATGGTCCCCAAGCCTTCCAGGAGTGATTCCTGAATGCAGAGGCAAGGGTAACCCCTGAGCATTGCTAGGTGTAGCCCCAAAGTTGCGGGCACCACATATGCTCAGGCAGCAGAGCACTGTAGCACTGTCCTCTGTTGTTCATCAGTTTGCTCCAGTGGGCCCAGTAACGTCTCCATTGTGAGACTTGTTATGGTGTTTGGAATATCCAATTTGTCACGAGGAGCTTGCCAGGCTTTGCCGTGCAGGCAAGATCTCTCGGTAGCTTGCCGGGCTCTCCGAGAGGGGCGGAAGAAAGCCCCAAAGTTAAATTAAATAAATAAAAAATATCCAAATAGATGCTGCAGCTGTGTTCTCACAGTCTCCTGGCTGAGATCTCTGGAGCCTTCATCTGACGGGGCAATCTGAGACTCCTGTCAAAAGGCCCAGCACCCCACCCATACTGGACCTCCTCTGGCCTACAAACAGCCCAGCTCCACAACTAATATCAGAGAGATCTAAGCTGCTGATTCATCCCAGTTACACGGCTCCTGGAGCACGTGGCTGTAGAGCCCAGGAGAGCACAGCAAATTAGATGGGAAAGTTGCATAGAAGCCCACTAAACTTAATGAATAAAACAACACAGAAAGCCCAAGCAGCACCGAACAGCTCAGTAAATCCTCAATGACTTCAGCAACACAATTGCTCACAATGTTGTTATTAGAAATTGACACGTTGTTATTAGAAACATAAAATATTTTGTGCTTACTAAGGGGAACATGGTTGGGGTGGGAAGCAGAAAACTGGGGGCAATGTGGTGGTAAGATCACACTGGTGGTGGGATTGGTGCTGGAACACTGAATATATAAAACATTTATAAACAACTCTGTAACTCATGGTGTTTAAAGTTTCAAACATTAAAATAAAAAAATACTCAAATGTTCACTTTTGTTCTTGAAAGCCCAAAACTTTAAACAATAGCAAGAGCGTCAGTAGGTAATGGAAAAAAGTAAAGGTGGTCAGACTGGAGAACTGGCTCAACGGGCTGGCACACATTTGCTGTATGCTGGGATTTGGGGGGGTTGATTCCCAGCACTGCAGTCTCCCAACCATGACCAGAAGATACACCCTTCCCCAAGCAACGAGCCTGGGGATAGCCAAGTACTGCAAGAATGTGGCCCTAAAACTCCCTCAATAAAAAAAAGAAATTATGGCAAGTTCACAAGATGGCACATAAAGTAAACGTATTGCAAGCCAGAGTAGCTACATGGGTTATGTGCTAAGCAAACGCTTTGCCTGCCAGGCCAGGCGTCAATCTCTGTTGTCACCCAGTACCCCGAGCACCGCAGAGTATAGCCCAAATACAAATAAGCTTTTCTAAGGGTATTATATGGCCGAATCTCAAAATTATGCGAGAAGCTATACATTGAAAAACGACATCGACTATATAATGGGAAAGCAATAGTGAGAGCAGTTCACAACTGGGTCAGGGGCTGTGGTGTAGGGAAAAAGCTGACTACCAACGGAGTACGAGGGAACCTTTAGGGTAACAGAAAAAGCAACTTGACTTTTAACAACGTACCCGGTGGGAAGGTAGAGCCACGGTCTCCACCCCTCCACGAGGGCGCATTCGTCCCGTACGTCCCGTGCGTGAAATGTGTACGTTCTCGGGACCGGGGAATTCCCCAATACGCACAGAAACAACAATTCGGGTGCCCAAAGGGCAGAGACACCGGAGGTACACCACGTAACCCACACTACACAGTCGCCCTTTCCGGAAGCACGGACGACACCTCCCTGGACCCGGGTTTCCGGGCGGAAGGGGCCTCGCCTTCGGTCTGATTGGTGGAGACGAAGCGAAGCATTGTGGGAGCTTAAGCCTCCCCGTCGTACGCATGCGCGGGGTGGCTGCTCGGTTCCTGGAGCCACGTCCGGGAGGTGACGGCGGCCTGAGAGGCACGTCGGGGAAGGGGGCGGCTCCCCAGCGTGCGCACGCGCAGTGGGGGCTCCCAGGACCGGAAGCGCAGGGGGATGGGACGGCGGTGACGCGATTCTGTCCGCGTTGGAGGGGCCGGGCCGCCGCCGGAGTCGCCGCGGCTGCCGCGTGACGTGGCACAGCCGAAGCCTTAACGCCGAGAGCCGGAGGTGCCCCGCCAGTCGCCGAGCAGGTCGTCGCCCCGCTGCCTTCGGGTTCTGGAGCTTCGTGTCGGCGCGCCAAGCCCTCGAGCCTCCTCGGCCGCGCTCTCTTTCCTCAGCGGCGGTACCTCGGCGCCCTTTGCCGGGAGCGGGAAAGGAGAGGCCCCGGGGACGCCCCGCACAACACTTTCTGCCCGTCGCTTGAGCCCCGACCTGCCGCCATGGGCCTGACGATCTCTTCACTTTTCTCGCGCCTCTTCGGCAAGAAGCAGATGCGCATTTTGATGGGTGAGTGGCGGCACCGCCGCGGCGGGGACTCGGGGCGGTCTCCGGGGCCTGCTCGCCTCCGCCCCTGGGTGGGGGAGGGGCGGCGGGCCGGGGGTCGCGGGGGAGCATTCTTCTGGGGGAACAATGGTGTGTACGGGAGGGACGCTCGGCCCCGCCGGCCGGGAGAGGCCGGACCGGGTTCTGGGCACGGCTTCCTCCTCCTCCTCCTCCTCCTCCTCCTCCACCTCCTCCTCCTCCTCCTCCTCCTCCTCCGGGCTTGGCTTCGCTCTCGGCGACCCTCGGGAGAGCCTGGTGCGACGGGCGCGGAGAGAGGGCGAGCACCCCCCGCGGGGCTCGCGGAGACCCGGACACGGCGGCGAGGCCCGTCGCCAGGGTCCACTCGGGCCCCCTCTCCCCGGCGCTGGGCAGCAGGCGGCCGCGGCTTCCTCCTGCGGTCTCCGCCCAGCGAGCGGGGCCGCGCAGGAAGTGACCGGCTGCAGCCCCGCGGCCTCCGCGCTCGGCCTCGCCGAAGTCAGCTCCGAAAGTTGGTGTGTGTTTGGGTTTGGGTTTTTTTTTTTTTTTTGGTTAGTTTGTTTGTTCTTTTCGTTTGTTCTCTTTCGAATTCAGCGTCCCCGAGAACCGCGGGGCTTTGCCTCTCTTGGGCCCCCTCTCAAAAACTCAAGTGTATTCGCTCGCTTCCTCTGCCAGCTGGTTACGATCTCATGAAAGACAAAACAAAAGTGGGGGAACTTTTTTTTTTTTTCCCCCCTCCCAAGTCTGGAAACACGCTTCAAGCGACCGAATGTCCTGTTGCTGGACTTTCTACGGCCAGCCTTGCGGATTGCAAAGCTGTTTTATTGTTGCCAGCTCTGTTAGGAAGCGGGCGGTTGGAAAGTTGCGTTTGCGCGGCAGTGCTTGCAGTCTTTCCAGGAGAGCAGGGGCAGGTGGTCGGCATCTGGGGGATGTGAGCACCGCCTACCCCATTGTACTACCGTGAGTCAGCCCCTGCACCCAAGTTCGGCGCACCGGACCTAAGGAATTTTTAGAGGAAGACTCTCTCCCTCTAGGGGAGAGTCCTTGCGCCGTCAGAAGTTTTCCAGCGCAGGGTTCAGAGGTAGTGCAGGATGTGTGAAGGTGAAAGGCGGGCGCAGTTAGTTCTATTTTCACTTTCCTGTTAATGCAGCTTGGGTTCTGGAAACGGTTGTGCATGATTCCTTTACAAGAATGATTTTTTGTCTCCTTCTAGTGTCATATTTAATTGATGGAACGGAAAGTGAACTATTTTTTTTTTAAGTGCAAGCTTAATTATTATTTCATCTTGAAAGTGACTGAAAATTGGCACGGGGGCAAAAATCTGGATTCGGGGGGGTGGGGGAGCTTTTGAGTACACTTGTAGCCTCTTCGAAGTAGCCATTTCTTTTATTGATTGCAAGTGAATATTTTCTTCATTTCTTTAGTCTTCTGTGATGTCTAAAAGTTTCACAGGTAGAAAGTATTACCTGTTTGCTGTATTAAGGGAGCAATTATTTGTCCTCTACACTATTAATTATGGAAAGAAAACAGAAGACGAAAGTGTATACATTTTTGCATCCGAGCTGGGGACAGAAGTCATTTTTGAAATCAGTGATTTTGTTTAAAGTGTCACCCAGATTTGCTTTTCTTGTTTCACACTTTAATTTCGGTTAAGGTTTTCTTGTTAAAAACACTTCTAGGGAAATAACCACACGAAGACAAATCCTTGGCTTCTGATTACAAAACAGATTATCAGTAGCCGTGGAAGGGGGAGTAACAGGCAGACTAGGAGTGACTGAGTACAGTGATGGAAGATCTTGGGCACTGGTGTGCTGAATGTGCAGTAACTTTGTTAGTATCACAAGCATTAACATTATCGTTATGTTAGCTAAACTGCAGTTTAAGAAAGTCACAAAGTCAGTCTTTATGCTAACTTAAATGAAGTAGAACCACACAAAGGATCTGGAAAGGAATCCAAAAGCTTGATAATTTTTAGATTTTTAAAAAAATTCTGACCACTTTGATAGCATAAATAGTAGATCATTCATAAGGTGTCTACCTCCATTCAAATAATAGCGTTAGCAGAATCAGTAGTTAGTAGTTTTTACCATATTAATGATTTTTGGCAGGTATGTGTGCTGATATTCCTTTATGAGACCTCTGGGGACCATATGGAGTGCTGGGGATCAAACCTAGCAGACCTTGTTTGATCAGCTACTGCTTAGCCCCTGAGTCTTGCCATTTTAAAGTCACATTAAGTATATTCAGATTAAGAGCAAGCCAAGGGGCTGGGTGCAGCTACTTTGGAGAAGACTTAAATTTTATTTCTATACTCTGCCAAAAGTTCCAATTATCTTGAGGTGTTTGGAGTTATACCTTAGTGTAGTTAATGAATTTAAAAACAGAAATGGTTGTGTGATTTAAAAACAGAAATCACTTGTGGGCATTTTGTTGGTTTAAAATTTAGACATCAGTTTTTGTCTCGGTTTTCTCATTTGGCCCTGTTTGATCTCTGATAAAATGTGTAATTTTTGTCACCGAGTCCTTAATTTTTTTTTTTGTTGTTGTTGTTGTTGCTGTTTTTGTGGTTGCAACAGTGGGGTGGTGCTCGGGTTCCTGCTGCCTCCCCACTCAGGAATTACTCTTGACAGGCTCTGGGGAACAAAGGAATACTGGAGATTGACACCTATCCCCCTCCCCCATAGTGTTTGAAAGCCGGAAAAAAAATGTTCCTAAAAGGATAGTACCAGTATAGTATAGTTCTGTGTTACCTCTGCAGATTGTTATTTGAAGACCCAAAAGAGATTCACTAGAAACTTCTTGTTTGCCAATTTAGAAAATATTACTAAATAATTTTTTTACGAGACTGAGTGCTGTTTCATATTGTGCCGTATTTTGTAAATGCATTTCTTAAAATTTTTATTCTAAAAATAACACATGTCCTTTCTGTTAAGTTTAGTAATCATGAAAAGGAATAAAGTGCCTGGAACTCATCATCCCACAGTATTAGTATTTTGTTCTATTTACTCATCCTTAAGAGGTTTTTTTCCCTTTAAAAAATTGTAGTTTTGACAAAATGCTGCGTACTTTCTTCTTAAGTTAACTTTTTATGAACATTTTTCTAGGACACTAGTTGAAAATATTGCCAGCCTTTTAAAAGTTCATTCTTCTTAGTCATGCAAATACAGAAAAACAGTAGAAGAGGGAGAAATCTTTAGTGTCTGACATTAGAAGTTTCATTTAGTGTCAGAGTGAAGATAAAAGTTTAGATATAACCTTCATTCTTAGATGCACCCTCCTGCATTGTTGCAAAGTGTGCTTTTCAGAGATGATAATTTGCTGATACACTGATCAAAATGCAGATATTCCTGTTGTGTTGAGTGAAAGAAAAGTATAAGCTCATTATCATTTTACTATACAACTTCATTTTAGTTTTAGTGGTCAGTTTCTGAGAAATTAGATAAAATAAACATTTTATTTTTTATGGCCCTGGAGAGATATATAAGTAGGGTGTAGGGTGTTTGCTTTGTACACTCTTGACCTAGGTTTGATCCCCAGAACCACCTATGGTAACCCTTTCCAGGAGTAAGCCCTGACTGAGCACTGCTGGGTGTGCCACCGCCCCCCCCCCCCCCGCCCCCCGTGTTTTCAAGAAGAAATGTAACCAGAATGGGAGTATGGCATTCTTGCATCAGGTATACTGTGTTTTGGGGTCAGGGTGGTGATGTTCTGGGAATAGACCCCTAGGGCTCCTTTATGCAAAAGATGGGCTTTAGGGGCTGGAGCAATAGCACAGCGGGTAGGGCGTTTGCCTTGCATGCAGCCAACATGACCGACACAGGTTCAATTCCCAGCACCCCATATGGTCCCCTGAGCACCGCCAGGGGCAATTCCTGAGTGCATGAGCCAGGAGTAACCCCTGAGCATCGCCGGGTGTGACCCAAAAAGCAAAAAAAAAAAAAAAAAAAAAAAAAAAGATGGGCTTTAGCTCTTTGAGCAGTCTCCCTGCCCCCCTCCCCTTCTTTAAGATTAAGATATAATTTATGTAGCATACAATTCATCCTTTTAAGTTGTGTAATTCAGTGACTTTTTTTCATTATAGTCACAAGTTGTTTAACTATAATTTCATACATATGTCTTAATACTAGAAAATTTTCGTAATCCCAGAAAGAAACCTTCTGTCATTAAGGGTATCTTCTGTACCTCTTGCCCAGTCTTCCTCAGTTCTCTTGCAATCACAGTCTTTTTGTTATGTTTGTGGACCACACCCAGCAGTGCTGATGCTAGGTGATGGTGTTCAGGGGGAGATGAGGTGTTGGGGATCACACCCAGACCATCCACACACAAAACCTTGTTGAGCCTTTCTCTCTGGCTCAGTAGTTTCTAGTCTCATAAACTTGTTTCTTGAGACTATTTATATAAAGGAATCATAGTGTATAAAATTTCATGTTATTTATCTTTTGCTTGGCATAATGTTAAGGCTTATTCCTATTTTATAACATGTATCTGCATTTAATCCCTTTTATGGCTGAATAGTAATTCTCTTGTGTGGATCTCTTTTTTCTTTTTTTGCTTTTTGGGTCACACCCAGAGATGCACAGGGGTTACTCCTGGCTCTGCACTCAGGAATTACTCCTGGTGGTGCGCAGAAGACCCATATGGGATGCCAGGGATCGAACCAGGTTGGCAGCATGCAAGGCAAATGCCCTACCCACTGTACTGTCACTCTGCCCCCTGTCTATTACATTTTCTTTCTCCATTCATCAGTTGATGAAGTTCTGATTGTTTCTATTTTTTGTCTTCAAATAGTGATTCTATGAACATTCATGGAACAAGTTGTGTTCTAAAAAATGTAAAGGTTTACAAATGAAATTGTTGGAAATTATTAGTAATTACTGGAATATGTGAATTATTTTAATTTGAGAAGAACTGACATAGTATTTCAAAGTAGCTACACTATTTTCCCTCCAGCTGTGTATGAGATTTTTCTTTGTGTTTGTGTTTTGAGCAGCACTGGTGTTCAGTGCTTATTTCTGGCTTTGAGCTAGGGATCACTCCTGGTGGGTCTCGGGAACCATATGGGGTGCTGGGGAATGAATCCAGTTCAGCCTTTTGCAAGGCCAGCTCACTCTCTGCCTGCTGCTCTGTTTTTCCAGCCCCAGTGGATGAGGGTTTTTAATTTCTTTGCAACAACCTAGAGTGGAGATAATTGGAATCAAATGTCCTTCATTCAAACTAAGTATTTCTTGCTGCCATAATTTGGTGGTGCACTTCTAATGATTGGCAAATATTTTGGGGGTCCTATTTTTGACAGTTTGATCAAAGTGTACTTCTAGTTAATGTGAACAAGTAATTCCAGTATATCGTTCAGTATAGTGACTTGTTTACTGGGGTGGAAGGTCAGGGAGGATACATTACTGGACTATTTAGATTAGAGTCTTATCTCTGGTAGTTGAGAGCTATAGGTTGAGACTAAATCTCATTGCCAAATATTGTAACATTAAACACTTAGAAAAGGATTATTAGACCAACATGTTTTAATAAGTATGTAACAAGTCTTGATGTTATGCATTAATTTGTGAATATTGAATCTCATAGTGCGAAGTATCTGTTTGAAAGAAAATGTCTGATTTGCATTTATATAATGGTACTGGGGTACCATATGCTGGTGATTCAACCCAGGACAGTATTTGCAAAGCAAATGCCCTTCCAACTGTACTATCTCTCTGGCCCTTGACCCTTAATTTTTAAAACTAATTAATGGAGCCATAGCACAGCGAGTAGGGCATATGCCTTGCAGTAACACCAAGTCTCACAATGGAGACATTACTGGTGCCCGCTCGAGCAAATCGATGAACAACAGGAGGACAGTGCTACAGTGCAGTGCTACAGTTTATGGGGATTGAAGGAACAATTCAATTGGCTAGAGCACATGCTTTGCATGTAGAAGGCCTTAATTCAATCCCTGACACTGTGTGCTACTCTGAACAGCAAGCTGATAGCAGCCCCTTAGCATCCCGGATGTGGACCAAAACCAAGAGAACTGTGAAAAATAATGCATACTTTATTATTGTCAGATTTTTTTTTAAGTATTTATATGTATTCTGTAGGCTACTTTTTTTCCCCTCACAGTTTTATTGGGGTAGCTGCTTGGATTTCTTCCTTTTCTTCTCTCTCTCTCTCTCTTTTTTAATTTTTATTAGTAAAACACCATGAGGTACAGTTGTAGACTTAAAAATTTTTGTGCTTGGGTTTCATTATACAATGATCGAGTACCCATCCCTCCACCAGTGCCCATTCTCCACCACCACTAATCCCAGTATCCCTCCCACCCTCCATCCCCCCATCCCACCGTGCCTCTGTGACAGGGCGGTCCCTTTTGTTCTCTCTCTCCTTTTGGGTGCTCTGGTTTGCAAAAGAGGAATTGAGTGGCATTCATGTTTGGTCTATAGTCTTACTTTCAGCATGCATCTCCCATCCTGGGCGGATCTTCCCAACACTCTTTATTTTGGTGCTCCCTTCTCTATCTGAGCTGTGTAGGCTACTTTAGAGCTGCATTCCTGGCTCCAACTTACAGTTGTTATTTTGTAAACATTTTCCCACCCCAAAACAATAAAAATAAGTCTGTAGAATGTATTCCAGGCCTGCAGTTATATTGATAATCAGGACATATAACCAGCTTAACATTTGTTTATTGTTGTTAGGGGCATACCTAGAGGTCCTCAGTGACCAACAGGACCACATCTGCTGAGGGGGACAGGAGGTGTGGAGTGCCAAGGATCAAACCCAGGACCTCATGTTCAAGGCAGTGAGCTCAACCACTTGAGCCACAACCAAGCCTCAGCCTGACATTTTAATTAAAAATGAAATCTGGACTATACCCATAGTACATTGGTGACTCAGGTTCAATCCCTGGCACCTCATATGGTTTCCCAACACCCTAGAAATCATTCCTGAGCACAGAGCCCTGAGCACAGCTGGGGTTGACTCCAAATCCAAAAACTCTGCTTGGGTAATTTTATTCTTTGTAAGTGAAAGTAAATACACTTATTTTACTAATATTTTCCCGTCTCATTTGATTTAATTTTCCTGAAGATGCCAGATTTCAAGGTTACTCTTTTTGTTTGTGTATTTTTGCTTTTTTCTTGTTTTTTGCTTTTTGGGTCACACCCAGCGATGCTCAGGGATTATTCCTGGCTCTGCACTCAGGAATTACTCCTGGCTGTGCTTGGAGTACCATATGGGATGCCGGGGATTGAACCCAGGTCGGCTGTGTGCAAGGCAAACGCTCTACCCACTGTGCTATCGTTCAGGCCCCCTATTTTTTCTTTTTTAGGATTATGTTTTCTAATCTTTTGATACTGGGGCTCTAAAACATTTTCTGTTTCTTTTACCCATGGGTGAGGGTTTAGAGTGAAATGATCACTTAATGTCTCCATATTTTGGAAAGAATAAACCTTAATTCTGTATGAAGAAGTGGGAAGCATTTTATCAGAGGACTTGATAAGACATAATACTGGGGCCAGAGAAATGGTACAGCTGGTAGGGCACACCGCCATCCCAAGACTGATTGTTGAGTGCAAAGCCATGAGTGGACCCTGAGCACTGCCTGGTGTAGCCCAGAAACAAAAACAAAATATGACATAATATTTAATTTTCTGAGATATTTTATATTTTTTAAAATTATTAGCCATATCCACATTCAGCAGCTCACAGTCTGCTTCCAGATTGGTGTTAAGGATTAACTCCTGAGGTGCCGGAGTATATATACCATGTGACGCTGGAGGTTTTACCAGGCTTATTGTATGAAATGAATGCACTCCCACCTACAGGTCTGTCTCTGCTGTTGCTCCCTCCCCTGAGATTTTAAAACTACCCTTAGTAAGTAACAGAATTGCCTCTAGCCTTTGTTTGGGAAAAGATGATTTATTTAAACTTTGTAACATTAGTTTTTGTTCCAAGTCATGCTTTCAGTTAAATATTTAAAAAGCATCTTTTACTGTTTTAATTTAAAATCCTTGATAATGTGAATCTAGTGGTCAAATATGATGGATGGACATGACAACAGTAATTCAGTGAAGTTATTGGTGATCTTTCATTTACGAAAACTTTAGCTTTTGAGAGATTCACAATTTGAATAAGCATTTAATTTGCTCTTCACTTTCATTAGAACAAAGGTTATACTTGATTACTATGAATACTCTCCCCTCACCCCTGACAAGACCAGAATATTCTTCCCTACTTGTATCTACTTCAAAAGATTATTTCAAAATATAGACATTAGATATCAGAGATAAATGATTGGGTCAGTTTTCAACCCAAATTAATCCTTTATTTTTCTTTTCTGCATATTCAGTCTAGTAAAAACTAAACCAAATTTAAGCTATAAACTGGTCTGATAACATTTTCACAAAAGGAGTCTAGTACATAGTAAATTCCTCTTCCTGCAACATAACTTTTACCTGAACTTTTGTTTTGTTTTGTTTTGCTTTTTGGGTCACACCTGGCGGTGTACAGGAGTTACTCCTGCATTACTCCTGGAGGTTCTCAGGGGACCATATGGGATGCTGGGACTCGAACCTGGGTTGGCCACCTGGAAGGCAAACGCCCTACCCGCAGTGCTACCACTCTAGATCCCTACTTAAATTTATGCTTACGTAAAAGGTGCAAAATACTTCAGATAAATATGTGTTCACTTACTACATATATTCTGATTCGGGCTGGATTGATAGCACAGCGGTAGGGCATTTGCCTTGCACGCAGCCTACATGGCCGACTCAGTTCTATTCCTCCACCCCTCTTGGAGAGTCCAGTAAGCTACCGAGAGTATCTCGCCCGCACGGCAGAGCCTGGCAGGCTACCCGTGACATTCGATATGCCAAACACAGTAACAACAAAGTCTTACAATGGAGACGTTACGGGGCCCGCTCGAGAAAATCGATGAACAACGGGAGGACAGTGGACATATTCTGATTTGACTTTGGATTTCTGTTTTTATTTATAGGGTAGGGCATGGTTTGAGCCACATTCTGAAAGTGCTCAGGGAACTGTGGAGTGTGACTGCATCACCCTGTATTATTTTTCTGGCCCCAAATTTGTCGTTTTTAAAAAGAGATGGTACATAGAATTAGTAAGGACTTGAGTTGGCAGAGACTTTAGGGTATCTAAAGTCTGCATTAGATACCTTGTTTTTTGGGGGTTTTTTTTTCGTTTTTTATAGAAATTGGAGTGAACTTTTTTTTAACAGAATCTTTATTTATTTATTTATTTGCTTTTTGGGCCACACCCGGCGATGCACGATGCACATGGGCTTCTCCTGGCTCTGCACTCAGGAACCACTCCTGGTGGTGCTCGGGGACCATATGGAATGCTGGGAATCGAACTGGGGTCATTTTTTAAAAAATAAAATTATTCGAGTGTGCTTTTGTTCATACTTAAAATATAAAAATTTTTCTTCTAGTTGGATTGGATGCTGCTGGCAAGACGACCATTCTGTATAAACTGAAGTTAGGGGAGATAGTCACCACCATTCCTACCATTGGTAAGTTTGCAGATGGTTTTAATCTGTATCGTATTTTCCCTAATTGAAATAAAATTGTTTACTTTTGGAGCTTTGTTCTTTCCTTTTTCTTTTTACCTTATTTTTATTTTTTACTTCTATTTATAGCAGTCCTAAGACACAAGAATTGAGGATAATGGAGAGATTTGCCTTAAATCTTTCCTCCCTCTTCCCAGTTTCCCACATTGTTAATGTTACTTTCAGAGTGGCAAATTTGTTACAGCTGATGAAATTTATTGCCACTTCATAATCAAAGTCCATAGTTTACCTTAAGGCTCATTCTTAGTGAAGTATATGTTCTATAGGTATGTCAGTGTGTGTGCATGCCTGTGTGCGTGCGTGTATGCATGCAAGTGTGGGTGACTGCCTGGCTGGCTTTCTTACCTTAGAGATCACTCTCTTGGTATTCTGTGGATATTAACAGATAGTACTCAGGGTTTACTCCTATCTTTGTGGTCAGGGGTCCCTCCTGGCAGTACGGGGAGGAGACGGGGAGCTATATGTGGTGCTGATGATCAGAACATAGTTAGCCGCTTATGAGCATAACTTAACTCGAGTTTCTACAGCCCTTGTTTTGGGGGCCACACCTCTGGGTGTGGTGCTCTGGGGATAATACTGCTTTCTCTGTATTGTGGAATAATCTTAGCAGTGCTGGACCTCCTGCGTTGGGCCAGCCTGTTGAGCTAACTCTTTGACCCACTAGCAGTATTTTTAAAAAGCTATCCTGAGAAAATTAGGGGTTTGTTTTCTTAGCATTTTGCACAGCAGTCATACTTATTTTCCCTGTAGGTTTTAATGTGGAAACAGTCGAATATAAGAACATTTGTTTCACGGTGTGGGATGTTGGTGGTCAAGATAAAATTAGACCTCTCTGGAGGCATTACTTCCAAAATACCCAGGTAAGGAGTGCTGTATATTTTCATAGTTTTATGTATTTCATGCTCCACGGTTTATGTTACTATCTGCTGTTTACTTGAGTGCTGCCATTTACTATGAGTTAGCATTCTTCTTATCACTACTTCCATATTCTTCAGTGGACTCTTGCTCATGAGTTTGGAGACTAAACTTCTTTAGGGTAGAAGGGTTTAATAGTCATCATAGTAATATCTTGTAATATTGGTTGGATGGTGGATGAGTTATTCTCAAGATTGAGTTAGGTATCTTAGTTGTATTGATTTCATTCTTATTTTAGAAAGGGAGGGAGGTTTCACTAAGTGTCTGTTATTGTAGTTTTTAATACCTGTAAGTATTAAAAGTATAGCCTTTTTTGTTGTTTTTTTGTTTGGAGACCACATCTGGCTGTGATCTCAGGATCACTCCTGGTGCTGCTTGGGGGACTATCTGGGATGCCAGGGGTGGAACCCACGTCAGCCACAGCAAGACAAGTGTCTTACCCACTGTGCTCTCACCGGTCCTCTAGTATCCTTTCTCTGGTCCAGTTAGTGTTTATTAAAATTACATTAAGGAGAAAAGATATGTTTATTGATGTGAAGATACTTGATAGTATTCATGTATAGAATATTGGCATGGAAAGGTCTTTAGTAATTTTTTTTTTTTTAGAGTAAAAGGCCTCAAATTTGGTTGCACATTAGAACCACCTGGTGAGCTTTACTAATCCCACATCCCTGATCAAAACCTGAACTCTCTGACATATGCTAGGGAACAGTAGTGCTTCCCAAACTTCGTTTGTGCATATGAATCACCTGGGCAATTTGTTAAAATATGTTGAACAGCAGGGCCTGGCTGAGTAAAACCCAACATTCTGTCTTCACATTCTGCGTTTCCAGCATGTTAATAGTTGGTACTGACTTGGGACCTTTCAGTAGCAGATCTCCAGTACAGGGTATTTCAGTGGTTGCTTTGTAGATGTTGTTGTCTGGATAATCTTGTTCCGGAGTTAGAGCAACACTCTCTTGGCATTGTAGGATGTTTAGTATCACTTCTGGCCTCTACAGAGTGCTGGAGGTAAGCTTCTGCCTCATCCTCTGTTTTGACAACCAAAGAAAGATGTTTCCAGAATTGCTGCTACTTGAGAACTTGTCCTAAATTTTATATATGAAACTGAAGCTTGGAGTGATTTACCTAAGATTAACTGTCTTTCTATTTAAACCTTGTTCCAGCTGTTTTATGTTTTCTACCACACAAGAAGTTTCTTAACAAGTTTTTGTTACTACTACAGTTTTTATTTTATTTTTGTGTTTGGGCTACTGGTGCTTTGTTGAGCATTTGTTCCCTAGTGGTACTTCAGGAACAATGCAGTGCCAGGGATCCAGTCCAGGTCTCCTGCATGCAGATCATATGCAATAGCCCTTTGAGCTCTCTCCCAGGCCTGGAAAGAGATTTTGAAATGAGTCATATTTTATAAATTTACTGTGAAAAATTAAGCCAAAGGTATTTCACTTGAGTAACGTAACTTTTTTAATTGAATAAAATTTAATTTATTATAAACAAAGTTGAGTCTATCAAAAAAGTTTTTTAATTTGAAATGAATGTGATAAAATTATAAATACTTTTTTTTTTAGTATTTAGAGCTTTTTTTTTTTTTTTTTTTTTATTTATTTATTGAATCACTGTGGGAAAGGTTACAAAGCTTTCAGGTTTATGTCTCAGTCATGCAAATATCAAACACATTTCCCTTTACCAATACTTATTTTTTACCATGAAGAACCCCAATAAAACCCCACTCCCCACCCCTCCCCGTCCCTGTGAGGCAGATGAATTCTAGTTAACACTCTATCTGCTTTGATTAGATTCATTGTTTCAATAAAAGATTCACCACTATTATTTAGAGTTTACCCCCCCCCAAATCAGACATGCTGAAAAAGCATTGTGAAGTGATTTGCTTTCTACGGCTGGGTTCAAGAATTAAATGTTGGTTTTGGATTTCTGCTCTTTTACCTATTGACCCTGGAAGTATTTCTACTGAAAGTCAGATAGTTAAGAAATTGGTTTCTGTGTTCTGGAGTCGTGGCCGTGCTGGAGAGCCGCTCGCGGGGGGCAACCGGTGGCCTCGGTAGGGCGTGAAGGGCGGAGCGAAACGCCCCCCTTCCCATGAGGTTTTTTTTTAAAAATGTTTTCTTTCTAACATCTAGCACTTGATGTGGTTCTTTACAAAACATTTATACTTAAGTTTAATATTTAACATGATCTTTAAATCTTTAATCTAACTTAAAATTTATAAAAATTTTTCCTAGGGTCTTATTTTTGTGGTAGATAGCAACGATCGTGAACGAATTCAGGAAGGAGCAGAAGAGCTGCGGAAAATGGTATGGATCATGTATTTTAATTTTATTTAAAATATTTTGAATAAAAATCTTTTGGCATGTAATGGTGATAGTGTTGGTTGGTACATTGATAGGATCAGTTAGTACATTTTTAACTTCGATGAAATTACACATTGAAGGAGGGCACAGCTAGCTTTTAGAATTCTCTGCAGGTGATTTAGATGCATGTCTGTGGAGGGTATGTGTATACTTAATCCAGTTTGTTATTTTAAAATAGAAATTTATAATTTTGAAACTGTGCGTAGGAATCCTGGTTCAAATTCCTTTGCCAAGGTCAGGTTCTGTTTTCTTTATGGAATGTTTATAATTACTTTGAAATGTTTTGCTATAGTAATCATAAGAAAAGTCTACTGGAAAATAGAAGCATTTGATTGTGGATTGATGGATTAATGCTTTCATATGTTAATAAAATTCCTGGTGGGGCTAGGAATTACCGAGATCCTTATTAGAGGAGCCTTGTATGGCATCAAGCTTAAAAATATATCCTAAAATAAAACCCTTACTTTATTTTTAATTAAAGAACTGTGATTTACAAAGTTATCGGTAGTTGAGTTTTAGGCATATAATATTTAAACACGAGTTGACCACCAGTGTCCACTTCTCTCCACCAGTATTCCCTTATTCCTTGTTTCCTTCCCCACCATATTTCTGCCTCAAATTGACAGACACATTCCGAAGTTTCAGTGGTTATAACTTATCTTATATTTTCAGTTTCATTAAGTCTGTGTTTTACATATATGATTCAGTCACACAGTATAATTGAAGCCCTGATACTAATTCACCTATTAACTTCCCATTAATCTTCTACCCCCCGCCCCCCTTGTTTCTTCTTTGTTTTTCCCTCTCTAAACACTGGGGTGATCTAGGCATCCCTCTTTCACCTACAGTACATGTCCTCATCCAGTATTCTATATACCTAGATAGATGAGATCATCCTGTGTTTCTTTCTTCTTCTGACTTAATTCAACATATCTTCCAATTCCAATCTATTTGTAGCAAATTGCATGATTTCATTGTTTCTTGGAGCTGCATAGTATTCCTTGTGTATAAATACCACATCTTCATAATCCATTTCTCTGTAGTTGAACACATAGCTTGATTCCATATCTTAACTATTGTACCTGGTGGTGCTCAGGGGTTACTCCTGGTTTTGCACTCAGGAATTACTCCTGGTGGTACTCAGGGGACCATATGGGATGCTGGGAATTGAACCCGTGTCAGCCGCATGCAAGGCAAATGCCCTACCTGCTGTACTATTGCTCCAGCCCCGTGTTTTGTGTTCTTTTTAAAGATTTTAATTTTAACACTTGGCTTTTTCAATAAATTGCTTGAAGCAAGATATCCTTCATATGCCATAATTTTTATGCATTAAAAATAAAGAAGCCAAAGCCAGGGAGATAGTCCTAAAAGGTTAGAGCATAGAGGAGCCCTACGTTTGATCCCTGGCACTGCATGGTTCCCTAAACAAAACTATGTGCTCCTTCCCAAAATTGAAAGATTGAATGCTTTTTATGGATTTGTCTTGGTTTGAGGGACATATCTGATGGTGCTCAGAGTTTACTCTTGGCAATGCTCCAGAGACCGTATACAGTACTGGGATTGATCGCTTTATATGGCAACTACCTTTTACCCACTCTTTCCTCACCCCGCCCCCATGGTCCCTTAGTGAATATTTTTTAAAATACAGAATTGTACAGACATCACCGGAATTGAATTTTAGAGTACTTTTGCCCCCCCCATTTCCCCCACTATCTAGAAGCCACTAATGGTCATTCCTATTTTTCCTATCCCATCCTATGCTCTTAACCCTAGTACTTTTGGTTTCTCTACATTTCACTTTTTCTAGACATAAATGAAGTCTTATAGTATATAGCCTTTTGTTACTTTTCTTTTCACTAAGCATCATTTTGGAGGTTCTTACATGTTGCATCATACATGTATCAATATTAGTACTTCATTTCTACCACCTCTAGTTGGTACTAATTTTTTATATATTTTTGTATTAAAATTTTAGTTTTTTTTTATTTATCATATGTATTTGTCATGCACAAGATCATTGTATTGCTGTTTGGTACAGCAGGCAGGCAGGATATAATCAAAAATTCACTTGGAGAAACTTTTTTTTTATATGTATTTTTTTGTCATCCACCTGGCAATGCTCAGGTGTTACTTCAGGCTCTGCACCCAGGAATTAGTCCTGGTAATTTTCAGGGGACCATATGAGGTTCCTGGGATTAAACCTGGGTCAGTGAGTGCAAGGCAAGCACCCTACCTACTGTACTATGGCTCAGTCCCTCCCAAAACTTTTTTTTTAACTACTATGGGTAAATAGGTAAGTACCATAAAATCCTGCTATAAATGTGTACTTCTGTATGTATTTGTCCTTGAAAATTCTTCTGACAATAGTCGATCTTGGAAGGCCAAATGAATCACCTGAATGGAATATTTGGCATTTCAAACAGTTGATATTTCAAACAATACTTGAAAACAGTATTGTTTTACTTGAAGGCATATATGTAATTTTAGTTTGCTCTGGACTTAAAAACTGATATAAAGATTTATGTAGTATAATGTGATTAATATGCATGTAAAATATGTATAATATATAAGAAGATTGTATTTAACCTGATTTGTTAATAATGATTTGATTCCATTTTACTGACTTTTGATGTCTTTATTTCCAGCTTCAGGAAGATGAGTTGCAAGATGCAGTATTACTGCTTTTTGCAAACAAACAAGATTTGCCAAATGCCATGGCCATCAGTGAAATGACAGATAAATTAGGTCTTCAGTCTCTTCGTAACAGAACAGTAAGTACTTGGAGGTTATCATCTATTAGAATTATTGGTGGGTTCGTTAAAGCTATTTTAACGTTGATTGTCCCTTTCAATAGACGAACACAGCATTAAAATAAACACTTGTCATATATAACAGGAATCCTTTCAGGATTTATTTCATACTTCTGTAAAAGTTGACTTTCAGGATGTTGAGGGAATGGAGAGACAGTACAGGGGTTAGCATACTTACTTACCTAGCATATAGCCAAACCTTTTCATCTCCAGTACCATGTAAATTAACCCTTAATTTAATTTTATCCTCAAAATCTACTGATGAATGTGTGAAAAATTACTGTAGGAGAATTTCAGTACCAGATTTTATTGATATTTTTAATAGGTTCTTAAAATTTTGTGGTTTCTTATTTAGATTCAGCTGTGCTGGATGCTGCTGGGGCAACAGTCCATGATGCTCCAGCAGTCATCTGGTTTAGGGGAATAAGTTTGGGGTCTTGTACTTCCTAGGCATGTGCTCTAGCCATTTGGACTGTCTCCTTGGCCCTCGTAATATCTTTTAAATTGCTCTGTAGCAAATGCATTATAGTTATATTTTCTCATCTTGTGGAACTCCCTCAGGATTTAGCTCTTTTTGTTTTGTTTAGATTTTTTGGCCACACCCAAAGTGCTTAAGGGGTTCTCCTGGCTCTACACTCGGGATTTACTTCTGGTAGTGCTCAGGGAACCACAGGGGTTCCGGGGGTTGAGTCTAGGTTGGCCATGTGCAAGGCAAATGCCCTATCGTTCTGACACCATCTTTTTTTTTTTCTTTCTTTCTTTTAATGGAATCGCAAAGGCCTCCTTGGCAGTGTCTTGGGCTCTCCAGGGCTATATCCAATGGTTCTGAGAGGTCATGTGGAGCCAGGGATTGAAATGAGTTCCTGTGCATACAAAAGACAACCATTAACTTCAGTACTGTCTCCCCAGCCCTAGCTAACATTTAATGTAATATTTTAAAAACTGCATGTTAAAATCCAAAGTTTATCAAAGGACCTATAGCTGTTCCATAGATTTTGAATTTAGTTTATTACTTTAGATCAGTTGTTTAAATAGATACCATGAACTGTTAACATGTCTTGTATTTTATGGTAGTTTTTCTTGTCAAGCTTAACTTATTAGTGAACAAGGCCAGAGTACTATGCAATGACAATAACTATTGACTATTTGGGATGTCCCATGCATGTTATTAAAAGTAAATGAAATGATACCAGTTTTCCATGTTCTGAAGATATGAATTCATGCCTTTTCACAGCTTGGTGTTATTTGGGTGTTCATGTTCAAACAGAAATTGGTAGCATTATATACTTGCAATCACCTTGTGACATAAAACATGGTCTTTATTATAAAGTTAAAAAAATTAATAAAAATAAGCTTATCCCTGTGCTGGGGGTGTGATGGAACCAGACTTTGCATATACAAAATTCTGACTTAAGTCATCCCCATGTCATCCCCAGTTACCTCTGGGTATGATTGGTGGGGACCCCCAGCACTAGCTGTAGTGGCTCCTGAAACAATTTTTTAAAAATGTCTTAGAGGTAATAACATTGCTTTTCATATATACCTGTGTGTTGAGATACATAAAATTAAAAAATAGTTAAAGTATTTGAAAACTTGCCTCTAAAATAACAGTAGCTACTTTTTCTAATTAAAAAACCAAGGTCATAGTCTTTCATTAATCAAGTCTTTTTTTATCCTTTCTTCACAGTGGTATGTTCAAGCCACTTGTGCTACACAAGGAACTGGTCTGTACGAAGGACTTGACTGGCTGTCAAATGAACTTTCAAAACGTTAAACGAAGCTGGATATCTAACCAAGGACATGATTGATAGAATTGGTCTAGGCTTGTTACAACAAAATTAGTTGCATCTTGGTTATTAAACAGTATCTGGGACTGGTTTGGGCAGAATATTACAACGTTTAAACTTATTTTGTTGCCAATTATTGTTTACCAAGTATAATGCTACTGTTGAGCAGTATACTTGGTTTTAAAGAAATTCTCCTTAACTCCAGAAAAAGTATCCTCTTTTAATTTACCTATCCTTAAACCCAAATGCCTGGATAAACCTATTGTGACAACTTCAAATAAATCTGTTTTGAATGTTTTTTGAGCCCACAACAAATAATGTTTTAAAGTTATTCCCTTGCTACTCTACTGATACCTTTATCATTCCTGGGACAGTCTGCTGATTTAAAATCGTAGCATTCCATTTGTATTTATTTTTTCTCCCTTGCCAAAAAGATTTTCTAATACTGCTTGTACCAGCCAGGGAAATTCACCAAAACACTAGATCTCTTGCACTGAGGAACTTATTTTGCCCCCCATTATTGACTCCTGACTTCCTCACTCAAGCTTGGTGTGGTTTGGATTTGATAGTTAATTAGTCCTGGGCTGGTTGCAAAGAGTTCATATTGAAATGATTTTTAATTATCAGCAGATTGTCTTTATATTGTATCTTTTTTATGTTGCATGTTGCTTTTGGTATCAGCCTGACTCTTTGCCCAGTATGATAGTTCTGCTGATGTTTTATTGTTTATTGGTGAACATACCTTCCTTAAAGAGTTTTTGGAAAACTCATTAAACTCAGTAAGTTTTCTTCATAACCCATTTGAAATTATTCCTAATAAAATGATAAAATATGTAATTGTGTATGTCCTTTTTGTGTCTTGAAGCTGATTGAAGTTAATTTTACTAGAAAAGTTGATGTACATAGTTTTTATTCTAAGCATAATTCCCAGAGAATTTATAGCACTGTCCTCCCATTGTTCATCTATTTGCACAAGTGGGCACCAGTAACGTCTTCATTGTGAGACTTGTTACAGTTTTTGGCATATTGAATATGTCATGGGGAGCTTGCCAGGCTATGCCGTGTGAGTGGGATACTCTCAGTAGTTTGCTGGGCTCTTTGAGAGGGATGGAGGAATCGTACCCAGGTCAGCCACATGCAAGGCAAACACCAGCTGTGCTATTGCTCCAGCTAGAGAATTTATATACTTTTGTTTTTTGGTTTGTTTGTTTTGTAATTTTTATTAGTGAAACACCATAAGGTACAGTTGTAGATTTTTGTGCTTGGGTTTCAGTTTTCAAATTTCGGTGTTTGGGTTTCAGTTATACAATGATCAAATACCCATCCCTCCACCATGCCCATTCTCCACCACCTATGATCCCAGTATCCCTCCCACCCCCCGTGCTCTCCTTCCTACCCCGCCTCTGTGGCAGGGCATTCCCTTTTGTTCTCTCTCTCTTTTTGGGTGCTGTGGTTTGCAAAAGAGGCATTGAGTGGCAATCATGTTTGGTCTATAGTCCACTTTCAGCATGCATCTCCCATCCTGGGAGGATCCTCCCAGCACCCTTTATTTGGTGCTCCCTTCTCTATCTGAGCTGCCTTTTCCCCTATCAGTGCAGCTGGATTTCAAGCCATGGAGTGAACCTCCTGGTACTTATCTAGACTATTCTTGGGTGTTAGTCTTCTATTTTGTTACTTTATGTTCCCCAGATGTATGAAATCTTTCTATGTCTGTCCCTCTCGGACTCATTTCACTTAGCATGATACTTTTATGTAGTACCACTTGTATGTAAATTTCATGACTTCATCTTTTCTAACAGCTGCATAGTACTCCATTGTGTAGATGCACCAGAGTTTCTTTAACTAGTTATCTGTTCTCGGTCACTTGAGTTTTTTCCAGATTTTGGCTATTGTGAACAGTGCAGCAATGAACATAGAAGTACAGATGTCATTTCGACTATACTTTTTTGCCTCTCCGGGATATATTCCCAGGAGTGGTATTGCTGGGTCAAATGGGAGCTCAGTTTCTAGTTTTTTGAGATTCGTCTATACTGTTTTCCAAAAGGGCTGAACCATCGGCATTCTCACCAGCAGTGAAGGAGAGGCCTTTTCTCCCCTCATCTGTGCCAAAACCGATTGCTTTTGTTCTTTTGGATATGGGCCAGTCTCTATGGTGTGAGATGATATCTTGTCGTTTTGATCTGATGATTAGTGATGTAGAGCATTTTCTCATGTTTTAGCCATTTGGATTTCTTCTTGAGGAAATTTCTGTTCACCCCATTTTCTGATGGGGTTGGTTATGTTTTCTTCTTGTGGAGTTCAACCAGTGCATTGTATATGCTTGATATCAATCCCTTATGAGGTGGGTATTGGGTGAAAATCCTTTCCCATTCTGTAGATTGTCTTTATATTCTGGTTACTGTATCTTTTGAGGTGCAGAAGCTCCTTCATTTATGATAGTCCCATTTGTTTATCTTTGTTTCCACTTGGTTGGTCAGTGGAGTGTCGTCTTTGAAGATACCATTAGCCTTAGTATTGTGGAGGGTTTTGCTGACCTTGTCTTCAATGTACCGTATGAATTTTGGCCTGATGTTGAGATCTTGAATCCATTTTGATTTGACTTTTGTGCATGGTGTTAGGTTGAGGTCTAAGCCCATTTTTTTGCATGTGGTTGTCCAGTTATGCCAGCACCATTTGTTGAAGAGGCTTTCCTTGTTCCAGTTCACATTTCTTGCTCTCTTATCAAAGATTAGGTGCTCATACATTTGGAGTTGTGTGTATGTATACTCCACCTTGTTCCATTGGTCTGTGGCCCTGCCTTTGTTCCAGTACCATGCTCTTTTTTTTTTTCCCTTTATTTTATTTTTTTTTAAAGTTGTAGATTTACAATTTTTTGTGCTTTGGTTTCAATTATACAATGATCAGATACCCATCCCTCCACCAGTGCCCATTTTCCACCACCATGGATAATATCCCTCCCACCCCCATCCCCCCATCCCCCCTGTCTCTGTGGCAGGGCAATCCCCTGTGTTCTCTCTCTCCTTTTGGGTGTTGTGGTCTGCAAAAGAGGCATTGAGTGGCAAACATGTTCAGTCCATAGTCTACTTTCGACATGCATCTCCCCTCCTGGGAGGATCCTCCAAACATCCTTTATTTGGTGCTCCCTTCTCTATCTGAACTGCCCTTTCCTCTAGGATACCCGGCTGGCCTCTAAGTTATGGAGTAATCCTCCTGGTGCTGATCTCAGCTATTCTTGGGTATTAATCTCATACTTTGTTACTTTATATCCCCCAGATGAATGCAATCTTTCTATGTCTATCCCTCTCTTTCTGACTCATTTCGCTTAGCATGATACTTTCCATATTGTACCACTTGTATGTAAATTTCATGACTTCATCTTTTCTAAGAGCTACATAGTACTCCATTGTGTAGATGTACCAAAGTTTCTTTAACCAGTCATCTGTTCGTGGGCATTCAGGTTTCTTCCAGTTTCTGGCTATTGTAAAGAGTGCTGCAATGAACAAACAAGTGCAGATGTCACTTCGACTATACATTTTTGCCTCTCTGGGATATATTCCCAGGAGTGGTATTGCTGGGTCAAATGGGAGCTCAATTTCTAATTTTTTGAGAATCGTCCATACTGTTTTCCAGAAGGGCTGAACCAGTGGACATTCCCACCAACAGTGAAGGAGTGTCCCTTTCTCGCCACATCCACGCCAGCATCGGTTGCTTTTGTTCTTTTGAATGTGGGCCAGTCTCTGAGGTGTGAGATGGTATCTCATTGTGGTTTTGATCTGCATCTCCCTGATGATTAATGATGTAGAGCATTTTCTCATGTGCTTTTTTGCCATTCGGATTTCTTCTTTGAGAAAGTTTCTGTTCATTTCATTGCCCCATTTTTGGATGGGGTTGGATGTTTTCTTCTTGTGGAGTTTAACCAGTATTTTGTATATCCTGGATATCAACCCCTTGTCAGATGTGTATTCGGTGAATATCCTTTCCCATTCTGTAGACTGTCTTTGTATTTTGGTCACTGTTTCTTTGGAGGTGCAGAAGCTTCTTAGTTTAAGATAGTCCCATTTATCTATCTCTGTTTTCACTTGCTCGGCCAGTGGCGTGGCATCTTTGAAGGTACCATTAGCTTCAATGTCATGGAGGGTTTTGCCAACTTTATCTTCAATGTACCTTATGGTTTCTGGTCTGATGTTGAGGTCTTTAATCCATTTTGATCTTATTTTTGTACATGGTGTTAGGCAGAGTTCTGAGCCTATTTTTTTGCATGTAGCCGTCCAGTGATGCCAACACAATTTATTAAAGAGGCTTTCCTTACTCCACTTCACATTACTTGCACCTTTATCAAAGATTAGATGAGCATATGATTGAGGAGAGATGTCAGTGTATTCAACCCTGTTCCATTGGTCTGCAGTTCTGCCTTTGTTCCAGTACCATGCTGTACCATGCTCTTTTAATTATTACTGCTTTGTAGTAGAGTTTGAGGTTGGGAGAGTAATGCCTCCCTACGTCTTTTTCCCAAGAATTGCTTTAGCTATTTGTGGGTGTTTGTTGTTCCATATGAATTTCAGGAGTGCTTGTTTTATTTCTTTGAAGAATTTCATGGGTATCCTTCTAGGAATCTCATTGAATTTGTATAATGCTTTGGGGAGTATTGCCATTTAGACAATAATTCTTCCTATCCATGAGCAGGGGATATGTTTCCATTTTCTCGTGTCCTTTTTTATTTCATGGGGTAGCGTTTTGTAGTCTTTATTGTAGAGGTCTTTTACCTCTTTTGTTAGGCTGATTCCAAGGTATTTGATTTTCTTGGGAACGATTATGAACAGGATTGTTGAACGGGATTGTTTTTTTCATGTCACTTTCCTCTGTCTCATTATTTGCATATAGGAAGGCCATGGATTTTGGGGCATTAATTTTATAGCCTGCGACTTTACTATAGAAGGCTATTGTTTCTAGGAGTTTCTTGGTAGAGGATTTAGGATTCTCGAGATACAGTATCATATCATCTGCAAATAGAGCTTGATTTCTTCATTTCCTATCTAGATGCCTTTAATGTCTTTTTCGTGCCTAATCACTATTGCGAGTACTTCAGTAGTATATTGAACAGAAGTGGTAATAGTGGGCATCTTTGTCTTGTCCCTTAGAGGAAAGGTCCTAAGTTTTTCCCTATCGAGGATAATGCCTGCCATGGGTTTGTTGTAGATGGTTTTGACTATCTTGAGGAAAGTTTCTTCAAAACCCATTTCGGTGAGAGTTTTCATCATAAACAGGTGCTGAATTTCGTCAAAAGCTTTCTCTGCGTCTATTGATGTCGTCATACGGTTTTTATCTTTACTTTTGCTGATATGATGGATTATGTTGATTGATTTCTGAATGTTAAACCATCCTTGCATCACCAGGATGAATCCCACTTGGTCGTGGTGTATGATCTTTCTGATGAGTTGTTGGATTCTATTTGCTAATAGTTTGTTGAGGATCTTCGTATCCGTGTTCATCAGGGATATTGGCCTATAGTTTGCTTTGTTGATGGTGTCTTTTTTGCGTTTGGTATTTGGGAGATATGTGCCTCATAGAAGCTGTTTGGGAGAGTTTCTGTTTTTTTAATATCCTGAAAAAGTTTGAGAACTGGCAACAGGGTTTCTTTAAATGTTTGGAAGAATTCACTAGTGAATCCATCTGGGCCTAGGCTTTTGTTTTTGGGAAGTCTTTTGATTACAGTTTCTATTTCCTTGATATGAATGGTTCTATTCAGGTACTTCAAGTCTTCTTGGTTCAGTCTTGGGAGATTATAGGAATCCAGGAATTTATCCATTTCTTCTAGATTCTCTTGTTCATAGCATACGGACTCTAAAAGTAGTCTCTGATGATCTTTCAGATTTCATTGGTTTCTGTTGTGATGTCCCCTTTTTCATTTCTGATTTGTTTTATTAGGGTTCTCTCTCTTTGTGATTCTAGCTAGGGGTTTATCAATCTTGTTTATTTTCTCAAAGAACCAGCTCTTGGTTTCATTTACCTTTCAGATTTTTGGGGGGTTTCCGTGTTGTTAATTTCTGTTCTAGGTTTTATTATTTCTTTCCTTCAGCCAAGTTTGGGTTCTTTTAGTGTTTTTTTTTTTTTTCCTAAGGTCTTGCGCTGTGAGGTCAGGTTATCTATGTAGGCCCTTCCTTCTTTAGGAATGCTTGCAAAGCTATAAATTTTCCTCTTAACACAGCTTTAGCTGCATTCCATAGGTTGTGGTAGCTCATGTCTTCATTCTCATTTGTTTACAGGTATCTTTTGATTTCTTCCTTGACTTCCTTCCTGACCAACTCATTGTTCATTGAGTTGTTTAATTTCCAGGTGTTTGATATTTTTCTCGGTGTCATATTGTGATTCGCTTCTACAGCGCATCGTGGTCTGAAAAGATTGTTGATACTACTTCTATCTTTCTGATTCTAGTGAGGTATGTTTGTGGCCTAGCACGTGGTCTGTTTTGGAGAATGCTCCATGTGCACTGGAGAAGAATGTGTATTCTTGGGGTGTAAAGCCCTGTATAGGTCTATTAGCCCCCTCTCTTCTATTTCTTCCTTCAAAGCCAATGTTTCCTTGTTGAGTTTTGTTCTTGTTGATCTATCCAGAGGTGATAAGGCGATGTTGAAGTCTCCGACTACTATTGCGTTGCTAACAATGCCCTCCTTAAAATCTGTTAGCAGTTGTTTTAAGTATTTAGCTGGTCCCTCATTAGGTGCGTATACATTTAAGAATGTGATTTCTTCCTGTTGTACATATCCCTTGATAAATAGAAAATGGATGGCCTTAGCTGTCCCTTCTAATCTTTTTCGACCTGAAATTTATGTTGTCAGATACTACTATGGCCACCCCATCTTTTTTGAGGGAGCTGTTTGCTTGTAGGATTGTTTTCCATCCTTTAACTTTGAGTCTGTGTTTGCTCTGACTGTTAAGATGAGTTTCTTGTGGGCAGCAGAATGTTGGTTTCAGTTTCTGGATCCATTTTGCCACTCTGTGTCTCTTGGTTGGTGCATTTAGACCATTGACATTGAGAGAGATTATTATCATGGGGTTTTGTGCCATCTTCTTGTAGGGGTTGGTTGTGCTTATAAGTGTTTTCCTTATCTTACAGGAGCCCCTTTAATCGTTTTAGGATTGGCTTTGAATCTATGAATTTCCTGGGTTGTTGTTTATCTATAAAATGGTGTATTGTTCCATCAAGTTTGAGAGTTTAGCTAGATAAAGTATTCTTGGTGAGGTGTTCATTTCATTGAGTTTTTTCCACTATATTCCACCATTGTCTTTGGTCTTGGAGGGTTTCCTCTGATAGGTCTGCTGTAAATCTAAGGGGTGCTTCTTTGTGATTTCCTTCTTTGACCTTTCTGCTTGCAGTATTGTGTCTCTATCCACAGAATCCATCATTCTGACTGTGATATGCCTTGGAGTGTTTTTATTAGTGTCTCTTAGTTGGCACCCTTCTGGCTCCTTGGATCTGGATGTCTGCATTCTTTAACTTTGGGAACTTTTCGGCAATGATTTCTTTCACTGTAGCTTTTTCATTGGGGTTGCCTCCCTATCCTTCTGGTATTCCGATGATTCTAATGTTCCTCTTAGCGTCATCCCCTAGGTCTGATTCGCCTCAGAGCTATTTTGAGGTCTTTTCCCATTGTTTGTTGTTTTCTATACGATTTCTGTTGCTCATCTTCAAGCTCACTGATCCTGTCTTCGGCTCTAGTCATTCTACTGCTGAGGGCACCCACTGAATTTTTAATTTCATCTACTGAACCCTTTATTTGTGACACTTCTTTGTGTGGCTTTTTTATTTCTGCTCTCATGTCTTCCTGTATTTTCTTGACTATACGTTACACTGTTTCTTTTATTTCTTCCTTTAATTTTTCTGGATGTTTGCTCCATTGATTCTTTGAGTAGTTCCTTGAACATCCTCAGCATTTCATCTAGGAATTCTTTATTGGAGAGAACGTATTTGTGGGTAACCCCTTTTGAGGATTCAGGATTCTTTGCTTCGTCCTCTCCTTGTAGTGGAGATTTGTGCTGTTTCCTCATGCTGTTGTGGTTGTATAGAGATAAAACCTTCAAGTTCACTAGCATTGTTTCCTCTTGTTATGGGAAAGCATTCTGAATAAGGTCGGTCGATGGTTGTCACCCTTCTTTCTTTCTAGAATATGTCCTTCCTCTGAGGCATTATTCTGTGGCTTATGACAGGCATGTAGTGAAGCATTGGAGGAGGTGCTCTTTTATATAGGGCTTGTACAGCTTCTTGCATACTGGTCTTTTGTTGGAATTGGAGTAGGCCAGTAGATTATTGTTGTATTGTGGTTTAGGCGGCCAGGACTTTTTCTACAGAATTAGGTGATAAAGGCTGGGATGTGAGTCAAGAGTGCTGGCAGTGGGAAATATAACTGCAGCCACCACACAGAAGGCCACACCCACTTTTGAGGATGCCACGCCCCCTACAGTGGAGGCCACACCCCCAGCCAGTCGGGGGACTTGCTGACCTAGGAACCTGCAGAGGAGGGCGGCACCACTACAAGATGGGTGGGCGGTCCGGCGGAACTTGGGCAGGTGCTCCCCAAAGTCTCTGGCTGCCAGGAGGTGGGGCATGGCATGCAAAAGGCACATGCAGGGTGAGGGACAGGGACACACTCCCCAACGAATCTGCAGAGAGTATACACTGTTTTAATTGGAAATAAAGTATGGAATGCTGTCATACATGTTTATAGTAATGGGGAGACATTTCAAATTACTGGCTTTTTTCGGTAAAATACTACTTTTTTGCCATGTTTTTTTCTTTGGAGTGGGGGAGTTGGAGCTCCAAAGCAATGTTTAGGACCTCTGGGGGCCACGCTCAGTGACATTTGACCAATTGGGCCAGGCAGTTTGAGGACCCAATGATGCAATGCTGCTCTGACCTGCAGTTCTGATGACCCTTGGTCTATAGGGGCCATCACAACCATGTTTAGGGGAACTCCAGGTTGGTGCTTGGGGTTAATATGCAGTTACAGTAATCAAACCAGAATTTGGGTACATAATGCATCCCAAACATCTATGCTATTTCCTTGGCCCCAACACTTTATATTTTTTTTTTTTTTTTTTTTTTTTTGATTTTTGAGTCACACCCGACCATGTACAGGGGATACTCCTGGCTCTGCACTCAGGAATTACTCCTGGAGGTACTTAGGGGACCATATGGGATGCTGGCAATCAAACCTGGGTTGATGGCGTGCAAGGCAAATGCCCTACCCACTGTGCTATCACTCCAACCCCTTTATATACATTTCTAAAGTTAGATCAAAAGTAAAAAGCTATAATAACATGAAATATCAAAATGCATCATCACTGTCATCATTGTCCTCCCGTTGTTCATCGATTTGCTCAAGCGGGCCCAGTAACGTCTCCATTGGAGACTTTGTTGTTACTGTGTCTGGCATATCGAATACATCACGGGTAGCTTGCCAGGCTCTGCCGTGCGGGCGAGATACTTTCGGTAGCTTGCCGGGCTCTCAAATCAAAATGCATATGTATTTTAATATTAATGCTATTACTAAGTCAAATGCTAATGAATTGCCTAGATGTTTAGTGTGCTGCTGTTCTGCATAGAAGGACAAAGTTGAGGAGCCAGAGAAATAGCAGATAAGGTGCAAAGGTGTTTTTTGGTTTATTGGTCACAGCTGGTGGCTCTGGCCGACTCAAGGGAACCATATGGGATGCTGGGGATTAAACGTGGTTTGGCCATGTGCAAACCAAAAGTCCTATTTGCTGTACTATCTTTCCAGCCTGTTATAAGCACTTTTCTTCTTACCTTCAAAAAGGCAGAAAGCTGCATGTGACTAGTTTTTACATTTTTTGTTGTTGTTAAGTCTTTTACACTTATCAAAGTAATAAAAACTTGTACTTGACGATAGCTTTTAAGTTGCTAGGGACTTAACTTGATATGATAATAAGGTTAATATAATTTTATTAACCAAAAGATAATTTTATTAACCGAAAGGTAATTCAGTGATAGGAAGTATTGTATCAGTCAGGCTGATGTTGTTAGGTTAAACCTGGTACATCACAAATAAGTGTATAACTCCCAGGCATTTCTTTTTTTTTTTTTTTTATAATTTATTTCTTTATTGAATCACTGTGGGAAAAGTTACAGAGCTTTCGGGTTTAGGTCTCAGTGATGTAAATATCAAACACATTTCCCTTTACCGATACTTATTTTTAACCGCGAACCCCAATAGAACCCCACCTCCCACCCCTCCCAATTCCTGTGAGGCAGATGAGTTCTAGTTAATACTCTATCTACTTTGGCTAGATACATTGTTTCGATAGAAGATGCACAATTATTGTTTAGAGTTTACGACCCCCCCCCCCCCAAATCAGACATGCTGAAACAGCGTTGTCAAATGATTTGCTTTCTACAACTTGGTTTAAGAATAAAATGAGGTCACGCGGCTGCGATAGCAGCCGCGCAGTTTTGGATTTCTGCTATTTTACTTATTAACCCTGGAAGAATTTCTATTAAAAGTTAGTTAAGGGATTGGTTTCTGTGCTCTGGGGCCGTGGCCGTGCCGGAGAGCCACTTGTGGGGGGCAGCTGGTGACCTCGGTCGGGCGTGGAGGACGGCCCAGAACGCCCCCCTTCCCATGAGGTCCCTGCCGCTCCCACCACCCCCGGCTCAAACCTGCTGTCCACAAGGCTCCCGTGCGGCCGCCATCTTTCTTTCCAGAGAGGAGCGGGCGAGCACTCCCAGGCATTTCAACAACAAAATTACGGAATGGAAATAAGGCTTTTTTTTTTTTTTTGACTTTGTTTTAAATGCAGTTAAAATGTGTTGGGAACAATGGGGAGGGAAAAAATAAGGTATGTGAATTTTACCTCAAAAAATAACTCTGCTGTATCAAGTGAAAGGGAATTTGGAATTAGCTAGTATATTATCAAAATAGACAACATGTACATTTAAGTTGCTTGGTGAGCCCCTTGGATGAGTTCTCCCTTCTCTGCCGCCAGTTCTTTATAGACAGAACACTATGGGGCCAGTGTGGTAGTACAGCAGACAGTGTACTTGGGTACTCTTGCAAGTGGCTAACTTGGGTTCTCTCCCTGACACCTCATATGGCCTCTTGAGGCCTGCCAGGAGTGATTGAGTGCAGAGCCAGGAGTTAAGCCCAGAGCATCACTGGATGTAATCCCAAAACAAAATTGTGCAAGGAGCCACCCAGTTTGATCCCCACACAGTCCCCCCCAAGCACTGACAGGTGTTCTCTCTGAGTATTACTGGATGTGGCACAAGCCACCACCTCCTTCCCCTGAGAAAGCAAAATTAAAATTGCCTAATATCCAAAAAAAATCACAAAATGGGTCAAAGTGTTACAATAATTGCTTTTTTTTCCTTTTTTCAAGGAAGCACTTGGCTAGAGAGATCATGCAAATGGTTGGAGCACATGCCTGCTATGCATACAGGGCCCCAGATACAATCTCCACCACTGCTGGGGAGAGATTCTTCCCACCCTGCCTTCCTACCTCAGTAAGCTACTTTATCTAGTCTTTAAAAAATACTTTTTCTACAGGGGCCAGAGCAATAGTATAGCGGGTAGGGCATTCGCCTTGCACGCGGCTCACCCAATTCAATTCCATATGGTCCCCAATTACCGCCAGAAGTAATTCTTGAGCATTGCGGGGTATGACCCCTAAAAAAATCAAAACAACTTTTCTTCAGTGCTACTGATTGGTAGGTTTTTGTAGGTTGTGCCAGAGATCTAATACAGTCTCAAAAATGCAAGGCATGCACTACATCACATAAGTTTTCTAAAAATCCAGTTAAAAGTTCATTTTCTCCTTTGTTTTTGCACTATACCCTTCAGTGCCAGGGACTGAACTAGGAGCTCTTGAATGCAAAGCAAGTGCTCCAAACCCCCCTCCCTCCTCCCTGGCCTGTAATGTGTTTTGTTGTTCTTCCCAACTTGAGTTTTTGTATTACTTGCTAAAGCATTTTGCAAGGTATGCAAACAAATCACGGGCGAAATGCTCAATGCTCATGAAATGTTTGACACTATGAAAATCCAATGTTTACTATTACACAATAGTTGAGCTTAGTGTTGATCAATCAATAAGAGGTCTCTGTGGCCTTCCCTAGTATACATAATAGTTGATTATGCCCTAGATTAAAATATATTCCATCAAATCTTAAGTATGTTAACAGAAACTGAAGAGGAATTATCTAACAGCATCTGACTTAAAGACAACGCTATTGTTTATCCTATGTCCCTTAAGCTTTTTATTTTGAGTTTGAGTGCACAATGTTTCCCATTGTCTTCTGTCTAACTCAGTTGCTTTTCAATAATCTGAACATTTTGCTGCTAGTTTCTGTGTGTTTATTTTTCCCATTTACCTTAATGTCTTTCTGAGAGCCTGGCAATCTACCAAGAGTATCTTGCCCGCACAGCAAAGCCTGGCAAGCTATCCGTGACATATTCAATATGCCAAAAACAGTAACAACAAGTCTCACAATTTGTTGTGAGATATTACTAGTGCACACTTGAGCAAATCGATGAACAATGGGAGGACAGTGCTACAGTGCTACCTTATTGTCAACTAAAAATAATTGAAATATGTGACCTTTATTTTCCAGACCGTCAGTTTTTTTTTTTTAGTTTCTACAGCAATTCAAAAACATCTTAAACATAGTGGGGAGATTAATAAATTATCACAAAATAATACATAACAGAAATATGTTTGTTATTGTAATTGAGTTTATAACAGTCATTAAGGTCAGGTTTAACAAGGAATTAACCTGTAATGCTTTTCAAATGACTAAAAATTGATTGCTTCTAATGAATCATGCTACAAATTCATATGTAGATGTGAAGTTTTGATTTTTAAGTAATGTGCTATGCTTTTCATTTTATGCAGTTGATATGTACTTTTTAAAAAATTTTATTAGTGAAACACCATGAGGTACAGTTGTAGACTTACAAATTTTTGTGCGTGGGTTTCGATTATACAATGATCAAATACCCATCCCTCCACCAGTGCCCATTTTCCACCACCATGGATCCCAGTATCCCTCCCACTCCCATCCCCCCCATCCTACCCTGCCTCTGTGGCAGGGCATTCCCTTTTGTTCTCTCTCTCCTTTTGGGTGTTGTGGTCTGCAAAAGAGGCATTGAGTGGCAAACATGTTCAGTCCATAGTCTACTTTCGACATGCATCTCCCCTCCTGGGAGGATCCTCCAAACATCCTTTATTTGGTGCTCCCTTCTCTATCTGAACTGCCCTTTCCTCTAGGATACCCGGCTGGCCTCTAAGTTATGGAGTAATCCTCCTGGTGCTGATCTCAGCTATTCTTGGGTATTAATCTCATACTTTGTTACTTTATATCCCCCAGATGAATGCAATCTTTCTATGTCTATCCCTCTCTTTCTGACTCATTTCGCTTAGCATGATACTTTCCATATTGTACCACTTGTATGTAAATTTCATGACTTCATCTTTTCTAAGAGCTACATATTACTCCATTGTGTAGATGTACCAAAGTTTCTTTAACCAATCATCTGTTCTTGGGCACTTGGGTTTTTTCCAGATTTTGGCTATTGTAAAGAGTGCTGCAATGAACAAACAAGTGCAGATGTCTCTTCAACTATACTTTTTTGCCTCTCTGGGATATATTCCCAGGAGTGGTATTGCTGAGTCAAATGGGAGCTCAATTTCTAATTTTTTTTTTTTTTTTTTGCTTTTTGGGTTACACCGGGCGATGCACAGGGGTTACTCCTGGCTCTGCACTCAGGAATTACCCCTGGCGGTGCTCAGGGGACCATATGGGATGCTGGGAATCGAATCCGGGTTGGCCGCGTGCAAGGCAAATACACTACCCGCTGTGTTATCACTCCAGCCCCTCAATTTCTAATTTTTTGAGAATTGTCCATACTGTTTTCCAAAAGGGCTGAACCAGTCGGCATTCCCACCAACAGTGAAGGAGGGTCCCTTTCTTGCCACATCCATGCCTGCACTGGTTGCTTTTGAACAGTAGATTTTTACCTTATTGTCAACTAAAAATAATTGAAATATGTGACCTTTATTTTCCAGACTGTCAGTTTCTTAACTGAGACTTCCAGTATTCAGCATATGTGCAAAATTACCTTAGGTGTAGTAGTGATTTCTTTGACATTGACTAGGTTCAGAATTTTTAAAGCCCATGGACTCTGTAGTGATAACAACCCACCTCTTTTTTGTTTTCTCTTCCGATATTAGTAATCTTTGACCTCTCTCAGCCAGTCTAGAGGCTCATCAAATTTATTCTTTTCAGGGAAACAGTTTTTGGTTTGTATGATTTTGCTCTATTATTTTACTGTATACAATTTCATTTGTTGCTATTTTGTATTTCTTCCTTCTGCTGCTTAGATTAATTTAACCATTTTATTTTTTCTACCTGTAATTGTTTTTGCTTCAAATAATTTGACACTTTCATTGTATGTGTGTATGTATATGTATGTAGCAGTTGTCTTCTTGGAAAACTGGCTCCTTCCCTTTATCATGAAATCTCTGGTCACTTATTTTTTTAGTCTACTTTATCTGAAATTACTACAGTTAATCTGCTTGTTTTGTGTGTGGGGGATGCACACCTGGTAGTGCTCAAGGTTTATTTTTTTTACCCCTTACTGCTCGAAGATCTCTCCTGGTGGTGCTTCGGGGACAACATATGGTGTCAGGGATAGTGCATGCAAGGTGAGCACCTTAACCCTTTTTTATCTCTCCTTTCCAAATATATGTGTTTTTTTTGGGGGGGGGGCTTAGGGGCAATATCTGGCAGTTCTCCTGGATTATATGTGGTGCTGGGGATTTCAAACAGGGTTGGCCTGATGCAAGGCAAGCATCTAATTCCTATACTATCTCTCTGGCCCCATTTTTTCTGTTTTTAAAGGATTGTTAAAAAAAATACAGAAATTAAAAATTCACAAAAAAAAATTGAAGGTAAGAATATTTCCCATACACCACTACTCCCACAAAGGCAGATTCCAATTACTAATCATCTTCTATCTACTAGAGCAGTAAAATTGTTGCAAATGATGAGTCATATCATCATGTAAAATTCATAGTTTATGTTTTATCTTGGTGTATATTTTATGGGTTTGCCAAATGGATGATGACATGCATCCACTGTTAGAGTATACATTAGGGCATTGTTGTGCTACAAAACATGTCTTCTACCTATTCCTCTCCTCCAATTCCACTTTCTGGCAACCACTGTTTTCACTTTCTATACTTTTGCTTTTTCCAGAATATCATGTATTTGGAGTCATAGGAAATATATCTTTTAGTTAATAGTATGTGTTCATGTCAAGTTATGATAGCTCATGAACCTTGATTTATTCATCTTTTGAATAGTGTTTCTAAGTTTCAGCAATTTAAAATAATGCTGCTGGAGTCAGAGTGATTGAGTGGGTGAAGAAATTGCCTTGCAAATAATTGTGCTAGGTTTCATCTCTAGCATCACATATAGATCCCTAAGAACTGTGCAGAATTGTTCCTGAACTTAGAGCAGATGTAAGCCCTGAGCTGTCAGGCATGCCCCTCTGGTGCCTGTCCCTGCCGCCCCACCACAAAAATCGCTCTCTGCGCAGAAGCCACTCTGGAAAGTGCTTGGGGAACCATAGGCAGTGCTGGGGATCAAACGGGGCTGACTGTGTGCAAGTCAAGTGCCTTAACCTCTGTACTCTCTATGTGTGGGTTTGGGTTTTTTAAAATTTTTTTTATTAAATATCTGTGAAATAGACCATTGCAAAGCTGTTTATGATTGAGTTTCAGTCATTCAATGATCCAGCACCTATCCCTCCACCAGTGTACGTTTCCCATCACCAGTGTCCTTGTTTCCTTCCTACCATCCCCCAGTCACCCCCATCCCCAGTCTGCCTCTATGGCAGGCACTTTTCTTTTCTCTCTCTCTCTCTCTCTTTTGTTGGGACTGAAGTGATAGCACAGCGGTAAGGCATTTGCCTGTGTGCAGCCAGCCCGGCCGAGCCGGGTTCGATTCCTACACCCCTCTCGGAGAGCCCAGCAAGCTACCGAGAGTATCTCGCCCACACAGCAAAACCCAGCAAGCTACCCATGATGCCAAACACAGTAACAACAAGTCTCAAAATGGAGACATTACTGGTCCTGCTTGAGCAAATTGATGAACAATGGGAGGACTGTGCTACAAAGCAGTTCAGTTAAGAAAAAAAACCTTTATCTTTTTTTTGGGGGGGTCACACCCGGCAATGCTCAGGGGTTAATCCTGGCACTCAGGAAGTACTCCTGGTGGTGTTCGGGGGACCGTGTGGGATGCTGGGAATTGTACCTGGGTATCGTACCTGGGTCCCATCACCAGTGTCCTTGTTTCCCTCCTACCATCCGCCAGTCACCCCCACCCCCAGCCTGCCTCTATGGCAAGCATTTTTCTTTTCTCTCTCTCTCTCTCTCTCTCTCTCTCTCTCTCTCTCTCTCTCTCTCTCTCTCTCTACTACTCCCATAAAGGCAGATTCCAATTATCAATCATGCAAGGCAAAAAACCCTACCCACTGTACTATCATTCCAGCCCTCTCTCTCTCCTTTTGTGCATTACGGTTTATTGTTATATCTCACCTTGGGGTTATTAAGTACTTGTCTGAGGGTTTACTAAGTCATTCCGTTGCTAGTTGAGTCCTCTGTTATTGTTTTGTTTATTGAGCTTAGTTGACTTCTATGTTACTTTCTATCTTAATTTGGTCTGTTCCTACTTACATGTCAATATTGTTGAATTTGGAGGTGTTTCAAGGCTGCATATGTGGCCATAGCTCCAGAAACTTTTGGATTTATAGAACTGGGCTGGTGAATTTACATGGTGGCAGCTGTGGGATGTTGCTACCAGGGTTTCCAGAAGGATGAAGGATGGGGTGGAGGAAGATTGGAAACTGGTGTACCTGGAATTTTCAGTTTGGTGTCTCTGAAGAGTTTAGTCATGAAGTGGTGGAGTTGGGCCATTTGCAGGGTGGCAGCTGTGAGGTGTGGGTGAGGACACCCCAGATTTTTTATTTTTTTATTTATTTTTTAAATTTTTATTTATTTACTTTTTTTATTATAAAAGTTTTTAATAGTGAGACATCATGTGGTACAGTTGCAGACTTACACATTTTTGTGCTTGGGTTTCACTTATACAATGATCAAACACCCATCCCTCCACCAGTGCCCATTTCCCACCACCACGGCAGTAGCTGTGAGATCCTTATTTTCTTTTTACATTATAAGAAAGCAAATATGTTTATTTTTAAAACTATGGGCTATATGCTTTAAGGTTTGAACTTTTTATGTAGGAGTATTGCTATTTATTCAGCCATTGATTAGGCTGATTGAATTGGGCATGAACTCCACCTTACTTTTTTTCCCCTTTTTTATAATTTTATTTATTGAATCCCCATGAGAGCAGTTACAAAGCTTTTGGGTTTAAGTCTTGGTCATCCAATGAAACACCCATCCTTTCACCAGTGCCCATTTTCTACCACAAAAACCCCCAGTATACCCTCCATTCCACACCCTCCCCCTACCTGTGGGGCAGATGATTTCCACATTACTCTCTACTTTGATTACACTCAATATTTTGACACCAGACCCACCATTATTATTTGGGATTTTATCCCAACACTCAGATATGTAGAAAAGGCAACAGTAGCCAATTTGTTTTCTATTGCTGGTTATGAATAACATATGATGTCACGTGGCCTTGTGATTTTGGAATTCCGAAATTTTAACAATTAAATCTGGAGGGATTTCTGTCAAAACCTGCTGGGTTCTGAGATTTGTTCCTGAGTCTCTTGGATCATGGCCGTTAAGCAGCTTGATCAGGAGCCAGAGAGTTCGTTCATGGCAGGACTTGGGGTCTTCTTGGGGCAGGGAGGAAAGGGCCGGCTCCACCCCCATCCTGTGAGGCCCCACGTGTCTTGTCATTGTGGGCCCAAACCTAACCGTCCAATGGCCTCTGGAAGATGGTGGCCACCAAGCCTCCAGGGGGAACAGGCCAAGGCACGAAACCTATTCCCACCTGTGTTGGCCTGGTGCTGGTAATCTACTGCAGGGACAGGACGCATTTCTGCCCAAAGCCACTGGGTTCCAAGATTTGTTTCTGAATCTCTGGGATTGTGGCCGTTAAGCAGCTTGATCAGGAGCTGGAGAGATTGTTCATGGGTGGCAACTTAGGGTCTCGTTGGGGCAGGGAGGTAAGGGCCAGCTCCAGTCCCATCCCATGAGTCCCTGCATGTCTTGTCACTGCGGGCCCACATCTGACTGTTCAATGGCTTCTTGAGGATGGCGACCACTAAACTGCCAAGAGGGAGCAGGCGAAAGGACAGCACCCTTTCCCCCGTGGGGTGGTCCAGCGCCGGTAACTCATTGCGGGGACCAGATGCATCTCTGCCAAAAGCTGCTGGGTTCCAAGATTTGTTTCTGAGTCTCTGGGATCATGGCCATTAAGCAGTTCGATCAGGAACCAGAGAGGCCATGCCTCCAATCATATAGCTGAGCTGGACGTGGTTTGTGCGTGTGTCTCCCACATACCTAACTTTTGGCAGTTTACTTTCTTGGTAAACTTGGCCCCAAGTTTTTGGGGTCTGGCCAAAGACACAGCGGCAATTTTGGGGTATCTGGAAGTCCGAAGGCGCCATCAGGCTGCTGATGAATATGCCTCACAGGTACAGATCGACCCGCTGGCGGCACCATACCCCCTAAGGTTTGAGTTTCTAATGTCATATGAAAACCTCAATTTGATAAAGTCCCACTTGTTTATTTTTGGTTTTGTTATCTTTACCAGTGGAATCATGTCATAGAAGCCGCCTCTGAGGTTTGTATCTTGGGAGAATTTTGCTTGTTTTCATTGTATTTATGGATTCTGGTCAAATCAAGTCTTTAATCCACTTTTTATGTATGGGGTGAGATATGGACCCAGCTTAATGTTTTTGTGCTGTTTTATTTTACTCCTTGCTCTTGGCTCAGGAATCACTCCTGAAGGAGATTGGGGGATGAAATGTGGTGCTGGGGATTAAACCCAAGTTGGCCATATGTAAGACAAGCACCTTACCTGCTGTACTCTCTCCAGTTCATGGCCCCTACTTCTAAAAAGTTACTTTTTAAATGACTATCTTTTAAATTTGGGGGTTATGGTGATGCTTGGGGCTATTCCCAGCTCTTTGCTTGGGGTGGTAGGGGTTGCTCTTGGTGATTGGGAATATGATTGAACCCTGACCTACATGCTAAGCATGTATGTCTGTCCATTTTCTGGCACCTGCTGTGGGTTTTTAGCTTGATTTAATCAAATAAACCCATAGTTAATTTTTTTTTTAAATTTCCATTGCTTTGAAATTGAATTCCTAAAGACATCATTGAAGCCAATATCATGGAGCTTCTCCTCCCCAGCTCCCCACCCCCATTTAAATTTACCTTTCCCCTATTCCTTTTCTTGTTGCCATATCCACGGGCTGGACACTTGTGGTGCTGCTGCTTGCCCAACTTGGCGTCAAAGCTTATGTTTGTTGCTGCAGAATACAGAGGATCACACTTAATCAAGGTAGGCAGAGCCAGGGATTGGACTTGCAGCCTCCCATGGAGGGATAAGGCATGTGCTCCACCACTGACCCACATCCCTGGGAGTCACCATAGAGTGTTTATCAGTTTTTTTTTTTGGATCACACCCGGCAATGCTCAGGGGTTATTCCTTGCTCTGGAACTGCTCGGGAATCACTCCTGGCAGTGCTCGGGGACCATATGTGAGACCGGGGATTGAACCTGGGTCTGCTGCATGCAAGGCAAATACCTTCCCCACTGTACTATCACTCTTGCCCAGTGTTTTTTTCTTTTTTTAAAATTTTATGGTTTGGGGATCTGACATTCAAGTCTTTAATTCAGTAATTCAGTTGACTTTAAAATGACCTCTCTGTCGTTGATGTGGCATCATATATGCAAAGCATATCACTGAGCTGTATTGCAGTCTGCTTTGGCATTTTATATTTTTAATTTTTTTCTATTTATATGTTTAATTACTACAACCTGATCAAGAAAGACCAAATATGATATCTTTAAACATGAGTACTTGACATGGGCAGCTTTAGTTTAGAACTATTTTTTAATTTGCAAGAGCATTTCATTTAAATGTTGTCTGTCTCAAATACTCAATATCTTGTCTCTCTTAAGACCAGAAAAGATTATCTTAGTTCTAGGGGTATATATCTTTGGGTGCTCCAAATATTGCATCAGATTGAGAAAATTGATGGCTAAAGGAGGCTGGAGAGATAGTACAACGGGAAGGACGCTTACCTTGTATGTGGCTAACTCAGGTTTGATCCTTGGCACCCTGTATGGTCCCCATATGGGGGAAACAAACAAAATAATCAAAAATTGTTGGCTACAATTTTCTAGAGGAAATAGAATTTCCTATTAAGATTCACGTGGGTTTGTGCAAGCTTTGACCTTATATTATATATGGATTTTGGTTTTGTCTCGAACTAGCTCGCAAGGAACCTTGACATGCTCTTCATAGTCAGAGACTAGATACCTAAGGGTGTCAACTTCCACAGATCTTTCCATTTTATTTTTTTTGGGCCCTTTCTCCCTTGAATTATGTTCTTCAGACCTACCTCTAGATTGTAGTTAGCTCATTCTGATGAAAGCAGGCATTAATTCCTAGAGAAGCTGCCACCCAGTGGAATTTTTTGAAACTGCAAACAACTAATTTTAATACTCAGGATTTTAGAATATTACTTTATAACTAGAAATGATATTGTAATGAGTTATGGACTACTGTTTATGTATTTCTATAACAATAATGTGAGTTTGTTAAATCATAACATGTTCTATAATACTGCTTATAATAATGTAAAATGTTTGAATGTCAAATCCATCAGTATGAAATGTGGTCCATCAAACCATCAGAGGGGCTGGAGTGATAACACAATGGGTAGGGCATTTGCCTTGCACGCGGCTGACCCGGGTTCGATTCCCAGCGTCCCATATGGTCCCCTGAGCACCGCCAGGGGTGATTCCTGAGTGCAGAGCCAGGAGTTGCCATTGTGCATTGCCGGGTATGACCCAGAAAGAAAAAAAAAAAACCAAAAACAACAACAACAAAACCCATCAGAGTTGCCACGCTTTCATATCTTATTAAGTGTAATAATTCAAATAGTAAAATTCAATTACAAAGATGGCTTTAGATACTTAAATGTTGCCAAATAACTGTATTATAACTCATAAATACAGTAAATTTTTGGAGGCAATTTATACAATTTTACTTGTTCCTTATCTTTGGCTTTGGTCATACCAAGATATCTACCCAGAATCTGACTGGTGTATATGGCACTTCATAACAACCTGATTATATTCTTTGGTCACCAAGCTACCGAATTTAGGATTAAGGATGTGGAATGTTTGGTAAGTACTTAGGAATTTTTCTGACCAGAGTTCAATATAACCAGTCATGATTTTAGTAAAGGATCTGTACACAATTTTTTAAAAAGTATAAGCATGACAAGTTAGAATTTTTGGTAACATTTTGCTTATAAATTTTTTGATTTTTCAAGTTAAGAGTCCTGTCAACAAGTCTGAAAAATACTGGGGACAAATTTCAGAAAGGAAAAAAATGTCTTGCAAAATAATCAGATTATGACTTTAATATATTATTTATATATTTGTAAATGATGTAAAAATGCTCTGTAATTTTTAAGAAGGCACAATTTGGTAGCATCAAGTTTTCATTTATAATTTTTTCTAAATGAAGGTCTCCACAATGTTCACCTTCATTTTCTTTTCAGGTATTTTAAGTACTTAAAGGTTTGATTTAAAAGTGCAAACAAGGGGGAGTGATAGCACAGCGGGGTAGGGGGTTTGCCTTGCACATAGCCAACCTGGGTTTGAATCCCAGCATCCCAAATGGTCCCCTGAGCACTGCCAGGAGTAATAACTGAGTGCAGAGCCAAGAGGAAGCCTTGTGCATTGCTGGGTGTGACCCAAAAAGCAAAAAAAAAAAAAAATGCAAGCAAAGTGCTCTCTTTATCAAACTTGTTAAACTAAGAGTTAACAATATATTAGATAGAACATGAAAGTACAGAGTACTATCAAAGGAGCAAAGTTCTTATAGGACTGGGTTTAAAGATAAAAGAATTTAGAACAAAGGCTTTTATGAATAGAAAAATCAAGGTTTCTTCCAAGGTTAGTGGGCTTTTGGACCGGAGTGGTAGTACAGTGGGTAGGGTGCTTGCCTTGTATGCTGCTGATCCAGATTTGATCCCTGGCATCCCATATGGTCCCCTGGGCACTCTAGGAGTGATTCCTGAACACAGAGTTAGGAGTAACCCCTAAGCACCACAAAGTATAGTCCCCCGCAAGAAAAAAGCAAAACCAAGGTTAGTGGTTTTTTAATACCTAAATCAGGAATTGCAGAAATGAGGTAAGTTACAGCTATCTTGAATATCAACAAACCAACAGTTAAATAAAGTATGGTGATAATGAGTCAAAAAAGTGGTTACCACTCAAGACTAGCACAAATCTGACTTTAATATATATTAATGTTTCTTATAAGTATATAAATTATATATATAATGATTCCCCATAACTAACCTAAAATGCTCCAAGTATATATTTATTTGAAATTTTGAGATGTTCAGAAGCCCTACTACTTTCACTTCTATTCATAAAAACAATTTTGAAAATATTTGTAATATAAAGATATGATCAATAGTTCATCAAAAATTTCAGTAGTCCCATTTCTCAATAAGTAATGTATTGTGCTATATGTTTTATATAATATCAAATGGTCTATACCATACTGCTTTGATTTTCACACGTAAGCGTAATTGAAAATAATGGGATCAAGCTAACTCCCATTACTATTAACTGAATTTTAAATTGTGATTGTATTCTAAAAGTTAAAATGAGCTGCAGTAAGAATGGAAATATAAGTCCGTCTATACCATCCATTAAAAGCTAAACTCCTAAAAACAATTTATGCTAAGTGAAAAAAGAAAGAAGCAGTAACAACTTTGATAGTATACTTTAATCTTTTGTTAAAGCTCTTAAAGTGTTTTAAATTGTTATTTAAATTGAGGTAGAGGTAGATCCTAATGTTATTCCTGCCAGGGATCACAACTTAGACCTCTCACTCCTTAATTTGTATGAACTTTCCCTCTGTATGAACATGATTCAATTGGAAAGGTATCATGACAGAAAAATGGTAGACTCATTCATATGGCACTTAAAAAATTATTTACTAGCTAAATAAAAAGTACTTATAAAAGATACACAATAATTCAATTTTCTTCCTGATAGTCATAAATATATGTCTTTTCTCTAAATGTAGAAAAAAAAGGTCAGAGAAACTATTTATGCAAACATGAACAGTCAAGTAATGAAGATACTGGGACATAACAAGTAGGGTAAGAACATTTGAGCTTAGTGTCTAGTTTTCCTTTTTGAAAGTTACATGTAAGGTTTGATTTTATTAATTTCCTATTAAGGACAATTTTAAAACTCCATTAAATGTAATTCTATTTCCACTTTAAGTCACATACCAGTGCTATGTGGTCAGAAGGATGGGAAACACTAGGTAAGGCCTGGTGTGTGGTAACTTCTTCATGACTAGGTAATGGAATCACCTGTTCAACCTCTAAAGCATCTAAGTCAATAAAAATGTAATCCAGACATCCATGAAAGCCACCAACATAATTTGTGTAAGCAGGTTCACCACATGCACTTTTCAGTTTGAAGAAATGGGTAAGAGACATGTTGCAACGTTCTTCCTCCCCGTTGGAAGCCCAGTCTTCATGGTTCTCTGCAATACTGCCATTGATGACAAAATGATACATTCCTGTTGATGGGGTACTGTTAAAGTCCCCACAAAATATAACTGGTATGCCAGGATACAGATCACATGAGACATGTTTAATGTGAGCCAAGGCTACTGCCATTTGAATGAGACGAATATACCCACCTGTGAACATAAAAAAAAAAAAAGTTTTTAAAGTTAAAAAAAAAAAAAAGAAAGATAACAAATTGTGGTATCTGGGTAATAATCAAGATACTACTTGTGGTTTAGGGTGTGGGAATTACACGAAAGTGATCAAAAAATAAAATCTCCAGGTTTTCTCTGGACAAGGATTGGGTGCTGAAAAGAGGTAAAGTAATATGCGTGATACCCTACTGTTAACAGTACTACACTGTGTCTAAAAGGAAAAATAGTGCCCTAAGAGATGGCATAGCAGGCAGGGCGCTTGCCTTGCATGTGACTGACCTGGGTTGCATGCGAAATCCCAGCATTTCATGAGGTCCCCTGTGTACCGCCAGTAGGAATTCCTGAATGCAGATGCTGAGGAGTAGCCCCTCAGCATCGCTGGGTCTGGCCCCCAAACCCAAAATAAATACATTTTTTAAAAGAAAAATTTAAAAAAGCCTGCCATAGAGGCAGGTTGGGGGAAGGGAGAGAAAAAACTTTGGTGGAGAGAAGTGGACATTGGTGAAGGGACTGGAGTTGAAACATTGTACACCTGAAACATAATCATGAGTAACTTTGTAATTCAGTGATTCAGGGCGCTGGAGCAATAGTACAGTGGGTAGGGCCTTTGCCTTGCATGTGGCCCACCCAGGTTCCCTCCCTGGCATCCCATAAGGTCCCCCAAGCAATGCCAGGAGTAATTCCTCAGTGCAGAGCCAGGAGTAATGCCTATGCATCGCCTGATGTGACTACAAAATTCCCCCCTCCTCCCTGCAAAAGAAAAAAAAATTCAGTAATAATATTTTATAAACTTCCAGGTTCTTTTTCTATTTGTTATTTTGGTTTGGGGTTACACCTGGTAGTGCGGGAGGCTACTCCCAGGTCTGGCTTGGAGGGTCACTCGTGTTTCCACGGCCAGATGTCAAATGTGGTTGGTCACACGCAAGGGAGAACTTTACCCCCTGTATTATCTCTCCAACAACCAAATTTTGGTATTTATATGAGGTAATGGATATCAACTAAATCTGATATTTTAGAAAATATACTGTCATTATCCTACACACCTTAAACTTATGGTTCTATCAAAACCCTAAGAAAAAATAAATACATGTGACATTAAACACACATATATCTATGTGAAATAGCTTTAAGCTATTTTAAGACCTTAATTAACCATGTTAATGCTATGCATAAAAACAAATGAAACTAACCTTTTGGATGCCAATACAGATGGGTATTGGCAACACAGATTTTTTTAGAAGGATCTTTTGTAGACTGAAGAACAGAAACCTGAAATAAACATAAGAGTTCAGTTAGGATCTGCCAATCTCCTGATTGTATCTGACTTCTAATCTGAGGGATATTAAGAACTGACTTTTCTTACTCATAAAATGACTGCAATTAAGAAATCTTAATTTTGGGGGCCAGAGAGATAGTACATCAGGTAGTGCAGCACACATGGTTTCCTGAGACTGTCAAGGGAAGAGAGCCGGGGTAAATCCTGACCACAGTTGGGTGTGACCCTCAAAACAACAAAAATCCTAATTTCTTCTTACAAGTTTTAGACTATATACTATAGGGACAGGAATCATTGGAACATTTTATTAACACTCCAATATCGATTTTTCTTTTCCATTCTTTTTGTTTTAGAATACACCTGGCTCTGCTCAGGGTCACTCCTAAGGTGCTCACACAGCCCACTGAGCTACCTCTCTGGCTGGGCAGTGTCTGAAGATTTGCTTTTTCAGGTCACACCTAGTGGTGCCTAGGGGTTGTCTGAGGAACCAGGAAGTACTAATATCCAATTGGGTCTCCTCCATGCAAATCAAGAACTTAGCCCTTTGAGCAGTCTCTCCAGCTTAGAGACTGTTTCTAAGTGCTGACTCCCGGGTCAGGAAGACCAATGCTACACTTATGCACTTAAAAAACATTTTCTCTAAACTTAGTCAGGTGTGGCCCTGACACATATACATACACACGTTTATTTTATATGAATATATATGTATATACATATATGTGTATTACATGTATCTTTGAGTGTTAATAAAACATGTTAACAGGTTTTAGAGTTGGGAGCAACTAGGTGTGAATACCCACTCTACTATATAGCAGTGTGACTTGAAAAGACATTTTGTCTATGCCAGTATCCTCGTCAGTATGCAAGGCAAGCACCTAAGCCGGTGTACTATCTTGCTGCCCCTCCAATGAACTTACTTCTATAAATGAAGGTAAACTTAAGCTAAATAGTAGTTTTACAGTGATCAGTGATGATAGAAAATACAACTACACTGGTTAAGATCCTGGCCCCACACTCCTGTGAACCTGGGTAAGTTAGTACACTTCTCTACTTATATACTAGGAAGAGTAGTATTTGTAAACTGCAACATTCCACTGTAAAATACTTATGGAACACCTTTAAAACATGCCAGCTACTATTTTACGTATTTCAAAAATGTGGTTGTTGCTGGAGAGATAGTACAGCGGGTAAGGTGCCTGCCCTACAAGCAATACTCAGGTTTGATCCACCACTGCCTATGGTCTCTTCAGCCCACCCGGGGTGATTCCTGAGTCCAGAGCCTGGATTAAATCCTGAATGCTGCCAGTATGCACCCTCTTCCCCTCCTAAAAAACAAACAAACAAAAAACCACCAAACAAACAAAGGGTCGTTCTAGTGATTGACAAGAATGGAGAATACTAGTCATTCCCATTATCCTTGCATTTTAACATGTGCTCTCCTACCAGACTGTTAAGCACTATATCCCGCTGGTCTTGTTCAAGGCAACCTGCAGCATGCCAGGCACACTGCAGGTGCTCAACAAGGATGTGCTCAACGAATGAATCACTGCCAAACTTTGGGCTGAAGATATACCAACAGACACCTTTCAGTAGGCTGGGATGGTTTCTTCTCAACTATAAGCACCGTGCCTGAGACACCTGAAAAGTGTAGGAGGGAAGGAGTCTGGTGGAGCTACTAGACCTGAAGGACGGAAGATCTCTGGAGGACCCGCTCATGCGCCAATGGGTTCAAAACGAGTTTTTCCACCAGTTCTTTGTGCAGTGGGTCAGACTCCAGGGCATCATGGAAGGAAATGTCATGCTGGCTCAGGAGATTAAACTTGGATTTTCGGTAGAAAGTGGCCAGGCCTTCATGCTGCTTGATCCGAAAGACACCCTCAAGCCCGAAGGCGTCCAGGGCGGGCATCAAGCTGTCAGTGAACACGCCACGGTCAACCTCCTGCAAACAGATGAGGTCGGCATTGTAGCCCGTGAGTTCCTTTTGAATAAGATTTTGGCGGTAGTCGAGCTCCAGGGCGTAAGGGGCACAATATGGATACAAGACCGTCCGCGAGAACTCGGTCTGGGCATACGAGTCAGCCAGGATGTTGTAGGAGACGGTGCGGATGAGAGCATCGTCCGCCACCTTCTTGGTGTAGAGATGCCGGTGGTCAAAGGTGCAGGTGCCGGGCCCGGCCTCCACGGGGCAACTTTCCAGCTCCCGGCTTGGTCCGAAGCGCTGCCCATTGCCTGGGGTGCAGTGCAGCTTAAGCCGGAGGCCGATGTCGGCGTTAGACGGGGTGTAGACGCGTGCATCGACACCCGTCTCCGTCCACGCGGGAGAGGGTGAAGAGAGCGACAAGGACGAGGGTCCCCCGCCCTCCGATTCTGCCGCTCCGGGTTTGGCTTCCTTGTACCAGCGGAAGAGGGAGTGGGCGGGATCCCCGAACTCCAGGCTGAGCTTGGGGCACACGGGGAAGCCGGCCATGAGGTAACGCGGCAACTGCAGCTCGGTGAAGGTGGGCGGGTTGCGCTCCACCTTGTACTTGACGTCGCCGATCTGCAGCACCGCCCCGTCCTGCCAGGCGTCCACGTTGAGCACGTCCTCGGCCACGGCCTCCTCTCGGTAGTACAGCTTCACCACCGGCTCGCAGGGGGCCGTCGGCTCGGACCCGGGCCCGGCGCCGGTCCCCCCGGCGCTGGCCGCGGGCCGGTTCTTCCTGCTCCTCTTGGCGGCAGATGCCTTCGCGTGGCCCTTGAGGGCGTTGGTGGCGATGCGGCTGAGGGCCCGGCCCAGCGGCTCGCTCTGGTCGCGCTGCATGTTCTTGTGGCTGCCGTCGGCCAAGGCGAACGACAGGCTGAGCTTCGGCTCCGAGGGCACGCAGCGGACCACCGCGCGCTCCATCGCGCCTTCCTCGGCCGGCGCCTCCGCCTGGCTGCGCCGCTCCAGCGCCGTGCGCACCCCACGAAGCACGGCGCGGACGCCCGGGAGCCTCCACATGAACCTGGTGGCCCCGGGGCCGACCAGCTCCGCAGCCGAGCCGCGCTCAGGCGTCAAGTGCAGAAAAGAGCCGCGGCCGCCGGCTCCGGCCCCATTCGGACTCGCAACTTCCGGCTGGCGAGCCGGGGCCGGCCAGGCTCTCCGCTCACGCACTTTCGCCACGCCCGCTCGGCGGCGCTCCTCCTTCTCCTCGGCCGCGCCCGGCTCTCACGGCGCCTGACCTCACTTTTAGTTTTTCCAGGAGAGTCATTAAGAGGAGCGAATGAAAATACAGGCGTGCCAGAGGAAAATATTCGGCCGCACGGCTTTCTCGAAAGTGTCGTTACGGGGAGGAAAGGCCAGTACGCCCAGCCGGAAGCGGTTTGATTGGTTCCGGAAAGCAAGTAGGGGCGTTGCCCTGACGAGAAACGCCCACCGCTTCCGCTCGCAGCCCCGGGCTGAGGTGGGCGAAGACGCTCCCCTCCGAGGGCCCGTCCGGTTTCCGGAGTTGCTCAAGTGCGCGCCTCACCGCTTTCCCGGCGCTCTCCACCTCTTCCGAGACTAGGCGGTTTCGCCCTCGGGAGTGCTGACGTGTGGAACTCCGCCTTTCTGGTAGTTACTAGCGATGAGCAAAGTATAATAACTTCCTTTTAGTCACCTGTGACTTTTTTTTTTTTTTTAAGTTTTTCACAGTGTGGGATTCCGAGTTCAATGTATCGGGGCAGGGATGTAGCCCCGTAGAGCACAAGCTGCGTGTTTAGGAGACCCCTGGACTAGATCCCGGCCCCCAACAAACACTGCCGAAAAGATTCGGTTAACTGCTCGAGATCAGGGTGCCCAAAGTGCTGAAAACGGGACTGGCGATTGAGAAGAAACAGTAAGAGGAAATTAGTCGTATTTCCTTCAGTACCGGTTGGTTGGATCCCAAAGGCAAAAGGTGACTTTGCGGAGAGCGCAGTTAGAATTCTGTGATTAAAAGGGGAAAAAAAATCCAGGATGGGGGAGATTGTGCAATGGGGTGGAGCACTTGCTTTGCACCTGGGAACCCAGTTTCTTCAGGGCACCACCTGTTCCCCAAGTACTTCTGGGTGTGGTTCCAAACCCTGAAGAGAGGAAGAAAGAAGGAAACTTGAAGATACAAAGAACAAGCTGAAAAATTCTCCACAAGTATTTGTTTATCTCCTCATTTCCTTAGTCTCCTGGGTTATTTAGGCAATCTGGGGGTTGGTCCCCCAGTGGTGTTCAGGGCAAGGGGGCTGCTCCTCCTGGTGCTCACAGGTACTTTGTTGCAGTGTGGAAGTCTAACCTGCAGGCTCAGAGTGTCTTGAACTATCTCTCCGGGCTGCTACCTGGAATGTAAACACGACTTTTGAACTGTGTTCTACAAAGGATAAATTTTGTAGGCCACTGAGATTATTTTCCCCTTTCTATTTCTGTCCTCTTCTGCCCATCCACCAAACATTTCACCATGTACCTGGTCACTGATGATAAATATCTAGTCCAGGATGTCAGTCTAGGAGTAAAAAGCAAATTATTATTTCAGCTGACACAGAAAGAAAAGAGAACTTCAGTTTGAAAATTTCATAAACATAAATTTCACAAACATAAATTAATAAAATTGAACTAATCAACTGCTAGGATAAATGAAAATTTCAATTTCAAAATTTGCTTTTTTGGGGGCTGGAGCGATAGCACAGCGGTAGGGCGTTTGCCTTGCACGCAGACAACATGGCCCACCGGAGTTCGATTCCTCCGCCCTTCTCGGAGAGCCTGACCGAGAATATCTCGCCCGCCCCGCAGAGCCTGGCAAGCTCCCCGTGAGGTACTTGATATGCCAAACACAGTAACAACAAAGTCTCCAACGGAGACGTTACTGGGCTCGCTCGAGCAAATTGATGATCAACGGGAGGGCCTTTACCTTTACCTTTACCAGTTTGAAGTACCAAAAAAGCAATTTTTTTTTTACTTTTTTTTGGGGGGGGAGAGGGGGTCACGCCTGGCGGTGCACAGGGGTTACTCCTGGCTCTGCACTCAGGAGTTACTCCTGGCGGTGCTTAGGGCAAGGCAAGCACCCTACCCACTGTGCTATCTCTCCAGCCCCCAAAAAAGCAAATTTTGAAATTGAAATTTTCATTTATCCTAGCAGTTGATTAATTCAATTTTATTAATTTATGTTTGTGCTGCTGAGGATTGAACTTGGCCTCACAATTGCTAGGCAAGCGTGATGTCACTGAGCTATACCCCAGTTCCAACTCAATTTTACTTATTTTTCCCTTTGCTCCCCACTAATATAGACCAGGCAAAGAGCCTGGGCTGAGATGTATATGGAATGATTTTACTATGACTCTTTTCTATATGGTCAGTGTTAACACAGCCTCTGGTAAGCACCGGGAGGCCCCAACTCACTCTAAAATCAGCTGCTTGAAAAAAACATACTAGTTATGATTCGAAATGTGACTTTTCTTTAGGCAAAATGAACTACTTTAACCCTGTAAGCAGACAATCCAGTTTTGAGAGAGATGCTTTAAAGTCTTGTGCCTTTTTTTTTTTTTTAAAGGATTGGGGCCGGAAAGATGCTATGCAGGTAAAGCGCTTGCCTTGCACACAACTGACCCGGATGCTATTTACAGCATCCCATATGGTCCCCAGATCATTGCCAGGAATAAAACCTGAATATAGAGCCAGGAGTAACCCCTGAGCATTGTGGGATGTGGTCCTCAAACAAACAAACAAAAAGATAAGTTTGATGGGGAGGGGGAGCAAACCCCAGAGATCATGAGCAAGTCCACTGCTGCTGCCGCTGGTCCAGTTGCCATCACACCCCAGGAGGAGCCAGCCAGTCACTGTCACTGCAACTGGGAGCAGTGGGGCCAAGACGTAGTCAACCTCGCCCTCAATGCTGCAGACACCAAGGCCACACCACAGGCAGCATCTCTGGGAGAAGGAAGGTTTGGGGAACAGTAAAATGATTCCATGTAAGGAACAGATGTGGTTTCAACAGGAAGGAAACCATGGAAGATGTATTTATACACCAGAGTGCCATGAAGAATAACCTTAGGAAGTACCTTTGCAGTGTAGGACATGGAGAGAGGCTGTGGAGTTTGATGTTTTTGAAGGAGAAAAGGGGATGGCATCAGCGAATATTCCAGATCCTGGTGGAGTTCCAACGAAAGGCAGAAACACGCCCTCTTAGATTGTAACCATTACATACGCTGTTCACATTGCAAGGGTCCTCCACTCAATTATCAGCAGCTCCCGGGACAGGCTCAATAGCGAAGGCCCAACCACTGGCTACGGTTCCCAATCTTACTACATGTGCAGACCCTAGGGGCATATACCACAGTATTCCAACCCTCCTGTACAGGGAGAAGTGTTGGGGGAGCTAACAGCCGGGGTGCAAAACAGCAAGTTCAATCAGTGAAGCAATATATGTTATTGAGGTTGTAGACCATGTTGCCGTAGGGGCCTTCCTCACCAAAGACAGGCTGTCAGAGAAGATAAGGAAATGAAGATAAGGCGATGAGACCTAAGATCAGCAGCCACTTCTTCAATTACCCAAGCAGATGCCCAGAAAATACTAAGCCACAAGATGGCAAAGAGACAAAAGCAGCCGATTCACTAGCTGAGAATTCGTCCGTGAAATGATCATCAGGTTTTGACTTGTAGGTTTAGTCATCCTACAAGAAGAAATGAATATGGAATTCCAGAAATAAGAAATGAACAAAAGATTGGAACTGAAGACCTGAAGTGCTTGCTTTTTCCCATTGACCAAGTAACCGGAACTATATGCGTTATCTATGCAGCATGGAGTTTTATTATTTTTTACCTAAACACGACTATTTTTGGTTAATTTCCATGTTTTTAGTGGGGGAAAAATGTTTTTCTCAGTATACCTTTGAAGACTTTTAAACTTTCATATCTGGGTCAAGTTGAGATTTTTAAGAACCTCGTTTTTAATTTGTAATAAAAAGTTTACAACAATAATTTTAAAAAGGTTAGACTGCAAGCACCTGTTAAAAAGTTCTTAAACTAAAAAAGAATGAAACTGACTGTCTTTCAACAATGACTTTCATGCATAGCAAACAATTATGATCATATGGTCTTATTCCCACTCATTTATTTTTTAAAATTGGGGGCCAAATTCAGTGGTGCTCATGGGAAATTTCTACCACAATGCCCAGGTACCACTTGGTGCCAGGGCTTTAAATCTGGATTCCTGTCTGAAGCATGTGCTCAGCCCTTTAAGTTAACTCCCCTCACCCTTTTCAAAGTAATACTTTGTTATATATCCATGCTTATACCTTCCTTGTCTTACTTTTTTCCCCCAGCACTTTAAAGAGAAATCCTAAAAGTGTCACAACTTTCCATAAAATATTTCCCATAAAACTAAAATGTTTAGGGGCTGAAGTGATAGCACAGCAGGTAGGGCATTTGCCTTGCATGCGACCAACCTGGGTTCGATTCCCAGCATCCCATATGGTCCCCTGAGCACCGCCAGGAGTAATTCCTGAGTGCAAAGCCAGAAGTAACCGCTGAGCATTGTCGGGTGTGACCCAAAAAGCAAAACAATAACAACAGCAAAAAACCCCCAAAATCTAAAATGTTTGAACTCAGTAGACTTGAAAAATAATGCATAATAAATGGTGTATTATAGTTATATATTTAAAAAGAGGGGGTATAGTAAGGATTCAGTTATAAGCCTTATTCATGTTATCTACTACTGATTCAAATCCTTGCCCCCAAAGCTATATTTTAATGAAGGTGTTATAGCTTTATAATTTACATTTTATTGAAATTTGAGATTGGAAGACTGAGCCAGCACTGATATCCTGATACTAATAGAAGTGTTTTTAGCCCATACCAAGAAACACCAATCAATTTTCATTAATCAAAAAAGTATGGTTGGTGGAGTTTTTCTTGTTGCTTACACACTTATCTGCAAATATTAATATTTGAGGGCTAGTTTCTTGTGATGGACTTTACTTTGGTTGATAGCATTAGCAGAAAGTAAACTTAAAAATTTTATATTTGGGGTCATATTCAGCTATGCTCTGGGCTTGCTCTGAGAGGTGCCACAAGGGACCAGTTGGTGCCAGAAATGAAAATCAGGGCCGGGCCTCACACATGCAAGGCAATTACTCTAACCCTAAGCTACATTCCCAAAAGACTTTTTTCTATAGTTTAAGGTCATTGTGATACCAATGATATTGTAGTTTTCAGTGCTAGCACTCAGAAATTTTGAGCAGTGCCTCATGATATAGCTCCTCAGGGTTATCTGCTACATATTCGTGTGTTAAATTCAATCATTTCCATATGCTTATTTTTTCCCAAGCAAACAATTTCTTCTATTTCTTTCTTTAAAAAAATAGATGTTTTCATTGGCCTGACAACACAGTACGTATAACATTAATTAAAATTAATCTTGAGACTGGAGAGATAGTACAGCAGGAATTAATCTTGAGGCTGGAGAGATATCAGGAATGCTTTGCATGTAATGGATGACTCACGTTCAGTCCCTAAGACCCCATATGGTTCCCCGAGCCCCATCAGGAGTGGTCCCTGAGCACAGAGCCAGGAATTTTGGGCAGCTGGGTATGGCCCAAAACCATATCATATGAATTTATAATTTAAGCGAACATTTTGAAAATCTCATGTTTCTTACTTCACAGTAGGATTCAGTTTTTCAAACTACTTCTTAAATAACCTCCAGATTTATTTGGTTTTTGTGGGGACGAGGATATTGGAGGAACTACTCACAACTCTATACTTAGGAGTAACTCTTGGGACTGCTCAGGGAACTTCTATTTATTTCTTTTGAAAACTTTTTAATTCATTTTTTCAGTGTTTTTGAGATATGGACATATATTATATTGATATACAGTATGCAGCATAATGCTATGAGTTCATATTTGCAAATAGTTACCACTATGTTTAACATCCATAATCTCAAAGTTATAATTTTTAATTTGAAGATTGTTAAGACTTTCATAACAACTTTCAAATATATGGTATATTATTGTTAATTACAATTATCGGGCTGGAGTGATAGCACAGCGGGTAGGGCGTCTGCCTTGCATGCAGCCAACATGGCCGACCCGAGTTCGATTCCTCCGCCCCTCTCGGAGAGCCCGGCAAGCTACCGAGAGTATTTGATATGCCAAACACAGTAACAACAAAGTCTCCAATGGAGATGTTACTGGGCCCGCTCGAGCAAATCGACGATCAACGGGAAGGCCTTTACTTTACTTTACTTTACAATTATCGTGATGAGTACTATTTTCCTATAATTTATTTACTCATAAGTGGAAGTTTGTATCTTTTGATCTTCTTCGTTCATTTCTTCTTATGCTTTCAAAAGTTTATTTTATTGCTTTTTGGTTTGAGGGTCTCATTCTGCAGTGCTCAGTGCTTACTCCTGAATCTGTGCTCAGGGATCACTACTAGCGGGGCTCAGGGGACCGTTTGTAGTGTTGGGCATTGAATCGAGGTAGGCAATGTGCAAGGCAAGCACTTTACCCATTGTACTCTTTCTCTAGCTCCAAAGTTTATTTTATTTCTAAAAGTTTTTTTTTTTTTTTTATGTAGGAGTACTGCTATTTATTCAGCCACTGATTAGCTGATTGAATTGAGCATGAACTCCACCTTACTTTTTTTTACATTTTTTATAGTTTTATTTATTGAATCACTGTGAGAGCAGTTACAAAGCTTTTAGGTCTAAGTCTTGGTCATACAATGAAACACCCATACCTTCACCAGTGCCCATTCTCCACCCCCAACAACCTCAGTATACCCCCATCCCACACCCTCTCCCTACCTGTGGGGCAGATGATTTTCACATTACTCTCTCTCTACTTTGATCACATTCAATATTTTGACACCAGACCCACCATTATTATTTGAGATTTTACCGCAACACTCAGGTCTGCTGAAAAGGCAACAGTAGACAATTTGTTTTCTATTGCTAGTTATGAATAACATATGATGTCACACGGCCGCAGTAGTGGCCATGAGATTTTGAAGTTCCAAAATTTTAACAATTAAATCGGAGGGATTTCTACCAAAACCTGCTGGGTTCTGAGATTTGTTCCTGAGTCTCTGGAATCATGGCCATTAAGCAGCTTGATCAGGAGCCAGAGAGGCCATTTGTGGGCGATTACTTGGGGTCTTGTTGGGGTGGGGAGGACAGGACCGGCTCCACCCCCATCCTGTGAGGCCCAAAATGTCTCGTCACTGCTGGCCCAAACTTGACTGTCCAATGGCCTCTGGAGGATGATGGTCACCAAGCTGCCAGGGGGAAGCAGATGGAGGGAAACACCCTTTCCCCCCTGGGGTGGCCCAGTGACAGTAACCTACTGCGTGGTCCAGATGCATTTCTGCCAAAAGCCGCTGGGTTTTGAGATTTGTTTCTGAGTCTCTGGGATCATGGCCATTAAGCAGCTTAATCAGGAGCCAGAGAGGCCGTTCGTGGGCGATGACTTGGGGTCTTGTTGGGGTGGGGAGGAAAGGACCGGCTCCACTCCCATCCCGTGAGGCCCAACATGTCTAATCATTGCGGGCCCAAGACTGACTGTCCAATGGTCTCTGGAGGATGGTGGCCACCGAGCCACCAAGGGGGAGCAGGCAGAGGGACAGCACCCTTTCCCCCCTGGAATGGCCTGGCAGCAGTAACCTACTGCGGGGTCCAGACACATTTCTGCCTAAAGCCAGTGGGTTTCGAGATTTGTTTCTGAGTCTCTGGGATCATGGCCGTTAAGCAGCTTGATCAGGAGCCAGAGAGGCCGTTCATGGGCGATGACTTGGGGTCTCACTGGGGTGGGGAGGACAGGACCGTTTCCAACCCCATCCCATGAGGCCCTGTGTGTCTCGTCACTGCGGGCCCAAACCTGACTGTCCAGTGGCCTCTGGAAGATGGCAGCCACCGGGCTGCCAGGGGGAAGAGGCCAAGGCATGAAACCTATTTTCACCTGGGTTGGCTCAGCACCGGTAACCTACTGCAGGGACTGGACGCTTTTCTGCCAAAAGACACTGGGTATCAAAATTTGTTTCTGAGTGTCTGGGATCATGGCCATTAAGCAGTCAATCAAGAACCAGAGAGGCCGTGCCTCCAATTTATATAGCTGAGCCGGAGGTGGTTTGTGGGTGTGTTTCCCACATACCTAACTTTTTTTTTTTTGCTTTTTTGGATCACACCCAGCGATGCACAGGGGTTACTCCTGGTTCATGCACTCAGGAATTACTCCTGGCCATGCTTGGGGGACCACATGGGATGCTGGGAATTGAAGCTGGGTCGGCTGCATGCAAGGCAAACACCCTACCCGCTGTGCTATCACTCCAGCCCCCCACATACCTAACTTTTGACAGTTTACTTTCTTGATAAACTTTGCCCCAAGTTTTTGGGGTCTGGCCAAAGGCACAGCAGCAATTTTGGGACATCTGGAAGTCTGAAGGCGCCATCAGGTTGCTGATGCACTCGCCTCACAGGTACAGATTGACCTGCTGGCGGCACCATACCCCCATTTCTAAAAAGTTTTTAAAAACACATTTTTTTTTACTTCAGATATAAGTGAGATCATATGGTATATTCTTTGGTTCATTTCAATTATCATAAAATTACAGTGTATTTTTCTTTTGTGGCATATATGTCCAGAAGTCGTATTGCTAAATCTTATGGTATTCTACTTTAATTTTTTTTTCTTTTTGTGTCATACCCAGTGATACTCAGGGGTTACGCCTGGCTCTGCACTCAGGAATTACTCCTGGTGGTGCTGAGGGAACCTTATGGGATGCTGGGGATTGAACCCAGGTCTGCCGCATGCAAGGCAAACATCCTACCCGCTGTACTATTGCTTTGGCCCCTCTACTTTAATTTTTTTGAGGAACCTCTATTGTTTTCCATAGTTGATGTATCACTCTGCATTCTGGCAACAGATACTAGGGCTCTCTTTTCTCCAGTGCCTGACCAATTGTTATTTCTTGTCGTTTTGATAAAATCCATTGTAACTAATGTGAAGTGATATCGCATTGTGGTTTGATTTATATCTCTCTTATAATCAGCAAATTTGAGCAGTTCTTAAAGTACCTGTTGGCCATTTGTATGTCTTTAGAAAACTATTTAAAAGCCATGCTCATTATTATTAGAATTAATTATTATTTTGCTACTGCATTATATCAGTTCTAGATGTTACTGGGCCCGCTCGAGTAAATCGATGAACAACAGGAGGACAGTGACAGTGAATATATTTTTGAATATTAAACCATTGTCATTTCTGTGATTTTATTTTCTCTCATTCTGTAGGGAGCTTTCTCATTCTGCTGATGCTTTCACTTGTACAGATGCACTCCTATTTGTGTAGACTAGTATTGTTTAGAGTATGCATTGTACAACCTCAAATATCAAGTCTCACATTTCTCTGTATAAGTATACTCATCAAGTTTATGCACCTTATTCTTTCATCTTGTCAAAAGATTTTCCAAAGGAAAGTATTACATTGTCAAACAAATACCAAATATAGTTACAGGATATATTATATTGCTGATTAGTGACAAGATGAACAGGAAGTCACTATTGTGATACTTGAAGATTGATCCTTTGAGAAGTGTTACAAAAATCTGTTTCCTCACAGATCCAAATGTCCAGGCTTGCAGTTTCACACAATTTGAAGATCTGGATTCCCTGTGCCAAGGGAAAGGCAGTTAGGCAAAACACTGTGTTACTCAACTTCGCTGCTCAGTTGTGTAATGAATTGTTGTGACAGATAATCCTAGTCTGTGGCAGCTCAGTAACTGCCTCTCCAGGCAACCTTTCTCCAGTCTCTACAACTGCCCCAACAGTTTACATGACGACGACTTTGTTTCTTCAAAAGTTGAAAAAGTCGTGTTAGGAGACTGCCCCTTTCTGTTAGCTGAAACCAGTAGTTTCTGGTAGGTTTGTGCATCATTTTCCTTCTTCATTTGAGAAGAATCTCAATTATTGCTCCTTCGAAGCCAGGAAGTAGTGAAAAGTCATCAGACAGGTATTTCCCGTCTTCTGCTGTTTCCTGTGCTTTTCATGGTAGAACTGAATTGAACACGCTTTTTCAAAACAGATACCCAAATGCTATGGACAACTGTTGCAAATGTTGCTAGTTTAACACTTATATGGTATTTAAATTTAGTTTATTTCATCAAAGGTGCCTTTTTTTACTGATCATAATCACTTTGTAGGAAGGCAGCAACTAACTAAAATAGTTAATATGGACATTTAAAAATATCAGTGGTGTTAAACATGAGTTTTTGCCTGGCATGAGGAATTATACCTCAAAAACTATTTTATGCTGCTGTTGCATTTTAGGGAAAAATTCGAATTCAAAATTTTGGAACTAAGTATAGTTAGAGAGTTGCTCATGTTTCTTGTGTTTTCTTTTTGTTTGTTTATTTTTAGGCTACACCCATGTTCAGGGATTACTACTGACTGGGCATTCAGTCAGTGCTTAGGAAACCATATGGGTATTGAGGATCGAGCTTGGTCTGCCACATGCAAGGCAAGCATCCTCCCTGCTGTACTATCACTCTTGCCCCTTGTTTCATTTCTTAATATCAACTTATTGGACAAATTCTAAAGGAACACCTATCCCATTGTCTCATCTGCTATTCTTAAAACTAATATATTACTCTTAATGACAACAGATCTCATTCCCCTGACCCTGAGAGAGCCTCCAATCATTGGGAAAAGACGAGTAAGAAGAGGCTGCTAAAACCTCAGGGCTGGGAGGAAAAGAGACGTTATTGGCACCCGTTTGAGTAAATCAATGAACAACGGGATGACAGTGATACAATGACAGTGATACAGTGAATATATTACTCTTAAGAGGAATATCTAGAAAGGCTAAGAATTATAATTTTAGTATTTATATGTAAGATAGGTGATGAATATATTGATGATTTATAACCATGACTTTATTAACGTTTTCTCTTTAGAGTATACCATATTTTTATGTTTAGGGCTCCAAAATGTCAGATCCAAACAAAACTGCCATTGAAGAAGAAAAGATGGCTCTGAACTTGAAGTTACCTCCCATTGTCCACCCTCCTGAAAACACAGGTGTTGACACACCAGCACAGAGTAAGCTGCTGAATTACAGAAAATCCAAGGAGCAAGTGAAGACAATTAATCGGCTAGTGTAAGTAGCAAATTAGTAAACAAGTCTTTTTTGAAATTCAAGTGAATTGATGTTCATATTCTCATAAAAAACTAACTTGGTAGGTTGTTCATAGGAGACCATGTTCAAATAAATTATAAAAAATGAAAAATAGTGATTGTAAATGTTATATAGTACTTTAATCAATGCTTACTTTAAGCATTATTTTAATCACTTTACCTTATTCACATCAACCCTATATGGTGGTGCTGTTGCTTAATTAATTAATTAACTAATTAATTTTGGAGTTTGGGCTGTACCTGGCTCTGTACTCAGGGATAATTCCTGATAGGGCTCAAGGGACCATATGGGTTCCCGTGATTGAACCTAGGTCAGGCACATGCAAGGTAAGTGCTGTGCTATTTCTCCAGCCCCACTGGTGGTAATATTTTGATATGTTGGAATATTTACTTCAAGAGCATCATATATTTTCTAACTATAAATTTCAGAATTGAAGGAGCCAAAGTAAATTTAGATAAGACACTCGATAGAAGAAAACCTTCAACACCAGAGCCAGAGTATCCTGCAACTGTAAGTTCATGTTCTCTCTAAAAAGTTTATTTTGGGGGTGTAGGGTATATGGCCCACAGTGCTTGGAAGTCTCTCCCAGCAGTGAATTGCTGACTGAGGTGAGGTGGAGTGGGAGTGGTCTTCCCACACATAAGACATATTCTCCAGCCTTTTGAGTCATTCTTTTGGCTCTAAAAATTTATTCTTAAGGATTAGGAATATGACTTAGTGGGCAGATTGCATGATTTACATGCATAAGGCCTTAGACTTCATCTTTGAAGCTGCCAAAGTGTGGCAGGGTAACATATTTATCCTTATACTATTTTAATTTTTAATTATTTTGAATAAGTTTCAAGATAGCAAATGTTTTCAAAAGAATGTTTTAAACTACTTAAAACTTTAAAAACTTTAAAAAATTATAGTTGCTGGAGCAGAAAAGTGAACGGACTATGCGTTAATCCACGCCATCATGTCTGCGGCCGGGGGGGGGGTGAGGGGGGGACGGGGAAAGGGTGTTGCTCCCTTCCGCCCTTCCCCCTCTGGAAAGAAAGATGGCGGCCACATGGGAGCCTTGTGGAGAGCAGGTATGAGCCGGGGGTGTGGGGGCAACTAAAACCTCATGGGAAGGGGGGCGTTCCAGTCCATCCTTCACGCCCTACCGAGGTCACCAGTTGCCCCCCACGAGTGGCTCTCCGGCACGGCCACGACTCCAGAGCACAGAAACCAATCTCTTAATTATCTGACTTTCAGTAGAAATACTTCCAGGGTTAATAAGTAAAATAGCAGAAATCCAAAACCGCGGCCGTGCAATGACATTTAATTCTTGAACCCAGCTGTAGAAAGGAAATCATTTCACAATGCTTTTTCAACATGTCTGATTTGGGGAGGGGGATAAACTCTAAATAATAATGGTGCATCTTTTATCAAAACAATGAATCAAGTCAAAGTAGATAGAGTCTTAACTAGAATTTCTGCCTCACAGGCATTGGGAGGGGTGGAGGGTAGGGTTTTATTGGGGTTCTTCGTGGTAAAAAATAAGTATTGGTAAAGGGAAATGTGTTTGATATTTGCATGACTCAGACCTAAACCTGAAAGCTTTGTAACTTCTCCCACAGTGATTCAATAAATAAATAAATTATAAAAAAAATTATAGTTGCTTAAAAAATTTTCATCTTGATTTAATTATGTCTGCTTGCTTTGACAGATGTCCAGTGAACTTAAAAAAAGAGGGGTGAGTTAAATTTTTCATATTTCTTTTTTGAAAATGCTCAAAGAAATTATTACAAAGTTCTTTTTTTTTCTTTTTGGGTCACAGGAAATGTATCTAATTTTTCATTAATGAAATAATGAATTTTCCTAACATTGATATAATAAGTACGTATTTATAATTTATTGTATGCTAGTCACAGGCTAGATGATAGCGATTTTATTTTTCTTTTTGGGTCACACCCTGCTATGCACAGGGGTTACTCCTGGCTCATTCCCTCAGGAATTACTCCTGGCAGTTCTGGGGGGAGGGGATGCTGGGGTCGAACCCAGGTCAGCCGCGTGCAAGGCAACCGCTACCCACTGTGCTGTCCATCCAGTCCCTAGATGCTAGAGATTCAAATGAAAGATTCTGGTGGCTTGAGAGAGAGTATAGTGGGTAAAGCACCTGCATTGCACATAATTGACCTGGGTTCAATCCCCACATGGTTCTGTGAGCACTGACAGAGTAAAACCTGAGCGCAGAGTCGGGAGTGAGCCCTGAGCATCACAAGGTATGGCCTATAAAACAAAAAACAACTTTCTTAATAGCAAGGATGCCAACATATGGAATTGATTACACAAAAGAGGAAATGGTATAGCATGTTCCTAGATGTGCACTGGTGCCCGCTCTCTCCTCTCTCCTCTATTTTCTCTCTCTTGCCCAGGGGATACTCATGAGGGACCGTATCGTGTGGCAGTTGTGGAACCTGGAATGACTGGGTTCAAGTAAAATACATTACCTGTGGTACTATCGCTCTCACCCCTCTCCATCTCATTTTTAAAGCAGTCTTTCTGCTGTGTCTGTCTCCTGATTACTAGCGATTGTTTCAGACTTGCCTCTTTACTGTGTGTGGGAACTGATGCAAGACTATCCTAAAACATTAGAATATTTTACTCGAGCTTGACTGTATTGGAAGACTAATTTGTGTATGAATTTAGTAATCTTGCATGTCCACACATGCAAAATTTTTGCCTTCTAAGTGTCTTACAGTCTTAAGAAGGGAACCAGGCAAGAAAATAGTAAATTACTTTGGAATTCACTGCTTTCGAAATTTGATCTCTAGATTCTCCACTACTTTATCATTAATGTCACCTGTGTCAATGATTGCTAAATTCAAAGTTTTTTTTCAGCACTCTCATACTAGACTTCTATAGCTGACTTTCTTTGGGAGGTCATTTTTGGGATGCTTAAATCTACTCCTGGCCTAATGCTAAGGGTTACTCTATGCTCAAGGCACCATGAGGTGAGAATCCTGGACTTCAGCTTGCAAAGCATGTGCTTCAGCCCTTGAAGCCATCTCCCTGGCTTAATAGACTTAATAGACTCTAAAATAGTTGGACCCTGGGGGCTTGAGAGACAGTGCAGTGGGTAAGGTGCTTGCATGTGGCTGATTTGGGTTCAGTTTATGGCCTTTCCCTATGGTCCCCTGAGTACTGCCAAGAGTGATTCCCTAGTGCACAGTTAGAAGTAACCTCTCAACATTTCCAGGTGTGGCCCCAAAAAACCAAAACCAAAATTAAAATAATAAAATAATTGTACACCTGGATCAGTGGGTCAGATGATTTCTGTTAAATAGATACACACGAGTACATCCAATTATCACCAAGGCTTAAAAATCAATTCAGTGAAAGGATAGTATTTCAACAAATGGAGTAATTAGAAATAAAACAAAATAAAACTAAAATAAATAACATTTTTTACCCAAACCTAAGTTCTAAACTTTATATAAAAATTAACCAAAATAGATTATAAAATTAAAAACATAAAACTATTAGAGATCTTTTGAAGGAACCATAGGAAAAACACAAAACTATAACATTTAAATATTTTGTTGTTGTTGTTGTTGTTTTGGGCCCCTGTAGTCTGTAGAGGCTATTCTTGTGTCTGGCAGTGTTTGGGGAGCATATGGTGCTAAAGATTTGAGTGGGGTCACCGGGACGTAAGGCAAGTGCCTTAACCCACTCCATCTCTTCAAACCCACGTATTTTTATTTTCAAGTAATTTCAGATTTACTAAAAATATTGTTTTAAAGTTCATAGACTTCCCCTAGTTTCATAATGTTGATATTCTTACCTGGAATAATTACTGTAATAGTTGCCAAATAGACATTTAAAAAAATTCCTTCCATTTTTCAGTTGAAAATTTTTAGTTTTTTTTTTTTAGTGTGTGTGTGTGTGTGTGTGTGTGTATGTGTGTGTATGTGTGCATGTGCACACACAAACAGGGGATATTTTTTTTTTGTTTTGTTTTGTGGCGATACTTGGCAGTGCTTGGAGGCTACTCTCAAATCTGTGTTCGAAAAGCTATGCAGTCAGTACCAATGCCAGGGATTAAAGTTGGGCCTCTTGCATATAAAGTATGTGATCATTTTATTGAATTATCTCTCAAAAATTGTTATTATTGTAATATTCCTATCCGAATCTACATGACAAGATTTAATTCTAATTTCGTTTCCATGATACTGGAGCAATAGCACAGTGGTAGGGCGTTTGCCTTGTGCACAGCCAGCCAGGCTGAGATAGGTTTGATTCCTCCGCCCCTTTCGAAGAGCCCGGCAAGCTACCGAGAATATCTTGCCCGCATGATAAAGCCTGGCAAGCTACCTGTGACGTATTCATGGGCCCGCTCGAGCAAATCGATGAACAACCGGAGGACAGTGTTTGTTTTTTGTTCGTTTTGTTTCCATGTTTGTAGCTCCCTTCTATGATGGTTCAGTGTGTTCTGGCCAGTACATTGGTGCTTGAGCCTGGTTGTTCTAAGGACCACTAAGATCACCCCAGCAGTGCTCAGGGTCTAGTAGGGCTATACACAGCAATCCTGGGGTTAGAGATTGCATGAGGTACTTGGGATAGAACTCGGAGTCTTTCACCTGCCAGGTAGTTTCTCCACTCCTTTATGCCATATTCTTATTCCCAGACCCTAAACTTTTAAACAGTCTCTAACTTTATTTGTATATATATTGCAGTTATCTTTAATTTTTATTAGAACTTTATAAAGTTATGATTTTATGCCATCCAAACATCTTAATTTTTACATAGTCAGAATTTATAAATTTTTTCAAGCAAAGTTTTTGGTAGGTGCTCATAAGAAGTGCTCATGGAGCTATGGGATTATTCCTAGCCATATGCTTGGACAATCAGGCCACATGCTTCAATGCTAGGCCTCAGTGATGTGGATTTGTTCAGATGCTGGGGGTCATGAGGGCTACCCTGGTGATGGTTTTGAGTATCCGGGCCACCTAGTTGCTCCTTGGCAATCTTGTATGTTAATTAAAAAATGTTTTTTTTTTTATCAAATAACTGTGAGATATAGTTACAAAGCATTCATGATTGAGTTTCAGTCATACAATTTTCGAACACCCATCCTTCTACCAGTGTAACTTTCCCACCACCAATCCCCAGTATCCCTCCTGTCACCCCACTCCACCCCACCTCCTGCCTCTATGGCAGGCAGTTTCCTTCTTACTCTCTCTCTACTTTGGGGAATTATGCTTGCAATACAGATACTGAGAGGCCATCATGTTTGGTCCTCTATTTACCTTCAGCACACATCTCTTATCCCAAGAGATCCCTCCAACCATCCCTCCAACCTCTCAGTCAGGAAGGGACCTGACTGAGAGGTCCCTTCCCTTTTCCAACTGCCTTCTTCCCCAGCACTTGAGGCAGACTTCCAATCATGAACCAATCCTCTTGGCCCTTGTTTCTACTATCCTTGGGTGTTAATCTCATACTATGTTATTTTATATTCCACAAATGCGTACAGTCATTCTATGTTTGTCCCTCTCTTTCTGACTCATTTCACTTAGCATGATACTCTCCATGTTCATTGCTTTTAAGCAAATTTCATGACTTCATTTTTTTCTTAACAGCTGCATAGTATTCCATTGTGTAGATGTACAAAAGTTAGTTTAACCAGTCATCTGTTCTTGGGCACTTGGGTTATTTCCAGATTCTGGCTATTGTAAATAGTGATGCAATAATGTATGTTAGTTTTTGCCCATGAACTTTAGGATAAACATGTTTTGTTTTATGAAAATATATAAGTTTTTATTGACATTACATCAGTTAATTTTGAGATAAATTGAAATTTTTTATGATGTTGAAATGTCTTTACCAAGATAGTATTTTTTCATTTTATTATGTCAGTTTTTGTTACACAAGTCACTATTATAAAAGAGTTTATGAAATTATTTTGCTACACTGATAAAAATAATCTCCAAGGGAGTAAGGGCTTTGTATCTTTTGTTAAGTACTTTTTCTCAGCACTCATAAATATGGATATTTGTTGAATTAATGAATGTTTGTTGAATAAAGGATAAATTAATGGCTTTTTTATTTTAGAAAGTAAAACATTATTAATAACACTAATTTGGGGAGAACTCATTGTAAAAAAGGAAAAAATATAAAATGGTTTTTTTATAGGTCGTATTTTAGGATAGCATGTTTTAATTCTGAAAACGCATTACTGGTTGGAATACTTTAATTATAAAAATCTTGTATTGAGAAGACAGGGATCAGGAGTTATATTGAAATAATATACTCATTAAAGTATTTAATTTTTTTATCATGTTCTCAGCTCAACTATCTTTATTTGAAGAGAAGTGTAGAAAGTACTCCCATAGTACCGATTCAGCCAGAATGGTTGAAACATATGCTGAATCTTGTACCTGAGTCTCTAAAGGAAGGGAAAGAAAGAGAAAAACTCATTGAAAGTCTAATAAATGAAGTATCAAACGACTTTGAAAATAGTATGAAGAGATATATGGGTAAGTAGCATTGAATTAAAATGAGCACAATGCCATTTGCTGGGCAATCTGCTTCTCTGATCCTCCCAATCAAAAGTAAAAAATGCACATAATGGATTATGGCAATCATACTATCTGTATTTTTTTTATATGCTTGTTTTGGTTCTGAAATCTGAAATGCCAGCCTTATATTACTTTTACTTAAGCTCCTAATTTTGAGCCTATAATCTAATAAAAATTCTTGTAATTTAAGAGCATATTTGTAATGTGTGTTGTGTGTGTGTGTGTGTGTGTGTGTGTGTGTGTTTTGTGGCCACACTTGCCTGTGTTCTGGGTTTCCTTCTGGGTTTGTGTTGAGATAGGTATCACTCCCAGAGATGTTTGGGTGACTATTTGCAGTGCTGGGGATGGAACCTGAATTGGCAGTCTGCAAAGCAAGCACCCTACTTGCTTTACTCTCTCTGGTCCAAGTTTGTAGATTTTATGTGCTTAACAGTTAGTACATTTTAAAATTTTACTTTGTCTTTACAGTTGTCATTCTACTATTTACAGAATTTTAAGAAAATTTTAATATGTTGGGAAAGATTTGATAAAGATTTTACTTAATTTTTGAAATTTTACTTAATTTTTTTTTTACTTTATAGGTTTTCGGGTTACTATGTTACTATTCTTATCATCAACTGTCAGTATCCCTCTGATTCTTCTGATTTTGATTCTTGGCTCCCCATATGGTCCCCCGAGCACTGCTCCTGGCTGAGCATAGAGCCAGAAATAAGCACTGATCACTGCTGGGTGTACCACCCAAACTAAACAAACAAACAAACAAACAAATTAGGAGTGTGATTTTGTTTCATATAATTAAAAAAAATTAATGCACAGTAAGGTATACCATCAAATATTAAAGTTAGAAATTCTGATATTAGTAGGTCTTATAAAGATTTTAAAGAGGTTTTAATATAGATATGTATCTTAGTACAGAGTGTGCTTGTGAGACCGAAAGTTAAATGGCTTGAAGATGAAGGAGGTCCTTTACCTGAATCCCCACTGTGAGTAAATTATTTTTTAAAATAGCATTATATCTAGGTGCTTATGACAGGCTTAAAAATAAACTAATCTTACATTCAAATAAAAATATCGAAGCATAGAGTTATTTTGAACATAGCTATAAAAAATAGTACCACTGTCATTTTCTCTGCAGCTTACCCTCTACCCCCATTTTTTAAATTAAGATTTATACCTCAACTTGGCCTTAATTGACCTTTTGTATATGCCAGACAGGTATTTCCATTTCCAAACATAAGGAATCCTACATTTGTTTATTTCTAGCCATATTAATTGGAGAAGAACACTTGGGAAGTTATTAGGGTATTCATGCCTGTTCTCTAAGTCTCCCTCAATCACAAATTATCTTCATTATCTCTCTGAAGAGAATGCAGTTTCAAGATCTTGGTTGTGTTTATAATATATATGTGTACATATATATATGTCAAGAGCCCCATTGCCCATCATATTTTATCTTTTCAATACCAAGTATTCTCACTTAAAAAATTTAGGTCATACACTCAAGAAAGAAATTTAAGACCTTAAGAAATGGAAAAGCATTCCATGCTCATGGATTGGAAGAATCAACATTGTTAAAATGATCATCTTACCTAAACTACTATATAGATGCAATGCAATCCCCATCTAAACTGACAATGTTCTTCAAGGACTTAGAACAGTCAAATATAAAGTTTGTGTTGAACCATAAAAGATCCCACATAGCCAAAACTGTACTGGAAAAACAAGAAACTGGGAACCGTCTCACTACCTAACTTGAATCCACACTATGAGGTCATTGTGATCAAAGCAGCATGGTATTTGAATAAAGACTTTCTGACCAATGGGTCAGAATTTAATATCCAAAGATAAATCCCTAATTTAGCTAATTTTTGATAAAAGAGCTGAGAGCGTGAAACTGAATAAAAACAACCTTTTCAACAAATGGTGCTGGAGAATTGGATAACCACAAGCAAGAAATTGAAGCTGGATCCATTTCTTACACCTTACACAAAAGTCAACTCAAAGTGGAGTAAAGACCTGTGAGATCAAACCTGAATCTATAAAGTATATTGAGGTAGAATTCTCCACGATCTAGAAATCAAAGGAGTCTTCAATGGTAAAATGCCATTGACAAAGGCTACAGAATCAAAACTAAAATGGGGCTACATTAAACTTAAAAATTTCTGTATGGCAAAAGAAACATGAACTAAAACTAAATGACAGCTGAGTGGGAGAAAATAGTTACATTCAACACACCAGATACAGGGTTGAGATCTAGGATCTACAAAGTACTCACAAAGATCAATAACAATAACAAAAAACTCTAAAAGCCCTATCAAAAAATGGGCAGAGGAAATGGAATGAGCAGGCACTTCTCTGAGGAAGACTAATGTACGGCCAACAGGCACATGAAAAAATGCTCATCATCACTCATTATTAAGGATATCAAAATCAAGACAACAATGAAATGTCAGCTTACACTAGTGATGATGGCACATACCAAAAGTATTGGGAGCAATCTCTGTTGGTGGGGATGTAGTGTAAATGGAACTCTCATTCACTGCTGGTGAGAATGTTGCCTGGTCCAACCCCTATGGAAAAAAGTATGGAGTATACAGCTGGAGCGATAGCACAGCGGGTAGGGCATTCGCCTTACAAGCGGCCAGCATGGCCGACCCGAGTTCAATTCCTCCGCCCCTCTCGGAGAGCCCGGCAAGCTACCGAGAGTATTCGATATGCCACACACAGTAACAACAAAGTCTCCAATGGAGACGTTACTGGGCCCGCTCGAGCAAATCGACGATCAACGGGAGGGCCTTTTTTTTTTATACTCAGTAAACTCAGAACTGAGCTCCTATATGATACAGTAATTCCACTTTTGGTTATCTATCCCCAGGACAGAAAAACATTCACTCAAAGATTGTATCACTCAGTACAATTGCTAAGAGTTGGAATCAACCTAGATGTCTAACAACAGATAAGTGGATCATGAAGATGTGGTATATATACACAATGGAATACTAGACAGCTTCTAGAAATGATGAAGTCATGCAATTTGTGGCAACATAGGTGGGGCTGGAAGACATCATGTTGAATGAAGTAAGCCAGAAGAAGAAGGATAAAACCAGGATAATATCACTTATATGTGGTATTTAGAATAACTGGATGAGGGAACTCAGTTTTCTAAAGGAGGGATGCCCTGATCAACCTTGGCCCCAGAGAATATGAGGGAGAAGAAAAGAAAGAGTGGAGGGGAGAAGGAGAAAAGACAGAGGAGAAGCAAGTGCCAGGATAGGGGAGCCAGGTATAAAGGTGATATTAAGAAATGATAGCGCCAAATATCCAAACCGCAGAGTCAACAACATGAAAATCAAGAGACCCAAACTAACACCCAAACTTAGAAAGGCAGACTTGGGGTGGGAGGAGGAGCAGGATATGTGTGAGAACCTGGGAACCTTGATGGAGTGAAGTTGACACTGGTAGTGGGATTAATGCTGCAATACTGTATGTCTAAAACTCAACGACAAATGACTTTGTAACTCATAGTACTTTAGTAAAAAAATGTGGAAAAAATTCCAGGTCATTAGCATTATTTCCTAAAGTTTAAGGTGTATTGTTTGGATACTATCTGATGTGGTATTTTATTTTCCCAGAGGCCTAGATTATTCTAATCCTTGGCGTTCGACCTATCTGCAGTTAAGAAATCAAATATCAGCTAATTTGCATATTGTTCATCCAGTTATGAAAATATTATTGGAACTTGGTTATTCAACATTCTCCAATCTAGTTTTGATGGACTTAAAAGGAATTAGGTAAAATTCCATATTTATTGATTAACATTTAAAATTTAAATGTTTTTAGGGCCTGAAAATTTGTACAGTGGGTAGGGTGCTTGCTTTGCATGTAGCAACCCAGGTTTGATTCCCTGGCATCCTATATGGTCCCCTGTGAACTGCCAAGAGTAATTCTGAGTAACTCTTGAGCATTGCCAGGTGTGGCCACCAAATAAGACAAAATAAGAATCAAATTATCATAACTTTTTTATGACATCTTATCATAACTTTTTTATGACATCTTATTATCTCATTCCTACTTTGGACAAACTTGCAGGCTATCGAATGTAGCCTGCCCACGGGGCAGAGTCTGGCAAACTCCCCGTGGTGTACCAAATATGCCAAATACCAGTAACAATGATGGGTCTCATTCTCCTAAAGAGCCGTGAATATAATTTCAGGGCAAGGATGAAAGAGACGTTACTGGGGCCTGCTCAAGGCAATCAACGAATAACAGGATGATGAGATGAAATGAAAATGAAGAATCAAATGCTTTTGGCAAGTATGTTTATTATGTATTATTTTTTGGTTGTGGATCACACCTGGTGGTGCTTAGGGGTCACCCCTGGCTTGGTGTTTGGGAGATGCTACTAGAGGTGCAAAGGGGGCCACATAGTGCCAGAATCTGACTGGGGGGAACCAGCATGCAAGCGTGTACTCCAGTCCTTTGATCTATCTATCTCCTGGGCCCATAGTATCTTTTTATTTATGACTATAATTTTTATTATTATTTTTAAATTAAGTATTTATTTATTTTAGGGTACCTCGAAAGTAGTGTGCAAGGGATCCGCAAGCCACTTCCAGCAATACTTAGCCAAGAACTGGATGGTTCAATGCTGGGGCTCCAGGATATGTCATTCTCAGCTCTGGACTGGGGCCTCCAGGGCCTTACCTGGATGTGCTTGTTTGGGTCATGTGGTGTTAGTGTTCAAACTTACATTCCAGTGCATGCAGAGTATTTGCCCATGACACCTAATCTATGCACTTACTACCTTAATTTTTAATTAAAGAATTTTGAGACACATTAGCTTAAAGGACTATATATGTTTTAGGATTACTGTTTCATGCCTGTGTGAAGTACGGTCCCCACAACCACCACCTAAGTACCAGTATTCCTCCACCACTGTCCATGGAACACTTCTCCTTAGGTCTCTCCCCTACCTAACTCCCTTCATATCCAGAGCTCTGCAGGCTGAACCACACTTGGCAAAGTTAAAAGAGTCATGTGTTTGAATCCTAACACTCACACGTGTAAGTCATGTGTTCTACCACTTCAGTAATATTCTTGGACCCTGTTTTGTATAATTTTTTTGGGGGGAGGTCACAACCAGCAATGCTCAGGGATTACTTCTGGCTCTGCACTCAGGAATTACTCCTGGCGGTGCTCAGGGGACCATATTGGGATGCTGGGAATTGAATCTGGTCGACCACATGCAAGGCAAACGCCCTACCTGCTGTAATTTCACTCCAGCCCCTGTTTTAATTTTTTTGTTTCTGTTTTTTGGCCACACCCAGGTATGATCAGGACTTACTCTTGGCTCTGTGCTCAGGGATCGCTCCTGGTGGGTTTCAGGGACCATCTGGGATACCATGGATTAAACCTGTGTTGGCCATGTGCAAGACAAGCACCCTACCTACTGTACTATTGCTCTGGTTTCATTATTTGCTTTAAATCATTTAAAATTTTCTTACAGAGCTAAGGGCCCAATTGACTGTGAATCACTGAAAAATGATCTATCAATACAAATAAAAAAGTCTGAAGAAAAGCTTTTGAACACATGGTATCCAAAGGTTATAAATCTTTTTACCAAGAAGGACTTAATAGAAGGCATTAAACCAGAAAAATTGGACTCATTTTATAACTGTGTTTCCACACTTCTATCAAATCAGGTAAATTCTTCTTTATATATTTTAAATGATAATTTTATTGAAATAAGCTTAGTATTTTAAATAGAATTATATTAGATAGTGCTAATTATTTTTAAATAAATTAAGAAAAGATTTCGTATGTTTTATTTAAAAATTATTTAAGAAGTTTCATGTTTTGGGATAATATTAGATAACATTATGAAAGTTTTAGGTGTTAAACAAGTAATTCAGCATCTTTATACATACAGTGTGCTCATCACCAAAACACTATTTTCTGTTGTCACTATGCATTTGAACTCACTTTACCCATTTCACTCTTCCCATCCTAATTTCCCTGTTAATTATCAATATGTTCTTTATATATCTGCATTTATTTTGGTTTTTATTTATTAGTTAAGACTTAAAGTAATATTCCATTGTATAGCACTGTCCTCCCATTGTTCATCTATTTGCTTGAGTGGGCACCAGTAACATCTCACAACAAATTGTGAAACTTGTTGTTACTGTTTTTGGCGTATCAAATACATCACGGGGAGCTTGCCAGGTTTTGCTGCGTGGACGAGATATTCTCGGTAGCCTGCCGTGCTCTCCTAGAGGGGTGGAGGAATCAAACCCAGGTCAGCTGCGTGCAAGGCAAATGTCCTACCCACTGTGCTATCACTCCAGCCCAATATTACACATATAGGTGAAATTTGACATTCATCTTTCTCCAAGTAACTTAGTATAATATTCTAAATGTTCTGACAGTATTTTATTTGTTATGTCTTGAGTAATATTCCATTGTGTACTTAATGTTTCCTTATATTTTATTTCTTTATCTTAGCTATTGTAAATAATGTTGCAAAGACATTAGCAGGATATATATATATGTATATATATATATATATTGAATTTGTGTTTTTGCACTCTTTGGATAGAAGTACATGGTATTTATATCCTTTAATTCTATACAATTTTGCATAATGATCAGTTTACATTGTGAAAAATAGTGTACTTGGATACCCTTTTCTCCACAACCTCTCCAACATTTGTTATTTCTTTGATAAAAAAATAGTCCAGTAGGTGTGAGATATTTTACTGTGATTTTGATGTGCATTTCACTAATAAGACTCAGAGACTATAAAATCCAAGACTCAGAGACTATAAAATCCAGGGACTATATGTGGTACCAATGGTCAAACTAGTTTCAGCACATTCAAGGCAAGCAGTTTAACGCCTGTCCTAGCCCTCTGATCACACCATATGATCTATCCTTGAAAATGTTTCATGTGAAATTGAGAAGAATATGTATTCCACATCTGTGGAATGAAATATGTATTAACTTGTTACTATAAATTTCTCTCTTTAGATATGTTAATTTGCTTTATTTTTGTGTCTGTGTTATTTGCTTCCATGTTAATAAATGTTATATTTTCTAGGTGGATTGTCACTTTATCATTATATAATGTCCATCTTTGTCAAACTGTTCCTTTTTTTGATTTGAAGTATGTTTTGTCTAAGTATGGTAACACCTGTCTTCTTTTGGCTACCATTTTCTTGGAGCAAATTGCAAGTAGTGCTCAAGGGATCTGTAGTAATTAATTACCCCCTCCCCAGACTTTATCCCTTTACTTTGATCCTTTATCTTAGGGGGTTGAAGTGAGTCTCCTGATGGTAGTAAACTGTTAGATTCTATAATTTGATACTTGTTTTTTTAAAAGCAAAGCAAAGGCCCTCCCGTTGATCGTCGATTTGCTCGAGCAGGCCCAGTAACGTCTCCATTGGAGACTTTGTTGTTACTGTGTCTGGCATATCGAATACTCTCGGTAGCTTGCCGGGCTCTCCGAGAGGGGTGGAGGAATCGAACTCGGGTTGGCCATGTTGGCCGCTTGTAAGGTGAACGCCCTACCTGCTGTGCTATCGCTCCAGCCCACAAAGGCCCTCCCATTGATCGTCGATTTGCTCAAGCGGGCCCAGTAACGTCTCCATTTAAGACTTTTGTTGTTACAGTGTTTGGCATATCGAATACTCTCGGTATCTTGCCGGGCTCTCCGAGAGGGGCGGAGGAATCGAACTCGGGTCGGCCATGTTGGCCGCGTGTAAGGCGAACACCCTACCACTGTGCTATCGCTCCAGCCCTCCCCTCCTCGCCCCTCCTGTCCCCTACCCCTTCCTAATTCTCTCCCCTCCCCTTCCCTGCCTTCCTGCCTTCCTGTAGTTTTTAATGATGCTTTTTAAAAATTATTTCAGCCACTTTGTGTTTTTGATTGAAGAGTAAAATTCATTTACATTTTGCAAGGTTATTGATATAAAAGGACTTACTATTACCATTTTATATTTTGTGCTTTTTTGTTGTTCTACAGCTGTTTCTTTTTTGTATGTGTTTTTCTGTTTGCCTGTTTAGCTTGGTGGTTTTCTATTGTTTTCTCAATTCTGTTCCTTTGTTGTTGGTGTGGTTGTTGAAATGTTGTATTATATCTGGCAGAGCTTGGGATCTTCAATCATACATGCCCCTCTCAGAGACTTCATACAGTGCCACTCTGAGATAACAACAAGTCAGCAATGCAGGGGATTAAACACATGCAGAATGTATTTTACTAAATTTCTTCTTTTTTTATGTTTTGGTATTTGTCTTCTAGATTTTTTTTTGGTTACCATGAGATTTATATTTAAAAAAATCTCATACAGGGTGAAGAGATAGTTACAGAGGTTACTGCATTTGCCTAGTATGAGGCTACCCATGAAAATGGTTGGAATCCCAGCATCCCATATGGTCACCTGAGCACTGTGCTAGGGATCACTTGTGACACAGAGCAAGGAATAGCCCCTAATACCTGAGCACTGTTTGGTGTGGCCTCAAAACCAAACCAAACCAAACCAAACCAAGACAAAAATATGTCTCAGAGGTGTGTTTAGTCATTAAAGTGATCTATTACATCCTAGACTCGTATATTCTCCAGATTAAGGAAGTCTTGGCTATTATTTCTTTTCTTTCTTTTCTTTTGTGGGGAAACCCGACAATGCTCAAGGGTTACTCCTGGCTTTTTTTTCTTTTTGGGTCACACTGGCGATACACAGGGGTTACTCCTGGCTCTGTACTCAGGAATTACTCCTCACAGTGCTCAGGGGACCATATGGGATGCTGGGAATCAAACTCTGATCAGCTGTAAGCAAGGCAAATGAGCTACTATTATGCTGCCACTTTGGCCCCTATTTAATTAAGTAAACTCTCCCCTCCTTTTGCCCTCCTCTCTTTGGCTTAACCATTAATCTCATGATATTTTTTTTCCTAATGTAGTTGGATATTTCTTGAAATTTTTTTTTTGTAAAAGTGATATACTTGGCAGTGTATTTTCAGTATATTTAAGGAATACCTCTTGTCTGGTGCTCAGTAGTACCATGGGCAGACCTGGAGACTCCTGCATAAAAAGCATGGGCTCCAGTCCTTTGAGCAATTTTCTTGACTCAAGAATTATTCATTTTTTTTTTAAAAAAAAGCTATGTACTCTCCTCTTTTCTACCTGAATCATTTCTAGGTTTTGAAAATTTTTAATCTCACAAATTCTTTCATATAGTTTGTTTTAGTTCCAGAAATTTTCAATGCATTCTTCATTTGATTTATTGAATTATTTAGATCCATAATTTCTTTTTTTTCTTTTTGGGTCACACTCGGCATTGCACAGGGGTTACTCCTGGCTTTGCACTCAGAAATTACACCTGGCGGTGCTCAGAGAACCATATGGGATGCTGGGAACTGAACCCAGGTCGGCCACATGCAAGGCAAATGTCTTACCCCCTGGACTATTGCTCCAGCCCCTCCATAATTTTTTTTTATTTTTCCAGAGTTTCAATCTCTTTGACAAATAGTTCTTCAGTTTGTTACTTTTATTCCTGAGCTCATTGAGTTGCTGACTTTTCTTATATGTAGTTTTATTGAGTTCATGACAATTATTTTAAATTTCTTGTCAGTTGGTCACATTATCTGTGATTTTGTTTGGTTTCTGGAGAATTGTCATTTTATATTAAAAAAATTTTTTTTTGGTCACACCTGATTGTGCTCAGAGATCTTACCTTTGGCTCTGTGCTAAGGCATCACTCCTGGCAATGTTTAGGGTAACATATGTGTGCCAGGAATTAAATCCAGGTCAGCTGCATGTGTACCAAGTGCCTTCCCTGCTATCCCTTCCGCTCCTTCACATGGGTCTTTCACATGCCAGGTAATTGTTCCCTTCCTTCTTCCCTCCCCTCCCCTCCCCTCCCCTCCCCTGCTGTCCCCTACCCCTTCCTAATTCCTTCCCCTCCCCTTCCCTGCCTTCCTGCCTTCCTGTAGTTTTTAATGATGCTTGAAGAGTTGTTCTTTTGTCAGTACTTCAAATAGTGAGCATTTCTCTTATCATTCTTATCATTGAAAACACTTCATTATTCACTAGGTTGATACAAGACACTTATTTTCCAGAAGGTGGCGCTATATCAAAACTATGTGTTTTCTCAGCGCTCTTGGGTTTCTTTCTTTCTTTCTTTCTTTCTTTCTTTCTTTCTTTCTTTCTTTCTTTCTTTCTTCCTTCCTTCCTTCCTTCCTTCCTTCCTCCCTCCCTCCCTCCCTCCCTCCCTTTCTCCCTTCCTTCCTTTCCCTCCCTCCCTCCCTCCCTCCCTCCCTCCCTTCCTTTCCCTCCCTCCCTCCCTCCCTTCCTTCCTTCCTTCCTTCCTTCCTTCCTTCCTTCCTTCCTTCCTTCCTTCCTTCCTTCCTTCTTCCCTCCCTCCCTCCCTCCCTCCCTCCCTTTCTTCCTCCCTCCCTTTCTTCCTTCCTTCCTAACTCCCTTTCTCTCTCCCTCCCTCCCTCCCCTCCCTCCCTCCCTTCCTTTCTCCCTTCCTTCCTTTCCCTCCCTCCCTCCCTCCCTCCCTCCCTCCCTCCCTCCCTCCCTTCCTTCCTTCCTTCCTTCCTTCCTTCCTTCCTTCCTTCCTTCCTTTTCTTTCTTCACTGTGACATACGCCTCAGATACATGATTCGTGAGATACGCCTCAGAGACCTGGGCTCTACAAAAACAGGATGAGAACGCTATTCGGGTCTCCCAAAGAGGAATCGAAAGAGCTATGCTTGGAGTATCACGTTTCACTCAAAAGAGAGAAAGAATCCGGAGTTCCGACAATCGACAATCCAGGATCCATCGACAATCAAGAATCAGAGACGCTATCTCGTTTACCAAGAAAGAAAGAAAGAAAGAAATTGTCCTCCCGTTGTTCATCGATTTGCTCAAGCGGGCCCAGTAACGTCTCCATTGGAGACTTTGTTGTTACTGTGTCTGGCATATCGAATACATCACGGGTGGCTTGCCAGGCTCTGCTGTGCGGGCGAGATACTCTCGGTAGCTTGCCGGGCTCTCCGAGAGGGGCGGAGGAATCGAACTCGGGTCGGCCATGTTGGCTGCGTGCAAGGCAAACGCCCTACCGCTGTGCTATCAGACATTGAAAATCAGATGGGCTGGACACGTGATGAGATTTGGAGCCGACCACTGGACTAGAGTTGTTACCGACTGCATTCCATGGGACATCAAAAGTTCGTGTCGCCGCCCACCTACAAGATGGTCAGACTTCTTCGTCAAGACCCTGAACAATCGGTTTGAGCCTCTTTGTGTTCCTAGACCGAACAGACGCCCTTGGGCTACACTAGCACGTGACAGGGATGAGACATTACTGGCCCGGGCTCTTGTAAAGGAAAGTCAAGTGATCATGTGATCAAGTGAGATACAAAGTTACAAAGCTGTAAAGCTGTTATGGTCCACTTTCAGCCATACAGTGTTCCAACACACCCATCCCACCAACAATGTTCCCAGTTTCCCTCCCTCCATCTTCCCCCAGCCTATCTCCCTATCTCTGTTTCTGTATGTTTCTGTGGCCAGCTTTCCCTCTCTCTCTCTCTCTCTCTCTCTCTCTCTCTCTCTCTCTCTCTCTCTCTCTCCTGCCCCCCCCACCCCAGGTTAGAGCACTAAGGTTTGCAATACAGGTATGATAGAGGTTATCATGTTTGTTCCTTTACCTGTTTTTGACATGCAGTTCTTATCCAGAGTGATCATTTCCAACAAGGTTTGTCATGATGGTCCTTTCTCTATCCCAACTGCCTTCTCCGCTAGCGCTTGAGACAGGCTTCCTTCCAATTGTGGACCAAATCCTCCTGTTCCTTTTTTCTACTCTCTTTGAGTATAAGTCTCTTATTGTGTGTGTTTTTAAAATATCCCACAAATGAGTCCAATCATTCTATGTCTATGCCTCTCTTTCTAACTCATTTCACTCAATTACTCTCCATGTACATCCATTTATAAGTGAATTTCATAACTTCATTTTCCCTAACAGCTGTGCAGTATTCAATGTGTAGATGTACCATAGTTTTTAGAATCAGTCATCTCTTCTCAGGCACTTGGGATGTTTCCAGATTCTGGCTATTGTGAATAGTGCTGTGATGAACATAGTAGTGCAGGTAGCATTTCTGCTGTGTGTTTTTGAGCCCCTGAGTATATTCCCAGAAGTGGTATTGCTGGGTTTTATGGAAGCTCAATTTCTAGTTTTTTGAGGAATGTCCTTATTGTTTTCCAAAAAGGCTGACCCAGTCAAGATTCCCATCAACAATGCAAAGAGTCTCTTCCAGCATCCACGTCAGCATTAGGTTGCTCTTATTCTTTTTGATGTGTGCCAGTATCTGTGGTGTGAGGTGATATCTCATTGTTGCTTTGATTTGCACCTGATGATTAGTGATGTAGAGCATTTTTTTTTCATGTGTCTTTTGGTGAGGAAGTTTCTGTTCGTTTCTTCTCTGCATTTTTTGATGGGGTTGAATATTTTTCCCTTGAAAAATCCTACCAGTCAGTGTCTTATATATATCTTGGATATTAACCCTTTATACCACCTTCACTCTCAGGTGTCTGGTCTTTCCTCCCTCAGTCCTCACCATGTTCATTGGTCTTCTGGAATATTTTTAGTGCCAGGGGCAGAATACTCAAGAAAACACAGAAGATTCTGAGTTGCCATTTTAAGGTTTTAAATAGCCTATAAAATTATAATTTGTATATATTTTATTGTTTTAGATGATATTCATTAAGATGTATTTAATGAATATAGTTTTCAGTTCTGAATGGATTAATAAAATAAACATAGCCAATACACAGATTTCTAGGTAAAGGTTGAGTTTATACTTTCTAAAGTAATAGTAATTTTTAATGTCATACAGCTAAGGGATCTTTTAAAACAAACTATAAAAGGATTTGTAAAACTTTTTGATCAAGAAGATGAAAGAAGGCTGCCATTATTTAAGATGGAATTGACACTTGATGATGACAGAATGGAATTTTATCCTACTTTTCAAGATTTGGAAGATGTTATTTTGGGGATAGTAGAAAGAATAGGGGAAGCACTGCAGGTATTACTTTATCCTTATTCTTCAGCTTTTTAAAATATGGTTTTCTTTCAGAACTTAAAATTTTACATATGTGCACAAAAAAGTTATAACTTTTTGCTTCATTTTCCAACCTCTAATTTTATTTTAGGTTAGAAAGTACTTTCTTTCTATTTGAAATGTCTGAATAGAGATGATGTTTTTCTCATCTAACATTTGTTATGCTTGTGAATTGGTATTTAATTTACCCCTTACTAAATTATGATTTTCTTAAGAATGCATGTAGGGGTGCTGGAACAATAGCACAGCGGGTAGGGCGTTTGCCTTGCATGCAGCCGACACAGGTTTGATTCCCAGAATCCCATATGGTCCCCTGAGCACCGCCAGGGGTAATTCCTGAGTGCAGAGCCAGGAGTAACCCCTGTGCATCGCCAGGTGTGACCCATAAAAGCACACACACACACACACACACACACACACACACACAAAGAATGCATGTAGGGCTGGAGCAATAGCACAGCGGGTAGGGTATTTGCCTTGCATGCAGCTCACCCGGGTTGATTCCCAGCATCCCATATGGTTCCTTGAGCACCTCCAGGGGTAATTCCTGAGTGCAGAGAGCCAGGAGTAACCCCTGTGTATCACTGGGTGTGACCCAAAAAGCAAAAAAAAAGCATGTAATATTTGTTCTCCCTGGATTTTTAGTATAATTAAATTTTTCTTTCTTCTTTTTTTTTTTTGGCTTTTTGGGTCACACCCAGCAATGCACAGGGGTTACTCCTGGCTTTGCAGTCAGGAATCACTCCTGGTGGTGCTTGGGGGACCATATGGGATGCTGAGAATCAAACCCGGGTCGGCTGCGTGCAAGGCAAATGCCCTATCTGCTGTACTATTGCTCCAGTCCCAGTATAATTACATTTACACTCTAGTTGCTGTTAGTATTTATTGACTGACTGAAAACTAACCCAAATGAAGTTGTATATTAGGGTAAAAATATAATTTTAAATAATTATTTTGTATCAAGTACTCTTTTGAGCCAAGTATTCTTTGATCATTGAGCTATGCAAAGAATTAAAAATATATGATATATATTGAGGTTAATTGCATAGACGTGACTTTAATACATTATGTTTATTTATATTAGAATGTCCAGACAGTACCCTCTTGGCTATCAGGAACTTCAACACCTGTAAATCTTGATACAGAACTTCCAGAACATGTGATACAGTGGGCTGTTACTCAGCTAAAGGAGGATATATCTCGTAACTTAGAAGGTGTAAGAAGGCATTATGAGACATATGGTACATACACTACTCTCTCTCTATATATAGATATATAAAATTTATAGCCTTTATTATAAAAGAATGCCATTTAATTTTTATTAGAATTTGATCCTCTATTTTGTTGTCTGAGGCTATATGATAGATCAGGGAGATCTAGAAATAAACATAGCCATGGCTTTTGACAGAGTAAAGAATCATAACAAGAAATTTAAATTCTGTGAGGCTGGAGTGATAGCACAGCGGGTAGGGCGTTTGCCTTGCACGTGGCCGACCCGGGTTCGATTCCCAGCATCCCATATGGTCCCCTGAGCACTACCAGGAGTAATTCCTGAGTGCAGAGCCAGGAATAACCCCTGTGCATTGCTGGGTGTGACCCAAAAAGCAAAAAAAAAAATATTAAATTCTCTTGTTTAGTCCAAAGTGTGAATGTTAACTGGAACAGAGTGATAAATTCATAAGGTAAAAGGAACAGATGTTGGAATAAAGCAAAGCCAAGCTGATAATGAAAGGAAGGTAATTTTTGAGAATAGTTTCTCATAATATAAATATAGTTTTGCATAGTGTAAATTTAATTTTATATTATTCTTAAATATGTGTGGGTTCAGAATGTATAAATGTTGTTTGATGTATATTAAATAAAAAATTCTATTAATTGAGTTATCAGAACATCCAGGTGATTTTTGTCTGTTATTTGTTTTGGGGGCCACACCTGGCGGTGCTCAGGACTTGCTCCTGGCTCCATGCTCAGGAATCACTTCTTGCAGGGGTTGGAGGGTCATATGGGATGCTGGGGATTGAACCCAGGTTGGCCATGTGCAAGCAAAATGTCCTACCCGCTGTGCTTTGCTCTGGTCCTAGAACATCTAAGCTATTTAAAACTTACTATATGCCCTATATTTATATTCATATACATGTTTAACTAGTTTTGCTTGTTAAGAGTGTTTTATCAATTCCTATTAACATTTTAATACTCTATTAATAATACTTAATGGAATAAGCTATTCTATTATAGCACTACATGAAAGAGTACTTTATCTTTTGGAGAAGGTATTAAAATTTAAGCTATTTTATTAATTTTTAGTTGAAAAGTATAATTGGCTCCTCGATGGTACTGCAGTTGAGATGATAGAGACTTTTCAGGCACAAAATCATACCTTTGATGAGTACACAGAGGTAAGTGGAAATTCTGTTTTCATTAAAGCTCTTTGAATTTCTAGAATTAGTATCTATTTATTCTGAAAAATAAATGCTTCACTTTAAACTAACAATTCTTTTTTTTTTACTTTTATTTATTTATTTTTTATAGTTGTAGACTTACAAATTTTTATGCTTGGGTTTCAATTATACAATGATCAAATACCCATCCCTCCACCAGTGCCCATTTCCCACCACCACGGATCCCAGTATCCCTCCCACCCCCCATCCCCCCATGCCACCCTGCCTCTGTGGCAGGGCATTCCCTTTTGTTCTCTCTCTCTTATTGGGTAACAATTCTTTTTTTAAATGTAGGACATCATTTTCGTAAACTTACATGCTCACCTCAGAATTTCTTTAGTCATTCATTTAATCACTGATTTGACCAATATTATTTAATCACATTCAGACACTTAGCAAAATTTTGGTGAAAATTTGAAAAAAAATATCCTTAAGAGCTTATATTTGGTATGAAAACCAGACAACTTCAACAACTCCAACTGCAATAGTGAGATGAGTTTCGGGATAGAGAGATGTACAAGGTGTTGTGGAAATTCAGAGGAGAAAATGTTTTGTTTTGTTTTTTTCTTTTTTTTTCCCTTTTTTGGGTCACACCCGGTGATGCACAGGGGTTCCTCCTGGCTCTGCACTCAGGAATTACTCCTGGCAGTGCTCAGGGGACCATATGGGATGCTGGGAATCGAACCCTAGTTTGCCACATGCCAGGCAAATGCCCTATCCACTGTACTATCACTCCAGCCCTGAGGAAATGTTTTTTGCTTTGGAAAATTGGTGGTTAGGGACTGGATAGATAGTATAGCGTGTGGGACATTTGTGTTACACATGGCTGACTTAAGTTTGATCCCTTACATCCCATATGATCCCCTGAGTTTTTCCAGGTGTGATCCCCGAACACAGAGCTAGAAGTAAGCCCTGCAGAGCTGAATGTAGCCCCCCCAAAAAAAAGAAAGAAAGAAAGAAAGAAAATTGTTGAAAGTTTCTACAAGAGAAAAGTGAGCTTGTCTTTGAAGTAGATATTTAGAACTGAAGAAAATAGGAAATATCAGTGATATTTATATGCTTTCAGGTAAAGGAAAATAAAGCAAAGTAAGTGAAGAACAATTCGTATAGAAAAAAAATACATGAAAGACTTAGAACATCAAGTTGGAGATGAAAAGTAAAGCCATAGGGGGACAAAATAAGACCTTATTTTGAAGGGATATTGCCATGAAAATTATAAACTTGGATCTGAGTTTTAGAAAGATAATCCTGGAAGCTCTGAAGAAAAGCAATGGAATGAAATAAGATTTATACTTGTGTATGGTGTGTGTGTGTGTGTGTGTGTGTGTGAGAGAGAGAGAGAGAGAGAGAGAGAGAGAGAGAGAGAGAGAGAGAGAGAGAGAGAGAGAGACTTCCAGATGATGCTCAGGGGATTATGGGGGCCACGACTGGACAGCCTCTGGCTTGGTCAGTTCAGTGACCTGCCATTGTTGCAATGTTGCTAGAGCCCAGCAGTGTCAGAGGCCACCAGACCACCTTTCAATTCCCCCCTCCTGCCCCCCCAAAGAAAGAAAGAAATGGAGAAGATGAAGAATAGAATATGTTGGGATGGGAGATGTGTGCAGAAAGTAGATAAAGGACCAAACTCTTAGGGTCTGTATTGTAAACCATAATGCCCAAAAGTAGAGAGAGATTATGGGGAATCATGTCTGCCACGGAGGCAAAGAGAGGGTGGGAAAGGGGGAGTATACCAGGGATATTGGTGGTGGGGAATGTGCACTGGTGGAGGGATGGGTGTTTGATCATTGTGTGACTGTAACCCAAACATGAAATATTATAATTATCTCACGGTGATTCAATAATAAAAAAAAAGAATAGAATACCAAGAGTTTTAACATACAGAACAAAACTCCACCAAATAGGAAGAATCTTGGGTAGGGGATGTGGCAGCACTTGCCTTGCATATCTGAGGCCTTGGAGTAGGCAGTGTGTGTGTGTGTGTGTGTGTGTGTGTGTGTGCGCGCGCGCTCACACTCAGACACACAAAATCTTAGGATCTAGGAGATAAGTTAAGGGGCTAAAGCACATGAGTTGAGCCCCCAATTTTAATCCCTGGTATTACATGACTGTAAGCACTACCATTTGTTCCTGGTAGCCCCTCAGACACCAACAGGCTATGTAAACTCAGGTCTCCCAAGGGGTTGATAGCATCTTAAACTGAGGCGAGTGAGATCTGCAGCCTCTTGGAGATCATTAGTTCCCACTCAACCTTTTCACCTGAGAAATGCAATATAGGCAAGCCCTGCCAGAAATACCTCGAATTCTTTATATGTGCTGATTAGGAATTAATCTTTGGTTGTGTATTCAGAAACCTTTTACTATTGAAAACTTTTTGGGAGCTCCATAATCAGTTACACGAACATATTGGCTGGAGCCCTCAGTTTAAGATGTTAGTGCTAGTTTTGTAATATCGACTTTCCCAACTTCTTCAAGGCATCACTTATTCTTCAATTGTGGTCTAATTTTGATCTTGTACTGGCTGCAGCCCAAATCTTTCACAGAATGCAAACAGAAGAGGTTGTAGTAGTCTTAGATATAGGCTGAGGTCAAACTGATAATAGTCATAGGTGAATGTGAGGAGTGTGATTATCAAAGTTTATAGGTGATATCAGTTAAAAAATATCTTCAGCGATGGAGTGATAGTACAGTGGATAGGACATCTGCCTTGCATGTGGTCAACCCTGGTTTGAACCCTGGCATTCCATATGGTCCCTTACACACTTCCAGGAGTAACTCCTGAGTACAGTGCCAGCAGTAAATCCTGAGCTTCACTGGGTGCAGCCCAAAAACAGCAAACAAAAAAACTCCATTAGAAGTTGCTTTGAATTTGCATGTTCTAAACTCTAAATCAAAATAGGAGGCCCCATAGGTGTTCATATTCTTTTTTTTTTCTCACTTTTCTGGGTTACACCCAGCGATGCACAGAGGTTATTCCTGGCTCATGCACTCAGGAATTACTCCTGGCAGTGCTTGGCAGACCATATGGGATGCCGGGAATCGAACCCAGGTCAGACTTCTACAAAGCAAATGCCCTACCCACTGTGCTATCACTCCAGTCCCAGTGTTCATATTCTTAATGATGGGTTCAGATCTGATAAGAGAATAGGAGCTTTTCATACACTAGGATAGTTATAGAGAGAAGTAACAATTCTCTATAGAGAAGAAACTTGTTTCCAACAATCTCCTTGGTCATCAAGGTCCTTGTATCCATTAGAACCTAACTACTTACACCTGAAGTTATCTGATCTCCTGTCCTAGACAAGGGCTGACAGTGGCAGACATGGGAAAATTCAATGGCCTTAGGCATTGCTGGCAGCAGGATGGGAAGGTATCATTCCCCTCCACTCTGGTTATTTGTCTGTTTCTTAATCGTCTCTCTTGCTTAAATTTATTTGCCCCCTAACAGGCAGCCACAGAGACCTGTTCTCCAGTATCCTATTGCCCTCTGCAGAAAAAATTCTGTTTTCTGCCTGGCTGTGTATGATACCCTCACTGACGCAGTCCCCCCAAGTATCAGAGTTTCCCCGTATGATGTGAACCCTTCAGTCTCAAAAGCAGGCTCTGAATTACTAGTAATAGCACCCTAGAGGCACATTAACACCATAGTTACTCTTACTCCCTCTGATGTCTCCTGCCTTCTTTCCACTGGTCAGTTAGTCATCTGGTAGTTTCTTAGAGTCTATTTAAAAATATTTTATATGAGCTGTACTAGTTAGTGCTAGGGAGCTGTCTTGGGCCTGGGACATTGTTATATAGCACTGTGCTGCTCTAGCGTGGGATCATACAATGCTGGGGATCAGTATTAGAATCTTGCACAGGTCAGGCACGTGTTCCGTGGCTTGAGCTAATCTGTAGGGACCCTCTGGGACTATTTTAAACTCCACTTATCACACAATCACAAATCACAAATCATCCTGTTATTCGTCGATTGTCTCGAGCAGGCCCCAGTAACGTCTCCTTCATCCTAGCCCTGAGATTATATTCAAGGCTCTTTAGGAGAATGAGACCCATCATTGTTACTGGTATTTGGCATATTGGGTACGCCACAGGGAGTTTGCCAAACTCTGCCGTGTGGGCAGGCTACATTCGGTAGCCTGCCAGTTTGTCCAAAATAGGAATGAGATAATAAGATGTCATAATAAGATGTCCCGCGGCCGCATTTGTGGCCGCGCGGTTCCAGGAGCTGGTTTTTATAGTCTCTGAGTCTTGGCCGTTGATGGGATTACACGGCACCAGGGGCCCAGTTGGTGGGTGTGACCCTCGCCTACTGGAATTTGGAGGATCTGGGTGGAGGATGCTCGGCTCCAATCCGAGTAGGCTTGGAGATCTCGGCCCCAGAACCCGCGTGACTTTGTCCCTCTGCCAGTACCTTCATGTGTGCGGAGAGTGGTCTCAGCATGGTGGTGGCTGGTCCTGGAGGTCTTTGGCTGCTGGAGCCCTGGTCGGGCCAGGGAGGAAAGCTCAACCTGCTCCCCTCCAAGGGGCCCCGGTGAGGACAGCCAGGCGCGGGGGCAGGAGACTGCACTGTTCTCTTCCGGGAGCTGGTTTTTTATAGTCTCTGAGTCTTGAGACTCAGAGACTCCACTTATCATTTAGTTGAAAATTTGGGGAGGAAGAGAATCTGGCAATTTTACCTTTCCACTATCTTACCAAAATTCCCCTATTTTTTTCTTTATCACATATGAGTATCAGCATACTGTATTTATCTTTCTTCATTTGATCTATTTCACTTAATACAATACCCTTTAGTTTCATCAATTTTTGTATACATGTCAGTATTCCATCTCCCCCCACCCCCGCTTACAGTTGACTAGCATTCCATTGTGTATTTTCTTTAGTCAATCATTTATAAAAGAGTTTCTAGATTTTTTCCAATTCTTGCTAAAAAAGTGCTGTTAAACAGATGAGGTTGCACGGATTTTCAGATTAGTGTTTTTGTATTTTTCAAATGGTAACCAGTAGAATATTACTGTAACGAAGTACTACAAAATCTTTGCTTAATTAGAAAATTCTAAGTATTTAAAAAATTTTAAATGTCCCCCCCTTTTTTTTTAGTTTATAGAAAAATTTTTCAATCTTGTCTCAGAAATAATGCTTTTACCTCAATGGGTTCATTATCCTATGGTGCGTTTGGATTGTGAAGATTTAAAGATAGGCCTAACAAACAAAGCAAAGGCCTTTGCAAACTTACTACTAAATGACATAGCTACAAAACATAGAAAAGAGAATGAAAGGTAAGTAGAATTAAATGTCAAACTCAGAATTTTGGAGTTAAGAGCACTATTTTTCTGATTATGGCTGTTGTTTAAAAAAGCAGCTTTTACAACTTTTTTGCACAGTTGCCTCTTCAGGAAGTTTCTTTGCAATCAAATGTGTTGGATGTCAGATTTCTTTTTGTTTTATACTGTTTGAGAATAATTTTAGGGCAACTGTAGATTATAAAAAAAGAAATAGAGGACTGGAATGATAGTATAGCACATAAGGTGTTTACATTATATGCAGCTGACCCGTATTTGATCTCCACATCCCATAGGTTCCCAGCACTGCTGGGAGTAATTTCTGAGTGCAAAGCCAGGAGTAACCCCTGAGCACCACTAGGTGTGACCTCCCACAAGAAGGCAAAAAGATAAAAATAAAAAGAAATAAACCAGTATGTAGATGGAGGTTCCATGATAATGGAAAAAGGCCATAGAATTTTAATGATCACTGTTCTATCTGAGATTTTTTTTTCTTTTTGGGTCACACCTGGAGATGCACAGAGGTTACTCCTGGCTTATGCACTCAGGAATTACTCCTGGCGGTACTCGGGGGGACCATATGGGATGCTAGGAATCGAACCCAGGTTGGCTGTGTGCAAGGCAAATGCCCTACCTGCTGTGCTATTGCTCCAGCCCTCTGAGATTATTCTTGACCCAATAGTTAAGTTTGTCACGTAGTTTTTCAACAGGTAAATGGAGAAAGTGATACCATCTAACAGGGTGATTATAAAATTAATATAATAATCAAATGGTTTGCTAGATAAATATGTCCAAAAATTATGTTTTGTTTGTCATATTGAGTTTTCTCTAGGTTAAGCAAAATATGAATTTATTTCTAGCTCACAAAGTTAGGATATTATACACCCACTGACACACTCACCCACTTATTCCATACCCTCAATTTTTTTGCAAAAGTGAGACCAGGACTGGGGCTGGAGCGATAGCACCGTGGTAGGGCGTTTGCCTTGTACGCAGCCAACATAGCCAACCCGAGTTTGATTCCTCCACCCCTCTCAGAGAGCCCGGCAAGCTACCGAGAGTATCTTACCCGCAGGGCAGAGCCTGGCACACTACCCGTGACGTATTCGATATGCCAAACACAGTAACAACAAAGTCTCACAATGGAGACGTTACTGGGATCGCTCGAGAAAATCGAGAAAATCTATGAACAACGGAAGGATAGTGTTTGTTTGTTTTGTTATAGAGACCAGGACATGTTGGGCCTGCAGTGGTAAATGGAGCTGAGAAGTAGCTTTCACTTTAGATAGGAAGTATACTCTGATGCTCAAGAAATTCATCATCTATCTCATTTGTTACTTTTTTGGTTCCAAAGGAATCTTAAATTGAAATTACTGTAAGATTAAAACCAATGTATTCGTAAAGCCCCTAGTACAATTGCCAGAAACATGCTACTCAATAATTAAAGGTTAACGATTATGTTTTTTTTCTTAGAAGCACTATGTTTTTAATCAGAAGGACGTGAATTTGAATCCTGGTTCTGCCATGACCTACTTTGGTGACTCAGGGCTAGTTACTTGATTTTCCTGAATCTTAATTTTCTGCTATAAGCTCTGAAAAAAATAACCTTTTTAGGAGTGATAGTAGGATTACAAACAATATTTTTAAAGCATCTAACACTTTTTGGCATAGAATAGACACTCAAAAAAGGGATCTGTAGTGTCAAATACTAAGTTAAATATAATATGTTTATCAGAAAATCAAGTATTTATTGTATAAACTTTATGCAAAAGTTTAATCTTGTGGAATGAGTCACTGTCACTGTCCTCCTGTTGTTCATCGATTTGCTCGAGCAGGCCCAGTAACATCTTCATTGTGACAATTGTTACTGTGTTTGGCATATCGAATACGTCACGGGTAGTGTGCCAGGCTTTGCTGTGCAGGCGAGATATTCTCGGTAGCTTGCCGGGCTCTTTGAGAGGGGCAGAAGAATCAAACCCGGTTTGGCCGTGGTCATGGCAAACGCCCTACCCGCTGTGCTATTGCTCCAGCCCATGGAATGAGTAATGGCAATATTTAATAACATTTTTTGTTTAACATTTTTATATTTATAGTATTGGTAACATTTCTGGAAAAATATATTACTTCCAACAAAACAGCTGTATCTTGCTATATAACTGCTAAAATATTGTCCAGTTTCCTCTATTTCCTCTATCCTTTATTTCCTTCCTGTTACAATTCCATATTTAAAAGGCAGGATTAGGGCATAGGTAGGGCACTTTTCTTGCACACAGCAACCTATCCATGTTGGATTCCCAGGACCCCAAAGAGGCCCCTGAAGCCATCAGGACTGTTCTTTGAGCTCAGAGTAATCCCTGAGCACTGCTAGGTGTGGCACAAAGATCAAAAACCCAAACCAAACAAAAAACTTCTCAAATTCCATAGTTAAGATAGAGAACACTGAAGTAGGAAAATGTATATCGCTAAGTGTATATCACTAAGTACAACTTATTAATAAGTAAATAATCGAACAATTTGTTCTTTACAGTTTGTTTTAGTATATGATTGGGCCATGAGGCTTTTAACCATTTTGTTCGCCCCTCTAATGTTTTTGGACATAAAGTTTCTTCCCAAGGAACTCAGATTCTTCTCTTTCAGGAAGAAAGCATCTTAATAAAACCATTAGTATTTTTTTCATTACCCATTAATCCACCTAAAATAATTATCACATTCTTCATGATTTGGTTCCTGCTTCTCCAATTTTGTTTCTTACCAGCTCTTTTGTATTTATACTGGTCTCTTTGCCATTTATAAATTAGGCCAAACTTATTGCTACATCAGAATTTGGTCCTAGCTGTATTGTTTATTAAAATATTTTTGTTGGGGCTGGAGTGATAAGTACAGCAGGTAGGACACTTGCCTTGTGTGGCCATAATCCCATGTGGTTCCCTGAGTCCTACCAGATGATCTCTGAGCACTGAGCCAGGAATGATCCCTAAGATCTTCTGGATGTGCCCCCAAAACAAAATACAAAACCCCAAATATTTTTGTTTATTTTGTTTATTTTTGTTTTAGAGCTACTCCAAGCCTACTCCCATTCTTGATGGTCACTTTTTGCAGTGCTTTAGAGGGGGTGGACCATGCCACTGTTGATTTACCTGGACCTCCAGTTTGCAAAGCATGCATATTCACCCTTTGAGTATCATCCCAGCCTCTTTACGATTCTTTAATACTTCCTTTTAACCCCTGCAATTTTTGTTATAAGAAAGCTGAATGTGACTTTCCCAGCCAGATTATATACTCACCTTCTTGTCCCATTCCAGTCATTCCAGTCACTCTCCTGTTTGTTTTTGGCTGGATATGACTGCAATAGGATTGTAAAATGTATTTTTAACTATTTTGTTATATTAACTACTAATTGTGTTCATTTTCTCCATTTAATTAATTATTATTTTGGGATCACACCCAGTGGTACTTGTAAGTCACTTCTAGTGGAATTTGGGGGACACTGGGTACCACACAAGTGTTCTAGTGATAAGTCACATCCCTGACTCCTTTAATTTTTTTTGTTATTTTAGAAGGTTTTTTTAAATTTAAGATTTAAAAAAAGAATTATTTTCCCCTTGAATGATATAAACACTGTGGTTTACAGTGTAGCTCATGATAATTAGTTACATTCAGTATACCAACACCAATCCCACCACCATTGCACCTTCCCTTCACCATTGTCTACAATTTTCCCAACCACCCCTTAAGCCTCCCCCCCCCATAGCAGGCCCTCAATAATTTATTTTATATTGTTTATTATAAAAATCTTGCTAATAGAATGATCAAAAATATTTCCTTAGAAAAAAGTTAGTGAAGATTTTTGTATCTTACCATGGAGACATTAAGTCCTTGTATAATAGATTACTAAGATGTTATTACAGGTTAAGTCTTCTGTGTTTATATTTTGTTGAGATTGATTGCCTTCTTTTTTTATGTAGCAGTACTGCTATTTATTCAGATATTGACTAAGCTGACTAATCAGACATTGATTAAGCAGACATGAGCTCCACATTACTTTTTAAAATTTTTTTTAAATTGAATATCTGTGAGATAGACCATTATAAAGCTGTTCATAATTGAATTTCAGTCATACAATGATCCATCACCCATTCCTCCACTTGTGTATATTTCACACCACCAATTTCCCCTTTTCCCTACACCATCCCCCAACCTTCATCCCCTACCCCCACCCATCCTTTATGGGAGGCACTTTCCTTCTTGCTCTCTATATCCTTTTCCTTTTGTGCATTATGGTTTGGAATACAGGTGCTAAGAGGTCACGGTGTTTGTTCAGGGCATTTGGTATTTTTATCCGGATGGAGTAGCTTTTCAATTGGGTGGCAGCTTTAGGGTGTGGATGTGACTGCCAAGGCTTCCAGAAGTACAGGGAGGTGGGGGGGAGGTAGCTCATCCCAACCCCGAGAAAGCCTGGAGATTTCAGTCATAAAACTGGCATACCAGAATTTTCAGATTATATCTTGGTGTGGTCTGTCCTGAGTAGTAGAGTCAAGTGGGGATATGGTGGCAAGTTTGGATTGTGGAAGCAAGCAGCTACTAGGGGCTCTGCTTGGGCAGGCCCCAGGCCAACCCGCCCCCCTCTGATTTACCCCAGTCTGTTCAGCCATGCACAGGTCCAAGCTTAACTGTGGCTTTTGATCTTTTTTGAAATAATTTATGGGTGTCTGAAGGAAGGCCGGTAGTAGAGCTTACATGGTGGCACTGAGTTGGTTCATGGGGGTGGTTGCCAGTGCTTCCATGAGTATTGGGAAGTAGAGGGAGGTAGCCCATCCCAACTTCAAGTAAGCCTGGAGATTTCAGCCACAAAACCCACATACCAGAATTTTCAGCAGATTATATCTTGGTGAGCTACATCTTGAGATGGCAGAATTAGGCCTGGGGTATGGCAGTGATTTTGGATTGTGGAAACTGGTTGCCTTCTATATTACATCTAAACCAATATGATGTGCTATTTCTGGTATATCAGTATTGTTGAGTTAGAGATGCTGTGTGGCCACATCTGCAGCTGCATGCTCCAAGAAATCAAAAATTTTTGACTGGGTGATAGAGCTGGAGTAATTTTTTTTTCTTTTTGGGTCACACCTGGTGATCTCAGGGTTACTTCTGGCTCTGTATTCAGGAATTACTCCTGGTGCTTGGGGGACCATATTGGATGCCGACGATTGAACCCGGATCAGCCACATGCAAGGCAAATGCCCTACTCACTGTATTATTTCTCTGGCCCCTAGAGTAAGTTTTTAACTGGGTGACAACTTTGAAGTGTGTGTCACTGCTGGGATTCTGAAAAAACAGGGAGATAGGGGAGGTAGCCCATCCTGGCTTTGTGAAAGTCTGGAGATTTCAGTCAAAAAACCCCAGTGTATTTCAACAGATTAATTTCTGGATGAGAAATGTCCTGAGTAGTGGAGTCTGGCAGGGCGATTGAAGTGATTGTGGAGCGTGGGGCTTTTGGCTGCCAATCCCTGGCATCTTCATACAAGCTTTTGCCCCTCATATTCATCTTGATCATCACCTCCACAGAGAGAACTTCCCTGAGTAAAAGAGTGCTCCCTTTTCAACAACCCATCATTCTTCATTTATTTTGTTTTTATTTATTTGAAGAACTTTTCACTGTGTAACCATCTGTCTTATATTTTTACATGCATTTGTGTCTCCTCAACTTAAATATAAGTTTTATGAAGCAAGAATTCTATTTGTTAGCACTATATCCCCAATGCTTAAAACTTTGTTTACTACTTTGTTAGATACTCAACCGTTTATTAAATGAAAAAGTATAATTAACCCATAATACAAATGAACTACCAGGAAGAACTAAGTTTGTTTTAAAAACCATGACCTCTTTTGTACTTACTTTTTGCATGACCCCTAGTATTGATAGTAAAAGCATGATAATGCAAATATTGCAACTCACAAGGAAAAGAATGTGAAATGTATCTTCACTTGAATAATGGAAATAGGGTATCTAAATTTCTACTCACATAACATAGGGTATTTGAAGAGAATTATAAATTTTTATGCATGTATATAGAAGTTTTATCTTCTTATTACTGTTTCACATAAGGCACTGATTATAATAAACAATTATTTTAATAATAAACAATCCTTTTAATTGATAATTATAATAACACAGTAAGATAAATGTTAAAAATTTCAAACATTATCTTACAGCTATGGAAACTAAGCCTCAGAGATTTGCCCACATTCTCATTGTAGTAAAAACCGAGGCACACTATTGCAAACCACAACACCCAAAAGGAGAGAGAGAACAAAAGGGAATGCCCTGCCACAGAGGTCGGGTGGGGTAGGGGCGGATGGGGTGGGGGTTGTGGGAGGGATAGTGGGATCATTGGTGGTGGAGAATGGGCACTGGTGGAGGGATGGGTAGTCGATCATTGTATGACTGAAATGCAAACACGAAAGTTTGTAAGTATGTAACTACCTCACAGTGATTCACTATTAAAAAATAATAAAAAATGACAAAATATGTAAGACCTTTAAAAAGTTTTTTTAAAAAGCAAAGCTTTTTGGCAAAAGAAAAAAGAAACAGGCAGAACTTAGATTTGGGGTTGTTTGATCCAGACAATGTTTAGGTAGGTATTCTCATGTCTTATCTAGATATTCAAGAGAGCTGAAGAGATAGCATAGCGGTAGGGCGTTTGCCTTGCACGCAGCCAACATGGCCGACCTGAGTTCGATTCCTCCGCCCCTCTCGGAGAGCCCAGCAAGCTACCGAGAGTATTCGATATGCCAGACACAGTAACAACAAAGTCTCCAATGGAGACGTTACTGGGCCCGCTCGAGCAAATCGACGAACAACGGGAGGGCCTTTACCTTTACCTTTACCATAATTTTACAGAAACCATTAGTTTTACAGATGTGTGATATAAATAGTTATATAAATTATGCTTAAATATTTTATCAAATCTTAGCAAATTTACCAACTATTTTAAAGATATCAATTTTCATTTTATATTAATATTCATTGAGCATGTTATTGCACCAATTACCCTAACTATGGTAAAACTGTAATATATCAGCATTTGCAATGAATTTGAAGCAATTAGAGAGCATGCATTGAAAGTTCCTGAGAGCACAGAAGAAATGATGGAGTTAATAAGTTATATAGAAAAGGCCCGAACTACAGGAATTCAGGATTTAATTTCACGGATCCAGGTAAGAATCTTTTAATCTACAAATTTAAAATAATTTTTAATTGTAAAATATGATAAGCATCTTAAGAATATATAAAATATGCCGTTGAACAAATATTACAGTGAGCACTGGGTCCAGAGAGACAGCTCAAAGTGCTGGGGTCAATGGTACCCTAAATGCATGGCCAGAATGAATATTGCCAGACATGGTCCAATCCCCTGCCCCCAATGTAAGCACCAATGTTAACACCATGCAGCTAAAGAAATAGGATATTTGGAATATGTCAGTGCTAGAGCATATATATTGCATGTGTGAGATCCTGGATTCACAGTTTCTAGCACTGAAATAAATGAAAAAATAAAAATTAGTAAGGAATAAAAAAATAGGGTATTTCCAGTATTTCAGTACTTCGGAAGCTCTCTGGGTGTGACTTTCTGATTATAATTACATTTTCCCCTCTCTCCCTTAGAGGTTTTCATTTGTTTTTTGACAATAATTATATTATACTTTCCCTTTAGTCCCACCATTTTATGTGTATCTTTAAATGATCTAGATTATTGTTTTTTATTTGCTGGGGATTGAATCTCGGACTTTACATATGTGAGACATGCATGGACAACGGGTGGGGAGTCACACCTGTTGGTGCTCAGGGTTTACTCCTGGCTCTGTGCTTTGTGCTTATTCACTCCTGGCAATGACCAAGGAACCATGTGTAGTTCCAGGGATTCAACCTGGATTGGCTGCATGCAAGACAAGTTCCTTAACCTCTGCACTACCTCTGGTCTCTAAAAATTCTTTTTTAAGTTTCTTCATTTCATAGTATCCTCGTACCTCTCCCAGCACACAGTTACATGTCTATTAAACTTGATTGTACCTTAGTTACAACAGACAACTCAAAAATTCAAAATATCATGAGAGGTTACTATGAACAACTTTACACCATTTAACTGAAGATCCTAGAAGAAATAAACAGATTCTTAGGATCATGCAACTTCTTTAAATTGAGCCAGGAGGAAATGGAAAATCTGAACATGGGACTGGAGTGATACCACAGCAGTTAGTGTACTTGTCTTGTAAGAGTCTTCCTGGGTTTGGTCTTCTGCATCCCATGTGGACCCCTGAGCCTCCCAGAAGTGATTCCTGAACACAGAGACAGGCTAAAGCCTCGAGAACCACTGAGTGTGGTTCAAACAAAAAATATGAACGGGCCAATAACAAGTAAGGAAATTTAAACAGTAATTAAAAAGTTCTAGTCCAGATGGATTCAGTTAAACCTTCAAAGAAGACTTACTACTTTTATGCCTCAAACTTTTCCAAAACATCAAAGAAACAGAAATCCTTCCTAATGAAACATCTATGAAGCTAATGTTACAGTGATGCCCAAAGCAAATGGAGATATTACTAAAAAAGATTTCATTTTCCCTGATGAGCATCGGTGTAAAAATACTCAAGAAAACATTAATGAACTGAATCCAACAACACATTAGAAATATCACATATTGTTATCAAGTGGGATTCATCCCAGAGATGCAAGGATGGTTCAACATTCATAAATCAATTGATGTAGTACACCATATCAATAAAATAAGAAATAAAAAGAATCTGAAGATTCCTTTGGAGTGTTTGCATGCACCATCATGCACCTTTCAAATAATGAGAATTTTTGCTTTGTGCTTATTAACTATTTCTAAAATTCTTTGCTACAATGGATTACCTGTAGTAGTACAATGTTTAATAGTAGTTATTTGATTTGAATTCCCAAAATAAAGCTTTAAAGATTTAACCATTATAACATTTTCTATAGGTTTTTAATAGGCATTTTATTCAATTAGTCCACCTCTCTCGGAGAGCCCGGCAAGCTACTGAGAGTATCTCACTTGCATGGTAGAGCTTGGCAAGCTACCCGTGACGTATTCGATATGTCAAACACAGTAACAACAAGTCTCATGATGGAGACATTACTGGGCCCACTTGAGCAAATTGATGAACAATGGGAGGACAGTGCTACAGTGCTACAGAATTTGTTTTCTATTAGGTTTTTGTATGGGCTGGAGCGATAGCACAGCAGGTAGGGCATTTGCCTTGCAAGCGGCCAACCCAGGTTTGATTCCTTGGTCCCTCTCAGAGAGCCTGGCAAGCTACCGAGAGTATCCCGCCCACACGGGGCAGAACCTGGCAAGCTCCCTGTGGCATATTTGATATGCCAAAAACAGTAACAGCAAGTCTCACAGTGGAGACGTTACTGGTGCCCACTCGAGCAAATCGATGAACAACGGGAAGATAGTGCTACAGTGTACAGGTTTTTGTAAAAAAAAAAAGTTGTTAGGGGTTGAAGGTACAGTGGATAGGGCATTTGCCTTGCACACAGCCGACCCGGGTTCGATTCCCAGCATCCCATATGGTCCCCTGAGCACCGCCAGGAATAATTTCTGAGTGCAGAGCCAGGAGTAACCTCTGTGCATTTCCAGTTGTGACCCAAAAAGCAAAAAAATAAAAAAGTTGTCAGTGGATGTTGGATTTTTATCAAATTACCCTTTGTGCATCTTTTGAGAGGATAATATGCTTTTTTTTCCCTTTCAGTTTTTTCACTTGAATATATTTTGGGGGAGTTAAATCGCACCCAAATGTACTAGGTGCTTATTCCTGGTTCTGTCTCAGGGATTACTTTTGGTGGTGTTTGGGGGACTATTTGTGTTGTCAGGGATTGAATCTGGGTTGGTGGCATGCAAAGCAATTGTGCCTCCTTGCAATTCTCAGCCAACAAAGCTTGTGTTTCAATGTCAAAGCCCAAGAATGCATTGATGCTTAGGCCCTGTATTCCCAGAGATTACTCATGCCACCCTGAAGGTGCTTAGGGACCCTCAGACTCATCCCAGTGGTGCTGGGAACCTCCAGGGCTACACCGAGAGATGATTGGGGACTATACTGGTGGCAGTGGTTGAAGTGGGATTGATTAAATTCAAGGCATCACCTGTAGTATCCCTTTGGTACTGTATTTTAATTTTTAAAAATTATAGTAACACAGAGTCAGAGAGATGGTACAGTGGGTAAGGAATTTGCCTTACACACAGTCTATTCAGGTTTGATTCTTGGCATTCCATATTGTCCCCGAGAATGACATGAGTGATTCCTAAGCGCTGCCAAGTGTGGCTTCCCCAAAGCAAATGAAAAACATATATAGCAACACTTATGAACTAGTTAAAGTTATAGGGGGTAAAGATAAGCAGCTTTACGCCAGGCCTCACGGGGCAGCCCTTCTCCTACCCCCCCATCCCCATGGGACTCTGAGATATGCCCACAAACTGTCACCAGCTACTTAAACACCCAAGCACGAATCTTGGAACCAAGCAGTTCTCTTCAGAGATCTCTCCAGACCCTAATTATTAAAATCCTAGAACTCCTAGAACGCGTGGCCGCCATAACAAGCAACACAAAACAAATTGTCTAGCACTACCTTTTCAGCAGGTTTGAGTGGTGGTGGGACTATTGTCGAAACATTGAATGTAACCAAAGTAGAGAGAGAGAGGATTGTGCAAATTGTCTGCCATTCAGGCAGGGGGTGGGGGGAGTACTGGGGATCTTGGTGGTGGAAAATGTGCACTGGTGAAGGGATGGGTGTTTGATGATTGTGAGATTGGAGCTCAAACATGAAAGCTTTGTAATTGTATCTCAAGGTGAATCAATTAGAAGGGGGGGAAAAAAGGTAAGCAGCTTTTCCTAGTCAGATAAATCTTTTGGTTTTAGAGGTTTTCCCCTTTCTTTGCCAAACTCTTTATTGACAGTAGCTATACGTGAACATTTCATTTCATTTCATCATCCTGTTATTCGTCGATTGGCTCGAGCAGGCCCCAGTAACGTCTCTTTCATCCTAGCCCTGAGATTATATTCAAGGCTCTTTAGGAGAATGAGACCCATCATTGTTACTGGTATTTGGCATATTTGGTGCACCACGGGGAGTTTGCCAGACTCTGCCCTGTGGGCAGGCTATATTCGATAGCCTGCAAGTTTGTCCAGAGTAGGAATGAGATAATGAGATATCATAAAAAGATGTTCTGATAAGATGTCGCGGCCGCGCGGTTCCGGGAGCTTGATTTTGTAGTCTCTGAGTCTTGGCCGTTGATGGGATTACATGGCGCCAGGGGGCCAGGTGGTGGGTGTGACCCCCGCCTACTGGAATTTGGAGGATCTGGGTGGAGGATGCTCGACTCCAATTCGAGTAGGCTCGGAGATCTCGGCCCCGGAACCCGCGTGGCTTTGTCCCTCTGCCAGTACCTTCATGTGAGCGGAGAGTGGTCTCAGCATGGTGGTGGCTCCTGCCCCTGCACCTGGCTGTTCCTCGCCGGAGTCCCTTGGAGGGGAGTGGGTTGAGCTTTCCTCCCCACCCCGACCAGGGCTCCAGCAGCCGAAGACCTCCAGGACCAGCCACCACCATACGTGAACGGTAAACAAAAAGTGATGAAATCACCGAAGATGAAAAACAAAAGATGTTAAAAATGTTATCACTAAATATTCAAGTAATAAGTCTATAAGACTAAAAGAATGTAAAATCTTTAAAACCAGAAGTTTAAAAAGTTGCTGAACAATGCTGCATAGTTGGACACTTTTCCAGCCATGAGTATCTTCATGTTAAACTGACTGCAAGTGAAACTTCTAAAATGCTTTATTTCTAATATAGAATTATGCAGCTAGAATTATGGGATATGAAACCAAATAAATGACCCAGAAGTTATTAAAATAGTATGTGATTTGTGTCCTGGGAAATACACTGGATAATATGAGTTAAATTGAAATTTGAAAGTAATAAAATTATTGTTCTTTTTTACATAATGCCTCATAATGTCTTATATTTTATATATGGTATATTATATCTAGAGTTTCTTTTGTAGGAATCCAAACGGCAAATGAATTACTTTTTAGATGTTTTTCTATTTCCTCAAGAAGACTTAACTTTAAATTCGAACGTCCTTATGTGGCCTTGGAAAATTAATCCCATCTTTGATGAAAATGATGAGGTATATATCACTTTTAGCATATATTTTTGTATTCTGACATTTTTTATTATTATAGGTGGCATTTAGAATTAATAAAATAACTATTATTTATAAAGTTATTGATAGTTAATTTTTAGGCACATAATGCTCTAACACCAATCTCACCATCAGTGTCAACTTCCCCCCACCAGTGTTCCCAAGTTTCCTCGTCTCTATCAGCCTGCCACCTTAATGGACACACTTTTTTCCTTGACATACAATGTTCCATTACAAATCCTGCCATCAGTGTTAACTTCCCTCCACAATGTTCTCAGTTTCCCTCTCCTACCTCCCCTCCCCCAGTCTGCCATCTTGACTGACACATTTTGAAGTTTGATGGTTGTAGTTTGGATCTCATGTTATCAGTGTTGAATCTATGTTTTGTATATATGGCAATACCACTTCCTTGTATTACCAATGTAACTGAGGCCCTTGACCCCCGCTCCTTATTACTTCCCTTTCTTATCTTCATCTTCCTCACTTCAATTTCTTTCCTTCTCCATCCTTTTCCCTGTACTCTTGGGTCAAGGGTGATCAAGGCATCCCCACTTTAGTACATTGCATTCCCTCATCTAATTATTCTGTATACTACAGATAAGTGAGATCATCCTGTGTTCTTATTACACTCAACACAGCTATATTTCTGATCCATCCAGGTAGCAGCAAATTGATTGATTTTATGGTTCCTTGCAGTTGCATATATAATACATTTTCCTAATTCAGTCATCTGTTGTTAAACACCTTGGTTGGTTCCATATCTTAGTACTAAGGTGCTGCAATGGACAATGCTCTGAATATGTCCTTTTGAATGAATGTTTTCTGTCCTAGGTTGATACTCACAAATGGAATTTATGAGCCCTATGGAAGCTCAATTCTAAGTTGAGAGAGAGAGTGATAAGAGAGAGGAGAGGAAAGAGAAAGAGAGAAGAGGAGAAAAGGAGAAAGAGGAGAGAGAGAGGAGAGAGATGTGGGGCTGGGGCTTCCTTTTTAAAAAACTTTTTATTAGTGAAACACCAAGAGGTACAATTGTAGACTTACAAATTTTTGTGCTTGGGCTTTCAATTATACAATGATCAAGTACCCATCCCTCCACCAGTGCCCATTTACCGCCACCACTGATCCCAGTATTTCTTCCACCCCCCATCCTCCTATCCCACCCTGCCTCTGTGGCAGGGCATTCCCTTTTGTTCTCTCTCTCCTTTTGAGTGCTCTGGTTTGCAGAAGGGGCATTGAGTGGCAATCATGTTTGGTCTATAGTCTACTTTCAGCATGGTTCTCCCATCCTGGGAGGATCCTTTCAACACCTTTTATTTGGTGCTGTCTTTTCCCCCTAGCATGTGCAGCTGGCCTCCAAGCCATGGAATAAACCTCCTGGTACTTATCTCAACTAGTCTTGGGTGTTAGTCTCCTATTTTGTTACTTTATGTTCCCCAGATGAATGCAATCTTTCTATGTCTGTCCCTCTCTTTCTGACTCATTTCGCTTAGCATGATAATTTCCATGTAGTACCACTTGTATGTAAATTTTATGACTTCTTCTTTTCTAACAGCTACATAGTACTCCATTGTGTAGATATACCAAAGTTTCTTTAACCGGTCATATGTTCTCAGGCACTCAGGTTTTTTCCAGATTCTGGCTATTATAAACAGTGCTGCAATGAACAAACAAGTGCAGATGTCACTTCGACTATACATTTTTGCCTCTCTGGGATATATTCCCAAGAGCGGTATTGCTGGGGTCTAATGGGAGCTCTATTTCTAATTTTTTGAGAATCATCCATACTGTTTTCCAAAAGGGCTGAATCAGTCGGCTTTCCCACCAGCAGTGAAGGAGGGTCCCTTTCTCGCCACATCCGCTCCAGCACCAGTTGCTTTGTTCTTTTGGATGTGGGCCAGTCTCTGTGGTGTGAGATGATATCTCATTGTGGTTTTAATCTGCATCTCCCTGATGATTAATGATGTAGAGCATTTTCTCATGTGCCTTTTAGCCATTTGGATTTCTTCTTTGAGAAAGTTTATGATCATTTAGTCACCCCATTTTTTGCTGGGATTGGATGTTTTCTTCTTGTGGAGTTCAACCAGTACTCTGTATATCCTTGATATCAACCCCTTGTCGGATGTGTATTGGGCGAATATCCTTTCCCATTCTGTAGACTGGAGTGATAGCACAGTGGTAAGGTGTTTGCCTTGCACGCAGCCAACATGGCTGACCCGAGTTCGATTCCTCCGCCCCTCTCGGAGAGCCCGGCAAGCTACCGAGAGTATCTCGCCTGCACGGCAGAGCCTGGCAAGCCACCCGTGATGTATTTGATATGCCAAACACAGTAACAACAAAATCTCCAATAGAGACGTTACTGGGCCCGCTCGAGCAAATCAATGAACAATGGGAGGGCCTTTACCTTTACCTTTATTCTGTAGACTGTCTTTGTATTTTGGTCACTGTTTCTTTTGCGGTGCAGAAGCTTCTTAGATTAAGATAGTCCCATTTGTCTATCTCTGTTTTCACTTGCTCGGCCAGTGGCGTGACATCTTTGAAGATACCATTAGCTTCAATGTCCTGGAGGGTTTTGCCAACTTTGTCTTCAATGCACTTTATGTATTCCAGTCTGATGTTGAGGTCTTTAATCTATTTTGATCTTACTTTTGTACATGGTGTTAGGCAAAGATCAGAGCCCTTTTTTTTCATGTAGCTGTCCAGTTTTGCCAGCACAATTTGGTAAAGAGGCTTTCCTTGCTCCACTTCACATTTCTTGCTCCCTTATTAAAGATTAGATAGAGTAGATCATATGTTTTCAGGGAGATGTCAGTATATTCAACCCTGTTCCATTGGTCTGCAGCTCTGTCTTTTTCCAGTACCATGCTGTTTTAATCATTACTGCTTTGTAGTAGAGTTTGAAGTTAGGGAGGTTGATTTCTCCCATTTTTTTTCTCAACAATTGCTTTAGCTATTCATGGGGTCTTATTGTTCTATATGAGTTTCAGGAGTGTTTGCTCCATTTCTTTGAAGAATGTCATGGGTATCATTATAGGGATCGCATTGAATTTGTACAATGCTTTGGGAAGTATTGCCATTTTGACAATGTTAATTCTCCCGATCCATGAGCAGGGGATATCTTTCCATTTTCTCGTGTCCTCTTTTATTTTCTGAAGTAGTGTTTTGTAGTTTTCTTTGTACAGGTCATTTACTTCCTTAGTTAAGCTTATTCCTAGGTACTTTATTTTCTGGGGCACAATTGTGAACGGGATTGTTTTCTTCATGTCACTTTCTTCTCTCTCACTATTTGCGTATAGGAAAGTCATGGACTTTTGGGTATTGATTTTATAGCCTGCAACTTTACTATACAAGTCTATCGTTTCTAGGAGTTTCTTGGTAGAGGTTATAGTGTTCTCTAAGTATAGTATCATATCATCTGTGAATAGTGAGAGCTTGATTTCTTCCTTTCCTACCTGGATGCCCTTAATATCTTTTTCTTGCCTAATCGCTATTGCAAGTACTTCCAGTACTAAATTGAATAGCACTGGAGAGAGTGGGCATCCTTGTCTTGTTCCTGATCTTAGGGGGAAGGCTCTCAGTTTTTCCCCATTGAGGATGATGCTTGCTGTAGGCTTGTGGTAGATGGTTTTAACTATATTGAGGAAAGTCCCCTCTATACCCATTTTGGCGAGGGTTTTCATTATGAATGGGTGCTGGATCTTGTCAAATGCTTTCTCTGCATCTATTGATATGATCATATGGTTTTTATTTTTTATTTTGTTGATATGATGGCTTATGTTGATTGATTTCTAAATGTTAAACCATGCTTGTATCCCTGGGATGAATCCCACTTGGTCATAGTGTATGATCTTTTTGATGAGTAGTTGAATTCTATTTGCTAGTATTTTGTTGAGAATCTTCTCATCTGTGTTCATCAGGGATATCGGCCTGTAGTTTTCTTATCTTGTGGTGTCTTTGTTTCCTTTTGGTTTTAGAGAGATATGGGCTTCATAGAAACTGTTTGGGAGAGTTTCTGTTTATTCAATTTCCTGAAAAAGCTTGAGAAGAACTGGCAATAGGTCCTCTTTAAATGTTCAAAAAATTCGCTAGTGAATCCATCTGGCCCTCAGCTTTTGTTTTTGGGAAGACTTTTGATTACAGTTTCAATTTTCTTGATGTTAATAGATCTATTCAGGTACTCTAGATCTTCTTTATTCAGCTTTGAGAGATTCTAGAAATCCAGGAATTTATCCATTTCTTCTAGGTTCTCTTGTTTCATGGCATACAGACTTTCAAAGTAGTCTCTGATGATCTTTTGAATTTCTTTGGTTTCTGTTGTGATATCCCCCTTCTCATTTCTGATATTAGAACCTACAAGCCCTTAGAGTTAGGGGATTGAAGCAGTAGAGTCTTTGCACAGATGCTTATGTATCCATGTGGTTTGGGACTGGGGTCAAGGACAGGTCAACAGTTCTCCCTGGTCTGCAGGACCAAGGAAAGACAGGTGGGAGGAAGTGAAAACCCATTAATGCACCTACTATTTCAACATTTCAAGCTTAGTGTTCATTTAATTTTAATATATTCTTAACCAAATGTCTTTGAGAAGTAACTTCATGGACTAGTACCTACTTAACATGGGTGAGTTCTTGGATTTAATCCTCAGCATCCTTTCTCATTCTCCCCACTCTCCAAAAAAGCAATTTCTGTGTTAGTATAAATTTGGGGGTTAGCAACATCTGCAACACTGAAATGACTCAGAACTCCTTGTTAGATGTAACTTACAGGGTCTCTTAATAAATGGAACTGACATTAATAAATATTGTTTAAATTAATAATAATAGGAAATATTTCACTAAGTACTTCATGTTTATCAGTCACATTTTAAACAAAAATCCCAAGTATGCCTATTTCCCCTCTTTTCTGGTTGAGAAAAATGAATTTCAGAAAGTTAAGTAGAAAAAAAGAAAGAAAGTTAAGTAGTCCAGTACATAGAAATAAGAAGTTGCTGACTAAGAATTTATTTTGGGGGGAACAATTCAAGTTTTTATTAACAGGAGAATGAATAAAAGAGTGTACATTCATTTAAGTTACTATCCAACAGTAATATGGAAGAATAATTAATGCATCCAATAATTTAAGTACTGAACAAAAGAAACTAGTCTTAAAAGATTGTATATTGTTTGATTTTGCATACATAGAAAATATCATGTGGTATGTATAATATATAATCACAGATGACTATATATAATGAAACCATATGAAATATATTATAATGTGTTATCTATAGTATAGATCATATATGATCATACATGATCATATAATAAATATAAAAATGTATAAGGAAAAGAAAAGTGGTAAACAGAGTTAAGCATCTCCTAGAGAAATTGTGTGAGATATTGGCTCTGTGGAGGTTGACTCAGAATTTTATATTAGATTGAATATAGTTCAGATTTTGAAAGTCCTAGTGTGAACCTGTTTTTTTTCTAAATTGGGAAGTGTTATGGTATAATAATGAAAAGCATGGACTTCGGTTAGAGAAATCAGAGTCCTAATCTAGAATTTGACTTTTATGATCTTGTGATTGGAAAGACCACATTAAGTCTAAATTTCATCTTTGAAACAAGAATACTATTTGTGAAGTAAAGTAGGTGTGGTAATTGATAATTGGTTTTTTTGTTTGTTTGTTTTGGGCCATACCTGGCAGTGCTCAGGGCTTACTCCTGGCTTTGTGCTCAGGGATCACTCCTGGTGGTGTTTGGGGGACCCTATGGAGTGTTGGGGGATTGAACCTGGTCAGCAGTGTGCAAAGCAAAGGCCTTCCCACTGTCCCATCACTCTGATTGAGGTAGTTGATAATTCTTGACATACAATGTGTATTAAATAAATGATCTCTTTTATTCTTATTTCATAATTGCTATCTAGGAATTTTTTTCTGTGTGGTTCATTTTTTTAAAATTTTGATACCAATTAGTATATTTTAAGTAATAACAGCTGATTAACTCTTTCCTTTGTAACTAAAAGATTATTTAAATTATAGTTTGTATTTATCACAAACTATAATAGAAATACCTAGGACTTGTGTTTAAAATGTGACTGATAAACACAAAGTACGAATTAATATTTTTAAACTAATAACATCTGATTTACTCTTTTCTTTGTTACTAAACAACTAAACTATTTAAACTATCCTTCAAAAGCTTATTGAAAATGCAAAGCATAAAAGAGAAAATGAGCTAATAGCCAAGAGAGAGAAACTGATTTTGGAGTTAGAAAAGGAATCACGTCGCTTGCAAGAGTTTACAGACTATGCAGAACTGGAACGCATGCAACAGGTATGAAAAATAGAGAAGACAGAACTATAATGGGCTTGTAGTCTAACGTAGGGCTTTTGCACAAATTGAAAAACTGAGAAATTTATGCAAATTATAGTAAACTGGATTTTGGCCCTTAGTCCAGAACTAGTGTCATTTATCTGATTTTTTTTTGTAATTTAGTTTTATATTTGTGAAATAAATATAACCATCGCTTTTGCTCATAGATACGGAAGTGTATGTTTAAAGTTGCCACATTAATTTAAGGATACGATCGTGATGTCATAGACTCTTATTTTTATAGCATTACTTGGCTACTTTTTAAGATTAAAATTATTTATTTTTAGTATGTGACAGATGTAAGACAACTACAGAAACGTATTCAGGAATCTGAAGATGCAGTTCAGTTTATTAATAAAGAAGAGGAACTTTTCAAATGGGAACAGACAAAATATCCTGAACTGGAGAAATTAAAAGTTGACATTGAGCCCTATCAGAAGTTATTTAATTTAATTTTGAAATGGCAACGAACAGAAAAACGGTAATTTCTGGTACAGTAATAAAAAATTGGCAGATGTTATAAAAGTATTTTTAAAATGTATATCATTTATGTTGTTCATGGATAAGTGCTCAAAAATAAAATTTACCAGTCCAGTTTTAAAAGAATTAAGTATCATGAAGGAGTAAAGCAAATGTTACTAAGGAATCACCTGACCTTATTAATAATTATATAATTATAGCTACAGTCTTACTTTGGTTTTCCAGGGTTGATTAACAGGTATTTTTTTTTTAATCAATGACCAGAATCGAATCTAGAGTCACACACCTGCAAGACATGTGTTGTACTGCTAAGGCAAAATGGATTTACTTTTTTTTTTTTTAGAGAGAAGCATTGCTTTATTTATTTATTTTTAATTTTTTTAACAAATCACCATGAGGTACAGTCACAGATTTACAAACTTTCATGCTTACATTTCAGTCATACAATGATCGAGCACCCATCCCTCCACCAGTGCCCATTCTCCATCACCAATGTTCCCAATATCCTTCTCACTACCCCCATCTGCCCCCCCCCCCCCCGCTTCTGTGCCAGGCATATTCCCTTTTGTTCTCTCTCTCCTTTTGGGTGTTATGGTTTGCAATACAGGTATTAAGTGGCATTCATGTTTGGTCTATAGTCTACTTTCAGCACACATCTCCCATCCTGAGAGAGCCCTCCAAGCATCCTTTACTTGGTGGTCCTTTCTCTATCTTAGCTGCCTGCTTCCAAGTCATGGAGCAATCCTCCTGGTCCTTATCTACACTATTCTTGGGTGTTAGTCTCCCATTATGTTACTTTATATTCCACAAATGAGTGCAGAACTTCTATGTCTGTCCCTCTCTTTCTGACTTATTTCACTTAGCATGATACTCTTCATGTCGATCCCCTTATATGTAAATTTCATGACTTCATCTTTTCTAACAGCTGCATCGTATTCTATTGTGTAGATGTACCAGTTTCTTTAACCAGTCATCTGTTCCCCGGCACTTGGCTTTTTTCTAGATTCTGGCTATTGTAAACACTGCTGCAATAAACATACAAGTGCAGATATCATTTCTACTATAGTTTTTTTTCCCTTTTTACAGGGGCATTCATATGGTTATGAGTGGCCTGCTTCCTAGGGTCTTAATAGTATGCAAACTATTTTAATTTGAAGCTGTTAGGTCTGGAGCAATAGCACAGCGGGTAGGGCATAGGGTATTTGCAACCCGGGTTTGTTTCCTCTATCCCTCTTGGAGAGCCCAGCAAGCTACCGAGAGTATCCCGCCCACAGAGCCTTGCAAACTCCCTGTGACGTATTTGATATGCCAAAAACAGTAACAACAAGTTTCACAATGGAGACGTTACTTGTGCCAGCTCAAGCATATTGATGAACAACGGGAGGACAGTGCTACAGTGCAGTAATTTTTTGCATATCTGGCATATATTTCCAGAAGTGGTATTTCTGGGTCAAATGGGAGCTCAATTCCTAATTTTTTGAGAAACATTTATATTGTTTTCCAAAAGGGCTGAACCAGTCGGCATTCCCACCAGCAGTGAAGGAGAGTCCCCTACTCTCCACATCTGCACCAACACTGATTGCTTTTGTTCTTTTGGATGTGTGTCAGTCTCTGTGGTGTGAAATGATATCTCATTGTTTTTTTTTTTAATTTTTATTAGTGAGACATCATGAGGTACAGTTGTAGACTTACAAATTTTTGTGCTTGGGTTTCAATTATACAATGATCAAATACCCATCCCTCCACCAGTGCCCATTTCCCACCACCACGGATCCCAGTATCCCTCCCACCGCCCATCCCCCCATCCCACCCTGCCTCTGGGGCAGGGCATTCCCTTTTGTTCTCTCTCTCTTATTGGGTGTTGTGGTTTGCAAAAGAGGCAATGGGTGACAATCATGTTTGGTCTGTAGTCTACTTTCAGCATGCTTCTCCCATCCTGGGAGGATCCTCCCAACACCCTTTATTTGGTGTTCCATTCTCTATCTGAGCTCCCTTTTCCCCTAGCATGTGTGGTTGGCCTCCAAGCCAATCTCATTGTTGTTTTGATCTGCATCTTCCGATGATTTGTGATAAAGAACATTTTAAAAAAAAATTATTTATTTATTTATTTATTTATTTTTTTAATAGTGAGACATCATGAGGTACAGTTGCAGACTTACACATTTTTGTGCTTGGGTTTCAATTATACAATGATCAAACACCCATCCCTCCACCAGTGCGCATTTCCCACCACCACGGATCCCAGTATCCCTCCCATCCCCCAGCCCCCATCCCACCCTGCCTCTGTGGCAGGGCATTTCCCTCTCTCTCCTTTTGAGTGCTGTGGTTTGCAAAAGAGGCATTGAGTGGCAATCATGTTTGGTCGATAGTCTACTTTCAGCATGCTTCTCCCATCCTGGGAGGATCCTCCCAACACCCTTTATTTGGTGAAGAACATTTTTATATGCCTTTTGGTCATTTGGATTTCTTCTTTGAGAAAGTTTCTGTTCATTTCATCGCCCCATTTTTTTGATGGGATTGGCTGTTTTCTTCTTGTAGAGTTCAGCCAGTGCCTTGTATATCCTTGATATTAACCCCTTATCAGATGGGTATTGGGTGAATATCCTTTCCCATTCTGTAAACTGTCTTTGTATTCTGATCACTGTTTCTGTTGAGGTACAGAATCATCTTAGTTTAAGATAGTCCCATTTGTTGATCTCTGTTTCCACTTGCTTAGTCAGTGGCATTTCATCTTTGAAGATACCTTTAGCTTCGATGTTGTGGAGGGTTTTGCTGACCTTTTCTTCAGTGTACCTTATAGATTCTGGTCTGATGTGAGGTCTTTAATCCACTTTGATCTGACTTTTGTTCATGGTGTTAGGTAGAGATCTGAGCCCATTTTTTTTTTTTTTTGCATATAGCTGTCTAGCTTTGCCAGCACCATTTGTTAAAGGGGCTTTCCTTGATCCACTTCACATTTCTTGCTCCCTTATCAAAAATTAGATGATCATATATTTGAGGGTGTGTATCAGAATATTCAACCCTGTTCCATTGGTCTCTGGATCTGCCTTTGTTCCAATACCATGCTGTTTTAATTATTACCACTTTGTAGTAGAGTTTGAGGTTGGGGAAGGTGATGCCTCAAGAATTGCTTTAGCTATTCATGGGGGTGGTTGTTCCATATGAATTTCAAGAGTGTTTGATCCCTTTCTTTGAAGAATATCATGGGTATCCTTATACGGATCGCATTGAATCTGCATAATGCTTTGAGGAGTATTGTCATTTTGACACATCCCAATCCATGAGCAGGGGATGTGTTTCCATTTCCTCATGTCCTCTTTTATTTCTTAAAGTAGCTATTCGTAGTTTTCTTTGTATAGGTCCTTTACCTCCTTAGTTAAGCTGATTCTGAAGTACTTAATTTTCTGAGGCTTGATTGTGAATGGGAATGCTTTTTTTCAGATCACTTTCTTCTCTCTCATTATTTGCATATAGGAAAGCCATGGACTTTTCGGTATTGATTATATAGCCTGCTACTTTACTATACAAGTCTTTTGTTTCTAGGAGCTTCTTGGTAGAGGCTTTAGGGTTCTCTAAATATAGCATCATATCATCTGCAAATACATAGCTTGATTTTTTTCTTTCCTATCTGAATGCCCTTAATATCTTTTTCTTGCCTAGCCACTATTGCAAGTGGCTAGGCAAGAAAATTTATGCAATCCTATTGAATAGGAGTGGTGAGAGTGGGCATGATTTATTTTTTAATGCAATTAATTTAATGCAATTAATTTTGACAAATGTTTAGGAGTATAAAAACACATACACATTTTACACTGGTGCTGTTAGTTATGAGCATTTTAGCACATACAATATAGTTGAAATTATGGTTTTTAGTTTTGCTTCTGTGCTACTGACCCTTCTTGTGAGATTCAGACAAAATTGTTAACTGCTCTATCCCTCTATTTTTTTCTCTTCACCTAGCAAATCTCTAAGGATCCTTACATTTTATTTATTTATTTATTTATTTATTTTTATTAGTGAAACACCGTGAGGTACAGTTGTAGACTTAAAAACTTTTGTGCTTGAGTTTCAGTTATACAATGATCAGGTACCCATTCCTCCACCAGTGCCCATTCTCCACCACCACTGAACCCAGTAGCCCTCCCAGCCTCTTCCCCACCCCCATCACCCCCACCCTGACCCACCTCTGTGGCAGGTTCCTTTTACTCTTTCTTTCCTTTAGGGTGTTGTGGTTTGCAGTAGAGGTATTGAGTGGCCATCGTATTTGGCCTATAGTCTACTTTCAGCATGCATCTCGCATCCCGAGCGAGTCCTCCAAACACCCTTTATTTGGTGTTCCCTTCTCTATCTGAGCTGCCTTTTCCCCCAGCATGTGCTGCCGGCTTAAGGCTCCTTACATCTTAAAGGTTTCTAAGTTTAATATTGTTTTTCCTTTCAATTCAGGTGGATGGATGGAGCATTTTTGGATCTTAATGGGGAAATCATGGAAACTGAAGTAGAAGAGTTTTCCAGGGAAATTTTTAAGACACTGAAGTTTTTCCAACAGAAGCAAAAGAAAGAGTTACAAGAAAAAAGAAAGACAGCAAAAAGACGATCTCTGGAAGAAGACAAATTTGAAGAGGAACCCAAAGATAATCCTACTATTGCAATGTGCTCTACAGTAATGGAGCAGATAAAAGCTTTTAAGGTATGAGCATGTTTAATTACATTTTAGAAAGTTAGAGTGGAGATATTTGCATCAAGTGCTAATAAAGAAAAATAAAATATTTATAAGTAAATCCAATTGATTGAAGAATTTATGCTTTATTCTTTCTTGGCGTGGCCATCAAAATGAATCCTTTCAGAATAGCACTTGACAAAATGAAAAAATTATAATGACTAGCTGCAGTAATATAATTAAGAAATATAATATAAATATAAATATAATTATATTTATAGTAATATAATTAATATAATATAGTAATATAATTATATTATATTAACATTATATTAATATATTAATATAAATATAATATTAATATTATTATAATATTAATATATAATTAATATATAGTGATATATTATATATTAATATATAATATATTATATTTATATAATTAATTATATATTAATATTAATATAATATTGATATATTAATATTGTATCAATATAATATAGTAATATAATATAATATAATATAATTAAGAAATATAATATAAATATAAATAATATAAATATAAGTAGTATAATTAAGAAATGCCTATAATCAAGAAGTGCCTAGAACTCACTGGTAGAGGGATGGGTACTCAATCATTGTATAACTGAAACCCAAGCACGAAAGTTTTTAAAGTCTACAACTGTACCTCATGGTGTTTCACTAATAAAAATAAATAAATAAATAAATAAATAAATAAAATGTAAGGATCCTTAGAGATTTGCTAGGTGAAGAGAAAAAAATAGAGGGATAGAGCAGTTAACAATTTTGTCTACAACTGTACCTCATGGTGTTTCACTAATAAAAATTAAAAAAAAAGGAAATGCCTAGAACAGACCAATTAATTTATACGAAGTGTTGCAGTTAGCTGGGAAAGTTTTAGAGCCAAAATATCTATGCTTGGAGTCATAAAACCTGTATATAACAGTTCTCAGCTGTATATATCTCAAGATATTTGCCCTTTCTGCTGCTGACACCTCATTTACAAATAGAAGATAACAGCAGTTTTTGTGGCAATTGATAATGCCTTCAGCATCCTGAAGTGGTAGTCGCAGCATTTTAGTGGTAGTGCTAAGTTTACTCTGTCAGCATGCTCAGAGTGCAAACTGTGATTATTCCTTTCAGTGTCTAACAATTTAGAAATTTTGTTAGCCTCCTGAAATGACTTTTAAATGATTATTTACATTTTTTTAATACTTAATATGTTTTCACAGTTTTAAAATATAAATGCTAGGGATGTAGTTCAGTGGCAGAGCACTTGTCTTGAATGTGTTCGGTCCTGGGTTCAATTGCTGGCACTGGAAAAATAAATGTATATTAACAAATAAAAATATTAACCTCCTGAAATTTTTTCTTCCAATGATTCTTACCAGTTTATCTGAGGTTATAAATATTCTTGTGCATATTTTTTGTGTGTACTTTGTTACATATATAATAACAATGTCACTTATATTCTTATTCCATTTTTTACATGAAATAGATCAACTTATAGGTACTACACATGCATATATTATCACATTTGTTTTGGTCATGGTCATGGTCCTCCCGTTGTTCATCGATTTGCTCGAGCGGGCCCAGTACGTTTCCATCATGAGACTTGTTGTTACTGTGTTTGGCATATCAAATACGTCACGAGTAGCTTGCCAGGCTCTGCTGTGCGGGCGAGATACTCTCGGTCGCTTGCTGGGCTCTCCCGAGAGGGGCAGAGGAATTGAACTCGGGTTGGCCATGTTGACTGCTTGTAAGTCAAATGCCCTACCGCTGTGCTATCGCTTTATTTCTATTTATTTTATAATAGCCGTCTTGTTTTGCTTGCTTTGTTTAGGGAGAATTATTTTTATTGGGTATGGAGTTTTTAATTTTTTACACCTATATAGTTTAAAATATTCATAAAAAGTTTGTTTCATATGAAAGTGTTACTGCAAGGTAAGCTCCACAATAGTAAATTACAGGATAAAACCTCTAAGTAGGGCATGGAGTGTGATTCAGTGGTGGAGCACATGCCTTGCATATATGAAGTCCTGAGTTTGATCCCTGGTATTGCCAAAACAAGCAAATTAACAAGCAAAAACTTTAGTTGAATTACTTTTCAGGAGTTATACCAATTTATGCTAAAAGAGCATGGTTAAATATGGGTTTTTGTTAGTATGTAATTTTTATTTCTCTTACTACATAAAATGTTAAGTATATCTTTATATATTTAAAAATGCATTTCTTTGTCTGTAAGCTGTTCCACGTTGCTGATATTCTATATGATTTCTAAGACCCCCATCACTCCTACTCCCCATACTTATATAAGAGATTACTGGTTACTGAGCAAACCAGTGAGATCCTAAGGCTGGTTCAAAGAGTATTTGACAAATTGGGGGATGGTTCAAAGGTCTGGAACATATGCATTTTATTCTCAGCACCGTGTGGACCCCTCTTCCCCTAAATACCGAAAGCAGCCTCTGAGCAGTGTTGGGAACAGCCCTTAGCATCCCTGCCTGTGGTTTCCCAATACTCCCCGCATCCGAAGTTTTTGAGGAGATAGACGCTTGTAGACAATTTAATACAGAAATGATAGAAAATATTGCTAGTTTGATACAAGACAATAAAACACACCATTTAGAGTTTTTAAAATTAGAAATTATTTTCACCTTTACTGGACAAAAATCTAAGCTAATGTACATGAAGTCTCAGACTTTAAGTAGAAAATAGTGACTTGAAGACAATGTTGTTTAAATGTTAAATTTTCTTAGGTGATTCCTTATCCCATAAGACATCAAAAGATTTTATTACTTATCTTTTTTTGCCCTTTCCTCCAAATTTTCAGTATGTTTTAATTAATATATGTTGTGAGACAAAATTTTGAGGCAATTAAATTTTTATAAAGAATAGTGGTAAGAAAAAGTTTAAAAGTTCTACATGTAAGATTTGTAATGCATTTGTAATCTTATAAGTTTTAATATCTTTTGCTTTATCATGTACTTAAAAATCTTATAAAACGTTGCCTCTCTTTTTTTCCTCATTATTTCCCTAGTTATTCCTAATAGTTATTTATGATGGTGAACTGTTTGTTCATTTATGTATATTTTGTTTATTTCTCTCCTTCAAATCTATTTGTGATTTTGACTTGATTCATTAATTATACGAAATAATTTTATTTAGTACTTATTTTTAATAATTTTTGTGCTCTTAAAACTTCACATATAAAATCTATACATATGGAAGCTAAGTACAGGACTAATTAAAAAAAATTTTCCCCTAGGAATATATCCCTACCGTTACCATTCTGTGCAATCCAGGAATGAGAGGACGTCATTGGAAGCAGATCTCAGATATTGTGGGCTATGACTTGACGCCTGACTCTGGGACAACACTGAAAAAAGTTTTAAAGTTAAACCTGGCACCATATTTGGATCGATTTGAAGTGATAAGTGCAGGTGCAAGCAAGGTAAATTTAATTACTTGAAATACATTATTTGATAAGTTTGATGATCAAATAATTATAGTTTTGTTGTGGTTGAATTATAATATAATATAATAATTTTAATACTATTGAATACTTCTGAATAGCAGTGGGAAAAGTGATAGATTACTCCTTATTTTCCCACAAAGTTCGTGTTTGTATGCTACTTTTGGCCTTTTATTTCCCTTCAAAATAAAAGTGACTCCTTTTATTTCTAAATTCTGTCATGTTACATTTAATAGCATGAATAGATTGGATACATGATTTTTCCATTAAGAAAACTGGGTGATAAAAAATATTTAGTTCCAGCTGCATCCCTCCATTCAGAATTTTAGAATTCCTGGAGCGCATGGTAAATCTCAAACTCTACACAACTGATGTACTAGGAGTAGCACACCACATTGGATGGGATGTAAAATAGATGGTAGCCAATCTTGATTTCAGAAAATATTAACATACAAGGCTTAAACTGTAACAACTTGTAATTAATCTCTTATGCAAGGGCTTAATGACTTCAGGGTGAGATGCAGCAATCTTCACACACTTTCTTCTAAGGAAATCTTCTTTGATCATTTTAAGTGAATTATTCATAATTCACAAAGTAATATAAAATAAATTATTTAGGGTCTGGTGTTGGCGCAGGGTTGGGCGGTAGTTGGGGAAATTGGGAATAATGGTGGTGGGAGGGTGCAATGCTGGTGGTATTCTTGTTGTATATTGAATGTAATAAATCATCATGAACAACTTTATAAAAATTTTTTAAAAATTGGGGGTATGGTGCCGCCAGCAGGTCAGTCTGTGAGGCGAGTAAATCGGGAGCCTGATGATGCCTTCAGACTTCCAGATACCCCAAAATTGCTGCTGTGCCTTTGGCCAGACCCCAAAAACTTGGGGCAAAGTTTACCAAGAAAGTAAACGGCCAAAAGTTAGGGATGTGGGAGACACACCCACAAACCACGTCCAGCTCAGCTTTATAATTGGAGGCAGGGCCTCTCTGGTTCCTGATCGAACTGCTTAACGGCCATGATCCCAGAGACTCAGAAACAAACCTTGGAACCCAGCAGCTTTTGGAAGAGATGCGTCCGGTCCCCACAATGGGTCACCAGCGCCAATGGGTTGTCACCAGACAACCCCAGGGGGAAAGGATGCTGTCCTTTTGCCTGCTCTCCCTTGGTGGTTTGGTGGTCGCCATCCTCCAGAAGCCATTGGACAGTCAGGTTTGGACCCGCAGTGACAAGACACGTGGGGCCTCATGGGATGGGGGTGGAGCAGGCCCTTTCCTCCCCACCCCAACAAGACCCCGAGTTGCAACCCACAAACGGCCTCTCTGGCTCTTGATCAAGCTGCTTAATAGCCATGATCCCAGAGACTCAGAAACAAATCTTGAAACCCAGCGGCTTTTGGCAGAAATGTGTCTGGACCTCACAGTAGGTTACTGTCTCTGGGACACCCTGGGGGGAAAGGGTGCTGTCCCTCCACCAGCCCCCCTTAGGTGGCTCGGTGGCTGCCATCTTCCAGAGGCCATTGGACAATCAGGTTTGGGCCCTCAGTGATGAGACACGCAGAGCCTCACAGGATGGGGAAGGAGCCGACCCTTTCCTCCCCGCCCCAACGAGACCCCGAGTTGCCACCCACGAACAGCCTCTCTGACTCCTGTGATCAAGCTGCTTAATGGCCATGATCCCAGAGACTAAGAAACAAATCTCAAAACCCAGCGGCTTTTGGCAGAAATGGTTCCAGTTCCTGCAGTAGGTTACCAGAGCTGGGCCACTCCAGGTGGGAATAGGTTTTGTGCCTTGGCCTGTTCTCTTTGGCGACTCGATAGCTGCCATCCTCCAGAGGCCATTGGCCAGTCAGGTTTGGGCTCGCAGTGACGAGACATGCAGGACCTCACGGGATGGGGGTGGAGCTGGCCCTTTCCTCCCCGTCCCAACAAGACCCGAGTTGCTGCCCACGAATGGCCTCTCTGGCTCCTGATCAGGCTGCTTAACGACCATGATCCCAGAGAGTCAGAAACAAATCTTGGAACCCAGCAGGTTTTGGCAGAACTCTCTCCAGATTTAATTGTTAAAATTTTGGAATTTCAAAATTGCATGGCCACTACTGCATCCACGCGACATTGTATGTTATTCATAACCAGCTATAGAAAACAAATTGTCTATGGTTGCCTTTTCAGCAGATCTGAGTGTTGGGGTAAAATTTCAAATAATAATGGTGGGTCTAATGTAATCAAAGTAGAGAGAGAGTAATGTGGAAATCATCTGCCCCACAGGTACGGGGAGGGTGTGGGATGGAGGTGTACTGGCGTTTTTAGTGGTGGAGAATGGGTGAAGGTACGGGTGTTTCATTGTATGACAAATATTTAAACCCAAAAGCTTTGTAACTGCTCTCATGGTGATTCAATAAATAAAATTACAAAAAAGAAAAATAGAGAAAAGTAAGGTGGTGTTCATGCCCAATTCAATCAGCCTAATCAGTGGCTGATTAAATAGCAGTACTTCTACATAAAAAAAAAAAAGAAATTTTTAAAAAATTGAAAAAGAGAAAACTGGGTGTTTTCCTACTCTGGAGAAGCCCATATTCTCTCTCTCTCTCTCTCTCTCTCTCTCTCTCTCTCTCTCTCTCTCTCTCTCTCTCCCCTCCCCCCATCTTTTGGGTCACAGATGGCGATGCTCAGGGGTAACTTCTGCTTTGTACTCAAGAATTACACCTGGTGGTGCTTGAGGGCACCATATGGGACGATGGGAATTAAACCCGGGTCAGCTGAGTGCAACACAAACGTCCTACTGGCTGTACTATCACTTGAGCCCCCCGTATTCTCTCTTGAACACATTTCTCTATCTCTTTTTCTTTCCTCTCACATCTCTCTAAATTTCACTTAATAAAACCTACTTTGTTTCACAAACTGAAAAATATATTTAAATATAACAATATGTACATTTTATTTGAAGTATTTATTTACAGTACTCTTTTTTTTCTTTTTTAAATTTCAGGTATTTTCTTTTGTTTTTAAGGATTTATAGCACAGTTGTCCATAGCACAGTTATTCTGGATTTTCTATCTTCCACCACCAAAGTGACCTTCCCACCACCATTTTACTCATTTTTTCAACCACTCCCCTAGCAGGCACACAGAGGGTTTGTTTTTAAGTACATAGTTATCTCCATAGGAATTTTAAATTTATTAAAAATAACTCTAAAGAGAATTCCCTAGAGATCAACTTGGAAAATGATCATGTAATTCATCAAATGCTTACAGAACTAACTACGGCATCAATATAGCAAATAAAATCCTTTACTTACAATTTCATCCTTACTCCCTTTTAGGAATTTTCACTAGAGAAAGCTATGCATAATATGATAGCGACATGGGATGATATTGTTTTTAATATAAATCTGTATCGCGATACTGGAGTCTATATTCTTTCTTCAGTGGATGAGATTCAAGCTATCCTTGACGACCAAATTATAAAAACTCAGACAATGAGAGGCTCACCTTTCATCAAACCATTTGAAAAGGAGATCAAGGTATGTTAAATGAGTCAGCTCTTCATCATTTACAAAAGTTTTTGTCTGGCACTAGAGAGATCTAGTATAGGGGTTAAGGCCCACCAGGGTTCAATCCCTGACATCACATATGGTTTTCTGAGCACCTCCAGGTGTGATGCCTGAGCACAAAGCCAGGAAGCCAGGAAGCCAGGAGCAAGCCCTGAGCATTACTCAAACTCTGCCATCCTCCAGTACAATATTTTAATTTAGTCACCATGAATTAAAATTTTTTTCATGATTGGGTTTCAGGCATACAATGTTCAAGCAGAAATCTCTTCCAGTGTACACTTCCCTCCACTAATGTCCCCAGTTTCCCTACCTCTGACCAGTTTGTCTTTATGCTGGGCACTTAAAAAATGTTTTTTTAAATTTTTTTTATTAGTGAAACACCATGAGATACAGTTGTAGACTTACAGATTTTTGTGCTTGGGTTTCCGTTGTACAATGATCGAGTACCCATCCCTCCACCAGTGCCCATTTTCCACCACCACTGATCCCAGTACCCCTTCCACCCTCCTTATCCCCCCATCCCACCCTGCCTCTGTGGCATGGCACTCCCTTTTGTTCTCTCTCTCCTTTTGGGTGCTGTGGCCTGCAAAAGAGGCATCGAGTGGCAACATGTTCAGTCTAGAGTCTAGTCTCAGCAGGCTTCTCCCATCCTGGGGGGGATCCTTCCAATACCCCCCATTTGGTGCTCCCTTCTATATCTGGGCTGCCTTTACCCCTAGAGTGTGAAGCTGGCCTCCAAGCCATGGAGTAAACCTCCTGGTACTTATCTCGGCTATTCTTGGGTGTTAGTCTCCTATTTGTTACTTTATGTTCCCCAGATGAATGCAATCTTTCTATGTCTGTCCCTCTCTTTCTGACTCATTTCACTTAATACTTTCCATGTAGTACCACTTGTATGTAAATTTCATGACTTCATCCTTTCTGACAGCTACATAGTATTCCACTGTGTAGATGTACCAAAGCTTCTTTAACCAGTTATCTGTTCTCGGGCACTCAGGTTTTTTCCAGATTCTAGCTATTGTAAACAGTGCTGCAATGAACAGACAACTGCAGATGTCGCTTCGACTATATTTTTTGCCTCTCCGGGGTATATTCCCAGGAGTGGAATTGCTGGGTCAAATGGGAGCTCAATTTCTAGTTTTTTGAGAATCATCCATACTGTTTTCCAGAAGGGCTGAACCAGTGGACATTCCCACCAGCAGTGAAGGAGGGTCCCTTTCTCGCCACATCCACGCCAGCACCGGTTGCTTTTGTTCTTTTGGATGTGGGCCAGTCTCTGTGGTATGAAATGATATCTCATTGTTGTTTTGATCTGCATCTCCCTGATGATTAATGATGTAGAGCATTTTCTCATGTGCCTTTTAGCCATTCGGATTTCATCTTTGAGGAAGTTTCTGTTCATTTCGTTGCCCCATTTTCTGATAGGGTTGGATGTTTTCTTCTTGTGGAGTTCAACCAGTACTTTGTATATCCTTGATATCAACCCCTTGTCAGATGTGTATTCGGCAAATATCCTTTCCCATTCTGTGGACTGTCTTTGTATTTTGGTCACTGTTTCTTTGGAGGTGCAGAAGCTTCTTAGTTTAAGATAGTCCCATTTGTCTATTTCTATTTTCACTTGCTTAGCCAGTGGCATGACATCTTTAAAGACATCATTAGCTTCAATGTCATGGAGGGTTTTGCCGACTTTGTCTTCAATGTACCTTGTGGATTCCGGTCTGATGTTGAGGTCTTTAATCCACTTTGATCTTACTTTCGTAAATGGTGTTAGGCAGAGATCTGCCCCCATTTTTTTGCATGTGGCCGTCCAATTTAAGGCACTGTAGTTTACAGTGCTATGACTGATAGCAGTTCATGCATAACCCTTTATCATCTTTCAGCACCTTTTTTGTGCTGTCCCTGCTTTTTTATCAAGGTAATGTTTGCCTCATAGAAACTGAGAATATTTCTGTTTCTTCAGTTTCTTGACAGAGCCTGTAAGGGATTGGCAGTAGATCTTATTTAAAGGCTTGGAAGAACTCACTACTTCTTAGGCTCCAGACTTTGTTTTTAGGGGAGACTTTTGATTATCATTTGGATTTACTTTGAAGTAATTGATCTGTCCCGGTATCCTGAAGACCTCTTGCAGTGATCCCTGGACACAGAGCCAATAGCAAGCCCTAAGCACTGCCATGTGTGGCTCAAATGCCCCCACTCATAAACGTTCTTCTGGAGATGGCAATTTGTTGGAGAGCTCTGTTGAAATACAGGAGCAGATATTAAAAATCATGTGAGGGCCAGAGAGATATTTCAACAGTCTGGGGACACATGTTTTGCATGAAGGGGCAAGGAAGCGCTTTTATTTTTTAAATTTATTTTTTTTATCAATTCATTGTGAGGTACAGTAACAAAAATTTCATGTTTGAACTTCGATCATATGGTCATCAAACATCCATCCCTTCACCAGTGCACGTTTTCCACCACCAAAATCCCCAGTATTCCCCTCCCCCCCCAATTTCACGCCTCCCCCTGCCTGTGTGGCAATTTGCAAAATACTCTTTCTCTATTTTAGTTACCTTTGGTATTTCAAGACCAGTCCTATCTCCCCTCATATCTGCTGAAAATGCAGTGCTAGACAATGTATTTTGTATTGCTTGTTATGGATATAATATAATGTCACACTCTAGGAATTCTAAGATTTTAATAATTAGGGTCTGCAGAAATCGCAAGTTGCTCGGGTTCGAGATTCATTTGTGTGTCTCTGGGTCATGGCCATGTGGGAGCTTAAGTACACAGTGGGTAGATGTAGTGTAATCTTGGCGTCCCATTGGGGCAGGGGGAAGGAGGAAGGAAGTGCTTTTGATCCCTGGCACCACATGGTCCGCACTCCACTGAGACCAGCCACAAAGCAAAGAGCTGAGAGTAGTCCATAAGCACCACTGCGTGTCACCCGAAAACCAAAACCAAACCAAACTGGAACCAAACAACTAGAATCCTCCCACCTCCAAGACATGAATTCCAATTATTTTTAAAAGAACAAATCATATTTTTGTTAAAAAAATCTTTGCCAGGTCTGGGGAGATAATTCAACTGGTAGAGCATGTTCCTGGCAATTGCAGGGTCCTGGATGCAATCTCTAGCATCCATATACCCCCTTCCAGCACTGAGTGGTGACCCCTTGAGTATTTCTGGGTGTGGTTCCTATGCCCCGGGAGCACCACAGGACCAAACTCTTCTGGTAGTGTCCCTGGAACCTCTACTGCCAGGTGTGGGTGGCGTCTTTGTTTATTTTTTATTTATTTATTTTTTTATATTTTGGGGCCATACGTGGTGGTGCTCAGGGCTAACTCCTGGCTTTGCAGTTAGGGACTACTGCTGGCAGTAAGTTTGGGGGGACCATATGATGTGCCAGGGATAGCACATAAGTAGACTTTGGGCAAGGCAAATACCTTACTGCCTATGCCCCTTTAAAAAAATCTCCAATGACAATTGACAGACTTTTTTTTTTTAAAACTTTATTTTGGGTAAGGTGGTTCCAGTAGTGTTAAATGCCCAAATGTACAAATTTACTGCACACAACCACTACCACCAAAGTGCTCACAAGTCTCCACCACTGTCCCTATTGTCACCACTGTCTGATCTTAATTCTACCCACCATAGTCCCTATTGTCACCTCTGTCAATTAAGATCTCTGGTAGATCTTAATTCTACCTACTCTTCCTTCCAAATGCTTGCTAATTGTTTTCTCATCGCAAAGATAAGGGTTTGTTGTTGTTGTTACATATTGTCTATTTTCTTATTTTGTGTCTTTGTATACCGCAGATAAGTGAGATCATCTAATTATTTGTTCTTTTCCCTAAGATTTGGCATACCATGATATCCTCCAATTTAATCCATGTTGTAGTGAACGGCATAATTTTATCTTTTCTTGTAACTGCATAAAATTCCATTGTATCTGCTCCAGTCCTTTTAACTATCTCCCTAGATCTAAGACAGTCTGGATATAATTTGAATATATTATAAATAAATTTATTTGAAATAGAATTTTATTTAGCAGTGGTTTACAATACTGTGTGCTGGACAGATAGTACAGGCTAAAGGTACTCTCACTGCATTCCTTGATCTGATTTGAATCCTTGGCACCACATATGGTCCCCTGATTACTGAGCCAGGAGTAGCCCCTAAGCTCTATCAGGTGTTTCACAAATAAAAAACAATACCGTGTAAAATTTGGGACTACAGCTTCACTCCTCAATATGGGTATATGTCTCACTGCACAAACCGCCGAAGTTTTAGTGCCACCAAGATATAAAAATGGTGGCTCTATCGGTAAATCCCACTCCCTCTGACCTCTCTGTAACCACCATATTTTTTACAGTGTCTGAGAATAAGTTTGTTGTGTATTAATAATTTTTGGCTTATATTTTATACATAAGATAAGCCATTCGGTAATTATATTTCACTTACTGAAATTTCACTTAGCATAATTCTCTAAAGTTCCATTTGTGTTGTCATAAAAGGACTAATTTTATCTTTTTTAATAGCTATGTAGCATTCCATTGAGTACATGTATATATAGTCATATTTATAATAGGTATACACTATAATTCATAAATTTAAAATATTATTTTGCTATAGTGCTCAGGTCTTCTATAATAACTGGAATTTATATGCTTTTCATTAAGGTCTGGGAGGATCGTTTGATTCGAATACAGGAAACAATTGATGAATGGTTAAAAGTACAAGCCCAGTGGCTGTATTTGGAGCCCATTTTTTGTTCAGAGGATATCATGCAACAGATGCCAGAAGAAGGGCGTCTGTTTCAGACAGTGGACAGACACTGGAAGGATATTATGAAATTTTGTGCAAAAGATCCAAAGGTGGAGTGTTTGTTGAATCTCTTACGAATTAAAGGCAAACTTTTAGGTTAAGATGTCTTTCTTTCTTTCTTTCTTTCTTTCTTTCTTTCTTTCTTTCTTTCTTTCCTTCCTTCCTTCCTTCTTTCTTTCTTTCTTTCTTTCTTTCTTTCTTGTACAAAAAACTTGCTCATTTTATGTGAACTGGAAAGTTCAGAAAACATAAGAAAGCATAAAGCACTAAAATAATTTTACTTTTTTTCCCATTCAGATGGTGTAATTAGTACTTTGTACTTAGATGTGGAGATACTTCAAAAGAAGTATTACATTACTTATATATACCTATTGCTTCTCTTTTCTTGTAAAACGGATAGTGAAATAAAGTAAACTGGAGTGAGACCAAGGAAGGCTATGACAGTGTAAATACATGTGTGAGAGCAAGAAATCCAGAGATTTAATTGTGCAGATGAGTTACCAGATATTCCACTCAGTGATTATGTACTGGGAGTGATGGGGGAAAATGTATCTACTGTTCTCTCACTTGGTCTTCTTACTTGCTATTTGTATCTCTTCCTGTATAGCACCTTGTTAAGTGTGTTTCTAATGTTGAATTAGAGACTGTGTATTCTCATTTACTTATTTATTTATTTAAATTATGGCATTGTGATTTACAAAGTTGTTCATAATAGAATTTCAGGCATCAGACTGTGTAGTCTTTGTACTTAAAGTATATATAGTCCACTAAGTAAACATTCATTTTTTAGAAAATCTAGTATTCATTTTGGAAAACGACAACTTGTTTCAATACTGTATAAAAAGAAGCTGCATTGTATTTACTAAGAGCCAAAGCCTTACATGTTGACTTTTGATGTGTCTACCTTATTTTAAAACTATGATAGATACTGAATTTTATGTGCCATAAAATATTTTTCTTTAAATTTTTAATTTTATGTATTAAAATGTATGCAAAAATACTTCACAGAAATTTTCATAAATTCTTTGGCATTTGAACAATTTTCACATATGATATAGATTACTTTTTATTTAATTAATAGTCTTATCACACTTAATCACTTTGTACGGAAGAGCCTGGCAAGCTATCCGTTGTGTATTCGATATGCCAAAACCAGTAACTACAACTGGTCTCAATAGTCTTATCACTATAATCTTATTCATAATAATAGTCTTATCACTTATTGCTACTTATACTATTTCTAGTCTATCATTATGTCTATTACTTTAGTTTTGACCTGAACAAATGTGTCTCTTTCAGGTTCTTGTTGCTACTTCTTTAACAGGTTTACTGGAAAAGCTGCAGAATTGCAATGACCTTTTGGACAAAATTATGAAAGGGCTCAATGCATATCTTGAAAAAAAACGTCTTTTCTTCCCACGGTATGCTGGATCAGCAATTATACTCTAGTTGTATTTTCTTTTGTGTGATGAATTATAACTAAACCTTCTATATTTACTTATTTCCCTTTAGTTTTTTCTTCTTATCTAATGATGAAATGTTAGAGATTTTGTCAGAGACCAAAGATCCACTTAGAGTGCAGCCTCACCTAAAAAAATGTTTTGAAGGCATTGCTAAACTGGAGTTCCTTCCCAATTTGGACATCAAAGCTATGTTTAGCTCTGAAGGAGAACGAGTGGAGCTGATTGCACTAATTTCCACAAGTGCAGCACGAGGTGCTGTGGAAAAGTGGCTTATTCAAGTGGAAACTCTAATGCTCCGCAGTATTCATGATGTGATTGCTGCAGCCAGGCTGGTAAATTCCTAGAATTGAATATACTTGATATTCTATGTGGTTTTTGTTCTTTTCTGTGGTGCTGGGAATCTAACCCAGGCTCTCACATATGCAAAATAAGTGCAAGTGCACTATCACTGAGACACCGTGTCCCTAACTTGTAGCTGATCTCTTGTAAATGCCATTTTTTAGGTTTTGAATAATTTCTTACTATTTCATTACCTTTCTTATCTTTATTAATCTTTGTTTCTAAGACTGTTTAATCTTACTGAATGGGCAATTATTTTTAAGAATTGTTACAATAATTAAAATTTTTACTATGTATATTTCATTATGTTGTTTGTTTATTTTGGTTCTGGTGCCAGACTCAGCTCTACCCAGGGCTCTCTCCTGGTTTTGTGCTCAGGAATCTCTCTTGATGGACTCGGGGGACTATATGGGGTCAAACCTGGGTCAGCTGCATCTAAGACAAGAGCCCTACCTGTTGTAGTATCTCTCAGGCCCCACATAAGTCATTATATTGTATTCCATAAACTTACACAATGCTGTGTATAAAGTGTCAATGATCTTAAATAGAAGAATAGATAACACGTGAAACTATTAATAAGAATCAGTAATATGTGATTAAATGCTATAAAATAAAAAGGTGTTATGAGAGAAAAATAATGTGCATATAACAGAATGGGGGATTTCCATTAATAAGCTCCTAGAGGAAGTGAAAGTGAGACAAAAATCAAAGAATAAGCAGGAATTTATCCGGTAAAGAGCAAATGGAAGAGCATCAGGGCCACACCAGTGATTCAGTGCTATGGGGTAAATATGGTGCCAAGAACTAAACCAGCATTTCCCTGACCAAAGCAAAAAAATTTGGGGGCTCATTTATCCCATTTATTTTTATTATAGTTTGTTAATATGCTTAAGTATTGTTACCATTTGTGGGTTTGATATACAAAGTTATAGTACCTTCATCACCACCAGGTGCTCAAGACCTTCCACCACTATCCTTACGTTACTTCTAATCCATTTCTTTCCCAAACCAAGTTGTATAGTATATCTTTAAATTAAATTTTGTTATCTCCATAATACTCTGCTACATGGGTTTTTCTAACGTTTAAAAATACCCTTATATGTCATTATAATAGAATCTGTAATATGTAGAAAACTTGATAAGTCCCATAGCAGTAGAAGAAAAAATATATAGAAATAAATTTTTATTATTTATTTATTTATTTATTTGCCTTTTGTGTCACACACAGTAATGCACAGGGGTTACTCCTGGCTCATGCACCCAGGAATTACTCCTGGCGGTAGTTGGGGGACCATATGGGATGCTGGGAATTGAACCTGGGTCAGCCACATGCAAGGCAAATACCCTACCTGTTGTGCTATCACTCCAGCCCCAAGAAATTACTTTTCAGAAAAATCAGATCAAGTTCTTCTAAACATAACTCTTTCTCAATATATTGTGTTCCTTCTTTCATTTCTTATATATAAATATTTTAAAAAAGAAAATAATTTAGGAACATTTTAGGTATTTTAAATAGTCATTAAATTGCAAATAGTCATTTAAAATTTTTCCATGACTTTATATTATAGCCTACTAATTAACCAAATAATATACACTTCTATTATTAGATAGTTAGCTTTTTACTCCTTCCCACAACTTTGAAACTAGAAATTCACCTTAATTTTCAGGCTTATCCAGAATCTGCAAGAAAAGATTGGGTTCGAGAGTGGCCTGGTCAAGTTGTACTTTGTGTTTCCCAAATGTTTTGGACTTCAGAAACACAGGAAGTTATACGTGGGGGGGCAGAGGTAAGACATTATTTGATTCTATTCTTATTTATTTACCCCTTAAACATTTTATAAACACTGTGGTTTACAAAGTTGTTCATATTGGTTTGTTACAGGCATTCAATATTCCAACATCAATCCCACCACCATTACACCTTCTCACCACCATTCTCTCCAATTTTCTCAGCCACCCCTTAATTCTTCCCTCATAACAGGCCATCAATACTTTATTTTATATTGCTTATTATCAATAGTTTGCCAACAGAATGATCAAAAATATGTTTCCTTAGAAGAAAGTTAGTGAAAATTGTTGTATCTCACCATGGAGTCATTAAGTCCTTGTATAAGAAATTGATTACTAAGATGTTGTTATAGGTTAAGCTTTCTGTGTTTATATTTTGTTAATCCAGATTTGTTGCCTTCTACAATGCATTCCATCCAATCAGTATTCCTAGTTTATCAGTGTTGTAGAGCTTGAGATGTCTAAACTTTTTAATAAAGTGATATAGCAGGAGTTAAATTTTAACTGGATTGCAGCTTTGGGGATGTGTGTGACTGCCAGGACTTCCAGAAGTAGAGGGAGATGGGGGAGGTATCCCATCCCCGATATTGTGAAAGCCTAGATAGAGATTTCAGTCACAAAACCCACACACCTGAGTTTTTCAGCGGATTAATTTCTGGGTGAAGCTTGTCCCAAGCAGTGGAGTCTGGTGGGAAGATTGTGGCTATTGTGAAGCGTGGAAGTTTTCAGCTGGACTCTGTTTAGGTGGGCACTGGGCTCACTGCCTCCCACGTGGTGGCCCAGTTGACTCAGCCTTGCGAGGGGTCTGGAAGAATCTCTGCCTTTGATTCTTTTCTAAATGCTATTTCATCTCCTTTTAATAAGGCCCATACCCAGTGTTGCTGTGTTGAGTGTAGCATGCCCAGGGATCAAATGGAGGGCCTTGCAATACTATACATTATAGTATAGTATATCATACTTTATGATTTTGGTTTTGTTTGTTTGTTTGTTATTTTGGTGTTTCCCCCCCCCCCCTTTTTTCTTCTCCTTTTTGTTTTTGAGCCACCCGGGGCAATACTCAGCACTTACTCCAGACTCTGCACTCAGGGATCACTTCTGGCAGGATCAGGGGACCATATGGGATCCAGGGATCAAACCCAGGTTGGGCTGTATGAAAAGCAAATGCCCTACCTGCTGTACTATCACTCTGGCCCACACACATGCTTTATGGTAGGCCTGTGCTCTATCACTTTGCACCATATCCTTGGTTCCTCTCTCTCCATTTCTACATACTACATTAAAATCGCAAAGTTCACTGAAAACTTTTGCTCAATATTTTACTACTTATAAGTAAATTACCCTAGCCTATAATTTATTTCTTTATTGATATATTTGCTCGAGCGGGCCCAGTAACGTCTCCATTGGAGACTTTGTTGTTACTGTGTCTGGCATATCGAATACTCTCGGTAGCTTGCCGGGCTCTCCGAGAGGGGCGGAGGAATCGAACTCGGGTCGGCCATGTTGGCCGCTTGTAAAGCGAATGTCCTACCCGCTGAAGTCAGTATTTCTTAGTATAAAAATGTATAAAGTACATGTTTGCATGTAACACTTTGTTTTTTATTTTGTAGAGATTAAAGAAGTATTACAAGGAACTTCAGAGTCAACTAAATGACATTGTAGAGCTAGTGAGAGGAAAATTGTCAAAGCAAACCAGAATTACTCTGGGAGCTTTGGTTACTATTGATGTCCATGCTAGGGATGTCGTCATGGACATGATTGAAGCGGGTATGTGATTTTTTTGCTTTTGCTTCAATAATAAATATTATTTCTTTCTAGAAAGGAGGACTATAATATATCATGTTTTTCCTTTTTCTGACTTGGTGGAATTTATTTTACATGATAGTTTTAGAAATTAAAAAATGTGAATTATTTTAACATTTGCTCCTAGATATTAAAAGATGTTTTTCAAATTATTTCCATTTCCAGATTGTATTTACTGTTTTATTTTATTCTTTTTAGGTGTCTCACACGATACAGATTTCCAGTGGCTTGCTCAGCTTAGATATTATTGGGAAAATGAGAATGTTCGAGTTCGTATAATTAACTGCAATGTAAAATATGCTTATGAATATCTTGGTAATTCACCTCGACTTGTCATTACACCTCTGACTGATAGGTGTTACAGAACATTGGTATGAAATTAATTTATAATTAATTTATAGTTATAAGTTACATATTAAGGATTAATTATTGATGGGGTGTCATATTTTTTAATCTAAATTTAACATTTTATTCTATGATCTGTAATAGTTGAACATAGCTTTTCTTTCCAAATTCCAAATAACCTTTTAGTGAAAACTCAGTAATAAATATTTACTTCTGAGAACTTTGGTAGAATACAAAATTAAACTTCCTCAGCCAAATGTTAACACCCCAAGGTATGTTTACACCCTTTGCTTTTTTCTTTGTGCCTCTGAAAGTTGTATATTAAAAATTAACAGTAATTAACTGTATCTGTGAAGCTACAAAGAAGACAAAATCTGTTTTGTAAGCAATTGTCTGGTTTATTTTTCTGTTAAACTTAGATTTATTTTCACATATATTTTTTCCTTTCAGATAGGTGCCTTCTACTTAAACCTTGGAGGTGCACCCGAGGGGCCAGCAGGCACTGGAAAAACTGAAACTACTAAAGACTTGGCTAAAGCTCTTGCTGTACAGTGTGTGGTGTTTAATTGTTCGGATGGATTAGATTATCTAGCAATGGGGAAGGTAAAGTTGCAAAGCAAATGTAGTGAACTGAATTAGTTGAGAAAGTAGCATAGAAGCCAACTAAACTCAACATACAAAAACAATAATACAGAAAACTCAGCTTGCAAAAAACAGCTTAGTAAATAAATCCTTAGACAAGGATTTAACAACCCCAAACCCATGATGAGATACAACAATTTTCACATAAAAATTGATTTTTTACTCATTGATTTTTAATATTGGAGCTTTGCTGTCTAATCAATTTCAGTTCTAGAGTTATATCAACAGTTGTGGCTTTTGCCTACGTTAAAAAACAAATCACAAAAGCTTGAACCTTAGTTTCAGGGGTAGAAATTATATTTAATCCATGGACTTTCATTAACTAATTTTCAATTTAATGTAAGTTAAATATTTATTTTGACAAGTAATTTCCTAACAAAAATAATATTTATTACTTTAGTTTTTTAAAGGATTGGCCTCTTCTGGAGCTTGGGCTTGCTTTGATGAGTTTAATCGAATTGAGCTTGAAGTGTTGTCTGTGGTGGCTCAGCAAATCCTTTGCATTCAGAGAGCCATTCAGCAGAAACTGGAAGTGTTTAATTTTGAAGGAACGGAACTTAAACTCAATCCAAACTGTTTTGTAGCTATTACCATGAATCCTGGTTATGCAGGACGTTCTGAATTGCCAGACAATCTTAAGGTAATCCTTTTCTATTACCTCTTAATTTATGATTAACAAAGTTATAAATTTGTTAGTCAAAAGTTGCAACATAATCCACTAAGAAACGTAGTAAGTATTGTATTCTCACTTGAAGAAAACCTTCAAAAACATTTTGGATAGAATTTAACATGACAGTAATATTATGATTTAATTTTAAAGTGCTACCAGAAAAATTACAGTTAATTAAAAGGTTCTGCATTAGAGGAATAATTTTTTAAATTTTAGTACATTATGTTTGAATGCTTAGCTTAAAAAATGGTTTATTTTATGCAATTAATGTATTTATTTGTTATATACTTCAGGTTCTTTTTAGAACAGTTGCTATGATGGTTCCCAACTATGCCCTCATAGCAGAAATCTCTCTCTATTCCTATGGATTTTTGAATGCAAAACCTCTGTCTGTGAAGATAGTAATGACTTACAGACTTTGCTCAGAGCAGCTCTCATCACAGTTTCATTATGACTATGGAATGCGCGCAGTAAAAGCAGTTCTGATAGCTGCTGGAAACCTAAAACTAAAATTTCCAGATGAAAATGAAGATATACTTGTAAGTATTAAATACATACATTGTAAAAGTTAGATAATTTAGTTTTAGCAAGGTTACCAGGTATTATACCAGAGTTGGTACAAAAAATGATAGTTTAGGGGTTATTTTATGTTAAATTTGATGCAAGTGCAAAGACCTTTTGACTTGATGAACATAGCATTCACTTTTGTGTGTGTGTGTGTGTGTGTGTGTGTGTGTGTGTGGTTCCATATATCCGTGTAAATTAAAATTTTATTTTTGGTGAGAGGAAATATAGGGCAAATATTGGCATTTAACTTTTTGGATGATTTTTAGCTTCTTCGATCAATTAAAGATGTAAATGAACCAAAGTTTCTATCACATGATATACCCTTATTTAATGGAATAACAAGCGACTTATTTCCTGGTATTAAACTTCCTGAAGCTGATTATCATGTAAGTAAACATCTAAGAATTACTTTTTCTGTAAATAAATTGTACTAGTTGAGAGTATATTGTTTCCAATGACCCCAACATTTCCTTCAGCCTTACTGTGGGTAATACATCTCCTAGTGTTGATGCTTCAGCCTCTTGAGCCATCTCTCTAGTTCCTGATCAAGAAATTTTAATGGTATTTTATTTTTAACGGTATTTTAATTTTATTATCTGCTTATACCTGGCCACTGTACTATTGTTGTCATATATTTTACTCACATATAATTATAAAGTCCACAACAGCAGTTATTTTTGCTTTTGGCACCAATATTAAAAATACTTTTTATATTTTCCATTTCTTTATATTTACTTTTTTAAAACTGCTTTTATTTACCATTTGCTTTTCCTTTCAGCAGATATGTACTTTCATCTGGGATCTTTTCCCTCCAATCCATCAGTATTTCTTGTGTGGATATGGTTCTGTGGCAACTGATTCTCTAAGTGTGGCTTTGTTTGACACTGTACCTTATTTCATTTTTTGTTTTTGGCCTATAGACTACACCTGATGATACCCAGGGCTAAACCTGGGTGGGGAGAAGTTTGTCACTCTCAGTGGGGGCAGTACAGTGTTTGGGGTCTAAGCCAGATCTCCTGAACTACTTCCATGGCTCCTAATCTTCATTTTTGAAGAATATTTTTACCACATATAAAAATTGAGATTAGTAGGGATTTCCTCCTAACTCCCCATCACTTAAAAGATATTATTCCAGTAACTCATAGTTTTTGTTTTTTTTTTGCTTTAAAATCAGGACTTTTAAAAATTATACCTTTTCTGGCTATTCTTCATATTTTGTCTTTTTTTGCTTGCTTATGTGCCTACTGTAGTCTGTTTTATGGTATCCTACTTGGGATTTGTTGCACTTTTTTAATCAATGGATTTCTGTTACCAGAAAATTTTCAGTAGTTAACTTTAAAAATATTCTATACTATTTTTTTTCTTTGCCTTTTCTGTGTTCCCAACTGCATGTATGGAAGATCATTAGCTACTTTCTTATGTCTCTTATACTGTTTTATGTTTCATTATTAATTTTTCTCTGTACTTTGGATCTTTTCATTAATCTGACCTTGAGGTTAATTAATGATTCTTGCTTCTGCTTTGTCTATTTTGTTGATAAATTTGCTCAATTTTTAAAAAAATATGTCCATTTTCAGTGCTGGAAAGATAATACAGCAGTTTGGATGTTTGTCTTGCATGCAACTGACCCAGGCTCAATCCCCAGCATCCCATACGGTCTCCTGAGCACTGCCAGGAGTGATTTCTGAATGCAGAGCCAGGAATACCCCTCAGCATTGCCAGGTGTCTCTCAAAAAGTCAAATAATGATGATGATGATGATGTTGATAATGATAATAATAATTCCATTTTCTCCTCACTTAGCTTCACATTGTTGGATTGACCAAGGGTTCATTAATTGTTTGTTGTGCTCATTGAACACTTAGTTGCAGTGCTTGCTGGTGGACATATATTTTAGTTGCAGTGCTTATACACATTTGGTCCTGGCACACTTGTTATTGGGTTGGAAATTGTAAATGGTAGTCCTTTGTTGTTACACTCAGCACACCAGAATAGAAGTTTGGTCTTATATCTGTAAGAAAAACATTTACTCAACCATCTTTACCTCTGATGAGCTAACCCCAGCACCCCTCCTCAAGAATCCTTATTATATATATATTTATATCTATACATATGTGTGTACATAAAGTATATATTTCAGTTTTAATGCATCTAACTTAGTTTTATAAAGAGATTCCATTTTTTGCTAAATTATTTATCATTTCTTTAATTTTTTACATCACTTTATTTCATACATTTATGAGTTCATGTTTTCCTCTGCTAATTATGACATGTTCGTTATCTGAGTTAATTTTCTTTACTTTTTTTGCTAGTTCTCTTCATGGCTTGTAAGTTTTGATTTTATGTTAAAATTCTGTGTGAGATTATTGTAGAGTCTAAAATGATATTTTCATACAGAAAAACCTTGACTGTCCTTTGTCAGCTAGATTAAGCTTCTTTTTCATCAGGAGTTGACCTCAGCCAGAAATTTGTTTCAATATTATTGAACTTTAGCTTATCTTTGTTTTCAGATGTTTTAGGGTAAAAATTATCCTATTGTTTTAATGGCCTTCCCTTTAGCAGCATTTTGGAATATAAGCTTCCTAAGATTGAGAAAATCTCTTTATTTGACTTTATTGACTTTGATGTCTTTTGAAACCTTCCACAGAAAAGGCACAGGCAGTGGGGAGATAACAGCTTTGCTTCTGATACTCCTTCAGATCAAACTGGAGCGATAGCACAGCGGGTAGGGCGTTTGCCTTACACGCGGCCAACATGGCCGACCCGAGTTCGATTCCTCCGCCCCTCTCGGAGAGCCCGGCAAGCTACCGAGAGTATTCGATATGCCAGACACAGTAACAACAAAGTCTCCAATGGAGACGTTACTGGGCCCGCTCGAGCAAATCGACTCCTTCAGATTAAAGTCTGTCATACAAATCCAGAGACTGCTAAAATCTCCTTTTGTTTCTTTTTACTTTATTCAAGCAAGGTTACTTTGACTATAGTAGGCATAATCTTGAAAAACGTCCCCAAGGCAAAATTTACTCTGGACTGATACTTATCTAGAAAAGGTTTATCTCTGAAATTTAGTTTCTTTAAACCAGTTTCTGTCCAAAGTCCTCCAATATCTAGATTTTTGTAATTATTTTAATCTTCCCTGTTTATTTTTAGTTAGTACAATTAGAAGGATTATTTGCTATGTGTAGAAAACCCGTATTAAAAGAATTATTATTTTGTGCTAAATACACTTTATGCCATGGTGCTATGATCAATAACTTATGATGTACATTATTACTATTCATTAATAATTAAAGTGCTTTTGTTTTATCTGTTATTAAAATAAAATCTTAAGGTACTACAAAATAGCATAGTAGGTAAGGTGCTTGCCTTGCATGTTCTGACCTGGGTTCGAATCTCCATCATGCGTGGTTACCACCAAAATCACTCTTGAGCACTGAGTCAGAAATAATTCCTGAGCACTAGCAGATGTAGCAAAAACCATCTATCCCCCAAATGAAGCTTTAAGAAATATTTATCAATATTAGAAGATAAAACTTAGGTGCTGGAGATGTAGTATAGTGGTTACAGTGCTTTCCTTGATGCAACTGATCTGAGTTCTACCTATGGCACTTCAGATAATCCCCTTGAACTTTGTCAGGAGTGATCTGTCAGCACAGAGCCAGGAATGAGCTCTGAGAACCTCTGGGCTTGGCCTAACGACTGAATAATAATAACTAAAAAAAACCACTTTTTTTTCTAAATGAAAAACCTGTAATATATATGAATGGCATAATTTTATATAATTTTATAAAAAGGCATTTTATTTTTCTTTTTAGCAATTTTTGGAATGTGCTCATGAAGCCTGTGCAGCACAAAATCTTCAGCCTGTTAAAGTTTTTCTTGATAAAATTATCCAGACCTATGAAATGATGATTGTCAGACATGGGTAAGATTATGGATCGTCATTGCCTACCATAGTTATATATCATTTTATTTATTTATTTATTTTTAACCTGTGTATAGACATGGTTGCTTTGTTTTTGTCTATCTAAAAATTTAGAACAGACATTTTATACTTTAGTAATGCATAAAAATTACACTTGTTGCCTTAATATTTTGTTTGGTTGAAGCAGTCATAGTCATGCTTATATTTATTTATTTTTTTGAACTTTTTTATTGAATCACTGTGAGATAGACCCTTACAAAGCTGTTCATGATTGGATTTCAGTCATACAGTATTCCAACACCATTCCCTCCACCAGTATACATTTACCAGCACCAGTGTCCCCAGGTTTCCTCCCATCACCCTCTCCCACTCCCTCTCTCTCTCTCTCTCTCTCTCCCCCCCTTTCGTCATGCTTATATTTAAAGAGAAGAAAGGGTAGTAAAAACTTAATATGAAATGTGATATGGTATTTAAAAACTATTCTGTTTGATCAAGTTATCTAGGTGGTACATATGCACTTATGGCCCAGTGTAGAATCATGGTGACTGATTTATCTACCTGAGCAATTGGTTAGCATTTAGCTTATGTAAATATTTGTGATCTTTCCTTTACATAAAATATTCCTCAAATTTTCATGTTACTATATTAATAAATTACTTTAGGTAAAATACTTTAAGTATTTGATTATCACTGAAACTTTTTAGGTTTTCTAGGTAAGTGAAGTCAGTGTTTTGTTGGGCACTGTTCAGTTGATTCACTGTTCACTCGATCATATCTGCTATTACTGATCCCTCAACATGTTACAGTGTACTATCTAGTTGAATGTTAGACTATTAGAATTTAAACTATTAGAGCATCTGAAATTTGTGAACCAAAAAGACTCTGTAAACCTTCTATACCATGTAAATGAGGGAACACCTCCTACCACTGAAATTCTAATCTCTATTTCAGTGACTTAAAAGCAATAGTTTATTTCTCTCTCATGTGACTGTTTATAAAGGACTGATAAGGAATTATCATTCATTGATAAAGCAGTAATGACCAACATAATTAGACCTTTTAACAATTAAATGTTATTCACACTCTTCATGCAAAGTAAATATAAAGGTAAAGGTAAAGGTAAAGGCCCTCCCGTTGATCATCGATTTGCTCGAGCGGGCCCAGTAACGTCTCCATTGGAGACTTTGTTGTTACTGTGTCTGGCATATCGAATACTCTCGGTAGCTTGCCGGGCTCTCCGAGAGGGGCGGAGGAATCGAACTCGGGTCGGCCATGTTGGCCGCTTGTAAGGCGAACGCCCTACCCGCTGTGCTATCGCTCCAGCCCGAAGTAAATAAATAAATAAGTAAATGAATAAAGTAAATATATCCTTTATTTATTTATTTATTTACTTATTTATTTTTTCTTTTTGGGTCATACCTGGCGATGCTCAGGTGTTACTCCTGGCTCTGCACTCAGGAATCCCTCCTGGCGGTGCTCGAGGGACCATATGGAATGCTGGGAATTGAACCCAGGTCGGCCGCATGCAAGGCAAATGCCCTACCTGCTGTGCCATTGTTCCAGCCCCTAATTATACCCTTTAAAAGTTCTAATAAATGAGTCAGATTCTATGTGCCATATCTTTAGGTGATATGTGATGTTACTGCATCGGATTTAAAAGTAGTTGTTCTTGATCCAGATATCTACAAACTAGAAAGACAAGTTACCTGACTCTATATATCCAGTATTATAGTACTAATATGCTGGAACAGGATTAACGGGGCAAACACTAGCATTCAGAAAGTGATATGTAAGAGACACAGTTACTACTAATCTATAGCAATGTAAAATCATGCTGGGCACATGGGAGTCTCAATTCCAGAGAGCGACTGTGAAACTAATGGATTTTAAGAATCAGGAAAACTCATGTTGGAATTATGTCCATGAGAAACTATTAGTAATAGTATTGTAAATAAAAATTTAGCACAGCAGGTAGGGCGTTTGCCTTGCAAGAGGCCAACATGGCCGACCCGAGTTCTATTCCTCTGCCCCTCTCAGAGAGCCTGGCAAACTACTAAGAGTATCTTGCCCGCCTGGCAAAGCCTGGCAAGCTACCTGTGACATATTTGATATGCCAAACACAGTAACAATTGTCAAAATGGAGATGTTACTGGGCCCACTTGAGCAAATCGATAAACAACAGGAGGACAGTGACAGTGAAAATTTAAAACAGAATCAGAAATATTGGCCAGAGAGATAGTACAGGAGGTAGAGAGCTTGCCTTGCATGTGGCTAACCTGGGCTTGATCCCTTGCACTTCAAGTAGTCCCCCAATGACTGCCAGGAGTGATCCCTGAGCAGGGAGCCAGTAGTAAGCCATGAGCACCACTGGATGTCACCCAAAACCAAAAATATCCAAACAAAAAGAATCTGGCACATTCATTTGAAAGGGATCTGCCAAGAAACACAGTAGTATCTTATATCTAATTTATACAAACATTTTGTATTCATAATTACATTCTCGCACTGGAGAGATAGCACAGCAGTAGGGCATTTGCCTTGCATGCGGCCGGGCAGGCTGAGCTGGGTTTGATTCCTCCACCCCTCTTGGAGAGCCCGGCAAGCTACCAAGAGTATCTCGCTCGCACTGCAAAGCCTGGCAAGCTACCCGTGACGTATTTGATATGCCAAACACAGTAACAAGTCTCACAATGGAGACGTTACTGGGCCCGCTTGAGCAAATCGATGAACAACGGGAGGACAGTGGTAGTAGTAATTACATTCTGATAGATTCTGACCCCTGTTTTCCCTTTAGGGAGACTCCCTACCAGTTATATGAATTTAAAGTCCTGTAAAAACCTGGTATCCAGGACCAGGGAGATGACTCAAAGCATGGAAAAAGTGAATCCAGCTGTTTTCCCGTTTTTGGAGGGGGGAAACTTCTGACTGTGCTCGAAGGACTATGCAGTGCCAGAGTTCAAGTCTGGGGCTTCCACATGCCATGTGTGCACCACAATTCTTTTTTTTTTAATTAATTAATTTATTTATTGAATCACCGTGGGAAAGGTTACAAAGCTTTCAGGTTTAGGTCTCAGTCATGCAAATATCAAACACATTTCCCTTTACCAAAACTTATTTTTTACCATGAAGAACCCCAACAAAACCCCACCCCCCACCCCTCCCAGTCCCTGTGGGGCAGATGAATTCTAGTTAACACTCTATCTGCTTTGATTAGATTCATTGTTTCAATAAAAGATTCACCACTATTATTTAGAGTTTACCCCCCCCCCCCAAATCAGACATGCTGAAAAATCATTGTGAAGTGATTTGCTTTCTACAGCTGGGTTCAAGAATTATATGTTGGTTTTGGATTTCTGCTATTTTACTTATTGACCCTGGAAGTATTTCTACTGAAAGTCAGATAGTTAAGAAATTGGTTTCTGTGCTCTGGAGTCATGGCCGTGCTGGGGAGCCGCTAGTGGGGGGCAACTGCTGGCCTCGGTAGGGCGTGAAGGGTGGACCGAAACGCCCCCCTTCCCATGAGGTTTTAGTCACCCCCAGTCCCCCGGCTCATACCTGCTGTCCACAAGGCTCCCATGCGGCCGCCATCTTTCTTTCCAGAGAGGAGAAGGTGACTGGGGCAACACCCTTTCCCCTCCAGACAGACCTGATGGCCTGGATTAACGCATAGTCCTTTCACTTTTCTGCTCCAAGCTGCTGGGTTCTGCATTAAGTCCTTGTGCTTCTGGGGCCGTGGCCGTGCTGGAGAGCCGCTCGTGGGGGGCAACTGGTGACCTCGGTAGGGCGTGAAGGATGGACCAGAACGCCCCCTTTCCCATGAGGTTTTAGTTGCCCCCACACCCCCGGCTCATACCTGCTGTCCACAAGGCTCCCATGTGGCCACCATCTTTCTTTCCAGAGGGAGGAGGGTGGAAGGGACCAACACCCTTTCCCCTCCGGGCAGACATGATGGCCTGGATTAACGCATAGTCCTTTCACTTTTCTGCTCCAAGCTGCTGGGTTCTGCATTAAGTCCTTGTGCTTCTGGGGCTGTGGCCGTGGCACCACAATTCTTTAACCACCTCCCTGGCTCTGAATTCAAGGCTATTGATTCAAGCTCTAACAGTTCTTTCCATCTCTATTTTCTTCTCTGGTCACATGTGAAGATAATACAATGACAACAGAAAGAAAACATGTCCTGGGAGCTGAGAATGTTTTCAACATCTTGCTGCTGATTAAAAATAAGTCTCAATGGTCATGATTTTTCTTAAGGCAGGGTTTAAAAAAGCATTCTGAAAAATGTTAATTATATACAAAAAAGTAAAGTAAAGGCCCTCCCGTTGATCGTCGATTTGCTCGAGCGGGCCCAGTAACGTCTCCAATGGAGACTTTGTTGTTACTGTGTCTGGCATATCGAATACTCTCGGTAGCTTGCCGGGCTCTCCGAGAGGGGCGGAGGAATCGAACTCGGGTCGGCCATGTTGGCCGCTTGTAAGGCGAACGCCCTATCCACTGTGCTATCGCTCCAGCCCCTATTCCGCTCTTTCTGACTCATTTCGCTTAACATACTTTTCATGTAGTACCACGTGTATGTAAATTTCATGACTTCATCTTTTTTAGTCTCATGGTTTATATGTTAATAAACTCTAAAAATGTCATCAGGTTTTTTTTTGTTTGTTTTTGATTTCAGCAGCTTTCTGGCCAGTACTGTAGCAGTGTCCTCCCGTTGTTCATTGATTTGCTTGAGCAGGCCCAGTTACGTCTCCATTGTGAGACTTGTTGTTACTGTGTTTGGCATATTGAATACATCACGAGTAGCTTGCCAGGCTTTTCCTGTGTGTGGGTGAGATACTCTTGGTAGATTGCCGGGCTCTCCAAGAGGGGCAGAGGAATTGATCCTGGGTCGGCTGGGTCAGCCGCATGCAAGGCAAATGCCCTACTGCTGTGCTATCGCTCCAGCCCAGTAATCACATGTTATTATAAAATGTCCTTGTAGTTCCTTGAACCTCAGGCAGTTGAGAGGGCCTCACCATTAATTGATTTCCTTAAATTAGTTTTTACTCCCGAAATGATAACTGGGAACAATATTAATCTTTCATAGGTTTTTATAAAGTGATATAATGGACATACCTGTCATTTGATCCTTGATGCCAGGCTGAGTACAGTTTTGTTCAAAGCAAATCCTTAAATTTCTAAACTCTTTGTCAAATTGTCTTTCATTCTTGTTTTCAAATTGGCCATTTCCTTTGCTCAATTTATTTCTTATAATTCTTTGCTAAATATTTCCAGTGTTTGCTAATAATTTTCTATTCTTGGTATTTTTTCCTCTAAAATTACAATATAGTTTTCCAGTGTATGCTAATAATTTTCTATTCTTGGTATTTTTTCCTCTAAAATCACAATATTGTTAGGTATAATATCTTATTGCCAGGTTATTTTTATTTTATTTTATTTTTTGCTTTTTGGGTCACACCTTGGGGTTACTCCTGGCGCATGCACTCAGGAATTACTCCTGGTGGTGCTCGGGGGACCATATGGGGTGCTGGAAATCGAATACAGGTTGGCCACATGCAAGGCAAACGCCCTACCTCCTGTGATATTGTTCCAGCTCCATGCCAGGTTATTTTTTTAAATTTTTATTAGCTCCATGCCAGGTTATTTTTTTAAATTTTTATTAGTGAAACACCATGAGGTACAGTTGTAGACTTACAAATTTTTGTGCTTGAGTTTCAGTTATACAATGATCGAGTACCATCCTTCCACCAGTGCCCATTTTCCACCACCACTGATCCCAATATTCCTCCCACCCCCTATCTCCTCCATCCCACCCTGCCTCTGTGGCAGGGCATTCCCTTTTGTTCTCTCTCTCTTTTGGGTGCTGTGGTTTGTAAAAGAGGCATTGAGTGGCAATCATGTTTGGTCTTTAGTCTACTATCAGCATGCATCTCCCATCCTGGGAGGATCCTCCCAACACCCTTTACTTGGTGCTCCCTTCTCTATTTGAGCTACCTTTTCCCCTAGTGTGTGCAGCTGGCCTCCAAAGCCATGGAGTGAAGCTCCTTATCTCAGCTATTCTTGGGTGTTAGTCTCTTATTTTGTTACTTTATGTTCCCCAGATGAATGCAATCTTTCTATGTCTGTCCCTCTCTTTTTTTTTTTCCATCATTCAGGAGATGGCATGAATGCGTGCGTTTATTCAGAGCACAGGTACAGACTTAAGTATGTTTCCACAACCCACCCAAAAGAAAGGAAAGGGGATGGGACGTGGGAAAGTGGATGGGACGATGAATAGAGCCATGCACCGTTGGTCAGTCACAGTGGGCAGAGCCAGGCACCGTTGGTCAGCCACCTGGTGACCCTTTCGACCTAACGCTACCGGTCGGAGCGGCCTGCTTTGTTACAGTTTTGACATATCCATAGAGACTGTGCTGTTCCTCGTACATCATTTACAAATCATTTACGAGGGTGCTTTTCCTTTTTTTTTTTCCCTTTATTTTATTTTATTTTTTTTAAAGTTGTAGATTTACAATTTTTTGTGCTTTGGTTTCAATTATACAATGATCAGATACCCATCCCTCCACCAGTGCCCATTTTCCACCACCATGGATAATATCCCTCCCACCCCCATCCCCCCATCCCCCCTGTCTCTGTGGCAGGGCAATCCCCTGTGTTCTCTCTCTCCTTTTGGGTGTTGTGGTCTGCAAAAGAGGCATTGAGTGGCAAACATGTTCAGTCCATAGTCTACTTTCGACATGCATCTCCCCTCCTGGGAGGATCCTCCAAACATCCTTTATTTGGTGCTCCCTTCTCTATCTGAACTGCCCTTTCCTCTAGGATACCCGGCTGGCCTCTAAGTTATGGAGTAATCCTCCTGGTGCTGATCTCAGCTATTCTTGGGTATTAATCTCATACTTTGTTACTTTATATCCCCCAGATGAATGCAATCTTTCTATGTCTGTCCCTCTCTTTCTGACTCATTTCGCTTAGCATGATACTTTCCATATTGTACCACTTGTATGTAAATTTCATGACTTCATCTTTTCTAACAGCTACATAGTACTCCATTGTGTAGATGTACCATAGTTTCTTTAAACAGTCATCTGTTCTTGGGCATTCAGGTTTCTTCCAGTTTCTGGCTATTGTAAAGAGTGCTGCAATGAACAAACAAGTGCAGATGTCACTTCGACTATACATTTTTGCCTCTCTGGGATATATTGTCCCTCTCTTTCTGACTCATTTCGCTTAGCATACTTTCCATGTAGTTCCACTTGTATGTAAATTTCATGACTTCATCTTTTCTAAGAGCTACATAGTACTCCATTGTGTAGATGTAACAAAGTTTCTTTAGCCAGTCACCTGTTCTCAGGCACTCAGGTTTTTTCCAGATTCTAATTATTGAAAACAGTGCTGCAATGAACAAACAAGTGCAGATGTCACTTTGACTATACTTTTTTGCCTCATGCCAGGTTATTTTTAAGGACTAAATTTACCACCCTTTCATTGGTGTATAGCCTTAGTTGCCAATCTTTCAGCCTCTATTAATTTGCTTTTCATGTCCTGGGTCATTTGTCTAAGCCAATGATATTTAATTATTTTTTTGTTATGGCAAGAATACCTTAATATTACCTTAATAATACATTACTGCCTTTTCATTATGGAAGAATATCTTCTCATAGCCAAGGTATTCTTGTCTATGGACAAATTTTTCCAGACGCCAATATCTGTTAGCAAGCATGGGGTTGGATTATCATGCAAGAATAGACTGTGTATAAATCTTAGTTACTTGGGGCTGAAGCGATAGCACAGCGGATAGGGCATTTGCCTTGCATGCAGCTGACCTGGGTTCGATTCCCAGCATCCCATATGGTCCCCTGAGCATCGTCAGGAGTAATTCCTGAATGCAGAAACCCCTGTGCATTCCTGGTGTGACCCAAAATGTAAAACACAAAAGAGTGCAAACAAAAAAATCCAAAAAAATCCCAAACAAAGATTTATATTTCACTCATGCTATTTTCATAATGTCAACAGCGGGGTTCTACTCATCATAATTACTCAGAGGGTCTCCACGCTGTGGAGTGGCCACTGAATCAGTATTGTGTGCCACAGGTGTGTAGAGGGAAAAGGGTATGTGCTATGATCCTTCACTGTTAGTTATCTGTCCCCTGCTAGGTAATACCCTTCATTTATAATAACTCCTTGTTCACTATTAATCTAGGTGAGGAATCTTATACTACAGAAGTATTTTGCATTAAGAAGTATTTTGCAAAGAGTTAAAATATAGCAAGTGAAGACAAAAAATAAGGGAATCTTTTCTACTACTTCCCTTATACATCCAAAGTAATTAAAATTTTTTAGTATGAAATTATTTTATTTATTTCTTAAGGGAACCTTGTGGTGTGCAGGGTTCACATCTGGCTATCTGTTGAGGGGCCACACAGGGTGGCTCTCAGGGGACCATATGAAGTGCTAGCATTTAAACCAGAGTCATGACTACAGCTGTATGCTAGGCAAGAGCCTTAACCATTATACTCTGTCACTCCCTGACAATTGTTGTTTTAATATTCATCTCTTTAATATTCATTTTAAGTTTTCATTATAGACTTAAAAATTTATATTTGCTTTTGTAGGTATTAATATAGAAAATTTTATTTAGAGATTAATAAGTTCAAAAGTTAAAAGTGCTTTTGTTGTGTCTGAGGAAAATTAATGTAATCTCAAAAATTGTATTTTGGTAGGGAAAAATTGTGCACAATATATTGAAAAATGATTAAATTTATGATTATTTTTAGAATCTTATTAGATTTTTCCTTAATAGTTTTATGCTGGTAGGAGAACCTTTTGCTGGTAAGACAAAAGTTCTGCATATGCTGGCTGATACCTTAACACTTATGAATGAGCGTGGCTATGGAGAGGAAGAGAAGGTCATTTTTAGGACTGTAAACCCCAAATCCATTACTATGGGTCAACTTTTTGGACAGTTTGATCCAGTGTCTCATGAGGTAATATATATTATTATACTATTATAAACATTCTCAGCTCTTATTGACAATGCAGATTAAACCATATGACTTGAAATATTTTAGTGAATTTTTCTACTAAGCTCAGTTTTATGAAAGAAACTTTACACCTCTTCCTTTTTTCCTTTTTAGTGGACCGATGGTATTGTGGCTAACACTTTTAGAGAATTTGCCTTAGCAGAAACACCTGACCGGAAATGGGTTGTATTTGATGGTCCCATTGATACTTTGTGGATAGAGAGTATGAATACGGTATTGGATGATAATAAAAAGGTAAATCAACATGATTAAAAGCACAATAGATATACATTATAAAATACTTAACATTAATGGGGCTGGAGCAATAGCACAGTGGGTAGGGCGTTTGCCTTGCACGCGGCCAACCCGGGTTCAATTCCCAGCATCCTATATGGTCTCCTGAGCACCGCCAGGGGTGATTCCCGAGTGCAGAGCCAGGAGTAACCCCTGTGCATTGCTTTTTGGGTGTGACCCTAAAAGCAAAGAAAGGAAGGAAGGAAGGAAGGAAGGAAGGAAAGAAGGAAGGAAGGAAGGAAGGACAAAATACTTAACATTATTAAGCTATAAACTTAAAGTTAATATGGTATTTTTGATGTGTTATATATGTCATTAAAAAAGCAGAAATGCATAAGCAATGTTTTAGAACTAATTAATTAGGACTATATATTTAAAATAAAGAATATGGATGGGCTGAATAAATGAAAATTATTATATTTTAAATTTCTTTTTTTGGGGTGCTTTATCTGTAGTTCCCAGAGGCTACTCTCAGCTTGGTGCTTGGGTGTTGCTCCTGGTAGTATTTAGGGGACCAGGTGGTGTCAGAGATTGGCTTAGGTCTCTCTCATAGAAAACATGTGCTCTATCTAGCCCTTTGAGATATGTTCCTGGCTCTGAAATTTATTTTAAATAAAAATTTTGCTATATTATGAAACTTCGCTATATCCTTTGCTTAATTTTTATAGAATAAACGTTACATATATTAAAACTACATTAGTGGGAAGACATAATAAGATAATAATAATGGTGATAAGTCCCATAGTTACTTCGATTCAGTATTGTGGTTTCTTTTTTGTGGGGGAGACATGTCTGGTGGTGCTTGAGGGTCGCACCTCAAGCCAGTGCTCCAGGGTCACTTCTAGTGATGCGGAGGAGAAACAACGGTGCCAAGATTTGAATACAGACTTCTTGAGTATAAACCAAGAGTTCTCTCTCTGTCCCTAGTTTCTTATAGTAGTGTGAATTAATATTACAGGAGAGAAGAATGCCTCATTCCTTTCTAAACCTTGAATGCTTCAGTATTTACATGTAGCACAACTGCCTCAGCTCTAAGATAGGCAAAGGAACAAGAAAATGAAAGTATTCTAGTATTTTACTTGCGAGATAAAATATAGAAAGCATGAAATGTACATTAATTTTAAATTTAGATTTTATTATCTTTATGCACGTGTACTCTTAACATAATCATCATCAAAATAAGGATGCATAAAATTTCTTGCACCCTGCAAGACTTATATTCCTTCTCAACTTATATACTTACTCAGAGATGATCATTATTCTCGCTTCTATTGTAAATTAGTTTCATTGATTCTAAACTTTACGTAAATGGTATACTCTGGTGTGAGTTTCCAAGAGAAAGGCACTGGGGCATGGGACTTGAGTATTCGGTGGCTAAGAGCTGCCTCCCCAGGCTTGTCCATGGTTTAAGTCAGGTAAATATGATGGATGCCCAGGAGTAATATTAATTGGAGTCGGTTAACTCCCATGTTACAAAAGCATAGCATTAACTGTCTTCCTGTGTCTATACAAAAGGGCCATTGCTAAACCATGCAAGTGACATGAGAAAAGAGAAAAAGAGAAAAACAATATGGGATTATTAGTGCTTGATGGAATTGAGTATGCCTCAGGGGCATTGTTGTGGGAATAGCTCAATAAATCTCAGGTCCCTGCCGGAGGAGCAAGGAAAACATAATGTTATGCAACACTCTGGTATTTTCCTTCTTTTGTTCAATGCAGTATCTGTAATAGTCATTTTAATATAGTTCCATTTTATTCTTTTTTTCTCTGTATTATATCTTACAATGTTAAATAAATGCAAGTTATCTTCATACTTCCATGAATGTTTGTACTCAAATATTAGTAGTCATACTACTAATAAAATTCATTCAATTAGCATTCAATCATGCACTCTAGTATTTTAATCATATATGATTGGTCCTTTATTTATATTATTTCTTTTAGTTATTCAGTCAAATCGATTGAGATAGGAGAAAGGAAATAAACACATTAGAAATTGTGATAGTTCAGAAGAGAGAGGTTAATCAATAGAGTCCAGGGATTCAGTAGTACCAAGGGGGAAAATTGCTTCATATTGCATAAGTCAAAAGTAGTTAAGAATAGTAGGAATAGAGGTAAATGCTTGCATTTGGTAAAATATATAGTAAGACAATTCCTTTTTGTGGCCTTGTTTTCTTTGTGAAGTAGTAGACCTTATCTTTGCATTTGAGGACAAAAGGGAAGATTTAAATTAGCCATCATGAAAAATTAGAAATAATATTAGGAAAATATAAAAGTAAATATGAGTATTATAGAAAACACTTTTGTGTTGAGACCATGGGTTAGTGTAGGAGCACAGCTTAAAATACTACTAATCCTAATAGTAGTATTGGTACCAGTAGGAGTGGTACTAGTAACACTACTATCAGTAGTAGTAATAACAGCAATAACAGTACCAAGGCATGCCTTTGTGACATTTTCTCTAAAAATCTAAGAAATTTGGATGTGAGTGTAGATAATGTTGCCAGAAATGTTGCTTCAATTTCATAGAAAGTTACAAGTATTATAGATCAACACTGTCTTTTAGAACTTTCTATAGTGATGGAAATATGTTCACTGTTTATAAGGTATGGGGGCGAAGCAATAAAAAAGCAGGAGGAGTGTTTGCCTTGTAGAAGGTAATGCAGGTTTGATCCCCAGCACCACATCTGATCCCCTGAGCCCCACCAGGAGTGATCCCTGAGCACAGAGCCAGAAGTAAGTCCTGAGTAGTGCTGGTTATGGTCCACTCCACCTCCCTGCCGTTGCCCCAAACCCCTGGGAAAAGAAAAGGTAGTCACTGATCATATGTGGCTATTGAATATTTGAAATGTGACAGTAAAATTAAAGATCACAGTCACGGTCCTCCCATTGTTCATCGATTTGCTCGAACAGGCCCAGTAATGTCTCCTTCGTGAGACTTGTTACTGTGTTTGGCATGTCGAATACGTCATGGGTAGCTTGCCAGGCTCTCTCAGTAGCTTGCCGGGCTCTCCGAGAGGGGAGGAGGAATCGAACTCGGGTTGGCCATGTTAGCCGCTTGTAAGGCAAACACCCTACTGCAGTGCTATCACGGAGCAATAGCACATAGGGTAGGGCATTTGCCTTGCATGCAGCCAACCTGGGTTCGATTCCCAGCATCCTGTATGGTCCCCTTTGCACCGCCAGGAGTAGTTCCTGAGTGCAGAGCCAGGAGTAACCCCTGTGCAATGCCAGGTGTGACCCCCCCCCCAAAAAAAAGCCATGAGACAGGATGAGATCATAAAAGAAGTGTGGAGAGAGCAAATAAGAGGATCAAGGAGGCTGGAGCGATAGTATAGCGGGTAGGGCGTTTTCCTTGCATGCGGCAGACCCGGGTTCAATCCCCAGCATCCCATATTGTTCCCTGAACACCGCCAAAGGTAATTTCTGAGAGCAGATTCAGGAGTAACTTCTGAGCATCGCCAGGTGGACCCAAAAAGCAAAAAAATAAATAAAAAGGATCGAGGCCTATGCCCTCTGAGTTAATAAGCACTTAATTAAAACTTTTTGAACAAACTAATGGGAGTGATCTGTTGAGCTTAGAGCTAGGAATAAGCCCTGAGCACCACCAGACGTGAACACCGCCCTCCTCCACCTTCCCCTGCCCAAAACAAAAATAGAATGCTTTATGTTTTAGTGGGTAGCTAAACTCACAAAAAGGAAGCTAGTGTGAACAGAACTCAGCGCATAAGCTCAGAGACAATCAGATTACGTAGCGCGTTGCAGGCCAAGCCAAGGAGTTTAGTGTATGACTAGTTACCCAGGAAATTCTGAGCAGAAGAAAAATTAACGTCTGCTGGTTTTGAAAACCAGGAAAATTATTTTAGGAAAGAGAAAACACCAACACACCTGGTACATAGCTTTGAGAAGTTCCAAAGACATCCTCCCGCCTCGTCTTTCTTCTCTCCAGAAGTGGCAGGATCTTCAGACAGCTGAAAAAGGGGTGCACACATGAAAAACTGGGCTTTTCTTATATGAGTAAAATTAAAGAAATATTTTAAAATTTATTACTTTTTAAAAAGTTGTCCCAAGACTCCCCTATAGTTCTGTGGGCCACCAAGTCTATCCTGCCAGGAGCCTGGTGTAGCTGAAGACTGAGCCTGGGGCCTTGTACATGTCATGTATGTGTTCTAGCCCTTTGAGCTATCTTTCTGGTCAAAATTTATTTAGTTTTAGTTAAAAATAAATATAAATAGTCACAAATTTATTGGCTGTCTTACTGTAAGCTGTCTTACAATACAGCTTTAGAGCATTCATTCATTTTAGATAAGAAACAAATTCAAATATATTGAATGCTGACTTATTGACATATGTAGGATGAGCCTGAGATTAGAATGATGATTGTGGGCTGGAGCGATAGTATAGTGGGTAGGGCATTTGCCTTGCATGCAGCCAACCCCGGTTTAATCCCTGGCATTCCATATGGTCCCCCAAGCATCACCAGTAATAATTCCTGAGTGGAGAGCCAGCAGTAATCCCTGAGCATCACTAGGTATGACCCAAAAAGAGCAAAAAACAAAACAAAAAACAAAAAAAAGAATGATTGTAAAAGCAGACTAAGAACAATGGAAAATAAATGTAGAACAAAAATTTAAAGAAATTAGTAATAAAACATATTTGGAGTACCAAGAATTAGCACGGTTTATTAACATTATTGAAAATTAATGATGGTTGCAAAGGTAAAATCCAGGGAAACTGAGAGTGTGATGCCTTGAGTAAAGCATAGAATAGGAATTTGGTATAAAGGAAGCAGTTGATAAATTCAGTTTTTAAAAATAGATTAAAAGAAAAATGTTTTAGAGAAAAAGAGACGAGAAACAAATGTTGATAAGTTAACATAGGAACATGTAAGTGCAGTTGTTTCCCACATTGTGTAGTACCCTTTGATTGAAAAATAACTGTTTGGGTTGAAGAGGTAATACAACAGGTAGGGTGCTTGTCTTGTGTTTAGCCAACTCTGGTTTGATTTGCGGCACCCCATATGGTTCTTTGAACACATCAAAGTGATTCCTGAATGCAGAGCTAGGAGTAAGTCCTGAACACTGCTGGATATGTCTCCAAAGCAAACAGGTGAATAAAATAACGGCAAACAGATACATGATTTGCTCTTGATCGAATTTTGATTTGAATCTAAAATTGAAAGGATAATTTTAGGTTCACAGATGTGCCTCAAGTGATAGAGGACAACATGCCTTACCTGTATGAATCCCTGGGTTCAACATTTCTTGTATTACTAAGAAAATTTGAGTATTGCTAGTTACATGACATTAAGGGATTACTGGTGATTTTATGAGATATGATATTGTTATTGTTATTATATATAAAAGTTCTTACCTTCAGAGATTAATGTTAACATATTTGGATATCAGATGCCATGATACCAATAAGTTCTTAAAATGCTTTAAAAAAGAGATAAGGAAAATATGAAAAATATTAACATGGTTAAACCTAGAAGGGTAGATTTTTGAATGTTTACACTGTTCTCTCTTTCTCTCTTTCTTATTAATAAAAGTCTTATGATAACTTAAAATAAAGAGAATTTAATTAGTGACAAGAACTTAGATTTGCACAGGATTTTACCATTTGTGGAGTAAGTTATGTAGCTCCTTGTCCTTCTATTCCATGAAAGAGGAGTTATTCCTATTATAGATGGAGAGGCTGACACTCAAAGATGTTGTATCTTTATTTAACTAGTAAATAATTGACCTGCAATGAAAATTTATGAATTTATTTCTAATACTTATTCCTTATATAGTAAGTTATACTTTATTTTACAAGTAGAATAAACTTTATATGATAACTTTAAAATTTAAATGAATAAACATGTGAAAAATAATTGTCTTTAGCTTTGTCTTATGAGTGGAGAAATCATTCAAATGTCTCCTCAAATGAGCCTCATCTTTGAAGCAATGGACCTTTCTCAGGCCTCAGTAAGTTCATTGTTTGATGAAACAGTTTATTTGTTATTTAGTATTTTACTTGAAAATATTTTTGTTTATTTATAAGATGAGTTAGGCTCTAGAAGCAAAAGTAAAGTAAGTCACAATATTTACTTAGGGAGGCTGTGAAATACAAAATCCAAAATAGAGCTACAGATAAGTACTCTAAGAATATGGAGGGAAGAGGGTGATCCCCCTTGTTTGTTGGATCTTGTTTGAGGACTAAGACTTCTCCAGGGAAATTGGTAGGATGAACATCCCAAATCATGACAAAATAACTTGTAAAGATTTGGAGTCATGACATCTACAAGGAACTAAAGCTGCAGATATGAGGTTACAAGATGGGAGCTTGATCATGAAAAGCCTTATAAATGATGTAAAGTAACTGGCAGTATAAAGTTTTAGTAGTGTAAAAGTACATTAGAAAAAGAAAATATCTTTTTCCCTCCTCTAGCCAGCCACTGTAAGCCGCTGTGGCATGATTTATTTGGAGCCCTCACAGTTAGGATGGGAACCACTTGTATCTTCATGGTTAAATTCACTGCAAGAACCTCTACAGGAGCCAGAACATCAAACTCTTCTGAGAGATCTTTTTGACTGGTTAATAGTGCCTGCTCTAACCGTTCGTAAGAAAAAATTAAAGGTAACACTATAGTTCTTTGGCATACTCAGGTTTATTTAGTTTTATTCAATTTTACTAAGTCTAACGTGACTTGGTAGGTAAATACCTAAAATCAATTTCTCCTTAGACATGTAATGTTTACTTTTTAAAAAACTAAAGTGTTTTGTATGATAAGAACTGATAAAACATGTCTTATAAGAAAAAAACAGATAAATAGCCATATACATTTTACCTAATTCTTCCCAATAGTAACATTTTCAAGACTATATTATTGTATTAGAAGAATAGTAACATTACTTTTGTGGATTGATCTTGTTCACATGCCCCTAATTATATTTGTTTTTTTCTTAATTATATTTGTATAATATATATATTTATATTGCCTTTAGCTTTGTCTTATGATTAGGGTGTATGTATATTTGTATATATCTTAGTTGTGTTATATGTGTGTGGGTATATGTGTATTTATTCCTTTATTCCTATAAAAAATAGTGCATACTAAGTATATAACATGAAGATTTATTCAACATGTAAATAGCAAATTGGTTAGAACACTCAAATGAATTAGAATATAATTTCCTGTCATTTCCTCACAGAATTACCTTTTTTTTTCTTTTTCGGTCACACCTGATGATGCACAGGGGTTACTCCTGGCTCTGCACTCAGGAATTATTCCTAGCAGTGCTCGGGGACCATATGGGATACTGGGAATAGAACCTGGGTGGGCCACGTGCAAGGCAAACACCCTCCCCGCTGTGCTATTGCTCCAGCCCCTACCTCATTTTTGTATGTGTATGGTAGAGTACCTGAAATCTACTTTTTAGCAAATTTTGATACTAATACAGTATTGTATCATTATTAACTATAGTCATCACGTTATATATTAAATCTCTAGAATTAGTCATTCTAGGTAACTGTAACTTTGTTCTCTTTGTCTCACATCTCCCCATTTTCTGCACTCCTGTCCCTTCGGAGTTCTGTTTTACTTAACTCTGCTTCTACATACTTAGCTCTTAGAGATGCCATACATAAGTGAGGCTATGTAGTTTTATTATGTGTCTGGTTTGTTTAAGTCGCCTAATGTTCTCACATATATTCATCTATGTTGCAAATGGCAGGGTCTTCTTTTTAAAAAGGCAGAATAAGATTTCTTTGTTTATTATACACCAGATTTCTTTACCCATGCACTTACTAACCAAAAACTTCAGTTTTCATATTTTAGCTATTGTGAATAATACTGTAATAAACATAAAAGCACAGATATTGCTTTGAGATGTTTATTTTTTCCCAGGGAAGGATTGTGGAACACGTGTAATTCTAGTTTTAGTTATTTTGAGAATCTTTTGTACTGTTTTTATAATGTCTTTACCAGTTTTTATTCTCATCTTTATTGTACAAGTATTGTACAGGTATTTTATTTGCCCTGCATCCTTATAAATGCTCTTTTAAAAAATCTTTTTGATAATGGCCATCCTAAAAGACTCTAAAAGAACAATCTCATTGTGGGTTGGTTTATATTTCCCTGATGATCAGTGTTTTTTCATATACTTCTTAGCCATTTGTATATTTATCTTTTGAGAAAAATATCTATTTAGTTCTTTTTCATGTTGGGGGAGTTTTTCATGGTGCTCAGTGGCTATTTCTGTATCAATGCTCAAGAGTTCTGTATAATATTTTCATAGAGAAAATTATACACAGAAAAAGTCATTTTCATCTTTCCTAAATTTTAAGCTGTCATACTTAAATGTTGCAAATAATAAACAGTAGGCTATTATCTGATGTGTGATGCATTTTCTTATAATTTATTTTTATATTTCCTAAAAGATCTATTAATTTTTTCCTTTTGGGTAACTTTGATACCTATTTTCTCTTCTGCTTTCTTTTTTTGGTCCACTTCCTAATTTCTGTTTTAGTAGTCTCAGTTCTGGCATTTATAGTTTCTTATCTCAATCAATATGGTAGAGTTTCTCTGGTGCAGCCTATACCCTGAAACCAGAGTGTAATTTGAAAAAAAAAGATTTAATCCTCTATTTAAAATCTTCTATTGGGAAGCTAGGGATGTAGCTCAGCAGTAGAAACCCTTCCCGACCCTTCAACCCCTTTCACCAATTCGCCTTTAGAACCTTCTTACTCTTAGCAAAAATTGCTTAACAATCTATAAAGCATTTCAGGGAAAACCCTGTCTGCTTTTCAATCCTTATTTCTTGCCATACCTTATTCACATTAATTTTGCAAACTATAGAATCCACTTATTAAGTATGTCTGCTCATATCTTCATTTCTGTGTCTGGGTAGTTTACCCTGCCTTGAATTATTATTATTCCCTTATTCATCTGGCTAACATCTTTATTCCAACTCTATCTCAGTTTTTTCTGGAATTATTACTCTTCCATTTCAAAATTTCTCCCTGGGTCTAGGCAAATCATTTATCCCAGTTACTCTTATTACCTGCGAACTGCTTTGTGACTTCCTCTATCATGTCATTACTATGTCATATTCTTCCCTTGAAATTTTAATAACACTGCATTTCAGAAATTTTCATTTTATTTCTATATCTTACAGCTTGGTATATAGTATAGTGTAATATGGTTTTAGAAATTTTCACCGACTAAATGAATATATTAACAAATGACTTAGAAGCTCTTTTATCCCTAGAACTTTGTTTATTGCTGTATAATAACTACTCTCATTTCTAAGAATTTATGTTTTGTATAATATAATTATACATATTAAAATATCTAAAATATTTAAGATGTTTTTTATCAGGACTATCATTTAAATTTAATAAATTTTAGTGTTATAAAGATCTTATGAAAACATGTATTGTCAGTTTTTTAAAGTAAATATTTATGTTTTTCATTTCCAAGTAAGATTAAAAATTCTTATTATTTCACTTTTTAGGAGCTAATTCCTACAAGTGATAGCAATGTGGTCATATCTCTCACACGCCTCCTTGAAGTAATACTTTGTACTGTTGTACAAAATGATCCTCAAAGCAAGCACATTCGTATTTGGACTATGGTTAGTTTTATAATTAATTATTTTAAATTACAGAATGAAATATGTCTCTGACATGCATGCAATGACAGCTGGAGGGCAGAAAAGCTGGTGTAGAATCAACAATTGCATCCCTCTCATCTATTCCTGAGGGTGGAGTTGTGGGCATACAGTAGCTTGAACCAGGTGCTGCAAGGTTTCCACAAAACACAGGTTCCCTGGAGAGAAGCAGATCCCATTTTAGCCCACCAGGCTACACTGAAAGGAAAAAACCAGCAAGCACGCATTTGAGTGTAGTTGTCCTGGGGGTTAACAGGTCACCTGGAACGGAAAAGGGAGCTGGCAGCACATTCAAGCTGGTGGTTCACAGGTTGCTCAGAACTGCAGAGAAGAGCAGATGTATACAAAGGTTTATAGCAGTCTTCTCATTGTTAAGTGATCTGAGAAATCATTGGAGCCAATAATATGTTTGAAGAGAGTTTGATGTGAAAAAATGAAAGAAGTCATTCAAGCAGAAGTGAGGGTGCTAAAGAATACAGTAGCAGGACTCAGCAACAGATTGGAAGAAGCCGAAAATCCAGTCAGTTGCCTAGAAGAGACAGTACAAAACGCCACCAGGGAAGAAGAGGTACTTGAAGTGATTGGGAAAAGTATAAATAGAATTTAAGAGATCTATTTAACCATAGGAGGAGGAACAGCCTTAGAATCATAGAATTCCAGAAGAAGAAAGAAAAGGGGAAAATGACTGAAAGATGAGTAATTGAGAAACTCCCCCACTCTAACTAAACAGGGGTACTGATCAAGAAGATCCAAAGGATGCCAAGCCAAAAAAATAAAAAACCAAAATAGTAAACATCAAGATACATTGTAATCAAAATAACAAAAAAACAAAAACTCATAGACGAGGTTGCTAACAGAGGACTTAGATCAGATTTCCAACTGATAGTACAAGAAGAGAATGGAATGATATATTCAAAGTCATGAATGAAGACAACCTCTCACCAAGAATCTGTATGCTAAAGATTATCACTTAGATTTGAAGAAGTGATAACATTCTTAGAAAAAAGTATAACTGAGGGCATTTGTTGCATCTAAATAACTCTTCTAGGAAAACCAAAAGCTAAGGTCAAATGGCAAAAGCAACCAAAATCCTCATAGAAAAATTCATTTTCAACAAATTCACTCATGTCAGTAATTTCTTTAAATGCTGATGAGCTGAACTCTCAAAAGACAGTGTGATTGGATGGATCAGAAAACAAAACACAGCTTTCTGCTGCTAACAAGAGACGCTCTTGAGCTCCCATGACAAATAGACTCAGATACAAAGGCTGGAAAACAATCATGCAGAGAGCACAGCAGTGAAGGAATATGAGAGAGGGAAACTAGAAAGAACAAAAGTAAAAATATTATTGTAAACATATTACCTAACTGACAATAATAATTTAAAAGAAACAGGAAAAAGGGGCTGGAGCAATAGCACAGCAGGTAAGGCATTTGCCTTGCATGTGGCCGACCCGGGTTCGATTCCCAGCATCCCATATGGTCCCCAAGCACTGCCAGGAGTAATTCCTGAGTGCAGAGCCAGGACTAACCCCTGTGCATCACTGGGTGTGATCCAAAAAGAAAAAAAAAAGTAAAAAAAAATTTTAATTATTGCATGTGTATACCTGTGACGTATTCCATATGCCAAACACAGTAACAAGTCTCACAGTGGAGAAGTTACTGGGCCTGCTCAAGCAAACTGATGAACAACGGGAGGACAATGCTACAGTGCTACAGTATTCAAACAAATAAACTATAGTCCACTGAGCTATCATTGAGGAAATAGCTCAGTGAGCTGTAATATTCAATTGTATGCAGGATTCCTTCAACCCAAGGGCTGCCAGGAGTGACCCTGGGCATTGAGCTGGAAATAGACCCTGAGCACTGCTTGATGGGTCTTCCTCCTGCAGAAATATAAATAAATAAAACATAGTATAGATGAAGCACTGAAATATTTTTTTTGTTTTATAAAGTAGTTCACGATATTTGTTTACATTTAATATTCAAACATCAATCCCACCACCATTACACCTTCCTACTACCATGTTTCAGATATTTTGATCCCGAACCCCAATCCCTGCCCCAAAGCAGAAAAAAATAATAATTTTGTATTGTTTGTTATGAAAATGAAAATGCTACCACTGAAAATGCTACAAAAAACTTTCGTTAGAGGAAAGAATGTGAAGATTGTTGTATTTCGCCCAGGGGCCATTAAGCCCTTCTATAAGAGATCACTAACCCACTAACATGTTGTTAGAGGTTGAGCCTTGTGTGCACATTTATATATATATATGTTTTATATATGTGTGTGTTTTATATATATGTGTGTGTGTATATGTAAAAAAAAACAAAAAAACTTTCCTATAAGATTGGTTACCTCTAGTTTGAACCCCATCAATCATGGTGCAGTACTCTTGGAGTATAGGTAGGGTGTGTGGTATGAAGTATCGTGCTGTTCAGGAATACATCCATGCATGGGTGAGGTTCAGCCCGAGCATGTGAAGAGCGACCATGAGCACGGTAGTGGTTGAGTTCTGGAGGTTTTCGGCTGCTGGAGCTGGGTCCCTTGGAGTGGGGAGGGGTCTTACCCTTCCCCCCTCTCGGTTGCCCCAAATGAAACAGCCTGGCATGGGGTCCAGTGGCATGGTTATGGCGAATGCCATTAGCACTGAAATATTTCTGACCAATATTTCCATAAATATATGGCCTACTGATTTGAATCTTTCTCCCAATATCTTGAATATCATTACATATTGGTAGAATTTTTTAAATAGTTGCATTTATTGCTGTGTACATAATGTAATCCAATTTAGCAGACCCCTATTAAAGTTATTTGGGTCTCTTCTAATCTATCGGTATCACAAACAATGCTGCAGTGGATTTATTGTATGTATGTTGTTTTAAAAAGTTTTCCGGTATTTTGATTTAGATCTATTTGGGTAGAGAAATATGTGATTTCATTGTCCTCCATTCCATATTCTACATATTGGGTAGAGAAATAAGTAATTTCACTGTCCTCCATTCCATATTCTACATAGTTTACAAATTAACCAGACATACTTATGTTAAATTTTAATTAACTAGTAAAAAATTATTTTAGGTATTAATTTAAATCTTTTTTTAACAAACAGGCTTCCTTTATATTTGCTGTAATTTGGTCCATTGGAGGAAGTTGTGACACTGACGGGCGTGTTATTTTTGATTCATTCATACGAACAGCCGTACAAGGAAAACTGGAAAACTATCCATTGCCTGCATCTGTGGGTAAATGGGAATGCCCTTTTGAGGAAAAAGGCCTGGTCTATGACTTCATGTATGAGGTATGCTATAAAATTCTTGTTATGAACAAGAATGAAACCTAAGTAGGAGGACACTTGCCTTGCATGTGTGGGTTCCTGGATTCAATCTCTAATACTGCAACAAAAAAGAATTTAGTTTAAAATTTAATGCTTGCTATCGTAAGTTATAGAACACAGCATTTTTTTTCTGGGCGGAGGTGCACACATGGTAGTGCTCAATGGTACTCCTGGCTTTGAGCTCAGGGATCACTCCTGGCTAACACAGTGGACCATATGGGGTGCCAGGGATCAAACCTGGGTCAATCACATGCAAGACAAGTGGCCTACCTACTGTACAATTACTCTGGTCCCAGAACATAGAGTCATATCAGCAGGTATCCTTGAGTTATTTTTGAGTTATTTTGAGTTATTATTTCAATAGCAGGTATTGAATCTGCACTATTACTGTTTGGACCTCCCCAAATATCTGTTGTTTATGAAATTCTTTTATGAATTTTTTTAATCAAAGGGGCCCATAGAAATAGTATGACAGGTAAGATTCTTAGTTGCCAGCTTTGGCACTAAAACTGGGTCTAAGAGACATCCTAACTTGCCAGTATCAGCCCTTTTTTTGGGCTGGAGTGATAGCACAGTGGGTAGAGCATTTACCTTGCACACGGCCGACCTGGGTTTGATTTCTCTGCTCGGCAAGCTACCAAGAATTTTTCGCCCCCACAACAAAGTCTGGCAAGCTCCCTGTGACGTTTTCTATATGCCAAAAACAGTAGCAAGAAGTCTCATAATTTGTTGTAAGACGTTACTGGTGCTCACTCAAGCAAATCGATGAAAAAAGGGACGGCACTGCTACAGTGCTACAGTCCTTTGAATATTTGATGGCAGAAACCCTCAGGATCTTTAGGGAAGAATAGGCCAACCTAGAGAGGAAGATATGTTTAAGAGCGCTAATAGGAAGGCAGATTAAGGAGCGTTTAGGAGTATGAGGACAGTTTAGCCATTTGTAGAAGATTGTCTTGATCAGTTCAACCTTTCTGCTGTGTTATGGCCTGGTTCAAAATGTCAAAGATAATAATTTTAGAGAGACAAATATAGTGAGTTCACTCTTTTTTAGATTGTTGCTCATTTATTAGATTGTTTTCTTTTGTTTTTGTTTTTGTTTTTGGGCCACACCCTGTGTGCTCAGCGGTTACCCCTGCTTCTGCATTCAGGAATCACTCCTTGTAGACTTGGGGGACCATCTGGGAGATGCCAGGGATTGAACCCAGATTGGCTGCTTATAGTCTTCTTCCTATCTGGTATACTGTTACTCTGGCCTTAGGTTGTTTCCTTTTCATATAGGAAAATATGAAGCCAAAGTGCAACAAATTTAAATTATTTTTTGTTTTTTTGGGAGCTATATCCAGCTGTGTTCAGGGCTACTTCTGGCACTGTGTTCAGATAATCACTCTTGGTGTTGCTCAGCGGACCGTATGTGTCTCTGCCAAACCCAGGTTGGCCCCATACCTTACAAATGCCTTACCTGCGGTACTACTTCTCCAGTCCCAATCCACTGAAATTAGTTTCCTCAGAATGACTCTTAAATAAATACAGAGCTTGATATGCAAAAGAATATGCAAAAGGATATCCTAAAGAAGTTTTTTAAAATTAGAGCATTAAGATATAGAGCAAAATATCAGAAATTCTAAATATGTTGAATTTGTGATAGTAAGTTTTATGAAGTTATTATTGAAAAGGAACAGTAAAGAAAATATATATTAAATTGATGTAGATTCATAAATGCTAATTAATCTACCATATGACTTTAAATATTTTAGATAAATAGTATTTCATAATTTTGTTTTATTTTTAAATATTTCATCATTTTGAGGGAAACAGTTTAAGTCTGAAAAGCAAATATGGCAACAGAGTGTTTAAAAGTCTTTAGGAGAGCAAGTACATTGTTGTAACATTTTATGACTTATGTTTTCTTGTAGTTGAAAAACCGAGGTCGCTGGGTCCACTGGAATGAATTAATTAAAAGTACTAATCTAGGAGACAAACGTGTCAAAGTTCAAGATATAATAGTTCCTACGATGGACACAATTAGATATACATTTCTAATGGATTTAAGTATAACCTATGACAAGTAAGAAATTATGTTCTATACAAGCATTTTGGGCTGGAGAGAGAGTACAGGTGGTAAGCTGCTTACATTGCATGCATTGGGTCCTAGTTTGAGCCCCAGGACCTCATATGGTCCCCTAAGCACTTTTAGAAAAGATCCCTGAGTACAGAACCTAGAGCAAGCCCTAAGAGTAGTTGGGTTTGACCCAAGCCCCTGTCTCCCCAAATAACCAAATAAGAAATGTGTCCATCTGTCTATCTATCTATTTATCTATTTTTTGGTTTTAGACCACACTCAGCAGTGCTTAGGGGCTATTCATGGCTCTGTGCTCAGGAGTGATCGCTGGCAGTTCTTTGGAGACCACATGTGGTGTCAGGAATCCAAATCAGGGTTGGCCATATGCATGCAAGGGCCTTTATTCTCTACCTCTTGTACCCTCTTGTACTCTCTCTCTCTCTCTCTATGGACCACAAATTTTATGCATTTTAAATGTAATAGTGCATTCTAAGAGGATCTTTCGATTTTTAACTAAATTTTGAGGTCATCATTTTCAGATTACTGAGAATTTGAGCGACTCATTGACATGTCTAAAGTGACATTTATTACTAATAACAAACCTGGAATGCAAATTTCTTATTGTGCACTACAAAGCCTCTCTGTTGTCACATTTTGTTGCTTCATAAGCCACCATATACACATTTCTTTGGCTTTTGATGGCAGACTGAAATTTAGTTGCAATGTTACTGTTAAAAAGTTTTGCAATTATAAATCATGGTGCCTAAAAACAATCATGAACAATAATAAACTCAGAGTCCACATCAGAGTAACCATGACCCATGTTCTCCTAATATATTTGCGTTTTACCTATATATAGCACTGTGGCACTGTCCTCCCATTGTTCATCGATTTGCTCGAGTGGGCCCAGTAATGTCTCCATTGTGAGACTTGTTGTTACTGTGTTTGGCATTCGAATATGTCATGGGTAGCTTGCCAGGCTTTGCCGTGAGGGCGAGATACTCTCAGTAGCTTGCCAGGCTCTCCGAGAGGGGTGGAGGAATGGAACCCGGATTGGCCAGGTTGGCTGCGTGCAGGGCAAACACCCTACCCACTGGGCTATCTCTAGTTGCCTCCTTAGTGCAGTAGGCAGAGTGTCAGTCTCATAATTTACCAATATGTCCCATGCTAATTATTCATGATTTAAAACTGACATAAAAAATCAGAATATACCAAAAGAACATAGCAAAAAAAAATAATACACAAGACTGATGAAGCCTAGCGATACTGATTCTGTTCTAGGATTTGCTCCTGGTAGTGCTTTGGGAGATTATGATTTCTGGGAGTCCTCCCCGCCTTCTCCAGATGAAATCCAGGCGACCATGAGCTTCTACAAGTATGGCTATGGTATGTGGCTATCAGGACTATTCCTCTGAATTGCATGGTGGCACTGGAACCAGGCAGTTCCATCCCGGCTTCCAGTCTGCCCCTGATGCCGGAAGTCACGCCCTCAACCCACCCCCCGACGTCATCTTGCTGTACTCAGCAGTGAATAGTTCTGGCACACCAGAGGATTTCTGGGGATCATAGCCATGCCTCCTGAATACAATGCATGCACATAACCCATTGGACTATAACTCCTGCCCTGCACCATGTTTATTAAATATTATTATAGTTATTTCCTTTTAAAACTTAAAGATAATTTGTCATTAGCATTATTTCAACTTGAATGATTGTCATCTTAAAACTTGTTTCTGACTCAATATTATTTCATTTAATAAAAAGTTTTTTTTAGTTTAATAAAAACAAGAAAAATAGTTTATAAGGACCTATATATTTTTTTTCTCATATTTCTTGTTTTGGTGCCACACTCAGCAGTACTCAGGACTGAGTCCTGGCTCTGTGCTCAGAAATCACTCCTGGCAGGCTTGAGGGACCATATGGGATGCCAGGGTTTGAACCCAGGTTGGCTGTATGCAGGGCAAGCACCCTACCCTTTGTACTGTCTCTCTGACCTCTGTAAGGGCCTGTAGTTTATCCCTAGCTTAGACCTGTAGTTGCATTTTTCATTTAGAAACTATTATTAAAAATTTCCTTCTACAAGAAAGATAATCATCAGTTTTGAATTCTCCCAGTACCAACAATGTATTTTTGTTCCATTAATTATGTTCCATTAATCAACTGTCCTCCCGTTGTTCATCGATTTGCTTGAGCGGGCCCAGTAACGTCTTCATTGGAGACTTTGTTGTTACTGTAGTAAATGAATAAGTACAAATATGAATGACAAGGACCAAAGAGATAGTACAGGCAAGGTGCTTGCCTTGCTTGTAGCCAACCCTAGTTTGGTTCCTGGCACCACATATGCTCACTTAAACACTGCCAGAAGTGATCTCTAAGCACAAAGTCAGAAGTAAGCCCTGAGTACAGTCAGGTGTGACCCTCAAAACCAAATACCCAAACCTAAGCAAATATAGAATGATAAAAGAAATCATATACTAAAATTATTTATTAAATTTTGAACAAATTTGAACTAATAGTACATGTACTTTATTGAAACTTTAAAAAATAGTGTCTAGCAATGAATCTGATGGTTAGTAAAATTTTGAAGAAGAAATGGCCGTGAATGATCATTTTGAGATATATGTAACAATTGTTAAGGAATTAACACCATATTTGATGGGGTTCAGACAGTAGGAAACAAATCATAGAGGCAAATATATATGTATGCATATGTATGTGTATATATATATTTCTCCAAGAGTCCAGCAAGCTACCGAGAGTATCCCGCCTACATGGCAGAGCCTGGCAAGCTACCCGTGGCATATACGATATGCCCAAAACAGTGACAATAATGGGTCTCATTCCCCTGAGCCTGAAAGAGCCTCCAATTCAGCAGCATTGAGAAAGAAGAGTAAGGAGAGGCTGCTAAAATCTCAGGTCTGGGACCAATGGAGACGTGACTGGCTCCCTCTCGAGTAAATCTATGAACAGTGGGATGACAGTGATACAGCGACACAGTGATATAACAATCGTAATATTCAGCATAGTGTATATTATTTCTGTTGGTAAGAAAGATAAATATTAATATAATGATCACATTTTAATTAATGATTTGAAAGTAAAACTGTTAACTTTTTTTTAAGTCATAGAAGTTCACAGATTTTTCTGAATACTCTCTAAGATTATTTTAGTTGATCCATTAATTTAGCTGCTCAAGTGAAGAATAGTATTTACTAAAATTATTTTAATAAATCTTTTTCCATGAGGCAGATGGGCTATACTCTGGGGTGGATGCTGGTGAATTCTCAGGGATCACTGTAGGTCTAAGGAATTTTAATGTTATGTTTATGTTTCAGTGATAATTTTAAAATTAGTGCTAGACTAATTTGGGTTACTTAGATTATTACTAAATACTGCAGCTCACTTTTTGTGTTTTTCTTAAAGAACAATGATTTACAAGGTCATTAATAATTGAGATTTAGACACATAATATTTCAACACTAATGCCACTACTAGAGTCAGTTTTCCTTCACTAGTATTCTCATACTCCTCCCCTACCCCAGCCTACAACCCACCTCCCCGTCAACTTTATAGTTCATTGTTTCATCATTGCTTAACTTTTTTTTAAGTTCTTTTTTAAATTTTTTTTTTATTTTTTTAAATTTTTATTAGTGAAACACCATGAGGTACAGTTGTAGACTTGGGTTTCGATTATACAATGATCAAATACCCATCCCTCCACAAGTGCCCATTTTCCACCACCATGGGTCCCAGTATCCCTCCCACCGCCATCCCCCCCCCCCCCCCCATCCCACCCTGCCTCTGTGGCAGGGCATTCCCTTTTGTTCTCTCTCTCCTTTTGGGTGTTGTGGTCTGCAAAAGAGGCATTGAGTGGCAAACATGTTCAGTCCATAGTCTACTTTCAACATGCATCTCCCCTCCTGGGAGGATCCTCCAAACACCCTTTATTTGGTACTCCCTTCTCTATCTGAACTGCCCTTTCCCCTAGAATACCCGGCTGGCCTCTAGATTGCTTAACTTTTATAAATTCTATGCTCTCTTAATATTTATCTCCATTTATTTATTTATTTATTGACAACATGATTTAGAACACTGTTAATGATAGGGTTTCATACATACAATCTTTTAGCACCATTCCTCTGCCAGTGTTCACTGCTCTTCATCATAGTCCCACAATGTACCATGCCTATCCTACCCACCCTCCTCTACCCCCTTATTTTCTTTTCTTTGCTTTTTGGGCTGGAGTGATAGCACAGCGGGTAGGTTGTTTGCCTTACAAGCAGCCCCGAGTTTGATTCCTCCGCCCCTCTCAGAGAGCCCAGCAAGCTACCGAGAGTATCTCGCCCTCATGGCAAAGCCTGGCAAGCTACCTGTGACGTATTCGATATGCCAAACACAGTAATAATTGTCACAATGGAGACATTACTGGGTCCACTCAAGCAAATTGCTGAACAACAGGAGGACAGTGGCAGTGACTTGCTTTTTGAGTCACACCCGGCGATGTACAGGGGTTACTCCTGGCTCATGCACTCAAATATTACTCCTGTGGTGCTTGGGGGACCATAAGGGATGCTAGGAATCGAACCCAGGTTGGCCTTGTGCAAGACAAATGCCCTACCCGCTGTGCTATCACTCCAGCCCCTGCCCCCCTAATTTTTAATTCAGTATTTCTGACACCAGATTACCCAGGGTTCTACAAACATTTGCTTTTAAGTATACTTATACTTTTTTAACCATTTAAAATAAATTATGATCATTCATGAAGGAGAAATCTTTCTTGAGTCCCCATCACACAGAAAATTCCTTTGCTTTAGACAACTATTTTCAGCTAGTATTCAGAAGGCTTAGTTCTAAAATGCTACTAATAGGTATACATACTGTTAACTTTAGAATTCACTGCCATTTAGTTTCTCACAAAACTTTATGTTACTGGAATAACGGTGAAACAGTCTAAAATTCTTTAACATTTATCAAAATTTAACATGGTTCACTTACTTCATGAGTGCTTTTGCTAAGAGTTATGTTATATTCTTTGAAACTTTTTAAAAATCACTAAGTTCCCCCAAATAGTCAAAAATGTGTATGCTAATCACTATTATTACCATTATGTTACAAAATAACAATGATAGATTAACTGTAAGGTTTTGTATGTATATGATTTGATCATTATTTAAGTTTTCAACTAGCACTTGCCTCCTTTGGTAGGAATATATTGCGACTTTACCCATTATAAATAATATGTTCATTGTTTCTATAAAGGCCATTGCTTTTTGTGGGTCCAACGGGAACAGGAAAATCAGTATATGTGAAGGATAAGCTAATGAATCACTTGGAAAAGGAAAAGTACTTTCCTTTTTATGTTAATTTTTCTGCAAGGACCAGTGCCAACCAGGTTCAGGTTAGTTTAAAGCTAAAAACATGGCTCTATAATTATTATTTTTGCTGCATGGGATTTAATTTTGAAAATTATGTGTAAATAAAAGTTACATCAATCTTATATGAGTTAATAACTTCAAAAGTTTTATATTTGACATTACAAAGTAATTTTTAAAATTTTGGTTTTTTTTTCACATCTGGCAGTATTCAGGGGCTATTCCTGACTTGTTCCTTAGGGGGTTACTACTGCTTAGCATGGTAAGAGGAATCAAACCCATACCTCTAGCATGCAAAACATATGCATTGGCTTTTTAAACTACATCCCTAGCTCTACAAAGTAAGTATTAAAAAATTTTAAGAGCAAAATTTCAAGATTACATTTTTTCTATTAAAACTGAAATACTTAGTGTTTATTTTGCAAAGCCTGAGAAGCAACAACACTTTCTTAGCAGGGCAAGTAAGTATAAAAGCAGGGAGTGACTTGGAGAAAGTGGGTAAGAGAGGGAGAGGGAGAGGGAGGGACAGGGAAAGAGGAAGAGAAGAAGGGAAGGAAGGAGGGAAGACAGGGAGGAAAAAAAGGCAAAGGAGGGAGAAGGGGAAGAGAGGGAGGGAAGGCAAAGGAGGGAAGGTTGTTCTTTAAAAATTCTCCTGGAAGGCGCTTAGAGGCTTAGCTGCTTATTGTCAGTTAAAGATGCTGCTTTCTATCAGTGGAATATTTAAACCATGACCTCTATTACAGAAATCATCTAACTGGTCTTTCTACCTTGTATCACCAATGTCTCTAGATCAAAATCTGCATGGGACTTTTCTAAATACCATTTTTGCCAGCCATTTCAAAATTTATGTCTGTTCATTCTCTTTTGACTTGTGAACTTCATTTCTGTTGTTTAAGTCATTGAAATTTCCTTAACTTAAAAATCTTACAAATTTAGGTTAGTGCATTTATTTTACTTTTTTATTAGTGAAACACAATGAGGTACAGTTGTAGACTTAGAAACTTTCGTGCTTGGATTTCAGTTATACAATGATCGAGTTCCTCCACCAGCGCCCATTCTCCACACCAATGATCCCAGTAGCCCCCCTTATTATCCCCCCCCCTGCCCCGCTTCTGTAGCAGGGCATTCCCTTTTGCTCTCTCTTTCCTTTAGGGTGTTGTGGTTTGCAATAGAGATATTGAGTGGCCATCGTGTTCAGTCTATAGTCTACTTTCAGAATGCATCTCGCATCCCAAGTGAATCCTCCAAACACCCTTTACTTGGTATTTCCTTCTCTATCTGAGCTGCCTTTCCCCCCAGCATGTGCTGCCAGCTTCCAAGCCGTGGAGCAGACCTCTTGGTACTTATTTCAACTATTCTTGGATGTTCGTCTCCCATTCTGTTACTTTATATTCCCCAGATGAGTGAAGTCTTTCTATGTCTGTCCGTCTCCTTCTGACTCATTTCACTTAACATGATACTTTCCATATAGAACCACTTGTATGCAAATTTTATGACTTCATCTTTTCTAACAGCTGCATAGTATTCCATTGTGTAGATGTACCCAAGTTTCTTTAGCCAGTCATCTGCTCTTGGGCACTCGGGTTTTTTTTTTTCCCAGATTCTGGCTATTGTAAACAGTGTAGCAATGAACATACAAGTGCAGATGTCATTTCGACTGTACTTTTTTTGCCTCTCTGGGTTATATTCCCAGGAGTGGTTTTGCTGGGTCACATGGGAGCTCAATTTCTAATTTTTTGAGAATCGTCCATACTATTTTCTAAAAGGGCTGAACCAATCGGCATTCCCACCAGCAGTGAAGGAGAGTCCCTTTCTCCCCACATTGGTGCCAACACCTGTTGTTTTTGTTCTTTTGGATGTGGGAGGTTAGTGCATTTAAATATTGAGTGAGCAGAAGCTAATAGATACATTGGGAAAGTCAATGAGGAAAGTATTTTGTGTGTTTGCATGTATGTGTATGATGTAAATATGTGTTACTAATATAGTCATTCTGAGTACATACAAGGATTTGAATAAATTCTTTAAAAATTAAGTTGAATATGAAGTTTTGTGTCACCCTAAATATGAACAAGTATAAATAAATAAGCACATATGAACTTTTAACATATTGATGTTAACATTATTTTCTTAATATAATGCTTAATTTCATTTTTTTCTAATGTTAAGTATGGCTTTAAATTTAGTACTTTTTAATATTTTAGAATATCATTATGGCGAGATTGGATAAAAGACGCAAAGGAGTTTTTGGACCACCTATGGGAAAGAAGTGCATAATTTTTATTGATGACATGAATATGCCTGCATTAGAAAAATATGGAGCTCAACCACCTATTGAATTGTTACGACAATTTTTTGATTGTGGGAATTGGTAACTATTTCATTGAAATCTTTTGGTTTGTTTTATTTGTGGATTGTGCCCCCCACCCCTCGCAATGCATTGTTCAGGGGTATCTCCTGTCTCCTGTTTCTGAGCTCAGGTGTCACTCCTGACAGAATTTGGGGTACCATATGGGGGTGCCAGGGCTCAAACCCAGTCAGCTGTATGCGAGGCAATCACCTTACTCACTATACTATCTCTCTGGCCCCTTCATTGAAGTCTTAGTTGTCATTTTGTTCTCTTCTTATATTTTAGGATCTTGCAACATTAAAATAATATATTTTATGTATTAAATATATTTGTATATTAATATATTATATATCTATATATTAATACATGAGAGATGACTCAAAGGAATGAAGTGCATCCTTTCTATGTGGGAGCCTCAGGTTCAATCCCAGGCACTGCCTGGTCTCCTGACATCTCCTTGAGTACTCTAGGTGTGGTTAATGTGGTTGCACAAATTTTCTTACACCTGCATTTTGGGAAGATATTTTTTAAAACTTTCTATTTCTGTTTTCTGTGCTATACTTCATGGTGCTCAAGGCCTACTCCTGGCTCCATACTCAGGATTTCATTCCTGGCAGTGCTTAGAGGACATATATGGTGTCAGTGATTAATCTCTTTAGCTCACTGTATATCTTTTAATACCATCTTTTCCTCAAAGTATATGTTAGATAACTGTGATAAGTATCTTGGAAATATATTTTTTTCATTTCATTTCATCATCCTGTTATTAGTCGATTGCCTCGAGCAGGCCCCAGTAACGTCTCTTTCATCCTAGCCCTGAGATTATATTCAAGGCTCTTTAGGAGAATGAGACCCATCATTGTTACTGGTATTTGGCATATTTGGTACGCCACGGGGAGTTTGCCAGACTCTGCCCTGTGGGCAGGCTACATTCGATAGCCTGCAGGTTTGTCCAAAGTAGGAATGAGATAATAAGATGTCATAAAAAGATGTCTTGATAAGATATCGCGCGGCGGCAAATGCGGCCGCGCGGTTCCGGGAGCTGTATTTTATAGTCTCTGAAATATATTTATTTCATAATTATGAAATCCTTTCCTTTTCAACTATTTTTTGATTATTGAAAATGATTGCACTTTAAAAAATATAATATCGGCGGCCGCACGGGAGCCTTTGTGGACAGCCGGTTTGAGCCGGGCTCGGCGGGGGCGGCGGGGACCTCATGGGAAGGGGGGCTTTGTGGGCCGTCCCCCACGCCCCACCGAGGTCGCCAGCTGCCCCCCACGAGCGGCTCTCTGGCACGGCCACGGCCCCGGAGGCACAAGGACTTAGCACAGAGAACCAGCCACTTGGAGCAGAAAAGCAAATGGACTATGTGTTAAACAGCGCCACCAAGCCTGCCCGGAGGGGAAAGGGTGTTGACCGGCCTGCCCGCTCCTCTCTGGAAAGAAAGATGGCGGCCGCACGGGAGCCTTGTGGACAGCAGGTTTGAGCCGGGCTCGGCGGGAGCGGCGGGGACCTCATGGGAAGGGGGGCTTTGTGGGCCGTCCCCCACGCCCCACCGAGGTCGCCAGCTGCCCCCCACGAGCGGCTCTCCCGCACGGCCACAACTCCAGGGCACAGAAACCAATCTCTTAACTATCTAACTTTTAATAGAAATTCTTCCAGGGTCAATAAGTAAAATAAGTAAAATAGCAGAAATTCAAAACCGCGCGGCCGCGATAGCAGCCGCGCAACATCATTTTATTCTTAAACCAAGTTGTAGAAAGCAAATCATTTCACAACGCTGTTTCAGCATATCTGATTGTGGGGGGTGGGTCGTAAACTCTAAACAATAATTGTGCGTCTTCTATCAAAACAATCTATCTAGTCAAAGTAGATAGAGTATTAACTAGAACTCATCTGCCTCACAAGAATTGGGAGGGGTGGGGGGAGGTGGGGGTCTATTGGGGTTCGGGGTTAAAAATAAGTATTGGTAAAGGGAAATGTGTTTGATATTTACATGACTGAGACCTAAACCCGAAAGCTCTGCAACTTTTCCCACAGTGATTCAATAAATAAATTATAAAAAAAAAGAAATAAAGTAATTTCTCTCTAAAAAAAAATATAATATCACCACAGTTGAGACTTTATAGGTAAGACTATCCATAAAATAATAGCCAACTTAAGTAACCATAGTTAGCACCCTATATTTCTACCATTTGCTCCTGATGGTTCTTCCAAATGCTCTTCTCCTGGAACATTTCAGTGCCCCTGCTTTGGAAAGACTGCTAACATTTATTTTCCTAACCTTCCCTATGCCTTGATTTTGGAATAAAGCCATACTTTTGAAATAAATGTTTATTACTCTTATAGGTCACTGGAATTTTGTTTCAAGGAAATACTGCTATTAATGATGTATTCCTTATCTTTCCAAGATTTTAAAAATATAATATATATTTAATTTATAAAATTAGATTCATGTCACAGAATTTTCATAACTTTTTCATTTAGATATTTATATTAAAGTTTTATTCATATTATTTGTCTATCAATTTTATTGACTTTAAGTGCTGTTTAGTTGTGTGGATCTTGACATATTTTACTTAGCTAGACATTTGTTGTCAATTGTTGCTAAAAGCCCAGCAAGCTACCGAGAGTATTCCATATGCCAAACACAGTAACAACAAAGTCTCCAATGGAGACGTTACTGGGCCTGCTCGAGCAAATCGACGATCAACGGGAGGGCCTTTACCTTTTACCTTTACCTTTGTTGCTAAAAAACAAATAATACTTTTTTTTTTTGCTATTTGGGTCACACCCAGCGATGCACAGGGGTTACAACTGGCGATGCTTGGGGGACCATCTGGGATGCTGGGAATCGAACCTGGGTTGGCTGTGTGCAAGGCAAGCACCCTACCTGCTGTGCTATTGCTCCAGCCGCACAAACAATATTTTTATTGTAATTTCTGTCATAATCTTAAACTGAGGACTATCTCTATAGATTTTCTCCGAACTCACCTCTTTTACAAGAACTTCAATATTAAAGGAATAGTACACATAGGAAATAGGCACTTTTTTACTCCTAGTGGTTTCATCTAAATTGAGCCATTTGTTACTTCTTTCTGATCAGATCTTCTCCAGACCTTATTATTTCCTAATTAGCACAACTTTAATGTATGATAAAAGGATTTAGATGTTCTTATGTGCTCTACAGATAAGTTTTGAGATAAGGAAGAGAAAAATGGGGTCTATGGTCACCCTACCTATAATCAGCTATAAAGGTAAAGGTAAAGGCCCTCCCGTTGTTCATCGATTTGCTCGAGCGGGCCCAGTAACGTCTCCATTGGAGACTTTGTTGTTACTGTGTCTGGCATATCGAATACGTCACAGGGAGCTTGCCAGGCTCTGCCGTGCGGGCGAGATACTCTCAGTAGCTTGCCGGGCTCTCCGAGAGGGGTGGAGGAATCAAACTCGGGTTGGCCATGTTGGCTGCGTGCAAGGCAAACGCCCTACCGCTGTGCTATCACTCCAACCCCTATAACCAGCTATAAGCAAGATTTGTTTCACACTTATGTGCCTGGATTTGGAGTAATAAGAAGAAAAGGAAAGGTCTGGAGAGAAAAAAACAAGGTTAAATTCTCTTTTCTTACATGCAGCCAACCCTGGTTCAATCCCTGGCCCCCAAGCCCCAGGAATAAACCATGAGTATCATCAGCTGTGCCCCACCCCACCTCCCCAAAAAAAAAAGAAAATGAAAGAGTTAAATTGAAAAGGAGAGTAGGAGGAAGGAGAGGAAAGGGCCAGAGAAAGGGATATACTAAATATTTAGAATCTGGGCAACAAATTCGGTGATTCTAGAATCTAGAAGAATGTGCTGCATACACATGTATCTATTTATTTGTATATTACATATTTATATATTTTTCTTACCCCAAGAATCATTTAAAATTATTCTCTTAGAGAAAACAAGATCAGTTTATTAAGAAAATTTACACTTTATTCCATCTTATTGGCTCACTAACTATGGTTCTGCAATGTTCATGTACTTTTAAGGTATGACCTTAAGGACACAAGCAAAATCACATTGGTTGACATAGAGATGATTGCTGCCATGGGCCCTCCAGGTGGTGGAAGGAATCCAGTCACACCTCGTTTTACTCGACATTTCAACATCTGTACTATTAATACTTTCAGCGATGAAACCATGACCAGAATCTTCTCTTCAATTGTAGCATTCTACCTTAGAACTCGTGAATTTTCTCCAGAGTACTTTATAACTGGAAATCAAATTGTTAGTGGGACTATGGAGGTAAGTACATAATGTAATACAAAATGTTTTAGTATTTCAGATTTTTCTTACAATTGTTTTCACATTTTTCCCCCTTTTCCAACTACTTTAGACTTCAGTATCAGAAAAAATGTATAGGGTGCATAGGTTTGGAAATTAGGAACTCTTGCTGGTTTTTGAGCGTTGACTACTATTTCTTAACCATAAGGCCTAGAAAAAGTAATTTGGCTTTCCAGGAACTCAGTTTGTTAATCACTAAAATAGGAGATAGCTACTCTGTCAGATTGTTGTAGGGAAAGCGAGTAGAACTAGTATCTGTAGCTTCAGAGGTTTATTTCATAATTGTTTAGGTTCCTAATTTGTTATTTATTTTCTCTTCTTTCTCATCACTTCTACTTTTCATGCTTGTCTAAAATGAAAAAAATGTGAATAAGGTGAATGATTTTTTTTTTTTACTTTTTGGGGCTATATGTGGTGACGCTCTGGGCCTACACCTGGCTCTGCACTCACTCAGACATCATTCCTGGTATAGCTCAGGAAACCAAATGTGGTGCTGGGAATTAAACTTGTGTCTGCTGTAAGGCAAGCATCCTATCTGCTGTACCATCTCTCTGGTCCTGAATAAATTATTTTTAATTTAAATAACATTTTGTTGATTGCCTTTGGCCCTTTATAATAAATGAGTTTGGGAGTGCAGATTCACACCTCTATGTGGATCAGAATAGCAACATACACCACCAAAATTTCAGAAAAGTTTTCGATGAATCTCTATACAAATGGCCCTTGAGAATAACACATGACCAACGGTATTAGACCCTGAGAGTTGCATGTCGACATGTGGCAAAAGCATCCATGGTGTCGGTGTTCTTGTCAACATGAACTTGGCCATAAGCATTGATTCATTCGAATGCCTAACAGCCCAAATCGGACGATCACACATGAATAGATCTGGCTCACTGCCTGCAGTTTCTGTTTGTTGCCTACACACCAATATCCAATATGATAAAGGAAAAGTTGAGAAGTTCTACATGGAGCTGGAGAAGTTCTATAAAGACCACACCTTCTACAAGATCATTGTTGGTGATTTTAATGCCAAGATAGGACTGAGAAGATCAGCTGAAGAACTCCACAGCCATGTCCTAGAATGGAATGAACAGGGTGAGAGACTGTCTGAGTTCATCATGTCAACCAAGACCATCCATGGTAACTTACAGTTACCAAAAGCCGACTCTAAATGTTGGACATGGTAGTTTCCCAGTGGAAGGTTCCACAATGAAATTGACCATGTCATATTCAATCAACAGTTTTACCTGACCGATGTCGCTGTTGTCCCCAAATTCCAAACGGGATCAGACCACCGGCTCCTTTGTGCAAAATTCTACTTCATGGAGCGGGGAGAAAGGGCTACAGAGTTTAAGAAGAGAAGTTCCAGAATGACCACCAACTGGGAGCTCTTTGGCACTATTGTGGCAACATGGGAAGATGCCATTGTTGACAACATTGACAAGGAATACGATTGGTTCAGCACCTCCACGATTGTGCGAGGAATGCCGAGAGAGAGAAAGCCACAAAAAGATACCTGTCTTTGAAAACTCTTGAGCTTATTCACCAACGTGGCTTGGTGCAAGCCTCAGGTAACTGCAAGCGAATGTCTGAGCTTGCAAAGCAGTGCAGAGAAGCGTTAAAGGAAGACCTCAAAGAGCGAAGAGCAGCAGTGCTGGCCAATGTGGCAGAAGCCGGAAAAAGCATTTGCAATGCCCGCATGTCCTTCGCCAACTACAAGACCAAGATGACTGCCCTCCAACGTCCTGATGGATCTATCACAGAAGGGCAATGGAAAAGATCATCCATGACTTCTACTCGGACCTCTGATAGCCACGTCCACCTGCCCACAAACCAAATCCTACAGGATGGATATGTCGTTCCCAATGTTCTCCCTTTCAAAATCTAACATGCCATTTCATCAGTAAAGAAGTGAAGAGTACCCGGCCCAGACAAGGTCAGACCCGAACACCTGAAGAACCTGCCATCAGTACTCATCAGTACACTGGCTCGGCTCTTCACATACTACCTCTCTGAATGCAAGGTTCCATCCCAGTGGAAAACCAGCAGGACTGTATTACTGTACTGAAGGGAGACATCCACATCTTGGCAACTATCACCTGATCTGCCTGTTGTCTGTCGTCTACAAGCTGTTCACTTGAGTCACCCTGAATAGGATTGCCAGAACACTAGATGAAGGACAACCATGCAAGCAAGCCGGGTTCTGAAAAGGATTCAGCACCATCAACCATATCCACACGATAACCAAGCTCATTGAGGTTTCTCGGGAGTTCAAGATGCCGCTCTGTCTAACATTCATTGATTTAAAGAAGGCCTTTGATTCTGTTGAGACGGAAGCGGTCATCAAAGCCCTAGCTAAACAGGGCATTCAAACTCAGTACATCAGGATCCTCCATGAGCTGTGTTATGGATTCACTACCAGGATCTCACCATTTTACAAGGAAGTGATCATCCATGTCAAGAGAGGGGTTTGGCAGGGTGATACCATTTCATGAAAACTCTTCAGTGCCAACCTCGAGAACTTCATGTGATAACTGGAATAGGAAGGGATAGGAGTGAAGATAGACGGTAGGCAACTATACCACCTCTGCTTTGCTTATGACATCGTTCTAATAACACCAAACATTAGCCAAGCGGCACAAATGCTGGCCGACTTTGACTGTGAGTGTGGAAAGGTCGAACTACAACTGAATCTCATGAAGACAATGTTTATGAGAAACGGTCTCATTCCTGATGTTCCATTCACTCTCAGTGGAATGAACATCTCTGAATGCAACAGTTATGTGTACCTAGGTCGAGAAGTCAACATGATGGATGACCTGGCACCTGAGTTGTGTAGGAGGAAGAGAGTGACTTGAAACGCCTTCAAGAGTATCAAAGAAATAGCTAAGAGGATGAAGTACCTCCAGCTCCAGGCACATCTGTTCGATTCCACTGTTCTTCCTGCATTAACATATGCCTCAGAGACTTTGACCCTACAAAAACAGGATGAGAACGCTATTTGGGTCTCCCAAAGATGAATTGAAGGAGCTATGCTTGGAGTATCACGCTTTACTCAAATGAGAGAAAGAATCTGGAGTTCCGACCTCTGTCGACAATCAAGAATCATGGACACTGTCTCATTTACCAAGGCATCGAAAATCAGATGGACTGGACACGTACTGAGATTTGGAGACAACCGCTGGATTAGGGCCATTACTGACTGGATTCCATGGGATGTCAAAAGATCACGTGGCCGCCCGCCTATGAGATGGTCAGACTTCTTCAAGACCCTGAACAATCGGTTTGAGGCTCTTCATGTTCCTAGAACAAGCAGACACCATTGGGCTACACTAGCATGCAACACGTGAGGCCGACTTCCAAACCATGGAACAATCCTCCTGCCCCTTATCTCTTGTCCTTCAGTGTTAGTCTCATATTGTGACTTTATATTCCACAGATGAGTGCAGTCATTCTATGTCTGTTTCTCTTTTTCTGACTAATTTCACTTGGCATGATATTCTCCATGTCCATCCACTTATATGCAAATTTCATGACTTCATCTTTTCTAACATCTGCATAGTATTCCATTGTGTAGATCTACCAAAGTTTCTTTAACCAGTCATCTCTTCTAGGGCACTCGGGTTTTTTCCACAGATTCTGGCCATTGTGAACAGTGTTGCAATAAACATGCAAATGCAGATGTCATTTCTTCTGTGTTTTTTTACATCTCCAGGATATATTCCCAGAAGTGGTATTGCTGAGTCATATGGAAGCTCAATTTCTAGTTTCTGGTGGAATGTCCATATTGTTTTCCAAAAAGGCTGAACCAGTCAGCATTTCCACCAACAATGAATGAGAGTTCCTTTCTCCCTGCATCCACACCAGCACTGGTTGTTCTTGTTTTATTTGATGTGTGCCAGTAATAAGAAGTAAAGTTAATTGTTTAATATGTACAACTAGAGGAAAGAGAAAAGCAATATAGATGTCCCTGGGAGAGAGAGTGTCTCCTGGAGCTATTTACCCCATGAGAATTGCCTCTGCCGAAATATTTTTGCCTCTGTAAATGGTGAATCACACGGATGTGCAGTCCTATACTTCAACCCCTTTCAGATATCCTATAAGTATGCTAACACCTCTGCATTAAACGGGCTATTTTTGCCATCAGTCTGTGGTCCCATGTCTCTTTGTTCCTCTGCTTGGGAGACCTGGGGAGGATGGGAAGGCGGCTCTCAGCTCTCCACTGAGTGCATGTGTCGGGCACACCCACACTGTGTGAACTCATACCTGACTTCACTTTCTACTAAAGTTTTGTTTACTTAACTCCAGGTGGTTAACCTTTATGCGGAAAGCCATATTTAATGGGAATTGTAAGTATTACATCATTGTTCTTCTAGGGCTTGGATGGAACCTGTATCAAGTTCTTTCAGCTTCAGAAAGCCTGCTTGAGTGTTATTAACCAAAATAAATAGCTTACTCTGGTAGGCTTACTGATATACAGTTTTCAAGCCAATTTAAGCTGAGGGGATACATACAGTATTTGTACAATTAACTATTTGTTGAATGATTGTATTGATTTTAAGAATCTTATTTTTGCTTTGTTGTTTTTTTCTATGTTTAGATATATAAAAAATCTATGGAAAATCTTTTGCCAACTCCCACAAAGTCTCATTACACTTTCAACTTGCGGGATTTTTCACGTGTCATCCTGGGCTGCTTACTCATTGAAAAAGATGCCGTGGAGAGCAAGCAGACCATGGTCCGTCTATTTGTGCATGAGGTTCTCCGAGTGTTTTATGACCGCCTTGTTGATGATAAGGATCGAAGCTGGCTATTCAATTTAATAAAAACTGTTGTAAAGGACCATTTTAAAGAATCATTTGATAGTATCTTTTCACACTTGAGGAAAGAGAATGCACCAGTGAGTAACTTTAACACATTGAGTTAAAATAGTACATTAGCATGAATTGTTGCAATCAACTTATTTTTTAAATACTATTGCTTCTTAAAGATCATGTTTTTAAAATTGTCCTCATAGATGTATATTCGAGATTTGTCTTATATACATTATTGTCTTATTTACATATTAGGTATACGACATACAGATTATTTTAAAAGTAAAAATTTATGTTACAGAAGTGAAAATATATAATATATGTAAAATTATAAATATTATTTCCCTTATAAACATTAAATAAAAGAGTTGATCAGAATGTTATATGCAGCAGCAAGAGAAATACTTTATATAATTTTTTAAAAAGTGTGTTGTTTCCTAAGGCTATAATATATTCCAGGTACTCATTTTCACATATATTATTTACTAAAGTGCAAAATAATTATCTCTCTGATTAGTATCCCATAATGTGGATAAAACAAAATTTTGTCTATTTTTTTTCAGTTCATTTTGAAAAAAATTAGCATGATAATTTGGTGATTTCTGTTTTATAGATAACAGAAGAGGACTTAAGAAATCTCATGTTTGGTGACTACATGAATCCTGACTTTGAAGGAGATGAGAGAGTTTATATTGAAATTCCAAATATTTACCAATTTAATAGCATTGTGGAACAATGCTTAGATGAGTACAATCAAACTCACAAAACAAGAATGAATCTTGTCATTTTTAGGTATCAATATTTGGTATTGATGCTTGAAATTGCTACTTATAAAATTTTGTTAAATATTTAAAGTGCACAAAGAGGTATATAAATAATATGAATGACCTTGTATCCATCACCCAGTTTAAGACGCGAAACAGATATTACTATTTTATTTTATATTTAATATTTTTTTTCTTTTTGGGTCATACCTGGTGATGCGCAGGGGTTACTCCTGTCTCAGGCACTCAGGAATTACTCCTGGCAGTGCTCGGGGTACCCTATGGGATGCTGGGAATAGAATCTGAGTCGATCGCATACAAGGCAAATGCCCTATCCACTGTGCTATTGCTCCAGCCCCAATATTTAATCTTTTGTAGTCAAATCTCCAGCACTATATTTCTCCATCATAACCTGCAAGAGTAAAAGTAAACTAATTATATTTCTCTGTATATATATGTGTATATATATGTGTATATATATATTACACATGTGTGTCCCTAAACAGTCTTTTTCTGTACATTAAAACTGCATATAAATGGTATTGGGCTGGAGCAATAGCACAGAGTGTAGGGCATTTGCCTTGCACGTGGCCGACCCGGGTTCGATTCCTCTGCCCCTCTCAGAGAGTCCAGCAAACTACTGAGAGTATCTCGCCCGCTCAGCAAAACCTGGCAAGCTACCTGTGATGTATTTGATATACCAAAAATAGTAACAAGTCTCACAATTTGTTGCCCGCTTGAGCAAGTCGATGAACAATGGAAGGACAGTGCTATAGTACTATAGTGCATAAATGGTCTTACACAATACTTTTTTTGCAAGTTGCTTTATTTTATGTTTGTGAGATTCATATAAATGAATTTTTACTACATTCCATTCTGTTTTTATTGGTCCTCTTTATTACAGTACATTTTTGTTAACAGTGTAGCCATTAATCTGAGATGGACTTTTTGTTTGTTTGGGGACTACTCCCAAGTGGTGCTTAAGGCTCAGTTCTGGCTCTGGGTTTAGGAATAAATTCTGGCATTGCTCAGGGGACCATATCTAACTTGGCTTGGCCACATGCAAGGCAGGCACTTTACCCAATGTGCTATCATTCCAGCCTGAGACAGACTTTAAGGTGACTTCTTATTTTTGTAATGATAAAAGATACTTTGTACATTCATGTCTCCTTGGATACTTGATAAGAGTTTCTATAGGGTACATATTCTCAGAAGTGGAATTATTGTGTCATGGTGTTTAAGCATCTTCTACTTTACTAAGTTTTGCCAAAGTATCTTCAAAGTGAATATTTAAAAGAGTTTTCATTGTTTCTCACTCTTAGCAATACTTAGGATTGCCAAACTTTGTATATGGTCCCAGTAAAATAAAAGTATGAAGACTGTAGGGAAGATAGAGGGGTTAAGGTGCTTGCCTTGTGTATGGCTGGCCCTGATTCAATATATGGCACTGCATTTTATCCCCTGAGCATTATCAGGAATTATCATTTACCCCTGAGCTTAAAGCAAGGAGTATTCACAAGAATATTGGGTGTGGCCCAAAACATGCCTGCATCAAAAAATATAATTAAACAAAAAAAGTATGATGGTATCTCAGTGTAGCTCTAATTTTATTTTTCCTAATTATTTGTAGGCATGTTTTTTCTAAGTTTATTATTTTATAGGCGACTGATGTTTTTGTTTCATGTAATTCATGCTAAAATGTTGAAAGATTGTTTAATAATAGTGATAATATACATTTCTTGAGTTTATACTTTAATTGATTGTCCCCTGCATCACATGATCCAATTTTAAGTGCTTTTAGAAAAACCACACTTTTAAAAAATATTAATTTTTTATTTTATTTAATCACCATGAGATAGAGCATTACAAAGCTGTTCATGATTGGGTTTCAATTATACAATGTTCCAACACCCATCCCTCTACCAGTATAATTTCCCAGCACCAGTGACCTTAGTCTGAAAATCACCCCGTACCCCAGCCTGCCTCTTTGGCAGACTCCTCTTCTCTCTCTCTCTCTCTCTCTCTCTCTCTCTCTCTCTCTCTCTCTCTCTCTCTCTCTCTTTCTCATTTTAGGCATTACGGTTTGCAGTACAAATGCTGAAAGGTTATCATGTATACCCTTCACCTACTTTCAATACTCAGTTTTTGTCCAGAGTGATTATTCCATGCTAATTAAACCATACTCTTTTGATGATTGGTATAGTGGGGTTAGATTCCCAGCATCATATAACCCCCTGAACACTGAATGGGAAGTAAACTCTGAGCGTTTCTGGTGTGGCCCCCAAACAAATGATGATGATGATGATAAAAACATAAAAGAGAGCAAAGTTCATTCTTATAGAAAAGTAAACCAATATTTATATGTGAATGCATGTTTGTATCCATCTGAGCATAGGTGTGAGTAATTTTGTTTCTGTGTTTATGCTCAGGCCTTACTCCTGGCTGAGCATAAACACTCAGGGATTACTCCTTGTGGTTTAGGGGACTGTGTGTGGTGCTGGGGGTTGAACCTGGGTAGTCAAGCACCTACCCTGTACTATATCTCCAGCCCCTGAAATATACTAATAATGTTATCTTGGCAGGTATGTATTGGAACATTTATCACGAATATGTCGTGTTCTAAAGCAGTCTGGTGGAAATGCATTGCTTGTTGGAGTTGGAGGAAGTGGTCGCCAATCTTTAACTCGTCTAGCTACATCCATGGCAAAAATGCAGATTTTCCAACCAGAAATTTCAAAGAGCTATGGTATGAATGAATGGAGAGAGGATTTGAAGGTAAAATTATGAAGAAACTAGGGTCTCAAATATTTTCAGTGAATTCTTTTATTTGTGTAGAGAGCCTGTTTGTATGACTGTGTGTGGAATATACTGGTATTGATAATATTATCTGTAGAGTAGTTACTGTGAAATTGACCACAAGAGAAATAAACAAAAACCAAAACTATGAGTTTCTCAAAGAAAAGCGTGGGCATGTGGGAGTCAAGCGTTTGGTGGCCAAGAATCGTTCCCCTGGCCAGCCCACGGCGACAGACAGATGAAGGACTTGGGGGAACAGAGAAACAGGGCTCCAGGCTGGGTGGTACTCAGTTTACTTCTCTCTCCAACCCAGCGTAGTAGAATATCTCCCTTGCAGCACAATTGTAGTTGTAGTTTTGGTTGTAGTCCCAGTCATCATAGTTCCATCATCCTAATATGGAACTACGGAACTATGAGGACTATTCCTCATAGTCATCATCTTTTCGGTCATCCTCCTTGTTTTCTAGCCCCCTCTTACCCTTACAGCCTAGTTATATAGCAATTATGAAGGGTGGGGGTACACATAGGTGGGGTTGAACATTGACATAACAACAAACCGATGTAAAGCCACTCCTTCAGGGGAAGTTCTAGATTAACTCAAGGACAAGATCTCATCTGAGGGTTCAGTGCTCCAGTTTACTAGGAGAACGCTCAAGGGTGGGGTTCCATCTAGGGTATATTGCTGTCTCCTTTTCTCAGCTAGTAATTCATTTAATCATAGTAAATTTATTTCTTATAATATTTCTAGTTATTTTGTGTGATCACATTAAGAGATATATTAAGCTTAAAGGTTGGCTCTTCCTGAGGACATCTTGCTATATATATGTGTGTGTGTGTGTTGTGTGTGTTAACAATTTTTCAACATATATTGCTTACAAGTACTTTTTTTCAGAATCTGTTAAGAAATGTTGGCATGAAAGGCCAAAAGTTTGTCTTTCTAATCACGGATACTCAAATTAAAGAGGAAGCTTTTCTAGAAGATATTGATAGTGTGCTTAATACTGGAGAAATACCGAACATTTTTGCAGCAGATGAAAAACAGGAAGTGATGGAGGTAACACTTTTTAGGACTGCTGCTTCCAGCATAGAAGTATTCTTACTTTTCAACTTTTTCTCTACTCTTCCAGATAACTATACCTTGTGCAGAGAATTTTACGAATTACAAACATTGCAATTATTTTAAATTTTAAATTATTTCTACTATTATTTCTACTATATTTATGACATTTTTTAGTCTACAGTTTCTTTTTATAATGTTATTGATCATATTTAGCATGTTCTGTGAGAGATCATAGATGTTAAATTATTTTAGGATTGCAGTGATAGGAGAAAACATCATTTTAAAACACTATGTGACATTGGTGGCACAAAATGTATGCTGGTGAAGGGATGGGTGTTGAAACATTATATAACTGAAATCCAACCAAGAACAACTTTGTAACTATGTATCTTTTGGTGATTCAATTTTAAAAAAAGAAAACAGTATTTGGTTAACTTTTATTATTTAGTATTAACAGTAAATATTTTGAAAGTCATAATAAAAGCTAGTTGTCTTAACAATCCTGTATATGAAATCATGCTTTGTGATTTAATTGACCAAAAATACAGCTGTGATTTTAGTGATCCTCTATTTAGTGGTCTTAGTCTTCAGCCTCCATTTCTAATATATATTCCTGTTCTCTGCTAATACTTCCCCAATTTTTTTTCTTTTCGGATCACACCTGGAAATGCTTAGGGGTTACTCCTGGCTCTGCACTCAGGAATCACTCCTGGCGGTGCTCGGGGGACCATATGGGATGCTGGGAATCGAACCCGGGTCCGCCGCGTGCAAGGCAAACGCCCTACCCGCTGTGCTATTGCTCCAGCCCCACTTCCCTCATTTTTCTGTCACACTGCTTTTATCCACTATTTGTCACTCCTGAATGCTTCCTTTATACCTGCAGTGATAACATTTGGAATATTAGTTTATTCAAGCAGTACTTTCTGCTTTTTCCTTCTATACATATGATGGTTCTTTCTATATTACGTTGAAAATCAATGGGGAAAAAAAAGCACTTGAGTGTAAATCATTTAGAAAGCCTTGATAAAATGGCACATTATGAGTTTATAGCCTGGGGTGGGCAAGGAGAAAAGAAAAAAATAGATAACAAACTCTCTACCTATTTTTCTGTCAGTGTCAAGAACATGGCCATAGCTGTGGAACCGTCACTGTCACTGTCACTGTCCTCCCGTTGTTCATCGATTTGCTCGAGCAGGGGTGGCAGTGACAGTTACTACTATTTCATGGCATGGTCCAACAGTGATTTTATTTTTCAAATTTAGTTATTTATTATTTTTTAACTGAATCACCATGAGATACACAGTTACAGCAGAGCTGGTCATGGCCAGGTTTCAGTCATACAGTGTTCCAACACCCATGTCTCCACCAGTGTATATTTTCTACCAGCAGTGTCCCCGGTTTCCCTCCTGCTACCCCCTCCCAGCCTGTCTCTATGGCAGGAGCTCTCTCTCTCTCTCTCCCTCTTTCTCTCTCTCTCTCTCTCTCTCTCTTTCCCACACACACACACTTTTTTAAGGCATAGGGTTGCAATATCGATACTGAGAGGTTATCATGTTTGTTCCTTCACCTATTTTTAGCACGCACTTCTTATCCAGAGTGATCATTTCCAACCATCTTTGTCATAGTGGTCCCTTCTCTGTCTCATCTGCCTTCTCCCCCAGCACGTGAGGCAATCTTCCAACTTCAAACGACTCCTCCTGGCCATTGTTTCTACTGTTCTTGGGTATTAGTCTCATATTATCCAACAGTGCTTTTAAAAAGTTTCCTGAACTAGGATGTAGCTCAGCTCAGCAATAGAGCACTTCCCTTTTATATGCGAGGCCCTGGGTTCAATCCCCATAATCTCAAGAGGAAAATAACAGTTTTTCCTGCACTTTCAACCAACTCCTAGGAATACCCTGCCAGTTTCTCCACAAGGAACATGCCATGACCAGAACTTAGTAATACTGAAATGCATCACTATTTCTTCTTAATTTAAACTGATCTTTTTACATCATCCTATATATTCCACTTTGAAGACTCCATCATAGACTTAATGTATTTCATCTCTTTGATACATATACTGATAGAATTAATTTTAATTGATATAAAATTATGATATATAGATGTTTTATAGTGTTTAAGCCAGTACCTTCCTGATGGATGCTTCAGTTGTTTAGAGATCTTATGTTAAAAACTGTTGGGTTAGTGAAAACTTTAATGATGTCCTCATAAGTTAAGTTCTTGGGAGATACTTGTTTTTAACTTATAAAATTATGGAATTTGAAGAATTATTCTAAGTATAAACTATTGAAATAATTTAATTGATGTACAACAAAACTTTTGTTTTGGGGCTACACCCAGCAGTGGCCAGGGCTTACTCCTGGCTCTGTGCTCAGGAATCAGTCCTGCTGAACTCAAGAGACTATAGGGCTTAAAGGGGATTGAACCCAGGTCAGTCGCATGTAAGGTAAATGCCCTACTTGCTGTACTATCACTCCGGCCCAAAACTTTAAAGATGTTTGCAAGGAAAGTAATGAGATTAATATTCTAATATTTGGGGATCTATTTTTATTTATGAAGTTTTTATTTCTTCTAGGGCGTTCGTCCTATAGCTCAAGCTGGCAACAAGCACGAAGAACTCAGTCCCTTAGCACTGTTTGCTTTCTTTGTGAATCGCTGCAGAGATAATCTTCATATCGTAGTGGCCTTTAGTCCCATTGGTGATGCCTTTCGAAATCGATTGAGACAGTTCCCGTCCCTCATCAATTGCTGCACCATTGACTGGTTTCAGGTTTGTATTTTGGGACAGCAGTCACATGCACAACTAAAATGTTTGTAATTTTATGGAAATCTTACTCAAACCCATTAATATACACTCATAAAATGTTTCTTGGTCACTCGACTTTAACACAATATTTGTTACCAGGGACTAATATGACTACAACGATCCTCACTCAGAGCATTTATTCTAGGCTGGAAGACAAAAAGGCAATAAGAAAACAAGCAGTCACTGTTATACTCAACAGCCATAAAATTGATGTATTTCTAAAGACAGTGAATCTCTGAAGTGTGAAATCAGTTAGTTACATAGAAGATTAGAGGGGCTGGAAAGAGAGTATAGTGGGTAGAATATATGCCTTGCATGTGGCTGTCCTGGGTCTGATTCTTGGCATCCCAGATGATTCCCCAAGTACCACTAGGAGTAATTCCCTAGTGTAGAGCCAGGAGTAACCCCTGAGCAAAACAAAAACAAACAAAAATTCCATAGAATATTATATATGTACCAGTATGTGTTATATAAATATGTATGTGATAATATGCATACATATATATGGATGTGAATATACACATGTACATATCCATATATATGTATGCATATAACATATATACAAAGATATATGTAAACTTACACAAAAAGATATCTTAGAGGGAATATGCTCATATGAATATAAAAACAAACAAACACTGTCCTCCCGGTGTTCATTGATTTTGCTCGAGTGGGCCCAATAATTCTCCATTGTGAGATTTGTTGTTACTGTGTTTGGCATATTGAATACGTCACGGGTAGCTTGCCAGGCTTTGCCATGTGGGCAAAATACTCTCAGTAGCAAGCTTGCCGGGCTCTCCGAGAGGGGCAGAGGAATCGAACCCGGCTTTGCCGGGCTGGCTGTGCACAACACAAACGCCCTACCGCTGTGCTATTGCTCCAGCCCATATATAAAAACTGAAAAATTGCAACTGTAGTTGTCAAGGAGAATTGATAATGTGGTTCCTGTCTGAAGGCCAACAAACTCAAGACCTTTCGAGGGCCAGTATTTCAGTGTGAGTTCAAATTCAGGAAACTTGATAACCCAGCTTGAAGGCAGTTCAGAAAGAGGGTTTGCCTCTTAATTGTGGGGCCAGTCTGCCATTTTGTTTCAGACAACATTTCAATTGATTGGGAGGACCAGGGAGGGTGGTCTTCTTAGTGTGTTGATTTAAATATCAAAACACACCTCACACCACAGCACCCAAAAGAAGAGAGAGAGAACAAGGGGGAATGCCCTGCCACAGAGGCAGGGTGGGATGGGGGTATGGGGAATGGGAGGGATTCTGGGACCCCTGGTGGTGGAGGATGGGCACGGGTGGAGGGATGGGTACTTGATCATTGTATAACTGAAACCCAAGCACAAAAATTTGAAAGTCTATAACTGTACCTCATGGTGTTTCACTAATAATTTTTTTAAAAAAACACACCTCACAGGAACATCCAGAATAATGTTTGATTATTTTCCAAGTTCATAGCCCACACTCAAGCTGAGACCAAAAAAGAAATTAACTATCATAAAGGTAGTATATGCCAAGAGGAAAGATGAGGAAAGCAGAGCTTAGATGGGTAAACTGTAATGGTTAGGTGATGATGACTAGTAATAAACATAGCAGGCATTAATTTGGAATGTTTAATGGGTACTAGATTATAAAGGAATTTGTAAGATGTTCCTGGAAATTTGATTTTATACAAAAACATTGTAGAGGTACTGGAGTATTTTTAAAATTTTTTTCCTTATTATAATGTAGGAGTACTGCTATTTATTCAGCCATTGATTAGGCTGATTGAATTGGACATGAATTCCACCTTACTTTTTTGTTTTTTTTTTTCCTTTTTTATAAATTTGTTTATTGAATCACCATGAGAGAAGTTACAAAGCTTTCGGGTTTAAGTCTCAGTCATACAGTGATGAAACACCCGTCCCTTCACCAGTGCCCATTTTCCACCACCAAAAACCCTAGTATACCCCCCATCCCACACCCTCCCCCTTCCTGTGGGGCAGATGATTTCCACATTACTCTGTCTCTACTTAGATTACATTCAATATTTTGACACCAGACCCACCATTATTATTTGGGATTTTACCCCAAAACTTAGATCTGCCAAAAAGGCAACCATAGACAATTTGTTTTCTGTTGCTGGTTATGAATAGTATATGATGTCATGTGGCCACAGTAGTGGTTGTGTGATTTTGGAATTCCTAAATTTTAACAAATCAAATCTGGAGGGGTTTCTGCCAAAACCTGCTGGGTTCCAAGATTTGTTCCTGAGTCTCTGGGATCATGGCCTGAGTCTCTGGGATCAGGAGCCAGATAGGCCATTTGTGGACTGTGACCAGGGGTCTTGTTGGGGCTGGGAGGAAAGGGCCGGTGCCACTCCCATCCCATGAGGCCCACGTGTCACGTCACTGCGGGCCCAAACCTGACTGTCCAATGGCCTCTGGAAGATGGTGGCCACTGAGCCCCCAGGCGGAACAAGCCATGGCAGGAAACTTCTTCCCACCTGGGATGGCCTGGCGCCAGTAACCTACTGTAGCAACCAGACACATTTCTGCCAAAAGCCGCTGGGTTCCAAAACTTGTTTCTGAGTCTCTGATATCATGGCCGTTAAACAGCTTGATCAGGAACCAGAGAGGCCTTGCCTCCAATTATATAGCTGAGCTGGGGGTGGTTTGTGGGTGTGTCTCCCACATACCTAACTTTTGGCTGTTTACTTTCTTGGTAAACTTGGCCCCAAGTAGTTGGAGTCTGGCCAAAGGCACAGCAGCAATTTCGGGGTATCTGGAAGTCTGAAGGCGCCATCAGGCTGCTGATACTCTCACCTCACAGGTACAGGTTGACCTGCTGGTGGCACCATACCCCACCCACACTGGAGTATTTTTAGGTAACTTTTATTTTAGAAAATTTTAGTTGCTTTATATTTTAGTAAAGAAAAACACCAACTAAGCCGAACACTTGAAGAATGTTTTATAGATAATTTAGAGTGTGGAAAACTAAAAGGCAGGATGATCCACTGGGTGACAGGATTAGTAAGGATGGTAAAAAGTGATTAAGTCTAATATATCTTTTAACTTCAGGCAAACTGTCACTGCTTATATAAGACCACTGTTTATGTAAAATATTTATGCTTTCAATAGCTTACAGTAGCTCATGTGTCTTCTAATAATATGATACTTTTGGCTTCTTACTAAGAACATAGGGTCCTCCTCAGGGAAAATAAATGAAAAGAAAGTAGGTTGAAGGCTGTCATTTGTGGCTGGAAGTCTTTGGAATCTCAAGTTCCTATATTTTTACTATACTATCATCTATCTGCTAGTGCTCCAATTTCTCATCTGTGTTCCAAGCAAAAATGTAGAGTAAGGGAAAATAAGGAAAACAAACTAACAAAGAAAATCCAACCCACACCAACCCCGTGAAACCCTCTATAAACCTTCCCTGAAGTCCTCATCTAACAACAGACTTATGTGTCATTATCCATACTGCATCACAAGGGAATCAATGAAAGGCAGCCTTTTACTTGAGTATATTGTTGACAAGTAAAATTGAAGGTCTAAGGAATATGGGGCTCATAAAGGGTGACCACAAGCCCCTGCAACTGTCAGGCTGAATTTGAGATGCCTCTTTGGCATCTAAATGGAAGAATTTAGGAGAGCAATGTTGTATATCTTTGAGATCTAAAATATTATTAACCCTTTTTTTGGTAGGAGTATTGCTGTTTATTCAGCCATTAATTAGTCTGATTGAAATGGGCATGAACTCCACCTTACCTTTTTTTCTCTTTTTTTATAATTTTATTTATTGAATCACCATGAGAGCAGTTATAAAACTTTCGGGTTTAAGTCTCAGCCATACAATGAACACCCGTCCCTTCACCAGTGCTCATTTTCTACCACAAAAAAACTCCAGTATACTCCCCATCCAATACTTTCCCCCTACCTGTGGGGCAGATAATTTCCACATTACTCTCTCTCTACTTTGATTGCATTCAATATTTCGACACCAGACCCGCCATTATTTTTTTGTTGTTGTTAGTGAAACACCATGAGGTACAGTTGTAGATTTACTATTTTTTGTGCTTGGGTTTCAATTATACAATGATCAGATACCCATCCCTCCACCAGTGCCCATTTTCCACCACCATGGATAATATCCCCCCACCCCCATCCCCCCATCTCCCCCTGCCTCTGTGGCAGGGCAATCCCCTGTGTTCTCTCTCTCGTTTTGGGTGTTGTGTTCTGCAAAAGAGGCATTGAGTGGCAAACATGTTCAGTCCATAGTCTACTTTTGACATGCATCTCCCCTCCTGGGAGGATCCTCCTAACACCCTTTATTTGGTGCTCCCTTCTCTATCTGAACTGCCCTTTCCCCTAGAATACCCGGCTGGCCTCTAAGTTATGGAGTAATCCTCCTGGTGCTGATCTCAGCTATTCTTGGGTATTAATCTCATATTTTGTTACTTTATATCCCCCAGATGAATGCAATCTTTCTATGTCTATCCCTCTCTTTCTGACTCATTTCGCTTAGCATGATACTTTCCATGTTGTACCACTTGTATGTAAATTTCATGACTTCATCTTTTCTAACAGCTACATAGTACTCCATTGTGTAGATGTACCAAAGTTTCTTTAACCAGTCATCTGTTCTTGGGCATTCAGGTTTCTTCCAGTTTCTGGCTATTGTAAAGAGTGCTGCAATGAACAAACAAGTGCAGATGTCATTTCGACTATACATTTTTGCCTCTCTGGGATATATTCCCAGGAGTGGTATTGCTGGGTCAAATGGGAGCTCAATTTCTAATTTTTTGAGAATCGTCCATACTGTTTTCCAGAAGGGCTGAACCAGTGGACATTCCCACCAACAGTGAAGGAGTGTCCCTTTCTCGCCACATCCACGCCAGCATCAGTTGCTATTGTTCTTTTGAATGTGGGCCAGTCTCTGAGGTGTGAGATGGTATCTCATTGTGGTTTTGATCTGCATCTCCCTGATGATTAATGATGTAGAGCATTTTCTCATGTGCTTTTTTGCCATTCGGATTTCTTCTTTGAGAAAGTTTCTGTTCATTTCATTGCCCCATTTTTTTTTCATTTTTATTTATTTATTTTTTTACAGTTGTAGATTTACAATTTTTTTTGTGCTTGGGTTTCAATTATACAATGATCAGATACCCATCCCTCCACCAGTGCCCGTTTTTCACCACCATGGATAATATCCCTCCCATCCCCATTCCCCCATCCCCCCCTGCCTCTGTGGCAGGGCAATCCCCTGTGTTCTCTCTCTCCGTTTGGGTGTTGTGCTCTGCAAAAGAGGCATTGAGTGGCAAACATGTTCAGTCCATAGTCTACTTTCGACATGCATCTCCCCTCCTGGGAGGATCCTCCAAACATCCTTTATTTGGTGCTCCCTTCTCTATCTGAACTGTCCTTTCCTCTAGGATACCCAGCTGGCCTCTAAGTTATGGGGTAATCCTCCTGGTGCTGATCTCAGCTATTCTTGGGTATTAATCTCATACTTTGTTACTTTATATCCCCCAGATGAATGCAATCTTTCTATGTCTATCCCTCTCTTTCTGACTCATTTCGCTTAGCATGATACTTTCCATGTTGTACCACTTGTATGTAAATTTCATGACTTCATCTTTTCTAACAGCTACATAGTACTCCATTGTGTAGATGTACCAAAGTTTCTTTAACCAGTCATCTGTTCTTGGGCATTCAGGTTTCTTCCAGTTTCTGGCTATTGTAAAGAGTGCTGCAATGAACAAACAAGTGCAGATGTCACTTCGACTATACATTTTTGCCTCTCTGGGATATATTCCCAGGAGTGGTATTGCTGAGTCAAATGTGAGCTCAGTTTCTAATTTTTTGAGAATCGTCCATACTGTTGTCCAGAAGGGCTGAACCAGTGGACATTCCCACCAACAGTGAACGAGTGTCCCTTTCTCGCCACATCCACGCCAGCATTGGTTGCTTTTGTTCTTTTGAATGTGGGCCAGTCTCTGAGGTGTGAGATGGTATCTCATTGTGGTTTTGATCTGCATCTCTCTGATGATTAATGATGTAGAGCATTTTCTCATGTGCTTTTTTGCCATTCGGATTTCTTCTTTGAGAAAGTTTCTGTTCATTTCATTGCCCCATTTTTGGATGGGGTTGGATGTTTTCTTCTTGTGGAGTTTAACCAGTATTTTGTATATCCTGGATATCAACCCCTTGTCAGATGTGTATTCGGTGAATATCCTTTCCCATTCTGTAGACTGTCTTTGTATTTTGGTCACTGTTTCTTTGGAGGTGCAGAAGCTTCTTAGTTTAAGATAGTCCCATTTATCTATCTCTGTTTTCACTTGCTCGGCCAGTGGCGTGGCATCTTTGAAGATACCATTAGCTTCAATATCATGGAGGGTTTTGCCAACTTTATCTTCAATGTACCTTATGGTTTCTGGTCTGATGTTGAGGTCTTTAATCCATTTTGATCTTACTTTTGTACATGGTGTTAGGCAGAGTTCTGAGCCTATTTTTTTGCATGTAGCCGTCCAATGATGCCAACATAATTTATTAAAGAGGCTTTCCTTACTCCACTTCACATTACTTGCACCTTTATCAAAGATTAGATGATCATATGATTGAGGGGAGATGTCAGTGTATTCAACCCTGTTCCATTGGTCTGCAGTTCTGCCTTTGTTCCAGTACCATGCTGTTTTAATTATTACTGCTTTGTAGTACAGTTTGAAGTTAGGGAGGTTGATTCCTCCCATTTTCTTTTTCCCAAGAATTGCTTTAGCTATTCGTGGGGGCTTATTGTTCCATATAAATTTCAGGAGTGTTTGCTCCATTTCTTTGAAGAATGTCATGGGTATCCTTATAGGGATTGCATTGAATTTATACAATGCTTTCGGTAGTATTGCCATTTTGACAATGTTAAGTCTCCCGACCCATGAGCAGGGGATATCTTTCCATTTCCTCATGTCCTCTTTTATTTCCTGAAGTAGCGTTTTGTAGTTTTCTTTGTATAGGTCCTTTACTTCCTTAGTTAAGCTGATTCCTAGGTACTTGATTTTCTGGGGCACAATTGTGAACGGGATTGTTTTTTTCATGTTGCTTTCTTCTCTCTCACTGTTTGCGTATAGGAAAGCCATGGACTTTTGGGTATTGATTTTATAACCTGCAACTTTACGAGTCTATTGTTTCTAGGAGTTTTTTGGCGGAGGTTATTGGGTTCTCTAAGTAGAGTATCATATCATCTGCGAATAGTGAGAGCTTGATTTCTTCCTTTCCTACCTGAATGCCCTTAATATCTTTTTCTTGCCTAATCGCTATTGCAAGTACTTCCAGTACTATATTGAACAGAAGTGGAGAGAGTGGGCATCCCTGTCTCGTCCCTGATCTTAGAGGGAAGGCTCTCAGTTTTTCCCCATTGAGGATGATGCTTGCTGTAGGCTTGTGGTAGATGGCTTTAATTATGTTGAGGAAGGTCCCCTCTATACCCATTTTGGCTAGGGTTTTCATCATAAAGGGGTGCTGGATCTTGTCAAATGCTTTCTCTGCATCTATTGATATAATCATATGCTTTTTATCTTTTCTTTTGTTGATATGATGGATTATGTTGATTGATTTTCGAATGTTAAACCATCCTTGCATCCCTGGGATGAATCCTACTTGGTCATGGTGTATGATCTTTTTGATGAGTAGTTGGATTCTATTTGCTAGTAGTTTGTTGAGGATCTTTGCATCTGTGTTCATCAGGGATATTGGCCTGTAATTCTCTTTCTTTGTGGTATCTCTGTCTGCTTTTGGTATCAGTGTGATATTTGCTTCGTAGAAACTGTTCGGAAGTGTTTTTGATATTTCAATTTCGTGGAAAAGCTTAAAGAGCATTGGGAGTAAGTCCTCTTTAAAGATTTGGAAGAATTCACTAGTGAATCCATCCGGGCCAGGACTTTTGTGCTTGGGGAGACTTTTTATTACCAGTTCAATTTCCTTGATGGTGATAGGTCTGTTCAGGTATTCCAGGTCTTCTTGGTTCAGCCTTGGGCGTCTGTAGGAGTCTAGGAATTTATCCATTTCCTCGAGGTTTTGATGTTCCATGGCATAAAGCTTCTCAAAGTACTCCCTGAGGATCCTCTGAATTTCTATGGTTTCTGTTGTAATGACCCCCTTTTCATTTCTGATTCGGTTTATTAGGGTTTTCTCTCTCCCTTTCTTTGTGAGTTTTGCTAGCGGCTTATCGATCTTGTTAATTTTCTCAAAGAACCAGCTTTTGGTTTCATTGATCTTTCAGATTGTTTTTTGGGTTTCCATCTCATTAATCTCTGCTCTGAGTTTTATTATTTCCTTTCTCCTGTTCGGGTTGTGCTCCTTTTTTTGGTCCTTCTCCACGCTCTTAAGCTGTGAGGTTAGGTTACTTATGTGTGTTCGCTGCTCCTTCCTGAGGAATGCTTGTAGAGCTATAAACTTTCCTCTTAACACAGCCTTTGCTGTGTCCCATAAGTTTTGGTAACTCGTGTTCTCATTTTCATTTGTTTCTAGGAATCTTTTGATTTCCTCTTTGATTTCCTGTCTAATCCACTTGTTGTTCAATAGTTCATTGCCCCATTTTTGGATGGGGTTGGATGTTTTCTTCTTGTGGAGTTTAACCAGTATTTTGTATATCCTGGATATCAACCCCTTGTCAGATGTGTATTCGGCGAATATCCTTTCCCATTCTGTAGACTGTCTTTGTATTTTGGTCACTGTTTCTTTGGAGGTGCAGAAGCTTTTTAGTTTAAGATAGTCCCATTTATCTATCTCTGTTTTCACTTGCTCGGCCAGTGGCGTGGCATCTTTGAAGATACCATTAGCTTCAATGTCATGGAGGGTTTTGACAACTTTGTCTTCAATGTACCTTATGGTTTCTGCAGACCCGCCATTATTATTTGGGATTTTATCCCAACACTCAGATCTGCCAAAAAGGCAAAATATACCATTTGTTTTCTATTGCTGGTTATAAAGAGCTTATGATTTTGGAATTCCAAAATTTTAGCAATTAAATATGGAGGGATTTCTGCCAAAACCTGCTGAGTTCCGAGATTTGTTTCTGAGTCTCTGAGATTATGGCCATCAAGCAGCTTGATCAGGAGCCAGAGAGACTGTTCGTGGGTGGCAAATCAGGGTCTCGTTGGGCCGGGGAGGAAAGAGCCAGCTCCACCCCCATCCCATGTCTCATCACTGCAGGCCCAAACCTGACTGTCCAGTGGCCTCTGGAGGATAGCAGCCACCGAGCCACCAAGGGGAACAAGCCAAGGCACAAAACCTATTCCCACCTCAGTGGCCCGGAGCCAGTAACCTACTGTAGGGACCAGACATATTTCTGCCTAAAGCCGCTGGGTTCTGAGATTTGTTTCTGAGTCTCTGGGATCATAGCCATTTAGCAGCTTGATCAGGAGCCAGAGAGGCCATTTGTGGGCAGCAACTCAGGGTTTCGTTGGAGGCGAGGAGGAAAGGGCCAGCTCCACCCCCATCCCACGAGGCCCCCACTTGTCTTGTCACTGAGGGCCCAAACCTGATTGTTCAATAGCTTCTGTAGGATGGTGGCCACTGAGCCGCCAAAGGGGAGCAGGCAGAGGGCCAACACCCTTTCCCCCCGGGGTGGTCTGGTGACAGTAACCTACTGTGGGGTCTGGACACATTTCTGCCAAAAGCTGCTAGGTTTCGAGATTTGTTTCTGAGTCTCTGGGATAATGGCCATTAAGCAGCTTGATCAGGAACCAGAGAGACTGTTCATGGGTGGCGACTTGGGGTCTTGTTGAGGTGGGAAGGAATGGGCCGGCTCTACCCCCATCCCATGAGGCCCTGTGTGTCTCGTCATGCAGGCCCAAACCTGACCGTTTAGTGGCCTCTGGAGGATGGCGGCCACAAAGCTGCCAGGGAGAACAGGCCAAGGCATGAATCCTATTCCTACCTGGGGTGGCCTGGCGCTAGTAACCTACTGCGGGGACATGACGCATTTCTGCCAAAAGCTGCTGGGTTTTGAGATTTGTTTCTGAGTCTCTAGGATCATGGCCGTAGAGCAGCTTGATCAGGAGCCAGAGAGGCCATTCGTGGCTAGCGACTTGGGGTTTGGTTGGGGTGGGGAGGAAAGAGCCGACTCCACCCCATCCTGTGAGGCCCTGTGTGTCTTGTCACTGTGGGCCCAAACCTGACTGTCCAATGGCCTCTGGAAGATGGTGGCCACTGACCCGCCAATGGGGAGCAGGCAGAGGGACAGCACCCTTTCCCTCTTGGGGTGGTCTGGCACCAGTAGCCCATTGTGGGGACCAGACGCATCTCTTCCAAAAGTCGCTGGGTTCTGAAATTTGTCTCTGAGTCTCTGGGATCATAGCCGTTATGCAGTTTGATCAGCAACCAGAGAGACCTTGCCTCTAATTATATAGCTGAACTTGAAGTGGTTTGTGATGTGTCTCCCACCTACCTAAATTTTGGCTGTTTTTTTTTTCTTGGTAAACTTTTTCCCAAGTTTTTGGGGTCTGGCCAAAAGCACAGCAGCAATTTTGGGGTATCTGGAAGTCTGAAGGCGCCATCAGGCTGCTGATGCACTCGCCTCACAGGCACAGATTGACCTGCTGGTGGGACCATACCCCCTATTGACCCTTTCTTTATACTATGTTATCTTTAATTTTAGTATATGTAAATGTCTATATGCTCTTTCATAGATTTACTTGTGATCTCAGTCCTCAAAATTCTAATTTTCCCATTAAGGTTTTAGTTTTCTAAACTTCATCCTCTTTTACATAGGAAAACACCTGAACTATCTGTCAAAGTGATACTACTTATCTTAAATTTCATGTTTTTCTTTTTCTTTTTAGCCATGGCCAGAGGATGCCCTGGAACGTGTGGCTGTGGAATTCTTAGGAACACTGGATCTTACTGTGGATGAACGCCAAGAGATAGTTCCAATCTGCAAACACTTTCACACAACCATTATGAATCTTTCACAAAGGTTAATGTTGATAGAAACTTGAATGATAATATTTGAAAATTTTAATTTTGGGCTTAATTTTGGTGCCACACTTGAAGTTGCTCCTGGGACCAGATTTACTCCCAGTGGTATTAAGAAGGGCAACATTGGACTGTACTGGGAGTGGAGGAGGAAGTATTATATGTTCATGTGGAAACAGGGATCAAAATGAGGGTCTTATACATACAAAAATTATAGGTTTTTTTTTAACTAAATCCCCAATACAAAACAATACAACTATAAAATTGGAAGACTGTCTCACAAAGGTTAAGAGAAGAAATAATGCTGGACCTCAGTAGTAACTAAAGAGCTGTAGTAGAAATTCATTGGACAGAGGTGCGCATATATGTTTTTGTATTAGTGTTTTTGTGTTTAGGAATAAATATCAAGATGTGTGATCACTCAATCACATGGAAACTGTTCTTTTTTGAGGAACCAGACCTTCCAATCAGAAGTGAATCACATTTCTTTTTCATCATATTTGCACCAACCATTGTTTCCAACACTTTTTGATATGTGCCATTCTCATTAGTGTGAGATGATATTTTATAGTTTTGATTTGTATTTCCCTAATAATAAGTGATGATCATTATTTTTGCGTGCCTACTGGCTGTCGTATGCCGATTTGTAGAAATGTCTCCACATTTTGATGGGATTATTGTTTTTTGTTGTTGAGTTTTGTGACTGTGTTCTATATCTTGGACATAGAAAGCTCTTTATCTGATTTATTGTATGCAAGTATTTTTTCCCATTAAGTAGGATGACATCTTATTTTAACCCAAGCTTGTTTTATCATGAGAAAACCTTAAAATCTGATATAGTCCCATTTGCTTATTTTGTTTTATTATCTTTGCTAATGGAGTCAAATAATATTCTTTTATTTTCCTCATTGTAGTTTTTATATTATTTTTAAGGCACCATGATTTGCAAAGTTATTCATAGTTGAATTTTAGACATACAGTGATCCAGCACAAATCCCATCACCTGCGTCAACTTCCTCCATCAATTTCTTTTAGTGTTGTTGACTGCAGTTTTCACAGAGTCACTCTTCTGCACCACCTATCTACCTAAAGCCATTGATGCCTGCCCCTTTTTCCTTCCTGTTATTTTCTTCTTGCTAACCTCCTTTATTTCTTTATTCTCTGTCCCTCTCCTTCTTATACTATAGGATGATCTTGTTATCCCCCTTTAAAACTTTGCATTCTTTCCTCCAGTTATTAGTTATTCTGTGTACCACAGGTAAGTGAGATCATCCTGTCTTTGTCCCCCTTCTTCTGACTTACTTCACTTAACATGATGTTTTCTAGTTTCATCTAGGTTGCAGGAGATCACATGATTTCCTCATTCCGTGCAGCTGTATAGTATTCCACTGTGTGTATACCACATTTTCATAATCCATTCACTGTGTTGGACACCTAGGTTGATTCTGTCTTTTAGCTATTATGCTAAGTGATACAACATATAATGGTGTGCATGTGTCATTTTTAATGAACTTTTTGGTGGCCTGGTACCCAGAAGTGGAATTGCTGAGGTCATATAACAGCTGAAATTTTAGTTTACTGAGAAATCTTCATGTTGTTTCCATAAGAGTTGAATCAGATAACATTCCCATGAGTGAGAGTTCCTTTTTGACCATATGTCCACCAGTACAGATTGTTCCCACTATTTTTAATATTTTTATTAAAGTCACATGATTTGCAAAGTCATTTATAGTTGGGTTTCATACATACTATATTCCAGTACCAACCCCACCACTAGTGTCTTCTTTCTTTCCATGAGGGTTCTTAGGCTCCAACCTACTCACCCCATCCCCAGCCTGCCACCCTTGAGACACTTTTTATAATTTTTACTTTATTTTTATAAAGTTGTTCACAGTAATTTGTTACATTTAGTATTCCAATACCAATCCCACCACTATTACATCTACCCACCACCATATTTCGAATGTTTCCACTCTGACCTCCAAACCTTGTCCCCAAAGCAGGACCTAAATCACTTATTTTGTTTTGTTTGTTATGAATAATCCATTAAAAATGATCCGAAAAATTTCCTTAGAGGAAAGTGTGTGAAGATTGTTGCATTTCATCCTGGAACCATTAAGCCCTTGTATAAGAGATTACTAACATGTTGTTAAAGGTTGAACATTGTTATACATATATATATGTATGTATATATATATTATTTTTTTTTCTTGCTGAGATGGGTTGCCTTCTACTTTAAAAAGTAAAAGGCCCTCCCATTGATCATCGATTTGCTCGAGCAGACCCAGTAACGTCTCCATTGGAGACTTTGTTGTTACTGTGTCTGGCACATCGAATACGTCACGGGGAGCTTGCCAGGCTCTGCCGTGCGGGCGAGATACTCTCAGTAGCTTGCCAGGCTCTCTGAGAGGGGCGGAGGAATTGAACTCGGGTTGGCCATGTTGGCTGCGTGCAAGGCAAACGCCCTACCGCTGTGCTATCGCTCCCCCATCAAATGTGGTGTGCTACTCTTGATACATCAATAGTGTAGAGAATGAGATGTTGTGTGGCCACAAGTACATTTGCATGCTCCAGGAATTCTAAAATTTTAAATACTGTTATACAACTAATGTTAATATTTTTTTTGGAAATAAATAAATTTTATTTGGAGGATTTTTAAGGTGTGGAGGGGGGAGAGAGTGAGAGAGAAATGTACTCAAGAGAGAACATAGGCTTCTCCAATGGCAGAGAGAGCCCCTACACACATCCAGGGCACGAAAACATGAAAGTACACATCTCAAGAGGGGAGATGTGGGTGACACATGCACTCGGGCATGTGATCCGCCATGTGGGCGCAAGCAGCACATGGGCTCAGGCAGCATATGTGCCAAATTTAATATTTTTAAACTGGATTGTGACTTTGGGGTCCAGAGGCATCTCTGTGTATTGTTCTGTGTTGCTCTCTCCCGAGAGATTTATTTGGGATTCTCTGGACCATGGTCATTAATGAGCTTATGTGGCACCAGAGGTAGATCCTGGGCCTGACTGCCAGGGTACTGGAAACAAAGGGAGATGGGGATAGGTCTCCCATTCCTGACTCCATGCGAGCAAGAGGCACTTTTTAAAGATTGGTTGTTGAAATTTTGATCTTTTATTTTCAGTGTCGTTGACTCTGTGGTTTGGAAATTTATCTTTATCATTCCTTAACATCCCCATGTACTCAGATCCCTTTAACTCTTGCTTCTCATTTATCTTTCTGTCACCTTTGTTTTCTTTCCTTTTCTGACCTCCTCATCCTTATACTCTGGGACCAAGGGTGAAGTTTCCACAATTTTTGATATGTGTCATTCTTACTGTTGTGAAAAGATACCTTATTGTCATCTTGATTTTGATTTCCTTAATGATAAGTGACGATGACCACTTATTTATGAGCCTACTGGTCATCCATCTATCTTCTTCAAGAAAGGGTCTGTTAATTTCCTTTTCCCATTTTTATAGGGTTTTTGAATTTTTTGTTGATGTTTGTTAGTTATATACATATCACTGTCACTATCTTCCCATTGTTCATCGATTTGCGTGAGTGGGCCCAGTAACATCTCCATTGTGGCACTTGTTACTGTGTTTGGCATATCGAATACGTCATGGGTAGCTTGCCAGGCTTTGCCATGCGGGCGAGATACTCTTGGTAGTTTGCCAGGCTCTCCGAAAGGGGTGGAGGAAATGAACCTGGCTAGCTGGGCTGGCTGCATGCAAGGCAAAAATGCCCTACCGCTGTGCTATCGTTCCTAATTTTTATGACAATATATTTAATAGTATAACGTAAAGTTAGAAAATACATACCTCTGATATTCTTTTTAACCTCAGGGTAGCTTTGGTTATTCTGGGAATTTTACAATTCCAGACAAATTTCAGTAGAGTTTGTTCTTAAAGAATATCATGGGAATTATGATGGGGATTGCATTGAATCATTATAAGTACACCTGTGTTCATTGCAGCACTTAGTACAATTGTCAGAATATGAAAATAACCCAAACGTCCCATGATAGATAAATAAAGAGTATATAAATATGCACGTGTATTTGTGTATATGTGTATATTTATATAATGGAATACTAGTCAGTTATAAGGAAAGATGAAATCTTGCAGGTCACTGCCGTGTGGATGAAACTGGAGGATATCATGTTAAACAAAACAAGTCAAAGGGAGAAGGACAAATACAGGGTAATCTCACTCATCCGTGGTATATAGAAAGGCAGAGAAAGGCACTAGACAATGACAAACCCTTGTCTTTGGATTAAAAAATTCAAATTGCTGAGCAGTGGAAGGAAGAAAGAGGCAGACTAGAAGCGATATATGGACAGTTGTGGAGGTCTTGGGCATTTTGGTGGTGGTGAGGTGCTAACATAACTATTTACATCATAGCCATGAAAATTAACACTATTGTAACTATGTTGCTATAATTCTGAATATTAAGTAAAAGTCATTGGAAACCCCTAGTTTCTTATTCTTTGTTTCTTAAATATATCCCTGTTTAGGTTCCTGCAAGAATTGGGACGACATAACTATGTTACTGCTACTTCTTATCTTGAACTTATTGCCTCGTTTAGACAGCTTTTGACTAAGAGGCGAGAAGCTATCATGAAAGCAAAACAGCGATATGTGAATGGGCTTGAAAAATTAGCTTTTGCTGAATCTCAGGTAACTTGAGAAACTCAAAATAGTTTAATATATTACCTATAATATATAAGAATTAATAATAATAGCTACAGTTTGTTGAAAGCGTATATTTCAGGCACTGTGCCAGGTGCTTCATAATATTCTTTCATTGATCTTTTCAAACAGTTCCATGAAGTAGACACTTTTATAATGGCAATTTTAAAGATGAGTAGTTTTAGTGTTAGAAAAGCTCACCAAATTTTCCCAAATGAAACAAACTTAAATATATCCTGTTATAGTCTTAACTGTAGGGACATTTAAAAGGAATATGCCAAGACTGCCCTTTTTTTAAAAAAAATTGTAATAGCTGGTTATATAAAAGATTTTGTGTTTGACTAATTAATTGCTAGCAATATTTAGTGTTAGTTAATATGAGCAACAGGGGCTTGAGAAGTGCATCTTTGCATTATACTCCATGCATTTATAGTATGATAGAATATCCAGAGCTGTCACCACCTTCACTATCTGACATTTCTCTCATGGAGTTGTGTCTTCTTTCTGTTCTGTCATATACTCAGTTCTGGTGTAAAGAATATGGTTATGTAATGGATTTGAAGTTTGAAGTTTGAAGAACTGGAAGAAAATGTTAAGATTTTTCTGGATCTAATACTGTACATAAGTTTCTACTATTATATATTCAGTTTCTGTAATTATGAGAATTTAACTAAAATATCTATTTAGGTTGGTGAAATGAAAATTGAACTTGTTCAATTACAGCCCAAATTGGAGGAAGCTAAAATTGAAAATGCACATATGATGCAGGTAGAGTATACTGGGTAATTGCTAATATTCAAAAATAATTGAAATATATAAAATTTTAGCCTTTAATCAAAGCCTTAATTTTTGCCACTAGATCTTAGAGATTTTGCAGTAGATTATCTCACCAGGTCTTCTGTGGGTTGTGTTAGTTTTGAGAGGAAGTGAGAAGCCCATTCAAAATTCAGTTTACATATATTTGCATTTCTCCCTATTTTATCCTATTCCTCTACCCTTCAGAATTATACATATATATGTTAGATACTCTAATTTCCAAATATTCTTTTGTCTTTTGGATTGAGAAAGCAATTAGATATTTGAGCAATTGCCTTTCTATTTTTTTCCTTTAGGTTATTGAGATAGAGTCTGCAGAAGTAGAAGCAAAACGAAAGGTTGTGAAATTTGATGAGGAAATAGCCAGTGGAAAGGCGGAAGAAGCCCAAATTCTGAAAAATGAGTGTGAAAGTGACCTAGCTGAGGCAATCCCAGCCTTGGAAGCAGCTCTGTCTGCACTGGATACTCTAAAGGCAAGTGTTTGAATTAGGTGTGTTGTGTTTTATCAACAAAGTAAAATTGTGTTAAATGTAAAAAGTAAAATGGTGTTAAATTAGTTATGATTATTTGTATGATGAAAGATATAAAAGTGAATTAGATATAGTCCTATTTCAGTGGGTGATGGTTTTTTGTCCTCTCAAATGAAACTTGCCTCTTAACAGTTTCTCTATAATACATTGTTACTTACGTTTTTACTTTTCATATACGATTTATAATTTTCCTTCAGGATGTTCAGTTGGAAATAGAACAAATGGTTTCTGAGAGGTGATAGCCATTCTGTACATGAACCAGAAGCATATAGCAAGGAGTGTGGTATGTCCATTCTGCAGCCTCTAGGCCATGCAAGCAGATGAACATTGTTCCAATTAGAGGGGTTGGGGATATAGGTCAGTAGCAGAGAGCATCCTATGCATGTATGAGACTCAAGATTTGATCCCCAGTGTCATACACATCCTAAACAATTCCCAGTACAGATGTGAGTAATACTTACCTACAGTATACTGTGCTGTTTTATGTCTTTATAAGGTTTGGGATCAGAACAACTTCACCAGAGAAGAAGAGACAGCTTCTGCTGATTAGGGAAATTCAGGGTAATAAGATTATTCAGGATATCCAGACCCTATTCTTTACTTTCTTTCTTCATTAGTGCCACAAATTTCACATAAGAACCCTCACAGATAATCAGGTCAATCTGTGAATGATTCAGCATCTCGTTGTGTGTATAGAACACTGAAAATCTTCAGTTCTATCAGTCTCTGTAGTTATAAAACATGAGACTATATTAGGTATATTATAGACACTTCTTAGTGCTCTCAAAGTGCTAAAATTCTGAACGTACTGTTTTCTCCCTTTCCCCTCTCTTTTTTACATTTAAAATCCACAGTCTATTCAGTGGTTCTATTTTTGTGATATTTGGGATCAAATCCAAGTCATTTAAGGCAAGTGTGTGTGTACCACTTGAGCCAGAAACCTGGTCCCTACCTAATGGTACTTAATTCATGTTCATAGTTCATAATGTATGAGCTTTCTGTGTGATTGTATGCAACTTTAGGATATATGTGAGAAATATATTTTTATAAGGTAATGTGTTTCTCAAAAGAATACAGGAATTTACAGACACTGGAGAACAACTAATTTTATATGTTCTAAATTATCTTTCATTAATTCTCATAGCTATGAAAATAAAAAGCAATTGCAACTTCAAAAAAGAAAATTTTGTTTCTACTATTACTTTAAAAACTATTTTTATTTGAACTATTCTGAAGATATCTATTTTCTTTTGATTTAGCCATCTGACATTACAATTGTAAAATCAATGAAAAATCCTCCATCTGGTGTTAAACTAGTTATGGCTGCTATTTGTGTGATGAAAGATATAAAACCAGAAAAAATTTCAGATCCTTCAGGAACTGGAGGGAAGGTAATAACTAGATACAGATTCAAATCATATTTGTATTCATGTAGACTACTTTATAGCTACAGCTAAATTGATGTCAATAGTAGCCAGTCTAAGGAAGAGACATTGTTTTTAAAATTAAATTTATTAAAAAAAAACTATGAGAAATACTCTCTGTATGTATTTCAGAATAAAGCTAAGGCAGCATAACATCATGAAAATGTGGTTCCAGTTGTTTTTATATTCCTTCCTTCTATGTAGGAATTACTACATAGTAATTCCTACTATTACAGGGTGAAACTAATTAAGCATACTTTCCCAGCTAAGTTGTGTAAAAAATAAGATGCAATCATAAAGTCATTATTTCTGAGCATTCAAAATATTTTGCTGAGGATAATGAAATTGTGAAAAGTCTGGGAAATGTACACTAGAGGAGGTATGTATGTTGGAACACTGTATGACTGAAACCCAGTCATGAACAGCTTTGTAAGGGTCATCTCACAGTGATTCAATAAAAAAAAATTAAAAACAAAAGAAATTTTGAAAAGTTTGTGTTCTGGAGCTGGAATCCAGAAATTCTCAATCCTGCTAGTAATATAACTTTGAAAAAAATGCTTAACCTCTACGACTCTGAAAAAACAACATAAAACAGGATTATCATAGTATCTACTTCAGAATTTAATATGAGCAGTAGATTCTTAACATATATAAAGCTCATATTTAAAAATCATAAGTAATAAACTCACAGAATGTTAGCTGTTACTATTGCAATTATTACTCAAGGCTTGCTTTCTTTTCTTTCTTTTTTTCTTTCTTTTTTTTTTTGTAAAGGCATTTCATCTATCCTAAACTAAATTCAGACTTGTTTCTTTGGAGGGTTTTACAATACCCAGGGGTAGCACTGTAGAACTGTCTTCCTATTGTTCATCAATTTGCTGGAGCGGGCACCAGTAACGTCTCCATTGTGAGACTTCTTGTTACTATTTTTGGCATATCAAATACACCACGAGGAGCTTGCCAGGCTCTGCTGTGTGGGCGAGATACTCTCAGTAGCTTGCTGGGCTCTCCAAGAGGGATGGAGGAATCGAACACGGGTTGGCTACTGTGTTATCATTCCAGCCCAATACTCAGGGGTAAACCTTTAAATTGGAGAAGTAAGATTTTTTTTTGGTTTCTGGTCATTTTATGCTTCATTGAACTAATAAAAGAAACAGTTACGGGACTGGAGCAATAGCACAGCGGGGAGGGAGTTTGCCTTGCACACGGCTGACCCAGGTTCGATTCCCAGTATCCCATATGGTCCCCCAAGCACTGCCAGGAGTAATTCCTGAGTGCAAAGCCAGGAGTAACCACTGTGCATTCCCAGGTGTGACCCAAAAAGCAAAAAAAGAAAAGAAACAGTTATTCTCATTTACACACATGCCAACAAACCTCTTGCCAAGATTTTAGAAATAGGGAAAAGTATAAGTTAGCTCTTCATTATCATGTTTGGGGATCTGGGGGGGGGGGTTTGAGTCAAATCTGGTGTTGCTCAGTTCATACTCTTGTCTCTACACTCATAAATCATTCATTGTGGGCTTTGGGGACCTTGTGGGATGCCAAGGATTGAGCTGCATAAAAGGCAAACACCCTACCTGATGGCCTATCACTGTGGCCCTATCCTCATCATGTTTTTCTAGTATCATGTACTTTATCTTATAAGTAGCAGAGAAACATGTAAGTTTTGTCTTTCTGCTGCTTTCACTTGTGGAGCCTAGATAGATGAAAAGGCTGCCTACAAAAAGTGTTTGTCTCTTAGTTTACTTGTAATAATTACCATAATCTGCTTGACTTATATGTAATATTTATTTATTTATGGTTTTGGGGGCCATACCTTATGATGCTCAGGAATCATTTCTGTCAGGGTTCAGGGAACCATATGGAGTTCTAGGGATCATACCAGGTTCAGCCACATTCAAGGCAAGCACACTTCTTCCTATACTATCTCTCCAGACCCCCATTTTTGACAGTTCTTTAGATTGGGACATTCAACACCAATGATTCAGGGAGATTCAGGGTCTGGTGAAGATCTGCATTTTGGTTTATAGTTAGCAGTCTTTGTACTGTATCCTCACAAAACAGAAGCCCAGTGAGGAAACTCTCTGATGTGTCTTATAGGAGTACTAATCCCAGTCATGACCTAATCAACTTCCCAGAGACCCAACCTCCATCTGAAATCACATCATTTGGTTTTGGTTTGGGGTTTTTTGTTTTGTTTTGTTTTGTTTTGTTTGGGGACCACCACATCTGGAGATGCTCAGGAGTTACTCCTGGTTCTGTGTTTAGGAATTATTCCTGGAGGTGCTCTGGGGACTGTATGGGATGCAGGGGATTAAATCAAGGTTGGCCACATGCAAGGAAAGTGACCTCCCCATTGAACTCTCTGGCCCTTAGATTACACTGTTGATTGGATTACAGTGTAGACATTTGGAGGGAGAGGACAAAGCTTAGTTCCTACATTTCTGTTTGGAGACCAGCATCACTGTCACTGTCACTGTCCTCCCGTTGTTCTTCGATTTGCTCGAGCGGGCCCAGTAACGTCTCCATTGTGAGACTTGTTGTTACTGTGTTTGGCATATTGAATACGTAATGGGTAGCTTGCCAGGCTTTGGTGTGCGGGCGAGATACTCTCAGTAGCTTGCCAGGTTTTCCAAGAGGAGTGGAGGAATTGAACCCGGGTCTGTTGGGTCGGCCGCGTGCAAGGCAAACACCCTACCGCTGTGCTATCACTCCAGCCAGCATAAAAGAAAATTAAAGTTGAAATATTAGAAATACATTTTATATGAAATCTTTATGTTTTTATGATAATCCTTTTAGTTTTCTACAGAAACAATTATATTTTATTTCTAATGAATTTTAATGTTAAATTTAATGTAGAAGTTCTTGTTTATGCTCTTGATAGTGATTTTTTTGAAACAAAGCATTTTTATATCTCATATGTTGTAATTTGGTATTTTGAAAATATGCAGTTTTCATAGATAGCTTAAACTTCAAGAAGAAAATTTTATGTTAAATGTATATGTCATAAATTTTATTATTTTTATTTGTAGATATTAGATTACTGGGGACCCAGCAAAAAACTTCTGGGAGATATGAATTTCTTAAGAGATTTGAAGGAATATGACAAGGACAACATTCCAGTGAGTTTCGTTGGAATTTATTTTTGTACATGTAATTTTGCCAAGATGCATAAGAGTCTTAGCATTATGCAATATTATATAAAACATAAAATAACCATTCACTTTTAGGATTAAAACTATATCATCGGGGCTGGAGCGATAGCACAGTAGGTAGGGCGTTTGCTTTGCACCCAGCCAACGCGGGTTCGATTCCCACAACTCATATGGTCCCCCAAGTACTGCCATGAGTAATTTCTGAGTGCAGAGCCAGGAGTAAAACTGTGCATTGCTGAGTATGACCCAAGAAGCAATAAATAAATAAATAAATAAATAAAGTTTAAACGTCTCTGTAGGAACTCAATTTCTCTAAAAAATAATAAATAATTTGCAAGTCTACAACTGTACCTCATGGTGTTTCACTAATAAAAATTTAAAAAATTAAAAAATAATAAATAATAAATAAAATAAAATATATAACTATATTATGAATTCTCATAATACATTAAAACCTTTCCTTTAGCCCACTGAAATTAATTAAAATTAAAAAATTAATTTTTTGAGAATTATTGATATCAAATGATTATATTTGTTTACTGTTAAGCTATAATAAAGTGAAATCTGATACCCAATGATATGTGAATTTTTAAAAATAATAGTGTGCTATTATTTATAATGTTAATAATTTACACCTAAATTATTAACATTTCAATGTCTGAGCCAAAGTGATAGTAGAGAAAGTAGGGCATTTGCCTTACATGCGGCCAATGTGGGTTTGATCCTGAACACCCCATGTGGTCCCACCATGAGTGATTCCTGAATTCAGAGTCAGAAGTAACTGCTAGATGTGCCTCTCCCTCAATTTCCCCCTCAAAAAAACTCCTCAGTGTTCTTTTCCCTTGTTTCTACTTTTCCCATGCTGCAGAAGTATATGCTTTTATGATCTTGGTATATGATATTAGCCAAAGTATATGATCTTAGCCAAAAGGCCGAGAAGCGATAGACATGTATGCTTTTATTTTTTTGTTTTATGTTTTTGTTTTTCGGTACCTGGGGTTGAACTCAGTGCTTCATACATGTAGGCATATCCCTGACCAACTTTGAAAAATCCTTAGCACAGCGGGTAGGGCGTTTGCCTTACAAGCGGCCAACATGGCCGACCCGAGTTCGATTCCTCCGCCCCTCTCGGAGAGCCCGGCAAGCTACCGAGAGTATTCGATATGCCAGACACAGTAACAACAAAGTCTCCAATGGAGACGTTACTGGGCCCGCTCGAGCAAATCGACGATCAACGGGAGGGCCTTTACTTACTTACTTTACTTTAAATGAAACATCTTGCTTAACTCTATGATAAGTTTTCATGTTTGTCTCTCAAATATTATTTGTTTCTGCTACCATTGTGCTTATTTTTTTAATTTTTAAATTATCTCAAAGTTGTTTTTTTTTCTTTTTGGGTCACATCCGGCAATGCACAGGGGTTACTCCTGGCTCTGCACTCAGGAATTACTCCTGGAGGTGCTCAGGGGACCATATGGGATGCTAGGAATCGAACCCAGGTTGGCCATGTGCAAGGCAAACGTCCTACCTGCTGTGCTATCGCTCGAGCCCCTCAAAGTGTATTTTTGTTTTTAAAGACAACAAAAGTGAGGATGATTTCTAGCAATGGATGCTCAAAGGTTGTTCGTGCAGGCATAGCCAAGACAAAGCCACTTACATGGGCCATAGATTCGTAGTTACATGACAAAGTTTATTAGGAGAGGCAATGGTTAAAATAGAGGCCACTCAATACTACCGAAAGCACTGTACAAATTCAATGCAAGTCCTATAAGGATACCCATGACATTCTTCAAAGAAATGGAGAAAACACTCCTGAAATTTATATGGAACAATAAACCCCCACGAATAGCTAAAGCAATTCTGGGGAAAAAGAAAATGGGAGGAATCAACCTCCCTAACTTCAAACTTTACTACAAAGTGGTAATAATCAAAACAGCATGGTACTGGAACAAAGGCAGAGCAATAGACCAATGGAACAGGGTAGAATATACTGACATCTCCCCACAAGCATATGGTCATCTAATCTTTGATAAGGGGGCAAGAAATGTGAAGTGGAGTAAGGAAAGCCTCTTTAACAAATTGTGCTGGCATCACTGGACGGCTACATGCAAAAAAATGGGCTCAGAACTCTGCCTAACACCATGTACAAAGGTAAGATCAAAATGGATTAAAGACCTCAACATCAGACCAGAAACCATAAGATACATTGAAGACAAAGTTGGCAAAACCCTCCATGACATTGAGGCTAATGGTATGTTCAAAGATGACACGCCACTGGCTGAGCAAGTGAAAACAGAGATAGATAAATGGGACTATCTTAAACTAAGAAGCTTCTGTACCTCCAAAGAAACAGTGACCAAAATACAAAGACAGTCTACAGAATGGGAAAGAATATTCGCCGAATACACATCTGACAAGGGGTTGATATCAAGGATATACAAAATACTGATTGAACTCCACAAGAAGAAAACATCCAACCCCATCAAAAAATGGGGCAATGAAATGAACAGAAACTTTCTCAAAGAAGAAATCCGAATGGCAAAAAAGCACGTGAGAAAATGCTCTACATCATTAATCATCAGGGAGATGCAGATCAAAACCACAATGAGATACCATCTCACACCTCAGAGACTGGCCCACATTCAAAAGAACAAAAGCAACCGTTGCTGGCGCGGATGTGGCGAGAAAGGGACACTCCTTCACTGTTGGTGGGAATGCCGACTGGTTCAGCCCTTTTGGAAAACAGTATGGACGTTCCTCAAAAAATTAGAAATTGAGCTCCCATTTGACCCAGCGATACCACTCTTGGGAATATATCCCAGAGAGGCAAAAATGTGTAGCCAAAGTGACATCTGCACTTGTTTGTTCATTGCAGCACTCTTTACAGTAGCCAGAAACTGGAAGAGACCTGAGTGCCCAAGTACAGATGACTGGTTAAAGAAACTTTGGTACATCTACACAATGGAGTACTATGTGGCTCTTAGAAAAGATGAAGTCATGAACTTTACATACAAGTGGTACAACATGGAAAGTATCATGCTAAGCGAAATGAGTCAGAAAGAGAGGGATAGACATAGAAAGATAGCATTCATCTGGGGGATATAAAATAATAAAAAATGAGATTAATACCCAAGAATAGCTGAGAGCAACACCAGGAGAATTACTCCATAACTTAGAGGCCAGCTGGGTATTCTAGGGGAAAGGACAAGTCAGATAGAAAGGGGAACACCAAGTGGAGGGTGTTTGGAGGATCCTCCCAGGAGGGGAGATGCAGGTTGAAGGTAGACTGGACTGAACATGTTCGCCACTCAATGCCTCTTTGGCTGATCACAACACCCAGGAGGAGAGAGAAAACAAAAGGGAATGCCCTGCCACAGTGGCAGGGGGGGATGGGGGGATGGGAGGATTGGGGGGGAGGGATATTATCCTGGTGGTGGAAAATGGGCACTGGTGGAGGGATGGGTATTTGATCGTGGTATGACCGAGATCCAAGCACAAAAATTTGTAAATCTACAACTGTACCTCATGGTGTTTCACTAATAAAAAAAAATAGAGGCCACTCAATGCCCCTTTTGCAAACCACAACACCCAAAAGGAAATGCCCTGCCACAGAGGCAGGGTGGGAAGGGGGGATGGGGGGGTGGGAGGGATACTGGGACCCATGGTGGTGGAAAATGGGCACTGGTGGAGGGATGGGTATTTGATCATTGTATAATTGAAACCCAAGCACAAAAATTTGTAAGTCTACAACTGTACCTCATGGTGTTTCACTAATAAAAATTTAAATAAATAAATAAATAAAATCGCAAATAAGGTGAAATATTGAAAAATATAGAGGTTGAAAGAATGTGCCTATGTGCACTAACAAACAGCCAACAGAGAGAGGAAGGGGGTTGTTATGGCTAGGAAGAAGCTGCTGGAGCACTGTCCTTGAGGCTCTACAGCAGAGGCAAGGTATTGTTGACACCCAAAGATATCTGCTTCCCACATTACAAGCTATCAGCCACCCAGCAATGAAAATTCTCTGAAATGTCAGTTTTCCCCAGCAACAGCCCAGTTCTCAGAGAAGTTGGGACCTGGGGTATTTTATCAGACCCAGCGACCTCTAGTCAAGGGGCTATGCCAGGGAGAACTCTAACATCTCCCCCTTTTAAAATTTTTTAACCGGAGAAGGCTGAAATGATTTAGAGACTGGGTCTCCTTTGCTTAGTCTATTCTTCATCGCAGAAGATAGAATCCTAAGGCCAACAACACGAGTACAATTATAAGTACCACTCCAACATTTCCACACCATAAGTCATTCTTTGCCCCCAAGAATAGTGATCCATACCCTACAAGGCATTCCCAGGACCATGCACTATAGCACACATTAGGCAATATCTTTCAGAAAACATTAATGATTTCTTTCTGGAGAGATTGAACATTGAGGGTAAGATTCCCTTTTAGGTCTAACAAATGATAACTGATTTTTTCCCACTCATGGAAGGACTCATTATAAGGCTCAGGGGTAATACAAATAGGGGAACTGTTCCAATCACATAAATGTCCAAATTGTTGTTCCAAAACATCAGGCCACCCCTGGACCCAAAGTAACTCTTGCTACAAGGTGTCAAGTCACTGCTCCACATCCCTTGTTGATAATAGTTTGAAGTGCCCATAGGTGGTAGAAGCTTTGTGATAACAGTAACTAAGAGTCCTTCTGCTGGGGGAATGCTGCCATTCCCTGTTGAGGTGGGGTGGCTGCCTTTAGTGACATGGTCTAACTAATGGTAGTGGAACACAGCCTTTTCTGGGAGACTTCACTTATGAAAACATAAGCATATCCTTTCTCCCAGATTAGAATTGCTCCTGCCACCCGTTCATTGTCAGCTTTAACCAAGATAGGTAAATTAATGCAATTTATTGGAGTTGGTTTAGATCCAAAATGACGTTCTCCTGTCACATAAGAGCAATTCTGCAAATATAACTTAAAGATCTCCTTATAACAATCCAGTTTGAAACCACAAGTGTGTGGTGCTGAGGGTAGGTAAGATAAAGAAGAGACCAGTATGACAATATTAGAAGGGAACGATCATTCTAGACCAAATCTGAGTGTTAAAAGTAGATAAAAGGATATTCCTGATAACCTTTCAGTATCAATATTGCAAACCATAATGTACAAAAGGGAGCGGCAGGGAGAGAGAGAGAGAGAGAGAAAGAGAGAGAGAGAGAGAGAGAGAGAGAGAGAGAGAGAGAAGTGCCAGCCATAGAAGCAGACGGGGGTGGAGGAGTGATGGAAGGGAACCTGGGGACAGTGGGAAATGTACACCAGTGGAGGGATGGGTGTTGGAATACTGTACTTCTGAAATCTAATCATGAACAACTTTGTAATGGTCTATCTCACAGTGATTCAATTGAAAAAGTAAGAAACAAACAAAAAAATCCAATCCAGTTTGATCATACTGTTTCTTTTCACTAAGAAAGACAACTCTCCTGCAATGTTTTACTATGTATGATTACTTCATCTTATGATTTTGTAGTAAATTTTAATATCTTATTTTTGTATAGGTGACTGTTATGCAGAAGATTCGTGGTGAATACTTAACCAACCCTGAATTTGACCCTCCTAAGGTTGCCAAAGCTTCTTCTGCAGCTGAGGGTCTGTGTAAGTGGATCATGGCTATGGAAGTGTATGACAGAGTTGCAAAGGTATTTTGAGGATTTGTACAGCCATTTTCTTCCAATTATCTAGAAATTAAATCTGTGCATATATATCTTTGTTCTGACCTTGTTAAGGTACTGGGAAGATAGCTCAAGTGATAAAGTATGGGCTGGAGCGATAGCACAGCGGGTAGGGCGTTTGCCTTACAAGCGGCCAACATGGCCGACCCGAGTTCGATTCCTCCGCCCCTCTCGGAGAGCCCGGCAAGCTACCGAGAGTATTCGATATGCCAAACACAGCTCTAAGTTTGATCCTCAGAATTATATACCTTCCCACCAGCACCTCTGGGTATGCTCTCAGGATTCAAAATTCTGAATCACTGAACCCAGTCATAACAATTGACAGGCGCTATAGCACTGTTTTGCCTAGTTTCTCAGGGTGTTATCCTATGCTCCCCAAACAATGCTTGGGTGGCCATTATAAAATTGCTCTTTGAAGGAAAGGAAAGCAAGTTCTAGGCCTTACCCAGGCTTTTGGGTCCTTGTCTTTCTCACAGAAAAGAGTTTCAGGAGAAGACAAGCTGTGAAGTAAAAACATTTTATTTGGAAGTTTTTGAGGAAAGGGAAGGAGGGAGAAAAAGAGAGTATCACACTCAAAAGATAATGCGGCTTCTCCAAAGGCGGAGAGAGCCCCAGCACACATACCAACATTAGATATGAAAACATCTCAAGAGGAGAGATGCAAACAACACATGTGCTTGGGTACCACAAATATGTGCTTGGCCATGACAGACACATAGACACAAGCAGCACATGGGCTCAGGAAGCATATGTGTGCACTTCCTTTGTTCAAGTTGGCTTTTTGTAGGGTTTGTCCAACCTGCCCAGGTGGGGCTTTCTACCTGGATAAGGGTCCATTGCTAGGTTGGTTGCCAAGGGGGTAGAGTTGGGGGTGGTTACTGTTCTTTGAAATTCTTTTTCTTCATCTTTGTTCCTTCTGGAGCTTCTTTTGTGTGTGTGTGTTTGGGGGGGGGGGGGGGAGAGCTGAGGGGAGGAGTCCAGCCTTCTCTGGTCTGTTCTTCCAGGTAAAAGTCTTATCAGGCCTACTTTCCTTGTGTCCACAATGTGAGTCCTGACAGCCTTAGAGCTATTCAGTTATTCCTTCTCTTAATTAATGGTTATTCATTCTGTTACCATCCCTATCTACCTGACTGCCTCAAAGGCTCTGTTTCTGTTTGTATTTCTGGTGCTGCAGTTAATCTCTCAAGGCAAATGGGTGCCTTGGATTAACTGAGAAGACAAACAACTGGGAAATACAAAAATCAAACAATACAAACCAACAAACCAAATTTAATGTATTATGTAAAGTCTGGGGTTAAGACTGTAGAAAGGAAGAAACAGAGTCCAACAGGACAATTAGGCTGAAATGGGATTTATTGAAAGAGAACACTACCAAGATCTTGTGGCTCTCAAGATCTTGTGGGATTGTATTGAAGTAAAGGAGGCCTGGGGTGGGAATTGGTTAGCTAGTCCCAAGGTCAGGTAAGTAGTCTTTTGTTGTGGGTTCCAGAGATTCTGGAGATGAGAAATCCCAGGAGCTTCAGCAGAACTGCATACACAGGTTTCAGCCTGTCCTATTCTGAGTCGACCAACGTAGTATGTCATGATTTTTCTTTATTTTTTAAAAAATTTTTTATTTATTTATTTTTACATTTTTATTAGTGAAACACCATGAGGGGCTGGAGCAATAGCACAGCAGGTAGGGCGTTTGCCTTGCACGCGGCCAACCCGGGTTTGATTCCCAGCATCCCATATGGTCCCTGAGCACCGCCAGGAGTAATTCCTGAGTGCAGAGCCAGGAGTAACCCCTGTGCATCACTGGTTGTGACCCAAAAAGCAAAAAAAAAAAATTAAATAAATAAAATAAAAGGGACACAATTGCATACATCAAATCCTCATTCTATCCCCAGCACTACATATGGTCCCTTGCATGCTGCCAGAGCCAGGAATAGCCCCTGAGCTCTCCTGGATGTAGCTCCTAAACTCCAAAAACTTGGAAAGAAAAAAAGACAGCAAATTAATTCTTTGAGAGTTTTGGAGGTCAGAAGTCTGGAATCAGTGTTACTGCGTAGAAATTAGCATTGCAGGGCTACTGGTCCTTCCTCTTGTTCTTTTTTTTTTTTTTTCTTGAGCAACAGTGGAGAAACAACTCCTCATTCTTTTGAGACATTTTGCTGCATAATGTAATATTTTGTTAGTCCAAATAATTAACTTAATTTCATAGATAATAGTTTCTTGCTCCAGAATTTTTGTATGTGTATATATACATATATTCATAAAATATATAAATGTTTGTTTTCAAATATAATGTAAAAATTAAGGAGAATGTTTAGTTTGTATTGAAAGTAATAATTTTATTTTTCATCACAAATGTTTCTATTCCATAATATACATAAAAGTTATATACATAATTTCCACAGAGCATCTGTTCACACGCCTCTGTATGTCGTTTCCACACACAGGTAGTGGCTCCTAAGAAGGCCCGCCTCTCAGAAGCTCAGAAAGCCTTGGGTGAGATTATGCAACTTTTGAATAAGAAGCGAGCAGAATTAACAGAAGTTGAACGTCGTTTAGAAAATTTACAGAAAACATTTAAAGAGAAAACAGATGAAAAGGCTCGTTTAGAAGACCAAGTAGAACTCTGTGCTAAGAAACTTGAAAGAGCCTCAAAACTAATTGGAGGATTAGGTGGAGAAAAAACCAGGTCAGCTTTCTACTAATTTTAACAAAATGGAAGACTGTGACTTTCTTTGGGTATTTATCACGAATACTGATTTTGAAATGGCTGTTTGAGCTTGTGGGACAATCTTCAAACCACCTCTTCAAACAAGAGTATCAGTGTCAAGGATAATGCTTGTAGTTTCCTTGCAAATGGTTGAAAAAGAAGTAAATTATAGCATATTTTTAATTTAAGTGCTAAGTGTTCAGGTTTTCATTGTACAATTATTTATGATCTTTTTTTGGTTATATTTATTTATTGAATCGCTGTGGGAAAAGTTACAAAGATTTCAGGTTTAAGTTGCGGTCATACAATGATCAAACACCTTTTCCTTCACCAGTACTTATTTTTCACCTCCAGGAACCCCATTCTACATAGTCCATTCACAAGCTGCCCGGCTCTGGTTTAAGTCCTTGTGCCCCTGGAGCCATGACCGTGCTGGAGAGCCGCTCATGGGGGGCAACTCGTGGCCTCGGTGGGGCGTGAAGCTATTTATGATCTTATGAGTGGTCAAATTTTTTCATAATAAAAAGTCTGGGACATAGAGTCAGAAAGCAGTACAGTGGGTAAGGTGTTTGTTTGCCTTGCACATAGCTGACTCTAGGTTTGATCCCAGGCATCCCATATGGTTCCTTGAGCACTGCCAGGAGTGATTCCTGAATGCAAAGCCAGGAGTAACCCCTGAGTATTGCAAAAGCAAACTAACAAAAAAAGTTTAGGAGGAGTGGAGTAGTGGCTATGTGACTCATTTGGTTGTAACTTGATCTAACAGAGACAGCTTTATTTATGCCAGTTATCATAAGGTATTAATTCTTCGGTTGGGATATCTGCCTTAGATGATACTGTCAAAGGTAATATGCCTTTGATAGTACTTTGTAATACAGACAAAATGGTTTTGGAATGGATCTTTTTACTGTAAGGATTTTATAAAATAGAAAAATATTTTATAAAAAGGTAAAGGTAAAGGCCCTCCCGTTGATCGTCGATTTGCTCGAGCGGGCCCAGTAACGTCTCCATTGGAAACTTTTGTTACTGTGTCTGGCATATCGAATACTCTTGGTAGCTTGCCGGGCTCTCCGAGAGGGGCGGAGGAATCGAACTCGGGTCGGCCATGTTGGCCGCTTGTAAGGCGAACGCCCTACCCGATAGAAAAATAATATTGGGCATGGTGAGAGAGTATAGGGTTTAAGGTTCAGTTTTAAGCCCTGATCACCACTGGGTGTGAGACATCCCACCTCCCCCCAAAAGAAAAGGAAATCAATTTCAGCAGTAGTAATATATCGGGTTTTTTTTTTATTAAATTGCAATTTTATTTTATTTTATTTTTTTTATTAGTGAAACACCATGAGGTATATATCGATTTTAATACAATTTAAATGTTATTTTTGGTAATTAATTGCAAATGTTCCAGTGTTTTACAGGCTGATAACAAATCCTGAAATAACAGGAATGCTACTAAACCAAATTATTAGACAAAATATTTATGTGGTTATTGTAATTGATCGCTGGAGCCATAGCACAGCAGATAGGGCGTTTGCCTGGCAAGCGGCCAACCCAGGCTCGATTCCTCCATCCCTCTTGGAGAGCCCAGCAATCTACCAAGAGTATCCCGCCAGCATGGCAGAGCCTGGCAAGCTCCCCATGGCATACTTGATATGCCAAAAACAGTAACAAGTCTCACAGTGGAGACGTTACTAGTGCCTGTTAGAGCAAATCGATGAACAATAACAGGACAGTGCTATTATAACTGATTATTTCTTATTGAAAAGGACCAAGACCTGTAAGAGATTGCTAATAGTCTAGTAAAAATAGGGTATTATTCATATGGCCTAATTCTACATAACAGCATTTTAGAATTAGATGAACCAAGTCTCATTTTAGATAAGCAACCCCTCAATATTTCACAGCTCTTTGTTACAGAATTTCATTTACTGTCTTCCACCTTTTTATTATTGTGAGGACATTTTTCCTTTGATTGATCTTACAGATGGTCTCAAGCTGCAAGTGATCTTCAGATAATATATGAAAATTTGATAGGTGATGTCTTAGTATCAGCAGGAGTAATAGCCTACCTTGGTGCTTTCACTTCTGGCTTTCGACAAATATGTACAAAAGATTGGAGTTTGTTGTGTAAGGTAATATGTTGTTATATTTGGTGGAACACGATGAGAAAGACATAAGAAAGAAATAATGAAAATATGTGATTTTAAATTTTGTCTCCTTAATTACTAAAAAAAGTGTATAATTTTATTTAATTGAGTTTCTTCTATTCCTTAGAGTTATTAAATACAATTCAATTAAATCGATATTTTAATTGTTCAATCAAAAAGATGAAAGAAGATGTCATACTTTTGTTTATTTCTTTTTTTGTTTATTTTTTTCAGGAGAAAAAAATCCCATGTTCAGAGGAATTCTCATTGAGCAAGACCTTGGGTGACCCAGTAAAAATTAGAGCTTGGAATATTGCTGGATTACCAACAGATACTTTCTCCATAGATAATGGAGTTATAGTTGATAACTCCAGGCGTTGGTAAGGAACATAAAATATCTATATTTACACTCCTATTTTAAAAAATTCAAGTAGAAAAATGAGAAAATGATAATAATCACTCAATAGCTATCCCCTCCTAGATTTTGCAATTAACATTTTATTATTGTTTCTTAACAATTTACACTATCCTGTTATCCAGGCATCATTCTTCTAAAGGCATTTCAATGTAAGTTGCAGACAGAGATATGTTTCCTTAAAGTAATTCATCATACAAATTATTGCCAGAAGACTGTTATTTGTCTGGTTTCTTTGAAGTATAGTTTATATACAATAAAATCCACAAAGTTTGGTACCATTCTGTGAATGCCAACATTGTGCAACCTTAACTATGTCTTATCTATCAAGATAGAGAACATGGGCCTGGGGGGTGTGGCTCAAGTAGTAAAGCACTGGTCTAGTATATGCAAGACCCCAGTTCTGGTCCCCAGAAACACGAGTCATCCTGAGCACTGCTGGGTACAACCCTGGAACACTAGGTGTGTCCCTTCTGGCCTTGAGGAGTGAAATCCACAATAGTTAAAAAGAAAACACCAAGATAATATAGCTACACTTTATTCCTGGAACATTAGTATTAACACTATTGTATATTGCAGTGCATAAGTTAAAAGCAAAGCAAACAATTTTTTAAGTTTCTGCACTACAAAAAAAAGCCACTAAAATAAAATTATTCCATTGAATGGGAGAAAGTATTTGCTACCCATACATCTAACAAAAAACTAATCCGAGATATATAAATCACTCACAAAACTTAAAAACATGGTCTCGGGTCAATAACTGCGATAAGTGAGGTGAATCTCAGACCCCACGAAGGGAGACTATCTGTCAATATTCCAGACAGAGGTAGTTGGGCAGACACCTAACTGTATAGTTGATGGCAAAGACTGTCTGTCCCTTTCCTCAGAGTACAGGTGTTCACCCAGATTCAGAGAGGAAATTCAGTCCAAGAAATGAGTAGGACTGTTTCTGGAGTGTTTGGTTGTCCGAACTCAAGGACTAAGGCAAGAGGGTGAGGCACCTGGAGCAGTGGACACAAAGAGACAGCAATAATTTTCATTGTGAGCTATCAGCATTAGTAACCGAAAGCATGGGAAACTCAGCACCACAGGTTATGTATAGAATTGGTGAAGATAAATTTTAGATTTCTACCTAAGTATTCACAAAAACAGACCCTCATCTCTCATAGCACAGTAGACACAATGAAGATGTGAAGAAACCCACCAAAATGATTGGGTGAAGGCAAAAGCCTGGATAGTTACAGTCACCTAAGAGTATATAATTTCTCAGATGAGGACTTCTAAAGTGACAACAGTAAATTCTTTATTCTTAATGGAGGTGAACAATTGAAAAGACTTGTAAAAAACAAAGATAAGTATGAAAGAAGTTATGTGAAAAACTGCTATCAGAAGTCACTGAACTGAAGAGCACATGAAAACTAAAAACTCGTTGGATCTGTTCAGAAGCAGAGTCATAAAAATAGAAGAAGGAATCAGTGTGCTAGAGGATAAGATACAATAAAACAAGTGTTGGTTCTTGGAAAAAAGTGATCAAATAAATAAATCACTAGCAAGACTCACAAAGAAGAAAGGGAGATGACAATAATAAATTGAATTAGAAATTAAAGGGGACAGGGCCAGAGAGATAGTACAGTGGGTAAAGTACTTACCTGAGCTTGACCCAGATTCAATCCCCTGCTTCCCTTATGGTCCCCTACACCCACCAGAAGTGATTCCTGAGTGCAGAGCTAGGAGTAATCCCTGAGCACTGCCAGGTGTGGACCAAAAACAAACAAATAAACAAACAAGAAGACATGAAAGAAGAGATATCACAACAGATTCCACAGAAATTCAAAGGATCACCAGGAATTACTTTGAAACTCTTTATGCCATGAAACCAGAGAACCTAGAAGAAATGGATAAATTTTAGGATTCTTATAATTTCCCAAGGTTGAATCAAGAAGATACAGAACACCTGAACAGAGCAATTATTATCAAGAAAATTGAATAGTAATCAAAACTCTCCCCCAAACAAAAACCCAGGCTGAGTTGGGTTCACTAGTGTGTTTTTTTCTAACTTGTAAAAAGGACCCTCTGCCAATTCTTTCCTGACTTTTCTAGGAAATGAAAGCAACAGAGACTCCCAGCATCACCCTGATACCAAAAGCAGACAGAGACAGCACAAGAAAAACTACAGACCTATATCCCTTTTCATCACAGAAGCAAAGGTTCTTATCAAAAATACTAGCAAATTGAATCCAACAAAAAATCACAAAATTCATACACTATGACCAAAAGATATTCATCTTGAGGCAGCAATAATGGTTTAATATATGCAAGTCAATCAACACAATAAATCAAATTAATACAAGAAAGAAATAAAGTTATATGATCATATCAATAGATGCAAAGAAAACTTTGGCAAGGTCCAACAAAGAAACTTTCCTCAACATAGGTAAAGCCATTTACTACAAGCCTACAACAAACATAATACTCAATGGTGAAAAACTGAAAATCTCTAAGAACAGGCACAATGTCCTTTCTCACCACTACTATTCAAAATAGTATTGGAAGTCCTTTCCATAGGAATTAGGCAAATAGATATATTAAGGGCATCCAAATGGGAAAAGAAGTAAAGCTTTATTTCTGGATGACATTATACTATACTTAGAAAGCCATAAAGACTACAAAAATGCTCCTAAAACAATAGACTTATAAAGTGGCAGTCTATCAAATCAACATGCAAAAGTGACTTTTCTATAGGCAAGTAATGGCATAGAAGAGAGAGAAATTTAATTTTATTTTTTAAAATTTTATTGAATCACCGTGAGATAGTTACGAGCTTTAATGTTAGGGTTACAATCACACAATGATCAAACACCCATCCCTCCACCAGTGCACATTCCCCACCACCAATATTCCCAGTATCCTCCTCCTTCCCCACCCTCCCCCTGCCTTCATGTCAGACAATATTCCCCATAATCTCTCTCTACTTTGGGGCATTATGGTTTTCAATACAGACACTGAGAAGTTATCATGTTTGGTCCTTTATCTACTTTCTGCACACATCTCCCATCCTGATCAATTCCTCCAGCCATCATTTTCTTAGTGATCCCTTCTCTATTCCAGCTACCTTCTCCCCTTTGCTCATGAGGCAGGCTTCCAGCTATGGAGCAATCTACCTGTCCCGTGTATCTACTATCCTTAAGTGTCAGCCTCATGTTATGTTGTTTTATACTCCACACTGAACCACCACAGCGGTAGGGCGTTTGCCTTGCACGCAGCCAACATGGCCGACCTGAGTTCGATTCCTCCGCCCCTCTCGGAGAGCCCGGCAAGCTACCGAGAGTATTCGATATGCCAGACACAGTAACAACAAAGTCTCCAATGGAGACGTTACTGGGCCCGCTCGAGCAAATCGATAATCAACGGGAGGGCCTTTACTTACTTACTTACTTATACTCCACAAATGAGTGCAGTCCTTTTATGTCTGTCCTTCTCTTTCTGACTCATTTCACTTACCATGATACTCTCCATGTCTATCCATTTATAAGCAAAGTTAGTGACTTCATCGAGAGTTTTTTTCATTTTTTATAATTTTATTTATTGAATCACTGTGAGAGCAGTTACAAAGCTTTCGGGTTTAAGTCTTGGTCATACAATGAAACAACCGTACCTTCATCAGTGCCCTTTCTCCACCACCAAAAACCCCAGTATAACCCTATCCCACACCCTCCCCCTACCTGCAGGGCAGTTGATTTCCAAATTACTCTCTCTCTACTTTGATTACGTTCAATATTTTGACACCAGACCCACCATTATTATTTGGGATTTTACCCCAACATTCAGATCTGCCGAAAAAGCAACAGTAGACAGTTTGTTTTCTGTTGCTGGTTATGAATAACATATGATGTCGCACGGCTGCAGTGTTGGCCACACGATTTTGAAATTCTGAAATTTCAACCATGAAATCTGGAGTGATTTCTTGTCAAAACCTTCTGGGTTCTGAGATTTGTTCCCGAGTCTCCTGGATCATGGCTGTTAAGCCCCTTAATCAGGAACCAGAGAGGTCGTTCATGGGTGGTGATCAGGGTCTTGTTGGGCTGGGGAGAAAAGGGCAGTCGGCTCCACACCCATCCCTGTGAGGCCTCACGTGTCTTGTCACTGCGGGTCCAAACCTGACTGTCCAATGGCCTCTGGAGGAGGGCAGCCACCGAACAGCCAAGGGGAAGCAGGCGGAGGGACAGCACCCTTTCCCCCCTGGGGTGGCCCAGCGACAGTAACCTACTGTGGGGTCCAGATGCATTTCTGCCAAAAGACACTGGATTCCAAGATTTGTTTCTGAGTCTCTGGGATTATGGCCATTAAGCAGCTTGATCAGGAGCCAAAGAGGCCATTCGTGAGTGGCAACTCAGGGTCTCATTGCAGTGGGGAGGAAAGGGCCAGCTCCACCCCCACCCTGTGAGGCCCCACATGTCTAGTCACTGCAGGGCCAAACCTGACTGTCCAGTGGCCTCTGGAGGATGGTGGCCACCAAGATGCCAGGGGGAACAGGCCAAGGCATAAAACCTATTCCCACCTGGGGTGGCCCATCACCATTAACCTACTGCAGGGACCGGATGCATTTCTGCCAAAAGCCATTGGGTTTCGAGATTCATTTCTGAGTCCCTGGGATCCTGGCCATTAAATGGCTTGATCAGGAGCCAGAGAGGCCGTTCGTGTGTGGCAACTTGGGGTCTCGTTGTGATAGGGAGGATAGGGCCGGCTCCACCCCTATCCCGTGAGTGAGGCCCCACGTGTCTCATCACTGTGGGCCCAAACCTGACTGTCCAGTGATCTCTTTAGGATGATGGCTATAGGGCTGCCAGGAGGAACAGGCCAAGGCACAAATCCTACTCCTACCTTGGGTGGCCCGGCACCGGTAACCTACTGCAGGGACCAGACACATTTCTGCCAAAAGCCATTGGATTTCGAGATTTGTTTCTGAGTCTCTGGGATCATGGCAGTTAAGCAGTTCGATAAGGAACCAGAGAGGCCATGCCTCCAATTATATAGCTGAGCCAGAGGTGGTTTGTGGGTGTGTCTCCCACATACCTAACTTTTGGCCTTTTACTTTCTTGTTTAACTTTGCCCCAAGTTTTTGGGGTCTGGCAAAGTCACAGCAGCAATTTTGGGGTATCTGGAAGTCTGAAGGCGCCATGAGGCTGCTGATGCACTCACCTCACAGGTACAGATTGACCTGCTGGTGGCACCATACCCCCAAGAGAGAAAATTTTAAAACAGTCCATTTCACAGTTGTGCCTCAGAAAATCAAGTACCTACGAATTAGCTTAACAAAAGATGTAAAAGACTTATACAAAGAAAACTATAAAACACCGCTAAGAGAAATTAAAGAGGGCATTAGGAAATAGAAACATATCTCTTGATCATGGAAGGGAGGATTAAATAGTCAAAGTGGCAGTTCTCCCCAAAGCATTATACAGATTCAATGCGATCCCAGTAAAAATAACCATAACATTTTTAAAAAGATATAGATCAAAAACTCCTGAAATTCATATGGAATAACACCCCTGAGTAGCCAAAGCAATCCTGCGGGAAAAGAAGACAGAAGGTGTTGCTCTCCCCAACTTCAAATTGTAGTTCAAAGTAGTAGTGATTAAAATAGAATGCTACTGAAATAAGGACCGGCTTACAGATCAATGAAATAGAATTGAAATCCAGAGACAGCTGATTTCCCATAAAGGAGCAAAAAAATGTGAAGTGGAGCAAGAAAAACTTCTTCAACAAATGGCTGAAAACTATTCAGCCACTGCAAAAAAAAAGAGAAAAAAAAAAAAAGAAAGAAAAGAAGAACTCAGACTTCCTTCTAGACACCATGCACAAAAGTCTTATCAGAATGCATTATAAACATCAATATGTCCTGAATCCATAAGTTACATTGAGAAAAATATAGGCAGAACTCTCCATAACATTAAAGCTAGAAGTACTTTTAAGGAGTCAATGCCATTGACCAAGCAAACAGAAACAAAGGTAAACAAATGAGACTACATTAATTTAAGAAGCTTATGCACGTCATAGGAAGCTGTGATCAAAATCCAAAATACAGACACCCCACAGACTGGAGGAAACTATTTGCCCATCTCTCATTCAATAAAGGGTTAATATCCAAGATATATATATAAAGAACTGTTAGAACTGTACCAAAAAGAAAAAAACCCAACCCCAGCCAAAAATGGGGAAAGGAGATGAACAGAAAATAGAAACTTCTTCAAAGACATACAAATGGCCAAAAGGCATATGAAAAAATGCTCTGCATTACTAATCATCAGGGAAATGCAAATAAAAATGATGATCAGACTAGCTATGACATAGGAACAGGCCTGAAGAACAACGAACTGAAGAACAAGCACTGTGATGGGGAGACATGGTGCAGTAACTTTGTACATAAATACCATGTTGTTTGGTATGTTACCTAAAGTAACCTAAAGTTACATAAAGTAACCATGTTACTAAGTTACCTAATGTAAGCTAAAGTTACCAAAATAAACTGAAATTATTTAAAGTAACAATGTTACCCAAACTGTAATAAAATTAAGATTTTTAAATGGATACATTTGACTAGGGCTTATAAAAAGTAACTCCTACATCATGTATGACTGCTATGCCAAATTGCTTAGCAAGTAATAAGTTTGTTGTTTTAGGGGTGTTTTGTTTGTTTGTTTGTTTTTTGTGTTCTTTTGTTTTGGGACCCTACCTGGCGGTGCTCAGGGATTAATCCTTGCTCTTCACTCAAGAATTACTCCTGGCGGTGTTTGAGAGGCACCATATGGGCTGCTGGGGATTGAACCCAGGTTGACTGCTTTCAAGGCAAAAGTCCTGCCCATTGTACTATGTCTCCAGCCCCATATATATGTGTATTTACATATACAACACACACACACACACATAAACAAACACACATTTATTTAAGCATCTGTATCTATACTCAAGGGTTGCTCCTCTTAATGGCGCTAGGGGTACCATTGCAGATAGGGAATCAAACCAGGCCTCCCACATGCAAAACATGTCCTCCAATCTCTTGTGTCATTTGTGCCATGTCCTGGCCCAGATTATTTTCCATATTACATTACGAGAAGTTATGTATTTAAATTTCCACACAGATGGTGTATTTTATTTGAATGTGTAGAATATACAAGATCACAAGATCCTCAACTAGTTTTGTATCCTTAGGATTCCAGCCAAAGTACTCCTTTAAGTTGAGTTTCTTTGTTCAAGCATAAATAAGAAAATGTATTCTTACTTTTCTCATAAGACTTTTATCAGTATTAATCTATTTAATAATGTATGAAAAACTTGTACGTGTATAGATTTATTGTGGTGTTCAAGCTGGAGCAATAGCATAGCGGTAGGGCATTTGCCTTGCATGCGGCTGGCTGGCCTACCTGGGTTTTATTCCTCCACCCCTCTCCGAGAGCCTGGCAAGGTACTGAGAGTATCTCGCCCGCACAGCAAAGCCTGGCAAGCTACCAGGCATATACCTGGCATATGACGTATTCAATATGCCAAACACAATAACAAGTCTCACGATGGAGACATTACTGGGCCTGCTTGAGCAAATCGATGAACAACGGGAGGATAGTGCTACAGTGTTATTGTGGTGTTTATTATTTAAAATAAATAATTAAAGAAATCGCAATATGTAATTGTTCCTCAGAATTTTTTTCTTTTGTATTCTAGGCCTTTAATGATAGATCCTCAGGGTCAAGCCAATAAATGGATCAAAAACTCTGAGAAAGAAAATAATCTTCATGTTATTAAACTATCAGATTCAGATTATATGAGAACATTGGAAAATTGTATTCAGTTTGGAAAACCACTACTATTAGAAAATGTTGGTGAAGAACTGGATCCATCTTTGGAACCTTTACTACTTAGGCAAACTTTTAAACAAGGTACAAGTTAATATTAATTGGCAGAAATGAAAAATGATAACATTATTTTTGAAGCATATCTTTGAGGAAATAAAATCATTACATAAATGCTATAATAATATTAATAAACTTAGAACTTCTATGTCATTGTTTTGAGTAAAAGGAAATTTGGAACAAGTATTAAAAATAAACTTTGGTCAGATATTTTAAAATTAATATTTAGCCTCTCTTTATTGCCTTAACCACTGTTATCTATACAGTCCTTCTATAGATATAATAAAGAAGCTAAGTCATGATGAAATTCCTCTATTGAGTGACAATTGGCCATAAAAGTTCATCTTTATGAATAACACTGTTGAATGTGGGCCACAGTTGACTTTATGCAAACATCACCCATCTTGAACATAAAGTAACAAAATAGGAGACTAACACCCAAGAGTAGCCGAGATAAGTACCAGGAGGTTTACTCCATGGCTTGGAGTCCAGCCACACATGCTAGGGGAAAAGGCAGCTCAGATAGAGAAGGGAGCACCAAATAAAGGGTGTTGGGAGGATCCTCCCAGGATGGGAGAAGCATGCTGAAAGTAGACTATAGACCAAACATGATTTCCACTCAATGCCTCTTTTGCAAACCACAGCACCCAAAAGGAGAGAGAGAACAAAAGGGAATGCCCTGCCACAGAGGCAGGGTGGGGTGGGGGGAATGGGGGATGGGAGGAATACTGGGATCTGTGGTGGTGGAAAATGGGCACTGGTGGAGAGATGGGTACTTGATCATAGTATAACTGAAACCCAAGCAAAAAATTTGTAAGTCTACAACTGTACCTCATAGTGTTTCACTAATAAAAATTAAAAAACAAAACAAAACATCATCCATCTTGTATCTTGCTACTTATTAAAAAGTTATTTCTGCCAAACTCTAGTACCTTTTAGAGTTTAATTCTGCCAAACTCTAGTATATTTAAGAGTTTAATTAATATACAAATAAACTTGAATCATGACTAAGAATTTATTTAAGTAATAATACACTTAAGTCATAGCAATAAGCTATATCTTGATATAGAAGACTCTTTGACAACCAAAAAAGATCTTAATAGTACTCCAGAATGAATGAAGCTTGCATTTAAAAAAACCTTATTTTGTGTCTTATTTTTGCCACATCTGTTTTATTTTTAAATTGCTTTATTTTTTCATTTGTAACTTGGGCAAGATATTAACAGTATAAGGTTGTGCTATATGACTTTGGCTTATTATGCATTTATTTTATAAAATATAGGTGGCCTTGATTGTATCAGACTTGGTGAGGTCATTATCGAGTACTCCTTTGATTTCAAGTTTTATATTACCACAAAACTCAGAAATCCACATTATATGCCAGAGCTGGCTACCAAGGTATCTTTGCTCAATTTCATGATAACTCCTGAAGGACTTGAAGATCAGTTACTAGGTATTGTTGTTGCAAAGGAGAGGTATGTATTTTGTTTTAGATGTATCTAGATAGTCTAGAGAGGATTATGTATAGGTATTTAATTTAATATTTTTATTACATGATTGGCTTGAAATTTTCCTAAACTATATTATTATTATAAGTTAAGTAATTATACAATCCTTTAAAAGTAGCCTTTCTAGAGCAAGTAAGTTATATAAACTATATTGTTTTAGGTTCTTAGTATAGGTAGTAGGATTCAGGTGACATGCCATAACTTGTGTTTGTCTGAGGGAAATTTTACCTTTCAGGAATGTACGTATGGACAAAATCATTAACTTCTCAAAGAATTGTAGGCAGGATGGTACTGAAACAAGGCAATACTAATAAGAACAATGGAGAATTAGCATTCAAGGGACAGGAGAGATAGTAGAGGTGGAAGGGTACTTGCCTTGCACGTAGCCAACATAAGTTAGATCCCCAGCACCCACATGGTTCCCTGAGCATTTCCAGGAGTGATCTCTAAGCACAGAGCCAGGAGTAAGCCCGAATACAGCCACATATGTCCTCAAAACAAAAAAGTAGCATACAAAAACTATATAATATGTAGATAGTAGTTTATCTTTTATATTAATGTATCGCTTGATACATATTAACAAGATGTAAAGGTTTGCAAGGAAGGAAATTTCTAGAATGTTAGTAGTGATCCACCCTGGGGGTGGCAATATTATGGAAAAACTTATACTTTCTTCATATCTTATGCATTTTTCTATTATTAGTTTTTTTAATAATAAAAAGTAATAACACCTGAAAGGGGCCATAGTAAAGAATGACTTTCATCCAGGAAGTATTTTATCCTGTTTGACACTTATTAGAGAATTATCAAATGATCTAATTCATTTGAATTAGATAAAAAAAATCAAAAGTGAAAATATATAAATACGAGGTACTTCTATTACTTTCAATATTTATTTCCTATCCATGGACTCCAGAATAGAGCCATGTCACAACATGGTAGATCATTATATTATTTTGAAATTTCATATTTTTTATCTTAAGATGTATCTTAAGATGTAACCCCATCAACGGCCAGGATCCAGAGACTCTAAAACCAAGCTCCCAGAACCAAGCATTCGCGGCCGCGCAACCAGGAGAGCTATTCTCTAGTTCTCATGCTCAGAGAACCCAGCAGGCTACTGAGAGTATCATACACGCCTATGTGCCTGACTGGGAACACCTGTAAAGGTGATTAGAGGCTGCCCCAAAAGCTTTCATCCCTCTCAGAGAGCCTGGCAAGCTACCGAGAGTATCCTGCCCGCACGGCAGAGCCTGAGAAGCTAACTGTGGCGTACTCGATATGTCAAAAACAGTAACAATGAATGGTCCTCATTCCCCTGACCCTGAAGGAGCCCCCAATATATCATCGGGCTACACTAACACGTGACAGGGACAGATAGAGACATTACTGAGCCCTCTCGAGCAAATCTATGAACAATGGGGTGATAGTGATAGTGATAGTGAAGATGTATCTATTTTGCCTTCTATTTGAAAGCCAGTGGAATGGTTTTCCTTTATATGTCTTCCATTAAATAAGAAATGATGAGAATTAGATTAAATATAACAAAGTCAAAAATATATAAGAAGTTTCATACTTTGTGTTCAATGACCAGTTCTTATCCTCACATGCTTTTAGTCTCATATGTATACAATTAGTGCTTTAGAGACTCGAAATTTTCAAATTATTATTTACATGGAAGTCATTTTTTCCCATAGGATAAAAAGATTATTGTAGTTTGTGCAAAGTCTACAAAAGTATTTAAATGTCTATAATATTATGATATGTAATACTTATATGTTAATTTAAATAAAGATTAAAATTTAGATTAAATGTCTTTTTTTTAGACCAGAATTAGAAGAAGAACGAAATGCTCTGATTCTTCAATCTGCAGCTAACAAGAAACAACTAAAAGATATTGAGAAAAGAATATTAGAAACATTATCATCTTCAGAAGGGAACATTTTAGAAGATGAAAGCGCAATAAAAGTCTTAGACTCTGCTAAAATTATGTCCAATGAGATAACAAAGAAACAGCAGGTGAAAAACGAATTCGAGATACCTTTCATTCTTAAGATTGTCATTTTCTCATTGTCTCTGAAGAAAATGTAGTTCGGGCTGAAAGAAATGAAACGATTTTTATATAACTCAAAATCGTATATATTTGCGGCCAAAGCCGTTAGGGCGCATGTGCCTCCTACCCATTTGATTTCTAGCACTACATGGTCCTCTGAGAATCAGAGTGCTGCCCTTAAGACTCCCAGCAGCCCCAGGTTGGACCAGGTATCCTGGCACCACAGGACCAAAACAACATCATATGCCTCAGCCCTGGCATTTAGCCATGACCTTGAGCCTCCTGAGAACTATTTGGGAGTTTCCCACCCCCACCCAACACACAGAAAGTGATTTAACTTAATTTTTTTAGAGAGTCCACCCCAGCAGTGCTGGTGATATGGGAGTCTGAGCACCACTCCTGGGTCATGTTTAGCCTGACATGGGCCTGATGGTTTAGTACTAAGGCTAGAACTGTGTTGCTTGGGCTAGAACTGTGGCCCCGTGGTACTAGGGGCTATCAGGGCCATCTTAGCTATGCTTGAGGAAGCATTGTTGTGTTGGGACTGAATCCAAGGTCTTGCATATGCTAAGCACATTAACCAGCTCTTTGAGTCCTGGATCCTGTCCCCAGAAGCACATGGTTCCTCAAGAACTTCGAGGAGTAACTCTCCCAGAAATGCACCAGATGGGCCCTGAGCACTGCTATTGTGACCCAAAAACAGCAACAGCAAAAGAATTGGATACCCCAGTCCTTGACTAGAACTTATGGAGGTAGTAATTGAATGTTGGTTACCAGTAGAAAAGACAGTAAATGGCTATTGGAACAAATAGGGAAGTTTCAATAACTTTGGGTTATCATTCTCCAGGAAGGGGGCACAAGAATTGAGGGTGGCACATGGAGAAAGGGAGACAAGAAGTCTAATGCATTTATTACAAATTTACCAAGCATGGCATTGTTTTTTCCTTTTTGGGTCACGCCTGGCAATGCACAGGGGTCACTCCTGGCTTTGCACTCAGGAATTACCCCTGGCGGTGCTCAGGGGACCATATGGGATGCTGGGAATTGAACCTGGGTTGGCTACGTGCAAGGCAAATGCCCTACCCGCTGTGCTATCTCTCCAACCCCACAAACACAGCATTTTTATGTTATAATTTTATTAGAATTCTACAGTGTTGTAGGTGGAATTCCATCAGTTTTTCCTCTCATAGGTGAGAAAACTAGGGTCAGTCCAAAAAGAATAGTAGACACCAAATTTCATACAATTAATTAATATTGCTGAGTGACTTCTATAATCTAACTTTATTGGTGGTCCAGACCTTTCACTCCTCCTACCCACCAATGAACTAAGTGCTTATAAATACTGCCCATCCCATGCACTCTACTTCTGGTGTATAGGATATCTAAAAGGTCTAGGGACTTTCCCCTCAAATGGGTTGAGTTGAGGGTTTTTTACTTTCCCCTCAAATGGGTTGAGTTGAGGGTTTTTTACTTGTTTGTTGTTATTGTTGTTTGTTTCGTTTTAGTTATTTTATTGATTCACCACGAGATATACAGTTACAAAGTTATTCATGATTGGGTTTCAGTCACATGGTGTTCCAAAATCCATTCCTTCATCAGTGTACATTTCGCACCACCAATGTCAATTTGGTTTAGTTTTGTGTGCTGTAAAGGTAATGAATCTTTCTCTGGTGTCGTATCTGCTGGGGCTCATGTTGACATGTACTCCGTCCCTTTAAGCTATCTTCCTTTCTCTTTTCTCCTCTAATATAACCCATTATTTAACCCAACACAAAACCTTCAGAATTTGTTCTATAGATTTTGAAGCCTGCCCTTATCCCCCCGAATTTTTTTTAAAAATTTACTTCCTTCTGAATTCTTTGAAAGTAAAAATATCTATGAATATATATGTAGCACTGTAGCACTGTCCTCCTGTTGCTCATTGATTTGCTCAAGCGGGCCCAATAACATCTCCATTGTGAGACTTGCTGTTACTGTGTTTGGCATATTGAATACGTCATGGGAAGCTTGCCAGGCTTTGCCGTGTGGGCGAGATACTCTCAGTAACTTGCCGGGCTCTCTGAGAGGGGCGGAGGAATCGAACCCGGCTTGGCCGGCCGGCTGCACGCAAGGTAAATGCTTTACTGCTGTGCTATCACTATATACACATATATACGCATGTATATTATATTATACATATATGTATATTTCAATCCAGGGAATTCTTTACAAGGAATGAATCTCTTCTATTAATACCATATACCTACAGTGCTTATTTCACAGAAATTCCTTTTTTTTTTTGGACTTTACTGGTAGTTGATCAAAAATGTACTTATATTTCTTGATTTTAGCATATTTTGTACTACATCTCCAAGTTTAGCAACACTATTTAAAAATAGATTATGGGACCAGGGAGAGGGCTCAGTGGGATGAGTGCATGGTTTGCAGATTGGATGCAAGATTACAGCCCTGATGACTCCATGTGGTCCCACTGAGCACCAAGTTAGGAGCAGCCCCTGAACATCACTGGGTGTGGACCCATAACAAGCAAACAAAACCCAGTAACGTAGATACATATATAATATATATACACATATTGAAAATTAAAAAATATAAATATATACATATATTGAAAATTAAGCTGTAGAATGAGTTAAATTATTTGCTACTTAAAATAGTAATCTTTGCTTAAACTAGTAGAAAAATTGTTAATATGTAAAACCATCAGCTAGCAAATATTTAAATACCTAATTGCCAGACTTTGTGTCTTTGAGCTGAATTCTGGTTGACATGTTGACACCTTAATTTAATTTATTTATTTAACTTTGGTTTGGGGCCATATCTGGCAGTGCTCAGGGCTTACTTCTGGCTCTGTGCTCAGGGATCACTCCTGGCAGGACTCAAAGGACTGGACGGGATGGCTGGGATAGAATCCAGGTCTATTACGTGCAAGGCAAGTTCCCTATTCACTCTGGCCCCTGTTGACACCTTTAAAACACACAGGTATAGCCTGTCCTGTCTCCTGCTCTCTCATCCCCTGTCCCCAACTATATATATTTTTTTGCTTTTTTGGGTCACACCCGGCGATGCTCAGGGGTTACTCCTGGCTCATGCACTCAGGAATTGCTCCTGGCGGTGCTCGGGGGACCATATGGGATGCTGGAAATCGAACCTGTGTCGGTCATGTTGGCTGCATGGAAGGCAAACGCCCTACCCGCTGTGCTATCGCTCCAGCCCCTGTCCCCAACTATAAACATTGTCATGTTCATACAGGGAATAAGCAAACATTACTCAAATATGAGAAAAATGGTGAATAATCAAAACTTTAATCTGTAAAACTATTTTTCTTTGTTTTTATTTTTCTCTCACCTCTTCCTTTTCTTCCTTTTCCCTCCCTCCGTAGTTATGGTATTTTGTTTGTTTGTTTTCATTGCGCTCTTCTTTACTCTTATTGGTTTGAGGCCACACCTGGCTTTGTTCAAAAATTACACAACACTATGTATTCAGGGATCATTCTTGGCAGGGCATGGGGAACTATGTGTAGTGCCAAGGATTGAACCCAGTGGACCACGTGCAAAGCAAGCATCTTATCTGCTGTATCATCTCTCTAGTCTCTCTCTTTTCCATCTTTCTCTTCTTTCTTTCTCTCCTTTCTTTCTTTCTTTCTTTCTTTCTTTCTTTCTTTCTTTCTTCCTTCCTTCCTTCCTTCCTTTCTTTCCTTCCTTCTTTCTTTCCTTCTTTCTTTCTCCTTACCTCTCTCTTTCTTTTCTTTCTCTCTTTCTTTTTCTTTGCTCCCTCCATGTTTCCCTCTCTCCCTGATCTTCCTTCCTTCTTTCCTTCCTTCCTCCCTTCCTTCCTTCCTTCCTTCCTTCCTTCCTTCCTTCCTTCCTTCCTTCCTTCCTCTCTCTCTTCTTTCTTTCTTTCTTTCTTTCTTTCTTTCTTTCTTTCTTTCTTTCTTTCTCCCTTCCGCCCTTCCCCCCTCACATAATAAAGTCATTTGGACTATGCTTTTGTAATTTTGTCATTGAGTTAAGGAATATTTTTTAAAGCATAACCTTCATTATATTAAAAAATACGTAATTAAAACATTTAAAATCTTTTTCTCTTCTAGATTGCAGAAAAAACAGAAATCAAAATAGCAGAATCTCGAGAAGGCTATAGACCCATTGCTAAGCATTCATCAGTATTGTTCTTTAGCATTGCAGACCTGGCTAACATTGATCCCATGTACCAATATTCTCTCACCTGGTTTGTGAATCTTTATATCAATTCTATTCATGACAGGTAAACATTCACTGTCTTTATTATTCTTCTCTAGGGTGTATTTCCACCATACTTTTAATTAAAACCCTTTTTCTCATAGTTTTGTAACACATTTTTATCATGAATTATTTTAAAATATTTAAAGTATATTTTTATGTGGGTGGGAGAGAGAAACTGACAGAGAGGGAGAGAGAGAGAGAGAGAGAGAGAGAGCGCATCTTGTTATCTTTGCTGGCACTTCAATAAAGTTTTATCCAGCCTTGGCTTCAGTCACACATTTCTAATTGTTTACTAGGTATTTCCATTTTAAGTTTTAAGTTATGTATACAGATTTTGGAATCAGAATACTGTAGGGATTAAATCTCTGTAAATACTGATTGCATGAATATAATCAAGTCAGTTAATCTTTGGTGTTGATTTCCTTAGCTATGAAATAGGAATGACATATCTGCCTTTTATGATTGTCATGAGATTAAATTGAACCTGAGTTGAATGCATGCTGGGATTATGCTTTACCCCTGATCCCTTTACTGCTATCCTTTTTATGTAGACAATAAGTATATAATTTAAGCTTATTGTGTGTTTCTCATGGGTTTTGATAAAACAATCCCTTCTGAGTGACTGAAATCCCAAGCTTTCCTACATGGGATTTGAAATTCTAATTTATACAATCTTTAAAATAGAAGAAATTTAAATTGAGAAATTGACATAAGTGTCAGTAACAAGTGCTGAGGAGGATACGAAGTCATCAGAACAATATAATCTAGTTGGACTGAAAATAATGAAGCCACTTTGGAAACATTTTTGAAGTTCCTCAAAATACTAAACAAAATTTCCATATACAATTATAGAAAATTGAATAGTTCTTGGATATACATACACATATATGTATATATATGCTGAATAGAATATAGATATAGACATATACTGAACTATATATATATATTGAACAGAATTGAATGTGCACACAAATAATTTTTTTGGTTTTGGCACAAAATGATGCATTAAACAGTTGCTTGGATTAATTTTTCTCCCTTTAGAATTATGATCATTCATTTTACATAGTTTGTTTGGATATTTTGTATTTTGTTTTAAAGTTTCCCCCCTCATCCTGTTGACTCTAGTTTTTAAGCACATAAATTATTAATACTTTTTTTTAATTATTAATACAAACACAAAAGCAAATCCTATATAAGAAGGAGTTGTATTCCAACCTTTCATTCCATTCTCATGAACCAAGCATTATTTTATAGATTAAATTTAAAATTTTGAGATCAATGTAGTTACATGTAGTACTGAGAAAAAACAGAGACCCCACTTCTTACTCCATATCCAGTCTTCACAATGGTGACATCTTGAGAGTACACTATCACAAGCAGGATATTGACCTTGATACAGTCAAGATATAGATAATTTCCATCACCACAGATTCCCATGCTGCCTTTTATAACCATATTCACTTCCCTCTCATTGGTATCAAATTTGTCATTTCAAAATATTATAGAAATTGAATCATATACATATTGCTGGGTTTAACTTTTTTACCCAACAACAGGCAAGGCAGGCATCTTCCCTGCTGCATTTTCTCTGCCCCCCCCTTTTTAATATCTTTACTTTTTATTAAATGTTCTAACACCAGTATCAACACCAGTATCAGCTTCCCTCCGGCAATGTCCCCAGGTTCCCTTCTACCCACACAGCCTGTCTTCTTGACAGGCATTTTTAAAAATATATGTATTTATTTATTTATTCATTTTTAGCCACCATAAAATTAAAGTTATTTGTGATTGTGTTTTAGGCATACGATGTTTCAGCACCTGTTTCTTCACCCGTGTTCACTTCCCTACGCCAATTGCCCCCTTCCACTTGCCTCCCGCCCACCAGTCTGCTTCCTGAGAGGCACTTTAAAAAAAAAAGAATTTGTACTGTGGAGTACAATACTATTGCCGACAAGGTTTCATCCATGACACTTTACCGTCTTTCAGCACCTTCTGCTCCTCCTGACTAAATTCTTCCCTCCACCGTAGATGTTGCCGTCTTTCACAGGCACCGTTTTAAGCTTGTTTGTTGTTGTAGCATCTTACCTGCTGTACTATCTCTCTGTCCCTCTTATTTTTTTTTAATTGCTGAGGAATACTTCCAGTATATACTGAAAAGTATATCTTGATAACCAAATCTGAAAAAAATTTTTAACTTTTGAATCTAAAGGGAAAAAATTCATATACCTAACCATAAGTAAGCAGTTTTGTTTATGTTTCCTGACTTTTAAAATCTATTTCTTAATGCATATATGTTTATATAGATTTTATGCTTTGCTAGGAAGGTAAATGCTTTATGATTTTTTGTACTTAAGTTCTTTACTCAGCATAGAGCTGAGGGAATAGAGATTCATACACAAACTGATGGTTTTCAGTCAAATAGGAGTACAATAAAATGCTTAAATTTTGAAAATAGGTTGTGAAAGCCTTAATTATTTTCTCATAGACACATACCCTAGAGGGACAGACATAGGAAAATTGCATTTTTCTGGGGAACATAAAGTAACAAAATAGGAGACTAACACCCAAGAATAGCCGAGATAAGTACTAGGAGGTTTACTCCATGGCTTGGAGGCCAGCCGCACATGCTAGGGGAAAAGGGAGCTCAGATAGAGAAGAGAGCACCAAATAAAGGGTGTTGGGAGGATCCTCCCAGGATGGGAGAAGCATGCTGAAAGCAGACTATAGACCAAACATGATTGCCACTCAATGCCTCTTTTGGAAACCACAGCACCCAAAAGGAGAGGGAGAACAAAAGGGAATACCCTGCCACATGGGGTGGGGTGGGGGGAATGGGGGGTGAGAAGGATACTGGGATCAGTGGTGGTTGAAAATGGGCACTGGTGGAGGGATGGGTACTTGATCATTGTATAACTGAAACCCAAGAACAAAAATTTGTAAGTCTACAACGGTACCTTATGGTGTTTCACTAATAAAAATTAAATATATATATTTATATGGATAATTTATATATATTTATTATATATTTATATATATTTATATATATATAGAGAGAGAGAGAGATGCACACATGCTGCCCAAGCCCACATGCTGCCTGTACTCATGTGTTGCTGCCGAGGACACATGGTACCTGATCACATGTGTTCCCTACATCTCCCCTCTTGAGATATGTACTTTCATACTTTCATATCTAATGTTCGGGTGTGTACTGGGGATCCCTCTTCACTCTGGAGAAGCCAATGTTCTTTCAAGTATTTTCTCTCTTTGTCTCTGTTTCTCTGTCTCTCTACCTTCCCAAAAATTCCAAATAAAACTTATTTTAACTTAAAAATATATATACAGATTTTCAAACCGTTGCACACATACAAATCTATACAGGTAATTCTCACTTACCCCTTGTCTAGTTTCTCCAATGTTAGCAGTATATATTTGTAATGTTACAACCAAGAAATTCCTATTTGTGTACACTCCAGAGAGTTAACTCAAATTTTGCCAGTTTTACATGTATTCATATGCGTGTGTGTGATTTAATGTTTTAAACAGTAGTACTTTGATAAGATAAAAATAACTATATATTAATTCTTGTATTAACTTTTTTAATTGCATTCACTTTTAATAATGATATGACATGAAAAAACCAGATACCCTCAAAAGTCATTTCTTTTTTATGTATCAAATATTTTATTTTATTTTTTTAAATTTTTATTAGTGAAACACCATGAGGTATAGTTGTAGACTTACAAATTTTTGTGCTTGAGTTTCAGTTATACAATGATCAAGTACCCATTCCTCCACCAGTGCCCATTTTCCACCACTACGGGTCCCAGTATCCCTCCCCTCCATCCCCCCATCCCACCCTGCTTCTGTGGCAGGGCGTTCCCTTTTGTTCTCTCTCTCTCTCTCCTTTTGGGTCCTGTGGTTTGCAAGAGAGGCATTGAGTGGCAATCATGTTTGGTCTATAGTCTAATTTCAGCATGCTTCTTCCATCCTGGGAGGATCCTCCCAACACCCCTTATTTGGTGCTCCCTTCTCTATCTGAGCTCCCTTTTCCCCTAGCATGTGTGACTGGCCTCCAAGCCATGGAGCAAAATTTCTGGTACTAATCTTGGCCACTCTTGGGTGTTAGTCTCCTATTTTGTTACTTTATGTTCCCCAGATGAATGCAATCTTTCTATGTCTATCCCTCTCTTTCTGACTCATTTCGCTTAACATGATACTTACCATGTAGTACCACTTGTATGTAAATTTCATGATTTCATCTTTTCTAACAGCTACATAGTACTCCATTGTGTAAATGTACCAAAGTTTCTTTAACCAGTCATCTGTTCTCGGGCACTCATGTTTTTTCCAGATTCTGGCTATTATAAAGAATGCTGCAATGAACAAACAAGTGCAGATGTCACTTTGACTATACTTTTTTGCCTCTTTGGGATATATTCCCAGGAGTGGTATTGCTGGGTCAAATGGGAGCTCAATTTCTAATTTTTTGAGAATCGTCCATACAGTTTTCCAAAAGGGCTGCACCAGTCGACATTCCCACCAGCAGTGAAGGAGGGTCCCTTTCTTGTCACATCCGCACCAGCACCGGTTGCTTCAAAATCCATTTCAAAGGAAAACTACTTTTGCATGGTGTCTAGCTGTGTAAATTATTGATTAAAAACAACACTCTATTTAGCCAAACTTCATATGTAATTTTTTTCCTTACTTTTGCTTGACTAAATACATTTTCCTTTTCTTAATCTTTTAGTAACAAATCCAAAATTTTGGAAAAGCGCCTACGATATTTAAATGACCACTTCACATATAACTTATATTGTAATATATGCCGATCCCTATTTGAGAAGGACAAGCTGCTGTTTTCCTTTTTGTTATGTACCAATCTTCTTCTGTAAGTTTTTTTTCTTTATTTACTTTAGAAACCTACCCGGTAAAACTAATCAAATAATAGGGTTTCTTACAGATGGAGATTATGATTTTTCTCTTCTTGACTCATTATTTTACTTGTATGTTTCCCTGATAATAATGTCTTGCACAATAGCTTTTATGTTTGATGTTTATTTGATAATTTTTTACTTAATCTAACACTGTGGTTTACAAAGTTGCTTATAATCCAGTTGTTTCAGGCATTCAATGTTCCCACACCCATCCCACCACCAGAGTGACCTTCTCTTCATCACTGTCCCCAGTTTCCCACCCAGGCACAGCACGCATTCATTTCAGCAAATTGGGTAGCTGAGGTGCAACACTTTTTTGGGAGTGAGCTGCTGTTGCTTGATTGAATGACCATTTATTGAGCAAGGACAAAGGTATTGACATATCAAGGGGAGAAAACTATTATGCAGGAATCAGAAAAACAATTCCAAGATTAATATGTATGCCAATATTAGCATCAACTTACAAAGGAGACACAGGGAGAATGTGGTCCGTGGGCGATTTAATATAGGAGCCTGAAAAAGATATTTTGATAAAGAGAAATATTTATTATGGAGGCATTTTGTCCTCTTATGGGTTGATAATTACATGTTCCATACAAAAAAGTGTTGTCTTATGAGGCCTGTTTTCCAGACGGAGTGCTGGAGTAGTAACCTACAGAGCTAAGGGGTGAAATTCTTTCTTTCAGGAGAGGGTGCCATTCATGTTTCGCAAGAGAAAAGTAACACTGGCATTGGCAGCAAGCATATAACCATATGCTTCAGGCTAACATATTGTTCAGCACATTGTTCACATCAGCCAATTCACCACGAGGGCTCCAGTTCTGCCTATGGTCATATTCCTGGGTTTTTGAGTTATACATTCTGCTCACCTGTGTAACTCACCAGTGAGGTTCTATTGCCTGCAGTACTGGAAGTAGGGATGGAATACTTGTGGGGTGGCAATAACAGGGTTATCGGCTGAGGAGCCCATCTCTGTAAGGAAAGCCAATCTAGTTCTAGTATTCTTTTTCTTTGGCACAAAGGCCAGCTGTGTTTGAGTCTCCAAAGTATAACAGTAAGATTAAGTAAAAGAAGTACATGAAGGTATCCATCTGGAGTTTTCTGTAAAATTATGCAGGAATGCAGTGGTGTCTTTGCTGGTAAGGATGAAGTGTAGGTAGATTGGCTATGTTATTTAAAAAAAAAGAAGAAGTTGGCATGTAGCAAACCAGGATGAGCTATAGTGGGCTGAGAAGTATGAGCCAGCATTTGTCTCCACTAACTCTACTCACCAAAGTAATGTCACCAAAATACTGGCAAGCATCATAAGAAACATGTTAGCAGGAGTACTGAGTTGGCCTAATTATTTTCATTATCTTTCAGCTTGGTGAGTCAGATCTTTTAATCCATCCCTAGTTTGGGGGTTTCAACTTCTTGGTTCAGGAACCTTGTTACTGTCATTCCTTTGACAGCTAGCCTCAGTTTTTTTTTTAATCCGTTTGTCTTCTCTTGCTCTCTCTTGATAAAAGTGGACATTGCAGCCTGAAATCAAAACACAAACATAATTACAAACACATGCATAATTTGTAGTGTAATGTGATAAAAGGCAAAAGGGTCTTTCCAACATCTATCCAGTGGGTCTTTCCAGAAAATTTTAGGTTTAATAGCAATATAATTCTCTGTGGTGGAAGTAAGTCCCAAACTGGGGGGAAAAAATTAAAGAAAGAAGATACAGTGGCTTATGGATTAAGAGAGTACCCTTCTTCCCCTTTTGTTTTCTGTTCAGAAGGCATTATTTTAAAATGCTATTATGCTTTTTTAGTCAAAAATATAATATAGAATCCCCTGGGCTGGAGGATAGCACAGAAGGTAGAGCTTTTGCCGTGCATGCGGCTGACCCAGGTTTGATTCCCCGTCCCTCTGGGAGAACCTGGCAAGCTACCGAGAGTATCCCGCCCACACGACAGAGCCTGGCAAGCTCCCCGTGCCGTATTTGATATGCCAAAAACAGTAACAAGTCTCACAATGGAGACATTACTAGTGCCTACTCGAGCAAAATCTATGAACAACGGGAGGGCAGTGCTACAGTGCTATTATGTTTTTTTCACAATACCTTGACTGGTGGGATTGTGTGGAATATCATGAGTGAGTGTAATAATTCATAAAGTACAAATCCAGAAAGGGCTTTGGCAGTATAGGTGGGAATATTGTTCTCTTCCCAATTTCTTCTTTATTCCACACAACTCCAAAACAAGTAAGTAAATGTATGCTGACATGCAAGAAAAATCTTCCAGCCAGTGTTGTGTCCCGTACAGTGACATGAATACAGGAAAATCTCCCAAAGCGTGTATATTGGGTTACATCCATTTGCCATTCTTCACTGGGTTTTAATCCTCTGGATAGAGTACCAAAAGAAGGCACTTGTGGTATAAGGCTGGCGCAGGTAGGGCAGGAGCGAACTACATCCATGGCTGCTCTTTCGGTGAACTGAGGGAAGTGTTTCTATAGAGATCTAGCATTAAGATGAAAAGTGTGATACATGTGATATGCAGATTGAAAAACTGAGGCAGCTAGTCAGTCTGTAGTACCAGTTGTCTTCTGAGACTGTGCTGGGTAGAGGAGATTAAGAATGGATGTGTGTAATATGAAAGGCCATCTCCTAAGGTACTGCTGAGGAGAGAAGGGGTTATATGAGATTTTATTAATAATGTTCTTGATAAGAGCAGTCTCAAGTAAGGGTATAAAGAGTCAGACAGAAGATCACACATTTTTTAGGTGGTAGTGCTCGTCGAGGTGTTCACATAAATTTAATTGTATTGTAACCAGCGGGTAGGGCGTCTGCCTTGCACGCAGCCAACGTGGCCGACCCGAGTTCGATTCCTCCGCCCCTCTCGGAGAGCCCGGCAAGCTACCGAGAGTATTTGGATATGCCAGACACAGTAACAACAAAGTCTCCAATGGAGATGTTACTGGGCCCGCTCGAGCAAATTGACGATCAACAGGAGGGCCTTTACTTTTGTAACCAGAAATTGATTGTGGAACTGGGGATCACAGACAAAAGAGCTTCTAGGCACCAACAGCAGAGCTGTTGGGACCACTCTTGCCTTGTTAAGTTATACTTATGCAACAGAGGCTATGCTGAGTATCTTATGGGTCCCTATTAGGTCTTTCATTCATTTTTATATTGCTTTGGTTATTCTTTTTGTTGTTGTTGTTGTTGTTCACTGCTCAGGGGTCACTCCTTACATTGTTCAGAGAACTACATGGTATGAAGGATCAATGCTGGGGTTTTCACATGCAGAGTATGCTTTCCATTCCAACTAAGCTATGTCCCACATCTCTTGCTATTTGTTTTTAAGCTCTGTTAAGGCCATTTTAAACTAGACTTATACAGGTTACAGTATCTTCAATACTGAGGTATGATCCCTCTGATGTCACCACTGAACTCCTTTGGTGTATAACACAATTCAACTTCTTGCCAAAAAACTCCTATTTCCGCCTCTCTTTGAGCCTTATAGCTACACTCGGTTTACAGTGCCTCAAGATAACTTGCTGTCTGGTTTTGTAGTGTTTTATCTTAATGTCATTGTATGACTTAATATTTAGCCAAGAGGATACCTCTGCAGATTTTTAGGCCTTCTTTTCTACATATTTCTTTCCCCTTGTGTTCTGTCAGTCTTCCTTACCTCTGATAATTCTCTCTTCAACTCAACAATAATACCAAGCTCTGAGTTTATTAATTTCCATGCTTTTTGGTCTCAGATTGATACCTCCAGACAAATATCTGAGACAATCTTAGACACAAATTTTTGTTTCCCTTTGTTCAAGGAATAGTTCCTTCACTGGCTACTGTAAAATTGCCCAAAATGGTTGTTACATTCTTTTTGGTCCCATTTTTCTAGTAACGTAGCAACAGGGTAAATAAGTCCTGGTTATTTTGCTAAGTTATAGGAAATTGAATTGAATTATATTTTTAAATAAGCCATTTACAGCTGCCCCTATTTTGGAAATATAGGGCAAGGAAAGAAATTGAATATCATGAACTGATGTTTCTTTTAACTGGAGGAGTAAGTCTTAAGAGTTCTGAGAAAAATCCTGCTCCATCTTGGCTACCCGATAAAAGTTGGGAGGAAATTTGTCATGCAAGTGAATTTCCTTCTTTCAGTAATTTCAGGTAATTGTTTAAATATGATGATTGAGAACTGACTAGTGATGGGTATGTTGTGATCAATCTAGTGATTTTTAATTTATTCTATGACTATTTTGGTTTATGTCTTTGTTCAACTGTCTTTCTCTAAATATTTTCCCAGTGAAAGAATAATTTTTCCTTTGTAGGGCTCATTTTTGTGAAAATATAGATGAATGGCGGGCAATCTATGATAGTAAAGAACCACACAATGCTAAATATCCAGAACCAATGAATAAAGACTTAAATGAACTACAGAAAATAATAATTCTTCGATGTTTAAGACCTGACAAGGTAAAAAACAAACATATGAATATGCCCTTTCCTTTCTTGTTTTTATTTTTTTGAAATGCAGATAATTTGTCATTCATAAATTGTGCCAATACTAGGTTTTCTGCTAACTGTTATTGGTTCTGCAAACCTCACTTCACATGCGCAAAGAATTTCATGAATTCCTAGGGTTTATAGTTTTCCTCATCTTAGGAAAAACTTTTAGTTATTAGTTCTTCAAAACAAGTTTCCACCAACCCATGATTTCATTTAAATATAAATTAAAAGGCCAGAGAGACAGTGTGAGGTTTAAAGTGCTTGCTTTCCATGTGGCAACCCTGGTTCAACCCTCAGCAATTTATGGTCCTTAGAGTCATTCCAGGGACCACATTTGGAGCCCAGATCCAGGAGTAGTTCCCACTTTAGCACCACTGGGTACAGCCCTCAAACCAAATGAAATGAATAAATATAAATCAGACTGCTTGATACTAAACCATGGATAAACCTTATATATTAAATTATTTTTAAATGTTTTATATCACCACATTTAAATTTAAACTTTTTATATTTTTATTTTTCAGTTTACTGATTTCTCTTTTGTAGTATCTAATCTGCTTATTTAAACTGCTTAATGTAGGCTCAGAGTGATAATACAGCAAGTAGGGTATTTGCCTTGCACAAGGCAGACCCAGGGTTGATTCCTGGCATCTCATGTTTTCCCACGCACTGCCAGGAGTAATTCTTGAGTGCAGAGCCAGCAGTAAGCTGAGCATTGCCAGGTGTGACCCAAAAAGCAAAAAAATGTAATTATTTAAAAAAATAAACTGTTTAATTTTTTGTTGAATGCTGCACATTACTGACAATGGGGATTTTGTTATCTTCCTTTTAAAGATTATTGAATTTTGTTCTGCTTGTTCAGGGTCAACAAACATCACTTTATGGGCCAAATCCAGCCCATAACCTCTTTTGATAGTGTGTGAGCTAATATTGTTTCATTTTTAGTTTTGGTTGGGTTTTTTTGGCCATTCTAGGAATTGAATCCAAGGTCTACAAGGTCTACATGCAAGACAAGTGTTCTAGCACTGAGTTACATCCCTGGTTTCCAATGATGTTTTTATATTATTATTATTATTATTATTATTATTATTATTATTATTATTGTTTGGGGACCATACACTCCAATGCTCAAGGGCTTACTCATGGCTCTGTGCTTAGGGATCACTCCTGATGGGGCTCAGGGTATTGGGGATCAAACTTGAGTCGGTCACATACAAAGCAAGTGTTGTACCCACTGTACTATCTCTCAGCCTCTGGTTTTTATTTTTTAAAGGGTTTATTTAAGGGGACTGGAGAGATAGCACAGTGGGTAGGGCGTTTGCCTTGCACACAGCTGACCCGGGTTCGATTCCCAGCATCCCATATGGTACCCTGAGCACCGCCAGGAGTAACTCCTGAGTGCAAAGTCAGGAATAACCCCTGTGCATCACCAGGTGTGACCCAAAAAGCAAAAAAAAAGGGTTTATTTAAAAAGAATTAAAAAGAATACACAGCAGAAAATTTCTATGGTCCATAAACCTTAAAAGCAATTATTACTCAGACCTATATAGAAAAGTTTGCCAACTTGTTTAGCTACATAATTAATTTAAGTTTGGATTATTCCTTTCCAAAAATGTTGAAGGTAAGAGTAGATCTAAAATAGCTTTTACTCCCCTTAGACACACTACAAAAGTGTGTCTATGGGGAGGGGGGTTTAATGAGAACCCAAGTGATCATCAGTGGCTCTCGAACGAGGCTACTTAGAATTTATTCCTAGACCCGCATTAACTCTAGTAGCTTCATAGATCCTCAAGTCATTCTTTGCCTGGGCTTATGTGTGCACGCCATATTATTTAGCAGAGATTCAGGATACTCTTATGAAGATTTCTGATCTCTTTTGCTGGATAGTTCTCTAGTTTTAACTCTGAAACTTCTGGCACCTCATTCTTCTTGAACTCTTCCTGCCTTCCCAACTCATCAACATCTGTGTTGCTCCTTTTTCAAGCACTTCCAATGATCCACATTCTTGAATGTAAAAATGACTTTCTTTCCCAGCCCAAAGTCTAAGAAATATTGCTTTATTCATTATTTTTTGACCATTAACCTTTTATTTTCATGGTAAATTGAGGAATGAGTAGCTTGAGGGCTAGAAGGTCAACTCCGTTTTTATAAAATCATCAAGAAACTAAGGTTTCTTCTTCTTTTATACTTAAAGAAGTCCTTTAGAACAACGGTTTTCAATATTTTTATACCTGAGTACCAGTATGTGATGAGTAATTGTTCATGTGCCAGCAGTTTATAGCCTTGTGATAGACCAGCTTCTTAATTACTTTCTTCCACCTTTTCTTCCTCCCATACTTCTTTCCCTTCCAATCTCTACTGGCTCATACAAGGTAAAGGTAAGGTAAGGGCCCTCCCGTTGATTGTCGATTTGCTCGAGCGGGCCCAGTAACATCTTCATTGGAGACTTTGTTGTTACTGTGTTTGGCATATCGAATACTCTCGGTAGCTTGCCGGGCTCTCTGAGAGGGGCAGAGTAATCGAACTCGGGTCGGCCATGTTGGTCGCTTGTAAGGCAAACGCCCTACCGCTGTGCTATCACTCCAGCCCATACACTGCTAGCTAAAACACCATTTCTATAGAGTATGCTCCTTGACAGAAAAATAGAAGCTTACTTATGAAAACCATCTCTTGAGGTAAATAGTTTCTTCATAGATACATGATCTGAAAGCTAAGTAGATAGTTTCTACTTTCATGCCTTGGCCATAAGTTCATCACATCATCACATCTAGCTGCAAAGAAAGCTAAAAATTTTGGAGTTTTATCACTAAAATGAGACAAAGAAGGGAACAGTTTGTAGTCTCTGCCTAATGAATGATGTGGAGCATTTTTTTTATAAGTTTAAGGTCCATTTCAATTTTATTTCTTATAAACTGTCATCTTCTTTGCCTATTTTAAATTTTGTCCTAATAATTTATAGACATTTTATGTGTCTTAGGGGAATTAACATTTTGTGAAATGTTAGGTACTATCTTTGCTAGAGTCTCCTCTTTCAATTTTATTGGTTTTAGTAATAATCAGAGTTGTTCTATGAAATAATAAATACTCTAAGGGTCATATATTACTATCTTCAACAGATAACACCAGCCATAACAAATTATGTAACAGACAAACTAGGAAAAAAGTTTGTAGAGCCTCCACCATTTGATCTGGCAAAGAGTTACTTGGATTCAAATTGCACCATTCCATTAATATTTGTGCTCTCTCCAGGAGCAGATCCTATGGCCAGTAAGTGCATATACCATAAACTTTTAAGAAATTATAAAGATAACATCTTGCTCAATGTCTATTTCTTTTTTTTTCTTGTAAGACTGTGAATCTAGTACATATAAGGAATAACTAGAATTTTTATAACTAAATGACTATATACTGAAACATAAGGCATATTTTATAATCATATACTTAGCAATAAAACTATTTTTGATTGTTTTATAGCCACACCCATCAATATTCAGAGCTCACTTCTGGCTCTGTGCTTAAGGATCATTCCTAGTGGTGTTCAAGGGACCATTTGGTCCCATGCAACGTCATTGTACTATCACTTTGGCCCCTTAAACTCTTTTTTTGGTGACATTTTAGGCCTATTGAAATTTGCAAATGATAAAGAGATGTCTGGAAATAGTTTCCAAGCTATTTCACTGGGACAAGGACAAGGACCGATTGCAACAAAATTGATTAAAGCAGCAACACAAGATGGCACATGGGTTTGTCTACAGAATTGTCACCTTGCTGTTTCCTGGATGCCTATGTTGGAAAAAATATGTGAAGATTTTAATGCTGAAGAGTGCAACCCATCTTTTAGACTTTGGCTCACAAGTTACCCATCTCCAAAAGTATGTTTATCTCCTATGGAATTTAGTATATTTACTTAGTTTTCAGTTACATTGTATGTGAGAGGCTTAATCAAGCATTACATGGCTACCCAAAGTATTTTTAAAACCTTTTCTGAAGTATGCCTTCATATCTCTTTATAAAACATTTTGTCTTGTATTGATTTATCTTTGGTTTATTATGTTAGGGAATTTCGCCTCTAAATGTGTATAGGACTTACTGCATTCACAACTAAAATTCAATGCCACCCCATCGCCAAAAAAGACCTTCTATATATTCCTTCTGTTCCATCTTCTTTCTCTGTGGTAGCCACCAGAATTTTCAAAGAGTCTAACTAGTCTAAATGAGTCTAGCAGAACTAACTGCTTTGTTATTGTTGTTACAAGTTTATTTGATTTTATTATTTACTACACATGTGAATAAAATCTCATGTTAATTGTCTTTTTAGTTAATTATTTGCTCTTCTTAGAATAACATCATCTCAATTTCCAGACATTTTTGTCCCCAAAGTCTAGAGTTTGTCTTTCTTTAAAGGGGGAGTAAAAATGTCTTGAATACATATGATAGCTTTCTTCGGTTTGGGGTTTTTTGTTTGTTTGCTTATTTCATTTTGTTTTGGGACCACTCCCAGCAGCGTTCAGGGCTTTATTCCTGGCTCTCTGCTCAGGGATCACTCCTAGCAGTCTCTTGGTTGGACTACGTGCAAGGTAAGCGCCATATCTGCTGTACTCTCTATACCATAGTTTCTTTATCCAGTCATCTGTAGATGGGTATTTAGGTTGATTCCATGTTTGGGTTTTTGTAAGTAATGCTACTATGGATTTGAAGGTACAAATATATTTTTAATTAATGCATTTATATCCTCCAGGTAGATATCTAGGAGTGATATTATTGAAGTATACAGTAATTCTGTTTAGTTGCATTTACTACCCCAGCATTATATCAGTGATCCTTTTTCTCCACATCCTCACCAACATTTCTTATTTCTAATGTTTTTGATATCAGTCATTTTCATCAGAGTGAGATGCTAGCTTATTATAGTTGTGGTTCTTTGTTATCATATCTTTAATAAAGAAATGGTACTGAGAATCTTATGCATGTGTATGTGAATCATCTTCATTAGAGAAGTGCTTTATACCTTTTTAAAATTTACCAATGTATGTATTTTTAAAATCCATGCTGGTTATTTTTAATAATGCTTTCCATTTGCCTTAGTTCCCAGTAACAGTTCTACAGAATGGAGTAAAAATGACGAATGAGCCTCCTACAGGCCTTCGGCTAAATCTCCTTCAGTCATATCTCAGTGATCCCATTTCTGATCCTCAATTTTTCTCGGGATGTCCAGGAAAGGAACTGGTAATATTCATCCTCTGAAACTTTTCAAATATATTTTTATAGCGATAAAATATGGAAATATATTTTATTAAGTAAGGTTAAACTTTAGGCATTTCTTAAAACATAAGAAATTATACCTCTCTGGTTCATTCTTTTATTTCCTTGGTTGCTGTTAATATTATTAATTAGTAATATTTATTAATGGATAAATGAATGAATCTTAGTTTGTAAGCCAAAGTCCAATAATATGTTTAAGATCCAAGAGTATCAACCTTATTTTCACATAATTTATTAATCATTTCAGCAAATATGTGTGACACTCTTATACATACCAAATATAAAGAAATAAGAATAAAATATATTCCCCCCAAAAGTTGTTTTGCCTTTATAAAACTTAATTTCAAGTAACAATTTTTGATATGTTAATGTTTTTCCATTTCTCAATGAAAAATAGTACTGTACATATTGTGGAGCTTTAGGAGTTCCAATAAATGACACACATCTTTTTCCTGCCTACATTTCTACAAATAAAAAAAAAAACAGGGAAAAGTATAAAATACAGAAACCAAATGATAACCTTAACATGCTGACATTGATGTGTACATGTTGACACTGATGTGTACAAGTGGCTCACATTTGTATGTCACATCAGACCGACTGCAGCAACAGAAATGGTTATTGTTGCCAACATTTCATATTCAACTTTAGTATGGCACCTTCCCACAAAGTGGAACACTGTTAATGAAGGCACCAGATGGTGAGAAACACAAGCTGTAATACCAGCATGAGTGTGTTAATTACTGTTATAGACTAAGTGAGAAGATGTAGTTTATACCTCTAAACAAATGCAATTTATGTTCTAGTCAAGGGAAACCTCAGCAAAGAAAGTTCAGCCATAACCCCCAGCTTGATAAAGTTGGCAGTGCCCCACTTCTGGAAATCCTGATTCATTAAGTCTAAGGTGGAACTCAAGACTGGTATAAATAAACACTGAACAAAAATATTCAAATATTAACTAGGTTGGGGACCACTGACATGATTATATTATGGACTATAGAAGAACAAAAAAAGGAAGAAAAGAAAGAAACAAGCATTTATTTTTAAAACTAGCCAGGGTCTCAGTAGTTAAAATTGACAAGATTCACAACAATCCTTTAATGTTAGTGTAAATCAGCATACTCTTGGTTTTGTTTTTGTTTTTTGTTATTTTAACCCCACATAAAAGTGCTAAGGATAAGGGAATCAGGTTCAGAGGCAGCAATTGATATGGTGGAGGCAGGTGACCTCATGCAATGTTGAGATAAATGCATAGCTTTCATCCCTACCAACTTGAATTTTTAAAAAATCCCCCCTTCCTCTTCTTGTCATTGTTGTTCTTAATATTGTGATAACTGGGCCACCTGTCTATCTTTCTTACACACACACACACACACACACACACACACACATACACAAAAACCCACTTGGCTGTGTTGCTCGTGCATTTAATTGTGGTGCTTGCGGGGGCGGGGGGGGGGGTCACATATCAGCCTGCAGTCTACTTCAAATAGTGGTGCTCACTGATGTTTGTACTCCATTAGCTGTGCTACTTGCACACGTCCTCAGTGGGAGTCACTTGTTGAGGTACACAAGTAATGACTGCGATGCTTGTCAGGAGTCACTGCCACTAGTGCTCACTAGGGTAGTTACACTTCCTGGCCATGGCACAGGCACATGCTTTTTAGTTGCAGTACTCAACAGGGATCTCACTCCTTTGTGATGCTTACATACACCTGCCTGTGATGCGACCAGAAATCATTTGTAATACCAGGAATCACTGATAACAGAAATGTCCGACCTAAGTAGAAGTTTCCAGGATCCCATGCAGCACCTGAAAGACATTAGAGGCCGTTACCCTATTCCTTTAGGATCACATCCTTGGGATTTTTTGTTTGTTTGTTTGTTTAGGCCACGCCTAGCAGTGTTCGGGGACTACTCTTTGCTCAGTGCTCATGGGTTGTTCATCATACGGTTTCTCCATGCGGTGCTTGGGGGTCTTGAGATGCTAGGAATTTAATCCTGCCCTCGTGCATGAATTACATACATTCTATTGAGCTATCTCTTCGGCCTCTCACTGTTTTTCAGAAAGGCTTTAGTAAACCAAGCAATTTATGAAGATTATTTGACTCACAAGCTTTAGAGGTAGAATTTGTTAGATTCTGCTTCTTTTAACTTGTGTGTGACCAGTTAACTCTATTTTCCCAAGTCAAAAAATGTTTCATGGAAAAAAGCAATATTTGAAGCACTCTTAAGAAGTATATCAAACAAATGGCAGCTTGTTTTGGTAAAACTGGTAAGAAATAAGAATAAAAAGATATTGGGACTTGTTAGGGAATTAGCATGAGTCAATATAATTCAACACTGAATCCTAGCAGATGAGCTGAAGGCAAACCTATTGATGGTAACTCAGTGGTATCATCCTTAGGTTGAAAAGGAACTTCCTGCTGTCCTCCTGGGGTTAGTCACAAAATGTACTATGGAAAAAATTCAGAAGCCAACTGTGGCGATTCGGATGGGGTGGGGGTGGGGGGGAGGGAAGCCATCTTTAAAAAAAGAAAAAATCCTGGGGCTGGAACAATAGCACAGCTGGTAGGGCGTTTGCCTTGCACGCGGCCAACCCGGGTTCAATTCCCAGCATCCCATATGGTCCCCCGATCATCGCCAGGGGTAATTCCTGAGTGCAGAGCCAGGAGTAACCCCTGTGCATCGCCGGGTGTGACGCAAAAAGCAAATAAAATAAAATAATAAAGCGTGTGTTTGTTTGAAAGAAAATCCTGCCTTCATAAAAAACATTATTTAAGAAAACAGGTTTGGGCTGAAGCGATAGTACAGCAGGTAGAGCATTTGCCTTGCATGCGGCCAACCCAGGTTTGATCCCCAGCATCCAATATGGTCCCCTGAACACCACCAGGAGTAATCCCTTAGTACAGAGCAGAAGTAAGCCCTGAGCATCACTGGGTGTGATCCAAAAAGAAAAAAAAACATTATGTTTTAGATAGTGGGGCCAAGCTGATCAAAAAGGAACATTTCTGTGAGAGCTCCTTTGACAGTAACACAAAAACTAAAAACAAACACACACCACCCAAACAGAGCACAACATCACATGAAGGGTCTCACTGAGAGAATTCACTGAAACAAAGAAGCAAAAAAAAAAAAAAAAACCCATCACTTTATGAATGCTCAAATCTGTAGAAGGCATAACTAGGAGAATTCCCAAGACCCCCTCCCCCCGCCCCTGGGAAGGGGAGAAGCAGCTTCTAAAAGAGAAAAGAGACCCCAAGTTGGATATCTGATACCTGTTTTTCAAGAGGGAGCCAAATGCAAAAGACTTACAAGACATCAGTTTGTACCAGAGCTTGCTAAACTGAAAGCAGACTTGGGCCTCAGCGGCACAACAGTGGGCTGCAGTTCCAAGTCCATGCTCCAGGAGGGAGTGGCCCTTATCAGTGTGAACCACACCCAGTAGGATTGCAATCCTGGTTCCGCCCCAGCAGGTGACACCTAAAGGGACTCATCCCTGTCCTACTTCCCACTGGATAGGTTTCTGCTGAATGGTTAAGTGTTTCACAGTATTCTGTATTGGATATTGCAAGCAGCTGTGTCCCAGGACTTTTTTTTTTTCTTTTTGGGGTCACACCTGGAGATGCACAGGGATTACTCCTGGTTCTGCACTCAGGAATTACTCCTGGCAGTGCTCAGGGGACCACATGGGATGCTGGAAATCGAACCCGGGTCGGCCACGTGCAAGGCAAACATCCTACCCGCTGTGCTATTGCTCCAGCCCCCAGGATGTCTTAAGGCCAACATAAGGTGTTACAGTCACACCTGGCCTGTCCTAGGACTACCCCTGGTAGAGGTGAGCACTGCCCAGCAGCTCTTTGAGGGTTTCAACTCACTCTGACAACATTGCATTTCAAGTATGGATCTTTCTGCTTTTACTCCCTAAATTTTTTCTCATACCACAGATACCTTCTTTGCCTATATGCATGGTCCCAAAAGATCAAGGAATTATTACCTCTTTTATAAAACTCCTAAGTGTGAAAATAAATGGAAACACACAAATTGCATTCTTACTTTCATTACCATGTTTACCCTTGTTAAATGTTTTGCCACCACATTCATCCAGTGTATATATAAGTTGTGCTTTGATTTACATACATCTTAAAAGTATAGTCACTGAGTAAAACCAGCATGTAGTTAAATTTTAACCTTTTGGAAATATTTTCAACTGTTATATCACATAAAAAGGGCTGAGTGGATTTTTACTACATGTAGGGCTATCTTAAATACATGCTGGGTGGCATACTTGAAATCTACTTTGGGAGCTGTCTAAGAGAAGTGTGGCCATCCTCTAAAATACCAATATAAGCTTAAAAAGAGTTCAATCTGAGATACATGTTTCACACATTAAGGTTCTGTGGAAAGAGTAAACAATGTAAATTTAAAAAGTGGAAAAATAAAAAGAGTAAACATCTTAAAAACAATGGTTTAAAAAGTGATCTCAAGGGGCCCTGCATATGATAGCTCACCAGCCAAGCTGTTAGTCTTATAAGTATAAGACTCTGGGTTTGATCCCTGGCACCAGACCACATACCAACTGCAATCCAAATATCACAGTTTAGGACCCCAGTTTAGAATTCCCAGCATTATAACAAAACATGTGACGTCTGATATCTCACAACCAGATGTGTGGAGGGCCACAGTTAAAAGACTGTAACTAAATGCATGTAATCATAATCATTATAACAAAAACAACAAATGTGAAGGGAAAAGATAAGTAAAAGCAATTTAGAAATAGAACATATGGGCCAAAGAGATATTACAGGAGTTAAGACATTTGTTCTTACACACAACCCATCCTGCTTATTCTCTGGCACCACGCACATGGTCCACTCAGCACTGCCAGGAGTGATCTTTGAGCATTCTCAGCTGTTGCCCCAAAACAAAATAAACAGGGTCAGGGTGATAGTACAGCAGGTAGGGTGCTTGCTTTGCACGAGGTTAAGCTGGGTTTGATCCCTGGCACTCCATATGGTTCCCCAAGCCCCAGCAGGAATGATCCCTGAGTGCAGAGCCAAGAGAAAGCCCTGAACACAGAAGTATGCCCTCACTGATGGATATATCCCCCAAACAAAAAAAGCAAGCAAATAGAAAATAAAAATAAAAATAAAATACAAATGGCTCCTCAGGTGGGAAGTCACACAATCATAAATTATGTATTTCTCTGTATTCATTTCATAATGATTCATTATTCTTCTGCACTTGTTGTCTCAAGTATGTGCCAGAGAGTGTATATGATAACATTTTAGCATTAAAGTTGTAATTATCTACAAATAATACAAAATTAGTATAAACAAGTAATCTGGTAATAATATAATTATTGCATTTAATAACATTTAATAATAATTGCATTTATCTAGTCTTGGAATCAATTATAATTAACAATTTTATAGTAAGTTTTATTTCAGGTAGCATTTCACTTTAAGTTAGAAATTTGTAAAGATCTGATTATAGAATCTCATGTAAAAAACAATCAATTTCCTTATGTCCACTAATAAAGACCTAATCAGAAATTTTTCTTGCATGACTTTTATATCCAAGGCATGGGAGAAGTTGCTGTTTGGAGTCTGTTTTTTCCATGCCCTAGTACAAGAGAGAAAAAAATTTGGCCCTCTTGGTTGGAATATTCCATACGGATTTAATGAGTCAGACTTACGCATCAGTATTCGACAACTACAGGTAAAATTAGAAAGGAATTGACATTGATGAAGGATCATTGTGTATCAGACCCTATGTACCTTTGCTTCAATTTCCCTAATCAATTCTCCCAATAACAAGTAACAGAAAACCTGTTTCAAACTGATTTAAACACACACACACACACACACACACACACATACACACAAGGTAGGCATAGAAAATGGAAAAGCTCTGGAGTTGGTTTTGTAAAACAAAAATGTGATCTTCAAAGATCTTGTTTGTCTTTTTTGCAGAGCTCTCCTGATACTGGTTTAATATAGGTCACTATTCTCTATACAGTTAAAAACTACAATTACCCTTCCCGGGCAAAATACAATGTAAACAGGCTTTCATTTTTAGTAGAAAAGGAATTTGTTGAACAAATATTGTGTAGATCACAGAGTCAGACAGCCATAGTATTCAGGGTCATATCCAGAATCACACCATGAGTAGTAAGCGGTTCCTCTACCCTGGTCGAATATTAGACATCACAGCTCTCAGAGCTGCCACACAAACTCCCACTTGATCACTTGACATCTCGATACTCATCGATTTGCTTGAGTGGGCGCCAGTATCGTCTCCATTCATCCCTGTTGCATTCTAGTGTAGCCCAATAGCGTTTGCTCGTTCTTGGAACACGAAGAGCCTCAAATCGATAGTTCAAGGTCTTGACAAAAAAGTCCGACCATCTCGTAGGTGGGTGGCCATCAGCTTTAAAATGAAACACTAACAATCCCAACTACCCAAAGACAACCTTACAATAGTTCCTTCAACACTACCTCTGTGCATATAGATATTTGATATTTAATGCCATCTTAAATGGGGGGCCAGAAAGATGGTAGAGCAGGTAGGATGCTTGGTTTGCATTCAGCGGACCCTGGTTTAATCTCTGGTATCCCATATGGTCCCTTGAGCCCCACAATGAATGATTCCTGAGTGCAGGACCAGGAGTAATTCCTGAACAAGCTCTATGTTGTCCAAAAACAAATAAATAAAAAATCATCTAATGGCATACTCAATGGGGAAAAACTAAAAGCCTTCCCTTTAAAATCAGGCACAAGACAAGGTTGTCCACTCTTGCCACTTTTATTAAATATACTACTGAAAATACTTGCCATACCAGTTAGACAAGAAAAGAATATCAAGGGCATCCAGATAGGAAAGGAAGAAGTCAAGCTATTTGTAGATGACATGATACTGTACTATACTTAGAAAATTCTAACCACTCCACCAAAAAACCTCCTAGAAAAATTAAGATGGTAAAGTGGCAGGTTACAAAATTAATACCTACAAGTCTATGGCTTTCCTACATACAAATAATGAAAGAGATATTAAAAACCAATCCATTGGAGGCTGGAGTGATAGCACAGTGGGTAGGGCATTTGCCTTGCACGTAGCCGACCCAGGTTCTATTCCCAGCATCCCACATGGTTTCCTGAGCACCAGCAGGGGTAATTTCTGAGTGCAGAGCCAGGAGTAACCCCTGAGCATCATCGGGCATGACCAAAAAAAAAAAAAAGATTCCTTTCACAGTTGTGCTTCAGAAAATCAAGTACATCAGAATCAGCTTAACTAAAGAGGTAAAGGATCTATACAAAGAAAACTACAAAACGCTACTTAAGAAATAAAAGAGGACACAAGGAAATGGAGACACATCCCCTGCTGATGGATAGGGAGGATTAACATTATCAAAATGGTAATACTTCCCAAAGTTTTATGTGGATTCAGTGCAGTCCCTATAAGGATACCCACAACGTATTTCAAAGAACTAGATCAAACACTGCTGAAATTCAAATGGAATAATGAACCCCCTTAATAGCAAAAGCAATCCACTGGAAAGAAAAGATGGGAGGCACGACCTTTCCCAACTTCAAACTGCCCTACAAAGCAGTAGTAATTAAAACAAAATGGTAATGGAATAAAGACAGACCCGCAGATCAATGGAATTGAGTTGAATATCCTGACAACTACGTTCAAATATATTATCACTTAGTTTTTGCTAAAGAAACAAGAAATATGAAGTGGAGCACAGAAAGCCTCTTCAGCAAGTGGTGCTGGGAAAACTGAGCAGCTAACTGCAAAAAACTTAACTCAGAACTCTTTCTAATGCCATGCACACAAAAGTCAGATCAAAATGGATTAAAGACCTCAGTATCAGAACCAAATCCACAAGGTACATGGATATGTAGGATATGTAGACAGAACCCTCCATGACGTTGATGCTAAAGGCATTTTCAAAGATGAAACACCACTGACCAAGCAATTGTAAGCAAAGATAAACAAATAGGACTACATTAAACCGAGAAGCTTCTACACCTCAAAAGAAATGGTGTCCAAGATAGAAACAGCCCGCAGAATGGGAAAAATTATTTAACCAGCACCCATTTGATAAGGGATTAATATCAAAGATATATAAAGCACTAGTAGAACTTTACGAGAAAAAATTATCCAACTGCATCCAAAAATGGGGAAAAGAAACTTCCTCAAAGAATAAATACAAATGGCAAAAAAAAAAAAAACATGAAAAAGTGCTCTACATTGCTAATCATCAGGGAGATACAAATCAAGACAACAATGAGATTTCATCTCACACTGCAGAGACTGGTACACATCCAAAAGAACAAGAACAACCAGCGCTGGTGTGAATGCAGGGACTCTCATTCATTGGTAGAATCCATCCTGTTTGGAAAATAGCATGCCCTTTTTGGGCATTCCTCAAAAAAAACTGAGCTTCCATATGACCCAGCAATACCACTCCTGGGAATATAACCCAAGGGTCGAAAAACACACGGCAGGAAAAAAATCTGCACTTCTATATTTATTGCAGCACTATTCACAATAGCCAGCATCTGGAAACAACCTGAGTGCCTGAGAAGAGATAACTGGATGAGGAAATAATGGTACATCTATACAATGTATACATTGATACAGCCACTAGGAAAAATGAAGTAATGAAATTAGCTTATAAATAGATGGACATGGAGAGTGAAATGTGAAATATCATGCTGAGTGAAATGAGTCATAAGGAAAGGGACAGACATAGAATGATTGCACTCATTTGTGGTATATAAAAAACAACATAGTATGAGATTAATACCCAAGGCCATAAAAATAAAGGTCAGGAGGATTGGTCCATGGTTGGAAGCTTGCCTCAAGTGCTAGGGAGAGATAGCAGTTGGGATAAAGAAGGGACCACAAGAACAGTGATACTTGGAAATGATCACTCTGGATAAGAACTGCAAGCTACAAACAGGTAAAGGCTTCCAGGGACTTGTGCAGACCAGCTTTCTAAGCATGCTGAAAATAGGAAAGGAACAAACATGATAGCCTCTCAGTATCTGTATTGCAAAACATAATGCCTAAAAGGAGAGAGGGGGTGAGGAAGGGAGAGGAGAGAGGAGAGGGTGGGGGGAGAGGGAGAGGGAGAGGAGAGAGGAGAGAGGAGGCAGGCTGCGGGGAGAAAAACCTCAGACATCGGTGGTAGGAAACGTATACAGGTGGAGGGATAAGTGTTGGAACATTGTATGACTGTAACTCAATCATGAACAACTTTGTAACTGTATCTCAAGGTGATTCAATTAAAACAAAGAAAATCTCTGTAAATTTTTTTCAATCATCTAATGCCATCTTAAATGTAACTAAAGTGAAAGTTTAAATTTTTTTCTTATTTGTACCTTTGTTTTAGTTATTTATAAATGAATATAATAAAATTCCATTTGAAGCCATCTCTTACTTGACCGGGGAATGTAATTATGGAGGAAGAGTAACAGATGATTGGGACAGACGTCTTCTCTTAACAATGCTGGCTGACTTTTATAATCCACAAATAATTGAAAATCCTCATTATAAGTTTTCTCCAAGTGGAAATTATTTTGCACCTCCCCAAAACACCTATGATGAGTACATTGAATTCATTAAGGTAACTGATGTCACTGAATATAGGATTAAATTTTAAGTGTGATTTGTTACCTAAAACTAAAGAGCAAAATGTTCCCTTATAATGAAGTGAGTTAGACAATTTTTTTTTGTTTTAGTCAACCTTCTCTCTATCCCCTATTTCTGTAATTGTTTTGCTTCTCTAGTGTGTGTGTATGGGGGGGGGGGTTGGGAGAAAAGGGGCACCAAGGGTTTGTGCTGGTGTTAAACCCAGGGTCGCACGCATTCTAGGCAAGTGCTGTGCAGCTGAGTTACATCACTCGCCTTCATGTTGTTTAATTTATTTAATGTTTAGTTGTTCTTTAATTTTTGGTCAGCATTTGTCTACCTTATACATTTATGTATCCAGTAGAAATGTAACATTTGCTTACTTTGCTTTTTGATAGAAACTTCCCTTTACTCAAGAGCCCGAGATATTTGGATTACATGAAAATGTTGATATCTCCAAAGATCTTCAACAGACAAAAATTCTCTTTGAGTCCTTAATCCTCACCCAGGGAGGCTCCAAACAGACAGGATCCTCCGGAAGTACTGACCAAATTTTATCTGAATTTTCCCAAAATATTCTCGTAAAGGTAATGTTTATCTCGAAATATATTGTTTATAATTTAAGTGAATGAGAATGAAAATACCACTTAGCAGCATTATGACCTTAAGTGTGAAATACTTTGCTTTCAGATCATTGGTTACCAAATCTGTAAAGTAGTGATAATAGGTATTTTTATTTACATAACGCCTGACACATAGTAAGTTCTTAGTAACTATAACCATGGATAAGTAATGGAGCATTTATGATTTATTTCCATTCTAAAAATGAAGCTTCTTTTTTGAAGAGGAGGTTGTTTGGTCGCTGTCACTGTCACTGTCCTCCTGTTGTTCATTGATTTGCTCAAGCGGACCCAGTCATGTCTCCATTTTGAGACTTGTTACTGTGTTTGGCATATTGAATATGTCACGGGTAGCTTGCCAGGCTTTGCCATGCGGGCAAGATACTCTTGGTAGCTTACCGGGATCTCCGAGAGGGGCGGAGGAATCGAACTCGGCTCGGCCAGGCTGGCTGTGTGCAAGGAAAACGCCCTACCGCTGTGCTATTGCCAGGGTGTAGCCCAGAAACAAAACCCCAAAATACCAAACAACCTGGGGTTTTGTTTCTGGGCTACACCCTGGCTATGCTCAGGCATTACTCCTGGCTCTGAACTCAGGAATTACTCCTGAGAGTGCTCAGGGGACCATCTGGGATGCCAGGGATCAAATCTAGGTCTGTCTTGGGCAAGAGCACTGTACTATTGCTCTGGCCCCTGAATCTATCTTTTAAGTGAAGGAAGTGGTTTGGATTTACTGGTTGGAGTAAATGTTTTATAATCTATATCCTCAAGAATGAGGAGGTAAAGGAAGGTAAGATCAACTTTAACTAAGCTGCAACAGTTTTCCTCTCCACCTCCATGCCCACCCCTATAATACAGCCCAATGTACTCAGCCCTACCAGGCAAAATGAAACTCCACCCCCCCATCCCCGCCCCACCCTAGCTTAAATTCAATTAAAGAACTTCTAAAGGAACTTTATTGGAAAAAAATAATAAACTTTTGTTTTGTTTTGGGCCACACCCAGGGATGCCCAGGAATCAATCACTCCTGCTGGACTCAGAGACCATAAGGGACGCCCAAGACCAAACCAGAGTCCACCACCATGTGCAAGGACCCTACCCACTGTACTGTCACTCTAGCTCAGGATCTTCCCTTTTAAAAAAAAATTTAATTATAACACCTTGATTTCCCACATTATTTGTAATGTAGTTGTTTCGGGCATTAAATCTTCCAACACCAGTCCCACCACCCGTGTGACCTTCCCTCCACCAATGTCCCTAGTTTCCCAGACTGTTCCTTTTTCATATTGATCAACAGAAACTTCTTGTCTCATGTTCTGGTAGTCAGAACTACAAGATCAAAGTGTCAGCGGGTTGGTTCCTTCTGAGAGTGAATCTGTACCATATCTTTCATTTGCTAGTTCACTGGCAATCTGTGACACTCTTTGACTTTAAAGCTACTAAGGGAACTTTAAAAAGATTGTATGACACTAAGCACAGCTCTTCACCATTATCTGTCAGGACCCTCACCCTCATATATTTTTTTTTAATTTTATTAAATCACCACGAGATAGTTACAAGCTTTCATGCTTGGGTTACAATCACACAATGATCAAACACCCATCCCTCCACCAGTGCACATTCCCCACCACCAATAATCCCAGTATACCCCGCCTTACCCACCTTCCCCCTACCTCCATGGCAGACAATATTCCCCATATTCTCTCTCTACTTTTGGGCATTATGGTTTGTAATACAGACACTGAGATCGGGCACAAGACAAGGTTGCCTACTTTCGCCACTCCTATTCAATATAGTACTGGAAGTCCTGGCCATTGCAGTTAGGCAAGAGAAAGGCAGTAAGGGAATACAGATAGGAAAGGAAGAGATCAAGCTATTGCTATTTTCAGATGATATGATACTATACTTAGAAAATCCTAAAGACCTGCAGAAAAGCTCCTAGAAATAATAGATTGGTTTAGTAAAGTGGCAGGCTACAAAATCAACACCCAAAAGTTCATTCATTTCATTTCATTTCATCATCCTGTTATTCATCGATTGCCTCGAGCAGGCCCCAGTAACGTCTCTTTCATCCTAGCCCTGAGATTATATTCAAGGTTCTTTAGGAGAATGAGACCCATCATTGTTACTGGTATTTGGCATATTTGGTACGCCACGGGGAGTTTGCCAGACTCTGCCCTGTGGGCAGGCTACATTCGATAGCCTGCAAGTTTGTCCAAAGTAGGAATGAGATAATAAGATGTGATAAAAAGATGTCCTGATAAGATGTCGCGCGGCCGCAAATGTGAACGCGCGGTTCCGGGAGCTTGATTTTATAGTCTCTGAGTCTTGGCCGTTGATGGGATTACACGGCACCAGGGGGCCAGGTGGTGGGTGTGACCGCCGCCTACTGGAATTTGGAGGATCTGGGTGGCTTTCTTATAACGAAATAAAAGAGACATTAAAAAAAAATCCTGTTCACAGCAGTACCTATACACCCTCACATTTTAACCTTTCACTGAGCAGAGCATGACTCCCTGGACCATCTGCCTTGGAAGGCCATGGGCAGCACCACTCTGCTCTCCCAGCCAAAAGCTTTGCCAGGCACCACTCTAGAGTGAGAACAGATTCCCTCACCTGGGCTGCAGCCACTACAGAAGAGCCAAGCAGCATTGCCTGGAACCCCTGCTGCCTTTTGCAGTTCATCTGAGGGCAAAGTTTCTCACTCTTGCAGAATGGTGGCTCTTACAAGATCCCTAGCAGGAAGAAATGGCATTTAAGAATTATTTGTCGTTGGGGATGGAGCGATAGCACAGCGGGTAGGGCGTTTGCCTTGCACCCGGCCGACCCAGGTTCGATTCCCAGCGTCCATATGGTCCCCTGAGCACCGCCAGGAGTAACTCCTGAGTGCAGAGCCAGGAGTAACCCCTGTGCATCGCCAAAAAGCAAAAACAAAAACAACAAAAAAAGAATTATTTGTTGTAAACTTATGCCAAAGTGCCATTGAGTTTAGACTGGATTTTCTGTGTGCATTGTCCTGGGCTGAATCCCCAGAACTGAAAACAAACAAACAAGAAACCTTGAGTGAAGAGCAATATTACAGCAGGTAGAGATCACCTTGCAGGTGGCTAACCTGGGTATGATCCCCAGAACCCTATAAGGTCTCCCCAACTCCTGCCAAGAGCCAGGAGTAAGCCATGAGCACCACTGGATGTGACTCCCAAACAAAAAACAAACCAAAAAACCTAGTGTGAGTTAAAATGTTTTTTTGTATCTGGTCAACTTTCTTAAATTGGTAATTCCCAACTTTCTTAAATTGGGCAAGCCCCTCTGCCCTTTCCGAAATATGAATTTTAGTGTCTTAGAGTTTGATGCGATAGCACAGCGGTAGGGCGTTTGCCTTGCACGCAGCCAACATGGCCGACCCGAGTTCGATTCCTCTGCCCCTCTTGGAGAGCCCGGCAGTATCTCGCCCACACGGCAGAGCCTGGCAAGCTCCTCGTGACGTATTCGATATGCCAAACACAGTAACAACAAAGTCTCCAATGGAGACGTTACTGGGCCCGTTCGAGCAAATCGATGATCAACGGGAGGGCCTTTACTTTACTTACTCGAGCAGAGTTTGATGATCAGTTCCAAAGTTCCCTATATTACCTCTCATCAGCATCTCTGAGGTATTTTATGGAAATCTCACACACTGAATGGCTTTCTCTCTACCCATATACATTTACATATTAATTATTTGATAGTGGGGAGAGCAAATCTATTTGGAGACAGTTAACAAGAATAAATAAAAGCAGTTATGAAGAAGTAGACCAGTTTTATCGATTAAAATGATTTAATTTTTAAAAAAATTACACAAATTTTCAGAAATGTTTATCTTTTACAAAGTGCTGTGTCTTGTAGTAAAAACATAGGTCTTGGTTTTAGGTCTTGGTTTTGGATTTAAACAAACTTCTTTTTGAATGTGGATCTTGGGCTGTTGCTTAAATACTCTGTTATTAAATGACATCAGCTGTAAAATAATTCAGCCTAAGAGTAATATATAAAAAGCAGTTATCATAATACCAGGCGCATAGTAACTGCATAATATTAGTGATATTATAGGAAATGAATGATTCATTCTGAGATTAATCTGTGATCTGCAAAATCTATCTTCTTAGCTACCAAATAATTTTGACATTGAACAAGCACTAGTGAAGTATCCTGTGAGATATGATGAGAGCATGAATACCGTCTTAGTACAAGAAATGGAAAGATTTAACAAGTAAGGAGCTATATCCTTGGATTCTGAAGGCTACAGTCAAAAATAGGCAGGCAAGGGGTGGGGACTGAGGGACAATAGGAGGAAACCGGGGACACTGGTACTGGGAAATGTACCCTGGTGGAGGGATGGGTGTTGGAATACTGTATGACTGAAATTAATCATTAACAGCTTTTTAAGGGTCTATCTCACAGTGATTCAATAAAAAGTTTAAAAATCATTTTATTTTATTTTTTTTAAATTTTCATTATTTTAATGAATCATCGTGAGACACAGTTACAGACTTCCAAATTTTCATGATTACATTTCAATCAAACAAAAAATTATTTTATAAAAGACATGTAGCACTGTAGCACTGTCTTTCCATTGTTCATCAATTTTGCTCGAGTGGGCACCAGTAGCGTCTCCATTGCGAGACTTGTTACTGTTTTTGGCATCTCAAATACACCATGGGGAGCTTGCCAGGCTCTGTCATGTGGGTGGGATACTCTCGGTAGCTTGCCAAGCTCTCTGAGAGGAACAGAAGAATCGAACCCAGGTCGGCCACATGCAAGGCAAATACCCTACCTGCTGTGCTATGAATTAAAAATTTAAGGTCTGTCATCTAGCCTGACACGTCATTAAAAGGCATACATAAAAAGAGGATGACTTTGATTTTGCAGAGGGGTTGGGGCAGGGGGTGTTAGGGAGGGTGGAGGTTATACCCAGCTGTGCTCAGGACTTATTCTTGGCTATGAGTTCAGAGATCACTGCTGGTGGGCCTCAGGGATCTTATGTGGTGCCAGGATCAAACTGGGGTTGGCCCCACGTAACTCAAGTGCTTACCCACTATACTATCACTCCATTCCCACACTTTCTTTTTTAAGTTTTATATTTGTACTAAGACAGCATGATTTACAAAATTATTCATAGTTGTGAATAATTAGGCAAACTATGTTTTAAGTACCAGTCCTACCACAAGTGTCAACTTCCCTCCATACTTCTTTCTTTTAAAAATGTCTTACCTCAGGGCTGGAGTAATAACACAGTGGGTAGGACGTATGCCTTGCACGTGGCCAACCCGGGTTCAATTCCCAGCATCCCATATGGTCCCCTGAGCACTGCCAGGGGTGATTCCTGAGTGCAGAACCAGGAGTAAGCCCTGTGCATCGCCAGGTGTGACCCAAAAAATAAAAAAAAAAATTCTTACCTCACATATACCTTTATACTTTTTTCTGATTTTCTGTGTCACCTGCAACATTTGCCTAATGTTTTAGTTTAACTCTTTTACTGCTTAAGTAAGGTTATTACTAAATAATAACATCCAAGAAGCTATGGTTTTTATGTGCTGGTTGTATTAATTTCTGTATTTTAAAATAAGTAATAATTAAAATGAAAAATGTTTTATTTCATCTAAAATCACTTAATTTTACTTAGCGACCAGATTTAGGAAACACTTCCTTAAAATTATAAATGAAATTTTCGATATTTTCTGGAAAAACCATATTGGTTGGATATTTATAACCACGTATATATACACGTATATATATATACATATGTATACATATATATACATATACATATGTTCCTAGAACGAACAGATGCCATTGGGCTACGCTAGCACGCAACAGGGATGAATGGAGACATTACTGGCACCCGCTCGAGTAAATCGATGAATAATGGGGGATCAAGTGATCAAGTGATATATACATATGTGGGTGACAATTTCTTTCATTTCAGTTTAATTAAAACTATACGCAACACTCTACGGGACCTAGAGAAAGCTATTAAGGGTGTGGTTGTAATGGATTCCACATTGGAGGCACTTTCTAGCAGCTTGCTTATTGGAAAGGTTCCAGAAATTTGGGCCAAAAGATCATACCCAAGTCTTAAACCCCTAGGAAGTTATGTAATAGATTTACTTGCACGGCTGAACTTTTTACAGGTAAAAGATCACATATATTGTCTTTTATTTGTATGTAATATATATCTAGTTGGACTGATGAAATATTAAAAATTGCGTTTACTTCAGTACATCTGGGTTGAATATAACAGAATTTGTAATTTCATGATGATCTAATAAAATTTTAGATATCGAAAATTATACCCATTTCAAAGTATTGATTAGAAAATTAAATTTTACTTTCCCTGAAGTCAAGTAATATGGGACATTTATAGTTTTGGAGGTTCTATGCTTGTGAGACCAGAATATAATGTTGTGATTATGATACTATGGGTCAGTCACAAGAAGAATAGGATCTGCACAAAAAGAACTGAATTTACCAATATTTGCCAATATTAACCATTATCTAAAAGATTAATCTTTGAAAATACCACAGACTCTGAGGCACACACGTAAACGCTACTCAGGCAAATACAGGAAAGGCACAACTTCCTGATGATTCCTGGCTGTGACTATAACGTATATTTGACTTCCTCCTTTACATGCCATTCTCTTGCTTTTCTTTATCAAAGGCATCTGACATATACTGTAAACTCCGCCCTCCCCTTGCCATTACCTTGTTTTTCTTGAGATTTCAGTTCATTTTCCAAACCTTTTGAAACTTTGGTTGGATTGCTTATTTAACTGTCTGCTGTTCTGCTTGAAAGGCCTTGAGAATTAATATCTTGATCTCCTAAAGGGATCCAGGCCTGGTGCCAGGTTAAATAGTCTCCAAGATCTTTTGTTGTGCTAATAGAAAATTTTCATCAAACTTTCTATGGTCTGAATTTTGAATTTTTCCTGGAGTCAGTCCATTTGATTGACTCATACTTTTTTTTTTTTTTAGCTTTTTGGGTCACACCTGGCAATGCACAGGGGTTACTCCTGGCTCATGCACTTAGAAATTAGACCTGGCAGTACTCGGGGGACTATATGGGATGCTGGGAATCAAACCCAGATCAGCCGTGTGCAAGGCAAATGCCCTACCCGCTGTGCTATCCCTCCAGCCCCTGATTAGATATCTTTAATCATCCTGTACTATAAAGCTTTTTCTGAATGCGTCTCCCCCTTTGTCCTCTTACCCTTCCAGAATCTGCTGAGTGTTTCAGCCTTGGATTTATTTCCTTGGATTTATTTCCCTTATCATGCATGTCCTTAAGTGTTAACAAATTTAGCAAATGAATTTTTTGGAGTTTTCTATAATTTCCTTTTCTTCTTCCTGTAACTTAAAAAAAAAAGTAAATAGGGCTGGGAATCGGTTTAAAAGGTTGCACATACATTTTTTTTCCCTTTGAAGCCATACCCAGTGGTACTTAGAACTTGTTCCTGGCTGTGGGTTCAGGGGAATCATATGTGGTATAGGGGATCACACCTAGGTAGGCTGTGTATACCTATTATAATATCACTCCAGTTCCTAGAGCACATGCTTTTATGCGGAAACCCTGGGTTCATTCTTGACACCACATGGTCTCTGAGCATTGCCTCAGGTGTGACTTTTGAGCCCTAAGCTGAGAGGAGCCCTCTAAGCATTACTGGGTGTGGCCCCCAAAACAACAGCAATAAAAAACATTTTTAAGCTTTTTTCTGGCTATAGTCTCAAATTAGTCGGCACTGGGTCTGATACTGAATGTCAAATGAAACATCATAAGTTGACAAGTGAATATAATGCATATTGTTTTTTTTTCTTTATAGAACTGGTATAACTCAGGAAAACCTAGTGTGTTCTGGCTCTCAGGTTTCTTTTTCACCCAAGCCTTTTTAACAGGAGCGATGCAGAATTTCGCGAGGAAATACACCATCCCTATTGATTTACTGGGGTATGAATTTGAGGTACAGTAACTCCTTACATTGCAGTCATGTATTTTTGCAAGGAAGATATTAAAAATTAATATTTTATAACCCATTACAAATAAATTAACTAGTTCCACTGTGTTTCATGAAAGAAGGAATTTCTTGCTAATTCTTTGATTAAAATGCGTATATCTTTGCTTGTTTGTTTGTTTTTGTTTTGGGACCACAACTGGTGGTGCTGCTCAGGGTTTACTCCTGGCTCTGCACTCAGGAATCACTCCTGGCATGGCGTGGGGGACTATTTGTGGTGCCAGGGATGGAACCATTTCATCTGTATACAAGGCAAACAAAATACCCTCAGTATTCTTGCACCTGTCCAAAGGCTCATATATCTTAATATTCAAATCAGATAATCCAGTGTTGGTTCTCTATATCAGCAAAAATTAATATGAGGTACTGGAGAGAATATAATGGGTAAAGTGCTTGCTTTGCATGTGGTCGACCTGGCCCCCTCTATGGTCCCCAAGCACCATCAGGATTAATTCCTGAGCAGAGTCAGGAGTAAACCCTAGTATCTTCAGGTGTGATTCAGAAACCAAAATAAAAAAATTAACACGAGGTGCTAAAGTATGATAAAACATTTTCAAAGTACTCTCTTACATTTTCCTGAAAATTTTATACTTAACAAGCTTTTATATAGTAGAGTTTTCCTAAATATATTATGATTATTCAGCAATGTTTTCTTTACAAGACATACTTTTCGAGAGAAAATGTCATTCTTAGTGTGTGCCTCTATCTGCAGGTTATTCCTGCTTTTACCTCTAATACCGCACCTGAAGATGGTGTTTATATCAATGGACTGTATCTTGATGGAGCACGCTGGGACAAAGCAAGGTCAGTAACTTCAACTGTAACTTGTGGTTGAGCCATAAGTAAGAAACATGTCTTCCCCATTCCCCAAACAGAATAACCTCTTTGGGGAATTCTGCAAGTAATAAATAATACCAGGGTTCTTACTAGAAATTATTTTTCAGACTGGGACGGTTGATAAGTATATACTAGTGCCTAAACTTGCTAATATTCAACGGTCTTATGAATAGAAAATTGACTTGAAATAATTCAATATTTATAGGACCCATATGGCCACTTCCACTAATACTCAGCCAACCAGGCCTGATAGTTTAATGTTAGGGACTCTCGGGGCTATTAGACCTGGTGGTGCTGGAATGTGGGTGGCAGGTCGTAGGGAAGATGTCAGAGCTTTATGCAAGCAAGGTGTGAACTTCAGCCCTCTGAGCTCTCTCTCCAGCCTCAAAGCATCTCCCTTTTACACTGTTTACAGTTGAGTAAAATCTCTATTTCTATTGGCAAGTGAAAAAGTTTTTCTTACATTTTTTACTTTGCCTTTTTTTTTTGTATTTTTTTATTCCATTATACATAAATCTTTAGATTTAGTATGAGAGTTTTCAGCCTAAAACCAAGTAACACTGTTCTTTTTTAAAAATATGTAGCACTGTAGCACTGTCCTGTTGTTCATCGATTTGCTCGAGCGGGCACCAGTAACGTCTCCATTATAAGACTTGTTGTTACTGTGTTTGGCATATCGAATACGCCACAGGGAGCTTGCCAGGCTCTGCCGTGCGGGCGGGATACACTCGATAGCTTGCTGGGCACTCCGAGAGGGGTGGAAGAATCGAACCTGGATAGGCCACGTGCAAGGCAAACTTTCTACCTGCTGTGCCCATCGCTCAACTACATCCCTAAAATGAACCAATCTTTTCTATTGTACTTGTTATATGCTAGGTACTTTGTAGAAAATACTTTGTGCTTTATGTAACTGTCAATCATTTGACTGGAAAATAGACTGAACCTTAAAGAACCTGTGATGAAAACGGGAAAGTTATTGCCTTGAAACCCTGTTTTGGGGGAAATGACTCTCAGGGTAGAGCGCACTCTTGGCATGCAGAAGCCTTGAGTTTAATTCCCTTCACTGTCTGGTCCCCTGTGCTGCAGAATGGCACACGATTCATTTCTCTATCTCTCTCTCCCTTCTCCTCCCTCCCTCATCCCCTCCCTCCCTCTTCTCTCTTTCCTCTCTCTTCCTATTCTACTACATTTGTTTTAACTTACTTTTTCTTTGGGGGGGAGAGGGGTACACCTGGCGGTGGTCAGGTCTTCTTCCTGGCTCTGAGCTCAGGGATCACTTCTGGTGTGTCTCGGGAGACTGTGTAGAGTGCTGGGGATCAAACTAGGTTGTCTGTGTGCAATAAAAGCATCCTACCCACTGTACTATTGCTCTGGCCCTATAAGCTTCCGCCTCCCCCCTTTTCTTTCTCCCCTCCTCTTACACACAAACCATGCAGCCTAGGGGATAGAAACCGGATTTTCTGGATAGATATATCTATTGAAACCCACAGCTGGCATTTAAAAGCTATGTTTCTGTGAGAAAAGTATTCAGCCTTACTCAGTCCCACTTTTCATCTGTGAAATAGGCCTCGGTGAGAACAAATGATTGGGGTTGTTTTGCTTTTTTTGGGGGGGGTCACACCTGGCGATGCACAGGGGTTACACCTGGCTCTGCACTCAGGAATTACCTCTGGTGGTGCTCAGGGGACTATATGGGATGCTAGGAATCGAAGCCAGGTCGGCCGCGTGCAAGGTAAATGCCCTACCCACTGTGCTATTGCTCCAGCCTGAGAACAAATGATTGTGAGGGTCATGAATGGTGTCAGAAACTGGGGTCAGAGCAATAGTACAACAGGTAGGGCATTTGGCTTGCACACAGCCTACCCAGGTTCAATCCCTGGCACCCCTTATAGTCCCCCGAGCCCCACCAGGAGTGATCCCTGAGCACAGAGCCACGAGTAAGCCCTAATAATAGCCAGCTGTGACCCAAAAACCAAACCCAATAAAGATAAATAAATAAAATGGCAGAAATTATTTCTCCTTGTCACTTTTTTATACTTTTTTTCTTAATTCTTCATCTCTTCCTTAATTGTTTTATATTTCTTTTCCAACATATCTCTAATCCTCATATTTAAAGTTAATATCATTACATTGGTGGAGGGATGGGTGTTGGAACATTGTAAGACTGAAATGCAACCATGAACAGTTTTGTAATGCTCTTTCTTATGATGATTCAATTTTTAAAAAAGTGAGCAGTAGAGCAAAAAATAAAGTTACTATCTAAAGCAAAAATTTCTAGAAAGCAAATTTCGTGCTATTTTTAATAAATTTCCTGTCCAATTTTCTCTTCACAGTGGATTGCTTTCAGAACAATATCCCAAAATTCTGTTTGACACGATGCCCATTATATGGATAAAACCAAGTAAATATACTTCTAACAAAATTTCTTAGTATTCTACGGAAGTAATTAATGACAGACAGCTTTTAAATGTTGTTCTAATTAATTCTGCTCCAGGGCTGAAGAGATAGTACGAAGTATGGGGAGGGGGGATGGAGTAAGGCTCTTCCCTTGCGTCAGGTTAACCGTGGTAAAATCTCCAGCATGCACAAGGTTCCCTGAGCACTAAGAGTAAGCCCTGAGTACTGCCAGGTGTGGCCCATACTCTGCCAAAAATAAATAAATAACGGCTCCAAGCTATTAGGATTTTATTCAGTTTCTTTTCATAATGGTATTTAAGGCTCACATAGGAAATATATTGTTCCTCTTTCTTATATTGCAAATATATATATATATATATTTATACATATTTGCAGAGGGAAGTTTTATGTCACACCTGGCAGTCTGAGGAGCTACTCCTGGTGCTATGCTCCAGGAACCCCAAGTCGGTTCTGGGGAACCATATGTGGTGCCGGTGATCCATTCATGTAAGGGAAGTGCCCTATTTGCTAAACTGCCTCTCTGGCTCTGCATTTATATTTTTAGAAGTAATATCATTGTCTCTTTTTGGTCCTATCACAAAGACTATAATATTTTCTTTGCCTACCCCAGACTTACGCTTGTTCAGTCAGTCTAAGTCTCCCATCAATAATTTTTTTTCCTGAAGTCCCTTTGCACACCTCTCAGGAACACGAATCATCTAGACATCTTCAGCCCACAAAGAGTTTTCTGACTCCAAGACACCCCTAGGCCTAAGAACCAGTCAGATGCCCCCAATGCATTGGTGATGCAATAGAGCAGAGGTCAGCTTTACTGCTGTGGGCAAACTAATTGATCGCTGCTTCCCTCATTTTTCCAAAGGTCTAAAGAAATGAGATTATTTCTTTTGCTATAGACTTTCTAAATGGGGGTAAGGGGTAGGCCTCCCAAGAAGTGTCCAGGGGTCCTAGGGCCACTCCCATTGCTCCTCAGCCAACCTCTCCTACAATTCAATGCTAGGGCCTGCTTGGCCCATTGGTATTCAGGGGACCTCCAGGACTATACCTTATGGTACAGTGTTACAGTGAAGACTGTGTTTCTGGGATGCAAACTGGGGTCCGGCGGTTTGCTACCCAGATTGATACCCCTGACCATTGTGCTGTCTTCCTGACTCTATGTCTTCCTATTTTTTATTCTCAAATAGCTATAAATGAAAACATGTGTAAGTCATCCACAATTTTGACTAAGTCCATTAAATTACTTCATTATGAATATCATTCAGTTATAACTTTATAGTTATATAAGTCTTTATAGACTAGATTTATATTTCTCTATTTATAAATATATTTATATTTCTCCAGCTTAGAGGAAGTTTAGTACCTTCTATCAGACTTTTCAAAAATTTTACAGAAAGTATGGGCCCGACAGTTCAGTGGTTAGACCCTATGATCATTTGCTCAGTCAGAAGATGCTTGGGGACCATGAGAGTTATCTCCTGCCTAGCTGTAGAAACCATGTGTTATGAGAGATCAAATTCGATGCCTTGCACATGCCTGACATGTGCTCTCACCTTTGAGTCATGTCCTTGGCCCCTAGACCCTGTTTCATTCCATCTTCCCTATTTTCTCCTTCCCTTATTTCTCTTCTCCCAAGTAATCTAGCATATTTTCATGCTCAATAAGTGATCAGGACTTTAATCCCTTCTTCTATACCTAGAACTTCTAGTCCTCTGGATCATACAAAATCACTTATCTTATTGCAGAATCATAATTATTTAATAACAATAAACATTAACATTTTTTAAATCTTTAAATATGACTTGACATTTTATACTGGTCATTTTATTGTAATATTAGTAATAGAAATTATTTTGATATCAGTGACTATTTTTCCTTATCCAATGAATATATTTCTTTTTTTTCCAAGTTAAAAAGACTAATGCTGTGAAGGCAAATGCTTATGTCTGTCCTCTCTACAAGACGAGTGAGCGTAAAGGAACCCTTTCCACTACAGGACATTCTACCAACTTTGTCATTGCCATGATGTTGAAAACAGACTTGCCCCCTCAACACTGGATCAAGCGTGGAGTTGCTCTTCTTTGTCAGTTGGATAACTAAATTGGAAAAAATTTTAAAAAGAAAAATCTAAATGGAAAAAATGATCTTCACTTCAAAATATATATATCTAAAAAATTTATCTTGATGTCATTATTTTAATAGTTTAGATTCTAAAACATTTTTATCTGAATCAACAATTTAAATGCACTAAAAGCTAGAATATGATCTTCTAGAAGTGCAAATGCGTATAAGATATTTTATACAGACTGGGCTATAAATTTATTTTGAAATATTTTTCTAAAACTTAGTAATACAAATATAATTTGATAACAACAGCCACAATATTAAAGTTAATTAACATGTTGGATATTTTATTATTAGTATTATTGGGCATTATGTTCTGTGTTTCACTGTTTTCAACAGACATTGGATTATCATTCTTTACATAAATTTTGCCATGCCTGGTCTGTTATTACCTTAGGTCTATTTCCACTTCTCCTAGAAGTGGAGTTTTTGAAATAAAGTAATATTTTCAATCTTGAAATATATTTTTCTTTTCCAAAATATCATACTGATTTAACATTTACTTGGTGTCATTCTTCTAAATGGTATATGTGAATAGTCTTTGTATTATTCTCTTCCCTAATATTATCACTCTTAATAGAAGAACCTTCTAAATAAACTTATTTTCCCTTTTCTTCGTGTGTGTGTGTGTGTGTGTGTGTGTGTGTGTGTGTGTGTGTTTTGGGAGCACTCCTCGTGTTCATGACTTACTCTTGGTTCTGTGGTGCTTTGAGGACCATATGCAGTGCTGAAGATCAAACCAGGTTGGCCTCATGTAGGGCAAGCTCTTAGCCCCAGTACTATCTAATCCTAGATGAATCTTTGATGTCACATTTTTTCAATGTGAAAGGAAATGTTTTGATGCGTATAAAAATATTTAAACCTTTGTTTAGTTCCCTTGTTTGTTTAATACATATATGAAAATCAGATTTGGAGATAATGAATAAAATTTAACCACTGCCAGAGAGTATACCTTTTTGAAGGGCTATGGCATTTCATTAGCTTCAGTAATGGTTTACTCTTCATTCAATTATCTGAAGAGGTTATACATTAACATTTCAAGTACATAAATAATTTTCAAATAAGGAGTGTAAGTTTTCAATTAAAAAGAGAGGGTGCACAAGCCCCTGCACAAGACACACAGGACTCGAGCATTCGGTGGCCAAGAGCCACGTCCCCAGGCTGGACAAAAGGCGAAGGACAGACGGAGGAACAGGAACCGGGCCCAGGGCTGGTCGGCAGTCCACTTATTACTTTTTCCTCCCCAGCATATTCAGATCTCTCCCTTTATAGCACAGCTATAGTTGTCATTTTGGCCATAGTCCCAGTCATCAGAGTTCCATCATCCTAGTCTCCTCATAGACTTCAAAGTCATGGTCTGCTTCCAGTCATGGTCGTAATCTGGTTCTCCTTCTAAGCCTTGTAGACCTCAAAGTCCCAAAATCTCATTCTCCTCATCTTCAACGTCTCATTATCGACTTTCTCGTCCTCAACATCTAGTCCTCAGCGTCTAGTCTTCAGCTTCTAGACTTCAGCGTCTAGTCTTGACTTTCTCGTTCCCAATATCTAGTTTTCAGCATCTTCAATATCTCCTTCTCATCATCTCTTGATCTAGTTCTGTTCCAGAGTTTCATCCTCATCTCCTTCCTTCAATGTCTAGTCTTCACTTTCTCCTTCTCATCTCCTTCTCAGCATCTCCTTTACAGAGTCTAGTTCCAGAGTCTTATTCCCTCTTACCCTTTACAGTATAGTTATATAGAAACCATGAAGGATGGGGATACAAAGGTGGAGTTGAACACTTTCGTAACAAAGAGATGTAAAGCCTCTCCTTCAGATTAACTCAAGGACAAAATCTCATCTGAGGGTTCAGCCCTCCAGATCACTAGGAGATCCATCAAGGGCGGAATTCCATTCAGGGTATACTGCTTTCTCCTTTCCTCAGCTAGTAATACATTTAAACAGTCATAGTAAATTTACTTCTTATCATATTTCTAGCAATGTCATTTTGTGTGAACACAGTAAAGGTAAAGGTAAAGGTAAAGGCCCTCCCGTTGATCGTCGATTTGCTTGAGCGGGCCCAGTAACGTCTCCATTGGAGACTTTGTTGTTACTGTGTCTGGCATATCGAATACTCTCGGTAGCTTGCCGGGCTCTCCGAGTAGCTTGCCGGGCTCTCCGAGATATATTAAGCTTAAAGTTTGTCTCTTCTGGGGACATCTCACTATATACTCCAGACCACAGTCCTAAGGCCAGGTTAGTATTTCCTAACCCCAGTAGGGTCCTTATTCAGTTACTTCTTTTTGTGTCATGACAGAGTTTGTCCATGACTGCTCTTAACTTATAGTTAAGTATTATGGTGCTTGGCCTGGCCCATTTTGATGCCAGGGTAGCTCACAGCTTGCTCTGGGTCCATCCAGTCCCTTCATCGGGACCCTGCTCTGGGGTGCTAGGAGCTAAGGGCAACTGAGGCTTAAGTCAAGTAATTATAGATCCCCAGGAGTAAATATTATTTTGGAGTCAATTAATTCCCATGTTTCATAGCATAGCATCAACTGTCTTCCCGTGTCTACACAAAAAGGTTGTTAAATAAACCATGCAAATGACAAAAAGGAAAGAGAAAGCAACATAGGAATTAGGTGTGCCTCAGTTGCACTGTTGTGGGAGTGGCTCAATAAACCTTAAGCTCCCTGCAGAAGGAGCAAGGACAACCCAATGTTATCCAAGAAAGGAGAATATTTTATTCTTAGTTTAAAAAATGGTCTCAGAATTAAACTTCTTATTTTGTACTCTTAAAGCATTAATTATTTTTGAAAAATTATTCATTCTGGGCTAGAACTATAACTTAGAGGTAAAGTGTCTGCCTTCTATGCATAAGACCTGGGTTCAATCCAGAGCACTGCCCCCCCCCCCCAAAAGGAAGAACATCCCACACAAAGCTAAAACTTTAGCTCCACTTCCTATCAACTAGGCAATAAATTCACTTTGAAATATTGTTTTCAAAATATTTTCCCTATGACAAAGAAATGAAACTGCTTAAAGCAGTGACCTTGACATACAAAGGTAGTAAGCAAGCCTGAGAACAATCCCACATACCCAAATGCCTCGAGGTATTTGCTTCAGATTAATAGGAAATGCCAAGTGATCTCTTGGTTTCTTTGGGAGTTTTTTTTTAATTTTTTTTCTTTGGTTTCAATTTTGGGGTGTTTCTATTCCTCCACCCCTCTCGGAGAGCCCAGCAAGCTACCGAGAGTAGTCAGCCCGCACGGCAAAGCCTGGCAAGCTCCCCATTGTGTATTCGATATGCCAAAAACAGTAACAAGTCTCACAATGGAGATGTTACTGGTGCCCGCTCGAGCAAAGGGATGAACAACGGGAGGACAGTGCTACAGTGCTACAGTGTTTGTTTTTGCGGAGCCAGTGTATAACCCAAGGGCTTACATATTCCTGCCTCTTGGTTATTTTTAAGTCAGTATTTTGATTACTTGGTATTTACTTATAATATTAGGGCACATAAATTTAAAGCATTTCAGTGAAAAACTTTGGGCAAAATTTTCTCATTTTATGTGGGAATACACACACACACACACACACACACACACACACACATACATGTATGTACCTCTCGGAGAGCCCTGCAAGCTACCAAGAGTATCCCGCCCACGCCTGGGCAGCTACTTGTGGAGTATTCAATAATTGGCCAAAAACAGCAACAATAATGGGTCTCATTCCCCTGACCCTAACAGAGCCACAATACCATTGGGAAAGATGGTAAGTAAGGAGAGGCTACTAAAATCTCAGGGCTGGGACGAATGGAGATGTTACTGGTGCCCTCTCGAGTAAATTGATGAACAACGGGATGACAGTGACAGTGATGTGGATATAATTCTTCTCTTGGGAATTCCAGCAGACTCTAGACTGTAGCTTTATAACCCAAAGAAAATATAGGCTCAATGAATGGGTATCGTTGGGATAGTCATTTTTGACAATTTGGTTTCAGGGTAAAATGATGTCACTTAGGTGGAAAATTAATTCTTGTTTACAGTGACTATATGCACATGTCTTCAGATAATAATTTCACTTTCTCTGGCCAAAAGTACCTTACTAGAGGAATAAAATAATATTTTATATTTAATGAATAATACAGTGAAGAAAAGAGATCATGTTTCCAGAACTAAACTACATGTAAAAAATAAAGAGGATGTGCCAGACTGTCTTATGACCAAGTATTTATAGTAAAGCTATTAATGGAATGGTCGCTACAGGAGACTGGAGATACTAAATATAAATGGAATTCTTGTGTGCTAATCTCTAACGGTGAAAAATTCAGTACCAATCTAAAGGATATAACGAAAGGTAAAGGAAAAAAGTGTGTGTTTTTTATGTTATCAAAACTGTTCTGTTAAAATTGACATGTTCTTTGAGATATTGTCTAATAAAACTACTTGCTTTTTACTACAATGAATAAATATCATATTGAGATACATTTAGTCCTATAACATGTTATTTTTGTATTTGTGACAATATAGTTCTTAGCACAATTCTCAGTGCTAAAGAAGATATTTTTCAAGTGAGTTCTATATTCCCTGAGAAAAACTCGGGAGTCAAGTTAATATAGATGAATATGATCATTTTAATAGTTACAATGTTTCTGATCTAATTTTACACAAAAAGTTATTTTCCCCCTACATAATCTTTAAATAAATGGTTCTTGTCATGGAAAATTCTAATTTATATTATAGCTGTAGGAATTATAGCTGTAGCAATTTTCCTATAAACTAAAGTTTATAGGAAAAATTTATACGATTGTCTTGTTTTCTAAATTTTGTATTTTCTTTCATCCTATCATAGCAATTTTCTCATTTTTCTGAATTTCATTTATAATTTTAAATAGGTTGATCATCTGTTTACACAACTAAAAATATTTTAGCACATTCTGATTTAAAGTAAACCTGTCTGTATTTTACATGGATAATTACATGAGTGATGAAGACACAGATGATGACTTTGATACCCAGCTCATCATTCAACAAAGTTTACAGGATATCCACAAGCCAGGAGTAACACAGCAGGCCTCTAAGGAAGAGAGGTAATATTTCTCTTAAATGGCAATGCTGTTTAAGTATTCAATAATGAAGACATAAATAATTTGTCACAACAATTTTAATGTTGTGGCAAAAATACAATTGAGGAATTAGAATTCAAGGAGATGTCCTTTGAATTTCTGTGGAAACTAATGCCTGAACATAAAGAAAAACTTTGGAAATAATTGTCAGGAATTTAGTCAGGAAAAGGAGTGGACAGGGATTAGTAGCTAACCTGGATAATTAGATAGTCTTGAAATCAGAAGAAATGCATGGGGATATGAAGGATGAATGAACTCTGATGCATTCTATCAGAATGAAGTCCGTGACTTATGTGAGGTAGAGAGGAGAGAAATGGCTACTTTCTCCTGATCCACCTCTGCCAATCCAGGACTGGCTGGGAAGTCTAGGACAGATAAATTCTGTGATGATCCCCTGCACGGCATGGCCCAGAGCCCCGCTATCCCCCCCTAGGTGGCTGGCAAGCCACACCTGACGCCCAGTTGGTCTGCTCAGCACGGGAGTTAATTTCTACCAACTCATTTCTCAGGGACCCATGGACTCAGACTAGAGCGAGGATTGCTGTTTGCAGAAAAAGAAAGTCAGTTCTAGGCCTTACCCAAGACTACAGATTTTTGTCCTTCTCACAGAAAAGAATTTCAGGAGTAGACGAGCAGTGAAATAAAACAAGATTTTATTTGGAGGCTTTTAGGAAAGGGAAGGAGGGAGAGAAAGAGAGTGAGGAATGAGCTCAAAGTGAGTGAAATGGATAATGGGACCCAGGCTTTACAAAAGAGGAATTATATGATCTTAAATCCAGGAGATACTAGCTTCTTTGAAGTGTGTGGATTCTGAGATCTGTTATGATTACACTGAAACACAACTCAGAGGTCCTCAAGCATGTTCTGAGAATCTCCCTGAATATGGATAGTAAAGCTCACCTAGTTTAGTGCTTTCGGGCTGATCAGCAACCTCAGCCCCCTGACAAGTCATTAATTATTTTGGGGGTGCTAAACAGGATTGCTTGTGATAACAATTTTTATCTGCTTTTCTTGTAGGTAAAATTGGGTAAATCCTAAGATATATTGTAATCTAAAATAGATCAAACATATAGCATATGGATTTGGTTTGGGAGCCACAACTGGTGGTGCTCAGGGGGTGCCTATGGGGTAATGGGGTTAGGACTCAGGTCGGATGTATGCATAGCAAATATCCTACATGCTGTACTATCACTCTGGCCCAAAGTCTGTATTTTTGAAGAAATACACTCATGACGTGATCAACTTATCATGCTATTTTAGGCATTTCTTGAATATTAGCTCATGTAAATTCTAATTCTCATCACCTATGTTGTGAGTACTATTATCCCTATTTAGAGAGGAGGAAACAGAGGCACAGAGAAGCTCAGTGACTAGCTGAAGGTCACAGGGCTACTAAGAAGAATCTGACTCTGGAATCTTGGCTTTTTACAACACTATTCTGATACATCTATGTTAAAGTTAGGAATAATTTTTAAAATAATCTTTAAATAAAGTCTTATAAAGAAATTGTATTTTTGTTATATTAAACTGTATTTTAAAATGTTAAGTTTTAAAAAAAATAAAAATAAAATGTTACGTTTATAGCTGAGTTTAATCTAACTTGGAAATCTAACTTGGATTTTATAATTTTAGGTTGAAAATTATGAGGGCTTGAGTAACAGTACTGAAATATTTCAAAGACATTTAAATAGACTATAGTTAACAAATTTTATTTATTAGATTTTCAAGAACTGTATGATACTTAGGAAGACATGCTGAGTTGGTCAGTTACTTGAAGTAGTTAGGAAACTACACTATAATAAACTTCTGACAAGTGAAACAATCCTTCCTTCCCCCCACAAAGAGTTCTCTACTTGAATCCATAGAATCTGTGAATATGTGACCTTTCATGGCAATGAGGATTAAAGCTGCAGATATAATTAAGGTTGCTAATCAGTGAGTAAGGTTGCTAATTAGGGCTGGAGCGATAGCACAGCGGGTAGGATGTTTGCCTTGCATGTGGCCGACCCAGGTTCGATTCCTCCGTCCCTCTCAGAGAGCCTGGCAAGCTATCGAGAGTTTCCCGCCCATACAGCAGAGCCTGACAAACTCCCCATGGTGTATTCGATATGCCAAAAAAAGTAACGAGTCTCACAATGGTGACTTTACTGGTGCCTGCTCAAGCAAATCGATGAACGACAGAAGGACAGTACTAGGACAGTGGGCTGTGCTAATCAGTGAATTTTAAGATAGGGAGCGGGGCCTGTATCATTATCACCATGGTCCTCAAAAATAGAAGAGGAATGCCAGGGATGTAGGTTAGTGGAAGTGCTCTTGCTCTCAGCTATGAGGCTCTGGGTTTGGTCCTCAGCGCTCTCCCTCCACAGTCAAAGGGAAACAAGAGAGAGGAGCTGAGAAATGCAGGATAGAAATATGTGCTGGCAAGGCTGACTTTGAAGATGGAGGGAGAAAGGGTATATGAGCTAAGACATGTAGAAAGTTATTTCACAGGTAGAAAAGGCAACAGATCAGAGAGGTAGAACAGAGTCAAAACACATGTCTCTCATGCAGCTGACCCTAATTCGATCCCTGGCACCACCCTAAAGCAAAACTGCCAGGTGCAATCCACATGCCCTGACTCTGATCATCAATGGACCTGCTAAACCCCTTGAGCACTGTTTAGCAGACCCCTAGCCAAAAAAAAAAAATGTGGAAAAAGCAAATAGATTTTTAGAAAGAACACAGCCTTGTCTTGATATTAACCCAGTGATATCATTTCCTACTTCTGAAATGCAAAGCTAGAATAAATTTTTTATTCTTTTTTAGTGAAGAAAATAGTTTTGTTTAGGAAATATGAAGAGGAAGAGAATCCCTTAAAATAAAGAGGGGGAAATTACAAACTCCAAACTGAGCTAAGGGTGATTTCAGAATGTAGTGGCCTAATTTTGTATTATTTTTTAATTACAAAATACGTAGAAGTTTTTTTTATAACAGCCAAGGAAATGTATCACAATACTAAATTTATAGGGAATTTATTCTTTCAACCTGGATTCATTGAATAATCAAAGAAAATAGTAAGGCTATTGTCCTATTTACTAAATTAAAAATGATATATGCTAGGCTTTACATTTTAACTATTTGTATTTTAAATTATTCTAGTAAATCACTTTTACAAATCTGTTAATAGTGTTTTTAGAGCACAAACTGCGTGGGTGGTCGTGCGAGAGCGCCAGCTATCCTGAGGGAAACTTCGGAGGGAACCAGCTACTAGATGGTTCGATTAGTCTTTCGCCCCTATACCCAGGTCGGACGACCGATTTGCACATCAGGACCGCTACGGAACTCCACCAGAGTTTCCTCTGGCTTCGCCCTGCCCAGGCATAGTTCACCATCTTTCGGGTCCTAACAAACCAGATCTCTGAACCGCGCGGCTGCATTTGCGGCCCCGTGACATTCTATTATGACATCTTATTATCTCATTCCTACTTTGGACAAACTGGCAGGCTACCGAATGTAGCCTGCCCACACGGCAGAGTCTGGCAAACTCCCTGTGGTGTACCCATTATGCCAAATACCAGTAACAATGATGGGTCTCATTCTCCTAAAGAGCCTTGAATATAATCTCAGGGCTAGGATGAAGGAGACGTTACTGGGGCCTGCTCAAGGCAATCGACGACTAACAGGATGATTTGTGATTGTGATTGTGATTGTGAGCACAAAAAATAACCAGTTTTTGTTTTTAAGACTCAACCATATACTCGCTTCGGCAGCACATATACTAAAATTGGAACAATACAGAGAAGATTAGCATGGCCCCTGCACAAGGATGACATGCAAATTAGTTCCATATTTTTAAATAAAAAAAAATGACTCAACCATGATTCTTTACTGTTTATAAAAATAAGTTCATCTGCGGGGCTGGAGTGATAGTATAGCGGGTAGGGCGTTTGCCTTGCACACGGCTGACTCAGGTTCGATTCCCAGTATCCCATATGGTCCCCTGAGCACTGCCAGAAGTAATCCCTGATGCCAAGCCAGGAGTAACTCCTATGCATCGCCTGGTGTGACCCAAAAAGCAAAAAAAAAAAAAGAAAAAAAGTTCATCTGCAGTTAATTACTAGTGCCTTTACCATTTCCTTTGAAGTTTTTAAAATCAAAAGTCTTTGGTTTTTTTCCTGGGTGTGAAATTACTTTTTTTTTTTTCATGCAGCTTCCATTCCTTTGTGAACACTGACTATAAGAAGATAGTTGAAACAATAGAGGCAGTTAAGTACTCTTCCTATGATATCCTCTTCGGTGTGTGGTAAGATGCGGTGGGGGCAGCTGGCAGTATTTTCTCCTCCAATTTCCGGGAAGCCAGAAACAGGTTCTCTTAAATGCTGAAGATGAGAGTCTACAGGTGACTGTCCAGAGTTTCATGCAGACTCTATCCAGGAGAACATTACAGCACAACCTAGCAGAGGTTCTGGGCTTCACCTTGCTCCGAGCTGTTTTCTATAAATGTTAAGATGCTGGATAGTTACTGACTCGGGTGGTGTGGAAGATTAGCTAAAAGACCTTGCTCCTCATTTACCCTACGTCATTTTAAATTGGTCTTTCACAAAAGATGAATTTGGTTGTCTCACACATTACCCTTGATACTGGAACTCAGGGGTCCATGCTACTCCTCTGTGAACAAAATGTGAATCTGTTCTCATTTGACACGTTAATAGGTGAGGAAGAGGCATTGTCACAACTGACCAAGTATCATTCTGCTTTTGAAGAAGCAGATGGAACAGGCTGGCTTCCGCTGCATAAGGCGGCCGTGCAATTAAAAAAGAAGATTTTAGAAATAACCCTGAAAGGTAAGCTTTGTTATAACTCCTCTTGTTGCTTCTGATAAATGTTATTTATCTTCTCCTCTGTGGCCTAATGTGTTTATTTCAGCTTCAAAACCCAGTGTGTGGGAGCAGACTACCCATAGTGGTGAAACACCACTTTTTTTGGCTGTCAGCAATTGCCTGTTAGAAAATGCCAGTTTTCTTCTTCTCAATGGCTGTAATCCAAATGCCAAGAATTTTGAAGGCAACTCTCCCCTTCTTACAGGTAAGCAAACATGTTTCTGGAGAAGAGTCCAAGGTTCCAAGTCTCTCTACCCACAAGTTTTAAAGGTAGCTTTCTGTGCATAGTTGTGTCCCTGTGACTCTGGACCAATCATGGGCACCTCATCCTTAAGAAACTTTCTATATGCTAGGGTATAAGCAGCCTAACCATTTAATTCTGATGTAAGACAGGTGGAGGGTGGGATGGGGGCAGAGACAACAATACAATGATTTGGATGCTTGCCTAGTGTATACCCAACCTGGGCTTGATTCCTGGCACCATGTAGTAGCCTGAGCATCCCTAGGGGCAACTCTGGAGACCTCTGAGCATCGGCAGGGGTGAAACTGGAGGTCCCCAGCATCACATGGTCCCCAGCACTGCAGTACATGAGTAGCATCACATCCTCCAGCCCTTGTGCTGAACCATTAGCCTGATTTGCCTAGAATGGCCACTGGGGTTCTCAGGCCTCCTGAGCACCACTTGGGAGCCACCCCTCCCTAAACAACAACAACAACAACAAAATATAAGAAGGAAACTGAGTTGGAAAAAGTAGCCCATTTTCACGTAAGATGGCAGACAGAAATGTATGACTTTACTCCCTCCTCTGTCTTCATTAAAATTATAATAAAATTGGGAGCCAGAGAGATAGTGCAGTAGGTAGGGTACTTGCCTTGCACAGGTTCTATCCCCAGCATCCCCTATAATTCCTGAGCACAGAGCCAGGAGTCAGCCCTGAGCAAGCTCAGTGTGGCCCTCAAACAAACCAAAAGAAATTGTATTAAAATTATAATAATATTTTCACTCTTGAAAAGGTTATTATAATAAAATAAGAGATAAGTTTCAAAAACAAAACAGACCAGGAAAATCACTCAAAGGACTAGAGAAAATATCTTGCTTTTCTGAGTGACACGCTGAGTTTGATCCTGTTACCACATGGCACCCTGAACACCAACAGGCATATCTCTAGAAGGTCTCATTTCTCCAGGGTACTCCCAGTACCCTCAGCACCACTGAACCCAGGTAGCATCATATGATAGATCTAAGCATTGCTTGTGATGCCTCTCCCCTGAAAAAAAAGGTATAAAAGAATGGGGAAAACAGGAAGGGAGACAATGGTAATGTGACTCTTTCAATGTCTGGAGGACAGAAATGCGTCTGGTCCCTGCAGTAGGTTACCAGCGCTGGGCCACCCCAGGTGGGAATAGGTTTCATGCCTTGGCCTGTTCCCCCTGGCAGCCCAATGGCCGCCATCCTCCAGAGGCCACTGGACAGTCAGGTTTGGGCCCGCAGTGACAAGACACGTGGGGCCTCATGGGATGGGGGTGGAGCTGGCCCTTTCCTCCCTGCCCCAATGAGACCCTAAGTCGCCACCCACGAACAGCCTCTCTGGATCCTGATCAAGCTGCTTAATATCCATGATTCCAGAGACTCAGAAACAAATCTCGGAACCCAGCGGCTTTTAGCAAAAATGCTCTGGACCTCGCAGTAGGTTACTGTCGCTGGGCCACCCCAGTGGGGAAAGGGTGCTGTCCCTCCACCTGCTCCCCGCTGGCGGCTTAGTGGCAGTCGTCCTCCAGAGGCCATTGGAGAGTCAGTTTTGGGCCCTCAGTGAGGAGACAAGTGGGGCCTCATGGGATGGGGGTGGAGCCAGCCCTTTCCTCCCCACCCCAATGAGACCCCGAGTCGCCACCCACGAACGGCCTTTCTGGCTCCTGATCAAGCTGCTAAATGGCTATGATCCCAGAGACTCAGGAACACAGCTCGGAACCCAGCAGTTTTTGGCAGAAATCCCTCCAGATTTAATTGTTAAAATTTCAGAATTTCAAAATCCCGTGGCCACTACTGCAGCCGTGTGACATCATATGTTACTCATAACCAGCAATAGAAAACAAATGGTCTACTGTTGCTTTTTCGGCAGATCTGCGTGTTAGGGTAAAATCACAAATAATAATGGTGGGTCTGGTGTCAAAATATTGAATGTAATCAAAGTAGAGAGAGAGAGTAATGTGGAAATCATCTGCCCCCCAGGTAGGGGGAGGGTGTGGGATGGGGATATACTGGGGTTTTTGGGGGTGGAGAATGGGCAGTGTTGAAGGTCAGTATTGTATGACCGAGACAAACCTGAAAGCTTTGTAACTGCTCTCATGGTGATTCAATAAATAAAATTATAAAAAATGGGAAAAAAAAAACCGTAAGGTGGAGTCCATGCCCAATTCAATCAGACTAATCAGTGGGTGAATAAATAGCAGTACTCCTACAAAAAAAAAGTTTTCTTTAAAGTATGTAAAACTTGTGTCTCACCCTGGAGCCATTAAACCCCTATATAAGGGCATGTTGTTACAGGCTTGTGTGTGTGTGTGTGTGTATACATATGTATATATATATATATATATATATATATATATATATATATATGCCTTATATGTTACATCTCATCAAATGTGGTGTATGACGTGTGACGCTTGGTATACCAGTGGCATAATGCACAGTTGCGCATTCCAGGAATTCTAAATTTTTTTTTTTTTTTGCTTTTTGGGTCACACTCAGTGATGCTCGGGGCTTACTCCTGGCTCTGCACTCAGGAATTACTCCTGGCGGTGCTTGGGGGACCATATGGGATGCTGGTAATCGAACCCGGGTTGGCCGCATGCAAGGCAAACGCCCTACCTGCTGTGCTATTGCTCCGACCCCAGGAATTCTAAAATTTTAAAATAGCGTGCTAGAACTGGAGTGCTAGAGCTAGAGTGGACGCCCTTCTCTAAAGTCCCCAGGATGAAGTCAGCCTGGTGTGGGGTGAGGACTGCAGCATGTTATTCTCTAGAGATTTATTTGTCTCTGGACCATGGCCAAGAATCAGTATTTAGGACTAATAAAATGTGGGCATAAATGATCTATTTCCTAAAATTAATGAAATAGGAAGTATTACTAAAAAAACAATCGAAGAAGAAGGGAGATAGCTCACAGGGCTGGACTGATTACTTTGCATGCTGGAGCTCTGGGTCGGACTCCTAGAACTGCATGATTGCCTAAGCCCAGTGAAAGTGTCCTGTACCCACACCCCCAAAAAGAGACCTGAGGGACACTACCTGATAGAATACTTTAGGCATAGCCTCACTGACTAAAGATCACATGACTTGTCATTTCTACAGCAGTTCTACAGGACTCCTATGAAATGGCTGCCTTGCTGATCAGCCACGGGGCAGATGTCAACCTTCGGTGTGCCAACATGAGGACAGCTCTCCATGAAGCAGCCAAACTGGGAAGACAGGACATGGTGAAACTCATGCTGATTTCTGGGGCACATCCTGACCCCCACAGCTCCTATGGATTCACTCCTCTCGCTCTGGCTGCCCAAGGTGGACACACTGAAATCATGAAAATGTTACTACAGAAAGGCAAGATCCGTTTGTTTGTTTGGTTTTTGGACCACACCCAGTGGTGCTCAGTCATCCTGAGCCTTGGACTTAAGGGTAACTCGTAGTGGTGCTCAGGGTACCATAGGCAGTGTCTGTATTACTGCTCCAGTCCCACAGCCCATTTTAGTGAGATATCTACAGTTGATCCCAAATTCCTATGTCTTTCCTTCACCTTCCAGCTTCCCTTTAAACCGTTTCTGAATTCATTTTTGCCTATACCTATACCAATGAAAAACAAGTATTGTCTCTTATTATAAACAACCCCTAAGAATAAGTTGAAACAAATGTCCTTTTTCACCAGAACATCAACTTTAGATGTGTTGGTGATAAGTCGTTCAATGAGATTGTCTCTACTGTACTCTGTGTGTTAAGTTGACCAATTAGGCTGATTTAATCATTTAAGGCTGATTCAAGAAAATCACTTAATCACTTAATCCCCGTTATTCATCGATTTACTCGAGCAGGTGCCAGTAACGTCTCCATTCATCCCGGTTGCGTGTTAGCGTAGCCCAATGGTATCTGTTCGTTCTAGAAACATGCAGAGCCTCAAACCGATCATTCAGGGTCTTGACAAAGAAGCCTGACCATCTTGTAGGTGGGCGTCCACGTGATCTTTTGATGTCCCGTGGAATCCAATCAGTAATGGCTCTAGTCCAGCGGTTGTCTGTAAACCTCATTACGTGTCCAGCCCATCTGATTTTTGATGTCTTGGCAAATGAGATAGCGTCCCTGATTCTTGAGCATTGACGAAGATCAGAACTCCGGATTCTATCCCTCATTTGAGTGAATCGTGATATTCCAAGCATAGCTCTTTCAATTCCTCTTTGAGAGACACGAATAGCGTTCTCATCCTGTTTTCGTAGGGTCCAGGTCTCTGAGGCATATGTTAATGCAGGAAGAACAGTGGAATCAAAGAGATGTGCTCGTAGCTGGAGGTTCTTTGTCCTTTTAGTTATTTCTTCAATGCTCTTGAAGGCATTCCAAGCCGCTCTCTTCCTCCTGCGCAACTCAGGTGCCAGGTCATTTATCATGTTGATTTCTCGACCTAGGTATATATAACTGTTGCATTCGGAGATGGTGGTTCCGTTGAGAGCGAATGGAGCATCAGGAACAAGGCTGTTTCTCATAAACATTGTCTTTGTAAGATTCAGCTGTAGTCCGACCTTTCCACATTCACGGTCAAAGTCGTTCAGCATTTGTGCCGCTTGGCTGATGTTTGGTGTTATTAGAACGATGTCATCAGCAAAGCGGAGGTGGTGTAGTTGCCGACCATCTATCTTTACTCCCATGCTTTCCCATTCCAGTCGTCGCATGATGTTCTCGAGGGTGGCACTGAAGAGTTTTGGTGAAATGGTATCACCCTGCCGAACCCCTCTCTTGATATGGATGATTACTTCTTTGTAGAATGGTGAGATCTTGGTAGTGAATCCGCAATAGAGCTCACGAAGGATCCTGATGTATTGAGTTTGTACGCCCTGATTGGCTAGGGCTTCCATGACCGCTTCCGTCTCAACAGAATCAAAGGCCTTCTTTAAATCAATGAACGTTAAACAGAGCGGCATCTTGAACTCCCGAGAAACCTCAATGAGCTTAGTAATCGTGTGGATATGGTCGATGGTACTGAATCCTTTTCGGAATCCGGCTTGTTCACATGGTTGTCCTTCATCTAGTGTTCTGCTAATCCTATTCAGGATGACTCGAGTGAACAGTTTGTATTCAAGAAAATACCTTTCCTAATATTTCTCCTGAAATTTCCAAGAAGACACAAATAGCTCACTCTATTTCCTATGATCATTGTTGTTTTGTTTTTGGTTTCTGGGTCACACCTGCTAGTGCACTGGGCTTACTCCTAAGAACTCTGTGCTTAGTTAGGGATCTGGTGAAATTTAGGAGACCATACAGGGTCCTGGGTCTAGATCCCAGGTCATTTGTGTCGGAGGCAAGCACCTCATTCACTGTGCCATCTTTCTGGCCCCAACATACTAGGTCAATATTTTTGTTTGGATTTGGGCCACACCTATCTTTGTTCAGGGCTCACTCCTGTTTCTGTGCTCAGAGATCACTCCTGGCAGTGCTCAAGAAGGTCATTTGAGGTTCTGGGGATGAAACCAGGTTGGCTGCTTGCAAAGTGAACATTTTACCCACTATACTATTTCTTAGACCCTCATAAATTACTCTTGAATCCAACTATTTATAACTTAGAGACTGCCTGTAACTTTCTCAACTAGATAATGTAACTGCCTGAGAGCAGGAAGTGGGTATTTTATTTCTTTTATTAGGTGCTTTTCTAAAGTAGCCATGCAATAATTGCCCTTTCCTGTGGTGAAACATTATAAAGTTTGTTTCAGCAATATAGTAAGACACTTTTATATAATGACATTCCCTTTTTTAGGAGCCAATGCTCTTGGTCAGGCCTCTGATTCTTCTTCAATCTTACTTGAAGCTGCAAGAGGAGGAAATCCAGACTCTGTGACTCTCTTGCTAGAGTATGGAGCAGATGCCAACATCCCTAAGAATTCAGGCCACCTGCCCATTCACGTGGCAGCTGACAGGGGCCACCTGTTGTAAGTTCAATTACATTGTCACAAATAATATAAATAGGAACAGCTACTCTCTTGGACAGTAGTTTCTGTAACCTTTGTATTCATCATTTCTGATTGTGCAACTCCATTACATTTTTTGAAAATTTAAAACAAAACTCTTGGATGTGGCCAACTAGAAAGTAGTCAAGTCAAACAGAGAGGAAACAGCTGGCTAGGCTAATTCTGAATTTTAAGCGCTAGACCAGAGTTTCACAATCACCATATGCCCTTTGAGGGCTCCCAGGACATTCCAATGGAACAACAGGTAAAAGTCAGACAGAAAGGGACACCCTAGGAAGCCTACCTGTAAGACAGGGTGCCCAAAGCAAGGAAACAAATCAGAAGGGGTCATGGTCAGAAAAAAAGGTTGACAAGCATTGGCCTAGACAATAGTTTTATTTAATCTCACTTGGTAGGAGAGCTTCCAGGTACAGATTGTTTTTTTTTTTTAAGTTTGGAGTTTCTAATATCTCAAACTAATGCCACCCAATGTTTAGCCTGAAATTAGCATAAACAGGTTATGATGGTTTTGCATAATTTGCTGCATAAAAATAATTTATGCATAAAATTTTGAAATTCTTTCTCAGCGTGTTAAAGATTTTGGTTCCAATTACGGATTTGACTGCCATTAAGCAGAGTGGCATCAGTCCGGTTCACTGCGCAGCAGCAGGAGCACACCCAGAATGCCTCGAGTTCCTCATACAAGCTGGATTTGATGTCAACTTCATGCTAGACCAGAGAATTCGCAAACACTATGACGACCACAGGAAGTCAGCTTTGTATTTTGCTGTATCAAACGGTGACCTCTCTTCTGTTAAGCTGCTTCTGAGTGCTGGTGCTCTTCCTAATCAAGACCCAGTTAACTGCCTCCAGATAGCCCTAAGAATGGGCAACTATGAGCTGATAAGTCTGCTGCTAAGACATGGAGCTAATGTCAATTACTTCTGCAGAGTCAACCCTCTACATTTCCCATCAGCACTGCAGTATACACTGAAAGATGAAGTTATGCTCAGGATGCTGTTAAATTATGGGTATGACATACAACGGTGCTTTGATTGTCCCCATGGAGATAAAGCCCATCCTTTCTATACCTTTGAAGGCTGGACATCTACAGTCATCAAAGATACTATGGTAAGTATGCAGTCGTGGCTGTTTTACCTTTTATAGTCATTATTATTGGGCCTGAACTAGACAGCTAGTTCTTCATTCTCCTTTTCATAAGCTCATGGTTAGAAATATTTCACATGGAGATTACATGGCAAAATAAAAACACTATAGTAGAAAGATATATAATATACCAAGAGCCTTTAGAAGAGTATTTAGAAGAAAATTCCTCAGCCTGGGAAGTTTAAAAAATGAAACATGTGAACATTTTGAAGAATGAACCAGTTATGCATTTAAAAAAAAATAAGTTATCAAACCAAAAAATCTTGGGGTTCCTGATACTTGTGTGCCTAGATTTTTAAGTCTTATAGCTCTATAGTTGGATTACATGGGATTTTGGAGTTTGGGGGGCATTTGGGGAGGGCACACTGGCTGTACTCAAAGGCTTATTCCTGGCTCCTCAGAAATCACTCTTGGGAGACCATATAGGTATTGAACCTGAGTCAGCTACATGCAAGGCAAATACAGTAGGTAGGTCTACTATATTATCACTCCAGTACTCTCATGTCTTTCTATGGTCACCATTTTAATGAGAGAAAAAAAAAACAATAGTTGGTTGACCCATCCCTTTCCCCACCACCCCCTAGTTGGGGTTTCAGTTATCACTTCTGACTGCTCAGGAGACTAAATGCAGTGCAGGGAATCAAAGCCAGGTCAACCCTGTGCAAGGCAAGCCCTCTACTCACTGTGTTGTCTCTCAGGTTCCAATTCCCTCTTGACACATCTTTCTCTTGATTTTTCCAACACCCACCTGACCAGTGACTTTTATTCTACCAAATTAAGCTTTTTCTTAACTTAGGTGGCCTCCTTTCCCACTCATTCTCTTACCACATTGTTAATTTTTCCCTTTTTATTCTTCATACTTTGTGAAATTTTCTTTTTAATATTTTACTAATCATGACTTTCACCAATAGAAACATGAAAGTTATTGTTAACTGTCTCAGCTTACAAATATATACTTAGCAGTAAAAGGCACTATAAGTTATTTAATCTGTATAATTAAGTTAAAAAACAAAATAAAATAGGAAGGCTATTAATCAGTTCTGAAAAATGAAAGGCATTCTACTAGTGTATGATTTGTTAAGGTTATGATTAATATTGTACTTATAATCTAGGCATATTTCAACTTGAATTATTTCTTGACTTTCCATAGTCTTCTTGTATTTTTAACTAAAAGCAAGTAAATTACTTAAAAGGCATAAAGTATATCCCTTTGCTATCATGGTGGGCATACTTTGAGTGAGAGAAAATCCAAAATAAGAATATTTTTTAAGGGCCAGAGCAATAGTACAGCTGGTACAGCACATGCCTTGCACATGGCCAAGCTGGATTCAATTCCCGTCATCCCATTTGGTCCCCCAACCACTGCCAGGAATAATTCCAGGATGCAGTGACAGGAGTAACCCCTGAGCAGTGCCAGGTGCAACCCAAAATCCAAAAAAAACTAAAACAGAATGTCTTTTAACAAGATGGCTTATTTTCTTCTCATTTCATTGGCTAAAACGTAGGTGCTATATCCTAGGTACAGTGAAGCTGTGATGATAATCTTTTGTGTATATGGGAGGAGGTAGGGGCAGAGGCATGATGTCTTGGTCAAACCCAGAGCTGCAGAGGGCTTACTCCTGGCCCGGTACTCAGTGATCTCTCCTGTTAGTGCTCAGGGGACTATATGTGGTGTCAGGAATCAAACCTGGATTGGCTGAGTACAAGGCAAAGAACCCTTAATCCTTGTGCAATGGGCAAAGGGGCCAGCTGATAGCTATTGTGTAAGTCTCACACTTCCACTGTACTTTATACTGTTCTGAAGACACAGTAGTCTGGGGTGTCTTTTTAGTGGGTGGCACACACAGCTGTGCTCAGGACTTACTCCTGGCAATGTGCTCAAGGATCACTCCTGGTGGGTTCAGGGTACCATATGTGGTTTTACGAATCAAATCCTGATACACTGCAGTCAATCCAAGCTCTCTGGCCCTTTGGAAACAGTAGTTCTTATTTTACCAAATGTCCAATGCTAAGAAATATTATTTCACCAGTTTTAGTTAATAAATGGAGAACTTGAGACCTTGCTTCATGATCAGATTTAGTCTTGATTCCTGTGCTAGTTTTAAATATACTTCAGTCATAGTTCTGGTTTTCTTCTTCAGTTCTGTGAAGTAATAACTTTGTCATGGCTGCAACATCTCTCTGGAAAGGTTGTCCGAGTGATGCTTGATTATGTTGATCAAGTCCGTATCTGTTCAAAGTTGAAAGCTGTGCTCCAAAAGCAGGGACTTTGGTCAGAAATCTGTTTTATCTTGAGTGAGTATCTTTCCTCCTTGTAGAAAAATCTAACAAAATTATATATATATATATATATATATATATGTAAAATAGTTTTCTCTTCTGGTTAAAATCTTGACCTAAAGAAGCCAAGATGGCTGAACAAATAGCAGTACTCCTATATTATTTAATAATTTTTTAAAAAGCCAAGAAAAAAATACTATTCCTAAGAATATAACTCTTTAAGGGGCCAAAGTGAATAGTACAGTGGACTAGCATGAAGCTGACCCAGATTTGATCCCTGACACTCCTCTCTGGTCCCCTGAGCCCACCAGAAGTGATTCCTAAGAACAGAGTCAGGAGTAAGTCCCAAGCCCCACTGGATATGGCCCCCCAAACAAAAATGTTACTCTTTATATCTGCACTTAATTTGCACTCATTTCCCAACAGATAAAAATCCATGAGGTAACCACTTATTATAAAGGTAGAAATATTTTTATCTTAATTCTATTTCACTAAAGACATCAGAATTATTAAGTATGAAATAGCAATAAAAACAGGAAAGAGGAAGAAAGATAAGTCTAAGAAATTATTAGATGACCCTTTAAATCAAGTTCTTGCCTGGTAGCACATAAAGAATTCCTTTCAATTTCCCTTTGTATGGTGACTTTTCAGTTTTTGCCTGACCCTGAGGGGACACAAAAGGGCATTAATGAACAGATTAATGGGGATATCTGGGACACACAGGCCAGACTCACAATTGATGTGTCTGTCCTGTATGTCCTGGACTCTAATCTGACATGACTCTGAAACCATTTATCTATAAGGATTACCATAAGAAGTGAAAAGTTTATTTACTTTTCACATGAAAGTTGATGGCTTAAATATGAATACAAAATAGCGTATTGGATATGCCAAAAACAGTAACAAGTCTCACAACGGAGACGTTACTGGTGCCTGCTAGAGCAAATCGATGAACAACGGGACCACAGTGCTACATACTGGGAACAGTATATATGTTTATATGTATATATATATATACTGTTCCCAGTATGTATATGTATATATATATATAAACACACATATATAAACAGTATATATATGTACTGCTTCCAAAATATTTTCATAGAGCCCTCCCGTTGATCGTCGATTTGCTCGAGCGGGCCCAGTAACGTCTCCATTGGAGACTTTGTTGTTACTGTGTCTGGCATATCGAATACTCTCGGTAGCTTGCCGGGCTCTCTGAGAGGGGCGGAGGAATCGAACTCGGGCCGGCCATGTTGGCCGCGTGTAAGGCGAACGCCCTACCCGCTGTGCTATCGCTCCAGCCCTAAATATAAAAATATTAAATATAAACTAAGTTTCAACCATAAGTATGAATCTATTCTTCATTTTGGATAATGTACCCATTTCTTTCATTCATTTTAGCAAACCCTCGCTCTTTACAGCATTTGTGCCGTCTAAGGATCCGGAAGTGTATGGGCCGTTTACACTTGCGCTGCCCTGTCTTCATGTCATTTCTCCCACTGCCCAATCGTCTAAAAGCATATATCCTTTACAAAGAACATGACCTTTATGGACAAGGAATATCCACAGGAACTTGGTAACAAAACTTACAGATGAAAGGTAATGATTCCATAGCTATAATTCTTAAAATCTAACTTATATGATTCATATTTTATTCTCATTCCGTAGCTAAAATCTCAAGAGTCTACCTACTTCAAAAAGCTGCTCTTGGGTCAGAGACAGTACAGGAATAAAAGTGCTTGCCTTACATTCAGCTGTCCTGGGTTCAAAACTTGGCACTGCTTACGGTTCTCGAAGCACCATCAAGGAGTAATCCTAGGCATTCAGAGCCAGGAGTAAGCCCTTAGCTCAAAACAAACAAACAAACAAACAAACAAAAAAAAGAGGCCCTCTTTCAGTATAAAAAGCTGGCATTCTGGAAAGTTTAAAAAACTAATCGCAAGCAAAAATGTCAATTACTGAAATACAATAGTTTAATTTTGTAATGATGTTACATTAGGTATATGAAATATATTTCTACTCATAATAGTAGATGCCCTCTGAAAACTCAAAATCACTCAACAGCAGTTTTATAGAAAAGAGAAAAATATCAGATACTGCACTGAATAAAATACTGACCCTAGTATATATCTAAAAACTGACTCTTCATATGAACAAGAATTTTCACTTGTAATTTCATCATTAACAGGAAAAATGTATTCCTTTTTCCCACAAAACCATCTTGAAGGGTTACCATTTACTGATCAATGTGATCACTGGAAAGAGTGATGGCTTATGATCTGTGTACTGAATGTAGCCCAGTACTGGACACATAGGAGGGGCTCACTCATAGAGTCAGTTTTGCTAGTTCAAACTTTTATTTTTTTATATTCTGTGCTATATCTTAGTACAAGTTTTGATATGTGGAAAGTGCATAAAGAAACAGAAGATACTTGCTCAGTCACAATTTGTAGTATTTAAATGGTAGGGATATATATGAAAGAGGTAGAATGATGTCCAGTTTCACCACAGATCAGGTCAGCTATAGTCTTGATGTTTATGTTTGGTCCTAGTACATTTCTTAAAGCATAATATAGTATATAACTGGGGGAATGAGGTTCAGATGTCTGATAGAGGGATTCAAGACCACAGAATGCATTTGGGTAAGCACAAACAAAATGATGTTTTACATAAAATTATAAAATTGCTATGAAGAAATAAAATTGTATTGTCTGAGAGTGAGTGCTAGGGTATGTGAATGTCAGTATTGGAATATATTTCAGATATATATGCACTTTGTAGGTTTTATAACTCTGAAATTAATTTCATCTACTCTCCAGACCTTCCAAAAAGCATACGTTTTTATAAAATGCCAAATTTACAACAGAAACTCCAGTAGAAAATAAAAACTTGAGTCAGTGTTTTAGTAAACTACAAAGAATCACGGTTACAGTCCTCCCGTTGTTCATCAATTTGCTCGAGCAGGCCCAGTAATGTCTGCATCATGAGACTTGTTGTTACTGTGTTTGGCATATCGAATACGTCACGGGGAGCTTGCCAGGCTCTGCCGTGCGGGCAAGATACTCTCAGTAGCTTGCCGGGCTCTCCGAGGGGCGGAGGAATCGAACCCGGCTCAGCCGGGCTGGCTGCACTCAAGGGAAATGCCCTACCGCGGTGCTATCGCTCCAGCCCTACAAAGAATTTATGGGATGAATGTATTAATTAGTGTTAAAACTACAGATACTAATTACTCAAACTGGTGTACACAATAACCTGCTCCTTTAAACCATGGACATTTCATTGAATAAGTAATTATTGATGTTTCTTTTTTAAAAATAAAAACCCTACTCGATGAATTATTATAACTTTCCAATAAATCACACTCTTTCCCCTCCATTTTAGCTGTTAAGCAATTGCAGTAGGCCTCAGAGTATATTTACAGCATCATTAAGGTTAAGAAGGCTAACTTGTTTTACAAGCATCCACTGAAATTATTTGGAAAAATAAGATTCAGAAAATATTTCATACAAAAGACTATATGAAAAATGGACTTTATTATACATTAAAAATCTAACAGCATGTATCCTTAAGACTTGTCAGTGAAAACTTATTTTGACAAAATGAAAAAATAAGTTCTCCACTTCACAAGTATACTATCACATAAAGTTGATTTTTCAAATTCTCTCTCTCTCTTATTTTTTTTGTTGCAGTGCCAGGGATTAAACTCAGTGCCTCATACAGAACAGTCAAGCACTTTTACAAAGTCAAAGTTATTTCCCGACCCCCTCAAATCCAATTTTAAAGGGAAAGTATCATTAATTATATACCATACAATTAATATTTTTAGTGAAGTAAGAATTAACCAATTAACAACTTACATTACAAAATCACCAAATATACAAAACAGTTTTACACATTAGTTATAACTTAATTCTCCATTCTCATATTAACCAAAGTACATTACATGAGTACATAGCCACAAGAGATTTGGTTAGAAAGTATATATTTCCAGTTTCAAATATTTATATTAACATTAATGTGAAACAATATCTCACAGAAGAGTAATTCAAACTTAATTAAAAATAAAATGGAAGGCTTGTTTGCTATAATCAATAGCACTGTCGCACTGTCCTCCCGTTGTTCACTGATTTGTTAAGCGGGCCCAGTAATGTCTCCATTGTGAGACTTGTTGTTACTGTGTTTGGCATATCGAATACGTCATGGGTAGCTTGCCAGGCTTTGCCGTGTGGGCAAGAAACTCTCGCTAGCTTGCCAGGCTCTCTGAGAGGGGTGGAGGAATTGAACCTGGCTCGGCCAGGCCAGCCGTGTACAAGGCAAACGCCGTACCGCTGTGCTATTGCTCCAGCCCCTAAAATCAATATGTTTGAATATTTAGAGTTTACTGCTAGTGAGTTGTTAATGTTATTAGTTTCATCTTATTCAGGTGGCAGATGATTTTACGTATTTTTTTTAGGGTCTGTCAGCATTTATAAGATTAAAATCTTAAATACTTAAGTGACCTTATTATAGATTATTGATAATCCTTCAATTGTGGAGCCTGAGAATTCTTTAAAAATTAAATACAAAGTAATTCTTAAGACATGGCAAAAAAAAAAAAAGACATTGGCTTGGTGAGTGAAAAATTTTAGTACCTTGTAATCAAGTTTTTTAAATATTTTGAGGGAGACTAGAATAGTGTCCTATTTTCTGACTTCATTACAGAAATACTATTCCTAAAGGTAGTGGAATACACAGCAGAATTAGGGAGACTCTTTATTTTTCCCTTTTACATAGTTTTGTTAATATCCAAAAATTATCCAAAAAATGTTTGAATATAAGTAATATCCCAAAATCTAATTCAGTCACCAAAAGCATCCAAGAGCTAAAAGGGATTTCAAAGGATAACAAAGATGAATTTTAACATATATAAACCCACAGGAAGCCTTTTGAAACAAAATGAGTTTATTAAAGTTGATAGCTACAATAATGGAATATTTAATATAGTTAAAGAACAATGAAAAAGAGGTTGAATCATCTGAAATTGTCAAACCCTTACATGGCTTATATTTGGTGTTGAAATGCTTTGGTTTACTATGGACATTAATGTATTCTTGTGGAAATTGCTATCCAAACATGACTTAAACTACAAGTCAGTCTAGCATCCCTAAGTCTGCAAATACCCTTAAAGTATGTAGATGATATGTTGACTTGGAGTACTAACCAAGGGCAATAACTTCACCACCAGTGTGCAAAGTACCAACCTAGTAAAGATATCTTCCTTCTAATTTGATCATTTTCACCTGAACTGAGGCGACAATTAAATAGCTAGTATAAACAAAAGACTTAATGAAATGGAAAGCTTACTAATTCTTCAAAAGATCTTAAGAGCAGGATTCACTATAACTAATAAAGGAGACCACTAGAGAAATTTAAACTTCTACAAAAATTAATAAACGGTCGTGGAAGCAATCCCTTTTTAATAAACACAAAACACACTTTTTAATTATATGTTTTGGTAACATAAGGCTTCAAAATAATGATCACCAAATAATCATTATGTTCCCATTTGGCACATGGGAAAGAAATATCATGATCCTATATAAAATTAACTATCCCTTTCCTGCAGAAAACAGAGTATGTAACAGTAGGAAACAGCCACACTATGTTGTGAGAACTAAAACAGATGTCATTTCTAATTTGGAAACTAAGAATAAACAATATTTTTTTATAAAGTTTCCCTTGTAAAATTAGTTTTTAATGGCTAATCTCTTGAAAAATTTGAGTATATGACTATGTAAAATATTCTGTTCAATATATTTAAGGTGTCTATATATACTTTTACATGTGAACACAGGAACATAATTTCTATCAGCAACGGTGAAAATCTGAGGAAAGGAAGAAATCCAAGTTTTGACACAGGAGTAGGCAGTAGAGAATTATCATTTTAACCTCGGCGCCAGGTTAAATCCTTTCTTAGCCAACTCTCCTCTGTCATGCATACTATTTCTTTTCAAACTTTAATGAAGTTAGACCTTTTGCTCACGTGAAGAAAACAGTATTTACAAATGGTTAGTGAAAACTATTCTATTCTTATATATTAGTTATTTGTCTTCATGGGTATAAAGTGGTAATCAGTATTTTATCAAAACATGGGATTATGAAAATACCAGGAATTATCAGTCTGAAATTTAGTAAGATTATTTTTTAAAACTAAACTGGTAATTTTTACTTTAATAACTGTTACTGAACTTCTTTTGAAATGCCACTTGATTTCAATAAAAATTATTTCACACAATACGGAAAATACACATATTATCCTGTAACAGTATCTTTACGTATTAAATCCTAATCTAAAATGTTTCTGAAAGCAAAAAAATCCCTTATAATAAATTCCAAAATCTTATATTAACCACTACTGCTCTGCAGCAATAATTCAAGTCCCAACCTGAGAACTAAGAATGTGATAACAAAATGCCAAGGGCTATATCAATCTTCAGCAGACACTTAAGCTTCTTTCCCACTGGCACCAAGTACATCAGAGAAATATGAACAATTCATGACAATGCCCGAAGTCTACAGTACCACCTAAACAATCTGACCTCAGTTTAAAAGCTATCATTATTTTATAAAAGTTCTATTGCACATTTAATATTGTTAAAATATTTTCAGCTTTAAGGAATTCTCTGAATAAAGGGTTTGAAACCTCTTCAGTCAAAAGTTTCCACTTTTCTAGCAAAAGAGTCCAAAATGAGAGAGAGACTATCCATGTATATCTAAAGTGGAAGAGTAAGTGATTTCTCATTGGTTACAACCAATTATGATGTAAGGTAAGTTCATAATTTGAAGGGGGAAAAAAAAGGAAAAGTATAATTCCTTAGCCATCTAAGTCAGGGAGATAAACTTTTAGACACATGGAATTTGATGTTGCTGGAGTATATTACTTTCAAGGAAACAATAATGCAAAGTTAAGTCATCAAGGTAAATCTTACTTTAAAAGGAAACAAGCAAATATAAACTTGACTCTCCTTGATATTTCAACGTGGTTGTTACCTTGTGCCATTTCATCACAGAAACTGTCAATAAATCCCAAGGGGGGGAAATAACAAAAAATGTATATTTATGCTTCTGACTCTCTCTTCTTTCCTTCTTCTCCCAAATCACTCTCTTCTGACTGGCTACTGCTAAGGACAACACACTGCCCCTCATTACTGCCCTGGTTCGGTCTACTGGAAGCAGCTATCAGCCGACTCTGTTCTTCTAAATCCTAGTGGAAAGAGAAAAGAACTAAGTTAATTGTTTGTAGTCAAAGAGAAAAGTAAACAGTTAAAATACATACCTGAGAGCCTTTCTATCCATATGAATCTATGTATAATGCTGGAAACTTACCAAAAAGAAAGGTTGTACACCAACTAATGCCAACATTCAAGTGAAATACCGCACCATTCTAGAGATTCTATGTAAGTCAACACTCCCTCTTTTATCTGTTTTTATAGTCAGGTTCAGTCATTCTTATCTCTCAGTACACACTAACGGGTTCACAATGGATCACTCACTACCCATCATCTCCCTTCCCCTTTTACCCCTCTTCTTCATTTCTCTATAATTTACCTTGCTAAGTCATTATCAATTCTTTCAATATAACCAACATTTCCAACGTGGGGTACTGGAACCCTAATGCATTAAGGACAACTTAGGGGCACTTTCTGTTATTTTAAAGAAGATGGGAGGGACAAATGAGTAATGTTTTTCCTCCAAAAAAAGGAGACAATAAGCTAAATAAGCTTGGGAACCTCAGTCTAATTTTATTATGCAATTAACTTCAGTGTCTCTGAATTGCCACTCGTCTCTCCTGTATCCACACATCCAACCAACTGCCAACTGATGTATTCCACAGTTATCTCCTATTTTTCACTGCTACTACCAACCACTACTGGCTCTTACAATCTCATAAATCTAATACCTTTCCCAAATTGTTGAGGAAGCCATCCTCACTATTATACATGATTTCCTCCAAAGATGGACCTTGACAAAGTGTCTAGTCCTATTAACTATTTGCAAATAGTTAATGCAAAAGTTCTAAAATAACTGATAGAATGCAAAGCCTTTTCACCCCTGGAACAAAAACCCCATTTTATTATGTGGTAACAACATATGTCTGTAAATTGATTTGATTTGTGGGAATATTTGTGAATAAACCTCTGAAAGCATAAAAAAATCATTCTTGTTGAATGGAAGATTTGACATTCCCAGTCACTGTCACTGTCCTCCCGTTGTTCATCAATTTGCTCAAGTGAGCCCAGTAATGTCACCATTGTGACAATTGTTACTGTGTTTGGCATATCGAATACATCACGGGTAGCCTGCCAGGCTTTGCCAAGTGGGGCAGATACTCTTGGTAGCTTGCCAGGCTCTCCGAGAGGGGTGGAGAAATCGAACTCAGGTCGGTCACGTTGGCTGCTTGGAAGGCAAAAGCCCTACCTGCTGTGCTATCACTCCAGCCCGACATTCCCAGTGAGATTAAATATTTTAAAATTTACATATGTATTTCTGGAGGCAATTAGCCCCTTAAAAGAGATAATCTCCAATAGAATAGAGAAATATGAAGGCTGTGGTACATTTTTTAAACATACTACATGTCAACATAACTAAAGTGCAAATACAGTATCAGAAGACAAATGTCTTTTTCTGCTATTCTAAAAATCACCTGACTACAAAATAGCTGTGTAAGCAGGAACAAATCTGGATTTGGAATTTCAAATCCGAAAATCAAAGTGTCAAATTGAGGAAACGTTCCATAAACTTCACACCGAGAGCCGATTCAGACATTAGAAATACATACCTTTTCAATTTGTTTTTGTTTACTGAGCTCTTTCTCTTGCTTCTCTTTTTCCCTCATTCTTTCTTTGTGTTTTTCTTCTGCCCTACGTGTCTGAAGAGAATACAACAGTGAATTAAATATCAAAAAAAATTTTAGACTTTTTAATTAATGCCTTTGTAACCTTTTAAAATTAATCACACACAGAAAACACAAAACACACACATCAAAAACATACATGCTATGTTCATCATTTGTCCAAATTTTAAAGATTGTCAACAGCAGCATCAACCACTAACCTTTCTTAGCAAAATTACTTTCTAATATTATGTAAACATGTATTAGTTTAGTTTACATTCTTGAATAATTACTTATCCTGGAGTCTTACCAGTTCTGCATGCAGAGCTATCTGTTTTGCCAGTCCAACAGAATCACAAAGCTAAAAGAAAATGAAGTAGTAAAGTTCAGAAAGTTCTCAGATGTAAGTAATAATTTCAAATACCCAAATAGCAAATTTTTGATGTAAGATTTTCTTTGGTTTTGGGGTCACACCGGGCAATACTTAGGAGTTACTCCTGACTCTCCCACTCAGGAATTACTCCTGGGGGTGTTTAAGGGACCATATGGGATGCCTGGGATTGAACCCAAACAGGCCGCATGCAAGGCAAACATCCTGCTTGCTATATTATTTCTCCAGTCCCTGATGTAACAAGTTTTGTAACTCTTTTTTTTTTTTTTTTTTTTTTAGTGAAACACCATGAGGTACAGTTATAGACTTAAGAATTTTTGTGCTTGGGTTTCAGTTATACTGAAGTATAACAAGTACCCATCCCTCCACCAGCGCCCATCCACCACCACCACAGGTCCCAGCATCCCTCCCACCCCCCATCCCCCCTATCCCACCCTGCCTCTGTGGCAGGACATTCCCCCTTGTTCTCTCTCTCTCCTTTTGGGTCCTGTGGTTTGCAAGAGAGGCACTGAGTGGCAATCATGTTTGGTCTATAGTCTACTTTCAGCATGCTTCTCCCACCCTGGGAGGATCCTCCCAACACCCTTTATTTGGTGCTCTCTTCTCTATCTGAGCTTCCTTCTCCTCTAGCACATGTGGCTGGCCTCCAAGTCATGGAGCAAAATTCCTGGTACGAATCTCGGTCACTCCTGGGTGTTAGTCTCCCATTTTGTGGCTTTATGTTCCCCAGATGAATGCAATCTTTTGTAACTCTTTTATAAAACACTGCTTCACACAAAAGCTGACTTAAATTTCAACTCCCCAAATCAAGCCTTTGAGTATTTTCTCCAGGGTCTGTGAGTTTCCATTGATGACTCTTTCTTCTTCATGTACCACACTTCCTGTTATCACAGATTCATCACTCATCAGGAAGGTCTGCAAAGAATGAACTAAGCAGCAACTGCTGCTGCTTAAACTGAGTGTCTACAAATGACTGATCAAGGGAATATATTCCATTCCCAGGATAAATTAATGAGACTAGAAGATTTCACTAGTACTAGCTTATCAACGGCCAGGAAGCCTGAGTAGATACCACTAGCTATGAATGGCCAGAAAGACAAACACCTGCAGTCAGAAGGCCCAACCCATCAATCCAGCTTTCGATAGAGTAACAGGTATTGGTCAAGAAACTCATTTGGACAGGGCAACATTGGGGATTTTTTTCCCAAAAATAATCTTAGTAAGAACTTTGATTAGGATTTGTATTTTATAACAGAAATACAAACTTTGGAAAGTGCTGTACCTTTTCTCCTTCATTGTTTGACTCAAATATATAGCAGACAGATGACAAATTACTTTCACTTCTTCCTCCCAATGTACGAAGAACAAATCCAAAAAGCCTCTTATTTTCTTGGTGTGTAGCAAAGAGCACTACACTGAGGATTGGAAACTGCCATAGAAAACATCAGAAGCAAACATGAAATTTTTCTAGTCATTACAAATCTCCTATAAATAATAAACTCATGTGTTGTTATATAAGGTGCCATAAAGAAAACATGATAACCAATTTCATAACAGGATGGTAATCCAAGAACAAATACTGTCATATTTGGTTTGGGTTGCTAGGCAAGAATCATGTTGTTAAATACTGATTTTATTGTATTACCCCTTAACTCATTTTACAAATTATAATTCAATAACAGAAGTAGATTCTAATTGAGGAGACTATGTCATACACTAAGGAAACTTAATAGTATGACATATGCTCCTTAACTAAGGAATAAAGAAATATCTCATGTCAGGTTGCACTGACTCTGTATGTTACATGGAATATTCAATTATTGCTTCTTTTTTGGCGAGACAGTCATAGATTTAATTCCAACAGCCTAAGTACCAATCATAATTTATAAATCATATATGAATACACAGAATTATGATTACAAAGATTAAAATGTGTATGCATAAAGAAACTGAAAATAAGATATTAAGGAACTGGGAAGATAGCTCAAATGACTGAAGCACATGTGCTCTGTTGGTGGGAGTCCCAGATTTGTCCTGGAACTGCATCATCCCTGAGCACTACAGGGAAAACCCCTCACAAGCATCAAGTTGGGAGTAGTCTCCAGCACTGCCAGATGTGGCGCCCAAACAAACAACAGAAACAATAACAACAACAAATAATAACAATAGTAGTAGACATATGGAACTCACCGTGAGCCTCGTAACTTGTGTCTGCGGATCAATTAACCTATAGTAATGGTAAAAAAATTTGAAAGCAAATTTTAATTATGTTGGAATTATGTAAACAAATTTTTCTTCAGTTTTTCTGAGGTTTGTACTTACTTTAAGTATTCACAAGTGACTAATAAATGTGATTCTGTCATACGGAAGATGTTATGAATGGCCCGGGCAGCTAAGATTTGGCGCATTGTTTCATAAACAACATCTGGATTGTCATCTGATTTTACCTCCATAGAACCAAGGAATCGGACAATAAATAACTGATGATAAATAGAACCTACAACAGAACAAGATATATTACATATTTTAAATCTCTCATTTATTTTTATGCTGGCTATTTTTTGAGGTAATATTGATTTGTAAGATTGAAAATATATTAAGAATTCAATTTAATTTCCAAAATATGTTATCACACCACATCCACCTCCCAAGTACCAATATTACTCACAAGGATCCACTGAAACCCAGCCCCTTTCTGTTTTGCCCTGTATTCATGTTTTACCTTTTTTTAATTTTACTGTTTTTTGTTGTTATCGAGGTAATATACTACAATAGTATTAATGTTTTTAGTATACAACGTTGAACATATGTGGTGCTGAGGATAGAACTGGGGCTACCAGCATGTAGGCAAGTATCTTAATTCCTGTACTATCTCTTAGGTCCTCCACCACATTTCTTAAAGAATTAGATACCTAGGACTGGAGAGATAGTACAGTAAGTATAGAGCTTGCCTTGCAGGTGGCCAACCCAGGTTTTGTTTCTTGCATCCCATAGTCTCCTGAGCCAGCCAGGAGTAATCCTTGAGTACAGAGCCAGGAGGAAGTTCTGATACCACAGGTGTGGCCCACAACAAACAAAAGAAGAAGAAAGAAGCAGAGGTAGGAAGAGGAAGGAAGGAAGAGGAAGGAAGAGAGGATGGATGAAAGAGGGAGGAAAGAGGGAGGAAGGGGAAGGAAGAGGAAGAGGAAGGGGGGGAAGGAGGAGGAAGAAAGGGGGAGAAAGGGAAAGGAAGGGGAAGAGGAAGAAGCAAACAAGCAAGCAAAAAGAAGGAAGGATGGAAAGAAGGAAGGAAGGAAGGAAAGAAGGAAGGAAGGAGGGAAGGAAGGAAGGAAGGAATCTGGTGTCTTCCTTTCAGATTTTCCAGTAAAAGAGTGAAACTAACCAAAATATTTAAAAATAAGTTCTGACTATAGTGTTCATTATAGGAAAATCAAGGTCACATATTCAAACAGTCAAAGGTTTGCTTTAACAACTTGTAGTTCTGAGTAAAGCGAATTCCTTGTATTAAAACAGGTTTTCTGTAAGTTTAAAATTATATCAAAATAAGTAGCAGATGGAAAAAATGTAAATTAAACTGAATAGTTGATGGAAACATCAACTATGAGGAAAAGCTTAAAGAATATTTTTTTGCATAGTGAATTTGTCTATGAAGTCAAAAGTATGATATTCTATAATTCTATGAGCATAGGATAAAATTGTTAATGTGCTATGAGAAAAAAATTATGAGATAAACATTAAAATAGCATACACAGGATAACTAATATAAACAAATTCTCCAGATTATTATGAAAATTTCTATAATAAAAAAATAGATCAGCCTGGAGAGATGGTACAGTGGGCAAGGCCTTGCACATGGTAGATCAGTTTGGTGCCCAACACCACATATGGCCCCGTAAGCACTGCCAGAAATGATCCTGAGCACAGAGCCAGGAATAAGCCATGAGCACCACTAGATGTGATCCAAAATCCAAAAAGGAGCAGAAAAAAGGAAAAAAAGAGCAGTACTATTCTTAAAAATACTATACATCTGTTTTACCTTCAATTTCTTCTTTTACACTTTTTTCATATTCTCCAAATGGATTCGTACGCCTGAAAAATATTTTTGAAATCATCAACTAATGGTCAGTTATCACTGAACCACATGAAAAAAATCTCATTGAGGAATTAAAAAATTAGGTACAACAAAACATTCTCATACATTAAATAAAAAACAAAAAATTATTACTGAAGACCAATTTATTATACACACACACACACACACACACACACACACACACACACACCCCACCACCACCACCACCTCCACCTCATAATCACAATTTAAAAGTTCCTGATTTCAAAAGAAATAGATGATTTGGCTTTTTTGCTTTTTGGGTCACACCCGGCAATGCACAGGGGTTTCTCCTGGCTCTGCACTCAGGAATTACTCCTGGCGGTCTTCAGGGGACCATATGGGATGCGGGCAATTGAACGTGGGTTGGCTTCGTGCAAGGCAAATGCCCTATCCGCTATGCTATCGCCCCAGCCCCAGATGATTTGGTTTTATCTTTAGCTACTTCAGAAAAAGGCCAGGGATTTTTGAGCCTGTGCTTCTCAAGGCTTATGGCACAAAGCAAGATGAAAGCTAACCAGAGAGATGGAAGCAACTTTCCTTCTTAGCGTGCCTGGGTTCTGACAAACCATGAGGCAAGGAAAACACAATTCCAAGTGGTTTTTGTCAGCAGAGACCTAAAAGAGCTCTAAAATAACACTGATATTAGGATACTGTGAAATTCATCTCTTACTACATATCTGACCTGTTAGAGCAAATGTTAAATATATTTCTGTGATCAGGTGTAAATTTTTTTCTTGGACACAATCATATACATCCGAATTAATGCCTTATTATTTTATTAGATGTCCAGCCTATCTAAATCATTTGCTTTATGTCATGTTTCTCTCATTCACAAAAATTTTCTTTGATTTGACAAGAATAATTCTTTTACATAAATAAAAGATGATCCATTGAAATCATAACAGTAGAAAAATTGTTTTAGTACATCTTCCCAGATATTTATTCTGATATAAGATCATACTTTCTAGAAATTTGTATAATATGAATTACTTTCAAGAATTTACACACACATCACCACCACCACCACCCCCCAAAAAAAAGTCAGGGGCCAGAGAGAGAGTACAGAGGTTAAGGTGCTTGCCTTGCATTCAGTCAACTCCTGGTTTTGTTCCATCTCTCGTACCCGAGGGCCACTGGGGTCACTACTGAGCACAGAGATAGGAGTAGCTCCTGAGAATCACTGGCTGTAGTCCAATTCCCCCACCATGCCCAGTTTTTTTTTAAGACTGTCATGATGTAAATATGGTACTGTTCACCTTCTCTGGCAATTTTTAGTGCAAACTAAAATTTTTTTCTTCAATAAAAATATGGTATCTCAGACAGCTTGGGGTCAATGAAGTGGACAGGTTTAGCGTCTTACTGAGGACTATCAGAAGAACAAATTCCCTTTACTGAGGCAGGGGTATGGGCCAGAGAGGTGCTATTCCTGGCTATGTGCTCAGTAATCTGCTCACGGATCATATGCAGGAGCCAGGGATCAAAAATGAGGTTGATGCGAGGCAAGCAGTTTACTCTCTGTACTATCTTTCCTGTCCTTAGATCTACTAAGAAATTCAAGATTAAGTATTTTAAAAACTAAGTAAACGAGAGAGAGAGAGAGAGAGAGAGACAGAGAGAGAGAGATATTTTCCTCTATTAGATAATCTAGGTATAATATAGCTAAGGAAAACAGTATGTGAGAGACGAATATAAACTATAAAACTAAATCTTAAAACTGGGGCTGAAGAGAGAGTATAGCAGATAAGGTGCTTCCTTCATGCAGCCAACCTGAGTTCTATTCCTAGCATCCCATATGGTCCCCCGAGCACCACCTGGAGTGATCCCAAGTGCAGAGCCAGAAGCAACCCCTGAGCATCACTAGGTATGGTTCAAAACCGAAATAATAAATAAATAAATACTAAAACTTACAGACCAGAACACATTGTCCCTATGATGCCATTACCAACCTTCCTCCCTGGCCAGACGCTTTTGCCTGACCAGGCTGATCTTCACACACAGGAGAAATGATATCAAACTGTATTGGGGTGTCCGGGGCAACAAGAGCATCTAGAGAGAGGGCTGCCAAACTTGTAGATTCAGATCCTAAGGATCCTGAACTGCTTGTTCGAGCTGTAGGTGGCCGAGATTGTCTGAAAACAGAAATACACAAGTTTTGCATTTTGTTTTTTGTCTTTTGGAAATTAATCACAAACTGCGAGAAAAGTAAACAATTTTACATAAGAAACGTAGAACAAATTTCAATAAACACAGTCCTACAAGCAACAGCTACAAGAGATCTCTCTTTTGCTCCAATTATTAATTAAAAACCATAATTCACCTCAGCCTACAAGTTGGATGTGTGGCATCAATATTTAGCATTTCTGCTGGTTAAAAATTCAATCTGAAAATTCATTTTCAATGTTGCTCAGGTTACTACTCTGTACTTATGTTACGTATCACTGCTAAAATTGAAATATTCCCCTATACTTTTATTAACCTGAATCACTGCCCTGCCACTGCCCTCCCATTGTTCATCGATTTTGCTCGAGTGGGCCCAGTAACGTCTCCATTGGAGACTTTGTTGTTACTGTGTTTGGCATATCGAATACGTCACAGGGAGCTTGCCAGGCTCTGCCGTGCGGGCGAAATACTCTCGGTAGCTAGCCGGGCTCTCCAAGAGGGGCGGAGGAATTGAACTCGCGTCGGCCATGTCGGCTGCATGCAAGGCAAAGGCCCTACTCCTTACCCTGCAGTCTAGTAACTCACCCTGCTGGCCGCAGGCTCTCATGCCTCTGCTGGAAAGATGGGGAAGGAGTGACAGCTTCCAATGCTGACTGATTTACTCGTGCAGCAATTTCCTATTTTAAAAAAGAGCTGGTATTAGTAAAGCAAGAAACTTAAACTGTTGAATGTAACTCTCTAAATTGACAACATACTCTTGAGTAACACTTAAATTGCAATTGAAATTAGAACTATTAAAATTTTTCTACATTCTCTTGGCTTAATATTAAAATACACAATTGACTTTATACTACTGTAACAGATTCCTATTTACTTCTAGATCTTGAGGGAAATATTTTTCAAACTAACATATATAACAAGAAATATATATATATATATACTTTATTTTTAAATTAGTGAAACACCATGAGGTACAGTTGTACACTTACAAACTTTTGTGCTTGGGTTTCAGTTATACAGAAATATTTATTCTTTAAATTTTCAAAGACTAGATTTTTTTAGTCTTAAAGTTAGTATTAGTATTGTTGATAACTGAAAGACTCAGTGAACAATAAAGTTTTGTCAATATTTGTTAAAGGAAGAAATTTAAAAGGAGTAAGATAATAACATATTTAAAACTACATTTCTGAAGTTTTTATGATTTTTCAGAGCATAGTTATGCTAGAAATGTCTACAAGCAGAACTGTCAAGACATTTTCTGATCAAAATTTGCAAGCGAAACAACCTTCCCATAAGATATATTTCTAAACTTGCTATTATTTAAAACATTAGCTAAATAAAATGGCATTTACATTAGAAAAAATAACCACAAAATATTTTTACATTTGTCTTATAGTTAGCAAAAACTTATGACATATTACAATCAGACCAAAATTTTTTTCCTCTCAATATAGATGAAACAATTCTAGAAATTCCAGAAAATATTTATTAAAATATACATAATCTAATAATTGATAGGAAAGTACTCAGAAAATTAATCCTAAGCTATTCAAATCCAAACACTGAATATATATATATATAATAATACAAACAGTATCCTGTTTAGTACGTCATCTAATTTTTTTTTTTTTTGGCTTTTCGGGTCACACCTGGCGATGCTCAGGGGTTACTCCTGGTTCTGCACTCAGGAATTACCCCGGCGGTGCTCAGGGGACCATATGGGATGCTGGGAATCAAACCCGGGTTGGCAGCATACAAGGCAAATACCCTACCTGCTGTGCTATTGCTCCAGCCCCCATTTTCAATTTTTGTTATTCCCAAGTAACTTAATAGAAAGGAAAAGCTAGACTGGCAGATCAAGCAACAAAAATCTTCTCTACTGACAGCACTAGATTTTCTTTGATTGAACTCATAAATTTTATTACTAACAAAATAACAGAGATTACTACTATTTTTGAAGGTCTAATATTTTGTTTATCTGGTTGAAATTTTTTTCTGGGTATCTAAACCAAGTGTTTTGGCTCACACTTCAAAGTCATTCTGATTAAAAAAAGAATTCCTTACCAAATGGTTCTTCATTTAAGCTTAAAATCTACAAGACTCCCTTTACCCAATTCAGCTCCTCATCCTGTACATTCATCAGTTCCTTCATCCTTTATATAGACTTGCTGCCAACTTGTCTAGACAATTTCTTTTTACCTGTCCCTGTGATTCACTATTTCTTCTTTCTTCATTCATTTACCACCCAGTTCAGCAGTTCAGTTCACATATAAACTATATTAATGGCCTTGTACACTATCACAGAAACTTGGTTCTAATCAATCATCATGTCAAGTTTAAAATCTGGAAGGCCAGGACTGAAGAGCATGCTTTGCATACGGGAGATTAGTGTGTAATCCTTGGCATTACAGTGGGCCTCCAGCATCAATGGACATGGCCTCCCAAAACAATAATAACCCCAACTTGGAAGGTGAACAGCTCCTTCCACCTCAACACACCCCACCTCTCCAATATTCCTGGGAGGCACCTGAAACCATAGCAGGGCTGAGCCCACCAAGATTGGCAGAAGTCAGACAGCTACTTTTCCCTATCTACTCTGCATTATGGGCCCACTTAATTCCTTTTGGAGTGCTTCATACGCCTAGGATCAGCCTGTATGCTTGGACTGCAACTATGGCTGCACCTAACTTGAAACCCTTGTCACTCAAAACATCAATGGCAAAACAGAGTTCAACCTGTCTGATATCAGACCTTCTGAATCATAACATACATACTAATGAGATACCAGCCAAAAGGTGATCTGCATCCACATTTTAGTTTTCCATTGTTCCCCAACAAGAACTTTCAACTCCAGCTACACTACCTTCCAAGTATCGTTTCTCTATTTCTGCTATGTGCAATGTCTTCTCTCTTCCACAAAACATGGATGAATCCTACCTTCTTAGGTTTCTACTTGTCTACAAAGTTTTCTTTAATAACCAAAATCTACTCTGATCTTAAAGTTCTCGAATTTTGGGAGGGCAAACTCAAAGGAAGGTGCTCAGGGGCAACTCCTGGGGCAGTGCTGGGGGTACCTTGCAGTGTAGGGGCTCCCACAGGGAAAGCACGTTCTTTAGCTCACTGAGTCATCTCCCTGGTCCTATTCTCAAATCTTTAGATTTTAGCTCATCACTTCAAGCTTCAATTATATATACTGTCTGATATGAAATGCTACATGAAATTTTATTTTTAGCTTCCTATACACAGGTTACTGGAAAGCAGAAGCTGTGGCTTATTTTTCTCCTATATTTTCCTTCTCCATGGTGTTCAGTGCAAGACAAAGTTGATGCCCTATAAGTGTTAGCTGGCTGATTTCAGTACCTTTTAAAGTAATTTATTACTCTAGGGAGGCCAAACAGTCATTATATACACCACTCATAAAAAATACCTGCTCCCAGACTACAGAAGTGGGGAAATAATGACTTAATATAAGTCATAAACCAAAGATATTCAATTCTGCCAGATTTAAATACAATTAAATAAAAACATTACCTCTGGATTTTCACTTAAATATATTTGTTTAGATATGTTGTTTATTGTACAGATCCACTGCAAGAAGAAAAATTTAAAAGATATAATTAACGTTTCTCATCTAAAAAAGAATGTTCAATATTTAATTGAAATGTAATTTTTATGGGAAATAGTAACAGAAAAGCTTTTCTAAAAACAAATAATGCCCTATATACAGGAAGACGAATGTTTATTTGGGGAAATATATCAAACTTTTAACAGATCAATTATTTTTAAGCGCCACATTTAAATTCTACAGGTAAAAATCAGTAACTATATTAAATTGCAATTTTACATGATATAGTAAATATAACAAAATATAATGAAATATATTTTGTTATATCCCCCTCAACTCCCACCAAACAAGGCAGTCTTAATTCAGGTATCATGAGTATTACTACAGCAGAAAATTATTAGCTGAACACATTTTTGGTGACTATATTTTACCATATTTCCCCTCTTTCCAGTTTATAAATAGTTAACAGAAAAACAGTCCTCCATATCTACTGCTTCACTCTTGAGGATCCCAGTACCTAATGAGCCTCACTAAAAATAGCATCGTTTGTGCAGAGAGCAAATACTTGTCTGTAAAGAGACCACTGTTTAAATACCTGGTCATTTCCATGAGCTGTAAATAAAGGTAGAATGCTACATAACTTCCAATCTTACTTTCTATCAATGATAAAATTACAGTATCAGAATATTCAAAATCAACTTACAATAGATTTTCCTTCAAGAACTTTTATCAAGAAGAGCCTTTGAGGCATCAGTTCTTAGTGAAAACTTACTTTCCATATTTGGTGAGTAAGGATTAAAAATGAAGCCAAAAATAAAAGGCTTGTGAGGAAGAAGACATTCCCAAATTTTTGTTTTTCTGTCACTTACTTCCCCAAGTGTGAATTACCTTCTGCTATGCCACATCTACTGCCACTATGACCTTAATGCAATAAACATTATCTCCCTGGGACCGTGAGAGAGGGGGTAAATTAAGCTGTCACCTCATGATACAAACATCTTGCCAGAAAGCAACAGTCACAAGATCACTTTTAAATCTGAGCAGAGAGAGAGAGAGACATGAACTCTGAGGTCTCTTCTTATACGTCAACAATAAAATTCTTTGAGAATGTTGCTTGAGAAAAGTCTTTCACATACACAAAAATTTAATTTAACTAGGATATTCTAGGGCTAGAGCAATAGCACAGTGGGTAGGGCGTTTGCCTTGCACACCGCCGACTCGGGTTCAATTCCTCTGTCCCTCTTGGAGACCCCAGCAAGCTACTGAGAGTATCCTGCCCACATGGCAGAGCCTGGCAAGCTCCCCGTGGCATATTCAATATGCCAAAAAAAAGTAACAAGTCTTGAAATGGAGACGTTACTGTTGCCCGCTCGAGCAAATCAATGAACAAAGGGAGGACAGTGCTACAGTTGCGGGATTTTCTAAATTTCTATAATAACTACATTAAGATGTGTTTTTCATTAAAAAATAGTTTTAAAACACTGCTGGAGAAATTAGTTAAAATTTTTACCTCTTCATGGTCTTTTTTACTCTCTGCCTGCAAAATTGAAGATCTGGGGAAAAAAAAGAGAGAACAGCACTGACTCAATGTTTTTAAACTATTTTCAACTTAATCGAAGAACTTTATTTTTTAAAGTCATCTTTAAACATAAAGACATCTTTATATCAATATTTTAACTGATTGCCTTGCACGTGCCCAACTGAGCTTCAGTTCCCATTAACCCACCTGGTCCCCCAAGTAGTATGCCAGAAGTGATCACTGAGTGCAGAAACCAGGAGTAAGCCTTAGCACCATCAGGTGTGGCCCCAAAACAAGAAACAAAAAACAAATTCCCAAGGCATCAGAATTCAAGAATTTTTCTGTATCTCTTTTTTTTGGTGCAGAGAAACTAAACCCAGGGCCTCATATATGCAAACCCTGTTATCTACCATTGAGCTATGATTTTAAGGACCCCTGATTCTGGCTATCAGTCAAAATGGACCGAAAAAGAAATGATTGGAGAGACAGCTCAGAGTGATGGAGCACAATGTGAGAGCCCCAGTTCAATCCCCAAGACACATGGCTTCTCAAGCACTGCCAGAAACTGAGCTCGGTGTAACCCCTCGTACCACAGGTATACAGCCTCTCCTACTACCAACCCACCCCCAAAGTTTAAAAAAAAAAAAAGCAGGTCAAAAGACAGCTGATAGCAAAGACATACTGCAACTAAGCCAATATATTTCACCTTCAGACACTTTCGTATACATTGTTTAAAATACAAATCAGTGATCCTAATAAAAACACCAATTTTATTCCTGTCATTTCTTCTTGAATAGGGCTAAACCAAGATGCTCAATAAAATAGTACTAACATAGGGATATCTGGTTTCTATAGAGATACCGTTTTAAGAATTAAATAAAAGAGCAATTTTTTAAAACTAATTTGACTCACACTAGGAATATATGGAAATCCTGTTAAACACTAGCACAAAATAGAAAATACGAAATTCTAAGTACTTAAACTAGTAACAGCAATTTGGTAATTATGATAAATGAATACAGAGACTCCAGGATAAAAGGAAAAATTGGAATAAATTAAATAATCATATTTATAAATGCTAGTGAACTATAAATCATCTTAACGTACATAAATATCAGGAGGAAATGACCTGATAGGGCCGTCAGAAGCTATTTCTGAACAATTTTTTTAAAAAATGAAGACAATTTAAACATCTGTCATTAAGGAACAATTTAATTATGATGTCATCCTTAAATAAGTTACAATATTCCACAATGAAAGGTTATTAATAAATGGATATAGATTCAAATTATATTGGTAGTATTTCTCAGTATTTTTAAAAACTTATTTAGAATAGAAACTGGAAGGCAACAGACCTAATAGTCCATTGTTAGCTTCTGCTTCATGAAATTACAGCTTTTTCATATTCCTTTATGTTTTTCTATGCTTTTCAAAATTCTGTTCTAAAAACTTTTATTGGGTTTTCATTGAATGCAAAGCTCAGAGTAGTTTAAAAATTGTATAAGAAAATTAATGAACTAAAGAATTTGATCAACATTTTATTTTAGGGCCCACAATTGTGGCACTTCATGCTTAGAGCTGGCTCTGCTCAGGGGACCAACCATATACTGTGCTGGGATCACCTGCAAGGCAAGCGCCTTAATCACTGTATTCTCTATGGCCACCTGACTAACATTTTATTTATTTTTTTTATTTAAAAAAATTTTTAATAGTGAGACATCATGAGATACAGTTGCAGACTTACACATTTTTGTGCTTGGGTTTCAGTTATACAATGATCAAGTACCCATCCCTCCACCAGTGCCCATTTTCCACCACCACGGGTCCCAGTATCCCTCCCACCCCCCATCCCCCCATCCCACCCTGCCTCTGTGGCAGGAATTCCCTTTTGTTCTCTCTCTCCTTTTGGGTGCTGTGGTTTGCAAAAGAGGCATTGAGTGGCAAGCATGTTCGGTCTATAGTCTACTTTCAGCATGCTTCTCCCATCCTGGGAGGATCCTCCCAACACCCTTTATTTGGTGCTCCCTTCTCCATCTGAGCCCCCTTTTCCCCTAGTATGTGTGGCTGGCCTCCAAGTCATGGAGTAAAATTCCTGGTACTAATCTCGGCCATTCTTGGGTGTTAGTTTCCTATTTTGTTACTTTATGTTCCCCAGATGAATGCAATCTTTCTATGTCTATCCCTTTCTTTCTGCTGACTAACATTTTAAATAACACTATTGTTAACATCTACTCCTAGTTACAATGGCATGTGTTTGATTTCTGTCCCTCACAGCAATTCACAAAATTAGAAATTCCAAACCCCTCCAATTCATTCTGCATGCAGAATAAAGTTCAGGGAGATCGTGTAACTTGTCTAAGACTATATACTAAGTAGTAGAACCAGAACTTGAACTCCATGACTCTGGGGCTGGAGCGATAGCGTAGCGGGTAGAGCCTTGCATGCAGCCAACCCGAACCCGGAATGATTCCTGAGTGCAGAGCCAGGAGTAACCCCTGTGCATCACTGGGTGTGACCCAAAAAGAAAAAAGAAAAAAAAAAGAACTCCATAACTCCAAGGTTGAGGCACTTTCCATTATAGTGCTACTTTTCCCGTATCACGCAGAATTTTTAAGAAATAGTCTCTAAATCAGAGGAAATCACAGGTCTTTACCAGATGCTTATGCTCCAACATCTTCAAAACATTAAAGATATCACTATACCAAGTCAGAAAATTCCAACACATTTCTACAAGAGTAAAAAGAAAATTATCTACATACACAAGCCTAAAATATCTATAAAGTAAATGAAAATCCCAAATTTCAGTTTTTAGTAGCAGAAAAGAATACTAACTTTTTCCCATCGAAAGAGGTGATCTGGAAACAGTATCGCCTGTCTTCACAGTCCACGGCCATCACTGAACAGTTGTCTATGTCCATGGCCAGGCCCCCTGCCACATCTCCACGGGCCTGACTCATTAAGTTTCCACCCTGTGTGAAGTAAAACTGTCTATCCCAGGTAGATGACACCAAGCCTGTTTTACTAAATGAAAAAAGCATATTTGCTACTTAGTAATGACACATCTAAAATTATGTATGCTAGACACAATATAAAGCATATCACAAAGAATCAGTTTGCATAAAGGAACCAAGTACCGAGAAAGTGTAAATGTCAGCTTTTGAATCTTTAAAATAAATTCACACACACCAACCCTTAATGCTCCATAAAATGTAATTCAGATTCCAAAAGAATTCTACTTTATTCTATCTATAGGTAAAAACTAAAATTCAACAGTATCATTTACATATAAGAGCAGTCATATTATGGTAGTTAAATTCAAATTTGCTTACGTTTTAGAAACAATTCTAAATTATTAATTTAAGTAGAATTTTACTTTTGAAAACGATTTAAATCTATTAAGTTGAATTTTACTTTTGAAAATTATTTGCATACTTTATCTGTTAGAAAGATCATAAAAATACTAATACCACTAAATAAAAAGGTTCAACCTTCAGTTAAAATACCAAAACAACATGGCAGACAGTATCAATGATACATTAAATTCACTTGATATTATCATAAACAATATACAATCTATGAAAATAACAAAAGTTTACTTACTTCCGAGCATTAAGGTATCCAGCCTTTCGGGTTAAGTTTCGACTGACAGGGAATTTTGATGGATCTGGGTCAGGCATATATAAGGGGTCACTGGCTATTTCCAAATCCTCTATTGTCTGTTGCATGGTCTCCACATCATTATCCATTTCCCTGCGAACACTAACACAGAGAGCAATTATTCACTACCAACCACTACAACGGACAAGGAGGTCCTTACCAACAAACATGTTCGTCTGTGTATTTGGTCTTGCCTTATATATATTTTGGGGGGCGTAGAGGAGTCACCCAAGCAGCAGTCAGGATGCCCAGGGACCAATTCGGTAATACTTGGCCTGTTTGTGTGGGCTGCTTGGACCTAGCTGTGCTAGGGCCTATGAGAACCAACTCCTTCCATTCACCAGTACCATAAGGGACACACCTTGCAGTGCTCAGAGGTCACAAGTAGTGCTTGGGGGGAGGGGTGCGGGAGGTCATGTGCTACCAGGGATCAGACTGAGGGCCTAGTATATGCAAGGCCTAGATTCCAGCACAAGTTTTCTCCCTGCACCATGTATATTTTCTTAAAGAGAACGGCACTGACATGGGTTGTTAAAGTAATTAACATGCCTTGAAATAGCTTTAGATTTTATTTGAAATCTAGGAATTTTGAGAATAATACCAAATTGAAAAATAAAACACCCAACTTCAGAAAAATTTTCAGACAACTCGATCCTGTCCTTTAAGGCAACAATCGCAGGGCCGGAGAGATAGTACAGTGGTTTACACAGCTGAACAGCTGAACCCAGATCTATCCCCAGCACCACATACTGTCTCCAGAGAACTGACAGGCTTGATCTCTGAGCACGGCCAGGAATGACCAGTAAACAAACAAAAACAGAACAACGATCACAAAAGGAATCCTCACGCGTCATGGATATGTAAATTGGTCCAGTTCTTGTGGAACACAGTATAGAAATTTCTCCAAAAATCGTAGAATAAATGTACTACATGATCCAATAATCTCAACTCTCAGTAATTTTGACATTCAGAATTTGGACATGCCCAGCCACAGATGAATAAAGATACAAGATGTGGAAAATATATACGAAAAGAATACTATTCACCTACTAAAAAAAAGACGAAGTCTTGGTCTTTGTAACAAAAGGATAGAACTAGAAGGGGTCAGGCTAAGTGAAATAAGTCAGCAAAAGAAAGAATAATACCAAACAATCTACTCACGTCAGATATATAGAAACAAAGCTAGAGAACAGACAAAGTCCAACAAAACAAACCCTTAGACTCTGACCACAGAACTGAAATTACTTACCAACGGTAAGGTGTGTGGGAAGAAGTGGGAGTGGGCTAAACGGTGGAGGTGGTCCAGGGGACTTTGGTAGGAGAGTGGCACTTTGGTGTGTTGGTGGGTGTAGTGTGCTAGCATTGTGGCCCTAAAATACTCAAACGTTTATAGTCTTGTTACCTCAATAAGCTAAATGAACAGTCAATTTTTTGCCCCCACTTTATACCTAAGTTTGAACGTTCTACTGCTCAGACTTCTAATCCTGACCAGAATGACTTTAAGATTTCATGGTTTGGAAATTAAGATTAATTTAGTAACCTCCACGTATCCCCCACAATTCAGATAACTGAGATAACCTATTTATATGTAATTACTATATGTTTGTTATACTCAGATATGTAACAGTCTAGAATCAATAAAATTCATCTGATTTTACAGTTTTATGAATTCAGTGCTCAGATTCTGTGGAAAAACTAAGAAGCACCCATGAGTCATGTAAGAAAAATTCTCATGGCAGGGAAAATAATTTCTCAAGAAATTAAATGCTAGATATATTTAGACTATAGCATTTAGCTGTTAACTTATCATTCACATAACTTCATTGTCAATTTTACTGAAGAAAATACTTACTTCTGCACACTTGTTCCAATATTAGTTAAAAATTCTTCCAGTTGTTCACTGAGATTTTCAGAACCCATCTTAAAGAAACTTATCTGGGGCAAGAGGGTATGGGAATGAGAGGTGAACAACACAAACATACACATACGCAAACAAAATGCTTAAAGTGAATAATCTAAACAATTTCCAGGTACACAAGTAAAAAAACAAAGGATTGAATTATAGACACAATTAAGTTATTTGCAATAACCAATAAATAGAACAATTATAATGACACTAGTATGGTTTCTCAAAATTTCTTACTATATATATTTTCAAAAGTGGGGTTTACCACAGGTAATTGAAACCACAAATAAGGGAGCTACTTTAGTACATATTTATATATTGATACAAGTACGTGAAGCAATTTTTAAAATTAGAAAGATAATTTTTAAAACATTTCAAGTAAGTCATATGACCATAGTTTCTTTACAAGGATAGATTTTATATCTGAATAATAGGCAACCATATTTAAAATACATCAAATTTCTTTTAATTTTTGATTTTTAGGGGACTGCCATCTCATCTTTTATTATTCAAATTTGGTTTTCTAGATTCTTACCTGATATGCCTCTTTGAAAACTTGGTGTTCTTTTTTATCATTTTTGTTTGATTTTTTGGGACACACCTGGTGGTGCTCTCCCAATTCTGTGATCAGGATTTGCTCCTGCGAGTGCCCAGACACCATGCAGTGCCCGTGACAGAGCAAGCCTCCGATAGCCAAGCATACATCCAGCCTGAGAGCTATCTCTGCAGCCCCCATATTGTCTTTATCTCAGGAAGCATGCAGGAACAGAAGGCAAACTTAAACTGATCATTCTCTTTCAGTTCTATTGTAAAGGAAGTGTGAGTGGAGGTTGGATTCACTCTAATTCTGAGATTCATTTATTCATCTAACCTTTTACACCCTATCCTCAATTGTGATGGACAATGTTTATATACAAGGTGAACGGTTTCATTTACTCTAAAATTTTAAAATCTTCATTTGCAAGAAAATACATTCTTCTTAATTTTCTTGAAGCAGTATTCCAAAGGTATTTTTAAAATTACTGCTTAATAGAGAAAAATATAGCAGGTAAGGAGCTTGCCTCAAATGCAGCTGACCCAGTTTCAAGTTCTAGCACCCCATATGGTCCCCAAAGCACTGCCAAAAGTGATCCCTGAGCAGAGGACCCTGACCACTGCTGGGTGTGGCCCAACCCCTCCACTCCCCAAATATACTGTTTCAACAGACAGGAATATTTTGACAACAGTTTACAATAGCTTATGTATTTAATATAAATACAAGCTTGATATGATCAAGTTTTTATTAGGACAGTTATATACAGAGTAAATATTCACCTGAGCTTGCATGTACCCAAGAAGAGGCTCTAACAAAGCTATTTTCTTTTTGTACTGAAGAGTATTTAATGCACAAAAATAATGCATCATGGTCTGGTGTTGCTTTTTTCTAGAAGTGTAGACATCTTCTATTACTTCATACTTCACCTGTGAATAAAAAGATTAGAAACATTATTAGGCATACTTATTATTGAATTATCTAGTGGCTACAGGGAAGACTGTACCTAAGGAAAAAGGTGCAAAAACAAGAAATTCTGCATAGCTTTCTTATTTTCTGATATTTTAAAAATCCTATGTTACCTAAAAGTTTTCTTCTTTTATTATCAACCATCTCAATCAATAACAAAAAAACCCTTATTAAAGCAAAATTCTGTATATACCAAAGCAATGCAGTAACTAAACTAAATATGGCAGAGGAACTCTATCCACCACAATTGGTATTAGTTTAGGCACTGGTCTTTTTTTTTTATAAATTTATTTTAGATCCTGTATCTCAAGAGCTCATTTTGAAACTTGTACAATTCTAACTATGTCCTTTTGTTAATCGGTCCCTGTTACTCTTCTTTTCCATAGTTACTGTCTAGAATTCCTTCAGTGAAGATGAACTCTGCACTATTCTAAACACACAGTTCCCAATCAGGAATCCAAATCCCAAACTGTCAAGACTGCCTAAGTGGCAGACTACACAGCAGCCTCTGTTCCCGCCAAGTTGCAGACTTCTAACATTTCTGCCTAACTAGGATGAGACCTCATCCATGCATAAATCACTAGAAGACTTGTCTCCACCTTAATTACAATCTCCAGCCCCCTGCACTATATTTCTTACTTTTCCAATAATTATCCCATCACCGAAGAATTCTAGGACTACTTTTTTATCCTTCTCCTACCTTAAGTCATATCAACACTACTTAAGAAGTACCTGCTAAAGGTTTTCTTTCCTCTCAACTACCAGTAACAACCTTATCTAAGACTCTCCAATGTCTCTGCACATTACTCTGATTTATTTTCACTGAATTTTCTCTAGTTTTATCCCCTCCATATTTCCATTAGTTTTCTGTAACACAACTACATATTGACACTTACCTACTTAAGAGTTCACTGGTGGTGGCTCACACCAATACAAACTTTAGTCATTTATATAGTAATGATCCCAGTTTCCTTCTTGACATTCCTGCTGTAATTGCCCAAATCTTATGCTCTGGACACACTGAAATTATTCTATCATCATAATAATCACTGCTAGAACTTAATGAAATTTTTCTCAAAGTCAGGTACTCAGTGAATCACCTCATTCCATCTATTTATTACAACTACTAAGCAGGCTTTTTTTTTTTTGGATAGAGAAATAAAGGCTTGAAATGATGTAACTAGTGTGTTACCTCAGGAAAATAAGTGGCAGAGCTGAAATTTTGTCTTCATGCTGTCTGACTCTTGAGTTCATGCTCTGAACTTTTATACTCTCCAGACACCACCATGTGCTTCAGCAAAGGCTGTTTTTCTCTCAGGAATGCCCTCACTCTAATTCCAAATCAGTGACATCTCTTCTTCAAAGCAAATGTCACCTCCTGAAAGTGTAATTTTTCCCATTCACAATCAAAGGTAACTGCTACTCTCTCTGCTCAGCGGGTGTTTCGTGAACTGTAGCACTGTGCTTATCTTAGTGTTAGTGCATGCATCTCTTTTGTTTTCGTACTTGAGCATCTATCTAGTCCAGTCAAATGCCTTCACATAGGAAACCTTTAATAAATAAGGATTATCCACTCTTCACAGGTAAGAACAGAGCCAACAGCCATTGTCTCCCACTTATTTCTCACTTAATGACAGATAAGAATTCAATAAGTGCTTGAAATTAAACCGGAGTTGTTTTTAAAAATACCTAGAACAAGAGACTGGAGAGATAGTACAACAAGTAGGATGCTTGTCTGGTACGCAGCCAGCCTGGGTTTGATCCCTGGCAACATATATGGTCCCCAAACCCCACTAGAAGTGATCCCTGAGAGTAGAGCCAGGAGTAAGCCCTGAGCATCACTAGGAGAGGCCTAAAAACAGTAACAAAACAAACAAACAAACTAGGACAGCCAGAGGCATTACAAAATGTACCAAAATTCATACCTACAGCCTTTAACACACTTGTCAAAGGAAAATATAAAAGTAATGTAAACCTCAAAATGTATTTTATCAACTGGAGAAATTAAAATGGGCTGGAATTCCCCTTTATTCTTACGGGAGGCCTGTGTTCAATCTCCAGTGCCACCTAGTCCTCTGAGCACTGTCAGGAATGACCCAGGTCACCACGCTGGGAGCAGCCTTTGAGCACCACTAGATATGGTCTCAGAATAAAGAGCAACAATAACGAAAAGTGTGTGTGTGTGTGTGTGTATATATATATATATAAATATGAGATATACTATCACTGTCCTCGCATTGCTCATCGATTTGCTCGAGCAGGCCCAGTAATGTCTCCATTGTGACAATTGTTACTGTGTTTGGCATATCGAATACGTCACGGGGAGCTTGCCAGGCTCTGCCGTGCGGGTGAGATACTCTCGGTAGCTTGCCGGGCTCTCCGAGAGGGGCGGAGGAATCGAACTCGGGTCGGCCATGTTGGCTGCTTGCAAGGCAAACGCCCTCCTGCTGCGTTATTGCTCCAGCCCATATATGACATACATATGTATATATATCACATATATATAGTCTATCAATATACATATCTATTTTCTTAGTTTGGGGGTCACACTCAGGAGTGTTCAAGGACTACTGCTGGCTCTGGCTCTGAGATCACTCCTGGAGGTGCTGAGAGGACACCAGATAAGCTGCCAGGGATCAAATGAGAATAGACTGACAGCATGCAAGGAAAATGACTTAGTCCCTGAATTGCCTCTTTGCCTATAATATCAATATTTACACCACCAAATAACTGAACTAAAATTAGAAATGAAAAGTAGGACTGGAGAGATAGCTCAAAGGGATGGAGCATATGGGAGCCCTGTATTTGATTCCCAGCACTGCATGGCCCCCTGACAACCAAGTACCTCCAGATGTGTGCACCCTGGCCCCTCCAACAAAGAAGAGATCTTTGTATAAACTTTGTGTGACAGCAGAAATAATCCCTTTATTGTGTCAGAATCACTACTGCACACTAAATCCTATCCTATATGGGATTCTCACAAGTTGCCACCATGTCCCAATCATCAGCTAGAGCTGAGCTGCAGATACCAACTCCAAGGCACAGACATCACCTCCCTCACCAACATCAGGCTGAGGCCAACTCAGCAAATCATGCATTAGGTGCTGAGAGAATCATAAGGAACATTGTTAATATTCTGCCCTTTGATCTTGAATGTATTTCTCCTAAGATACAGTGTAATTTTTAAAAACTTCAATCTTCGAAAAAGAATCAGGAAAAAAAATCTATTATATTTGGCTCTTAATAACAGAGGAAGAAATCCTTAAAACAAAATTTTATTGTTTCATATATGCAACAATTCAATTTTTAAACTTCTAATATCTCAGATGACGCTTCCGAGTATGTTTATGCTCAAGTAAGTACAAAACACATACAACCTTATCAAAACAAAGAGTAAAAGAGGCAAGTTATATGGGGAACATCAGCATACATTTGTATGCAAAGTTATGAAGTCTCTGTCAGTAGAAAATATATATATATATTTTGAAGGGAGTCGGGATGGGCCACACCCAGTAATGCTCAAGTGGGCCCAGTGCTCAGAGATCACTCCTGAGGGTACCAGAGGGACTATGCAGTGCTAGGATCAAGCTCCTCTCCCGCATGCAAAGCATGCACTCAGCCTTTGTTCCATCTCTCTGAAAATACTTTGTTTAAAGAGATACTTACTAATTTTAAGAGCAATATAGCAAATATACAAAGTAACTGCTGGCAACTCTTTTTTTAAAACAAAAAACTAACCACCTAATGAAACAGCTGCTAACTGTGACAACTGAAGAAGTATGCATCCCACCTTGTCATTTTCTCTTTTTTTTGATAATCGGCTATATCTGTTAATTGCAGCATCATGATCTAGAAAACAGAAGTGACTATTAACAAAAATTCAATGACATGCTTTAAAACTTATGCTTTAACTAACTTCATATTTGCATCTTTCAACAAATGTACAGTGTAAATTAAATACACAGATTCAAATAATGTTTACTTAAACTTTTATGTTTATTTAATGTTTACTTAAAATTTTAATTAAGATCACGTTTTCCAATTTTTAAAAGACTTATAAAGGCCTGGGGCTGGAGCAACAGCACAGCGGGTAGGGCATTTGCCTTGCACACGGCCGATCCGGGTTCGATTCCCAGCATCCCATATGGTCCCGAGCACCGCCAGGCGTAATTCCTGAGTGCAGAGCCAGGAGTAACCCCTGGGCATCGCTGGGTGTGACCAAAAAAGAAAAAAAAAACTTATAAAGGCCAAATCCAGCAATGCCTAGGGCCCCAGGTCACTTTGCTACTCAGGCCTAACTACACTCAGGGGCTACCAGCTCTCAGCCGTGTGACACCAGGTCCAACTCTGGACCTTATTCCACATATACTAGGGATGTAGACTACCATTTGAGTTATCTCCCAGGTCGCACTAATTTTTTTTTTCCCCAGTACTAGAATCAAACCCAGATCCTAACGCATACAAAACATGGACTCTATCACGGAGCCACTTCACTGCCCCAATTTTTAAAATCATTACAAGAATCTAGTCACCAAGTTATATTCATAAAGAAATGTATCCCTGTAAAAAATAAGTGAATAAAGTATTCAGTGCTTACCATTACTAGCAATCTGAAACACTTCCTTTAATGTCAATATTTCTGGAAAAGTTCAAGAATAATTTCAATTCAGCATATTCATAGAAAACCTTCACTTTTTGTTTAGAAAACAACAACTGCCATTTAAGTTACAAAATTATGAGTATTTTATGCTTCAATATTCAAAGTGAAAAAGCTATTCTATGTGTCAGGTGGTCTATAAAATAATTACCATAATTAGCAAGCTTCAGAAAAAATTTTAGTACAAAATAGTAAGAGAACACAAAACAAATCCTAAAACTAACTGAAATTCTAAGATGTGAAAATATGCTTAGTATTAGAATCAGTTAAAATTTTATTTTGACACTGACTCAAGTTCAAAGGCTGAATGAAAAGAAAATATTAAGATTATGACATTCAGCCCATTAAGATCATGTTTCTTAACCTTGGAAATCAACACCACAAATATTAAATTCATCCCTAAAATTCATTTGTCCCTATTCCATATTTAATTTAACCACTTTACCATCCACTGACAAATTAGTTCAATGTTTTTGTTCTATCTATATCTGTTATCTGAGATTGTAGCACTGTCGTCCCGTTGTTCATCAATTTGCTCGAGCAGGCACCAATAACGTCTCCCTTTTGAGACTTGTTACTGTTTCTGGCATATCAAATACGCCACGGGGAGCTTGCCAACTCTTCTGTGTGGGTGGGATGCTCTTGGTAGCTTGCCAGTCCCTCAGAGCTTGTAAATTAAGAGAAAGCACAGCCAGTTCTATAAAACTCTGACTTTATCACCTCATCGTTAATGAGAAAAGAAAAAATACTAAGTTACCAGACTTGCCACATACCTCTATGCCACTCAGACCACATACCCTAAATTCCAGTGCCACTGTTCCCATTTAAGCCTTAGTCCTACCTATCCCATTGGACTCTGACAACTTCCAAATCTCTCTGACCCAGACATCAAATTCACTCTATTCCATCTTGTCAGAATAAAGGAACTATGTCTCTCTCCTTACAGACCACCACTGACCTTCTTTTCTCATTACTCAAATCCAACCTCTTTAGCATAATCTAGTCCTAGTTCGTCTTTTACTAGATTTGCCTTGTGTTGTGCTCCAAAACACATTGAATTTCTCATCATTCTCAAAATAAGTGTTGTTCTCTATAAACATAATTTCATACATTCTAGTCTCTGTAACAGGACATGCAAACTCTTCTTCACTGTTCAATATTCAGGTCACATTTTGATACCCTTGTAAGCTCCCGCAACACCTGCTCATTTCCTAGTTAAAAAAGAATATCAATTATTCGTCTATTCATGTATTTAACTAGGGTTTACTGCAGCAGCATGTTATTTACTAGAATTCTTCAGCATGTAGTTTAACATTTAGTATGAGTTGCTATAAACATTAGTGACTAGTAGAAGTAAAAATTAGCACATGTTATAATAAGAAAAGGTCAAGGCATAGAATAATACACATTTTACAAGCATTGATTAAAGTAAATATGGGTTGGACAGCAGATTAAAGTAAATATGGGTTGGCTTCAATACCTTTTAGGTCTCTTTCTTTAAACTGGGTAATAGGGAACATCATGGCATCAGCAAGCTGTGTTGAAAGTACGGCATGACAAGAGCTAAGCTAAAAAAACAAAACAAAACAAAGAACAGATATTTAACCAGGGGTCTATAAATGAAACAAAATTCAGCAAAAGGAGGAAGGTAGGTGGAGAGTGACTACATTTGATCACTAAAAATTATACTATTTTATACACTATATTATTACACTATATTATAAAAAATTATAAACTGATATACAGAATTATAGTAAATTATATAAAAATAAATTACACTATATTATACAAAATTTTTTCACTTAAAACTCTAAAAAGAAGACAGGCAATAGTCACTTATAATACCAGAAGCATAAACAACAAGGAAATTATAAACTGAATTTCATCAAAATTCAAAACTTTTGTACATCAAAAGACACTATCAAAGAGGCTAGGGCAACAAGCACTGCCAAGACCAAGAGTAACCCGAGCATCTCTAAGTATGACCCAAAAAAGCCAAAAAAAAAAGGGCTGAGGTGATAGCATAGAGGTCAGGAGCACATGTTTTGCAAGCTTAAGAACTTATGCTGGATCCCAAGTACTACGTGTCTACAAAGTACTGCCAAGTGTAGTCCTGGAGTCCCCAAGTACTGCTAGATGTGTCCCTAGTGGCCCCCAGGATTGATGGGGTAGTCCTGGTGGTTCCCAGCACTGCCGGGCTAAAGGAGCTTGGGTCACAGCACTGAATCATCAGGCTTCCTAGGTCAAGTGTCACTGGAAGTAGCACGTAAGCAAATGCATGCACATGCACACATGTGCACAACCCACCACTTTAAAAAATCCCTTTCTTAAAAGAAAAAAAAGGCATTGTCAAGAAAGTGAAGGGCTGGAGCAATAGCACAGCAGTAGGGCATTTGCCTTGTGTGCAGCCAGCCCGGCAGAGCCGGGTTCGATTCCTCCGCCCCTCTCGGAGAGCCCGGCAAGCTACCGAGAGTATCTCGCCCGCACGGCAGAGCCTGGCAAGCTCCCCGTGACGTATTCGATATGCCAAACACAGTAACAACAAGTCTCAAAATGGAGACGTTACTGGGCAGCTCAAGCAAATCGATGAACAACAGGAGAACAGTGCAGTTCAGTGCACGTTACCCCCAACAACAACAACAACAACAACAACAACAAAAGTGGGGAAAAAAACCCATATAATGATAACTATTTGCTAGTCACATATCTGATAAGGACATTGCATAGATAATAAAGAATTTTTATAATAAGAAACATAGCCTAACTTTAAAATAGGAAAGTTCTAATTAGAAGCTTCAGAGATATATGAATGGCCAACAAACACAGCAAATATGCCCACAATTCATTAACCATCAGGAAAATGCAAATCAAAACTACAAAGAGGTTCAGGGATGTGGCTCATGCCTTGCACGTATGGATGTGGTTCATGGCTCCCATAGACAGCTGTAACAAATAAACTCATTAGTGAGGATTTGGGAAACTTGGGACACTTCTATATTTCTGTATCACTTGCAGAATATAAACTTGTATAAAAAACATGGAAATAGTTTGGCGGTTCCTCAAAAAGTTAAACTTAAAATTACAGAAGGTCTAGTAATCACAATTCTATATACCTAGAACTGACAAATGGTGTTTAAAAAAATCAAAACCAAATATCTATACATATACATATATGCATTTTCCTCAGTGTTGTTCAGAGCCCACTCCTGGCTCTTTGTTCAGAAATTACTCTTGGGAGGGCTTAGGGGACCATATGCAGTGTTGGGGACCAAACTAGGGTAAGTTGCGTGCAAGACAAGCACCTTATCTACTGTCCTATCTCTCCAGCTTCCAGAAAAAATCTTGTGTATTATCAAATGAATGCTCACAGCAGCAGTATTCACAATAGCAAAAACTGGAAACAGCTATATTGTAAATCAACTGATAATAGGTAAAATGCACTTTAGTCATATAATGTAATTTTATTTCACAAAGAAAAAAAAGAACTGAAGAATGTCGCATGTGCTACAACATGAAGCCTGATAGTAATGACAGAAGATATACAAAATTCATGTATTATTTGAGTCCAATGATATGAACTATCCAAAACAAGTAAATCCACAGAGACAGAAAGCAGATTAGAATTTGTCAGGGGATGAGGGAAAGGGGAGTAGAGGATGACTACTTAATGGCACAGAATTTCCTTTGAGGTGATGATGATGACGATGATGATGAAAATACTCTGGAATATTAATGATGATGGTTGAAATGTGTAAGTAATGAACTAAATGTCACTAGTAGTAAATGTTATGATATCTATTTTGTCAGTTAAAAAATTTGCTGGGGCTAGAGCAATAGTACAGAAGGCAGGGCTCTTGTTTTATATGCAGCAGACCCAGAGTCCGTCCCCACCACCTCTTACCCTGAGCCTACAGGAGTGATCCCTGAGTGCACCGGCAGGAGTAAGCCTTGCGCACTACCAGGTTTAGCCCCAAAACAAAAAAATCTACTGGCTACAAATTTTTTGTGTGCATGTTGGAAATCAAATCCAGAGCTCTCACAAGTGAATCAAGTCCAAGTGCTCACCACTGTTACATCCTTTAATTCCTTGTATTTTTTATATTGGTCTCCTGTGAAAATATTTTGCTATAATGAGTCGATATATTTTAAAAATTATTTTCCCAGTCTTAAAAAATCAGATCTGCTGTTCCATGGCAAAAGCAGAATTTTTGTTATTTTAAAAATAATGAAGAAACAGTGATGAAATCTCCAAACATCTCTTACCACCTTTTCTACCACCAATGTCCCCAGTACCCACCCCACCCCTCATCCCAACCCTTTCCCTGCTTCCATGGCAGACAATTTCCCCCATACTCTCTACTTCTGGGCATTAAGGTTTGCAATATAGATACTGAGAGGCCATCACATTTGGTCCTTTATCTCCTTTCAGCACACATCTCCCATCCCAAATGATCCCTCCAACCATCATTGACATTGATCCCTTCTCTATCCCAGCTGCCTTCTCCCCCAGCTCACAAGGCAGGCTTCCTACTGTGGAGCAATATTCCTAGCCCTTGTCTCTACTGTCCTTAGGTGTCCGTCTCATATTATGTTATTTTATATTCCACAGATGAGTGCAGTCATTCTATGTCTGTCCCTCTCTTCATTTCACTTAGCATGAAACTCTCCATGACCATGCATTTATAACAGATAATTTTTTCTTTGCAACATATCATAACACAATGAAACACTGAATTACATGGACTGAGTGTATAGAAAGCACATGCTTATTCCCTGAAAGCAATTAATTTTAAATAGACTAAGAAAGTACTGTTTTTATAAGTCACCCAGATGTAAAAACAGAGTTAATTTTTAAACATAATCTTTATAATAGAACTTCATATAATCATAAAAAATATCCCAAAAAAGCCAGACAAACTCATTAACTTAATTAAAAGACATTTATTAAGACAAAATAAGCACTTACTTCATCTATAACTTTTGAAAACTGTTGCAAAGTAGAGCTCATAACTTCATCATCACCCCCTAGTGGAAAACGCTGTTAAGTGAAAAACAGAGATGAGATATAAAGGTTCAATATTTCAATCAGTATGAGTGGGATCAAATTTTACATTTTTAAATAACTTGGGAAAATTTCTAAATTCTGTATGAGCTATAAAAATGCCATTTAACTCAAACAGTGTAATCCATACATTTAGTAAAAAGTAATTTAAATGTTTGCTAAGTAAACATTTAATATGGTATGTATAAGAACACAATGCATTAGAAATTCAGATTCATTGTTTAGCTCCACTTCTCCAATAAATAGCCTGTAATTTCAAGATAGCCTGTTTCTTTATTTTCAAAATTAAAAAAAGTGGTAATTTAGATGACCCTTTATGTCTAAAATTAAATCATTAAAACTAGATGTTGGTCACAGTGGAATTTCAATACCATATCAAAATGTAATCCTATCAACGGCCAAGACCCAGAGACTATAAAACCCAGCTCCCAGAAGCATGCTGCTGCATTTGTGGCGGCGCAACATCTTATTATCTCATTCTTACTTTGGACAACTTGGCAGGCTACCGAATATAACCTGCCCACATGGCAGAGTCTGGCAAACTGCCCGTGGTGTACCCAATATGCCAAATACCAGTAACAATGATGGGTCTCATTCTTCTAACCCTGAAAGAGCCTTGAATATGGCACTTTATAATCTCAGGGCTACAACGAAGGAGACGTTACTGGTGCCTGCTAGAGGCAATCAACGAACAACAGGATGATCAGATCGTGATATCAAAATGACCGTCTGTGATTTCAAAAACAAACTTCAGATCCTTGAGAAATCCCATTTTTAAACAGAAACTGAATGATAATGCATCATTGCATGTTTTAAATTATGCTATTAAAACATTTCATATACAGTACCTGTTTTTCATATTCTTTTAAAAGCTTTGAAGTCAGGTGTGTTGCTGCACTTAATTCATTCTATGGGAAAAGATTAGTACTCAAATTAATACAGTGTCACTGATTAAGGAAAAAGTCTGAGTTGGAGATACCTAGGCAATTATCATTTATAATTTAACATGTACTGTACAACATGTACTCTAAACTAAACCAATCACTAAATCACTAGGAAGGGCACTACTACTAAAGCACCAAAGCACCTTAAAGGAAAACTCTATCAAGGAATTCAACAATATTCCAGCAATATGCTGCCTTTTTTCAGCTAATAAACACTAAGCATCAAATATTATTAAAGCTTTAAAGCTGAAAGTTAACTGTGCATAACCTTAGAAAAATCTTAAGAGACTCTAGGTCGTTGAATCATTATTCCTCTTGGGAATGAAGAGAGAGGACAGTGAGTAAGGTGCTAGCTTCGAATGCAACTGGCTAGGGATGAACCCAGTACGGCATATGGCCTTCCAAGCCCTGCTGCCAAGCAGGAGTGATCCCTGAATACATAGCCCTGAGTAGCCCTAAGCACTGCTAGTTATGACCCCAAAACAAAACCAAAAAAAATTCATCTTTCAAGATGCTAGAAAGCATTTGAAAATATACAACCATGTGCTGGAGAGACAGTACAGCAGGTTGCCTTCTACACAGCCAGTCCAAGTTCAATCCGCAGCACCACACACATATGGCCCCGAGAGATGAAATTTTATTATGTACTTATTTATTTGCATGTTAATGAAATAATACACACACAACCAAAATGTCAATAATAGTAATCCAGTTATAACAAAATCATCACTTGAAGAAAATAACTTTTTGTTTAAAGGATATTTTTTTTTTTTTTGCTTTTTGCTTTTTGGGTCACACCGGGCGATGCACAGGGGTTACTCCTGGCCCTGCACTCAGGAATTATGCCTGGTGGTGCTCAGGGGACCATATAGGATGCTGGGAATTGAACCTGGGTCGCATGCAAGGCAAACGCATGCAAGGCAAACGCCCTACCCGCTGTTCTATCTCTCCAGCCCGTTTAAAGGTTTTTACGGTGACAAATATAGTAAAAAAAATAATACTGCAGAGCCAGAGTGATAATACAGCAGGGAGGGCGTTTGCCTTGCATACATTCGATTCTCAGCATCCCAAAAAAGGTCTTCCCAGCACCGCCAGGAATAATTCCTGAGTGCAGAACCAGGAGAAACCCGAGCATCGCCAGTGTGACCCACCACAGCCTCCAAAAAAATGCAAAAAAAATAAAAATAACACTGCACTTCCAAAGGAAGAACATAACAGAATTCAGTTTACTATTAAATAGACTTATGATTATATCAAAAGTCTGTATGGTCAGAATTAAATCTTAAGAGACTTATCACAAGGAAAAACCTATCACAGCAACTTTTGAAATGAGAGCAGAAAGGAGGAAAAGAAGAAATGAAAGTTGAACACTTAATTAATTCCAAAGGAAGAACATAATAGAATTCAGTTTACTATTAAATAGACTTATGATTATATCACGGTCCTCCTGTTGTTCATCGATTTGCTCGAGTGGGCCCAGTAACATCTCCATCGTGAGACTAGTTGTTACTGTGCGTGGCATATTGAATACATCACGGGTAGCTTGCCAGGCTCTGCTGTGCGGGCGAGATACTTTCAGTAGCTTGCCGGCTCTCCAAGAGGGGCGAAGGAATTGAACTCGGGTCAGTCATGTTGGCTGCGTGCAAGGCAAACGCCCTACCGCTGTGCTATCGCTCCAGCCCAGACTTATGATTAAATTACATAAATTAGGTATATATAAAAAAAGCCACCAAAACAACTAGTCATATGTTTCTTAAATTCTTTTCCCTGTTCCCCAAGATACATCTAATTTTTAATATTTTCTCTAACGCTATAAAAGTAAATTACTTTCAAATCATATACTCCAAAAAAGTAGTCAAAAAAAAGCATAATTAGGGAAACTTCTGGTGACAATATGGATTTTTTACTCAAATTGTAGGTAAAGACCACTATCAATGAATTTCAGTAAGAAGGCCCTGTGTCTGGGAAGTAGGGACAGATGATTAATTCTTTAATTACTTTTGTAATATTTACAAACTATACACTAGTAATTTAAATGAGTACTGCAATACAGAATACTTAATGGCAAATATGTATTACCATGAGCCCAGAACAAGGCAAATAACCACTAAGACAGCCACAATCTCTGTCCTCATTGTTTAAAATTCATTTTTAAAAACAGTCAGTCTCTAGCTTTTTACCTGTGCATCATAAATCCGATGCATAGCTTGATACAACTGGTTCATATAGTTGGAAATAGCTGTAGCATCTTCTTCAAATACACCCAGTAAAGATCTTGTCTGTATAAAATAAAAACGAAAAGTTTATTACTTCATAAATCATGAAGAAAACGTTTTCCCAGGGCCAGGGAGATAGTACAGAAGGTAGGGCTCTTGCATTGCATGAGGCCAACCTGAATTTGATTCCTGGCACCCCATGTGGTCCCCTGGTCTCCCCTAGGAGTGATTCCTGAGCACAAAGCCAGGAGTAAGCCAGGAGTACTGCTGGATGTGGCCCCGACCCCAAAAAGAAAAGAAAAGCACTTTTTCTAAAGAAAAAAAAAACACAGGAAATTTGAAATTTAGTAAATTTAAATTTTAATCTGTTTTTCTCACAGAAAGTAATGCCAAGATATTGGGGTATTTTAGTCTTAAATTTTGCTTTTAAAGATTAATTCTCTGGCCAAGGGTGTGGCTTGGTATGAGATGGGTTTGATAACTGGCACCATCAAAAAATAAAAAAGGGTTTTTCAATCACTTTACACAAATTTTACAAGGTACAATAGAGATATACTTATGGGAATTACTGTATGTAAGGAAACTATGAATGAAAAAAATCAGAAACATTCAAGACTAAATTAGCAGTATTTCATGTATGAATATTTTAAATATGCTACTTCAGGAAAACTTAGAATAACGATTTGCTCTGTGATCTCTTCTAGTAGTGCCAAGCCCTTCCAGATACCAATCCAAATTAACAGCAGCGCCTCCCCAGTGAAAACAAGAAAAGACTAGTTTTTCCTGAATGCATACTTAAGGTTAATTTTTCTTCTTTAGATATTCCATATTGCTAAGGTTTTTTTTTTTCAATAAAAAGCAAGTAAAAGTTATCATTTTAAGGGAGAAATTGTCAACAAAAAAGGTCAGGAATAAGGAAAATAGTGTATCAAGACAAAATATGCTATTTCTTATTCCAAAGTCAGAGAAGGGATTAAAATATTCTCTGGGGAGATGATTTAATGGGCTAAAGTGCATGTTTTGCATGCAGAAAGCACAGGTTCAATCCCTGCAACGGCCAGACTGGCACCCCACCACCAAATGCCAATGGTTCAGTAAACTGCAAGTTAAAATCCTAAAATGACTTTTTATTCCAAATAGATTATTTGTATAATAGAAATTTGTTTTCAGATCAATTTTTTTTACCAGGGCATCAACAAAAGATCACAAACAGTATGCAAGCTCATAAAGATTCCATCTACTCAAGTTTCATTGACCAGAGCGAATCATATGGCTACACAAAATTTCAAGGTTAAAGGGACTGCAAGTACCATATGACCAGAAGAAGGAAATACTTAATTTACAACACTACCTATTACAATGGGCTAGAGCGATAGCACAGCGGTAGGGCGTTTGCCTTGCATGCAGCCAGCCCAGCCGAGCGGAGTTCGATTCCTCCGCCCCTCTTGGAGAGCCTGGCAAGCTACTGCGCGTATCTTGCCCGCACGGCAAAGCCTAGCAAGCTACCCGTGACATATTCAATACGCCAAACACAGTAACAACAAGTCTCATGATGGAGACGTTACTGGGCCCGCTCGAGCAAAATCGATGAGCAATGGGAGGACAGTGACAGTGACCGATTACAATGCCTCCTCCAGCTTCTGACCAACCATGAATCCCGAGGCACACATACCAATCTCGGAACCCAGGGGCTCCTGGAGGTAATCCCTCTAGGTTTATTACTAAAATATCAGAAATCCAAAATCACGTGGCCGCTATTGTGGCCACACGACATCATATGCTCTTCATAATCAGCAAAGGTAAAGGTAAGGCTTGTAAGGCGAACGCCCTACCCGCAAGCGGCCAACATGGCCGACCCGAGTTCGATTCCTCCGCCCCTCTCGGAGAGCCCAGCAAGTTACCGAGTATCTCGCCTGCACGGCAGAGCCTGGCAAGCTCCCCGTGACGTATTCGATATGCCAAACACAGTAACAACAAAGTCTCCAATGGAGACGTTACTGGGCCCGTTCGAGCAAATCGACGATCAACGGGAGGGCCTTTACCTTTATATGCAATAACCAGCAATAAAAAACAAATTTTCTAATGATGTCTTTGTGGCAGGTCTGAATGTTGGGGAAAATTCCAAATAACAATGTTGGGTCTTCTGTCGTAAAATTGAATGTGATCAATGTAGTGAGAGAGAGAGTAAAGTGGAAATCTGCCACATAGGCGAGGGGTGGGTGGGAGGGGGGATATATTAGGGGTTCTTGGTGGTGGAAAATGTGCACTGGTGAAGGGACGGTCTTTGATCATTGTATGACCAACCGAAACTTGAACTGAAAGGCTTTGTGACTGTTCTCACGGTGATTCAATAAATAAATTAATTAAAAAAAGTGGAATCTCTTGTTTTTTTGTTAATTATAAATTTCTAATGCTTTATATATTTTATGATGTTCTTATATAATGCTTTAGTATAGTTCTAATTTTTAATTTAAAATGTTTATTTTAAAAAATTAACTTACTTCTTAGCTATTTTCACAGAAAGTAAAATCAGAATTTTTTTTAATTAAGTCACTGTCCGCTGACATTCTCATTCCTCTACTTCCCCATGCTGCAGAGATTTAAATTGACAAAATCGTTCATCTCTAATGCTCCACTCCCAATCCCTAAGTGCTATTTTAAGAGTTGAAAAGAAAGCATCAAAAAATCTTACTTGGAGCCAGGATAAAGCTGCTTCATAAATTTGAGACCCTAGGTTCAATTCCAGGCACTTCCCCGTTGCCATAAAAGATTCTTTTTTTTGGGAGCTGGAGAGACTGTATAGCAGGCAGGACCCTTGCCTTGCATATGGACAATTTGGGTTGAATCCCCGGCATCACATAAGATCCTCTACACCCCACCAGGAATGAGTGCAGAACCAGGAGCACTGCTGGGTGTGCTCCGCACCCCCCCAACCAAAAAAAAATTTTTAATTTGGCTAATGAAAGTGTTTCAATGTCATTGAAGGGTTTTTCCCCCCTACAAATGATCAATGTAATTCAAGGAATTTCAATTTTATGGCGGGGAGGGGGAGGGGGAACCATAGTACAATTAAACCTGAAAACTTTTTTAGCCCCAACTAGGGAACACAGGTTCCCTAGTTCAAGCAGATATTATCAAAACTGTATAATCATAAGTTGACACTTTTACATCATACTTGAATGTAGTTTAATAAACACAAATTATAATGCAGAGATCAATGTGTTAACCAGGCTACAGACTACACAAATATAATCAATATTATACCATTTCATTAGTAGGGTGTGGCAGGGCCACATTCGACTGTGTTCTTAGAAGTTACTCCTAGCTCTGCACTCAGGAATCACTCCTGGCAGAGCTCAGGGGACCATATGGGGTGCCAGAGACCGAACCCACGTCAGTCACATGCAAGACAAATTTCCAGCCTGCTTTACTATCACTCTAGTCCCCCCTCCCCCCATTCGGTAACTAGATGATAGTGAGTTGTACCATTCTTATTTACTGCCTTTAACAACGGAGACGTTACTGGGCCCGCTGGAGCAAATGGATAAACAACAGGAGGACAGTGCTAAAGTGCTACCTTTAGCAAAACACTGATTTAAGGTTTTCTGTCTTAAAAATTTTTACTTTATATTATGCAAACAGATTTCAATATTTTTTGTTAAAATTGTATTAACACTTGTCTAAGTTACATAAAGTTAGTTTATATTACGTAAGCTTAACACTTTGACATGTGTATTTACCACAGTGCTCCCACCGACCAAAGTTTCGGTGCCATTAGCACCTATCAAACTGACCCTTTCTACAGTTTCTCCCAATTACCTTCTCTCAGGTAAGCACCATAATCTTCTGCGTTGTTTTGTTGTATGTTATGAGTTTGCCTCCTTGATAATACACATGTGAATGAAACCATCTAATAATTCTGATTTATTTTTTCAGCATTATAATCTCACATTCCAGGGCCAGAGCTACAGTAGAGCATTTGTGTAGCACACAGCCAATAAGGGTTCAATCCTCAGCACCACATAAGGTCTCCCGAATTCTGCTAGGAATGATCCTTGAGCGCAGAGCCAAGAGTGCTGAGCACTGCTGGATGGGGCCCGCAAAGCAAACAGTAATAGTAATTATCACCATCATCATCATCATCATCATCACTATTTCAAGTTCCATTCTTATTGAACAGCCAAGATTTCCTTATTTTAGGGGAGGAGAGGTTTGGGGGTCATTCCAGGTGTGTTCTGAGGAACCATGCAGTACAAAGAACTGAAACGAGACTCCCCACATACAAAGCATGCAATCAGTCCTTTATGCTCTCTCTCCAATCCCAAGAGTTCATCTATTAAAATAGCTGGTTAAAGGCTCAACCTGTAACAACCTGTTAGTAATCTCTTATACAAGGGCTTAATGGCTCCAGGGTAAGATACAACAATCTTCACACACTTTCCTCTAAGGAAATTTTTGGGGATCATTTTTAGTGGAGTACTCATAACAAACAATACAAAATAAATTATTTAGGACCTGCTTTGAGGGAAAGCTCGGGTGGTGGTGGGGAAATTCAAAATAACAGTGGTGCGAAGGTACAGTGGTGGTGGCATTGGTGTTGGAATGTAATAAATTATTGTGAACAACTTTATAAAAATAAAATTAAAACTTGTTTGAACACAAAGATTAAATTAAAAAGTAAAACAGCTGGTTTTACTAGTTTTTTTTCATATTTTAAAATAGCTGATTTTACTAGGTCTTACTTAGTTGCTTTTACTAGGATGTTAAGGTTTTATTGTTGACTCTCGGTGACTCTGCTGCCCGTATGCCTGGCCCAGGTCCTATTTTGTGGGTTGGTTTTAATTATAAGAATTTGTCTCTACAAATGAGCTCTAAGATAGGCTTACTGTCCATCTCAGATTTAATTTTTAATAGAGCTCATACAAACCTCAAAAAGATAAGCAGCACAGGGACTGTGAGATGGCTCCGTGGCCAATGTACCTGCCTTGCAAGCATGAGGTCCCAAGTTCTGTCCCTGACTCTGCCTTTATGCACCAAGCACAATGGTGGCTGCTCTGCTGTCTGTGAGCACAGCAACTGGAGTGTGACCTCTGGAGAGAAGCACAGCTGAAAAGGATGTGCATGCATCATGGTCAGAAGAAGCACCACCCAGGACAAGCATGTGTACGAGCACTACAATGCCCTGGCAAACACAACCAAAGATGTAAGCACAACCATGTGTGTGTGAGACCCCTGGTCATCCCAACAATATTAGAAACAAAGGCAAAGGAAAGGAGCAGAGGGGAAAAGCTGTATAGATTTTATTTTAAAATTTATAATCAAAAACTTTTTCACATTGAGTTCAGTTCTTCTAAGTCAGATTGTGACATGAAGTCATCAATATCTGTGTTTTCACATCCATACTATTCTGTGCAATGAAGAATGACAAATATTCCTTAAAAGCACTCTACTCTGGGGGCCTGAGTGACAGTCCAGGGGTTTAAGTGCTTGTTTGGCATATGACCAAGCCCCAATACCACATACGGCCCCTGAGAACTCCCTGATATCACTGCAAAGACGAGTCAGGAATAGCCCCTGAGCACCACTGGTTGTGAGCCTTTGGTGCCCATGTGCACCAAAGTCACCCCCATCCTCAAAAAAGCATGCCCCTCCCCTGCTCCCTCCACCCCCACCCCAAGTATTTTCTTCTAAAAGACCAATTCAACAAGTCTGGATAGTGGCACTTGCTTCATCTCACAGAGCATCAAAGGAATGCCTGCAAATCCCGCCTATTTGGAGGTCACACCTGAAGGTGCTAATGGGAGTGGGAAGGGAGACACTTCTGAGGTTTCAGCATGGAAAGCATGTAATCCAGTCAGTGAACTCTCATTTTTGCCCTATTTTAATATTGTACTGTTAATCATAAACTGATAACTTTAGTTCAGGAATAGTGTTTCATGACTCCCAGACTCTAACTTTTTTTTTTACACAGTAAATGGCAATTCTGATTCGATTGGGATCAAATAACAACAACAACAACAAAATCTCAAACAACATCACTGATCTAGGAATGTAGCTCGGTAGTAGAGCTTGCATGTGTGAAACCCTGGGTTCAATTTCTGTTACTGCAAGCAAACACACACACACACACACACACACACACAAAATCCATAGCTCGAGGGTATTTTAATATTTTCAGAGTCCAGGAATGGCTCAGTGGAATTACAGGTATAACGTTGTGGAATTCAATCCCAGCACCACCCCACAAGCTCTGTATGTTGAGTGTGATCCCGATGGCACTGCTGTCTGTCATCACAAGTGCCACAACAAAATAAAGTGTGCGATCGCTGGCATACCACAACTAAAGTGATGGCTGGCAGTGTTCATATAAAGCCCTTCTTTGCCACAGAAAGGGAAAGGGTGAAGTTTGCACATTTTCCATTGCTCTACTTCTTTCTAATATGAAATTCCAAACTGAGAACAAAAACGTATGCCCAAATTTTATTATTTCTTTTTGGTTTGAGAACCTTACCTGGTTCTGTGCTCATGGGCCATTTCTTTCAGTCACCTGATCACTTGACATCCCGCTACTCATTGATTTGCTCGAGCGGGAGTCAGTAACACCTCCATTCATCCCAGGCACGTGCTAGTATAGACCACTACACTTTCAGTACCCAGGGAATAATCGTGGTGCTGGGATATGAACCGTAGTCAAGATCACAGCCACCTGCTAAGCAAGCACCTTAACCTTTGCACTATCTCCACAGCCATGGCCAGAATTTAAAATGCAATAATCAGACAATCTTAAGTAAGTGAAGAAAACATACATCCAGCGCTAGAGAGATAGTAAGGGAGGTAGGGAGCTTGCCTTGCATGTGGCCAACCTGGCTTCAAACCCCAGCAATCCCATATGGTTCCCTGAGCCGCACCAGGAATGATCCTTGAGCACAGAGCCAGGAGTAAGCCCTAAGCACAGCTGGGTATGTCCCTCCCACAAAAAGGGAGGAAAAACATACATCCTCGAAACTTTTTTTATTCAGACTATAATGTTAAGTTACTTCAACTGTGTTGTTGTACTAAGGCCTAATAAACAGTGATATGCACAATATAATCTCAAATTATGAAAGGGGAAGACTATAATAAAGCAAACTGTAGGCCAGGAAGATAGTACAGGGATTTGTGCCTGATCCATGTTCTGGAACCTGATGGCCTCCACACCTCAAAGGGTAGGTCCTGGTGGTCCCAGTTCACCTCTTAGGGGTGGGATGTGGGGGGGAATTGGTAGTCCTCAGCACCAAAATTCCAAAGCAGTACCTCAGCCTTAAGCCCTAGCACTGAATCAAGTGAAGAGGCCACTGAGAACCCCTTGACAGATTCATCCCTCTCCTCCCAGTGAAAGAAAGCAAACTCTTGGGGTCCGAGAGATAGTGCGGTGGGGAATGTGCTTGCCATGCATGCAGCCGACCTGGGTTCAATTCCTGACACCCCAGATGGTCTCCAGAGAACCACCAGGAGTGATCTCGGAGTGCAAAGGCAGGATCTGAGTAGTGTGGCCCAAACACAAAAAAAAATAAACAAGCAAAGTGTTGCTAGGTTTTCCTTACCTTCCAATTTTTTAAGACAAAAAAACAAAAAACTACTTTCATAGTCAAAAAAAGCATTTTCTATGGGGTAGAGAGATAATCCGAAGGGTTAATATGTTTGCTTTTCCTGCAGGAATTGGGGTTAGATCCCCAGCACTGCAAGATCCCTAAAAAAAGCATTCACTAATTCACTATAATAACAGCTGAGGTTAAGACAAGTTCATTGAACTGTCTTTAGGAACTGGCTTTAGGAAGCGGAACATATTAAGCAGCAGGGAAGAATAAAACTCTTATAGCCTGTATCCCAAATTTAGGGTTTTCCATCCTATCTCAGGTTCTCCCAAAGAATTATTTCCTGTTTTCTATTTCTAATTTTTGTTTTTGGGCCACATCCAACAGTGCTCAGGGATAACTCCCAATCTCCGTACTACAAATTACTCCCAGTCATGCTCTGGGGACCATATGGAATGCCGTGGATCAAACCTGCATGAATTGCATGCAAGGCAAGTGCCCCACACAGCATACTGTCTCGCCAATCCATTTCCCATTTCTAAATTCTACTTATACCAAATCCCCCATACCTGAAATACTTTTTTAAAAATTTTTATTAGTGATACACCATGAGGTACAGTTGTAGACATACAAGTTTTTGTGCTTGGGTTTCAATCATACAATGACCAAATACCCATCCCTCCACCAGTGTCCATTTCCAACCACCACAGATCCCAGTATCCCTCCCACCCCCCCATCCCCCCCATCCCACCCTGCCTCTGTGGCAGGGCATTCCCTGTTGTTCTCTCTCTCCTATTGGGTGTTGTGCATACCTGAAATACTTAAGTCTAAAAATGGAAACCGTATTGTTAAAACGCTGTTTAAAAAATACTATAAAGCAGGAGCTGGAGCAACAGAATAGAATACAGCCAACCCAGGTTTGATCCCCAGCACCCCAGATGATCCCCCATGCCAGCCAGAAGTGATCCCTGGAAAGGAGTAAGCCCTAAGCACAGGCCCCAAGTGTGGTCCAAAACCAAACAAAAAATTACAATAAAACATAAAAATATGGATGCCAGAGAGATGGCAGAGTGGGTAGGGCACTGGCCTTGCATGGAGCCAACCCAGACTCAATCCCTGGCACCCCATAAGGTGCTCCAAGCCCACTATGAGTGATTCCTGAGAAGATCCAGAAATTAGCCTTGAGCTCTGGTGGGTGTGGCTCAAAGCCTCCACAACCAAAACACAAAAATATGATACATGCTTATTTAAAAAAAAAATAACGTTCGACTTGTAAACTCTTTGTGTGAACATTTTAAGAAATTAATGAAATGAGTTATGAGATTACAACCTTCTCATGAGTCATAACTATAGCAGTATGCAGTAAGTGGTGTGTAGTCTTTATAGGCTACAAAAACCAGGCTGGTAAAAGGTAAGGCAACCTGTGGAGCCAATTAATTAAAAAAAAAAAAAAAAGAAGTAGGGACTGGAGTGATAGTACAGCCAATATGTCACTTGCCTGGCATTCAGCCCAACCAGCACGAGTTTGATCTTTGCACCACGTATGACACCCCCCCCCCCCCCCAAAATCCCTCCAGGAGTGATCTCAAAGAACAAAGCCAGGGATAAGTCTTGAGCAACACCGGGTGGATACCCCGCCAAAAAGAAAAAGAGTAAAATAACAAAGTGTACCTAACCACCACATTCCAAAGAATTTTTGCAAATCATCTAAAACAAATTCAGATTATAAATTTAAAACCCAGACGAATCTGAACCCTCTATGCTGCAAGATAAGCCAAGAAATGGGTTTCACTTGTATCAGGGCAGACTGATAAGAGTATATTACCAGCAAACAACTGGCTCGTGGAGATAACATTCAGCATGAAAAAAAAAAAAGTGATCAATTCCACAGTCAACACTCAATTCCAACTTGGCACAAAATCTATAACAGAGGTGCCATCCAGGAATAGAGGAATCGAGTTCCTTCCTTTGTCCTTCTGGAGCTGTATTGTCAAGGTGAAAAAAGAATAAAAAGAAAAAAGAAAAAACATCTGGGCCAGAGCAACAGTGTAGGGGGTAGAGCATTACCCTTCGCAAGCAGCAGAACAGGGTTGCATCTCTGGCATCCCATATGGTCCCCAAAGAATGCCAGGAGTTATCCCTGAGTATTGTGGATGTGGCCCCAAAACAAACCAAAGCACAAGTATGTGGGAGTGTGAAGGGTAGGTAAGATAGAGAAGGGACTAATGACAATAACAGTTGTAAATAATCACACTGGACAAGAACTGTTTAAGTAGGTAAAGGGATACACATGATAACCTTTCAGTATCTGTATTGCAAACCCCAATGCCCAAAAGGAGAGGTAGGGAGAGAGGGAAGAAAGGGGGGAGTCGGTGAGGGGGGAGGAGAGAGAGAGAGAGAGAGAGAGAGAGAGAGAGAGAGAGAGAGAAGTGCCTGAATAGAGACAAGTGTTGGAGGGGGAGTGAAGGATGATGGGAGGGAAACTTGGGAAACTGGTGCTGGGAAATGTGGATGGAGGGATGGGGGCTGGAACACTGTATGATGGAAAGCTAATCATGAATTGCTTTGTAAGGGTCGATCTCGCTGTGATTCAATTTTTTAAAACATCTATTTTTCAAATATAGATACCACCTTCAATCGAGGTGGTATCCACTGTCGTCTTGAATCCATCAAATGTGCAAAAAAATAAATAAATAAAAAGGCTTTGAGATTTGAGATGAGTATGACACAGGTGAGAATCCCCACCAACATGCTTTTTTAAGGTAAGTAATTTTGCTCCTCCGCTTAGAAAAAAAAAAAAAAAGAGGGTTACGTCTTCCTCGGTTCTTTTTACTGACTTATTTCTCTTCTGCTTGAGAACACCACCAGCATCTCATCCCCAAGGCACAGAACACAGGGCTCTTATTTTGATGCGCTCTGGGGGGCCCAGTCCGCAGCCGGCGGCGGCTTGGCGGTCACGGGGCCCCGGACAGGCGCCCCCCGCCCCCGCCCCCAGCCAGCATCACACACCCGCGCACGGTGACAGCGGCGGAAGCCACGACCCCCGGCACGCGGACAAGCCAAGGGCCGTTCAGCATCTCCGGAAGAAAAAAAACCATCCATTTCCTTCCCGAGCTTGCAGAGCCCCAGCAGTCAGTCTGTCTGTCTACTGGGTATATTTTGGCCTTTTCCAAAAAAAAATAAAATAAATAAAATAAAATTCTTTCCTTTTTTTTTTAAACCCCTCCTGAATTTTTTTTGACCCCCAAAGAGGTTTGCTTTCCCCCCACCCCCACCCCAGGGAGAAGAAACACCCCAAGCTTAGGAGCGCCAAGCCCGCTCAGACCACCCCGCTTCCCTCGCCGCGCTGAGTCCGCCCCAGGGCGCCCCGGCGCTGCCGCGACCACCCGGCGCCCGCGCGAAGGCGGCGGCCGCCCACGTCCGGGACCCGGCGCGCCGCTCCCGGCCCACCGCAGCGCAGGCCCGCGAGGCCCGCGGGAGGCTGCGGCGGCCCGGAACGACGCGGCCCCGGCCGGCTGGGAGGAGGAGGCGGCGGCGGCCACCTGGGCCGCGCCGGGCACCTGCGACCGGTCGCCGCCGATCCAGGCCCCCCTGGCGCTCCGCCCGCCGCCCGCCGCTCCTCACCTGCGGGCTGTCCTCCAGCGTCTCCTCGATGGGCAACTTGTCGATCCCCGGCATCGTGGCGGAGGGAGGGAGGGAGGGCGGCGGCAGGAGACGCCCAGACCCGCCGCAGCGCTCGGCACTAGCCCGCCCGCAGCAGCTGACCGCGGCCCGCCCGCTCCCCGCAGCCTCCGCCGCCTCCGCGCCCCGCAGCCCCAGCCTGGCGCAGTGACCGCGCGGGAAATCCCGCCCCCCGGGCCGCCCGTCCCGCCTCCCGCTGCTCCTATTGGCTGGTGGAGACGTCCTTCAGCGCAGCGGGGCCGATCCGGAGGGTCGTTCGCGGCGCCGGGCTCTGCGGCGAACGTTCACCCTCCCCCACCCCCCCTCCAGAGGCTGCGGAGCCTGCGCTTGGGGGACGCGCTGCGGCGTTTCTGCGCGCGCGACTGAGGCTCGCAGACCCGAGAGAGGGGAGCCGGGAGCGCCCGGGGCGGGGCGGGGCGCGAGCGCGTCTCTCTCACACGTCGGGGGTTTGGTTTTGCTTTTCTTGGAAGCGACCCTCCTGCCGCCGCCTTTCTTGAGTTGATCAAATTCTAAGCCTCCAAGCCTCGGTTCCCCCACCCACCCACCCACCCACCTCCGGCAGAACGGGGCTGGTTGGCGGCGGTTTGTGAGGGTCCAAGCGGTGTCAGGAACGGGGCCTGCTGCAGAGTGCTGTGCAAAAGTAGCAAAGCAGCACTGTCCTCCTGTTGTTCGTGATTTGCTCCAGCGGGCCCAGTAACGTCTCCATCGGGAGACTTGCTGTTACGGTGTTTGGCATATCCCAGAGGTCCGGGGGAGCTTGCCAGGCTTTGCCCTGAGGGCGAGATACTCTGGGTAGCCTGCGGGGCTCCCTGAGAGCGGCGCGGGAATCGAACCTGGGGGAGGAGGAATCGAACCTGGCTTGGCTGGGTCAGCCGCCTGCGAGGCAAAGGCCCGACCCGCTGTGCTATCCCAGTGCACGGTAGACCCAGAATTCTATGTTCCCGGGCACATGGGCATCAAAGCGTGTAGCTTAAAATATGTGACTTTTCACCAGGACAACGAGTTTAATGAACATTGACCTCCCCCAGCCCCTTCCCTTTTGTTGTTGTTGTTGTTGTTTGGGGGGGAGGGTTGGGCCACACCCTGATGTGCTCAGGGCTTCCCCCCCCTCTTTAAAGTTTGAGCTCTGTGATCCAGATTAAATATTAATACCTATTTACGGTTTATTTTGTTGGGGTTTTTTTTTCCCCGTTTTATCTGGAAAGTGATGGAAAAAAATGTTAATGTGTGACCTTGTTACCAATTTCTAGATTCTTATTTGATCTTGAAGCACTGACAGAACAATTCAGACCTCCAGATTTCTCTTAAATCACAAATTAAGACATCATTTAAAAATTTGCAGATAGTACAAGGGTTAAATGTGTTTACCTTGCATGCCACTGAATCCCAAACACATATCACATCACAGGAGTGTGATCCCAGAGCACATAGCCAGGGATAGGCCCTGGGACACAGCAGACTCAATTTACCCATCCTCCCTTCCCAAATCTGGATACAGGACTGGGCTGAGCCCGTGTTTTGTATGTGGTAACCCAGGGTTCCAGGCCTTGCATCTCATGGTTCCCTAAGAACTGAGCTGGGAGTCACTCCTGAGAGTGGTGTCACTGGGTCAGCGGGTGCGGCCCAAAAGTGAACAAAAAATCTGGATACACTGGTTCTGTTAGTAACTGATTAGCAGTTCTGGTATTCTAAACCATTTGGAAGAAGCTTTGATTCACTTCAACTTCTTACTTTGCAAATCAAAAAAAAAAAAAAAAAACTTGGCTTCCCAAACTGGATTTGAACTTGGGCCTCTTGGTCTATCTTCCCCAACCTCACATTGCTTGTTTATATCACACTTATTTATTTTTCTGTAGGGTTATAAGATGGTTTCATCAGTATACGAAGAAAATAGTAAAGTGTTCTGAAAATCTTGCCCTCAATCCCACAAAGTCATCCCAGTTTTAATCAAGAAATACACGGGATGCTGAGTTGTCTGGCTCCACATTGGAGGCAGTTAGTTACATTGGAATAATGTCATAATAGAAGAAATTCAAAAACAGTAACAAAGGCAAGTTGCATGGATTAAATGCTAGCTGTCATCTTCCCCCCCCACACACACACCCAAAAAAATCTCTTTTTTTTAATATATTACTAATGTGCATTAGTTGGATGCACATGGGTTGGAGCGATAGCACAGCGGGTAGGGCGTTCGCCTTACAAGCGGCCAACATGGCCGACCCGAGTTTGATTCCTCCGCCCCTCTCGGAGAGCCCAGCAAGCTACCGAGAGTATTCGATATGCCAGACACAGTAACAACAAAGTCTCCAATGGAGACGTTACTGGGCCCGCTCGAGCAAATCGACGATCAACGGGAGGGCCTTTACCTTTACCTTTACCTTTACCTTACTAATGTGCATAGTTACGGTATCTTCACCACCAGAGTGTCCCAGACCCTTTGTCCTTATATCACTTCTAATCTCACTTTCATTTCCTCTCCCCCCCCCCCCCCCACTTCTTGGTAATCTCAGTTCTGTAGTAAAAGGCCAGGGATTTGTTATATGATGCTGACTATTCTCTTGTTTTATTTCTCTATCGCAGATGAATGAGATCATCTGATATTTGTTCTCTCACTCTGACTTATTTTGCTTGTTGTTATACCCTCCAGCTCTATCCACAATGTATCAAGCTGCGTGATTTTTAATAGCTGCATAATACTCCATTATGTACATATACCACAATTTCTTTATTCATTCATCTGTAGTTGAACATTTGGGGATTTCTATGTCCTGCCTATTGTACTTAGCACCACAATGAATATAGATGGGCATATATCTTTTTGAATTAGTGTTTTTATATTTCTGTGTAGATGCCAGGAAGTGGAATTGCTAGGACATATGGAAACTCTATTCTTACTCTCCCCCTCCTCCCCCCTGAGGAAATACTTTGTTTTTATTTTTCTGTTTTATTTAGGCACCATGATTTACAAAATTCATAGCTGAGTTTCAGGTTTACAATTTTCCCACACCTATCCCATCACTAATGTCAACTTACTTCCGCTGATATTAACAGCTATAGTGATCAAAATAGAATTGGAGAAAATTTTCTTACTTTTTTGAGATGTCTCCATACTATTTTCAACAGAATCTAAACCAGGCAACCTTCCCACCAATAGTGAATGAGGGTTTCTTTTTGACCATATCCCCTCCAACACTGGGATTGTTTTTGGTCTTTCTGATCTATGCCATTCTCATTGGTGTAAGATGATAGCTCATTGTCATTTTTGTTTTGCACTTACCTAATAAGTGACAATTAGCACCTTTTCACATATGCATTGGCCATCTGTATATAGTCTTCAGAGAAGGGTCTGTTCATCTCCTCTTCATTTTTTGAGGAGGTTATAATTTTTTTTTGCGATTGAGATTTGTTAGTGTTTTATATCTCCTGGATAGCCCTTTGTGTGGTATATGATGTGAGAATATTTTCTCCCATTCAGTAGGTTTTTTTTTAATTTCAGTCCAGGTTTCTTTTGCCAGGCAAAACATATTTAGTTAGGTATAGTTCTATTTATTTTTATTTTTGACATATTTTCCAATGGAGTCAAAACATTAATGATACCTCTCAAGTCTACATTCTAGAAGTTCTGCCTTTGTTTTCCTCATTGTATTTATGGATTTTGGTCCAATCTTTTAGTCTTTAATTCACATTGAATTAACTTTTGTGTAGCCCATGATCTCTTTTTTTCTTGGGAGGGGGCATACCAGCAGTGCTCAGAGGTCACTCATGGCTCTGCACTCAGGAATCACTTTTGGCTGTGCTTAGGAGACCAGGTGGAGTGCCAGGAGTTGGGTCAACTACATGCAAGGCAAACATCCTACATGTTATTCTATCTCTCTGACCTCCCATGATCTCTTAAAAGTAAATTTTTTACAAGATAGATGTCAATTTCACAGAATTATCTTTAATATTCCAAGCTTTCAATAAACGTTCTCTCTTTGGGTTGTTAATGGAATAATTATCACCTGCAGAAAGTCATGTTTAGATCTTGAAAGGCGAAATCAGGCCACAGAGATAGTACAATAGGTAGGGTATTTGTCTTGCATGCAGCCAACCCAGACTTGTTCCCTGGCACCTTATTTGGCTCTCTGAGCACTGCCAGGAATGATCCCTGAACACAGAGCCAGTCATCCCTAAGCACAGTGTGCCTCCACCCTAATTAAAAATATTTATATATAGATGGGGTGGGGGGTTGTTGTCATTGCTAGGGATAGGACCAGGGTCTCACATATGTGAAACAAGTGCTCTTTCTCATGCCCTATATCATACCCATCCCAGCTGTAAGAATGTACATGACATCATAGAGCTCTCAACAACGCTTTAATATTTCTCTTTTCTGTCAGCATGGCTGCATGCATCCTGAATGGATGTAGAGAAAGAAGCCTTTCAAGGTAAGTCAACTTCTTGGTTGAATTGTGCTTTAGGCTCTAAGTAAAGAGAAAAAGATGACAGCAACTGATATGAATAATGAGCAACTGACAAGAGAAAACAGTGTTTAAAAAAGGAAAGAATTGTATGGTGTGAATGTAAGCTTGGCCAAACCAAATGATTTCAATGAAGAACTCTATTAGGTATCTGAACTATTTGAATCACATCTTATCAAGTCCTTCTTTGGGTTGGAGGTGTAGCCCTGCGGTGGAACACATGCCTTGAGTATGTAGGTTCTGGCTTCGCAAAAGGGGAAAAAGGAAAAAGTTTTCTTCTTTGTATGTTATGAGCATCTAAAATGTATTTTTGTAAAGGATTCTCAAGAGGCTAGTGTGTCATCAGAGAATAGGGAGAGATTCTTTTTAGACTCAATTGGTTATAAAAACAAACACAAATAAGTTAATATTCAATTTGATGGGAGGCAATTTAGTCAATTATAGAACAAAAAAAATTTAATGCCTTCTATTTAAATCCAGTAGCTTTAGGGTATTGTTCACTGTTGATTTTTAAAAATCATTGTAACTCCTATTTTAAAACTTTATAATGCTACAGAATTCAGTCTTCTTTAATAACCAAAGTCTAAACTCTATGCAGTTACGGTCCAAAGTGATACTACAGTGGGTGGGTCCTTGCACATGGCCAACCAGGTTCAATTCTCAGTATTCCATATGGTCCTCTGAGCACTACCAGGAATGATTCCTGAGTATAGAGCAAGGAGTAACCCCTGAACATTGCTGGGGTGGCCCCAAATGAAATTAGTTAATTAAGTCTATGCAGTTGATCAAGTGTAGTTCCTTAGATATAGGAAGTGAGGTTTGTTTAGAGAATGCCTCAGGGACTGCTGGAGATGCCTGTGGGTAGCATAGTAAAATACTTTGGCCAACTAACTGGTTAATTTTATGGAAAGCAAGGCAGGATTAAACTACATGCACCAAAGAATTCTTTGACACACTTTACACATAAAATTCCTTGAGACATTTCACACATGTAATTAGCAACAAAAGAACATACTGTCTTTAAACAGATTTGTTAATTATTAGTCTCCTAAAATTTTATTTGATCTTCTAATAATTAGGTTTTTACATGATGTACTTTGACATTATAAAAGGAAAGAACCCAGCAACCCAAATGATACTAGTGCTTAACTTTTAAAATAATCCCCTTAGGTTAGGGGTTACCAATCTGACGCACATATTAAAGTCGTCTGGGGAGATTGTTAGACCAGAAATTATAATGTAATAGGCCAGAGGTGGGGCTGGGACTCTCCACAGTTAAATACAAAGCCGGTAATTCTCAACCCACATGTTGAGAAACTGCCTAAAAGGAGAATAGCCATTTCCCTTTTTTTCAAATGCCCTAGTATTTCAGAAAAGTTAGACTCAAGTAAACACCTAGAAAAGATTTCCTCAGTTCCAGCTGGGAATAGGAAAGGGAGCCTTTTGCAGGATCATCGAAAGAGCCTGGGAAACCCACTAAGTATTCACTCCATCAGTGTGAAATTCTGGTGAACTTGTACTTCTCTAAGAGTTTTATGTGTAGGCTGAGGATATAGCCCAAAGGGCTGAAACACATACTTTGCATGTTGTAATTCAAGAGAGATTCCCCAAGCCCCAAATCTGTAATAGCCCTTAAGCACCTCTGAGTATGACCCAAAGAAACATCAACAAAAAGACTATAATGTACACTGAAGATAGTCCCAGATGTTTATTAATAAATCACTTCTAATATGACTTTTCAGAGATAATTTGATTTGTTTTTGTTTTTGTTTGGGGGGCATGCCTGACAGTGGACAGGGGTTTTTCCTGGGTCTGCACATAGAAATTACTCCTAGTAGGCTCAGAGGATTATATGGAGTGCCCAGGTCAGCCACGTGCAATGCAAGTGCTCCACCGCTGTACTCCAACTCTTAATTGTTTTCTTAACAGGAGCGATAGCACAGCGGTAGGGCGTTTGCCTTGCTCGCAGCCAAGATGGCCGACCCGAGTTCGATTCCTCCGCCCCTCTGGGAGAGCCCGGCAAGCTACCGAAAGTATCTCGCCCACACAGCAGAGTCTGGGAAGCTCCCCGTGACGTATTCGATATGCCAGACACAGTAACAACAAAGTCTCCAATGGAGACGTTACTGGGCCCACTCGAGCAAATCGACGAACAACGGGAGGGCCTTTACTTACTTACCTTTACATTATTGGTAGTATTAGTTTTAGAAAAAATAGCATTTAGTAATTGGAAAATTGAGTCAGTTCCATCCACTTTACCACACAATGTGTGTGGGTAAGTTTGGGACAATGACATATTCTTAGGAATGGATTGTAAAAGGAGATGGAGGAACTAACAAGGAACGTGAATGCTTCTTTGTACTACGGTAAAACCATTCCCTGCCTTCTGTCTTAATATTAATGTTACAAGGAAAAATTCTGAAGCCTTTACTTCCTTGACTGTAGAAAGAATAAAACTTGGGCCAGGGAGCTAGCTCAGAGAACTGGAATGTATACGTTGCATGCTAGAGGCCAGTGTTTGGGCCTTAGCAGCAGGAGTGACCCCAAGACATGCTTTTATTTATCTTGTGGTTTTCTTGGCTTCGTTTTGGAAGAACAGAACATTAATAATGTGATTTCTTTGGTCAGGCCAATAACTTTAAAACAACGCATCATCATTTCCATTTCTCTGGGAAGGTGGAATAAAGCGTGGGCATGAGTCATGGACATGAACTGTGGAGTTCTGAATCCTGCTAGTTCTTTGCTAGTTCTGTGACTTAGTCAAATATCTCACTTTTCTGTATCTGTATTCCGTCATATGAAAAATGAAGCATAATGTGGGGAATGTTCATTATAGTGTTCCAAAGATGATGAGTAAACTTTCAGAATACTGTGGGGCATAGTAAATATTTGATTTAAATTAGCTAATTATTTTCTTTATCATTAAATATTTTTTTAATTTTTATGCTTTAAAATTTTTCTTATTTTATAGTTTCTAAAACCTCAAGTTCTATGTCAAAATATTTTACTCATTATTTTAGAAAATTTTAATCCTATTTTCTTTTTTATTGTACTTTTTGTAAACTTTTTATTGTAAACAGTGTAAATCATAGTAACTCAGTGAAGATGAAAATAAAAGAACAAAGAGGAGAAAAAAATCAGAGAACTTGGGAAAAAATTAATGGCACAATTGCACTAGTAATTAAAATATTTTACTGTAATAAAATATATCTACTGAGAGATATAAAACAAAATTCTTTTATTTTTTTTTCAAATTTTATTTTATTTATTTATTTGTTACTATGGGCTGGAGTGATAGCACAGTGGTAGGGCGTTCGCCTTACAAGCGGCCAACATGGCCGACCCGAGTTCGATTCCTCCGCCCCTCTCGGAGAGCCCGGCAAGCTACCGAGAGTATTCGATATGCCAGACACAGTAACAACAAAGTCTCCAATGGAGACGTTACTGGGCCCGCTCGAGCAAATCAACGATCAACGGGAGGGCCTTTACCTTTACCTTTACCTTATTGTACTTTTAAACCATCCTTAGATAACAAATTATTTTGGAATGCCCATATTGGGCTGAAGCGATAGCACAGTGGGTAGGGTGTTTGCCTTGCATGCAGCCCACCAGGGTTCAATTCCTCCATTTCTCTCGAAGAGCCCAGCAAGCTACTGAGAGTATTCTGCCCCCACGGTGCAAGCTCCCTGTGGCGTATTCAATATGTCAAAAACAGTAACAACAAGTCTCACAATGGAGACGTTACTGGTGCCCACTCGAGCAAATCGATGAACGGGGAGGACAGTGCTACAGTTATTTAATAACATTATATATCCACACACATATACAGTTTGACTTATGTTTTTATACTCCTTAGTTCAATCATTTTCTGTCCTTCTGGTATATGTATATCTCTCAAGTAGCATATATTTTTAAAACAAATTAAGAATTTTGTTTTAAAAAGGGAATGCCCTGCCACAGAAGCAGGGTGGGATGAAGGGGATGCGGGGTGGGAGGGATACTGGGATCCGCGGTGGTGGGAAATGGGCACTGGTGGAGGGATGGGTATTTGATTATTGTATAATTGAAACCCAAGCACAAAAATTTGTATGTCTACAACTGTACCTCATGGTGTCTCACTAATAAAAATTTAAAAATAAATAAATAACTGTCACTGTCACTGTCCTCCCATTGTTCATCGATTTGCTCGAGCGGGCCCAGTAACGTCTCCATCATGAGACTTGTTGTTACTGTGTTTGGCATATCGAATACGTCACAGGTAGCTTGCCAGGCTCTGCCGTGCGGGCGAGATACTCTCGGTAGCTTGCCAAGCTCTCTGAGAGGGGTGGAGGAATCGAACTCGGGTTAGCCATGTTGGCTGCTTGTAAGGCAAACGCCCTACCGCTGTGCTATCGCTCCAGCCCATAGTAACAAATAAATAAATAAAATAAAATTTGAAAAAAAATAAAAGAATTTTGTTTTATATCTCTCAGTAGATATATTTTATTACAGTAAAATATTTTAATTACTAGCGCAATTGTGCCATCATTTTTTCCCAAGTTCTCTGATTTTTTTCTCCTCTTTGTTCTTTTTTTTTCATCTTCACTGAGTTACTATGATTTACACTGTTTACACTGTGTATGTGGTTCCATGCATACACCATTCTAATACCACACCCACTACCCCTCTTTCCTCAACCAAGCTTCCAGAGGCCAAATCTCCCCCATCCCAAAACTCAGTTCTGTGGACCACCTCTGCAGTACTATTGTCTTGGGCTGTTGATTGCTCTGTTGCTGTCATTTTTTAAATCCCACATAGGAGATCATTCTGTACCAACCCCTTTTTTACTGACTCACTTCACTCATAATGATACCTTCTTGTTCCATTCCTGAAATGGTAAATTGCATGATTTTTATCCTTTCTTATAGCTTCATAGTATTCCATTGTATATTTATACCACAACTTCTTAATACATCTATCCTTAGTTGAGCATTTAGATATTTTCTTTATCTTGGCTATTGTACTAGGCACTGCAATGAACATAGACCCACATGTATTCTTTTAAATTATATTTTTATACTTTTGGGGTTGATGCCAGGAAGTGTCACTGGGTCATTTAGGAGTTCTGTTCTTATTCTTTTAAAAAATCTCCATACTGCTTTCCATGGAGATTGAACCACACAGCATTACTACCACCAGTGAATGAGGGTCCCTTTTTCACCATAACCCTGCTGACACTGGCTTTGTTATAATAGTTTCCAGACTTTGTTTTAATAGTTTATTCTCACTGGTGTGAGATGATAGTTCATTGTTATTTGATTTGCATTTTTCTAATATTAAATGGTGAAAGGCACATTTTAATATATCTGTGGTGTTTAATGGTGTATGCATGTGGACCACCTCTGCAGTACTATTGTCTTGGGCTGTTGATTGCTCTGTTGCTGTCATTTTTTAAATCCCACATAGGAGATCATTCTTTTTGTTATGTATTTGTATCTCTTCTTTGGGGAAGTTTTTGGATGAGATTGTTGTATTTTTGTTGTTGTTGAGCTTTATGAGAACTTTATAAATCTAAAACATTTGCCCTCTATCTGATGTATTGTGTCAAATATTTTTCCCATTAATGTTTTCTTTTTATTTTCATTTGGATTTCTTTTACTGAGCAGAATTTTTTTATTTGATGCAGGCCCATGTTGTTGTTTTTGCTGTCCTTACCTCTGTAGTCCGCCTGATCTCAGGGGGAAAACTTTCAGTTTTTCACCAATGAATATGATGCTCGCTATAGATTTTTTTTCTATTTGGGTCACACCCAGTGATGCTCAGGGATTACCCCTGGCTCTGTGCTCAGGAATTACTCCTGGCACTGCTTAGGGTACCATATGGGATGCCAGGGATTGAACCCGGGTCAGTCGCATGCAAGGCAAACACCCTACCCGCTGTACTATTGCTCTAGCCCTGGCTATAGATTTTTGTATATGGCCATTACTATCTTCCTTTATCCCTATTTTGGGGGAGTTTTATTATATAAGTGTTTGATCTCAAAAATCTTCTCTGCACCAGTTTATATGACCATATGATCTTTATCGTTCCTTTAGTTGATATGGTTGATACACCCCTGGCTCCATGTAATCCCATTAACGGCCAAGACCTAGAGACTATAAAACCCAGCTCCTGGAAGAGAACAGCGCAGAGTCTCCTGCCACCGTGCCTGGCTGTCCTCGCCGAGGCCCCTTGGAGGGAGGCGAGTTGAGTTTCTCTCCCCGTCCTGAGAAGAGCTCCGGCAGCCGAAGACCTCCAGAACCAGCCACAACCATGCTGAGACCACTCTCCACACGCATGAAGGTCCCAGCAGAGGAACAAAGGCATGCGGGTCCCAAGGCTGAGATCTCCAAGCCTGCTTGGATCGGGGCTGAGCATCCTCCATCCAGATCCTCCTCCATCTTCCAGTAGGCAGCGTTCACACCCACCAGCTGACCCCCAGCGCCGTGTAATCCCATCAACGGCCAAGACCCAGAGACTATAAAACCCAGCTCCCGGAAGCGACATCTTATTATCTCATTCTTACTTTGGACAACCTGGCAGGCTACCGAATGTAACCTGCCCACACAGCAGAGTCTGGCAAACTCCCCGTAGTGTACCCAATATGCCAAATACCAGTAACAATGATGAGTCTTATTCTCCTAACCCTGAAAGAGCCTTGAATATGGCACTTTTTTAAATCTCAGGGCTAGGACGAAGGAGACGTTACTGGGGCCTGCTCAAGGCAATCAACGAACAACAGGATGATCATGATCGTGATCGTGATTAGTTGATATGGTATATCACATGATTAATTTGCATATATTGATTCATCTTTCTATCCCTGGGATGAACCCCACATGATCCGGGTACATAATTCTTCTGTTATCTATATGTTAAATTCAATTAGCTGGAATTTTGTTGAGGATCTTTGAATCAGTGTTCATCAGGAATATTAGCGTTTTCAGTAATGTCTTTGCCTCTGGTATTAGGGATCTTTTGGCTCTGTAAAAGCTGTTATGAGGGCAATAAAAAAAATATTATGGAGAATTCCTGTTTCCCAAATATTTTGGAAGAGTTTGAGGAGCATTGATTCTGTCTTTATGTTTTGGCAAAACTCCCTGTGTATCCATCTGGATTCATGCTTTTATCTTGGGGAGATTATTTATTACTGTTTCAATGTCATTACTTGTGATTTGTCTGTTCAGATTTTCTTTTTCCTCTTTGTTCAAATTTTTGGAATTTGTGTGATTCTATGTACTCATATCTTTTAGGTTTTTAAGTGAGGTGGCAAAAAGTTGCCCATAATAACATCTTATGATCTTTTATATTTCGAGGTATCTGTTCTAAGTTCTCCTCTGTCATTTCTAATCACTTTTGTCTGGGTTTTTTTCCTCTTTTGTTCTTCATGAATATAGCTAAGGGCTTGTCAATCTTGTTTATTCCTTCAAAGAATCATCTCTTGGTTTCATTAACCTTTCATATAATTTTTATGTTTTCTACATTATTAACTTCTGCTCTAATTTTCATTATGTCCTGTCTTCTACGTAGTTTGGGATTCATTTATTATTCTTTTTCTAGTTTTTCTAGCTGTGAGGTTATGTTTTTTTGAGCTTTTTCTTTATACCTGGTATGAGCCCAAATAAATAGCTTTGAACTTTCCCCTTAGTACTGCTTTTCCTGTGTCTCATAGGTTCTGATTGTTTGAGGATTTTTTTAAATTTCTTGATTTCTTCTTTGATCTAATTGTTATTTAACAAAATATTGTTCAGCTTCCAAATATTTAATCTTTTCCTAACTTTCTTTATATGATTGATTTCTACTTATGTGGCTTTGTAATCTGAGATGATACTTGAAATTATTTCTATTTTTGTGATTTTTTTTTGTTTGACTTTTGTCCCAGCATGTGATCTGTCCCCGGGGAACTTGGGTATTTGGTTTTCTGGTGATGGAGGATCCGGGTGTCTATTACTCCCAGTTCTTAAAATTACTCTTTTAGGCTCTTGCTTCTTTTTTGATGTTGTGTCAGGTTGTTCTGTCCAATAATGGGAGTAGGATCTTGAAGTCTCCCACAACTACTGTTCTGCCATCCATATATCTCTTCAGGTTCTTTAGCTGTTGCTTTGTAAATTTTGTTGCCACTTCATTTGGTGCATAAATGTTGATGAGAGTTAATTTCTTTTGATCTATTGATATGTGATGCCCCTTTTTATATATTGTTTCCTTTTTTTAATTTTTTATTTTTAACGGTTTCATTTGCTCGAGCGGGCCCAGTAACGTCTCCATTGGAGACTTTGTTGTTACTGTGTTTGGCATATCGAATACGTCACGGGGAGCTTGCCAGGCTCTGCCGTGCGGGCGAGATACTCTTGGCAGCTTGCCAGGCTCTCCGAGAGGGGCGGAGGAATCGAACTCGGGTCGGCCATGTTGGCCGCGTGCAAGGCAAACACCCTACCACTGTGCTATCACTCCAGCCCTTGGGTAGGGCGTTCGCCTTGCACGCGGCCAACATGGCCGACCCGAGTTCGATTCCTCCGCCCCTCTCGGAGAGCCCGGCAAGCTACCGAGAGTATTTGATATGCCAAACACAGTAACAACAAAAGTCTCCAATGGAGACGTTACTGGGCCCGCTCGAGCAAATCGACGATCAACGGGAGGGCCTTTACCTTTACCTTTTTAACGGTTTCATTAAGATATAACTCATGTACTGCACAACTCACTCAGTGTATAATTTAGTGAATGAATTTTAGTTCATTCTTAGATATGTTCAACTATGAATGCCATCAATTATAGAACATTCTCTTTTCCAGTCTTTTTCAAATTGAATCACTATGATATATACAGTTAGAAAGCTGTTCATGATCGTCAATTATATAGTTTTCCTATATCCAACCCTTCACCAATATACACATTTCCTGCTACCAATGTCCCCAGTTTTCTCTCTCACCCCCATACTCCACCTCCTGTCACCTGTTTCTATGACAGATACTTTCCTTTTCTCTCTCTCACTCATTCTCTCTTTCTCTGTCTCTCTCTCTCTTTCTCTCTCATTTTCCTTCTAGACACTGTGATTTGCAACACTCATATAGAAACGGTATCATGCATGTCACTTTACCTCTTCTCAGACTCAGTTTTTGTCCAGAGTGACCATTTCCAACTATCATTGTAATTTTCTATCCTAACTGCACTCTCCATCTCCCTTTGTGGCAAGTTTCCTACCATGGGCCAGTCTTCCTGGCCCTTGTTTCTAATGTCTGATTATGTTCACATACTGTTTTTTTAATATCCCATAGATAAGTACAATCATTCTATGTTTGTCTCTTTCCCTCTGACTCATTTCACTCAGCATGATACTCTTCATATCCATTCATGTGTAAGCAAACTTCATGACTGCTTTTCCTAACAGGTGTGTAGTGCTCCACTGTTTTTGAATATAGTGTTCATTATGTGTCATAGTTTCTTTATTCACTCATCTGTTCTCCGGCACTTTGGTTGTTTCCAGATTCTGGCTGTTGTGACTAGTGTTGTAATGAACATAGGAGTGCAGATGGCTTATCGGCATTGTGTTTTGGGGGCCCTAGGGTATATTACCAGGAGCAGTATTGCTGGAATTGTTGTATGGAAGCTCTATTTCTAGCTTTTTGAGTAATGTCCATATTGTTTTCCAGGAGTCTGGACAGTTGGCATTCCCACCAAAGGTGAATGAGTATCCCTTTCTCTCCACATTCGTATCAGCATTAGTTGTTCTTTTTTATGTGTTCTCTTTGTGGCATGAGATATCTCGTTATTGTTTTGATTGATCTTCACATCTCTTATAATTAGTGATGTAGAACATTTTTATGTGCATTTTGGCCATTTGTATTTCTTCTTGAAGAAAGTTTCTGTTCATCTCTTCTTTACATTTTTGATGGGATTATATGTTTTTCTTGTCAAGTTTTACCAGTTCCTTGTATGTCTTGGATATTAATCCCTTATCCAATGTGTTTTGGGGAAATAATTTTTTCCATTCCATGGGAATCTTTGTATTCCAGTCATTGTTTTCTTTGAAGTGCAGAAGCTTCTTAGTTTAATGTAGTCCCATTTGTTTATCTTTACTTCTACTTGCTTGGGCTGGAGTGATAGCACAGCGGTAGGGCGTTTGCCTTGCATGCAGCCAACATGGCCGACCCGAGTTCGATTCCTCCGCCCCTCTCGGAGAGCCCAGCAAGCTACCGAGAGTATCTCGCCCGCACGGCAGAGCCTGGCAAGCTCCCCGTGACGTATTCGATATGCCAAACACAGTAACAACAAAATCTCCAATGGAGACGTTACTGGGCCCACTCGAGCAAATCGATGATCAACGGGAGGGCCTTTACTTTACTTTTACTTTACTACTTGCTTGATCAGTGGTGTTTCATCCTTGAAGATGCCATTAGCTTCAATGTCATGGAGAGTTTTGTGTACACTTTCCTCTATGTACCTTATGGATTCAGCTCTGATATCAAGGTTTTTAACCCATTTTAATTTGATTTTTGTACATTGCATTATAAAAAGGTCTAAATTTATTTATTTTATTTATTTATTTATTTATTTTTGCTTGTAGTTGACCAGTTTTCCCAGCTTCATTGATCTGTGGTTCTGTACTCCAATACCATACTATTTTCATTATGACTGCTTTGTAGTAAAGTTTAAAGTTGGGGAGAGTGATACCTCCAATCTTCTTTATTTTAGGAATGCTTTAGCTGTCCGGGGTGGGGGAATATTAATGTTCAATACAAATTTCAAGAGTGTTTGGACTATTTATTTTTTATTCTTCTTTTTTGCTTTTTGGGTCACACCCAGAGATGCACAAAGGTTAGTCCTGGTTCATGCACTCAGAAATTACTCCTGGCGGTGCTCGGGGGACCATCTGGGATGCTGGGAATCAAACCTGGGTTGGCAGCATGCAAGGCAAACGCCCTGCCCACTGTGCTATGCTCCAGCTCCTCTATATATTTATTAAGTAACATGGGTATCCTTATAGCAAATACACTGATTGTGTACAATGCTTTAGGGATTATTGCTATTTTAATGATATTAATCCTCCCAATCCATGTACGGGGGGGGGTCCATTTTCTTTTGTTCTAGTCTATTTCTTGAAATAGTGTTTTGTAATTTTCTTTGTATATCTTTCAACTCTTTTGCTAAGGTGATTCTAAGGTACTTGATTTTCTGAGGCACAACTGTGAACAAAATTGCTGAGGGTTTTTTTTTTTACATTTCTTTCTTCTATTTTATTATTTGTATATAGGAAAGCCCTGGACTTTTGCATATTGATTTTGTAGTCTGCAACTTTTCTATACAAATTTATTGCTTCTAGGAACTTTTTTTGTCTTAAGATTTTCTAAGTATAGTATCATGTTTCTGCAAATAGAGCTTGACTTTTTCTTTCCTATCTGGATTCCCTGGATATATTTTTCTTGCCTAATTGCTATGGCAAGTAGTTCTAGTACTGTATTGAATGGCAGTGGTGAGAGTAGGCAAACTTATCTTGTGCCTGATCTTAGAGAGAAGGCTTTTAGTTTTTCCCTGTTGAGTATAATGTTTGCTGTAGACTTGTGTTAAGTGTCTTTGACTATATTGAGGAAATCTCGTTCAATTCCCATTTTGTTGAAAGTTTTTATTATGAATGAGTGTTGGATCTTGTAACATGCTTTCTCAGCACCTATTGATATGACCATATGGTTTTTATTTTTAATTTAATTAATATGGTATGGGCTGGAGCGATAGCATAGTGGGTATGGTGTTTGCCTTGCACACGGCCAACCGGGCCGACCCGAGTTCGATTCCTCCACTCCTCTCAGAGAGCCCGGCAAGCTACCGAGAGTATCTCACTCGCGCAGCAAAGCCTGGCAAGCTACCCGTGATGTATTCGATATGCCAAACACAGTAAGAAGTCTCACAATGTTACTGGGTCTGCTCAAGCAAACTGATGAACCATGGGAGGACAGTGACAGTGACAGTGATATGGTATGTTGATTGACTTTCATATATTAAGCTATCCTTGCACTCTTGGGATGGATCCTACTTGGTCATGATGTATGATCTTTTTCTTGGACTCTATTTGCTAGTATTTTGTTGAAGATCTTCGAACTTATGTTCATCAAATATTTTACCTGTGATTTTCTTTTTTTTTTTGTGGTATCTCTGTCTGCTTTTTGCTGTTAGATTAATAGAAACTGGGAGTGTTTTTGTTTCCTCAGTTTCCTGGGAGAACCAGAGAAGAATTGGCAGTCGGTCCTCTTTAATATCTTTTATTATTTTATTTAGCTTAAATATTGGTCTAAAACAAATATGGCCATCCCTGTGATTTTTTACTTAGCCTATATGACAGTTTTTCAGTGATTCACTCTGAGTGTGTGTTTATCATGAGAGTTTAACTATATCTCCTATATGTAACAGAAGGTTTGAGTTGGTTCTGTCTTTTTTTTTAAATTTTGGGGCCTCACCCAGTGATTCTCAGGGTTTACTCCTGGCTCTGTGCTCAGGGATAACTCCTGGCTGGGCTCAGGGGTTGTCAGAGATGAGTTGCCAGGATGAAAGTCATGTCTCTGCATGCAGGACAAGCGCCCTATCCACTGTACTCTCTGCCCTCCCTCTGTATCATCTTATGGGAGACTGTGGTCACTGAAATTTAGAGAGATTATTTATATGGAGGGAATTGTTGCCATGTCTATATGAGGAAATTGGTACTTGTGCCATTTAACATTTCCTTTTTATATGTGACCTTTCCATGTCCTTGCCAGAGCTGCTCTAGATTCCAAATATATCCTCAGCTGCTGTTTGAGAATATTTGTTTTACTCCTTCCACTTTAAGTGACAGTCTTCCTGGGTAGAGAATTTTTGGTTGGAGTTTCTTTTATTCAATACTTTGCATATGTTATTCCATTCTTTTCTTATTTATAGAGTTTCATCAGAGAAATCTACTGTGAATTAAGCATTTTTCTTTTATTGTGAGGTTTTGCTTATGTCTGCAGCTATAAGGAGTGCGTCTCTGTCTTTGGTTCTTGCCATTTGGATTACAAAATTACTTGGAACTGGTATTTAGTAGGAACCATGCGAGTTGACGGGGCTGGGGGATGGGACAGGGAGGGGGCAACACCTGTGGTGGAGGGAAGAGTTCAACCAGGAGGAGGAGGTAGTGCTGAAAGTTGATACTATCATGTATGAAACCCTGTCAGCAACAGTACTGTAAACCACAGCGCAAAAACTTTTTTAAAAGTGTCTCTGGTAGAACCAAACTGCTGGGCGGGAGGCAAGTGGGGGTTGGAGAGACTGGTGGAGAGAAGTGGACACTTGTGAAGGGTTTATTTTTGAAATATCGTACGCCTGAAACCAAATCATGAATAACTTTGTTATTTCACTGTGACTAAAGTTTTTTTAAAGTAAGTGGGTGTTGTTTTGTTTGGGTTTACTCTGGCAATCTTTGAACCCTTAAATCAGTGCTCCCATCAGTGCTCTCATCTTGCCCTTCCACCTGGGGAAATTCAAACCAATTATTTCTTTAACTTGTCTTTCTTCTCTCTCTGTTTCTTCTCCCTCTAGAATTCCGAGTTTGTTCCCCTTGGCATTGTCTATAATACCCCTTATAGTCTTTCACTTTTTCACATTCTCTTTTCTATATTTTTTCTTGTTGGACTTGTTTACCTTATCTCCCAGTGTACTGATTTACATTTCAACTTCATCCATACTGCTACTAAGGCTACCGCATTCCTAAGTTCCTTTATTTCTTTCTCTTTTTCCCATCAGGCTCTCTTCAAGTTTAAGGATTCTCTGCTCAACTGTCAAGTTTCAAATCACTGAGCAATGATAGGCTTGTTGTCCTAAAGACTTCTTCAGCAGATCACAGAAATCTGATGTCATTGAGGTAAAGGTAAAGGTAAAGGCCCTCCCGTTGATCGTCGATTTGCTCGAGCGGGCCCAGTAACGTCTCCATTGGAGACTTTGTTGTTACTGTGTCTGGCATATCGAATACTCTCGGTAGCTTGCCGGGCTCTCCGAGAGGGGCGGAGGAATCGAACTCGGGTCGGCCATGTTGGCCACGTGTAAGGCGAACGCCCTACCCGCTGTGCTATCGCTCCAGCCCATGTCATTGAGGAGCTTCCTCAAATTTTGTTGCCCGTTCTATTGACACCTCTGTGTGCTTTTGTTTTCCCACTGTCCCACGTGCTACATTCACTGGTGACTGAGCTTAAACTGGGCCAATGCTATGTCCAGATAGTACTGGGGCTGGTGCTGGGATGGGTAGGTGTCTAGTAGGGCCTAGGACCTTTGCCACCATGCTAAGTGTGCCCTGTAGCACTGTAGCACTGTCCTCCTGTTGTTCATCGATTTGGTCGAGCGGGCCCAGTAACGTCTCCATCGTGAGACTTGTTGTTACTGTGTTTGGCATATTGAATACATCATGGGTAGCTTGCCAGACTTTGCCATGTGAGCAAGACACTCTCAGTAGCTTGCCGGGCTCTCCGAGAGGGGCAGAGAAATCGAACCCAGTGTGCCCTAGTTCCACATTTTAAAGGTCCTGTTTTGTGGCGGTAAGTTGAAGTCTGAGGATTTCCAATAGGACTTTTGTTTAGTGGGTGGAATACAACTATCTCAACAGTTTAAGGTTTTTAGCGTATTCAGGCATGGGGCAAGGTCTCAGGTGGTATTGGTAGGTGGAGTCAGTCTCTCTCATCACCGTACCCTCACGCTGCACACACCTAAAAGCCCTTCTCTGATATAACATTTTAAGCAATATTAGCAATGAACGGGGTTGGAGAAATAGTACAGAGGGTGGGATGCTTGCCTCACATGTGGCCAACCTGGGCTTGGTCCTCAGTACCCTGTATGGGCCCCTGAGTTCCCCCCAGAATGATCCCTGAGCCTAGAGCCAGGAGTAAGCCTTGAGCACCACCAGGTATGGTCCCCAAAGCAATAATAGTAATATTGATACTGAAGAATCAGCAATGGGGCTGGAGTGATAGCAAAAATTGTAAATCACAGTGACTAAAATAAAGTTATTTTTTACAAAGCATGAAAACTCAAAGGCACTAACTCCCACAGGAATTCCCGGGTGCAACAGGCAAATCAATATATAAAGGAGGCTAGGGCCAGAGCAATATATAGCCAGTAGAACATTTGTGTTGCACATGGCTGACCTGGGTTCGATCCCTGGCATCCCATTTGGTCCCCCCAAGCACTTCCAGGTATAATTCCTGAGTGCAGAGCCAGGAGTAACCACTGAGTATCACCCAGTGTGACCCAAAAAGAAAAAAAGGCTAATATCAGAGAAGTCACTGTGTCCATGACTGTTTATTTATTAAAAAGCATTTTTTTTTACAAAATGCAGAGGACAATAAAACCAAAACCAAAAAAAAAAAAAAACAGTAAATCTTGATTCAACCGGTACTGTTTTACCTTGTGGCTAATGCAATAAGTCTTTTTAATTTTTTTTAAATTTTAATTTATTGAATCACCATGAGTTTCAGAGTTACAAGCTGTTCATAGTCGGCTTTCAATCATACAGTGTTCCAACACCCATCCCTCCACCAGAGTAAATTTTCCACCACCAGTGTCCCCAGTTTCCCTCCTGCCACCCTACCCTTGGCTTGTATCTATGACAGACACTGTCTCTCTCTCTGTCTCCCTCCCTCCCCACCCCTTTGAGCATTATGGTTTCCAACACGGGTACTCAGAGGTTATCATGTTTGCTCCTTTACCTGTTTTTTTCTCAATATATAAGTTGGGGGTCACACCCACCAACTGGCCCCCTGGTGCCGTGCAATCCCATCAATGGCCAAGACCCAGGGACTATAAAAACCAGCTCCCGGAAGAGAACAGTGCAGTCTCCTGCCCCCATGCCTGGCTGCCCTTCGCCGGAGCCCCTTGGAGGGGAACGGGTTGAGCTTTCCTCCCTGCCCCGACTAGGGCGCTGGCAGCCAAAGACCCGCATTCGTGGCCGCGCGAAATCTTATTATGACATCTTATTATCTCATTTCTACTTTGGACAAACCGAATGTAGCCTGCCCACACGGCAGAGTCTGGCAAACTCCCCATGGTGTACCCAATATGCCAAATACCAGTAACAATGATGGGTCTCATTCTCCTAAAGAGCCTTGAATATAATCTCAGGGCTAGGATGAAAGAGACGTTACTGGGGCCTGCTCGAGGCAATCGACGAATAACAGGATGATTTGTGATTGTGATATAAGTTTATTTATGATTCTAAGAAGAGCAACTCATTAATAATCTCATTCTTGTTAATAATATAATTACATTTTAAAGGGGTTATTGAGCATTTTCTTTAAGTTCTATTTTTACTTGGTACTAAAATATAAAAAAAGCTATTTAGGAAAACTAACCCAGCATCATCTTCTCTTTGTTATTTTGCACATATTTATTCGTTTTAGTCCTTTTTTTGCTTACATTGTCTTAGTTTCTAAAGACAATTTGCAACTAGATTTCATTTTGTATCTAGATATCTATTTTACATATACCTAACCAAAAACTTTTATTAAAAGAACTACAGTAAGCAGAATACTTGTGTTTGATATCCAAGAGAGAAATAGTAAATTATAAACCAACTGATATGAATAAATTTTTAAATTTTATGTTTCAGAAAATTGGATCTTCTGTTTACCTCTAGCAATGATTCTTAAATAGGCTGTGCAGAAAATTAATGGGCAGAACTTGTTATTAACTACAGGTTTGTGGAATTATCTCAAGTACCACTGAATCATATTCTCCATGAATGAACCTTGGGTGTCTATATTTTTCAAGATCATCTGTGCTTAGAAAGCTGGTCTGCACAAGTCCCTGGGAGTCTTTACCTGTTTTTAGCATGCAGCTCTTTTCCAAAGTGGTCATTTCCAACTATCTTTGTCATGGTGGTCCCTTTTCTATCCCAACCGCCTTCTCCCCAGCGCTTGAGGCAGACTTGCAACCATCGACCAATCCTCCTGGCCCTTGTTTCTACTATCCTTAGGTAAAAGGTAAATGTAAAGGCCCTCCCGTTGTTCATCGATTTGCTCGAGTGGGCCCAGTAACGTCTCCATTGGAGACTTTGTTGTTACTGTGTATGGCATATCGAATACGTCACGGGGAGCTTGCCAGGCTCTGCCGTGCGGGCGAGATACTCTCGGTAGCTTGCCGGGCTCTCCGAGAGGGGCAGAGGAATCGAACTCGGGTCGGCCATGGTGGCTGCGTGCAAGGCAAACGCCCTACCGCTGTGCTATAAGTCTCATGTTGTGGTTTTTTTTCTATCCCACAAATGAGTCCAATAATTTTATGTGTATTCATCTCCTCTGACTCTTTTCACTCAGCATGATACTCTCCATGTCTTCCCATTTATAAACGAGTTTCACAACTTCACTTTTCCTAAGTAGCTGCATTGAATACCACTGAATACCATGTGTAGATGTACCATCATTTCTTTAATCAGTCATCTGTTCTTGAGCACTCAGGTTGTCTTCAGATTCTGGCTATTATGAATAGTGCTGCAATAAACATAGAAGTGCAGGTATCACTTCTGCTGTGTGTTTTTGTGCCCCTGGCCTACAGTCCCAGAAGTGGAATTGTTGGGCCATATGGAAACTCAATTTCTAGCTTTTTGAAAGATTGTTTTCCAAAAAGGCTGAACCACTCAGCATTCCTACAAACAAGGAAGAAGGGTCCCATTCTCCCCATGTCCATGGCAATATTGGTTGCTCTTGTTCTTTTTGGTGTGTGCCAGTCCCTGTGGTATGAGATGATATCTCATTGTTGTTTTGATTTGCATCTCCCTGATGCACTCCTACATAAAGATGGCACAAATCCCCATCACAATAATCTCTCTCAATGTCAATGGACAAAATGCACCAATCAATAGGCACAGAGTGGCAGGATGGATTAGAAAAATTGAACCCAACACTCTGATGCCTGTAAAAAAAAAAACACATCTGAACAATCAAAGCGAACTCAGTTTCAAAGTCAAAGGCTAGAAAAAAAATTCTCCAAGCAAATAACCCCCTCAAAAAAGCCAGGATGGCTATACTAGTATCAGACCACAGACTTCAGACTGAAGAAGGTTATAAGAGAGAGTGAAGGCATTTCTTAATGATCAAGGGATCTGTACATCAGGAAGAACTCACACTCCTATTTGTATATGCACCCAATGAGGGACCAGCAAAATACTTGAGGAAAGAAAGTCTTAGGGTTACTCAGCACCTCCTTCTAAGAACACTAGATGGCGCTCTGAATTTAGTTTTGGGATTCAAACAGGAAATTCTGTCTTCATTCAATAAATATGTGTTATTAATGAACAAAGTATTAAAACACTCACACACTCTTGGGAGGACTAATCCACAAAACTAAATTTGGGCATGGGGGGATGCTGAAAGGAGGGGGGCCCTAGGGACCTATGAAGAGGGAAGTGGGTACACTAGTGATGGGTGTAGTCCTGGAATTTTTTATGAGAAACCAGCATTAACAATGATGTAACTCATGACATCTCAATCAATAAGAAAAAATAAATGAAAAACAACACTTGTGAAGCTACAAGGAATGATGAGAAGACAATAAAAAAAGATTATTATAACAAGCAGTTTTAGAAGCATACTATATTAGGAAGGGACTAAGTACAATGGGAGATAGAACAGGGAAAACAGATTGGAAGGAATTGAAATTTTAAATGGACTCATTAAGGTGGGTTTTATTGACAAAGTTTATTTGTAAGAACGTTTTAAAGGAGTAATGGAAACCTCAGGGCAGAGAGTATTCAAGGAAGAAGAACCAGGATAGCAAAGGCCCTAAATCCTCAGGGAGGAGTGGCCTGCTTTAAGAATTGTTTAAAGACTCTGGGGGAGATGGGTCAGTGTCATCCTTTGCATGAAGGGAGACTGGGTTCCTTTCCTGTCTCTGTGTGGTCCTCCAAGAACCTCTGGGAACAATGGCCCCGTTAAACACAAAGAATTGCTTAAAGACCAGGGTGCAAGTCGGTGAGAGTCTGACAGGTCTGGCAGGGGAAAATGAACAAGAAAGAGAAAGCCAGATTGTGTAGCGCTCTGTGGCCTATTGTGAAGATTGCCTTTTCTTCCCAGATTTTGAGCAAAAATACCTTTAGCAGAGGTAGTGATTGAAATAAATGTGAACTTTTAGGGGTGGGGATGGTGAGTTACAACCAACAGTGCTCAGAGATTACTCCTGCCTCTGTCTCAGGGATTGCTATTGGGACTATTTGTGTTGTCAGGGATTCAAACAATACCATTCTGAAGAAGTGTTATTTTTTTCCTCATTGTATGGTCTTAATTCCTCTGTCACAAAATTAAATGTTTGTATGTATGTGTTTATTTTTGTGCTCTCTGTTCCATTGGCCATTGTGTCTGTTTTTGTTCCAGCTATCATGCTGCTTTGACTGTTATTACTTTACTGCTTATACTTTGACATCAAGAACCATGATTTCTTCATACTTATATTCTCTTGACATTGCTTTTGACTGTTTCTGATCCATTGTGTATTCATGCAAAATTTAGAATTGTTTGTTCTGTTTCCTTGGAAAGTGTCATTGAGTTTCAATGGGGAGGGGGTTGTTTGTTTGTTTGTTTTGTCGGGCCACACCTGGTAATGCTCAGGAGTTACTTCTGGCTCCACACTCAGAAATTACTCTTGTCAGTGCTTGCATAACCATATGGATGCTGGGCATCAATCCCAGGTCTGCCGTCTGTGCAAGGGAAATCCCTACTCACTGTACATAGTTAATTTTGAATTGAATTTTTGCCATATGCTTTCAGAAATATTTTATTTTTGCCAATTTTTGCGACCTCTTAAAGTTTAATAAGGTAGTTTTTGCACAATATGGATACATTAGCAATATTAATTATTCTAATTCATGAACACAGAATATTTTTTCATTTGTTTTTTTGTTTATCTTAACATTATATTATAGTTTTGTATGTAGATTTTTATCACCCTTTTAAAGTGTAATACCAGTATTTTTATGCAATTGTAAATTGAATTGTAGCTCTGTCCTCCCGTACATCGATTTGCTCGAGCGGGCATCAGTAATGTCTTCAATGTGAGACTTGTTGTTACTGTTTTTGGCATATGGGATATGTCACGGGTAGCTTGCCAGGCTTTGCCGTGCAGGTGGAATACTATCTGTAGCTTGCTGGGCTCTCCGGGGGGGTGGAGAAATTGAACTCGGGTGGGCCGTGCAAGGCAAACGTACTACTCACTATGCTATCACTCCAGTTAGTAAATTGAATTAAACTCTTCATTTCTCTTTCCTATAAATAATTGTTTGTATAAAATTATTATAGTAGTAGTTTGTAGGACTACAGCTGAATCGTACGAAGACAATGTTTATGAGAAACAGCCTCGTTCCTGATGCCCCATTCGCTCTCAACGGAATGACCATCTCCGAATGCAACAGCTATGTGTACCTAGGTCGAGAAGTCAACATGACAAATGACCTGGCACCCGAGCTGCGCAGGAGAAAGAGAGCAGCTTGGACCGCCTTCAAGAACATCGAAGAAATAGCTAAGAGGACGAAGAACTTCCAGCTCCGGGCACATCTCTTTGATTCCACTGTTCTTCCTGCATTAACATATGCCTCAGAGACCTGGGCCCTAGTAAACAGGATGAGAGCGCTATTCAGGTCTCCCAAAGAAGAATTGAAAGAGCTATGCTTGGAATATCACGTTTCACTCAAATGAGAGAAAAAATCCAAAGTTCCGACATCCGTCGACGATCAAGAATCAGGGACACTCGTTTGCCTAGGTGTCAAAAATCAGATGGGCTGGCCACATAATGAGATTTAAAGACGACCGCAGGACTAGAGCTGTTACTGGCTGGATCCCACGGGATGTCAAAAGACCGCGTGGCCGCCCACCTACCAGATGGTCAGACTTCTTCATCAAGATCATGAATGAACGGTTTGAGGCTCTTCATGTTCCCAGAGCGAACAGATGCCAGTGGGCTACACTAGCACGCGACAGGGACAAATGGAGATGTTACTGGCGCCCACTCGAGCAAATCGACGACTAACGGGAAGTTAAGTGATTAAGTGATTGTATAAAAACATATTTTTGTATATTGCTTTTGTATCCTATCGCCGTATTTGTTCATAATTTCTAGTAGATTTTTGTGAAATCTCCTTGGAACTTTCAGGTATAGAAGCTTGTTATCTATAAATAATAATGGTTTTGTTTCTTTTCCAATTTGAAATTTTTTTCTTACCTATTTATGCTGACTATGACTTATAAAGTTATGTTGAATAGCAATGGTAAGATTGAAATTCTTGACTTATTTCCAAGACTAGGGGAATATATTTCATTATTCATTGTTGAGAATTATGTTAGATGTAGGCTGGACATACATGACCTTCATTATATTAGGTATGTTCCTTCTATTCTGAATTTCTGAGCACTTTTTTTTTCTTTTTGGATCACACCCGGCAATGCACAGGATTTACTCCTGGCTCTGCACTCATGAATTACTCCTAGTGGTGCTTAGGGGACCATATGGGATGCTGGGAATTGAACCCGGGTCAGCCGTATGCAAGGCAAACACTCTACCTGCTGTGCTGTTGCTCCAGCCCCAGCACTTTTATCATAGATGGGTATAGAACCTTGTTGAATATTTTCTCTTAGTGATTTAAACAATGAAGGATTATTTTTCTCATAAAACAACCAAGTTACTTGTTTGCAGAACTTAGGTCTGGAGAAGGTATGGAAACTATTGCTCTTGGGTTGTATTTGCACTCTGTACTTCTTCCATTTGACGGCTCCTGGGTTGTATTCTTTGTTATTCTAACAAATAATTGATTCTGAGAATGGGGTCATGGGAATTTTGAATCTATAGCTAGGACAGGTGACAACCTGGGATTACATCTGGAGTCTGAAAAGTGAACAAACTAAGGAAATGAGCCCTTAATCTGTACTTAATCTGGTTCTCTAAATAGTATCAAAATTGAATTTAATTGTAAGACACAAGAATTGAGAATTATTTGGTACAGAAAATTCATATATATTTGGTGTCATAATGTTGTGAGAAAAAATAGCTCAGAATAAGTTCCAGTGTAAAACTTTCTCTTTGTTTCCTTTTGCTCCTGGACTCTTTACCACAGTATTTATAAAAACCATCATAACCAGTCATTTATCCAGCCCCTTCTAGCTTTCCAGATAAATGGGGCTTACTTCCCTCTATTTATTTGTTTTCCCTCAAATATCCCAATGCCAAGGCTGCAGAGATAGTACAATGTGTAGGCGCTTGCCTTACGTATGGTTGACCTGGCCTTTAATACCTGGCCTTTAAGTCCATGGTCCCCTGAACCCCACCCAGAGTGATCCCTGAGCACAGAGTAAGCCCCAAGCACTGCCAAGTGTGGTCCCAAGACAAAAACAACAACAACAACAACGAAACACCTCCTTAGGAGAACCTCTCCAGTCAACACACTTAAAGAATGTTTTTCACCCCTGACCCCAAGCTCATTATGTTTCATCACCATCATTTTGTATACTCCTTTCTTTTTCAGAAAAAAATTTTGTTTGGGGGCTATATCCAGCGGTACTCAGGGATTACTCCCAGCTCTTCATTCAGAGATCACTCCTGGTGGCTTGGCCATATATGAGTTACCAGGGATCAAACACAGGCCGGTCATGTGCAAGGCCTACCCACTGCGCTATCTTTCCAGTCCCCATTTGTTTGCTCCTATTAATGAACTTGTTACTCTTTGAAACTTTCTTGTTTTATTCATCACTGATCTCTAGCACCTATCCCAGTGTCTGGCACATACTAAGTATTATATTAGGAATATGTATATTTCTAAGATTGGGGAAAAATATATATATGCTTATATAAATGCTTTCCTTGGGCCAGAGAGATAGTACAGTGGGTAGGGTAGTTGCCTTACATGTGACCAACAAGGGTTGGCTCCCCAGCACCCCATAAAATGTCCTGGGAAATGCGAAGATTGATTCCTGAGTGCAGAGTCAAGAGTGATCCCTGAGCTCAGAGTGAGGAGTAAACCCTGAGCACACCCTCAGGTGTGGCACCCAAACAAAAAAAATTCTTTCAATGTTCATCTATTCAACCCCTGTTCTGTCTGGAGCAGTAGCACAGTGGTAGGGCATTTGCCTTGCCGGCCCGGCCAACCCAGGTTGGATTCCTCCGCCCTTCTCAGAGAGCCCGGCAAGCTGGCAAGAGTATCTTGCCCACACGGCAAAGCCTGGCAAGCTACCCATGATGTATTCGATATGCCAAGCACAGTAATAACAAGTCTCACAATGGAGACATTACTGGGCCTGCTTGAAAAAAATCGGTGAACAGTGGTACAGTGGTATTCACCCCTATAATATAAAGTGGTGTTATGTGATGACTGACTATGTGATGATTTCACACCAGTGAGAATGGCATATATCAAAAATACTGGAGACAGCCAGCATTGCAAGGGTTGCAGTGATAATAGAGCCCTCATTCACTATTGGTGAGAATGGCATCTGGTGGGTCAGCCTCTAAAGAAAACAGTATAGGGGCTGGAGCAGTAAACAGTGGGTAAGGTTTGTACCTTGCACGCGGCCGACTGGGGTTCGATTCCCATCATCTCATATGGTTCCCCGAGCACCACCAGGAGTAATTCCTGAGTGCTCAACCCTTGTGCATTGCTGGGTGTAACCCAAAAAGCAAATAAATAAATAAATAAATAAAATAAAGAAAACAGTATAGAGACTTCTAAAAACAATTACAAATAGAGGAACTGGAGAGATTGTATGGGGATAAGCATGTGACTGATCCTTTTCATTAAGTCATTTTTGATCAGTTTGATTCCCAGCACTGTATATGGTCCTCTGAGCACTGGGTCACTCCTGAGCACTGCCAGTGTGTCACAAAAACCAAATCAAAACAAAAAATACATAAATGTCAACCCTATTTAGAACATGTTACCTTAATGACCACATTTAAAAAATAATTGATTGGTTGTAAATAAAGGGAAGGGGCTAGAAAGATGGTACAGAGGGTAGGGCACTTGCCTTGCATGTGACCAACCCTGATTTGACTCCCTGAAACTTATATGGTTCCTCATGCCCCACCAGAAGCAATTCCCTGAGAACAGAGACAGAACTAAGCCTGAGCATAGCCAGACATGGCCCCAGAATAAAAAAAAATAATAAATAAAGAAAAAAAACAGTGAAAAAGTGACTAAGGGAAATAGAAATACTCACCTTCCCAAATATTCTTGGAGTCAGGACTGGAGTCATAGTACAGTGGGTAAGGTATTTGTCTTACACATACTTGACCTGGTTTCCATCCCTAGCACCCCATATGATCCCCTGAGCACCACCAAGAGTGATCCCTGAGTGCAGAACCAGGAGTAACTCCTGAACATTGCCAGATAGGGACCAAAAGCAAACAAACAAAACACACAAATGTTCTTGGAGTCAGTTTTCTTTGGGCATGAGATGGCCGGGGGTGGGGGGGAGTGAGGGGGAAGGGAGAGAAGGAATAGGGCAAGGAGATGGTCTCCACCTGTCAGTGCTCAAGGGCTAGAGCTGCCTCTGGTTCAGGAGTTATCCCACATGGTACTCAGGGGAACTTATGGGGTACTGGGGTACAATTAAGACAAGCCCCTCTTCACGCCCTACCGAGGTCACCAGTTGCCCCCCCGCGAGCGGCTCTCCAGCACGGCCACGGCCCCAGAAGCACAAGGACTTAATGCAGAACCCAGCAGCTTGGAGCAGAAAAGTGAACAGACTATGCATTGATCCAGGCCATCAAGTCTGCCGGAGGGGAAAGGGTGTTGCCCCATTCGCCCTCTCCTCTCTGGAAAGAAAGATGGCGGCCACATGGGAGCCTTGTGGACAGCAGGTATGAGCCGGGAGTGTGGGGGCGACTAAAACCTCATGGGAAGGGGGGCGTTTCGCTCTGCCCTTCACGCCCTACCGAGGCCACCAGTTGCCCCCCGCGAGCGGCTCTCCAGCACGGCCAGGACTCCAGAACACAGAAACCAATTTCTTAACTATCTGACTTTCAGTAGAAATACTTCCAGGGTCAATAGGTAAAAGAGCAGAAATCCAAAACCAACATTTAATTCTTGAACCCAGCCGTAGAAAGCAAATCACTTCACAATGCTTTTTCAACATGTCTGATTTGGGGGGGGGTAAACTCTAAATAATAGTGGTGAATCTTTTATTGAAACAATGAATCTAATCAAAGCAGATAGAGTGTTAACTAGAATTCATCTGCCTCACAGGGACGGGGAGGGGTGGGGGGGTGGGGTTTTATTGGGGTTCTTCATGGTAAAAAATAAGTATTGGTAAAGGGAAATGTGTTTGATATTTGCATGACTGAGACATAAACCTGAAAGCTTTGTAACCTTTCCCACAGTGATTCAATAAATAAATTAAAAAAAAAGAAAAAAAAAAAGACAAGCCCCTCAATCCCTGTAGTATTTTAACCTAGAGCCACTTTTCTTATTTTATAGGCTTCCCCATCAATTAATGAACTGAGTAAAATCTGTGTTGTATTTGTTTGTAAGACAATCAGGTAATCTTTAGAATTATATTTGATCAGGTTGCAAGGGTATTCACTGAGATACTTGAGATCAAACTGAGTCAAATAAACAGATTTTACCTCCATACCTGCCCCCTACAAATGCACATACACACAAATGGTGTTATATAAATCCAAACAAAACCAACTTAAGACCAGAGTGATAGTACAGCCAGTAGGGCATTTCCCTTGCACTCATCCACCTGAGTTTGATCCCCAGCACTTCACTGGGTCTCCCAAGCACCAACAGGAGTGATCCCTGAGTGCAGAGATAGGAGTAAGCCCTGAGCAAAGCCAAGCACGACCAAAAACTAAAAGAACTTGAACTGAGTTAAAATGTGAGAATGTCTTTGTTGATCAAGAACATGGACCCTGGACTTGCACGAGGCCAACCCAGGTTCAATTCCCAGAATCCCATATGGTCCCCTGAGCACCGCCAGGACTGATTCCTGAGTGCATGAGCCAGGAGTAACTCCTGTGCATCGATGGGTGTGACCCCCCCCAAAAAAGAAAGAACATGGAGACTGGCATTGCTTTGATAAGTGCTATAGCATCACTGCCAAGTTATGCATCTGTGGAGGTGACTGTCTTAGTGGGGTCTTCCCCTCCCACAGTACTGAGCCAGTTTCCCCGCTCCTGATTCTCTTTTTCATTCTTCTCAACCACTAACATGCCAGATAATCTACTTATAAATGTTTTCTGCCTGTCTCCCCACCCTCAGCCCTTATCACACATGAAGCTTCACGAGGCTAAGAATTCCACTGTTTTCCTGGCACTGAACAGGTACCAACCAACTGTGATGTGAATGGGTAAGTGAATACATGACTCAAAAGGGGAAAAAGAATCTAGGAAAGTCCTGAATTCTTTCTCCAACTTTTCCCAAAGTGAGGTCACCTGCACCTTGGTAGTGTCTACATTCCAGGACAATATAGGCTAAACTTCGTGCAGTGTAAAAGTTACTAGTTTGTTCATTCTCAGAATGACTTTACGTGCATTTATAGATCTATTCTTATTTATGCCTGTCAATGTTTTGGATGTGAATCTTTTGTTCACTGTAGAGCTTGTGAAAGGAGGGTTTAACATTTTGACAGAATGATAGGGAAAAATCTGATGAAGTTGGACTCCATCATAGGGGTTATTTCCTCTGGTTAGAGACTCTTTTTTTCTCTTTCTAAAAAAAAAAAAAAAGAAAGAAAGAAAAAACCTCCAGTCATTGTGTAAATGCTAGGTAAAACAGAGCACTTAAATTTATCAAGAAAGTAATGGAAAGCACAGAGCAACAGAATACCAGGACTAAAACTATCCCATTTGGGGGTCAGAAAGATAGTACCATAGTTAGGATATTGCCTTGCACATAGCCAAGCTGGGCTTGATCCTCAGTGACCATCACTAGGAGTAATTCCTGAGTACAGAGGAAGGAGTAACCCCTAAGCTTTGCAGGGTATAACCCAACAACAACAACAGCAGCAGCAGCAAAGTATATGATCAGGAGGGCTGGAGCACCTCAGATTTCTCAGTTTGCAGCTATATTGCTATTAAAGGCGATGTCTGTGAAGCTGAGAAAGAGAGGTGTCCACCTTGAGTGGGGAAGTCTACCTTCCTCTCTGTTCTGCTCGATTACCCAAGGAAATGCCTGGGCAAGTTTAGGGCTGATGAGAATCGGGTCTGAGGTGGTTGTGGTCCAGACCTCCCCAGCTCCAGCCAGCAGTCATCAAACTGCACCAGAGTGGTACTTACTCTACCCAGCACAGGGAATGATCCCTGCCCACCAGTTGCTCAGGGAGATACTGAACTCTGGCTAGAGCAAGGACTTGCTCTTCCTTAGCAAGAAAGGGAATCAGTCCTAACTTATTCCCAGGTTTTCCAGGAACATCGTTTTCCCTCACAGAAGAGAGTTTTAGGAAGGAGACAAATAGTGAAGTAAGATGAAGTGTATTGGGGGAACTGGGAGTACAAAGGTTCAGGCGCTTGACCAGCTGAAGCTGTGGCTGTGACCCTGGCTGGACTCCCCTGAGCACTGCTGTGTGGAGCCCAGCAAACAATAACAAAGCAAACAATAACAAAGATAAGTTTATTTTGGAAATGAGGGGAGAGAGAGAGAGAGAGAGAGAGTTTTGCACTCAAAAGTGAGCAGGGGCTTCTCCAGAAAAGAGAGAGCACTCATCACTTTGGTTTTATGGGAATATTTTCCATAACTGCCTTAGTCTGAAATTCTTTGACCAAGAGTTAATTGGGTTGTTCTTCATGGGGAAAAGTATTGAACTCCTGGCGTCCATTTTCAAGTTCTTCCTGTAGGCTTTGTCCAGGCTTGATGTGAAACCTCCATCCCAGGAATCCGGCCTTGCTCTAGGCCTGCAGTGCTGCATCGCAAAGGCTTCTGGGCTCCTCAAAGGACTTGTCAGATTCTTCGGGCTGTTTTAGGTTCCAGACTGTTTTTCTCAGTACACATTACCAACATTCCAAGTTTTCCTAGGATGATGAAATTTTAAAATTCCACTCTTAATTATTTTTTTATAAATCTTATGTCTTCATGAACTCTCAGTCCTGGGAGAGATCAGAAAAAAAGAAGAAAATGTTTTTAAAAAATGATCACAGCCCAGGTTGTCTGAGAGATAGATAGTACAGCAGGTAGGGTTCTTGCTTTGCATGCGGGCCAAACTATGTTTGATCCCCAGCATCCCATATGGTCCCCTGAACACTGCAGGAATGATTTCTGAGCACAGAACCAGGAATAACCCCTTAGCATCAGCAAGTGTGGCCCAAAAGCCAAAACAATAATAATTATAATAATATAAAATAATGATAATAATGATAATGAAAAAGAATGATCACAGGTTTGGGAAAGTAGCTCTGTGCTTTCTGTGCTTAGTTCATACTTAGCATCTGTGAGGCCATGGGTTTGATCCTTGGCATTGCAAAAAATAATAATAAAAGAATACTGGGGCAGTGGTCAAAGAGATAGTACAGAGTTATGATGCTTGACTGCATGGGGCCAACCCAGTTTGATTCCCAGAAGTTTTCTTATCTTCTCAGTATTATTATTTGTGATAAGATACATGGTTGATTTGCAATCATTATGCTTGAAATAGATATGCCAGATGATCATCATCCTTAATGAATGAAAGTAAAGCCCATTAAATAAACTAGAAAAACATTTAAATTTTTATTTATTTGCAGCTTTGTACAACATAATATTAATGGGATGAGTAGGCTTCTTGGAGCTTTTATGTCTCTTGTCATAATAACTTTGCTTTAAAAAGAAGCCCCTTGGGGCTGGAGCAATAGCACAGTGGGTAGGGCGTTTGCCTTGCACACAGCCAATCCGGGTTCAATTCCCAGCATCCCGTATGGTCCCCTGAGCACCGCCAGGGGTAATTCCTGAGCTCAGAGCCAGGAGTAACCCCTGTGCATTGCCGGGTGTGACCGAAAAAGCAAAATAAATAAATAAATAAATAAATGATGAAAGGAGTAATAAAAAAAAAAAAAAGAAGCCCCTTGTGGATAGGGCACTTGCCTTTCATGTGGCCAACCTGAGTTCAATCTCTGGCATCCCATATGATTCCCTGTGCCCACCAGGAATGAGCCCTGAGTGCAGAGCCAGGAGTAAGCCCTGAGCAAGTAAGCTGGGTGTGGCCCAAAAACCAAGAAGAAAAAAATAAAAGGAAAAAGAAGCACCTCGAATCTGCCCTTACTATATGGTGAGAATTTTTCATTGCTTTTTGCCAAAATCTAAAGGAACTAAAGGCTATAGGAATAGATAAGTAAATCATATTCTATAACATAAATTTTGTTCCTAGTTGCCCTTGAAATTGATTCCTCCACCGCCTCTCGGAGAGCCCAGCAAGCTACCGAGAGTATCTCGCCTGCATGGCAAAGCCTGGCAAGCTCCCCGTGACGTATTCGATATGCCAAACACAGTAACAACAAGTCCCACAATGTTACTGGGCCCGCTCAAGCACATCGATGAACAACGGGAGGACAGTGCTACAGTGCTATAGTGCTACGTTTGTGATATTCTTTAGGTGATTTCACTTGATTTTTTTCTTTTGATAATGCAATCTATTTTGTGGAGAGATTTTGTCATGAATATACTGATGTTAGCATTCTAGTATATTAAATGCGCTTACTTTAAATGTTATTAAAGAGAAAGTACTAGGTGAGACTGACGGTAAGAAAAGTTTCAGGGTCTAGAGTACAGCAGCCAGGGTGTCTGCTTTGTGGGCATCTGGCCAGGGTTCGATCCCTGGCACCTCATATGTGTTGGGAACTGGTGCTAGTTAATATTAAGAAAGTTCTTGTCCTGTGAACGTGTTGTCTAAAGGCTGGTTTATTAGAAACCATTGTCTTGGGGTTACACAATCTAAGGTCTGACTTTCTGTTTTTCTAGCGGGCTCGTTCCTCATTCTTATGGCAGAACATGTTGCTAAGGTATATCAATATATAACCAAGGAAAATATCATTGAAACGGTGTAATTACAGAAAAACATTCTTGATGTCTAGAAGCCCAGTACATTCTAAGCTTATATATCCTGAACTTTCCTGTTTATTTTTCCAATGTATGTTTCCTTCTAGAGACCTATGAAAGTCTGTTGCTTGTTCAATAAAGATGCTGCATGAGCATTGCTTGTCCAGCTCTCCTTACCCTGTTGCCCTTCTTCCTACGCCTCGGGGACCCTGTTAGACTTAGCCGCGTGGGACGCGGCACATATGGTCCCCCAAATTCAGCCATGAATAATCCCTGAGTCTCTGAGTGCAGAGCCAGGAGTACACCCTGAGCACAGCCATGTGTGACCCCAAACAAAAACAAACAAAGAGTGGGTGGGGTGGGGCAGGGTCAGTGATGACTAGTGGTGAAAGCACCTGCCTGGCAAGCATAAGGTATGAACCTGAGCCACAGTGATGCCCACATGCGCTGAGCACTGTCCTGATGATGATTCTGTCTGGAGCCCTTGAAGCCTCAATATGATATCTCATGCACTGAGCACTGCAGCTGAGGATGTTCAGGCATCACAGACAGGTGTGTTAGCCCAGGGGAGAACATGTGCTACCACCATGGCAGCTCCTGTCAAGCACCAGAATATTCATGCACCACAAGTAACGTGCAACTCCTGTGAACTCCACAACCAAGTGCATGCATGCCTGTGAGACAGACAGACAAGACAGAAAACTAGTGACTCTAACAATAACGAAGGGAAGAGGGAAGAAAACCAGCCCCCCCCCCACCCAAATACAACAAACTGTCATCTTTCCTTTAAAACAATTGTGGTCAGGAGAAAAATTCTTCCTTTGGGGGTCTAGCGCCATAGTACTGGCGGGCCTGGGGCCAATCCCTGATCCCTGGCACCACATATGGTCCTCAAGCCCCCGCCAGAGGGATTCCTGAGTGCAGAGTCAGGAGTAAGCCCTGAGCACTGCAGGTATGGGACAAAATCAAACAACAAAATTCTCCCTTTAGTTGGAATAGTTGTGTTTTCAAATTGCTTGGAAGTGGCTATATCTGAATCTTCATATTAATGTCTATGTTTCGCATTAAAAAAGAAAAGATGAAAAAGGGGAATTGGTTCGTTGATTATTTAAAATACTTGGTGCAACTGTTCCTTATGAGTTAATCCCGGCACTTGGAAGATAATTATACTCAGTGTGAATAACTCTGCCAACCTTTTCCAGTATGCTGCGCTTCAAACACTATTGTGTTTTCATTGACAACGTTCACTATTACATATGCATATAAAAACAGGCATTTTCATCAGAATTACTGTAATAGCATTAAGAGATTATTATTTTTTCCAATTTCCTTGGAAGAAATTCACTTAAACAAGATTATTTATTCTTGACTGTTCTCCTATCTTGCCTGTGTGTTTGGGTAACCAGAGTCCATGAAAGTATAAACTTCAGAATAAAAAGCGTGATTTTATACATTAATGGTTTCAAATAAAAGAGTAGTGCTAGTTTGTGCTTCGCTTCTTTTGAGAAAGTTAAATCTGTGTTCTGCTTAGGAGAGATAACACTTTCTGTCCCTGTAGGTGGCCCCCCTGGTGTAGCCATTAGTTGCTAATTACTTGCAAACAAATAAACAATTAACTCCTCGAGCTGCAGGCTGGGCTACTGTTCATTGACATGCTAAAACTTTCTAAGACAGTATTTTAATTAGTGACGTTCTAAATCCAGCCCCCTTGTCAGCGGAGCCTTAAGGTGAACTGCTGGAAGGTTCCAGCTCTGTACGTGTGGGGCAGAGCCAGCCGGAAGGTACCGAGAGTCCAGAGCCGCAACCCCACCAGGATGTCTCCCAGTCTTCAGGAAGGTGCTCAGCTTGGGGATAGCAAACCCTCATCCTGCTCCTTTTCAATTGAGAGCATCTTGGGACTGGACCAGAAGAAAGACTGTGCTCCACAGAGGAAGCCTCACAGGCCCTGGACAGACACCTGCGGCAGTTCAGGTTTGCCACAATTTAATTTTTTAAAAAACTCTTTGTTACTTAAGGTTGCAGTGTTTAAACTGACTTTTATTTAATGCTGTATAAAGTTAGTACCACCTCAGGGCCAGAGAGATAGTACCATAGGTAGGGTGCTTGCCATGCACATTGCTGCCCTGGGTTTGATCCCTGGCATACCACATATGGTCTTCTGAGCCCTGCCAGCACCAGGAGTGAGCCCTGAACACTGTCAGGTGTGGCCTCCCCCAAGGAAACAAAACAAAAAAGAAAAAGAGAGAGAAAAGAGCGAAAGAGAGAGTAGTTTCATACAATTATATAACTAAAGCACGTAGGGCTTTTAATGACTAAAGCTGAGTCCAGTGGGAAGTAAAAGGAGTGGAGATCTTAGATCCAAGTGAATATACTTACAGGAAGTGCCTGCAGAAGAAACTGCGCTTCAGAAACCTCTCTGTGTGTTTAACTGATGAATTGGATGTTCTAAATCTTATTTCCTTGAAAGACAAATGCTATTTAGAGACCCGCTACCGGCAGACATGGCTGCAACAAGACCAAAATGTTCTCTACCATCAAGGCAGAGGCTTCATTTGCTTTTTTTGGTTTGTGTTTGACTAATGAGAGGTCAGTTCTCTTGTGAAACCCAGAATAACGTTGAAAAACTTAAGTTCCCACAACTAATTCTAGTAAGACTTTGTGGAATGTAAGACTGGATATCTAAGATGAGAGAATGTTTTTGTTTGCTTGTTTTTAGGGGAAGGTGTTAACCTATGTCTACGTGTCCCAAGTCTTCCTAGTGGAATCTCAGTTCCTTGTTCTGTGAATCATCCAGTACCAGAAGAAAGAATTCTGAAATATGAAAGTTGCTTTTCAGTCTCAGAAAGATTGTCTATGAAAAGAGAGTTGAGTTGGTATAGAGGCCGAAGACCAAGAACTGCTTTTACACAAAACCAGGTGGGAAGTTTTTTCAGCCAGTAAAGATAATACAGAGGCTTTAACTGATACCCCATTGAGCTAGAGCCCATTCACTTTGGGATCTTAATTTGGAAGCCTTATTAATAAAACAATAGATTATATTGGTTGTTAATAATTTCTGGATAGTCATTTTGAAAAAGCATAGAGGTAAGTTGTCCGGGACTTCAACACAATTGTTTTGTTATACAAATTAAAATTTATTTTTTTATGACAAACCAAATACTCACATTTTAAAGAGTGATTTCCCCATTCTCAGATTGAAGTATTGGAAAATGTCTTTAGAGTAAACTGCTATCCTGGCATTGATATCAGAGAAGACTTAGCTCAAAAATTGAATCTAGAGGAAGACAGAATCCAGGTAATTTTCAAAGTTAGTCCTTACTTGGGATGGCTGAAATGTTTAGAACAGCAAAACAATGTTTCTGAGATCTGTTTTATTTTTCCTTGATTTCAGATCTGGTTCCAAAATCGGCGTGCAAAGCTGAAAAGGTCCCATAGAGAGTCACAGTTTCTAATGGCAAAAAAAAATTTCAACACAAATCTTCTGGAACAGATAGAAAACTAAACATGTGAAATTATCTTCCAATTGTGGAACATAAAGAACCAAGAATTCTTAATGTGATTTTTCTTTTCTTGATTTAACCTAAGTATTGTGATTTTTATGAAAATATATTATAAATAATAATTATAATACGATACCTACTATACTTGGGCAGCTTTAGTTACAATAAAGTCTTTTCCTATGTATTTTAACAAACATTTTCAGCAATTATTTTTGCCAAATGCTTACAAATTTTATTGTATAAAATTAGAACATTAAAATTATTAATCATGAATTAACTTTTTCTTAACCAATGAAGACAAAGAAAATATTATATCTGGCTATGGGAAGGGTATTTATAGATTTGGAGGTTTGAGACCCACACTGAAGCTATAAACAATCCTTCCAGAGTATTTGTAATCCAGGAAGAAGTGAACAAAACTAGACCTTTTCTTTTTCTTTTTTTTTTTTTCGTGGGAGGGAGCCCACACCTGGCAGTGCTCAGGGCTTACTCCTGGCTCTGCATTCAGGGATAATTCTTGGCGGGGATCAGGGGAACAAAATGGGGCCCCAGAGATGGAAGCTTGGTCAACACACATAGAACAAGCTCACTGTACTATAGCCCTGGACCCTGAACTTTCTCCTATGGTCAGTCTCTACTTATTTACCTAGTGCTTTCTCTTTGTTAACAACTAAAGTAAGCACTGCTAAAATCAGTAAATTCATGACGAAGGAACTCACAAATTAGATTTCATTACCCAAAAATTCAAGTAAGATGATCCAAAGAACATCACAAAGTTGCTTTGGTTTATTCCCTACAAGTACAATTGGGAACATAATTATATTTATGTTACAGAATATGATTTATTTATCTATTCCTGAACCTTTAGTTCCTTTAGATTTTTGGCATAAAGTAAAGAAATTCTCTCCATATGTCAAAACAAATATTATAGAATGCCAGTTTTCAAGGGGCTTCTTTTTAAAGCAAAGTCATGCCAAAAAAAAAAAACCCATGAAAGTCTTAGTTGTCTTGCTCATCCCATTAATATTATGTTGTACAGAAGCTGCAAATAAATAAAAATCTAAAATATTTTTCTAGTTCATTTAACGTTCTTTACTTTTATTCATTAAGGATAATGATCATCTGGCTTATCTATTTCAAGTTTAATGATTTTCAATCAACTATATATATCTCATCACAAAAAATATAATTGACTGAAAAGGTAAGATAACTCACCTGCCTTTTGTATGAGCTCTAGTATAATTAATGAATTAATTGGGACATTTCTAAGAGACAAAAACTGTACTTTTCTGGCATTTCCTATATTCCCCATTGTACCTACAAATTAAAGTTGAGAATAGGATTACATGATTACATGTATCACAAAAAGGGAAAACCTCTCCACTTAGAATTCTGGGTGCATTTATCTTACAGTTAATTAATTAATGGAAGTCCAAATCTGTGTTCTTTTGAAATGTTAACTTCAGGACTCTGACTTTGTCTTCTGGAAGTGATATTTCAGTTTTGCCCTTTTGTATTAAATTTTTCTTGTTTCCCTTTTCTTTCTTTCATATTTCTCTGTCCTTTTCTGTCCCAGTAATGACCAGAATAGAAGGTACACCTTGAATTATTGAACCCATATTCACTATATCTTTACTTTCTTTTTATTTTATTATATAAAAGATTAAAATATGCATATTATTTCAGAGAAAAAAATAGCATGACTCATATCTTAGAGATTTTGAAAATAATTTCCTGAAAGCACATCTTGGGTAGAGAGCTCTGTCTCCACGTCTGGCCGGCTGTTCTCACTCTCTTTCTCTGTGGCTGGGTTGGAGAGGAGGAGAGAGGGCAGGCAAGCAGAGTTTCAACATTGCAGCCACAGCCACAGACATTCAACATTTTCCAAGAAAGCCTTTACTGGGTGACTGGGCCACGTTTTCCAATATAAAAAAAAAGTGCTTCTGTTAATGTAAAATTTGTTGCACTGTATGTGAAATATGTTAGTTGAAATTTACCGACCAGGAGCTTTTTTGTTCTACATTGGGTTCCCATGAGATTATGGGAAACCAGAGGGCTAGAAATCACCAGAAGTGAGTAGGCTGACAAGCCTTTTCTGAGAAACTTATTTTAGTTAGTTGTTTTGTTTAGATTTTGTTTTGGGGCCACACCCAGCTCTGGGCTCAAGGGTCACTCCTGGCCGACCATATGAGGTACCAGAGAGATGGAACCCGGGTCAGCCGCATGCAGGCAAGCGTTCTACTTGCCTCATTATCGGTCTGGTTCCTGTAACCTTTTATTTTAATCCTAAGGGTCTATGTACCATAAATAACTCGAATAGTAAGAAAATAGCATAAATTTTTTCTTAAATCAGAATTCAGAGATAACCATTGGTAAATATTTTTATAGATCCTTTTGTTTATAAATGTGTGGACATATGTGCATAGGTGTATTTATGCATATGTGTGCCTTAATTTTTTTTATTTTTGTAGTTATTTGTAAAAATAGAATCACATTTGCCATGCAATGTGACTTTCCAATATTTTGTCAGACATATAGCTCTGTCTCCTAATTGTTTTCTTAGTTTAGAATAAGACTTCAAGTCCTGAAGTAACTAGCATACTATTCCAAATATTAGTATTTGTTTCTAAGTAAACATTTCACAAATTATTATTTCCAAAGAGTAAACGTTGTTTAATCTAGAATTTATCTAAAATTGAATCAAATCTCTGGATTATAAGAATTTTGTATAAAATTATAGACTCCAAAAAGAAATGAATCAGCATTGTAGACATTATTAACACCTAGTAATGACTCTAAAAGATTGTTTTTTGTTTTGTTTTGTTTGTTTTTACTACAAAACTAATCACATCAATTAAGATTATGAAAAGGAAAGAAATGTAACTCTAGACTCTCATTAATTCAGTATTTTACTGTGAAATATAATTTATTTATACCATCCTAAAATTCTGTTTTGTCTGTAAATAAAAGTAGTTGTGTTTATAACCAAAGTCATGTATTTGTAACTGAAATACTGTTTATTATAGAATGATAGATTTGTAACTGAAATGTTACATTTGTAAGTCAGAAAAGAATTAATATTAGAATTTTAATATTAAATAAACAGGTACATCCTTTTACACTTTCAGGTCTATAACAAAATAATTAGTTTTGTTATAATCTTAATGAAAGTGAGTTCATGAAGCAAGATAATATACAACATATAACATAGTATATGTCCACAAAATCATTTTCAAAAGCCTGAAAGATAAAGACTGATCCTGTTCCAAGAAATAATGAGCCAGAAACTTTTTAAAATTACAGTTGCTAGTAATTTGGAGAGATGATAATGAAATTCAGAGCGAAAACTGTACTTTTAAGTTTGATGAAAATGGAAATGAAAACCCAAATTAGAATTATCTTTCCCTTGAAACACACAGGTTCTAATCCACAGCTTATCTCTGCTCCTGGTTAATTCCAAGTCTTTGTCTCCATTAATGCCCAAGACAAGGTGAACAGTACTAACAAATCAAACTAATGCAGTCAGGCTAATACCTGGAGCGTCTCTATTATCTGACCACCGCCTAAATAAGGTTATTTGGTCTCCTGTAATGGCACTTGTCTCTTGTGAAGCCAGCCAGACAAAACCCATCATTAAAGAGTACTGGTGGGAACAATGGCTGTGTGTGCTGGTGGCCAGCTTCTGAGTTAATCAGTGTTAATAGCTGCTTTCACCCCCTGCATCTTATCGCACGTCACTGGAGTGGCATAAATCCCCCATGGCTGAACCCAACCAACACAGCCTCTGCCTGGGCTTTCGCGTCTTCTTCTAAAGGCAAGAAGTGTGCTTGTACTTGGTGTGGAACCCGCAGCAAAGTATGACAGGTGGCGACTTGCTGTCTCCGTTTCACTGAGCACCACGGGACTGAAACCCCCCACTATTTGGCTTGCGGTTATACATGTTGACTCTTCTGCCTCCTGCTGGGGGGCTAGTCCAGCTCTCCTTGGCTCCCCTCTCCATCGGATCTCTCTCCTGTGTTCTTATCCCCTGCCTTTTCCTTTCACCCTCCTGGTATAAATGGGCATTATGAAATCCCACAAATAGGCCTCCAATCTAAAGATTTGTGCTGACTTTTGATCTCAGCACACATCACTGACATTTAGGAGGTTTCTTCTCTTCCTGGCCTCTAGAATGATCTAGTGAAGCATCTTATTTGTTTAACATTTTATGTCAGGATGATTTCGGTGAAACAAATGATGCTACAATATATGTTCTATTTGCAACATTGCAAAGAACTATATATTTGTTTTATGTGGTGCTGATCCAGAAATTGAATAACAATGTGTTTTTCAAAAATTTTTTTAAAGTGCAACTGGCTCTGCTCAAGACTTACTCCTGGCTCTGTGCTCAGAGATCACTCCTGGAAGTGCTTAAGAGATGATATACAGTGCCAAGGATTAAACTATAGTCAGGTGCCTGCAGGATATGTGTTTTTTTTTGCTTTCGTTGTTTTTGTTTGGGGAGGGGAGTCATACCCAGCGGCTCTCTGGGCTCATTTCTGGCTCTGTGCTCAGGGATTGCTTCTGGCAGTGTTTGGGGGGACTATGCGGGATGCCAGGAATCGAATCCTGGTTGGTTGCTTGCAAAGTGCAAATGCCCTACCCACTGTACTACCCACCCAAGACATGCATCATAAACCCTGTACTATCGCTTTGGCTCCAACAATGTGTTGTTTTGATAGGGTTTAGTCCGTATTAGTTGGATATTTATGGCTTTGTATTGTGCCACCTGCATTGATGTTTCTTAATCTTTCCAATTCAATCAGACTGATTCAACTTATTGAGCCAGAAAGAATCCAAGAGGTAAGGCACTTGCTTTGCATGAGATCAAGCCTGCTTCTATCCCCAGGGCACTGTCAGGAGTGAACCCTGAGCACAGCCATCTGTGCTCAAAACAAACAAAACCTTACTGGAGGCAGCCTAGCAATATAGCAAAGAGCTTAGCCTGTTCATCAGGATGTAAACCCTAGTTACTCTAGCCCCCTATTTACTATTTGACTTTTATCCAGTTACTTAATCTCTTGAATCTCAGCTTTCTCATCTGTAAAATGGGGTCAATGCAGCATTATTAACCATTTCAAAAAACACGGATCAAGCTAAATACTGATAAAGAAATTATGATATAATATATCCATCCTCTTAGGAGCGTATATGTCCGTCTGTCTGTGTGTGTTTGTGTGTGTCTATGTGTGTTAGCGTGTGTCTATGCTTTGTGCCACAGTTGACAGTTCTCAAGGCTTCTCCTAGTTTGGTGTTCAAGAGTCACTCCTGGTGGTACTCTGGGGATCATGTGGCCAGCAGTCAAACTCAGAGCTCCCATATGCAAAGCATGTACTTCTGACCACTGAGTTTTCTCCCCGGCCCATAATAGATATTTGAAAAGACAAAAATTTGCCTTTTGTGATAGAACTTGGGTAGAATGTGTGGTTGATTATGTGCAGTGAGTCAGTAAAGGAAAGTTGTTATGATACGGTTTCACTCATATTTGGAATATAAATAAACAGCTAAGAATCTGAAAAACAACAACCATCACTCTTAGACTCTGAAAATCTCAATCTCAGGGTGAGTCTGATAGTATGATGGCGCCAGAACTCTTGTGGTGGGTGTAGGGAGGCCTCTACACTTAGAATAGTGTGAAGCTGGATGCCTGAATTTTTTATAGTATCGTGAAACCATAATATGTCAAAAAATTTATGTTAAAAATTAATTAAAAATAGAATAAAAGGGGCTTAAATATGGGACCTATTTCACTCAGCCATTGGAGAAATTAAATGAGATAATGAATGTAAAGTCTTGCACTAATACCTGATACTTATAAATTTATCCAGTAAATGCCAGATTTTTGTTTGTTTGTTTTTTTGGGCCACATCCAGTGATGCTCAGGGGTAACTCCTGGCTCTACACTCAGGAATTATTCCTGCAGTGCTTGAAAGATCATATGGGTTGTTAGGTATCAAACTCAGGTCCACTGCATGCAAGGCAAGCTCCCTACCTTCTGTTCTATCGCTCCATCCTGTAAATGTTAGTTCTAGGGCTCAGATGGAGAGAGCTGGAGTTCATGGTTTGGATACAGAAGATCTGGATTTGATTCCTAGTACTGCATAGCCTGCCCCTACCCCTCAGCACCATGGGAAGTGACACTTGAGCTGGGCGTTTCCCATGAGCATTGTCTCTGCCCCCGCGCCTGGGTGTTCCTTCCCGGAGTCCCTTGGAGGGGAGCGGGTTGAGCTTTCCTCCCCACCCCGACCAGGGCTACGGCAGCCGAAGACCTCCAGGACCAGCCACCACCATGCTGAGACCACTCTCCGCACACCTGAAGGTACTGGCAGAGGGACAAAGCCACGCGGGTTCCGGGGCCGAGACCTCCAAGCCTACTCGATTTGGAGTCGAGCATCTTCCACCCAGATCCTCCAAATTCCAGCAGGCGGGGGTCACACCCACCACCTGGCCCCCTGGCGCCGTGTAATCCCATCAGCGGCCAAGACTCAGAGACTATAAAATCCAGATCCCGGAACCGCGCGGCCGCATTTGCTGCCGTGCGACATCTTATTATCTCATTCCTACTTTGGACAAACTTGCAGGCTATCGAATGTAGCCTGCCCACAGGGCAGAGTCTGGCAAACTCCCCGTGGCCTACCAAATATGCCAAATACCAGTAACAATGATGGGTCTCATTCTCCTAAAGAGCCGTGAATATAATCTCAGGGCTAGGATGAAAGAGACGTTACTGGGGCCTGCTCGAGGCAATCGACGATTAACAGGATGATGAAATGAAATGAAATGAAATTGTACTGCTGAATGTAGCACAAAAATAAAAACAAAACAAGCGATAGTACAATGGGCAGGGTGCTTCCCTTGCATGCAATCAACCCGGCTTTGATCCCCATATATAGTTCCCTGAGTCCTGCCAAGAGTCATCTTTTAGCACATAGCCAAGAATCAGCCCTGAGCACCACTGGGTGCGGCCCCCAAACAAAAGGATAGCACTGCATTGTAGCACTGTCCTCCCGTTGTTCATTGATTTGCTCGAGCGGGCACCAGTAACGTCTCCATTGTGAGACTTGTTGTGACTACTACTATCGAATACTCCACAGGGAGCTTGCCAGGCTCTGCTGTGCGGCCGGGATACTCTCAGTAGCTTGCTGGGTTCTCTGAGAGGGATGGAAGAATCGAACCCAGGTTGGCTACATGCATGGCAAACACCCTATCCGCTGTGCTATGGCTCTAGCCCAAAGCAAAAGGATATCCCTTATTATGATAACAATATGCTAGAGATAATACGGCAGGGAATAGAAATCACTGTATCACTGTACCACTGTCATTCCGTTGTCCATCGATTTACTCAAGCGGGTGGCAGTAACGTCTCCATTCATCCCAGCTCTGAGATTTTAGCAGCCTCTCCTTACTCGTCACTTGCCTTTCCCAAGGCTGCCTTATTGGAGGCTTTTACAGGGTCAGGGGAATGGGACCCGTTATTGTTACTGTTTTTGGCACATTGAATACACCACGGGTATAATAGTCTAGAAATATTTATTTGTTTAAATTTTTTTATTTAGGCATTGTGATTTACAATACTGTTAATAATAAAGTTTCAGGGGGCTGGAGTGATAGCACAGCGGGTAGGGAGTTTGCCTTGCACGCGGTCAACCCGGGTTCGATTCCCAGCATCCCATATGGTCCCCTGAGCACCGCCAGGAGTAATTCCTGAGTGCAGAACCAGGAGTAACCCCTGAAGCATCACCAGGTGTGACCCAAAAAAGCAATAATAATAATAATAATAATAAAGTTTCAGACATACATTGTTCCAATACCACACCCACCACCAGAATGTCTGCATCCTGACACTAATGTCTCAAGGTCCCCTCCGACCCTCCACACATCATCCTAAAACTGCATTCTCACGTCTGGAACCATGTGTAGCCTATAGTGAAATCTCAAACAATGCCACCAAATGAAAACAATCCTTGATCTCTGGGAATTTACCATGTGATAGGAGAAAAGAGAGAAACATCAAAGGTCCAGAAGGGCATATCACTTTACTCTGTGTGGGGGGTGTGGGTGGGGCAGTGTGCTGGGTGGGGGGGGGGGGGCAACTCTCAGAGAATCTCAGCCAACCAAGTGTGCAATTCATGCTGGGGCCTGAGGACGTGGAGCTGCTCTAACCCTGCAGTGTGGGGGATATTGAGGCCACCCTGGAGGGGCTCGGGAGAAGGGCATATCTAATTTCTTTGAGTTATTCAACAAATATTCCATGTCTGCCTGCTCCAGACAGTCACTCTGTGAAGCCTTGCAGATGGAGTTGTCAGTTAGCCAAGCAAGACCTGCCGTTAGGGGCCTTCGCATAGCCAGTGCCTGGCAAATAGTTGATCCACAATGGATAATGAATGAATGAAATGAAATAATAAGGATAGGTACAATTTAGGACTTCTTTAATGGGTGTAAATAATCAGGACCACTGTGGGCTGGAGGTGGGGAGGACTCAGAAAGATGTTGAGAAGTCGAGACCAGCTTTCACTTGCCTCTACCTTCATGGATCTGGGAAAAGGACAGTGCTTAATGTGGACAGCAGCTGGTGTTCTTTGTTTTAGTGTTTTGGGGGTGTCTCATCTGGCTATGCTCAGGGTTTCCCTTGACTCCACTCAGTGATCACTCCTGGTGCAGTTGGGGGACCAAATGGGGTGCAGGGATCAAACCCAGGTCAGATGCATGCAAGGCAAACATTCTGCCCACTGCTCTCTTGGTCCAGCCCAGGAATTGGTGTTGATGGACCGTGTTACTGGTGATTCAGAAACTTGACAGCCAGAACGGTGGCCTCCCTGAGACCATAGATGCCTATTGGTGCCAATTTCATGTGTTACATCTCTTGTAGTTAACACAACTTCCTGCATTCAGTTCTATACTTGGTTTAAGTCTATGCTGTTGCCATCTTGAAATTCTTTTTCTTTGGGGGGGGGGGGGGCAGGGCATTGGGTTTGAGCAACACTCGGTGGTATTCAGGGGTTACTCCTGGCTCTTTGCTCAGGAGTCACTTCTGGTGGTGCTCAGGAAGCTATATGTATGGGTTGCTGGGGATTGAACCCAGGTCAGTTACATGCAAGGCAGGTGCCTTACCTACCGAACTATCTCTCCAGTTCCATAATTCTCAATCATTTTTTTACCAAGGGGCCCCACATTTTCATTTCATGCTGAGTCCCCAAAATTAGTAAGCCCTGCCTGTTGAGTAGATACGTGGAAGACCTTATAAAAAGGTTAAGAAGTAAAATTTAGTATTATTAGAAGTGGCAAGCAGTGCCTGGTTATTAAACTAAGGGTACATCTTGGTTTAGGAAGTAGAGCCAGGATGCAGCAAGAAGATGTAGAATTCAGGGGATCGCCCTACCTGCAGTGGAAATATCTAGTTCTGAAGTTGTCAATAGCCAGGATTTTGATGGCTTCAGTGGAGATGGGACACCAGGGGCAGATTAGAGAAAGACAATCAAAAGGTATTTGACAGGTTTGGGAAACCAAGTGTGTGACGGAAGGAAACAGCTGGATTAAAAGTGATGTAAGTTTTGAGACATTTGAAAATTCCTGAAGTTGCACGAAGTGGACCATATTTAACCCTTCAACTTACACACTCAAGGGACTCTAAAAGTTCTTTTACTTCTGCTGCTGTTGCAAAAGCTTTTGTTTTGTTTTTTCTTTCAGAAATTTGCAAAGTAGCCTCCACAAATAATTTTAAAAGTAACACTAATCTGGAAATATTAATAAAGGACATGCGAACATTTTATTCATGTTCTACATTTCTTTCAGTGTGACATGGGTCCACCACTCTGATCCAGTTTCCAAATAAGGTTCCAAAATGTTAAAGCCTTTGAAAATGATTACTAGAGATATAGAGAAAAATGCTAGAATTATTTTAACCAGGAATAAATTCCTCCTAAATTAAATGGCATCCAAGAGTGATTATTTGTATGTATGTATTAGATACAATAAGTAGAGAAATTAAACTTCAGGGAACATTTTGCTTTTATGATAAATTCTCTTAAAAATTTGTGTCAGGGGCTGGAGAGATAGTACAGTGGGTAAGGTGCTTGCCTTGTATGTGTCCGACCCTGTTTTAATTCCCAGCATCGCATATGGCATATGGTCCCATGAGCCTACCAGGAGTGATGTCTGAATGTGAAGTCAAGAGTAAGCTCTGAGCTCAGAAGGGTGTGTCCCTCTCTAAAAAAGATTCACATAATCCTCAGAAGAATAAAAATAAAGTTTTGGATTGCTTTAAAGATATTTTTACATTATTGCTGTAAAGGGCTGGAGCGATAGCACAGCGGGTAGGGCGTTTGCCCTACACACAGCCAACATGGCTGACCCGAGTTCGATTCCTCCGCCCCTCTCGGAGTGCCCCGCAAGCTACCGAGAGTATCTCGCCGGCACGGCAAGCTCCCCGTGACATATTCAATATGCCAAACACAGTAACAAGTCTCACAATGTTACTGGGCCCGCTCGAGCAAATCAATGAACAACGGGAGGACCGTGACCGTTATTGCTGTAAAAATTAAACTGTTTAACTATTGCCTTTTTTTTAAATCACATTTTGGCACTAAGTCAAAACATTTTTTAAACTTTTGCCAATTTCATAGATAAAAATTAGCCCGGCAAGCTACCGAGAGTATTCGATATGCCAAACACAGTAACAACAAAGTCTCCAATGGAGACGTTAGTGGGCCCGCTCGAGCAAATCGACGATCAACGGGAGGGCCTTTACCTTACCTCCCATTTTAATTTGCTTGCTTTGAGATTTAACTTTTGGTATGTTAATTGACAACTTACATTTTTATATTAATGAACCCTAATTCACCTATTTCTGAACAGTCTACAGTGGACTTTAGTAAATTAAGCCATTATTTACAATTCTTCACGCCCGGTCTGTTTTTAAATTATGAAAAATAAATAAATAAATACATTATGTATTCATGTTCTTTGTCATGTAGTTTTTCAGCACCACTGTAGAGAGTAGACTTTATTTTCTCACTCAGTCCTGTTGGGTGTTGGGTTTGGTTATATGGTTTTCTTTAGCCAAGGGGATGTGGACAAGAAGTGATACTGCACCAATCCCAGCAGGAGGCTTTAATAATCATTTTTGTGTTTCCCTTTGCCTATCTGAACTTGTGCTATTGCCAGGAGAAAAGCATGCCCTGATTGGCCTCTGTCCTTCCGATGGGGCTCCTCCCTAAGGACCAGGAAGCCAGCCTGAACCTAATGTGCTGTCTGGAGCCAGGCCACGTGAAGCTAAACACAGTCACAGACTCATTGGTTTCAACCACTGAGTTTCAGGGCTTAGAAAAATAGCATTATTGGGCCAAAGAAATAGTACAGAACTAAAGGCACATGGCCTGGATGGGAGTTGACCCCAGTTTGATCTCTTGCACCACATGGTCCTCTGGGTGTAGACCTGGAAGCTCCTGAGCACTGGTGGGTGTGCCTGGCCCAGATGGCCTTTGTTGAAAGCCCTCCAGACCCCCTAGGCCTCCCAAGTACTGCTTGGTAAACGCAAAAGAAAAATAGCACTATCATACCACCAGTGTTTTTTTTTCTTCGTTTATTTTTGCTTTGGGCTGGAGCGATAGCACAGCGGTAGGGTGTTTGCTTTGCACGCAGCCAACACGGCCGACCCGAGTTCGATTCCTCCGCCCTTCTCGGAGATTCCCGGCAAGCTGCCGAGAGTATCTTGCCCGCATGGCAAAGCCTGGCAAGCTCCCCATGACGTATTCGATATGCCAAACACAGTAACAAGTGTCACAATGGAGATGTTACTGGGCCCGCTCGAGCAAATCGATGAACAACAGAAGGACCATGACCATGAATTTTTGCTTTGTTTGGGGGGCCACACCCAGTGATGGTCATGGATCTGTGCTCAAGGACCACTCCTGGTGGGTTCTGGGGACCATATGCAGTGCTGGGGATCAGTGCCAGGTCAGCCATGTGCGACGCAAGCGTGCTACCTATCTCTTTTTCCATTTCTTTAATTTGGGGGAAGGGAGCTCCCAAGTGGTACTCTGAGATTCTGGGGATTGGCCAACAGCAATTCTTAGCCAACCCAACCAGCATTTCAGTGCTATGGCGGGAGGATACGCAGGTCTTTTCGGCCACCCTGACCCAGGGCTGGGGTTGATTTTTCAGTTTCTAACATAGTTAAATAAACATCTGTTTTGCATATGATTCAGGATTTCAGCTTTTAGGAATCTACCTGTAAAATGGTACCCACATCTAGCAGTTTTGTTTGAAATAAGCAAAACCAAGTACAGGCTAAAAGACTTTCAGAGGGTAAATGGCTAAACCAACTGTGGAATCACTGGACAAGGACAGGCTACTGGTCAGTAATAAGAAACAATGACATGGGTGAATCTCAAAGCTGCTGCACCAAGTGAAAGAAATAAGTGTCAAAAGGTTGCATACTAAAGTATGGTTTTTGGGAGCCGGGGTGATAGTACAGCCAGTAGTGTGTTTGCTCCGTTCACGGTCAAACTAGGTTTGATCGCCACCACCCTATTTGGTTCCCCAGGCCCCACCAGAAGTGATTCTTGAGTGCAGAGCTTGGAGCATACCCTGGGTACCACCAGGTATGGTCTGAAAACCAAAACAAAAGTACAGTTTTATTCATGTTAAACAGGACAAATCACAATTGTGTCTTGGAAAACACGTCAAGGGTGTTAGAGTTTACAGGTGGGTAAAGGATCTTTTCAGTGAGAGGCGGTTGGGTCACACCAGCAGTATTCAGGGACTATTCATAATTTTGTGCTCAGGAGTGACCCCTGGCAGTGCTCTGGGGATCATAGACAGCGCTGGGGATTCAAATCCACCACATGCTAGGCAAGCACCTTAATTCCAGTACTGTCTCTCAGGTAGGTCAGGGTTTAAGGACAGTTAAAGAGGACAGTGTGGGGTAGCTGGGAATAGAATGGGATGATGTAAATGTGTGGCCTGGTGGTACGGGTCTTATGGTTAGGTGCTGAGGCCATTGGTGCTTGAGGTGTGGGGGGCATTTTGTAATGCTGAGGATTAAATGCAGGGCCTTGAACATACTAAGAATGTGCTCTCCCGCCTGAACTATCTCCCTGACCCTTAAAACTGCACTGACTTGCTATGTCTTCCCTGTCCCATTAGCAAAACACAGACTGCCACAGAGCTCTGGGGAGTGAGATGCTTGTACTCTGCTGGTGGGTATGCAAATTGCTAGACCCCTTATGAAGAAACCGCTAACAACATCTAACAAAACTACACATATGTTTTAGCTTTTAACTCGGCAATACAATATCTAGGGATTTACTCTAGAGAAACCTTTCCAGCAATACAAAAAGCCTTATGCTCTGGAGCGCTGTTTGTAATTGCCAAGTCTTGGAAACCTCCTAAATGGCCATGTATGGTAGGATTGGCTGAGCCACTGCATGTGGCCACAGTGTGGGCTGTGCTGATGAAACACACGTCAGAATGAATCCCTGTGAACTAGTAAGAGGTGATGTCCAGGTTATAGATTACTTAGCAAGAAAAGTGCTGGAATATCTATGGTGTGGGGGGAAGTAGGAAAAATAAGAAAGCAAGTGTATCTTCTTTTGTTTTGTTTTGTTTGGAGGCTAACATTCGGTGGTGCTCAGGCTCTGTGCTCCGGCCTCTGTTCTCAGGGACCACTTCTGGCTGTTCTCAGGGGACTCTGTGGCGTAAGGGATCAAACCCAGTGTGAGTCACATGCAGAACAGGTGTTCATGTTGCACTGTCTCACTAACCCCATCTCCTTTTGACTTTTGGACCACACACGTCCTGGCCCTGTGCTCAGGGATCACTCCTTATGGGGCTCAAGGAACCATATGGGGTGCCGGCATTGAAGTCAGGTCAGCCATGTGCAAGACCAGTGCCTTACCTGTAAAATCTTATCTTGCCGAAGGTTGTGTGTTCACGGGCTCACTGGATGGCACTGTCTCACCGCCTGTGTTCAGTGTTCTTGAGCCGCTGTGTGTGGCCTGGATCGGGACGGCTGTTGGCCAAGGGCAGACGGAAGAAGAAACGAGGACCAGGCCGGTCTATATCAATAGTAGTTTATTCCAATCCTCTTCACTCCTGTCTTTCTCTGCCTCCTTATCTCCTGGGCCCCAATCTTGGAAGCTCTCTCCTTCTGGCTCTGACTCTGGATCTCTGGAGCCCGAGTTCTCTCGCTTCTGACTCTCCTCTTCGAGCTTACATCTTAGTTTATATAGCAGTCACATAAGGCGGTGACATAAAGGTGGGTTGAATACTGATGAATCAACAAAGAGAGGTAAGACCACTCCTCCAGGAGATTAACTCAAGGATAAAATCTCATCTACAGAGATTACTTCAGATTACTAGGAGATCTGCTCAAGGGTGGGATCCCAACAAGGGTGTGTTCTTCCCTCAGTTAGTAATCTACATAAATAGTTGTAATAAATCTACTTCTAATATTTTTATCAATGTCATTCTGTATGAGCACAGTAAGAGATATAAATTTAGTTTGGTTCTTCCTGAGAACATCTCACTATACATTCCGCAGTCCTCAGGCCAGGTTAATCTTCCTAGCTCCAGCAGGGTCCTAGTCTCGTCGTTACTTTCTTTTGGATCATGACAGCATTTGTCCATGATCATGCCCTCAACTTATAGTTGAGTATCGTGGCTCTTTGGCCTGGCCCATTTTGATGCCAGGGTAGCTCACTGCTTGCCCTGGGTCCATTCAGTCCCTCGTCGGGACCCTTCTTTTGGGGTGCTAGGAACTAAGGAAAACTGAGTCAAGAAATCAGATGCCCAGGAGTAAATATTATTCGGAGTCAATCAACTCCCAAGTTACAAAGCATAATATTAACTGTCTTCCTGTGTCCACACAGAAAGGACATTGCTTACAATACAAATTCAGTGTCCTTAGATGGGTGTGACCCGATAAACCAAAGTTACCTGAGGAAGGACAAAAGAGTGTTATCCTACACTTAACCACTTTACTACCTCTCCAGTCCACCCTTGCCCCCGCCCCATCTACTTATTTTTGAACAGATAAGCATAGGTTTGGACTGCTGAGAGGGTGAACTGAGTCTGAGAGTAAAGACAGAGGAGGGGGGCTGGAGCCATGGCTCAGCGGGTAGGGCGTTTGCCTTGTACGCGGCCGACCCGGGTTCGATTTCCAGCATCCCATATGGTCCCCCGAGCACCACCAAGAGTAATTCCTGAGTGCAGAGGCAGGAGTAACCCCTGAGCATCGCCAAGTGTGACCCAAAAAGCAAAAAAAAAAAAAAAATCTTCAATTCCAATAAAAGCAGAGACACATATTCAAATGTAGTGTTTGAAATAAATAACAAACATAATGAAGTAGGGCAGGGAGACTTTTTTTGCAATCTTATGACTATCCTCAGGCTAATGCTAAGGAACAATAAAGAGCACTGAACTCTAGATAGTTCAGTGAACTCTAGGCTTCCTTTACTTGTGGTGGCGTGGATGAGCAAGTCTCAGACTTTATAGGTCTGAACAAAATAAGGATGTTTGGAATTGTGAGGGCTGAGTGTCTCGCTCTGGTGGGAGGGTGTTGTAAGTGTGGAAAGGAGGTTGGAAGGAATTCTGAACTTGTGGTCTACGAAAGTGAAGCGAAGTGTTTAGACTCCCACAAAAGGGAGCTGTAAAGAGTGGGCTTGGGTCTGGCTCCAGCTTTCTAGAAGGCCGACATCCTGCAAAACTGTAACATTGCCCATCTATATTCCGAGATTGGCCTCACTATTGAATTACAAAGAAAATTTTCTGCCAATAGCACATTTTTTATTTGGAGACTTGGAACAAATCTGAAGGAAACAATGCAGTGTGCATTTAGTCAGGCCTCTTTGTGTTGCAGAAGAAGAAACCAGCTCCGGCTAATTGAAGCAATAAGGGGGTTTATTAGTGTCTGTCATGGAACGGCTAGGGAGGGCACTGGCCTCAGCTCCCGCTGCCTCTGCAGACTCAGAGAGTGTCTGTCCTTACAGCCCCGACTATTCATCTCACTATTCATCATGCCAGGATGTAGTGGGACAATACCAGGTTCAGTGGGGGCCAGTTCAGCATCACCGCCAAAGGGAAGCGTGCCCCCACTCGGCAGTCCCAGGGAGGATGGTAACTGGCCCAGTCAGATGGGGCCATTGCCAAACACATTGCTAAAAGGAAGCAGAGCAGAGAGGCAACGCCAAAGTCTTTGAGGGGAGCTCCTGCCACACCTGGTTTGCTCTCGGGGTGTCCTCTCTGAGCCGTACCAGCCTCCAGGACAGGAACTTGTCTTTAATTTAAACTCAGAGAGTTTTTGCTTTATGTTTCTGGTGCTTCCCATTCCCAGATCTCCCTCTACTCTCCAAGGGCCTGCTCGGACACTCCAGCCCTGCAGAGAGTAGAGGCGTAAGGCACTTGCCTGGCTTGCCACTGATCTTGGTTAGAATCCCTAGTAACACTTGCATCTATCAAGCACCATCAGGAATGATCCCTGAGCACAGAGGAAAAACCAACAACAACAAAAAGAAACTTTCTCGGAGCTGGGGATATGACTCTCTGTCAGAATGGTTGCCTTGCATGCATGAAGTCCTGGGTTCAATTGAAGAAGAAAGGAGGGAAGGAAGGAAGGAAGGAAGGAAGGAAGGAAGGAAGGAAGGAAGGAAGGAAGGAAGGAAGGAGAGAAGGAGGGAGGGCAGGAGGGAGGGAGGGAAGGATTCAGGCGCATGGGGGCTCGCACACACATGGAGGGTCTAGAGAGACAGGACAGCAGGTGAGGCACTTGCCTTGCACTAAGCCAACCTCAGTTCAATCCCCAGCTCCACCTGTGGTTTCTGCACCCCATAAAAACATTCTCTGAGCACAGCCAGGTGTGGTCCCAGTGCCGCCCCCTCCAGATATGGGGGGGGGAAAGAAACTTACTCCAGCTGATCTGGGAGCCATCATGAATGTGGGGGGAAGCAGAGTTCAGTGTCTCAGGATTCTTGCCTTGCTTGAGTGTTACCCTGAGTTCCAAGCTTAAACCTGCCAGACCAGCATGCAGGCAATTTCCCGCAGGCCTGTGTAAGCGTAACAGAGGAATGTGGCATGCTAACTCCGCCCTGCCCCTCAGTGAGCACTGTAGGAACATGGCCCCTGGTGAGCATTGTGAGTCCCACAGTAACCTCAGTGTGCACCACAACCAGAGCTCGGGGATTTCCATGAGAAAGTGTGACACCCCCTGACCCCCAGCCCGCATGCGAGCACAAGCCCCTGAGGAAGGCCAGCCTCCCTGAGCCCAACCAGCTCAGGTGTCACCCTGAGACAGTGCCACAGCTGGGCATGTGTAAGCACCAGCACTGGGCATGTGTGCTACCCCAAACATCACGGCAGGATCATAGGGCCACAAAGGGGCGGGGATGGAGACCAGTTAAAGACTAAACGGGAAACCAAACAGGAGGCCCCAAGAGGGCCGTGGAGTCCAGCAGGGTCGACATGGAGGTGGCCAGCAATTAAAAATGAGAATTTTGTTTTCATTGTTTTGGGGTCTTACCTGCAGGTGCTCCGGTGTTACTCCTGGCTCAGTGCTTTTTGGAACCATGTGTTATCAGAGATAGATGCAGGCCTCCCCGCATACAAAACATGCACTCTTGATCCTGATTATTGAATTCTCTCCTGATCCCTAGAGACATTTTTGGGGGGGACCCACAACCTTCAGTAATTACGGTTTTCTCCCGCTTTGCATTCAGGAATCATTCCTGGTGGGCTCAGGGGACCATATGTGATGCCAGGAATCTAACCTGGGTCAACTGCATGCCAGGCAAGCACACTACCCACTGTACTATCACTCTGGCCCAGCCATGGGGATTTTTATGTGCAAACTTCAATCCCGGTGCATCTTATTGTTTGCATTAACATTCTTCCGCTTCGGTTACTTGATCCTCCATGGGGCTCTTCCTGGCTCTGTGCTCAGAGTTCATTCCCCTGACGCTTGGGGCGAGAAGGGAGAAACCAACCATGCCGTGCAGGAGATCTAGAAAGGCCTCCTGCATACAGAACCCCCTTTTGTTGCTTCAAAAGAAAATGTTCTTTATATCATGAAAATAACATACTCGCAATGCTTAAACTTAAAACAACATGGGCGGGCGCTGGAGAGACAGTCTAGTGGATGAGGTGTTTTCTTTGCATGCAGCAGACCTAGGGTTGATCTCTGGTACCACCTATGTTCCTCCGAGCCCTACCGGAGTGACTTCTGAGTGCAGAGCCCTGAGCACTGCTGCGTGGTCCAAAAAATAAAATAAAACAGCATGGACGGCAAAAGGAAGGGAAGAATTAGGCCGGTAATCCTGGCGTGGGATGCTGAGGCAGGACCTGACCTTTCAGCCTGCATCCCCAGGAGAACAGATGCACCCTCGCGGAAGCCCGGCAGCCAATGCTGAGGTACAGCGTGCTTTTCTCACTGTTGAAAAACATGATTCCAGCTCTGTGCATGATCTGGGTTTGATGAGGGCACATTGCATTCAAAAGAATTTCTTTGTTGTTCGTGCAAATTTTTTAAGTCAAAGAGAGACTATTTAAAAAAGGGTACAGCTTTGAGTGTATATAAATAGAAAACACAAGTAATTTTCCTAAAAGGCAGGAGAGGGGCTCAGAGCTTTAAAAATTAAAGTGCCAGAAGATAGACTCCAAACAGAAAAGCCAAAAAAAAAAAAAAAGACCAAGTGTAGTAATTTCCTCCCAAAAGGGAATGTGATGCCTGGCAAAATTCCGTTGTTTATTTTGCATGGTCTTAACCCAAGCTACTTTTTAAAAAGCAAAGAGCAGTGGCAGGAAGTGTCTTTCTGTGTCCCGCTGGGGACCAGTCTCTCCCTACAAAGCCCCGGGATGTCTCAGGATTATCCAAGAATCCTCAGAGCAACTGCCCAAAACACTAATTGTATTTGTGTCTCTGTCTTTGATTAGTAGCTTAGTCGGCTTTCTGGCTTATTATCATCTTACTCCTTTTTATTTAATGCCATAAAGGCTAAGATTCTATTTTTTTTCTTTTAGGGGGTGGGATTTGGACCACACCTGGTGGTGCTCAGGGCTTACTCCTGGCTCTGTGCTCAGGAATCACTCCTGCTGGGCTCTGGGACCAAATGGGATGCCCAGGATCAAACCCAGGTTGGCAGTGTACAAAACCCACTGTTCTATTGTTCAGGCCGCATGTAGTTTTATTTTTCCTTCTTTCCTCTAAGAATAAAATAATGTAAATTTGAAGATATTTTTCATCCTTTTATTTACTGGGGAGGGGAATGAGAGGTGTGGACCAGCGCAGTGGTGCTCAGATGTTATTTCTGGCTCAGCGCTTAGGAGTGATTTCTGACCATATGTGTCCAGAATGGAACCTGGATGACCATCTGTGAAGTAGGTGCCTTTCCTCCTGCACTCTCTCTCCCCAGACCCATCTCTCTATTTTAGTCACATATATAGAAATACATAGATAGTCATATATAGATTATATATATATATACATGTGCATATGTATAATCACATATTTGAAATAGAAAGCAAAAGTCTCGGGATTCCTGGACTCACCAGAGCCATGAGTTGCTTCCTGAGCTCAGATATCCATTCTACAACTCAACCAAGCCAACTCTATATACCCAAGGTTCAAGATGGGTCTAATGTGATAGAGCAGCAAGTTAAATGCTGACCACAGAATGCAGCGGCAGGTAAGGGCGCTTGCTAGAAATCTCCCTTCCAGCTACTGTGTTACTTATATGACTAACTTTGTGAGGCAACTTTTAGAAAGGATTCTAATATTTTGTAGGAGAGGTGGAAATAGGAGTGGTTCCCCCCCCATAACTTTCTGGAAGAAGGGCAGACACTGAGTGTTTCACTATATCATCTACTTCTACAGTTGTCATCCCTCCAAAGGTTTTGAGATTTAATGAGTAGAGCCAACACTTTGTTGAAGAAAAAAAAAAGACCAAATTGCAGTGGAGATGTGCTCAGCCCAGAGGGCCTCTATGTGCCCACATATACCAACTGGCAAAGCAAATCCAGAAGAGTAAAGGAGAAGCTGAAAGTGGCTGGTTTTATTAAAGAGGGAGAATAAGAGAGGGGAAAGGGGGGAATGGGGACACAGTATGAGGATGAAGGGGCCCCCATCGCTTCTCTGAATATTCCTAAGAAATCCATGTGTCTGTATCTTTTGCTTTGTTGTTGCTGCTGCCACAGTGTTGACCTCCCGCATAGAGGTCAGACATTTGGCTCTCTAGAGTGTCCACTCTAGTGCCAGAGATTAATTGTGGTGCTGGGACTGGCACACAGCAGAGCTACTAGCATCATGCTCAGTCTGCCAGGTGGTGTTGGTGATGGAACTGTCACACCTGCAAGCAGGCACTGTGCCACCGAGTCTCCTGGGTTTTGGGTTTTGTTGTTGTTGTTTTGGTGTGTTTTTTTTTAAAATTTTTATTAGTGAGACACCATGAGGTACAGTTGTAGACTTACAAATTTTTGTGCTTGGGTTTCAATTTTACAATGATCAAATACCCATCCCTCCACCAGTGCCCATTTCCCACGATGTTTTGGTGTATTTTTGAAGCAAATGATACAATCCTCCAGGAAGGGGTTGTGAAGAAGTGCTCTGACCTCAGAGATTCTGAGAAGCCAAATTTTGATTGGTATGATAAAATAAACTAAAAGTGAACAGGATTAAACAAATACTCATGCATTTCTATGTTGTTTGTCTCTGGGTCTCCTTTAGAGAAATGAATTACCAATTGTGAGACTATTTTCTGTGCAAACCAGCCCTGTCCAAATTAGGAGACAGAACCACACAGTAATTTGATAGGTCAAGTTTAATTAAAAAATAATTACTAATCAGGTTACAGGAGGGACAGTATAGCAGGTTGGATGTCTGCCTTGTATGCAGCTGACTGGGGTTAGATCCCCAACATCCCATAGAGTTCCCAGAGCCCCACCAGGAATGATCCCTGAGTACAGAATCTGGAATAAGCCCTGAGCACTGCTGAGTGTAGCCCAAAAATAAAAATCAAAAGTTAACTATAATGAGATTGGAGAAATGAGGGCTAGGTGATGAGATTAGAGGATGGTAAAGCATGTAGGCAGAGCCTGCCCAGGGACTGAGGAAGCCTGAGGAGGAGCTGTGGACCGTGCTGGGGAGGGAGGGCACAGTCACAGCTCACTGAGTGACATCAGAGCCACTTAGGGGGCCAGCAGCTTGACTCAAAGTCCTGGAATGCAGAAACCCTAGGCCTGATCCTGAGCATGCTGGGAATGACCTCTGAGCACTGAGTTAGGAGTAACCCCTGAGCACTGCTATGACACTCCCCCCCACCCCCAAACACACACCAAATAACAAGCTACTCTGGGGTTGCACTGTTAGAACTTGCCAAAACCGCACCCAGTCCAGTGCCAGGGAAGCTCTTGCTGATGAAGTGACTCCTTGGAAGCACATCACTGTAAAACTGCCCCTGAAGGAGGCCGGGAGAGGCACGGGGCTGATGCTTCTGCTTTCTGTGCACTGCAGGGGTTACTAGGACCTGGGGCAGAAGCAGCATCTGTGCAGTTTACCTGGACAGGGGAGAAGCAGCTAGCATGGCCCAGCCTGGAGAAGCCACTGTGAGACCAGCGACTGTCTTCTGCCATGTCTTCTGCCATGGCTTTCTGTCGCCCTCTACTGAAATCGCCCAGCAATGGGGAATGTTTGAAGGAACCATCTCCCTTTTTGGATTTTGGATTTTGGATTTTGGATCAGGTAAGGAAGGATGAATTTAGATTTGAGAGGCAAGGAATTAATAACTGCACAGCCCAGCCCTTTGTTTACGTTCTCTGTACTCCCTTTTACACACATTACAACTCTCTCACAGCAAAGCTGCAACAAGATACAGCTAACTTTATCTTTGAAGTGAAGTTAGCCGGGGCCAGGGAGACAGCTGAAAGGGCTGGAGTGCATGTTTTGCATGTGATAGGCACTGAGTTTGCTCCCTGGTACCATACTGTTCCCTGAGCACTGCCAGAAGAGACCCCCAAGGAACCAAGGATCCCAGAGTAGCCCCTCAGTGTCATTGAGTGTGGCTCAACGATGTGTCCCTCACGTTCTTTCCCAAATGAGCAGACACACAGTCCCTGCAGTTACTGTGTCCAGGACTGGCCGTGAATATTGTCCCCCAATTCGCAGTCCCATGCAGTTTCTTTCTCTGAGGGACAGTCACCCATACAGTGCACAGAGGGCCTGGGGCCACACCCAGCAGTACTTGACCACATGTCCCTTGGGCCAGTAGCATTGGGGGAAGGCACCAGGGCTACCCCTGGGATGCTTGGGGGACCATGCAGAGCCAGGTATGAAACGTGAAACCTCTTTACGTCCAGCCTGTGTCTCAGCCCTGAGATATCTCCCCTGCCCTAGGGGAATTAAAGACTTAATTGCATTTATTTCATTTTTATTTTACTTTTTATTTGGGAGGGCTACACCCAGTGGTGCTCAGGACTTCTTTCTGGCCTGGTGTGAAGGGATCTCTCCTTGGGAGACCACGTGTCATGCTGGAGATCGAGCCTAGACTTGGCCACGCTAGGACTTACCTCCTGCACTCTCTTGAGCCCCAAAGATGACTGTAAAGCCGACTTCAGCAACGCAAATATAAAATGTAAATGGGGGCTGAGGAGATGGGAGTGCTGGGTTTGATGCCTGGCACCCCATGGCCCCCTAAGTAATGTCCAGGCATTGCTGGGTATGGCTCCAATACCCTGAATAACTAAAATGAACAAATAAGCATTGGCAATATTGGGATAAAACTCACAAAATAAAATGCATATTCATGAGGCTTTATTATTAAGTAACTGAGGATGTGGCGAGATAGCACAGTGAGTAGGAGGGTGTTTGCCCTCCATAGTACTGACCACAAGTTGATCCCTGACACCCATTGGCCCCCTGAGCACTGCCAGTAATGCTCTCTGAGTGCAGAGCTAGGAGTAAGCCCTGAGCACAGCCAGTGTAGTCTAAAAAGAAAAACAGAAATGAAAGAACTCTGGTAAACTCTGAGCTTTAATTACTAGTATGTCGATAGTATACCAGCATATCAATATTAGTTTACTATGTCACCATATTGTGCCATCATACTTTCAAACTATCAACGAAAAGGGTACTCATTCTGAGGGATTGGTGAGCCCTCTGACATGTCTTCTAATATTTTCTATAAATCTAAACCTCTCGGGGGCCAGAGAGATAGTACAGGGCTTCAGGTGTTTCCTTTGCTTCAGCCAGCTCGGTTTAACCCCTCACTACAAACAGTCCCCTGAGCTCTGCCAGAAGCAATTCCCTCTCCTGTGAGCAAAGCTGGGTGTGGCCTGTAAACCAATAAATAAATCAATAAATCTAAAACGTTTCTAAAACTCTTAGAGTTAATTTTTTTTTGGTTTTTGGGGTCACACCTGGCGATGCTCAGGGGTTACTCCTGGCTCATGCACTCAGGAATTACTCCTGGCAGTGCTTGGAGGACCGTATGGGATGCTGGGAATCGAACCCGGGTCGACCGTGTGCAAGGCAAATGCCCTACCCGCAGTGCTATTGCCCCAGCCCCTCTAACATTTAATTTTTTTAAAGGCAGTTAATTAGCAGGGAGACCAGTGAAATCTCTATAAGCTCTGCAGAGGACTAGTAGTCTGATACTCATGTTAACTTCCTGATGCCCTAATTGTCCCATGGGTCAGTATAAGAGGGTCGCATCAGGGGGATCTGGTGGAGAATTGCAGTTATTCTGTAAGTTTATAGTCTTCTGTAAACATTTCTTTAAATGAAGTTGAAATGCTGCCAGTTCTTTGTTTTCTCTTTTTCCTTTCTCACTGAGGTGCTCAGTTTGCACAGGGGCTCAGGGGACAGGACTGCCCCTCATCCTACGCTCAAGCCTTCCAGCTACTTCCCAGCCCAGTTACTTGCTTTTAATTTAGTCTTATTTTTTATGGGTATTTTTTGGGAAGCAGGGGCGACACCCGTTGGTGCTCAGGGCTTGTTCCTGGCTCTGTGCTCAGGGAAACACTCCTGATCACTCCTGGTGGTACTCAGGGTACCCTGGGGGGGGGGGGCAGGAGATCAGTCCCAGGTCAACCATGTGCAAGTCAAGTGGCCTTCCCCTGGAATTAACTCTCAGCCTTTATTTGCTTTGTAAAGGGACCAGTCTGTGGCCTTGTACACCAGCCATTCCCAGCAGTGGCCTCGAAACCATGTCCACAGACGTCGAGGTACAAACCATGTCAAGTAGCCAATGTACATATGGCTCAATTTTATGGAAAGAAGTTTGGAAGTCATGAACAAAGCTGGAAGCACAACCAAGGCAGTAAATGAGACCGCCTGGAGAGTTCCAGGGAAACATTGTGAGACATTACATAATGGCAGCCGGCAGCGAAGGGAGAATTTATTGTAGGTTTCATATATATATATATATATATATATATATATATATTCTTTTCTTTTCTTTTTTTTAAATGCGCATGGGGGAAGGCCAGTGGAAGCCATTGTCTAACCTCTCCAGTATTAGAAAGCCTGACCCCTTCTTCCCCACCCCCCTTCTACCCGGCCACTGCGTGTCCACAGAGGCCCCCACTTGCAGTGTCAGGGACACGGAGCAGCTGCCTCCCTGAAACCTGGCGGGCTGGGGGTTGGGGGCGCCTGAGGGCCTCTCAGGACTGTGCTTTCACATTGCAGGTATGAGCTGACATCTTTTGCTCATGAACTTGGCTCCATGCCTTGGTCTATGACTGTTTTTATAATCTGTCTCTCCTTTGCTCCATCTCTAGTGAAATGTATTCTAGAACTGTCTGCTCCAAAGTTTTAGGTTGAAGCACTGGGCACCAGGAGATTTCGTACTTTAGCACTATTCAGGGCAGGGGTTGGTGGAGATGGGTTACCCACTGGGCCAACACATCCAGGGTCCTGCATTGTCAGAACCTGCAGACTTCAGTTTTGAGGATTTCCGCTCCTGGGATTAACCCCAGAGCAGTAAGGCCAAGTAAACTGTAAACTCCCTGAAACGGTGACACGTCCCTTCTCTTTGGGTTCTTGTTCTCCAGATGCCAGGAAGTCACTGCTCCCTCTTGTCCTAAGTCACTGAGGAAATGTAAAGTGGAAGGTGGGAGGTGGGAGAATGCGAATCAAGTGGCTCAGGCATGAGCCACCCAACACCATAATGGATCCCATTGAAAAAGCAATAAAATATATGATTATAATATTAGCCAGAATGTAAATTAGGAAAGAGGTGGGATGGGTAGCAGAGCACCAGTGCCTTAAGCAAATAGTTTCACACTTTTCCCTCCTTGCGATGGTTAATTTTACACTCGATTTTACTGGGCTGAAGGATGCTGGTCACACACTATTTCTGGCGTGTCTGTGAGAACATTCTGGAAGAATGTTCAAGCTGGTGACCCCAGTAAGACTAATCGCCGTCATGTGGATGGGAACCAGCCTTCACAGGAAGGGTGAATTTTCTCCTTGCTTGAACTAAGACTTCCAACATCTCTTGTCTTGGAACTTATGTCCTCAGTTCTCAATTTTCCAGTCTTGAACTGAATTCCATCACTGACTTTCCTGCTTTCCCAGCTTGCAGAGCATAGATTGTGGGAATTTTCACCCTCCATAACCCAGGCGAGCCACTTCCTATAATGAATTTCCCCTTAGACACATTTCTCTGCTTATACACTGGCAAATGTTTCTCCGGAGAACGCTGACAAATACAGCTTCCTCTTGCTTGCCTTCCCAGCTCTCTCAGCTCACCCTTTGTGATTCCTCTTTTCCAGCCTCTGTTTTGGGTTCACAACCTCGAAAGAGCTGTGTGTCATTGGGAAACCAGCGACAGATAAGAAATACAGTACCCAAACAGATATTCGTTTGATTTTGGAGATTGCATTGAAGAAATGTTCTTGAGTCAGGAATATAGTGACTAGGGAATGGAATGGACCAATGATTAGAAATTGGAGGATAGGGTAAGCAGGTAGGGTGTTTTGCCTTGCATGCGGCCGACCCAGGTTCAATTTCCAGCATTCCATGTGGTTTCCCAGGAACCACCAGGAGTAATTCTTAAGTGCAGAGACAGGAGTAACCTCTGAGCATCACCAGGTATGACCCAAAAAGCCCCCCCGCCAAAAAAAATTGGAGGATAAACTGAGGATCCCTTGCAATGCAAGTCAGGATTTTCAAATAAAGACCAAGCAGAGGGACAGAAGTGGCGGGTGATATCACCAAAAGTCAAAGGAGTATCTTAGAACTCTGGACCAGGCCAGGCCAGGCCCAGGACAGAGCCCAAGCCCTGCCCAGAGTAAGATGCCATGGCACCCTACCCCCATCACTGCAGGCCAAATCACTGAACTCTCTGGTCTCCACAGCACAGGGCTGAGTGTCTCAGGGAGCGTCTGGGGCCCCAAGCAACACTGACAAGGCCCCTATTTTTTTTATTTTATCTTTTAGGCCTCCCTTTTTCAAAAAAAAAAAGAGGGGGCTGGAGCAATAGCACAGCAGGTAGGGCATTTGCCTTGCATGTGGCCAACCCGGGTTCGATTCCCAGCATTCCATATGGTTCCCCAAGTACTGCCAGGAGTAATTCCTGAGTGCAGAGCCAGCAGTAACCCATGAGCATCACGAGGTGTGACCCAAAAACAAAAACAAAAAAAAAAAAAGGAAAAATTAACCACTGTACCTTTCCTCTCCACCAACAAGACCCCGAGTCAACTGCTGTCAACTGCTAACGAACGGCCTCTCTGGCTACTGATCAAGCTGCTTAATGACCATGATCCCAGAGACTCAGAAACAAATCTTGGAACCCAGCGGCTATTGGCAGAAATGCATCCGGTCCCTGCAGTAGGTTACTGGCGCTGGGCCACCACAGGTGGGAATAGGTTTCATGCCTTGGCCTGTTTCCCCTGGCAGCCCGGTGGCCACCATCCTCCAGAGGCCACTGGACAGTCAGGTTTGGGCCTGCAGTGACAAGACACATGGGGCCTCATGGGATGGGGGTGGAGCTGGTCCTTTCCTCCTCATCCCAATGAGAACCCGAGTCACCATCCATGAACGGCCTCTCTGGCTCCTGATCAACTTAATTGCTTAACTGCCATGATATCAGACTCAGAAACAAATCTCAGAACCCAGAGGCTTTTGGCAGAAATGCGTCTGGAGCCCGCAGTAGGTTACTGTCGCCAGGCCACCCCAGGGGGGAAAGGGTGCTGTCCCTCCACCTGCTTCCCCTTGGCGGTTCGGTGGCCGCCATTCTCCAGAGCCATGGACAGTCAGGTTTGGGCCCTCAGTGACAAGAAATGTGGGGCCTCACGGGATGGGGGTGGAGCCAGTTCTCACCCCCCCCAATCCCAACGAGACCCCGAGTCGCCGCCCACGAACGGCCTCTCTGGCTCCTGATCAAGCTGCTTAAAGGCCATGATCCGAGAGACTCAGGAACAAATCTCAGAACCCAGCAGGTTTTGGCAGAAATCCCTCTAGATTTAACTGTTAAAATTTTGGAATTTCAAAATCATGTGGCCACTACTGCAGCCACGTGACGTCATATATTATTCATAACCAGCAATAGAAAACAAATGGTCTACTGTTGCCTTTTCGGCAGATCTGAGTGTTGGGGTAAAATCCCAAATAATAATGGTGGGTCTGGTGTCAAAATATTGAATGAGATCAAAGTAGAGAGAGAGTAATGTGGAAATCATCTGCCCCACAGGTAGGGGGAAGGTGTGGGATGGGGATATACTGGGGTTTTTGGGGGTGGAGAATGGGCAGTGTTGAAGGTACGGGTGTTTCATTGTATGACCGAGACTTAGACCTGAAAGCTTTGTAACCGCTCTCACAGTGATCCAATAAATAAAATTATAAAAAATGAAAAAAAAGTAAGGTGGAGTTCATGCCCAATTCAATCAGCCTAATCAGTGGCTGAATAAATAGCAGTACTCCTACATTAAAAAAAAAATTAACCACTGTAGATGGTTAACTAACCACTAATAGAAAACATCTTCCTCCGTGCCATTGCAGAGCTGACCGATGTTCCTAAAGTGAACATTTAGGAGATGCTTCAGTTCTTCTACTGTCAGACTTTAATGGCAAACTTCAGCAAAAGTAAATCTCTCACACCAAGTACTTAGTTCAAGTTCTTTGTTTATATCTGTTGAAATCAAAAGAAAAATACTGAAATTTCCCAGAAAAATACTGAAATTGAAGCCCAGGACACGCATCTCCAAAGCAAAGACAGACAAAATGAATCAAGAGTTGTAGTCCTATGAAATTCAGAACACCGGGGCTGGGGAGATGCTCCTGCTTTACCTGCAGTATCCCTAGGGTCCATCACCAGCAGCACAAGGTCCCCTGAGCCCCACTGAGTATGGGCCAAACTCTCCTTGGCAACAAAAAACAGAGCTGAGATAGAGAGAATGCTGAGCGAGAGGAAGAGAGATTAATATTTGAAGGGGCGATAATAAAAAAAATGACATCAGACTTCTAAATAGCAAACTCACATCTGAAAGAGGAGCAATGCCTTCAACATGCCAGTGCAAACTTATTTTCAGTATAAAACACAACACTCAGTTTGTGTCCTCCCTCCCTCCCTCCCTCCCTCCCTCCCTCCCTCCCTCCCTCCCTCCCTCCCCCCTCCTTCCTTCCCTCCCTCCCTTTTCTCTCTCTCCCATTTGTTCCCTCCCTCCCTCCCTCCCTCCCTCCCTCCCTCTTCTCTCTCTTTCCCATTTCTTCCCTCCCTCCCTCTCTCCCTCCCTCCCTCCCTCCCTCCCTCTTCTCTCTCTTTCCCATTTCTTCCCTCCCTCCCTCCCTCCCTCCTTCCCTCTCTTTTCTCTCTCTCCCATTTCTTCCCTCCCTCCTTCCCTCCCTCCCTCCCTCCCTCCCTCCTTCCATCTCTTTCTCTATCCCTCCCTCCCCTCTCTCTCCCTCCTGCTCTGTGTTGGGCTTACACCTGGCAATGTTCAGGGGCTGCTCCCAACACTGGTGTTTGTGGGTGGGGTCACCCCAGCGGAGTCTGGGAGCTATGTGGCGCCAGGGAAAGAAGTTGAGCCTCCAGCATGCAAAAACTCCAGCCCCTGAGCTTTTTCTCCAGCCTCCATTCACTTGTTTGCTTTTGATCGGAGGCCATAGTGAGAGACGATCAGGACTTACTTCTGACTCTGTGATCAGGTATCAAACTCCTAGTGGCTTGGGGGAACCATATGGGGTGCCAGGGATCTAACCCAGACCAGCTGCATGCAGGGCAAGCTTTCTACTCGCTGTACTATCTCTCAAGTTCAACCCTCCCTCCTACACACACACACACACACACACACACACACACACATACACCTCATTTACTTTGTGACAACTGGATAACAGCTCTATGAGTCAGGCAGGAGCAGAGGCCTGGGGTGGAAATTCTGGGGGAAGCAGAGCTGATAAAAGTTAATGCTTCTCAGGGTGCAGGCTGCATGGCAGAGCCAAGAAGAGAAGAATACAAAGCAACTTTTTAAAAGGGAAACGCTAACTACACACAAACTTATAACAAGGAAGGAAATACTGCACTCAAACATTCCTTGCTGCCGAGGTGAATGACGCTTTACACGGCCACAATAATTTAAATATTGGATATTGATTTAACCAACATTGTGGCATGTTAGTCTGGGTCCCCACAAGCAGTTAAAGGTGGTAATTTAAGAAACTTTTATTAGAAAGACTGGAGGGCTGGAGCAAGAATACAGAGTGGAGCATTTGCCTTGCAGGCAGCCAAGCCAGGTTCCATCTCCTCCTGGTCCCTAAGCCTGCCAAGAGTGATCCCTGAGCACAAGCCAGGAGTAAAGCCTGAGCACAGCTGGGGATAGGCCCAAGCCCCAATTTTTAAGAACTAAAAATAGACTGGGAAGGGCCAGGAGAGAGCTCAGAGGACTGGAGCACATGCTGTGCGTGCTGGAGCGCCAGGTTTGAACTTGGGCACTGCATGGACCCCTGAACATCAACAGGAGCACTGAACTGGGAAGAGCCAGAGCACCCATTTGTCTGTGACTGAGCGGTCAATGATACAGCAAGGGAAGGTGTGATGTGATGCCAGTGGGGGGTGGGGTGGGGGGGAGGGCATTCCCTGTCCCCAAAGGTGCAGAGGTGAAAGGGCAAGGGTGCTTGATGGCAGAGCCAGGAGGGTACACTCCCCCGCATTGGTAAGGTAAAGGTAAGGTAAAGGCCCTCCCGTTGTTCGTCGATTTGCTCGAGCGGGCCCAGTAACGTCTCCATTGGAGACTTTGTTGTTACTGTGTCTGGCATATCGAATACATCACGGGGAGCTTGCCAGGCTCTGCTGTGCGGGCGAGATACTCTCGGTAGCTTGCCGGGCTCTCCGAGAGGGGCGGAGGAATCGAACTCGGGTCGGCCATGTTGGCTGCGTGCAAGGCAGACGCCCTACCCGCTGTGCTATCGCTCCAGCCCCCGCATTGGTATAGCCCAGAAGTAGAGTAACTGGAGCATAGACACCCCGCCTAGCTCTGCCTCACCCCCACGGCCTGTACCTCTCACTGGCCTGGCTGGCCCAGAGGGGGGCAGTGAGAGCCTGCTGACTTGGTCTCCACAGGGCAGGGGGTTCTGCAAGAGCTGTGGGGTGTGGGATACTGCAGGAAGCTGGGGGGGTGGGGAAAGGAAACACAGTCAGGAGCTGGAAATTACAGCTAAACTGGTCAGTCAAGAACAGCAAGGTCTGCATCCCGTTCTGAAACAGGGCAGCATGTGCCAAACATCGGCCAACCGACCGGAAAGAGGGGGTTGGGTCAGGGAGAACACAGCAGGGATGACTTGGTGGTGCTCAGAACTTACTCCTGCCTCTGTGCTCAGGCATCACTCCTGGCTTGGAGTGCTAGAGATCAACTCGGGTCAGCAGTTGTGCAAGCCCAGTTCCTACCACTGTACGGTCTCTCCAGCCCCGAGGAGGGAAGACTGGCCTTCCTTGTTGCAGCTAAGACTGGGTCCACATATGGGCCTCAGAGCACTATCAGGGGGCACTTCTGAGTGCAGGGCCAGGAGGTGGAGCTCCCCCCAAAATGAACAAATTAAAATAATAGAGGCTAGAGAGATAGTACAGGGGTTAAGACATTTGATTTCAATTTCCAGCACAGCGTGTGCTGCCCTGAGCACCGCCAGGAGTGATCCCCGAGCACAGAGCCAAGAAAGAGTCAGCTTTGAGAACTGCTGAATGTGGCCCAAGAACAAAAACAAAAATAAAATTAAAGTATAGCAAGAGGGCGCTCTGGGGAGTGGGAGTGGCAAGGGAGAAGCTGAGGGCTGTCGATTTTTACTGGTTGCTGATTTTCATTATGCATCTATTAGTTCTAATGTGATTTTATCAATTTTGATATTGGGGGTACCATATCATTCTGGGGATTCAACTCAGGGATCCTGAATACAAAGCATGTGCTCCAGCACTATTTTTTCTTTTTTTTTTAATTTTAAATTTTAGATTCCTGGGTAACACCTGGAAGTGCTCATTGGCTACTCCTGTACTGCTGATTCTGTGCCCAGAGGTCATTCCTACCTGCCCAGGGGACTATGTAATCCCAGGAATTGACTTAGGTCTCTGTGCTCTAGCGTTTTGAGCTTTCTCTCTGGCTCTGACTCTTTTTTAGGGGGGAGATGGTTCAGTTTGGGGACTATACCTGGCAGCGCTCAGGGCGACTGCAGGCTTATTTCTTGGGGACCCTTCCTGGCGGTGCTTGGGATCAACTGATGGTAGGGCTCAAACCTGGGGCTGCCACATGCAAAACACTTGCTCAACCTTTCTCTTCGATAGAACCTGAATTTTTGGGAAGGTGGTTTTGGCTCATACCCAAACGTTCCCAGAACTTATTTCTGACTGTGCTCAGGGATCACTCCTGGCAGGAGTGGGGTATGGGGGTATTCTTGTGGTCCCCAGGACAAAACCAGGGTCCTCAGTGTACAAGGCAACTGCCATATCTCTCTAGCCCCTGCTTTTTAAACTTTATAAATGCATAGCACTGTAGCACTGTCCTCCTGATGTCCATCGATTTGCTCGAGCAGGCACCAGTAACATCTCCATCGTGAGACTTGTTGTTACTGTTTTTGACATATCAAATAGTCATGGGGAAGCTTGCCAGGCTTTGTCGTGTGGGTGGGATACTCTTAGTAGCTTGCCAGGTTCTCCGAGAGGAACGGAGGAATCGAACCCGGGTTAGCCGCGTGCAAGGCAAATGCCCTACCTGCTGTGCTTATCGCTCCAGCCCTTTATAAAGGTATAACTTGGGTTAAAGTAAGAAATTATATCCAGGCAAACAATAATAGGAGTTGCACATGTGCCTAGCTGTGGGGTCCATGGGAGGGGTTCCCCAAGCAACAGGCCTGTAGTAACCTTTAGCGCCCGTAGTAGCCCTTAGAATTATTGTTATCAAGTCCCAATACAGGGGCTTCCTTTAAAGTACTTAATCATTGCACTTCAGAATCATCTTAAATAGGATATAAATCACATTTAATGGGGGTGCCAGAGACATTGTCATATTCAGGAGAACCCTGAGATGTGACAGTTGAATACTTTTATTTTATCTTATTTTATTTTGTGGCTGTTAAATGCTCATTTAGTTTTGGGCCTATACCCTGCGGCGCTAAGGTTTACTACAGGCCTGTTGCTTGGGGAACCCCTCCCATGGACCCCACAGCTAGGCACATGTGCAACTCCTATTATCACAACAATATATAAAAGGGGATAAAAAAAAACAAAAAGAAAACATTAAAAGGGAGAAAGAGCCCTGCTACGACCCTGTTACCCTGAAGCTACTCGCTTCTATTACCTTTAGACCATGACTCAAAGTTCTGCCTTCTTGGCACCATTCCTTCACACCTCTCTGCTCTGACCCACCATGACCTCTTCAGTTTCTCAAGAGACACCACATTCCATTCTGTCTCCAGGGCCTTTGCACATGCTCCCCCTGCCCAGAAGACTCTTCCTGTCTCTGCTCCCTTCTTCTTTTCCCAGGTATTTCATTCACGGAATCTCATCTTGGGCATCATTACAAGGAATAAACACCCGTCTGTAATGATTCCCTGATTATGTGATTATTCAAATAAGGCCCCCTATTCCCATGGAATGTTGGTGTGTATGACAACAGGGACAGAACCCTGTTGGTGACAGTGTTCACGATGGTTCCCAGTTCCTGGTCTAATGTTCGTCATGGTGCAGGGACTCCCAGAGTACTTGATCTTTTACATTTCACTTCTGTGCAGTTTCAAACCAGGCTGTTTAGAAAGACATCTTTGCCATCTCCCATCTGTCCTCTGGGTTCCAGCTGCCCATGGGTTTTTCTGCATTAACTCCTGGTCTACCTGTTTGCCACAGTGTGGTTCACTCACCTTGACAGCATATCTCCGACCCACAAAAAACTCACTGGGTCTGCCTCCCAGTCACTTATGTGTGTCAGCTGAGAAAACTGACACCCCAGGATGTTAAGTGAATTGCCTGAATTCGCACCTGTGGTTATGTATGTATTTCACGATCACGATCACGACCACCCTGTTGTTCGTCGATTGCCTCGAGCAGGTGCCAGTAACGTCTTCTTCGTCCTAGCCCTGAGATTTTTTTTTTTTAAGTGCCATATTCAAGGCTTTTTCAGGGTTAGGAGAATGAGACCCATCATTGTTACTGGTATTTGGCATATTGGGTATACCACGGGGAGTTTGCCAGACTCTGCCGTGTGGGCATGTTACATTTGGTAGCCTGCCAGTTTGACCAAATTAGGAATGAGATGATAATCCGGGAGCTGAGTGTGATGATCTCTGGATCCTGGCCGTTGTTGGAGTTACACGGCAGTTGGTGGGTGTAACTGCCAGTAACTCTGGCAGGTCCAGTCCCAAACTGTGCAGGCTTGGAGATCTCAGCCCTGGGTCCCACACAACTGGGTTCCTCTGTCAGTTCTTTTATGCGTGAGGCTCATCCAAGTGTGTGGAGAGTGCTCCCAGCATGGCCTTGGCTGGGCCTCGATGGTCTTCAGCTATTGGGCCCTGGTGGAGACAGTCAGGCATAGGGTAGGAGACTCTGTCTTGTTCTCTCCCAGGAGCTGAGCTGTATGTATTTAATATAATTAAATATGTATTTAATATAATTTAATATGTATTTAACTCTGTTTTCTTAATTATTTGTAGGGCCACACTCAAACGATGCTCTGGGCTTACTGCTGGCTCTGCGCTCACCTCCTGGAGGTGTGTCGGGGGACCCTATGAGGTACTGGGGATCAAACCCCGGGCCAGCCACGTGCAAGGTAAGTGCCCTACCTACTGCAATAACACTGGAACTCTCTTTTCTCACCGATTTGAGGATTATATACTTTTTGAGTAACAGCGAGTGTTCGCACCGGCCCGGCTGGGGGCGCTTTGCTCTCGGGTGATGGTCACTTTCCCGCACTCACCACGGGGCTCTTAGGGCCTAGGAGACCCGGACCGCGCGCGCCCCCTCGCGGCCAGGCTGGACGCCCGCGCCTCACTTCCACCTGGACGGAAAATGCGAGCAGCTACCTGGGGATGCGTGTCGGGTCCGGGATGCGGGATGGAGTCCGCCCAAAGTCTTCCTCCCGCCCCTTTCCGGGCTACGGGTTAGTGGGGGGTGAAGCGGGGGTGGAGGCACAGGTTGGATCCGGGAAGAAGGTGGGAAGCCGAACCCAGCAGGGAAGGGGGTCCCTGCGCCGTGCCCTGTCCCCAGGTGGGCTTTTCAGACTGGCTGTGTCTGGAGAAAAGCTTCCCTATCTGCGGACTGGGGGTGCCGGCAACCATCAGTTCTCTGGAGACGGATGGGGGTGGGCGTGGGGGGAGCGTGCAACTTTTATTGTCGGATTTATCCCTGAAGCACTCCTATATGCTCACCACCGTACCAGGAATAAATTAGCCCCTCAGCTCACTCACTGCGGCTAGCGAAACTCTCCGTCTGAAAATTTGTTTTATTTTGTTTGTCTCGGCTCACACTGATTCAGGTCACAAGTGATGCAGAGCACCACACTACGGGCTAGTACGGGGGAAGCATTCCTGGGGGGGGAGGATTTTTAAAAATCTGGTTAGGTTGGAGGTAAATTGGGGAGATGTATTTGCATTTTTCTATGGTCTATTGTTTTGTTATTTAGTTAATTATTATTGTTTTTTTTTTTTTGGTCCATACCCTGTGGCGCTCAGGGCTGACTCCTGGCTCTGTGCTCAGGGATCACTCCTGGCCAGCTCGGGGGACCATATGGGATTGAACCCAGGTTGACCGTTTGCAAGGCAAATGCCCCATCCGGTGCACTATCACTCTAGCCCTTTATCTGAAGTTTATGGAGATTTCATTTGTTTGAGCCCAGCTTTATTCCAAACGGGTGGGTGTGATGGGGGTCTTGTCTGCAGAGCTGTGCTGGTCACAGGAGCTGACACGTGAGACCTGTGCTTGATCTGTGCCTCCTCCTTCACTAACCTACCCAACTGAGCCTGGGGGGCTCTTGGCCCCTCATTCCATACCAGAGCCCAGCACAGAGGTGCACTTCCTATCTCTTGTACATTCTGAAGGGCAGTATAAAAAGAAGGGGTGAAAGGGGACAGAAGCTCCACCCCCATGGGGATGGGAAGGATGTTGCCAAAGTGAATTTGTTACCTTTATCTCCTGACCAAATTTGACCTTTGATGTAGGTAGTCACGCCTCTCCTGTGCCCCCACTGCCCTCTACATGCCTAAGGCCTTGCTGGAAGGTACGCAGGAGGCCCTCTGGGATATGACTCTAACCACACTTAGTAGCTGGTGTTTCTCCCTGTGTCCCCTCCATGCCTTTAGTCAAGTTGGAGTGCTCTGAACTGCTGGTTTTTTTTTTTCTTAATTGTGGCCCGATTGTGCTGCGCTCTTTGGGGTGGGAGGGTACTCAACAGTGGGTGGGGGAGGAGGTTAGAAAGGCATTTTCGCTGCCTTCTTTGGAGTTACTCAAGCATAAGGTGTGAGTAAAACCCCCGGGATAAGGCTCTCACCGCTATAGCCTGCTGAACGTGCTTCCTCTCTCTTATCTCCCCCGTATCTCCTGGAACTGATCCTTTTTCCTGGATTCCAACTCCCAGAACAAAGACATGCAAATGACTGCCCGCCCCATACCGGAGAACTGGGAGCACTTCACTAGCAATCAGAAAAGCCAATTAAGGTGGCAGGAAGCAGTTTGGCAATTTTACAAGCACCTCCTGCAGCCAGGTCGTAAGAAAATAATTGAGCATCAGATAAAAGTAGAAAAATTTTGAATCACAGCTCTTAATAGATGTCCTTCAGCTGGAGGGATGGTGCATCCAGACAGGAAAATCCAGCACCTTCTCCTGTGGAGAACTCGAGGAACCCAGTACCCACCCTCCCTTTCTCCGATCTTCTGCCAGTTTTCCTTTGGCCGGTTGCTGTCTCCTTCTTTTGATCTCTAGTTAGAAGTTGGCTCTGCTGGCTGGTCCCAGGATGTGGCTCCATCAGAGTCATTCCCTGGCTCCTTGTGGCATTATAGAGAGGAGACTTTTTCTCCTTCAGCGTGGGCAAAGCTGGACCACCTCTGCCTCCATGCAGAGTTTCAGTTCAGGGTGTGGAAGTCACAGGGAAAGTACAGAAACTCCGGCGTTCGGGCATGACTGAGTTAGCAGAGTTGGGCCATGTCAGATGAAGGAGGGAGGGGATTCTGGGCCCAGGAGGAATGGAGTCTGGTACCAGAGTCAGTCTGTTTAGACGCGCACAGAGGTGGAGTCCTGGGGCTGGAGTGATAGCACAGCGGGTAGGGTGTTTACCTTGCACGCGACAGACCCAGGTTCGATTCCCAGCATCCCATATGGTCCCCTGAGCACTGCCAGGAGTAATTCCTGAGTGCATGAGCCAGGAGTAATTCCTGAGTGCATGAGCCAGGAGTTACCCTTGTGCATGGCCGGGTGTGACCCCCCCCCAAAAAAAGGGAAAAAAAAGTGGTGGAGTCCCAAGGTCATGAATACCAGAAGACCAAGTGGGGAGATAGCTTAGCTGGAGTCAAATACTAAAGGAAGAGCGGGATAGGGCTGGAGAGATAGTACAGGGGTGAAGAGGCTTGCCAGCCCCAATATGATCCCTGGCATCACATTTGGTCTCCTGAGCACCACCAGGAATGGTGTCTGAGCAAAGTCAGTAGTAAATCCTGAGACTATCAGGTATGGCCCAAGCCTAAGGGAACGTGGGAAGAGAAAATATGGGAGAAAAGGTCAGTACAGTCAGTACTAAATGACTATTGAATAACAGCCACTAAAGAAGATTGTTAGATCAGGGTGTGTTATAGAATTTGTCATTTCGGAACTCTCCCTGGATCTGGCGTAGAGAAGTTTTCTGGTTGTTTTCTTTTCCATGCCAGGGATGAAACTCCGGGCCTTGCACAAGCAAGGCAAGTACTCTATTGCTGAACCGCATCCTCGACCCAACCCATTGTACTTAACAATGTTTAAACTCTGGGGCTGGAGCGATAGCACAGCGGGTAGGGCGTTTGCCTTACATGCGGCCGATCCGGGTTGATCCCAGCATCCCATATGGTCCCCTGTGCACCGCCAAGAGTGATTCCTGAGTGCAAATCCAAGAGTAACCCCTGAGCATCACCGGGCATGACCCAAAAAGCAAAAAAAAAAAAAGAAAAAAAAAAAGAAAAAAAAGAAAAGGAAAAGTTAAACTCATTTTCCCCATTCTCTTCCCAATTTGTTGCTTGGTCACAGTACTTGCACACTTTAGTTAAGTGCTCTCAGGCACTTGCTTTGGTTGAGTGATCACATGCTTTGCTGTGGTGCTGAGATCCCAAAGTGGAGAGCCGTGGGGAAGCACACATTGGGGAGGGTGTGTGTGGGTGGTGGTGGGACTGGCACCTGGCAAGGGAAGGCAGCCCCTCAACTATCACAAGCCCTATGTTGCATTTGGGGACAAAAAGCAGAAGCAGGAGGGGCCCTTTGGAAGCTGCTGTGGAGGGGGTGGTGGTACAGTTGAGGCGGATGGGGGTAGGGCAACGCCTAGGGTGAAGCATGGATTTGGGACGCACAGATATGAGACAAAGGAGGGGTGTGGCGGAAATCCCTCTGACCTTGCCTCTTCTGCGTCCCTGAGCTTCAGCTTTCTTTTCCCAAGGGAGTTACTATCCACTTCTTGGTAAGGAAGTTTGACTTGTGTAGCAGTTTAGAATATTGTGATTGCTTTTGTCAGAGCTGTATTTGAATTTCACTTGGTGGAAACCAGATATGAGAGCTTTTGTTTTGGCTCTTGGGCCACACCTGGAGGTGCTCAGAACTTACTCTGCGGTCAGAGATCATCTCTAGCGGTGCTCAGGGGACCCTATGGGGTGACAGTGAAATGCCCTACTGGCACTGCTAGTGCTCTGGCACGACCAGCTCTGGGTAAATTAAGACACTCACTTGGTGATCAATTGTAGCCGTTACTCACCTCTTACTGTGACTAACCAATAGACTTTCCCCCCTAAAAGCTACAATACTTATTTCAGATTTCTGGAGACGGGGAGCAGTAAAGAGCAGAGCCTGTGGTTAATCAGAGAACCACAACGGGGCTGGAGTCATAGTACAGCTGTAGGGTGCTTGTCTTGTATGTGGCCCACTCCAGCTTGGATCCCAGACACCCTGCATGGAACCCTGAGCACCGCCAGAAGTTATCCGTGATCTCAGATCCAGGTCCCCAAACAAACAAACAAAAAACCCCAACCAAACAAAGTAAGGAACCACTTTTCTGTCTTGGAAACTGGCATGACAGTAGCACCGAGACGTGAGCATGACTTGGAGGATTTCAGAAGCAAACGGGTGCTTGTGACCATCATGATCAGAACAAATGGTATGCTTGGTGTTTTTCTGAGTCTTGCAGGGAGCAAGCATCATTCGGACAGATCCTTCGGATTAAAAAAGAAGCAGGGGGAGACAGGTCTCTGGGGGCTGAGCGCACGTTCTGGTGCAGGGGGCGGGGGTTCCACCCACGGCCCCGGCCCCTGCCCACCCGAGGACCTCTCCGCGGAGGGGGAGGGCCACGGCCCTCCTTGCAGACTAGGGGCGTGACCCGGGAGGGCAGGGCGGGGCCGGGGGGGGGGTCCCCGCACGGAGGCCGGGGCGGGGCCCCGCGAGGAGGGGCGGGGCGCGGGCGGGCGGCGCATGCTCGGTGCCGCGGAGCGCTCAGCCGCGGCTGCCGCTGCCCCCGCCGTCGGCGCCACCGCCCACTCGGGGCTGGCCAGCGGCGGGCCGCGGGGACGCGGAGTTGGGGCCGGGCCGGGCGAGCGCACGGACATGGCCCCGTGGCTGCAGCTCTGCTCCGTCTTCTTCACGGTCAACGCCTGCCTCAACGGCTCGCAGCTGGCCGTGGCCGCCGGCGGCTCCAGCCGGGCTCGGGGCGCGGACACCTGCGGCTGGAGGGTAAGGGGACGACGGCGCGCACAGGTGCCCGCGGGCCGGCCGGACCCCCGCGGCGCCTGCCCTGCCTTTCTCCCCGGGGCTCGCGTCCGCCCGCCCCGGCCGGGATGAAAGGGGCTGCGCGACCCCCCGGCTTTGTGTTGCGAGTGAGGCGCGGGGGGACCCGGGGGTTCCCGTCGCGGCGTGCGGGCGCGGGGGGCGCCCCACCCTTTGTTCCGGGCCGGGGGACCCTCCGGCACCTTTGCAGCCCGGGAGCGCCGCTGGCCGGCCGTCTGCCGAGGCCGGGGTCGGCCGGCGAGCGGGGTCTCGGGCGCAGGCCAAGGAGGCGCCCCCCGCCCCTTCCCCGGGGGCTGCTTTGTTCCCTCTAAGTTGGGTCGTTTTATTCTCTCCCACCCCCTTTCACCCCCACCCGACTTCCTGGGGTGTTTTGCTCCCCGCTCGCTTTCAAACCTTCCCCGTCCAGCCGCTGGACTCATAGGTGGACCCTGGGTAGGTAGCAGTCCCGGGACCCCCGGCCAGCATCCCGGCCCACTTCGAGGTGCGGATTCTCCTCGCGGCCCCGATGCGGAGTGGGTTCTGTCCCGTGGCTCAGGTGCCCAGACCCTGGTCGCCGGGTGCGCGGAGCCGTCGCTGGACCCGGAGTCCAGAGCTGCTTTGATGGAGCCCGGGGCGGCGAGGGGGTGGGTGGTGGTTTGCTGCGGGCGCTGATGCCCCTTTGGACCCCGAGCGCGCGTTTCTCTGCGCCGCCCCCGCCCCTCCCGTTCCCCGCATCTCCCATCGACGCCAGGGCCGCAGCTACGCGTGGGCACTCGGGGGTCCTGCAGCCGGTGGGCAGGACTCGCAGCAGCTCTGCAGTCGGGACAGACGGGGACGTGACCTTGACCCTGCTATTGGGCAGTCCGAAGCCTCAAGCTGGCCGAGCCTGGCAGGGCGCTTATCAAACCCAGTCACCCACCTCCACAATCCCTATAGAGGATACAGCCTCCTTATTTGCGTGAAGCGTCACACTTTCTCGCTCTGTTGTCCCACCCTTGTCAAGTGTGGGACGCTCTTGCCCTTTCTTGTGTTAAAGACAGAAATCATTCAACTCTGTCCCGATCTTTTTGTTTCAAGTTTCTCTCCACCCACCCTCTCTTGGGGACTCATCCTCCTAGATTGGGGGTAGGGGTGGGATCTTAACAGCTCCCTTGGCGTTGGACTGAGCGGTGGAGGCATTTGGGGGATTTTACTGCCCAGTTCTCATCCTATAGCCTAGAAGGATGGCGCCCTGTGCTTTCTGCCCTTGCCGCAAGGCTTGTGAAGTTTCACTGCTGTGTGTGTGGTAGACCGGTAGGTCTATTCTTCCCTCAGCCTGCACCCCCCATAACTAATGGACAACGAATGGGCGCCCTTCCTTCACCAGGGGCCTCTCACTTACCATGATTTCCTTTTTTCCTACCACAGTTCCTGCCTCGACCCTGTCAGTTCTGCCCTAGGGCCATCCAGGCCCCCTTCACCAGTGGCTGTCTGGGAGCCCCCCAGCCCCAGGCCCAGCTCCTGTTCTCAGGACTTCTTGTGTATGGGATGAAGCCACACGGCCCCTCTTCTTTGTGCCGCCCCCTTTCCAGCCTGCCTTCTGCCTCACCGCCCCCTGTAGCCCTTTATGCTGCCGAGCGAGACCTGCCTGCCTTCACCCCGAGTATGTCTTTTCCTCCCTTAAGAATTTGTTCCTTGACCTCAGGTGCTGCCCCCTCAGGGAAACCCTCCCCGAATGCTGGTCCATTTGCTTCACCGTCTTGGACAGGACCTTGCACTTTGGTCCTCATCAGGTTGCAGCCTCCGTATTTGCTCACATCCCTGTCGCTAAACGAGTTATGTGTAGACACTTCATCTCATCTGGGTGGCCTTGGAGGCTGGACCTCTAACATTGAGCCGAGCCCAGTTATTCTTTGCAGCCTTCCTGCTAAATCTCGTGGAGGTGGGTTTTTTGGTTTTTTGGTTTTGGTTCTACCACTGTGGTTATCAGCTGCCTGTGTGCAGACCCCAGGGGTGTAAGAAGGCTGAAACCTGCTGTTGAATGATAGATTTTGAAAAGTGCTGGGAGAGATCAGAGCACCAAGCCCCAGTGCCCGCCTTCTCACACACTCTTCTGCCCTCTGTTCCTTTCTCAACCCCCAACCTCCCTTTCCTACTGCAAACTTTTTCTGTCCCAACCTCCCCAGAGGCTGTTCTTCCCAGAAGTTGCTCTCAGAATTTCTACTGCCCAGAGACTTTGGTATTGAACTCGGGTGTCTGGGCACCCCACCTGTGGATCTTCAGCCCGCAGCTCTGGACCAAGGTGACTTCTAGTCTAGTTGGGGCCTGACGAACCTAGAGGAATAAGACAGGCTATGCATAAGGCAGACAGACCAGGGCTCTGGTGGGCTGCAGGTCCTTCCGACGCTGGCAGTCGAGGGAGCAGGTTTTGAAGGAGGGGCAGATCTGAGTGCTTGGAGCAGAGTGGAGCCAGTGGCCGGCTTGGTTTCCAAGGGAGCATTTGTTCCAGTAATTCTCTCGTCCCTGCAGGAATGTCTACTTTCCCAGGCCTTGCAAGGTGACTGCGGCCAGCTCCGACTCTGCCAGCTCCCACTTGCTGCACACTCTTGGAGGAGCCGGCCTGGTTTAAGTGGTCAGATTTCACAACCTTCCCTTTATTAGCGGCAATTAAGGGACTGATACCATCTTGAACACAGCTCAGTGTTTTAGAAATGAGTTGTGGGCACACTTCCTCGACTACTTAAAAAAAAAAAAAAAAACCTCTTACTGTCCCTGCCAGGTGAAGTTGCTCTTAGAGTAATAAATACTCTTTTCCCAACGTACTAACAATCTGTAAAACTACTAGAGGGGTGGCCATTCTCATTTCCTCTGGGTCTTAAACCTTTTGGTTTAATTTTGTTTTTGTCCTGTGGCCACGCCTGCCGGTAATCAGGGCTTATTCTGCACTCAGGGGACATTCCTGGCAGGCTCTGGGGACCATATGTGGTACCAGGGATCGAACCTGGTCAGCCACGTGCAAGCAGGTGGCCCACCCACTGTACTCTTGCTCTTGCCCCAACTCTGGTTGAGAATGCAACGGTTGGGTTTGTGATGGAAAACTTGATAGAAAGTCTTTGGTGCTGGGGCTTCATTACCCCTTACTTTGCTGGTGCTTTGAGAAGCCTATTTAAGGAATGAGGAATGAGAAATCTACTCTCCCAGATCTTGATTTAGTGATTTTAGGAGGAGGAAGTGTTGCTTGCCTTCCTACCTAAACAGGGAATGCTTCTCCTTTCTGTTATCCCTGGGACACAGTTTCTGCCCCCCAAAAAGTCAGCTTCTTGAGGAATTCGGGAAACAGAATGTTGGCATCAACTTTTCAATGAAGTGCAAGTTTCCCATTTAAGGAAAATATTTCATCTGAAAAGGTAGGAAGGAGTCGGGTGGTACTTGGAAAAGAAGAAGTTCCAGCTGGTTAAAATTTAGGTCCCTGATAAAAGTCCAATCCAAGAACTCTCCTTGGCTGTGGGCCCAGGCATGTTTATTTGATTCGGAATTGGATGTGTTTTCATTCACTTGCAACTCATGGCCGCCCAGCCCTGCATCTGCTCTGCCCATACTCTGGTCCCCTCATCCATGTGATGGAGCCTCTGTCCCTTAAAGAATTCTGGGTTAAATGACCTCGGCTCTGTTGACACGGTTTTAAGGTGGGCATTTTTTCTGAGAAGTTCTGTGCTCACTTCCAGTCTGTTTTGCCTTGCTAATTGGGAATCCTGGCGCAGTCTGGTTCTTGGGAGCAGCCCCCACCCCCACCTATCCAGCCTACTGAAGGCCTCTGTTTTGCCCGGGGCATTGTGCTGGGCAGTAACTTGGGGATTCAGCTGCGTGAGACCAGAAAATAAGTATGGGCTCTGTGACTCTTTCCTTCCAAAGTGAAGTCCAGAGATTCTTAGAACCAGAACTACCCTGGGAGCTTGTTAAAGTGCAGATCCAAGGCTAATGCCCTCAACCTCCCCAGTAGCTCAGAGGGCCTGCAACACATGCCTTGCATGTGGGAGTCCCGGATCCCATCCGTGGCATTGCCTGGCTCCTGAGCACGGCTGGGAGATACCCCTGAGCACTGAGTCCAGAGTAGCAGCTAGATAGTGCCTACTGTGGTTTCAGAAACAAAACAAAAAAGGACCAGAATGGATGAGGTGGGGCAAAGGATGGACTTTTGAGCAAGTCCCCCATGACGTTTCTCAGTAGAGAGAGTCTTTGCTGTAGGAGAAGGCTTCAGTGATCTCAAGGAAACACTGCATTCTCAAATTCAAGATCAGAGTTTGACTTGAAATTACTTCCCTGATCTTAGAGTGGAGACTTTCCTGGAGGCCTCATCAACGAAGGGGCCAGGTGGGAGTCTGGGGGAGCTGGGGAGCCAGCCCAGTGAGGTCCCCCCAGTTTGGATTGGTTTCTCTGGCCTGAGATTGAAGAGCCAACTGGCACCATAACAGCCCTGCCCGTCCACCGGATTCCTCACCCGCTGGGTTCCTCCCCCAGTATAGCTGGACTGGAAAACCATCTCGGAAGAGTAGGGTTGGATCCAAATCATATTCTCAGCTGCTCAGTGCTTATAGTTTAAACTACAAAGGAAAGCTTTGCTAATGCTTTTTTTTTTCCTTTTAAAGTCTTGATTTTAAGTTGAATAGTTTTTACCCTGCTTTGGAGAGGGAAAGGAGAAAGAACTGTGTATGTGCATGTACACGTGTGTGTGTGTGTGCATGTGTGCATGCATGCACTTTCAAACCCGCCTTTCCAGCCCCATTGGTCCCTGAACTTTTCGCATGCCAGGCCAGCAGATGTCCACTGCTGTGGGGCTACTGCATCAGCAATTAATTCTTCCTTTCATTCCTCACTGCCTCCCGCTTCTGCCCCTGATGGATGAGTTTTCAGGCTTCTAGACGCTTGGGCCCCCCACCCTGTTGGTCAGAGTGCAGAGTGTGGCTGTGCTCACATCCCCTTAGTTGACAGGCTGGGGTGGGGGCAGGCACCTTGAAGCTGACCTCGCGCCGGCAACCCTGCTCCGTATTGCACCCCCCTCTCCCCGTGCCCCCAGTTGGCAGGGTCTCCAGCCCTAGGCAAGCCCAGTAGCCCCCTCTCTCCAGGCAGCCCGACTTGCTTGGCTGCGGGAGGTGGTGTCCTCCTGGGCTCTGTTTGTCTTGGCTGCTGGGATGTTCTGAATGGGCCTGACACACGATTAGGTGACTGATGGCCCTGAAACACATTGTCTCCTCCAGGGCCCGGGCCCTTTGAAGCTCTTCCCGGTGGGAAGTAAAGAGACTATTTGCTCTATTAAAATGCCTTGGTATTTCCTCTGTTTAACCACAGGCCACTTCCTCTCTGCCACTCTAAGCCCGGCAGGGCCACCGGCTGATTGAAAAGACACAAGCCTAGGAGAGATCACATCCTTACTGAGACAGATAGTCCCCACTGGCGGCTGAAAGCTGGGGCAAGTCCAGAGAAGAAGCCACATCCACCCGGGTTCTTTGAGATGGTTCCTTGCCTTGCTCAAAATTTAGATGGTTGTCGTGATTCACATCAACTCCTAAACGGATCAATGCCGCCCCCCAATTAAATTGTTTTTTGTTTGTTTTGTTTTAAAGAAGTCACCTTAATTGTAGTGAGATCTGTTTGTGCTCTCCACACTGCTGGTTAAAACAGTATCATAAGCTGAGTTTCTTGTCCTGTGAGTTGGAAACTCTGGGCTGTAGGAAGAAAGAATCTGGTGTTTGTTCACAGATTACCATTACTTGGCTTGTTGCTTTCTGCATGCATCCTCTGCTTGCTTGCACTCCTATGCTCAGAAGGCCAAGTAAAAAGTTTATTGTTTAAATAAAACCAAGACTATCCCCAGGGCCAAGTGGTCTCTTAAAAGGAGGTTTAATTAATAATGCCAGACAAGAAACTAAAAATTAAACAATTAAAACATTGCTTAAGCACCAAAGCCTGAAACTTTAAACACCCAGTTCCCGGGTTTTGTTAAAAAAAGAAAAAAAGTTCCCGAAAGAGGAATAACTACTTGATCTCTAATGGAGTCTATTATTGTAACTTTTACAACTCCATTGTTCAAAGTATCCATGATAAAAACAGCTTCCCCTTTCCTTGCTTGGAAATAAATGTTGGGTGAAGCTGGATGTAGCTAATTAAGGCTACAACATTTAAAGGTGGGACTTAATAGGTACCAGCTGTCCTCAACAAATCACTGGGTGGATGACAAAATAAAGATGTGATGTGAACACACATGTAATTCTCTTCTAAAGCGGAAGTTGGCCTATAAATTGTCTGATTTAACAGCGTAAATGAAAACTATCTCTACTGTGCACTTTCAAGTGTTTGTGTTTTATAGTAAACCTAATGGTAAACATCTTGCGTGCATAAAACTGGTACCTTTAGAGTATAAAGGGCAGTAGATCATCAGGATTGTTGAAATTTTAATAAATTGTAGCGGTACATGTCCTTATTCCAAACCTGATTGAACAGACATTAATCACAGGCTTTTCACTAAAGTTACTACATTGTAAAAAACTTGCTTGAACTTACCAGAAATGCCTTATAAAGTTGAAGCAGCCCTTTGCAGAGGCAATGGGAATTGATAGCATTAATTAAAATGTTTAGTCGGCTATTTATATTTTATGCATTAACTGCATACTTCAAAGGAGTATTTTGGAACTCATGGGGATTAAGCTTTAAATATAACTTTTTTAGATGAAAAGAAAAAGTATTTCATTCCTTTAGAGCTCATAGCTTCTCTTGAGTGTTCTGTTTTGTCAGTTTTGTAGATATTTTTCTCTCTTTACTGGCTGGTAACCTTTTAAAACTTGCTGGCGGTTGCCCCAGACTTCTGTTCTGAGATGGACTGTTTTATTGGAAGGTAGGAGGGTTGATGGAAATAGATGAAGGGTTTCCTTGAAATGAAGAGGTGCACTTTCCTCAGACAGGCCAGATGGTTTAGAAAGCCTTTCCCTGTGATTTTATTCTATCCAGGTGATTTCTGGTTTCTCCTTTTCTAGACTGTGCCCATCCGCCCCGCCCCCCCCAGTGTACACACACACACACACGCACACACACACACACACACACACAGAGTGAGAAGAGTGCAATGCAATCCTGACTGAATGCAGAAAAAGTCTGAGCATGTGTCCTGCTGAGTGACAGAGGTAGACAGATTGGCATGTTTGCTGTGGCAGGGCACAGGCACCTGCTTAGTATCTCTTTGGTTTTAGAAATACCTCATCATGGCAGTGCTAGGAGGCTGCTGCCAGTGCAGTGCTGGGGGACCAGGCAGTGCAGGGCAGGGTGCACACCCAGAGCCCCCACACGCGAAGCGTATGTTCCAGCCCTTGGCGCCATCTCTCTGGGCCTCACATGGTTAGGGTTTAACTGCTCACTGTCTGAAGTGCAGGGAAAAAAAGACTCATTCGGAGCAAGGAGGCAAAAGAATGCTTTGAGCAACGGCTTTGTCACGTCATGTTCACTTGGTTGCAGTGAAGGGTTGCAGGAGGCTGGCCTCTCTCCTCCTCCCGCACCCACTCTTCCTTCCTACCTTATTTTTCAGAAGGTCACTCAGCACCCCCCCAGATACCCGTCTCCTTTAAGATACCCCCCAGTTGCACCTGAGGTTACTACCACCCCCAATTCCAGTGCTCTTGGGGGAGCCCACTTTGGGAAGCACTGTCTTTGAATGTTTTCTTTTTTGTGAAGGCTGGTTTGAGAGGCCGGTGTGACAAATAAGTGTTGGGTGCTGCTTGGCACCTACCTTTGGGATCCAGATTTTCATTTTTTAAAAATCACGTGTGTGTGTGTGTGTGTGTGTGCGCGCGCGTGCGCGTTTGGGCCACACTCAGCTGTGCTCAGGGTTTACTTCTGTTTACTCAGGGATCACTCCTGGTGGGCTGGGGGGGACATTTGGGGTGCTGGGGATAGAACTCAGGTTGGTCCTGTGCAAGGCAGGTGCTCTACCCACTATACTATTTCTCTGTTCCTTGGAATCCAGACTTTTAAAAATATATTTTTCCCACACCCAGCAGTGCTCAGGGATCTCTCCTGGTGGAATTAGGGTTCCACAGGTGTTGCTGGGGATCAAACCCAAGTGCTTTAACCATTGTGTTATCCTTCTGACCCCTGGAATCCAGATTATTAAAAAAAAAAAAATCTCAACTTTTGTACCTAGTAACTCTGGTGTCTCTCCCTGCTTCAGTTTCAAGATGTCTCCCCATTCCACAAATCTGCCCCCTAGTCTCTGATGTGAGTTTCACCTGTGCCTGAAAACTGCTGGATGACCCCGTTAATTTAGTTCTAAAAGAAGACATTTAACTTGGGTGCTGCAGGGGAGACTTGGGGTGGCAGGAGTTTGACTGACAAAGGCAGGGCCCACTGAAGGGTCTTAGCTGGGCCTCTTGGCAAATAGAGCCTGGAGGTGGGGAGCAGGTGGGCAGAAAGGAAGGTGTAGGCAGAGCTGGAGGAAGGCACCTTGAATTCGGCCTTTGTCCACCCTGGGCTCAGGGGGCTCCTTCAGCAGGTGGTAGTTGGGTAAGATAGTTCATTCAGCCATTTGTTCATGTAGGGATTTGGAGCTTGCCTTCTGCTAGACCCAGTTTCTGGAGCATAATCTGTAGTAGGGAAGACCAGTTGGGTAACAGAATCACTTGAGGGCCCTGCTCAGAATAGTGACCCCCTGCACACCCCACCCTCTTGTCCTCTGTTTCCCCCAACAGAGCCAGCCACATGGATTTTCTTGTCTGGCTGGCTGTGTGTCACCCCCACTGCAGTACCCCAGCGCCATCCCTGGCATGTCATTGCTTCTCCGTGTTTCTTAAATGACAGCTAAGTGCTCTCCAGACCGTGGAGTGAGGAGAGCAATTGGCTGAACAGTGGAAGGTCTTGGGTGCCATGGAGACCAGCAATTGCAATGGCAATTTCTTCTTAAAGTTTGGAGTTCCTTATATTTTCTTAAAAATTGGCTCCTCGGGTGGTGCTCAGATTGCCGCTGCCTGAAAGTATACTCCGCTTAGGGCTGGGGATGTGGCTCAGGTGGTTGAGCCCAGACTTCTCATGAGCTCACTCCTAGCACTGCATGCTTCCCTCTTGCCCAGTACCACTGGGTGTGGCCCTCGGGGACCCCGGCACTGCCACGTGTGGCTCCTCAGTATCCCACTTCACGTCCACCTCAGATCATTATTGCACCAGAGGTCACAGAGGCACGAACTGCTGGGCTGCTGGATGGTTCGGGAACAGGTGAGGTGAGTGGTTGGGGCTGGTAGGGGAGGGAGGTTGCACTGTGCCAAGGGCCTGTGGTTCACAGAGGGAATGTGGTTTATGTTTGTGTTTTGTTTTGGGGTAACACCTGACTGCACAAGCCTTACCCCTGACTCAGTGCTCAGGAATCACTCCTGGTGTTGCTCAGAGGACCATAGGAGGTGCCGGGGATTGAACCGGTGCCAAGGATTGAACCTGCGTTAGTCACATGAAGGCAAATGCCTTTCCTTTACTCTCTCCCTGAACCCTCCAAGAGGGAATGTCTAGACTATCCAGGTAGTAGGCAGTTGACAAGAAAATGGAATGCCGAGCATCCTCGACCCAGTGGTGTGGAGGAGATGATTCCCACCGTTGGTCCTGGGATCTCTCTTGAGCATGGAGCCTCGGGTCCCTCTGTTGCTCCCTCCCCCTCTGGTTGTGAATGCCTGCTGTTCTCGGAGGTCACTGGATGGTTCCGTCCTGCTTCCAGGAGGCTCTTTGCCTTTTTTTTTTTTCCGGGGCTGTGGGTTTGCTGGCCAGCTGTGGTAATGAGTTTTCGCCCGGCTTTGATTTCCATGCCTTGCCTCCCTGTGGGAGGAACTAGATATTTCTGATCTTACCTCTGCTCATATTCAGATCCAACCAAGCAATCAGTGACTTCCCGGGCTTTTTTGTGGGAGACTGTGGGAAAGTCCTGGTTGGCTGGCTATGAATTAATGAAATCCTTAGAAGTCTTCACTAAAGATAGCTCCTGTGGTTTAAAAAAAAAGAGAGAGAGAGAGAGAGAGAAGTAGCATGGCCTTTTTAATTTGAGAAAGAGGTCATGGAGTTTTACTGAAATTAAGCAGAGAAAATGTAACATCTGGCTGTGTTTCCTGAGGGCTGCTGCTGGGCCGTGGGGCCGTGGGGCGCAGGGTTCCTCCCAGCCTCCAAAGGTTGCCCTGGGGGTACGCCATTGTGCACCCTGAGTTTGTGAGTCTCCTCTGGAAATAGAAATGCAGCCCCTGCAGCTTATCCCTGGAGCGCATTTCCAATCTCCTTTTTTTTTTTTTTTGCTTTCTTTTTACATAAATAAAAAAGTGACACACACTTTTAAAAAAGTGGATAGTATTCTAGTTGGTCAAGATCGGTGTGTTTATTCATGGCTTTTATCTCCTTGAGAAAAGGGCTTGGGGGGGAAGAGTTTGAGCAGAAGTTCCGAAGCCCTCCTAATGAATTTTAAAATGTTTAAGGAGGGGGGAGGCAGAGAATATAGCAAGTAAGATGCTTGCCACGCACGCAGCTGCCCCAGATTCAATCCCTCACACTGCACGGTTCCCTGAGACTGTGTGGAATCAGCCAGGAGCACTAAGCTGGGAGTAGCCACTGAACACCTCCAACTTGTGGCCCCCAAAATAACACCCCCACTAAAATTAACTTTCATACTGGAACTGTTCTGAATTAAGACTATTTTTTTCTTTAATATTGTAGTTTTGGGGGCATGCATCTTTTGAAGCTCAGCAGGTGGCTGTGACCACCCAGCCTCCACCCATATCCAAGGGCAGCCAATGTCCGGCACCCTGGGTTTTTCAGCATTCTCTTGCCCATAGTCTGTATTCTGAACGTATTCAGACCTATAGGAAAATTGAAAATAAGGTGTTTATTGTACTTTTTTTGGGCCACACTCAGCTGTGCCCAGGGCTTGTTTCTGGATCTCCATTCAGAGATCACTTGTGGCAGGACCTGGGGGTAGGAGTTGCTGTTTGGTGTTGGGGGGGGTCCAAAGCCAGGTTCACTCTATGTAAAGCAGTGCCTGATCCTCTTTACAACTCTCTGGTCCCTCATTTTACTCTTCTTCTAATTCTTTTGTTCTTAGGCCACACCCGGAGGTACTCCAGAGTACCATGTGCTGCCCTTTGAGCCTTCTCCTGGAGTCTCCAGTTCTCTTTGTTTTGTTTTTTTTTTGTACCACACCCAGAGATGCTCACACTGTTCCTGGGGCTCTGAACTCAGCAGTGACCCCACTGGCCCCAGCAGTGTGGGGGGACATGTGGTGCTGAGGATTCAGACTGGGATGACAGCATACAAGGCAAGCGTCCGAACCCCTGTTGTCTCTCCACCCCAAGTCACCAATTTTTACCAGTTTATAACTACCTTGTTTTCTCCTCCCTGCCCCTTCAAGACAGCTTGCTGAAGGTTGGAGTGATAGCACAGTGGGTAGGGGATTTGCCTTGCATGCAGCCGACCCAGGTTCAGTTGCTGGCATCCCAAATGGTCCCCCGAGCACTGCCAAGAGTAATTTCTGAGGGCAGAGTCAGGAATAACCCCTGAACATGGCTGGGTGAGACCCCAAAAGCCCCCTCTTCGCAAAAAAAGACACCTTGATGAGTCTCATTACAGGATTCAAGACAAGAGTTACTTATTAATTATAGACATCTGTTTTTTGTTGTTTTTGTTTTTGGGTTGCACCCAGCTAGGAGGAACTGTTGCTGGGAATGGGGTGGTGTGGCCTGGCCCGGCCTTGCAATGCTGGGCTCAAACCTGGGATTTGAATGTGCAGAGAATGTGCTCCAGCTCTCTGGGCCATCTCCCCAGCCCCGCGGCCTATTTTCAAGTCTCCTTTAATTCAGAACCATCAATCTCTCCTCTTAGCTCTGCTCTGTGTGTGTGGGCGACACACTGGACCTGTTTTTAGGGATCACTCCTGGCAGTGCTTGGGGGACTGTATGTGGTACTGAGATCAAAACTTGGGTCTGGGCTGCAAGGCAAGCACCCAACCCTCATACTAGCTCTTCAGCCCCATGGTCTCCTACTCTTTGGTCCCTCAGAACAGACACATTCTGAAGAGCTCAGGTCACTTGTGTGTAGATGTTCCTTCAGCTTGGGTTTCTGGTTGTTTCCCCATGATCTGGATCAAGAGAAATCATATGACAGTCTCTTTAAGGGTGCTTTTGTAACCCTAGTATTTTAGATGTCATTGAATAACAAGTATATAGACAGTTTCAGCAATGAGCAAAGTTGGGTTTTTCTATTGGAATGTGTTGTGCCTTTCTTATGGTTTAACCTCGTTTACGGTTGTGTAATTTGCCCTGTTGACAGGCTTTTTTTTTTTTTTTTTTGCATCCTGGTGATGCTCAGGGGTTACTCCTGGGTTTGCACTCTGGAATCACTCCTGGCAGTGCTCAGGGGACTATGTGGGATGCTGGGAATTGAACCCCGGATAGGCCGGGTGCAAGGCAAACGCCCTACCCACTGTGCTGTCACTCCACCCCCCTACCCCTTTTTTTTTACTTCAGGCATTTTGCTTTTTTCTCTTTTACCGGATATACTCAGGGTCCAGAGTGAGAAAGTGCCCTGTTTGATTTGTGCTCTCCGCTAATAAAATCTCTTCCTTCGAACAGTATACGCGGTCGAGGTCAGCGGAGCACTGGCCACTTGAGTCAGGGTCCCAGGAGTCGCCCAGGCTCCTGCGAAGCACTTGCCCTTGCGGCTCAGCTTTAAGTGGAAGCTGTTGCCCTCAGCGACTGGGAAAGCCGCCCAAGGTTCCTAGGCAAAACCTCTGCCTGCCGGGGTGGGTTCATGCCCGAGTGCTTCCTCACACCGGAACGCAGCCTTTGCTTTCCTTTGTGCTGAGGCAACATTGAACTTATATCCCCCCCCTCCGTCCCAATGCGCTACTTCACTCAAAACATGCCCTCCAAGACCGTTTCCGGCCTCTTGGTTCTGTGCCCAGCAGCTGGGTCATCAGGGTCCCTTCCAGACAGATGCATGAGTGTGACTCAGATCACTATCTTCTACCTCATGACAGTGACTTTTCCTTGTCTTCGTTTGGCCTTACACGTCTGGCCTTACCCGGGCTTAAGGGACCAGGATGCATCATGTTAATATCGATTATTTTTCACAGCAAGTTAAAATGTCAAGAAGCGACAAGTTGTTATACTTGCCGGGCTACCAGGGAAACGCTGGGGACAAAGCCTTATCTTTTATTCATAAGGGGGGGGAGGCAGGGCGGGTGCAGGCGGGCCCCTCCGCCCCGCGTTTGTTCGGCTTTCAGGCCGGGGCCTCCCCCCCTGCTGCCCGTGAAATGTCATGCCGCGCTGCCCTAGTGGGACATTCAGCATCCAGAGAATGGACTGCTGAGGTTCAACTTTGCTTTTCATTTTCTTTTTTGGCACCAAGTCCACGGTCCCCTCTGAGGCCCGACAGTGAAAGGCCAGAAAGCAGCCCCCCGGACGCCGGCAGGGATGGGGTGCGGGCACCGCCCAGCGCCGGGCAGCTCCTGTGCTGGAATGTGGGGGACACAAAGGCCAGGGCGGAGGAGGCGCGGCCTTGGCTCTTGGCGCTCTCCGAGAGGCTTCTGGGTTCCTCAGCCCCATTCTCAGGGCTCCCAGTCATTTCAGAAATCGCATGGGGCTTCCTGTTTCTGCACCAAACCCAGGGCACCCTCAGGATTCGAGCGTTCTTTGGGTGAAAGGAAGTGTGTGTGTGTGTGTGTGTGTGTGTGTGTGTGTGTGTGTGTGTGTATGTTGGGGAGGGGGATTAAAGCAGGCCTAGAATTATGATTTCTTTGCTTTTTGGGTCACACCCGGCGTTGCACAGGGGTTACTCCTGGCTCATGCACTCAGGAATTCCTCCTGCGGTGCTCGGGGGACCATATGGGATGCTGGGAACCGAACCTGGGTCTGCCACATGCAAGGCAAATGCCTTACCTCAAATTCCTTACCTACTGTGCTATCGCTCCAGCCCCAGACCTAGAATTTAATGTAGAACAATAATTCTCAGTTAGGAGTGATGTGGGGAACTCGTGAGAGATTTTCAGTCCGTACAAGAAGAGGGGGTGCTGCTGGCACAAGTGAGCCCGCCCCAATAAAAGCAGTGTCTGGCCCCAAATGGCAATAGTGCCAGGGCTGAAAACGCCTGATGGAGAGTGGGGTGGGGGTCACGTCTTCGTATTTGGGTTTCTCTGCCTTGTCACACTTTTCAACTTCCTTTCTGTATACCAGAAGCTGATAGTTCTATAAACCTGCACTTCGGATAAATTTCCATTAAACTGCTCAACATGTGATTAAACTATTGTGGTACTCCTTGAAGACAGGTTTTGAATGCAACTACTATTCAAATGCAAAAGTTGATTTTTTTTTTGCCATAATTTGATCAAAGTAGCATAACCTGTGCCTCTGTTTTTGTTACTCACTGATGGTCTGTGGATAACATTACATTTTTTCAGCATGAAACCCAACACTTCAAATCCCTAAAGCAGTCTCAAATTTATGGTTAATAAAAGCATTTATTGTACTGGATGTCATCTGTTATATCACTCTGGGGCTAGAAACTGGCAAGCAGTGGACAGGAAATATTTTCATTTCAAATCGCTTCAATCTTATGGTCTAGGGGCAAAAGTGTCTGATTTCAGGAAAGCCGCAGTGAATAGCATAGTAATGAATGCATTTTTAGTTGATTAAGCAGGCATTCTCTCTCTTTCAAACAATCTTCTCTCTCTGGCTTGGTGGGGCTAAATAAACATGTGATGTTAAATGATAGCGTTTCGTGTGTTGGCCATACTTTGCCTTTGATCATCTTAAACTTTTCAAAGTGTTTTCCAGGAATCCTCTGCAGAGCAGGAACAAGCCAAAGCTCTGAATTGTTTACTTTTTGGAGCAGAGGAGGTTTTCTGGGATGATGCAGATTCTTGAGTTACCGCTTTACAAAAAAAAAAAAAAAATCAAAAAAGCGGAATTTGGTGCCTTACCCTGGGGATCACCGGAGGAAAAGAAGTCTTGATTTTTTTTTTAAGGCTGCAGTTGTAATTTGAGCCCTGATCGCCCGCCCCGCATCCATCAAGTAAACAGTGAGGGTGAGGAGTTCCTAGCAAGGGAACCCCTGGGGTGGTGGTGATATCCCGGATAGGGTCCCTGCCTCCTGGCTGTCCAGTGCCTTTGACCATATTGTCCAAATCACTACTTCCTAGTGAACCTCAGAGGTAGCTGATTATCTCTGATGTGGTTCCTTTTGTTCCAGATGAGGATTGGCACAAAGAGCCAGGAAGGGATTAGGATGGGAGGCCATGTGACTCCAGGGCCCCTCTCTGCCAGCAAGCAGAGCCACAATTCTTAGTTGGCTGGTGCCCCCAGCAAAGGGGCTTGCCCTGCCTTCCTCTCAAGCACCGGGTCTCAGATGGATGCCTGCCATGCGCAACAAAGCAGCGAGGGGGTGGGGGGAGCAAGACCAGACACCAGAGAGCACTTTGCAAATAATGAAGTTCAGCTAGGATTCAGCATTTACCCCAGAGGTTCCCAAAGCTGGCCAAATACCAGAATCACCTGAGGAACATTCTTGAGGTGGGGGTGGGGATGGGTGGATGATTCCGGGCCTCACCCCAGACCTGCTTAAGTGGGATTTCCAGGGGAAGGCCGGGAATCTGAGTTTTTCAAAATGCTGCCAGAATCAGGGTTGCCAGGTTTGCCTGGGGTAGGGGTTGGGTGGGGGTCTTGGAGGAGGGTTTGATGATTGAGGGGCAGGACAGTGGAGGAGTGGGGTTGATGGAGCTGTGCCCTGTAGTGCTTGTGCTCGTGGATACAGCAGTGGAAACATTTACCCAGGTATAATCTCATGGGATCGTATGCCACAAATCACCGTGTGTTGATAAAGCCGCCCTCCCAGGCAGGCTGATCACTCCAGTGTCACAAGAGGGAACAAATGGTGCCTGGTGGCAGGTGACAACAATTGTCTAGTTGTGTCAGCTTATGACCTGGACTTGCAGAGGCAGATGAGCGCCCGCTGGTTCTCTGAGCCCAGCACCTCCAGAACTGTCTCTGATGACTAAAGGTTCTTCCTTCCATTTCACTGGCACAAAGGAGGGCCTGAATTTTGAAGGTGTGCAAATTAAATTTCCCTAGCTCTGCGTGCTTAGAGGCCACAGTAGGAGATCTCTTGTGGTGGGAAAAAGCGGGGAGGGTGGGGAGACTTTGTTCCGTGGGGGGCTTTGGCTCGCTGCCATGTGCTTGATGAACTCAATGGAACTTTCTCTCGAAGAACTATTTAGGTGAACCCCCTTGTATTGGCAAGATGGGGACATGGACAGGGCATGTGGGATGGTAAGGGCAGAGAGAAAAGGAGCCTTGGGTGAAGATTCAGGTGGCTGTGCCCACGCAGGGGGCAGTCTTAACTGTGGAAGAGTCTGTTTCTCTTCAAGTCTAGAAGGAAGCATGCCCTCTCTGGGCCTAGCTTCTGTGGCTTAGCACGCAAACTTGAAGTCTGCATTTATTTATTTATTTAGTGCTGGGGATAGATCCCTGGGTCTCATGCATGTGAGAGGAGTGCACTGCCCCTGAGCTGCACCCCTGGCTCCTGCGGTTTATTTAATTAACTTATTTTTTTCTCTTTTGTGGGGGGCTGCACCCAGTGATGCTCAGGGGTTACTCCTGGCTCTGCACTCAGGAATTACTCCTGGTGGCACTTGGGGGACCATCTGGGATGCTGGGATTGAACCTGCGTCGGCCATGTGCAAGGCAAATGCTCTACTTGCAGTACTACTGCTCTTGCCCCTCCTGTTGCTTATTTTAAATGGTGCAGTATTTAGTTTAGATTTCACCGTGCTCCTGTTCCCCTAAAGTGACATGATACCTAGGAAGTGATTGAAGGTTGAGGGGAGCATTCTGCAGACAGGATTGGAGTTGTGTACCTGTGGCATGACTAGGTGTGTGCCGTCTTGGAGAGAATATGATGTAGAACTTGTGTCGGTCTGACCTGCTCCATTCTGGGGATTGAGACCCTAAAAACATGGGCACAAAACTCCCACTTTACACATCTAACATGAAGAACACATGGCCTCCATTTAAACTTGTTCACACACTTTTTTGGGGTGAGGCAGAGCACCCAGCAGTGCTCAGGGCTTACTCATGGTGCTCTGTGCTCGCGGTGCTTGGGGGACCGTGTGGGATGCCGGGGATCTAACCCAGGTCGACCACATGCAAGACAGACGCCCTCCCACTGAACTCTCCCTAGCCCCAAGGTGATCGTAGATAGCATTGCTTTTCCAAATGTGCATGACAGTGGTATTTGAAGAGTATGACTTGTATTTCTGTAAACCAAATGGTAACAAATAACCTTTTAATTTATAAACATCACTGTCACTGTCACTGTTTCCCGTTATTCATCGATTTGCTCAAGCGGGCCCAGTAATGTCTCCATTGTGACAATTGTTACTGTTTTCGGCATATCGAATACATAATACATCACGGGTAGCTTGCCAGGCTTTGCCATGTGGGCGAGATACTCTCGGTAGCTTGCCGGGCTCTCCGAGAGGGGCGGAGGAGTTGAACTCGGGTCGGCCACGTTGGCTGCTTACAAGGCAAACGCCCTGCCCGCTGTGCTATTGCTACAGCCCTTTATAAACATAGACTAAGATAAATTTGTCGGGGACCCATTATTTTTTTTCACAAGCTGTGTATTTTTTGTATCTTTTTTTGTGTTGTTATTTTGGGGGGGGGGGGTGTTGGATCAGTCCTGCCGGAGTTCAGAGGAACATTTGTCAGGTTGGTGCCTAACCTGGGTCAGCTGCCTGCAAGGCTCCTGCCTTTTTTTCCAGGGTAGGGTTGTTTGTGCCGTACCTGGTGGTGCTCAGGGCTTACTCCTGGCTCTAAACTCAGGACTTATTCCTGACAGGGCTTAGGCAACCAAATGGGATGCTGAGGATTGAACCCAGGTCAGCCACGTGTAAGGCAAGTAAGCACCCTACCTGCTGTAACTCTGTCCCCTCTCTATAGCTTTTTTTTTTTTTTTAAAGTAGAACAGATTTTATTTGGAGGGGGAGAGAGTGAGAGAATAACGTACTCAAGAGAGAACACGGGCTTCTCCAAGGGTGGAGAGAGCCCCTAAACACATCCTAGCAATTGACACGAAAGCATAAAAGTACTCATCTCAAGAGGGGAGATGCGGGCGACACATGTGTTCAGCCCACATGTGCTCGACCACAGGGGCACAAGCAGCACATGAGCTCAGGCGGCATAGGCGCCTCTATCGCTTTTTTAACTGAGATTTTTTTTTTTTGTAATTGTTGTTAACCTTATTTAAAAACAGAACTAATTGGGGGCCAGAGAGATTGTACAATGGTAGGGTGCTTGCCTTGCATGTGGCAGATTTGAGTTTGATCTCTAGGTCCCCTTATAATCTCCCAAGCCTGCCAGGAGTGATCCCTGAGCACAGAGCCAAGACTAAGTTCTGAGTACAATACAGCTAACTGGGTGTGACTCCAAAACGAAACAAAAGAGGGTTTTTCTTTTTTCAGTTACTGGAGCTACTTCTCAGTTTTCATGTAAAAACATCACTTGTTTGGGTCAGGAAGAGAAAGATGTTCTGAATCTTGCATGCTCTGGGACCACTGGTGCTGAAGGATCACTCCTAGTGTGCTCAGGGACCACGCAGAGCCAGCGACAGAGCCCAGGGCTTCCCCATGCAAAATATGTGCTCAGCCCTTTGAGCCATTTGCCTGGCCTTGCAGTCACCGCTCTTAATGGTCATAAGATGTTTTCATGTTGTGTCCCCCGCTTTGTGTCAGCCCTCACCCCAACTAACGAAGCATTTGATCTGCGTCCCGCTTTTTTGCTGTTGAGAAAACCGCTTGGAACAGCTTCCTCAGATGGTTTCCCGCCTGCCTCCCTTACCACTTCCGTTTTGTTTCTTTGGAATATATTCCTCCCCATGGAATCCCTGGGGAGAATTATCTTGTAAATTGCAGCACGTTTATGAGAATGTCCTGTGTGAGGACAGAGCCGAGTTCCTGCACAGTGTGTTTCGGAGAAACGGCACAAATTCCTGTCCTCCCCTTTACTACCATCGACAGAGATTTCGGGCAGATTTATTTCTATAGCTGTAAAATGGGCTAGTCGGAGTTGATCTCCCAGGGTTGTTTAAAACCCAAGGGAGAAACTCTGTCTAAAGTAATTTAGCTCTCTGCTTGGCCACATACTAACTTCTTTGTGACTGGTGGCAGTCTGTTAGCAAAGGAGTATGTGCACACTATAAAAAATACCGACACCCATTTTAATTTCATAGTTTCAATTTTAGTGGTATCCTATACATGTTTCATTCTGAGACTTTTTTTCTTCAGGGATGGTGTTTGGGTACTACTTCTAGCAGTGCCCAGAGGACCCTGTGGCTGTACTTGTTTCATTCTGAGGGGTCTTATTTTTGTGGGGGGCAGGGTGGAAGGTGATGGTGTTTGGGCGCTACTCCCAGCAGTGCTCAGAGGACTATTTGGTGCCAGAGTTCAAATTGGAGTTGGCAACATGAAAGGCAAATAATTTAACCCCTGTACTATTTCTCTGGCCCTCGATTAAAATTTTCAGGGTGGGGGTGGGGGGGCTTTCAGGGAATGTTCAGAGAGACCAGGGACACTCTTGCTTATACTTGGTCAGCAGGTGGCCAGATAGCTCAAAGCTTGACCCGATGTTGCACCGCTCCAGCTTAGTGGTGCTGGGGGATGTGAGAGCATCACCTTGAGGTACCGGGGAAGTCATGTGGAACCAGGGTTGGAATCCAGGGCCTCCCACATGCGCGGGAGCATGCCAGCCTTTAGCCACCCCGCTCCCTGCCCATGCTTTTCTCATTCTGAACTTCTTAAGGAATGGATTTTCTTTCCACCTGGTGATATACTTTCCAAATAAGTTTTATTGAATTTATTTTTGTTCTTGAGTCACAGTTGGTGGTGCTCAGGGCTTATTCCTGGCTCTGCACTCAGAAATTACTCCTGGTGGTGCTTGGGGGTCCATATGGGATGCCAGGGATCAAACCTGGGTCAGTTGTGTGCAAGGCAAGTGCCCTCCGTGCTGGACTGTCTCTCCGGCACAGGACATTTCTCTTTCTACCAGAACCTTTACTCTTGTGCTTGCTCATATATCTGTTTTGGTCTCTGTCAGAAAAGAACAGCCAAGGCTGGAGAGAAAGTACAGAGGTTTGACTGCAGCCAACCCCAGTTCTATCCCAGGCACCACCTAATGGTCCCTGGAGCACTTCCAGGGATGATCCCTGAGCACAAAGCCAGATGTAAGCCCTGGGTGGTCTGGCCCAATCCCTCTCTCCCCCAGACACCTCAACTGTGGCTGCTTTTGCAGATCTTGCACTTACAAGGGTAAATTACATGTTTTTCCACGTGGAGTGTGAATTTTAAGATAATTAATACACAGACTGCTTTGGCTTTAGGGAGTGTGACCTATCAGCTCCGCTGCTCACTGCTGCCGGACCTTGTTTGCTAGGAGGTGTCCCACCTGCCTGTCCCTCTGCCTCTGTCCTTCATAGTCCTGTGTGCTTGCTCGTCCATCTGTCCACAGGGCCAAAGCTCCCCCCACCCCCAAACCCCATCTCTCTCCTTTTTCAAACATTGCACCACGGTTAATGATTGATTTCAGCCCATTTACTCCCTCTGGCCTGGGGCTTTTAGGTCCTAATCAATCACTGAATCCATAAACAAGGGCACCGGCAGGATCCCCACAAGCTCTGAATTACACTGGGGTGTTGACAGTCACTGAGACCTGTACCACTCTTGTCAGTGGCTGTCGGGGAGAGAAGTTTCGGTGTGAGGCTAGATTGGGGTTGGGGGGCAGAAGAACGGCAGCTGCTGATGAGCAGAGCTGAGCAGTAGTTTGGCTGGTCATTGCTCTGGGTGACTGCAGAGTTGAGGGATCGATTCCTTTTTGCACACTCCCCCCTTGGCGGGTAGGCTAAGGAGGTTAGATTCGGGGGACACACAGATACTCGGGCCCCACCCAGGAGAGCAGTCCCTTGGGGTCGCCTCTGTCATCTCTGGATCCCCAACTGCGCAAGTTAGAGGAGCATGCTTTAGTGGCCCCTGATGAGGCCCCTTAGATGTGATAATGTGTCTGGAAGAGCCTTTCCGCCAACAGGTTAGTGAGGGGCCTCTGAAAAAAAAACAAACAAAAAACAAAAAACAAAACAAAACGAAAAAATAGAATGCAGGGCCTGGGCTTAGGGTCCATGGGCTGGTGGCCCTAAAGAGACCAGGAAGAGAGAGAAGACAAAGGCAGAGACAGGCTGTACGAAGGTAAGGTGTCAGCTTGTGCGTGGCAGGAGAGCAGGGTGCTCAGTGCTCTGTCAGAAGGATGTCACTCAGATGTCATGCCCCAGAGGAGGCGGAGGGGGCTCGAGGCTGGGAAGAAGCCTCCCCAGCCACCGGAAGGGCATGGCCTGCAGAGGAGGGCCAGGGAGGGCTGCCTAGGTGAAGAGCCTTATCTCCAGGGTCACACCCTGCAGGAAGCTCTGAACTGAGATCCAAGTGATGACAGGCCGGCTCTGCATGCTGGTGAAGGGCTGAGCTTCTTGCTGCCTCTTGAGCAACAGAGTCTTAGGGTGTGGTAGAAAGGACTGAGATGGTGACGGTACAGGGCCTAAGGCTCTTGCTTTGTGTGAGGCACACTGTTTTCAGTCCTCAGCCTCCCATAGGCTCCCCTGAGCCCCATCAGGAGAGATCCCTGAGCATCGAGCCTTGAGCACTACCGAAAGAAAAAGACCAAAAAGAAAACAAAAAACAAAAAAATCAACAAAAACCCAAAAAGGAAAGGCCCGAGATTGCACAGACCATGTGACTCTGTGTCTCCAGATGCCCTCACCTCTGATGAAAACTGGCTAGGAACGCCTTTCCTGAACTCCTACCACCTCCCCAACCAATTCTGTCTCTTTGATTTTAAAGAAAGTTTTTTTTAAGTCACTGTGAAATGACAAAGTTAGTCACGATTGGGTTTCAATCACACCATGTTTCAACACCGGTCCCTTTTGCAGGGTCCACGTCCCTCCACCAATGCCCCCATCAATCATCCCAGTTTTGTGACCCCTTATCTGTGACCTGTGGTTCTTTGCATCTTCCAGAAGATCACGAGACTTATTGGCCAGCCCTGTATGTCTGCCATGCGCGGGCCCATCGCTGAGTGCAGTTTAGAGCTGTGTGCTCTCTGGGCTGAGGAGAGGAGAGCAGGGCGAGTCGGGGCAGGAGGGCGGCAGCCACTTTGGATCCTCTCCTGACTGGACTGTTCCTCTTCTTTCCACCCACTTCGACTAGAAAGGAATGTGGAGCTCGGTGAAAGCATCCTGAGAACGGACATCCAGTCTATGGAAATTGGGAGAAAAGGAAGGTGAATGGCAGGTCACATTTTCCCTCCTTTGTTCTGCTCTCTACCTTGGAGGTTTCAGCCAGATTCAACTCCAAATCGGGCTGGGGGTCTTGCGGAGCTTGGACATACAGAGGCGGGCTGCCCCCAGAGTTGCCCCCTTACCCCCTCTAGACTTCATGAAGGTAAATAGGTTTTGTCACCTCCACCTTGGTGTCTTTTCCCGTAAATGGTCCCTGCCTCCATGAGTCTTCGACACTTCCTCGCTGCCTCCTGGGTGCCCTAGGAGTAAGGGTCAACCGAGATGTTGCAGGATGAGAGCTTCAGGGGCTACATTGTTGCATCCCAGCATTTCTGTTAGGAAGCAACCCCAGACCTACTTTTCATGACCTTCCTGGCTGCCTCCAGGTACTGTTCACCTGAGCATGTTTCAAGCAGTAGAGGTTGCCTTTGCAGTGGGCTCACTTCTGCAGGGTCCCGTTTTAAACCCTCAGGAGCTGGTGAGGGAGGCTTAGTTTTGGGAGCCTTGATCGTGACCTACACAGAAGAGGTTGTTCTTACACGGAGACAGTCCTTTTTTTTTTGGCTCCTTCAAACGAAACACTTCCCAAAAGGACCAGCCCGCCCTGCTACCGGTGCAAGGTGGCGGAAGGAAGCCGTGGCTGACAGCGGAGTTAAACAAACGGGAAGGTAGGTCACGTTGCTGACATCTCACTTTCCTCCGCCAGCCGTACCAGCAGCTGCCCTCCACTTTGAAAGCGGGCTTAGCGGCTCGTATAAACTTTGGTTCATGATAAAGTAAACTATTATTAGGATTATCTTTTTTTATTCATAATATATGCCTGACTCTGTCTCCCTTATTTATGCTTCGTGTGAAACCCTCATTTACCTTCAGTCCCCAGAGCTAGCATCAACTCCTCTGAAAGCCAAGAGCCCTTTCTAACCGGCTCTCTGTTTAAGTCTCTGTGGTTGAAAGGACTCTGGGAATGAAATCACGGGGTTGGGGAAGCCTCAGATCTCAGCGCATCTTCCCGTTTAGAGCTGGGATGTAGTGTTGACAAAACATCTCAGCTTAAAAAAAGAAAAAAAGGAAAAAAGCGTGGTTCGTGATGGAGAGGGCTGGTTTCAGTAGAAAACGGCTTGCCTCTCCGTGGAGAATCTTCCAGTTTGGCAGCCTTGGGCCCCTTCGTAGTATCAGTAACCTGGTAGGATGGTGGCCCCCACGGTCCCAGGTGCACCTCCTGCTCCTGTGTGGTTTGTCAGTGGAGGGCAGGCGTGCAAGCCAAGAAAAACCAATAACCTTTTCCATTTTTAATAAAATGTCTCTCCTACCCTTTGTTACGCTCTTCCCCCAAAGAAAGAACAGACTGGATTTTTTAAGCACATCTGGACACTGTTTTTGTAAAGCTCTTACCCTGAATTCCCAGAAGGAATGTATTGGCTCCCATTTTTCCAAGCAAAACCAGAAATGACTCCTTTGTTTATAAAGCCCGTGCTTGTGTATTTTAATAAAACTGTAAAGAAAGAAATCACACTGATTTGAGAGTCCTTAACAAGGCCTACATACTCTCCTTTATGCCTCTTGAAGTCTTTGAGAGGTGCTAAAAGTTTATGGTTGGTTATTTTTGGTGGGGGTGGGGGAAGGAGGAGCAGGGGCACCATCTGTCCCTTTTTAAATTACTTTTTCTCTTTGCTGTGGCTGTAAAAGTTGTAAAAGCACAGCCCTGGTCTGCCCTGGTCTCTCTGCCATGCATTGCCCTTTTGGTTAACTCCTCACAGGTGAAAGCCGGTTATAATGGTCCAGATCTGATGGGAGCCATGGAATCAGTTTTCTCCTTATCAGATGATATTTATTTCCTTGTTGGAGAGGTGAATCATCTTGAAACTTCTGGATGCTAAGAAGATGTGGTTAATTATTCTTTCTTACTGGTCTACTAGGATGGGGAGATTTCCAAAGGAGGGTACGTTGAGTATCCCGACACGTGTTGTCACTTTAAAGATCACATAGTCCTTTCTAAACTGGATTGTAGAAATTCTGTATTCCCTTAAGCAATGATTTGTAATTTGAAGTTGTACCTTCAGGAAGAGTTGAGTGGAGTGTGGTCAAGTTACAGCTACACTATGGGGCCACACGTGTTGTCTTTCTACCCATCCATAGTCATTAGTGATAAACATTTAACCAGCATAGTAGTAACTGCATGTTAGAATATTTCTCAAGACCTGTCGTGGTTGTCTGGGAATAAACTTTTTTTTTGCTTTTTGGGTCAGACCTGGCGATGCTCAGGGGTTACTCCTGGTTCTGCACTCAGGAGTTACTCCTGGCGGTGCTCAGGGGATCATATGGGACGCTGGGAATCGAACCCAGGTCAGCCGTGTGCAAAGCAAGCCTCCTACCCGCTGTGCTCTCTCTCCAGCCCCAAGGGGAATTAAGTTTTTTTTTCTTTTGCTTTTTGGGTCACACCCGGCGATGCTCAGGGATTACTCCTGGCTCATGCACTCAGGAATTCCTCCTGGCAGTGCTCGGGGGACCATATGGGATGCTGGGAATCGAACCTGTGTCGGCCATGTTGGCTGTGTGCAAGGCAAATGCTCTACCCGCTGTGCTATCGCTCCAGCCCTGGGAATAAACTTTTTAATTTGTTTTTTGGACCATATTTGAGGATCACTGTCAGTGTCTGTGTGTGTGTGTGTGTGTGGGTGGGGACTGTGCAGGGCTATTAATTGAATCTCCGTTTTGTGCATTCAAAAGAGGCACTCTAGCCTCTTATAGGAGACCAGAGGAAGAGTTTGAATTAGCAGCAAAAAAACTTGGGAGTTGACATGGAGACCCTGTTCTAAATGAACTAGAGATAGAATTATTGCTTGTGGGATTTTTATGTCTTTTTAAAGGTGGTTTTGTGAAAAACCCATTCTTCTGAATTTTTTTTTTGGCAGGGTGCTTTTTTTAAGTCACACTTGGTGATGCTCAGGGGTTACTCCTGGCTCCGCACTCAGGAATTACTCCTGGCCGTGTTTGGGGGACCATATGGGATGCCGGGGACCAGACCCGGTCTGTCGATAGTTCCAGCTCCCCCATTCTTCTGCTTTTTTTTTTTTCACACCACACCCAGTGGTTCTCAGAGGGTTAATCCTGGCTCTGTGCTTCTCGCAGGTCCTTGGGAATGCTTGGAACTCTGTGCTTGGGTTGGGGACTGTGTGGTTCTGGGGATAAAACCTGAATTTTGAATTTTGCATCTCTCTACTCAGCTCATTGACTCTTTGGTTTTGTTTTGTTTTGTTTTTCACATGCAGTTTCTGTGATATTCTTTATTTTAATCCCAGCTCAGTCTCTCTCGCTTACTGGTTTCTCCTGGCTCCCTTTGACCATCTATCTCCCTTCTTCTGTCTCTCTTCTCGTTTGCCCTAGTTCTGGGTCACCCACAAAGGTCACATCCCACCCTTTGTTGTTGTTCAGACCTGCTGCCCACTAGCTCCTCGGACCCATCCTCCGGGCATGGAGTATGAGCTCTCCTTCACCTCTTCCTTTCCTGTCTGTTTCTAGCCTGCATTTCCCCTAAAATCCCTGGTGTTAGGAGGGACCCTTCTACCCTCTCTGTCCTCTTAAGAAAGAGGCACTGTGTTCTCTGGTACCGTAAAGTCAACAGTCTTCCAGGTCCCCAATGGGAGCCGTCCAGTTTCCTTGAACATTTCCTCACCACTTCCATATGGTGTCTGTCGCCAAGTCCTGCCGTCTTTCCTGCCCCCCAAACCCGTCTTTCCTGCCCCCCAAACCCGTCCTCTCTCGCCCCTGCCCCATTACATGGGATGCTTACTCTCCATGTCTCTGCCTGCTGGAGCTCGTCATTCCTCCTGCACACATGACTGCAGCCCCCATTTATTGTGCTTTTGTTTGTGTTCGGGGCCTCACCAGCAGTGCTGCACTTCCCCCCCCCCCCCCTCCTTTGCTGCCTAAGAAGCCCTTTCCTTTCCCTTTTTGTTTGTTTTTGTTTATTTTGGCCACACCTGGTAGTGTTGGTGGGGGCGAGGTTGTCACTTCCTGGTGGTGCCTGGGGAGCAGGCCTTGCTGGGGATTGACCCCAGGACTCCTGTCTGCACAGCATATGCTCCCATCCTCCAAGATCAGGGAACCCCCATCTTCCTTCTTATTATAGTAAAATTAGCATAGCAGTTACCGATGTGCAGGCATCAGTGTGTTAAAGCTAACCATTTAAAAAGGTTTGGTGGCATATTTGGACCTTAATACTGTTCTGGACTGTGGCCACCATCATTCCGCAAAACTTTGATCTCCCACCAGTCACTCTCCTTCTGCCCGAAGGAGTCCCCACATCTACAGGCAGCAACCCCCCTCAGTCTACTTTCTGTGTCCATGAGCTGGACTCACTAGGTTCATTGTGGAAGAGAATTTCTGTGTCTGCCCTTTTGGCCAGGATTGGATTTTGTACTGGGAGGCCCAACAGGCCCATCTTGAAAGTTAGGTGATGGGGGAGGCCCCCGACGCCCAGCCTCTGTTATATTGGTGTCACCTCCAGTCTGCAGGTCCTTGGGACCCGACTAGTCCCTTTGATTCAAGTCACTGGTCCTTTTGGCTCATCCTTTGAAGCTGCAGTTTTATTGCTTCTTTCTTCTCTCCTCCCGACCCCCAGCCTAGCCCATTGCCCCCTTGCCCTGGGTCACAGACCCTTCCCCTTCGCCCTCCTGGTTGCCAAACGAAGACCTGTTTTTTGGGTAAAGGAGCACTTTGTGCTGGTCTTGCTGATTCAGAGATGTGTCACACGCAAAACGGAGTTCTCCTGTCTGTTCTTGCCCTGTGATGCCTGTCCCTGCGGCCAGTGGGACTGTCCAGCGGCAGGGACAGGGTGCAGGTTCACTCCGGGCAGCCCCTTAGGCCTGTGACAGCCTCTTTCTGAATAGGCCAGCGTCCTTTCTAGTCTTACACGGTTTTGTTACTCACACAAATTAATCATAAGCCCCCTAAATTTGTGCAGTTTATTTTCATATGGAATTTCGTTATTTGTTTATTTTTGGTGGTGGCAGGAATCAAACTTTGGTCTCATACATGCAGGGCCAGGCACATTCCCAGGCCTCCCTCAGTTACCATTACTATTTCAAATTTTAGGTACCACTGTTTACAAAACTGTTAATGCATGTGACATTCCTAGGGGTCCATGCACGTGACATTCCATCATCAAAACATCCTAGTGTCTGCTTGTCCCTTCTGTTTTCCCAGTTCCCTATTGCCCCCCAGTGATACGTTTCCTACGTAGACCTCTTCTCCTTTTCTGTTGCTTTTGGATGTTTGGTACACCCCTACTTTGTTCCTTTGTATCCCGTAGGTCACTCTGTGTCTCTGTGTCTGTCTCTCTCCTGGTTTCACTCACCATGATATTCTCCAGAACCAGCCATGTAGCAGCAAATTGTGCGATTTTATCTTTGCTTAGCACTGAGTATTATTCCACTGTGTATATGTACCGTAGTTTCTTTATTGCGTTCTCAGTTCTTGAACACTTGGGTCATTTCCAGATTTTGATAATTGCGAATAGTGCTACAATGAACATAGGAATGAAAAATATCTTTTCTGAATAGACATTTTGGGCCCTTGGGGTAGATGCCAAGAAGTGGAATGGCTGGGTCATAAGGAAGCTCAGTTCTAGGGTTTTATTTTTTTTTTGAGAAATGTCCATACAGTTTTTCAAACAGGTTGAACCATCCAACGTTCCCACATCAGAGAATGAGGGTCTCTTTCCTCCCATAGTCGTGCCAACATTGGTTGTTTTGTTCTTTGTGTGCCGTTCTTTCTAGTGTGAGGTTGTAACTCGTTTTGATTTGCATTTCCCTGATGATTAGTGATGCGCTGAGCATTTTTTCATATACTTTTTTGGGTACCTGTATGTCTTTGAGGAAATTTCTGTTCATATCTCCCCTCCCCCCATTTATTGATGGGGGGTTGGTTTCTTTTTTCTTGTAAAGTTCTCCCAGTGCTTTATATATTTTGGATATTAACCCCTTATCAGATGAGTGGTGGACAAATGTTCTCTCCCAGTCTGTGGGGCGTCTTTTTACTTTGACAGTCGTTTCTTTTGTGGTGCAGAAGCTTGCGTCATTTTTAAAAAACATATAAGATAAATTACAGTCATTTGGTCACCTTACAAAATGGGACTTTGGAACCCCATGTTCTCAGACAGCCTGTGAAATTCTATATGTGTGTACTGAGTACCAAGGAGTCTTGCTGATAGAACAGCCCTTCCTAGTGGTGGTGCTTTCTCTGTGGGGAATGATGTCAGGGCAGGCTGGACCTCTAGACCTTGGATTGTTGGTTTGAAATCTCACTTTTCTAGGATCTTTTAAAAATTTCTTGGCCAGGAGATAGCTCAAGGGGCTGAGCACATGCTCTGCATGCAGGAGGCCCAGCTTTTATGCATGATCCCCTGAGCACTGCCAGGAGTGATCCCAACACAGAACTGGGGGTTGTTCTCACACATAGCTTAGTGTGGCCCCCCGAACCAAAGCCAAAACACATTTCTTCCACTGGCCCCACATGGCTCTTTCCAGAGGAAATGCATTGATTTCCAGCTGGTGGTGATTGACCAGGACAAATGTTCTGTAGGATCTAACTTACATCAGGCCTTAGTCCATGAGATGCATGCAAGGGAGACTGGAAGAGTCCTCAGAATAAGAAGGGATGGAGTTTGGGGGAAGGAGTTCTCTCTTCTTTTTTAAAAAAAAAATGTTGGGCCATGGCCTGGCAGTCCTCAGGACTTACTCCTTGTTCTTTGCTCAAGTATCATTCCTGGAGAGTTTGGAGAAGAGTATATGGGGTGCTAGGAATCAAATCCAGGTCAGCTGTGTGCAGGGTAAGTGCCCTACCTGCCAGGAGGCATTTCTTTTACTTGAGTATGATAGACAGGGGCCAGCGACTGTACTCCAATGATTAAGGTGCTTACCGACCATGCAAATAAGACCATGACCCTGGTCCGAATCCCGGCACCACATCTGGTGTTCCAGCATTGCCAGGTGTGGCTCAAAAACTGGGGGGCTGGGGGTAGGGGACACTTAGACTATATTGTGTAAGTATGAGTTGGACAAGGTGCTGAGTGGTCCCATTCATGTAGCGCAATATGTTACCACCAGAGCCTTTGTTAATAACTCTCTCACATCGCAGAATTATTTCTTTTTTGTAGTGGAACTATTTTAAATTCTAGTCTCAGGACTTTTGAAGCATGGAATACAGTACTGTTGACAGGGAGGGATTTATATATTCTTCAACTGAAATTTCCTTTGCCTTGATTTTTTTTTTTCCCCCAAATCATCAAGTACTCTTCAGAACTGGAGGGAATGTACAGGGGGTAATAAGGCTGGCCATGGATGTAGCCCACCCTAATTCAGTCTCCGCCACCACCTTTGGGCCCTACAGCCCAGAGCCAGGACTAAGCCCTCTGAGCATGGCCAGTAAGATCTGGCCCTAAACCAAAATATATAAAGTCCTTTACAGAAGAAATTAGAAACTTGAAAGTGAACTCTTTGGGACTCTATTTGATTGTTTTTGTTTTTATTTTTGCTTTTTGGGTCACACCCTGTGATGCTCAGGGATTACTTCTGGCTCTGTACTCAGGAATTACTCCTGGCGGTGCTCGGGGGACCACATGGAATGCTGGGGATCGAACCCGGGTCGGCCACGTGCAAGGCAAATGCCCTACCCGCTGTGCTATCACTCCAGCCCTACAGGACTCCACTTGAGGATCACTGATGATTGCCTGCATCTCCCACTTGCCCCTTCAAGTCGGAAGTCATTTTAGCTGGTACCTTTGTGGACTGCCCTCACCCCACATTTGCCTGAGCCAAAACACACACACACACACACACACACACACACACACACACACACACACACACACTTTTCATTTAAGTTTTTGAATCACATGCAGTAGTGCCTCAGGGCTTGGTGATCAGGGCCCACACAGTACTATGGCAGGAACAGGCAGTAGGGTGGATCAGATCCAGTCCCTCCACATGATTTGTGAACTCTCTTTCCAGCTCCCACACAACTTAAAAAAAAAATTAATCACTGCTTCTCTTTTCCTTTTTTTCTTTTTGGGTCACGCCCAGCAACACACGGGGTTACTCCTGGCTCTGCGCTCAGGAATTACTCCTGGTGGTGCTTGGGGAACCATTTGGGATGCTGGGAATCGAACCCGGGCTGGCCGTGGGCAAGGCAAATGCCCTACCCGCTGTGCTATTTTCCAGCCCCTAATCACTGCTTCTCTGGGCCAGTCTGTGTTTTACTCTGACTTCTCTGTAGCAAAATATGACAGATTTATTGTTTCCACTGTATTGCATTGATTCTTTTTTTTTTTTAAAGCATTTTCTCCTTGGAAAGCCCCAAGAGAAGAGGACAAAACATACTCTCTTCTTCCTGTTGAGCGGAAGGAGAAAGGCTATGTGTCATTTACTTGCAATTCAATTATTTTTATTTTTTTTTTAGCATTTTCTCCTTGGGAAGCCCCAAGAGAAGGGGACAAAACATACTCTCTTCTTCTTCCTGTTGAGAGGAAGGAGAAAGGCTATGTGTCATTTACTTGCCTGGGCCACTTGAAGGAGAGGCAGGACCCCACCAGGGCTACTCCACTCAGTGAGTGCGACCTGCTGTCTTGTTCTCCTGCTCTGCCTCCCAGGAATTTGCCTGTTGCCTTCCCTCTAGATCCCAATCCCTGCTGGAAGTGCCAGGCAGTCTGTATTCCCAGAAACTCAGGCACCGCTTCCTTTGCCTTCAAGGGGCATTTGTCTAAACCTGAAATCCACTGCGGCATTCACACTTTATTTTTTACATCATTTTTTGTTCTCCTTCTCAGAAGGATGTTACAGCCATTTGAAGAAATTAAAACCTAGTACATCTTGGCAAACACAATTATTTCCTGACCTAAATGGCACCGTCCTTTAATTGGTATGTCATTGTGTGTGTCTTTGCTTTAATGGGAATTCCGTGTGGTATCATTGAGAAATCAGAAGCGAGTCTTCTGGATTTATTGCGTACAGTTAGCCGGCAGACCACTGGCATCCATCCAAGAAGTGGGGAGATGTAGAGTTGCAGGCTCACTTGAGTTTGAGCATGGCCTTCCGAATACTTCAAATTTTAAAACTAGCTTTCCAAAAGGTCGAAATCAGAGCCTGTAATGAAAGAATTGAACCCTTCCACCTTGTAAAATTTAGCAGAATTAATGTAGGAGGTCTTGGTATCATGGAATCAATGTTGTTTTTCTCTTTGCCCACTAACATTTTTGAAGCTTGAATGGGTTTTGGTGTGTTTAGAATAGAAGTCAAAGCCATAGACTATTCATTTCAGACAGAAAATTGGAATTTTAGGGGTTGGAACAATAGTACAGCAGGTAGGGTGCTTGTTTTGCACACAGCCTATCCGGAGTTGATCCCGGCACCCCATATGTTCCCCTGAGCCTGCCAGAAGTGTTCCCTGAGCACACAGCCAGGAGTAGGTCTTGAGCCAGGTGTGCCCCAAAAAAGGAAATTTAGGTTATTCTCTGTGGTGTCTCAGGCAAATATTTGAAAATGGGTCCAAAACCTAACTCAGTTTGTGTGTTGACCACAAATGTCACCATCACTGCATCACTGCAGTTAAATAGTCAGCTTTTCTCTCCCCTTCTGGGTATATATGTTCAGTCAGGGAATGAATTCACAGCCTTATTCATTTGATTTTTGAGCCACACCCAGCTGTGCTGCTCCACTCAGTGCTTACTAGGTAGGGGTTGGGGTTGGGGATGGGGATGGTGTCACTTCTGTTCTCCTGCAAGCAAAAGTTTTATTTTTTAACTTTTGCTTTAGCTGATCTAGTGAAGTTAACCGCTGACATCACTGTTACCTTCTGTGATCTGAAAATTGTTTCTCTTAATGGGCTCTTACACTTTAAAAGAGCCTTTTATGTTGCTATTTGTCAAGTTCATAAGTCATAGTAAAAGCAGCCTAAAAGAAATTAAGAGTTGAATTTAAATTAAAAAAATTAAAAATAAAAAACTTGCACTATTCTGGGCAGGGACATTATCTGTTACTTGTCTTCAGCCCCAAAGCCTTACTCGGAAATTTTTGTTTAGATTTGCAGATAAGACCTTGAACCTCAGGGCACCAGCCCACTAGGGAAGTTTTTGGCAGCTTATACCCCACCCTTTTAAAAAGTGTGTTTCCCTGTTCTCTTTCATTGTGAGAACTGCTTCCTGTGACTTGCAAACAAGGTGGCTTTGGGGACATGAGTCTGCAAGTCTTATCTTCTCAGGCTGCTAGCACCTAAAAGCAAACCTGCTTTTATTTTGAATCTTTTTTTGGGTCACAGCTAGAAGTGCTCAGGGCTCACTCTTGCAGGCTTGGGGGACCATGTGTGAAGCTTGAGATGGAAAGCAGGTTGGCTGCGTGAGGCAAGCACCGCACCCGCTGTCCTGTAGCTCTTGCCCTTCCACTGTTGCTCTTCTTTCTTCAGTATTGGCTTTCAAGGGGTGATCACTGGAACTTGGGATCAGACAAAGTGTTTACTGAATCGTAACAAACTTCTTGGAAAGGAATATAGTTGAAACATTTAATCCTGAATTCCATTTGAGAATGGGATTTCACTTCTAACCACTTCCCTTCCTGCATTTTATTTTGGGGGTGGATGGGAGTCAGGCCACACCCAGCTGTGCTTCGGGTTGACACCTGGCTCTAAGTGTTGAGGGAATCACTGGGGTTGGGGGATCCATGGTACCATATGTGGTGTCGGGGGGCTAAACCGGGTTGGCTGTGTGCAAGACAGGTGCCTTGCCTGCTGTGCTCTCTGTCCATCCCTGCTTTTCATTTGTTTCTTTGTTTGGGGGAGCTGCACTCAGCGGTGCTCAGCGGCTGCTCCTGGCTCTGTGGGAAGACCAAGCAGTGCTGGGAATGGAACCAGGTCCCTTGCATGGAAATCTTGTGCTCAGCCTACTGAGCTTTCTTTCCAGTCCTGCATTTGTGTTTAATCACTATCTTTCCCTTGGGTTCCCCACTGATCGCTAAATCACTCTGCGTGTCCTGTTAGGATGTCAGACTATTCAGAAGTCAGGCATGTTGGATTTTGTGGTTCAGAAACCTGCTGACAAACAGTGCACAGTTAGTGAATGGGTGTCATCCTCGAAAAAGCGCCGGAACCACTGAATAGAAAGAGGAGCTTTATTGATAAGGAAACAACTGAAATTGGGAAGGATGGAGGATGGCTCCAAGGAGAGGGAGTCAGTCGGGGCTCGGCTTTGGACCCAGCAAAGAGAATGATGTAAAAGTATATATATGAATGTATTCTGGTAGTTTGTCTGAAGCACATACATATTCATGAGGGAGATCAGCAAATTTGTGCAGTTGAGTAACATACCATGAACATACATCGTATATACAAAATAATGATAATGATAGTAGGTGTTTCTCGTTACCCTAGCGAAGAGCAGAGAGGCTAGAGGTGAAGAAGGGCTGTGCTGCGCAGACTCTGCTGGATCAGTGCATCAGCAGACCCAGGATACTGTGAAACTGCACCCGCTTTGGCCCACCTAGCCCATAGAACGCGGCTCCTGGCCCTCCTAACTAGGAGGCTCAGGCCTGTATGTTTCAGTGTTACTAACCCCACGGTTGTTCTGCCTTATGTACCGTTGGGCAGTGGGGAGGAGGAGCAGAGGTGAAGCTGCAAAAACCTTTGACTTGTGCTGTAGCTCTCGCCAAATTCACTTGCCAAATTTTATCGGGGACATCTGTGCCTGAAAGAACAACAACAACAGTAACAACAACCACCAAAAAAACAGCCCTAAAAATCCTACCCTCGATTGGGAGCTATAAAGGGGTAAATGAGAAGATTCCAGTGCCTTGGGCCCTGCCGGTGATACTGGCTGTAGGGTGGCAGCTGTGTTCACATCTGATCCGCGTTTGGGAGCCGCGGGTGTGTCGGGCTTTCAGCACATCCTGCATCTTGGGAGTCCTTGAGAAGTCCTGCCCCCGGCGCACTGTCAGGATACTTACTGCCCGAGCATCCGAGCTCAGGCCCGGGGCTCAGTAAAGTAGTGGCTTTAGGAAATGAGCCGGGAGCCTGGAGACCGCTGGGGGCCCCACAGTCAGGGCCAAAGCCTGTCCCTTAGAGAAGCGTTTGGGCTCCCGGAGGAATGACCGGGTGGGGGCGGGGCCGAGGGGCTTGTTCACATGCTTGTTAACATTTGAGGGTCTTTGACAAAGGAAGTCTAATGCCCTGCCCGGGTCAGCCTGCCGTTTCCCCGCCCCCCTCCGCCGCCCCCCCCTCCAGTTGTGCACAGGAAGTCAGACACTAATGATGTTAGTGAGGGGACAAAGGCTCCCAGCCCGGGAAGAGCCTAATTGCTGTGTCCGGCTCCCAGGCGGCTGGCCCGAAGCTGGAGGGGGCTGGGCAGGATGCGCTAAGTGTTAGCACCTGGAGCCGCACTGCTGGCTTCCCGGGGCTGCTTTATATCTCTCCTGTGTGGCGACTGACAGACACACCACACCCCACACACCACCCTCCCACCCCCACACCATACCTCCCACATGGCACACACCCATCCCCATCACACACCTCCCATGGACACATACCCATTCCCTCCGTTACACATGATACACTCCACACCCACAACACCCCTCCACACCCCCGTCCCCCACAGTCCACACACAGCACACCACGTATGCACCGTACACACACTTGCAATCCCCACTCCCTTGGTGGGCCTGGGGTTATTTTGAGACCCTCCCATCAGCCCTGGCGGCCTGGTGACTGGTTGCTTCCCCTTTGGGCAGACAGTTCCATCCCCTAGGACCTAGGGGAAAGGCTGCAAGAAGTGTCCCTTGGACATTCTAGGTAGGAGGCTGCTCCTTGGGGAAAGGGAGAGAGGGCCCGAGCCTGGTGGGGGCGCTTAGGAGAGAGGGAGGGTGGCAGTGAGATGTGGTGTGTGTATGGGGGGGTGGAGGGCAGGAGGGCACTCGGGCAGCTGAGGGGGTCATATTACTCGTGTGTGTATCCAGACCCACCCCCATCGCATGGGAGGGTTGCCTCCCCTCATTTCTGAGTGGGGCCTCTGGATTCCACATGTTGAACCCTGGGACCTGGGATGCCTCCAGATCCTGTCAGATGTTGGGCTGGGGGGATGGGGGCTGGGGGGGCAGGGTCCTCTCTCTGGCCACCTGCTGGATGGTAGTCTTGGTTCCCACAGACCAGCCGAGCTGCTGGGGTGCCTGTGGGCCGGCAGCTCAGAACACAGGTTCACACACTCCGCAGCCAGCTCCCAAGAGAGTGTCCAGAAAGATGCTTGAAGCCCTTCTCCAGCTGACGGGAAGGGGGCGGGGGAAGCCACAGATAGCTTCGAAAAAGCTGTCTAAGGCTGACTTGCCACTTCCCACTGTTGTTTTAAGGAGGTTTTTCTGTCCAAGGCCACCAGGTGGACAGAAGTGAAGGGCTGGCAAAGAGGAGTTGCCGTGCTTTCTAGCAGTCTGGACTGGCATGAGAATCTAAGAGGGGGGCCTCCCGTGATTTCCGAAAACCCGGAGTCCACCTTGAAAGGAGCGCATGTGCAGGAGCTTGGGGCTCCTGCGGGGGAGGCCAGGTCCCCATGGCAACGTCATAACCCCCCTCCTCACCCCCCCCCTTTGTGCAGGCATTTGTGCTATAAAAGCGGAATTCCAGATGTGATACAGTATTTGGAGACTTCATCCCCGGGCCTCGGAAATGGTATTTGAAGCCGCCCAATTCAGCCAGCACACGGCACACTCTGTGTGGTCCTAAGGCTTTTTATTAGTAGTTTTGTTTTGATCCGAACATTTCCTCTGAGCTTAGCCATAACAATCATGTTTATAGCTTTACGTTTTCCTCTATTGTCTAATCACTATTTTGCTCTGGAAGGAAGATACTTTCTTGGGCTTCGAAGAAATCTTTGTAACCACCTTTAACAGCTGAGAGCCAGAAGTAGCTGCTTGGCCGGCCTTTATTTGGGCGTTTGGTGGCTTGCTTCCTCTTCCTACCCAGTATTTACAGAAAACCAGTTAATCTGCGTCTGTGAGTTGTCTGTGTGTGCTTTTTACGCTGCAGATGGGTTGACTGTTACCTTGAAGATGCCAGTCCTCCAAACATGCGGTTCTCATTTGAGTGGATGGGAGTGGCGGTGTGTGCCGGAGGAAAGGCCTGGCTCTCTGTCCAGAGGCATGTTTTATAGCTTGCTTTTAACGGCTCGAGAATTGAAAGAATGGAACAATTCTATTTGTATCAGCCGCAGGAGAACACACGGCCCAGATCCTTAAGAGACTAATTGGAAAAAGTTCTTGGGCCTCTGCTTTGTGAAAAACCAAGGAGGCAGCAGAGCTTTGCTTTCTTATGTTTTTAAAACACAGTGGGGGAAAGGCAGGGCTGTGTGCATGTGTGCATGCGGGTGTTTCTCTGGGCTTTAATTGCTTATGTGCATTCCAGTGGCAAAGCAGCAAGAAAATTGTAGCGTCTGGAGTAGGAAGGGATGCTTTAAGCTACATTAAGGGACTGGAAAGATGACAGTACAGCAGGTAGGGCACTAGTCTTGCATGTGGCCAACTTAAATTTGATCCCTACTGGCCCCCCAAGCATCACTAGGGGTGATGCCTGAGCACTGAGCTAGGAGTAAGGTTTGAGCACTGCTGGGAGTGGCTTCCAAACAAAGAGTCAATAAAAATGCATGAAGAAAGAGTGCAGAGATGGTTCAAGAGGCAGAGTACATGCCTTGCTTCTGCAAGGCTCTGAATTCCACATCCGGTGCTGTATGACCCATTGGCACCGCCGGAAAAGCATGTGAAATAAAATCTTATCAAGTTCCTTTCAGGCTCCCACCATTTAGGTGCCATATGTGGGACTGCAGCGTAAAACCATGTGGCACACCTTCAGCTCTGGCAATATTAACGTTTTCATTGCAGGAAAATCACCATTTTTCAAAATAGAAAAAGAAAATTGAGAAATTACTCTTACAAATACATCTCTCTCTTAAGTGATTGGTTTTCCTTGGGGTAGGGGAGGGGGTGGGAAAGCCGAGGGGGTACCAGTGGGAAAATACGCCGATGAGAACGAGAGCTTTCTGTTTGATATGCAGGACACATGGTAACTTGACATGGGTTGGCTGCATGTTGGAGCTCAGAAACAATTGTCCCTTCAGCTTTCCTTTGGGGAGCGTGAAATTAGTAACATGTGTGTGCTGATTAGCAACATGTCAGAGATGAATCATGATTACGGCTTTGGTCTGGTGCACAGGCGATGCTCTGGAGTAGTGATTTCCGACCTCCTCAAGCAAATCTCTCTAATTAGCTTAAGATCTCCAGGTCTTTGGGTCCCCCTCCCTCCTACCCGCCCCCCCTCAACGTGGTAATTGCTGGTGGGAACCCACCGGCACTCCCCCAGAGCTTGTGTGTTCCCCGTTAGACACCCCAGACCTCGGCCTCCCCAGCCAGACAGCTGGCTGGCACCCCGGGTCTCTGAACTTGGTGGATGGAGAGTGAGCGAGAACCGCTGCAGGGAATGTGGAGAGAATATCCTGACTAGATCCAGGCCCAGGCTGGCTCTGGGATTTATTTTCCTTGTGTTCTGGGTTTGCCAGCATTCTCCTTGGCTTACATCACCTGGGCTGATGTCTTTTTTTTTTTTTAAGTTAAAGATTGGGACTGAAGGAAGTGGGAACTGACTTTGTTTATGCAACCCCTGAATGTGTACAGAGGAGAAGGACCCTCTCTGCCCTCTGGTCAGGGCCAGGAACTGGAGCCTCCTAGAACTCCCCAGCACCTTTTACCTCTTCGCTGGAAATTGAGAGGGAGGCTGTGCGGTGGAAAATAGAAAGTAGGGGTGGGACTTAATTTTGCATAATGACTACACACCTTCAAAAGAAAGCAAACCATCCTTTTGATGCTCACAAATGCTCTTTTGTTTGATTGGTGTCTGTTAACTCCTGGCAGTCCTGGAGTCCTTGCTCCTGGGGACCTGAATTGGGGTCCCTGTGTGCAGAGCTTGTACTCTCCAGCCCTTTTGAACTATCTTCATGGCCTTGGATGCGTCTGTTTTAAAAAGCTGACCCGCACTCAGGGCCCTGCCACAGGATTGAGTCTCCGAAATGAAATGCCTTGGTTGAAAAGTTGTTTGCGCCTTTTTCAAAATGCATTTCCCCCTAATAATCAACTCAGCTATTTGTGCCTGGGTTCTAGAAAAGCTGTCCTCAGAAGCTGTTACCTTCAGCTAGCTTGGATCTCTACAAATCCCTCAAGAAATTGGCTATCTGATTGCAACAGCATCCCCAGTCAGTGCAGCTGCTCTGGGTGGGTCCTGCCTGATCCTGTCCTTTTTTTGCATCCAGGCTTTTCCTTTGCCATATGGGTGAGCATGGAGAGGGTTTTTTTTTTTCTTCTTTTGCCTTTTAAATTTTATTTCTTTAGAGCACTTAAGAGTTACCCTTCCCAGCCACCCCCTCCCCTTTCCTGAGTAAAAAGATGTTTTCTCCATTATGCTCCCATTTGCTGCTTCCTGCCCTGCTTGCCTTAGCAGAGCTCCGGGGCACCCCGGGCTTGCTTCTTAGCTCACATTGGAACAAATTAAACACTGCCCGTTAGTGCAGCAAATGGAGGTGGTTAATTAACTAAGAATGTGACACCCTGAGGCCATGGCATTGGCATTTATAGTTTTCAAGTAACAGGCAGCAAACAAGTATTCTTAATTGTCAGCTCATTAAATATCAAATGGATGTAGTAGCTCACTCTTGCAATTGTTTCCTGAAGACCAGCTTTGTAAGTCACCTTATCTGTGTTCTCCCTGTTTCTGAGCCTCATAAATCACCCTGTCATACCAAGCGAGGTTTCCCTGGGTTCTCTGTAGTTAATACTGGGGTAGTCATTCATGCATTCTATGAAAAATCATTGTGTTTAAGGACTGCACCAGGCCCTGGGGTGAGCAGGCTTCTGGGAGGGGGCAGGGCATCCAACCTGTGCACTTAACTGGTGAAGTCCTTGGGCACCTGGTGAGCACCAAGACTGAGCAGGATACATTCTTCCGTGTCGCTTCACGTCCTGCCAGGTCAGGGTTTCTGCAGTGGCAGAGCTTTCCTGGGGAGACTGCTTCTTCTACAGGGATTTTCCTCTTGCCCAACTCTTACTGACTAGAGCAGGAAATTTTTTCAGCAACAGTCCTAGAAGTGAGTATGAAATAACTGTTTCATTATGTGTTAGATGCCGTGCTAATAAGCAATCAGGACTTGTGTGGCACCTAGCCCCCTACGCCAGTTCCTTCCAGGAAGTTTATTCAAACATGTGTATCTGTGCCTCCGGGAAATGAGTCTCAGAAAGGTTTCAAAATTCGCCTGAGATGCCCCTGAAAGAAAGGGGGAAATTGGACCACAGTACCCTCACTGAGCAGCTCCAAATTTCACTCTGGGAACTCTGCTTCTGCCGCAGTTCAGCCATAGGCCTGCTCACAGGATGGCAAAATCTCAAGCAGTAGTTCCAGCAGATCTCTGTTTGGGTGGGTCTGAAGCTGGGGTGGGAGGGAGGCAAGTGACAAGTGTACCCAGTTGCGGGAGGACAGTCACATGACAACATGTGCCATCTGTGTGCTACCAAGATCCATTCCATCCTAAGTGGAATGGCCATGTCATGTAGCAGCTATGAGCTTCCAGTAGCTGCATAGTTGTTACAAGCTACAAGCTTAAAATGGCACAGTGTTATCTTGAAGGCAGAATTCTTGACCGAGTGTTGGGGGGTTCAAAGTAAAGATTCAGGAGGGCTGTCTCCTTGTACCTCTGGGGTAGATTTCCTTCCTTGCCTTTTCCAGATAGCCAAGGATCACCCGCATTCCTTCCTCTTTAGCTCCTTCCCCATCAGGAGATCTTTATTATTTGTCTGTGTGTATGTGTGCATGGGGGCTTGGGGGTCATCCCTGCTGTGTTAGGGTGTACTCCCGGCTCTGTCCTCAGAGATTACTTCTGGAGATGCTCGGGATCACTCCGCATGTGGCGCATCAGGTCATGGGAAGCCAGCACCTTCTTTACTCTCCTGTGCTCTCTCTCCGGCCCAGCGTGACATCTGTAACCCAATGTTGACCTTTTCCCCTGCCTTCTGCTTCCATGATCACAGTTCTTCCTCTTAAAAATCTTGTGATTGCATTGGGCAACCTGAAAAATCCTGAATGATCTTCCCGTTTCAGCCTCTAAAGTTAAATCACATAGCTCCTGCATAACTCCTTTTGCTGTGTAGAGTTAACATTCAGGCTTGGGGGATTATAAAATGGTCACTTAGGGGGGTTGAAGGCGGTTAGTTTGTCTTCTGCCAAGTGTAAAGATAGCAGTGGTGCCCTGTGGGGTCTCCTGGGCACTCTCTCACGGTTGGTTCTGAGGGCTCTGGAGCAGCCAAAATAGGATTTGGCGTGAGCCACACAGCAGCTGCCTGATGCATGCATGGAGAAATTGCACCCAATACATTGATAATGCACCAAGCACTTCTCTGTAGAATCAGAATTCCCTATTTCGCATCTGTGTCTGCGGAAGCATGCTGAAAGTCAAATTACAAATGATGGATTGCTGTGCTCATCAAGTAGACTCTGCAGGCAGCTGGATTTGTCAGAATGAGGGGGGGAGGGGCTGGACTAAGGCAGGGAGACAGGGCAGAGGGGAACCCAGTGATGGGAAGGACTGGGAATGTTGAAGTGTGGAAAGGTGTGGAAGATAGGGAGGGGGCATCTGAGAAGAAGTAAGGAACTTGTTAGGAATGATCTGGGAAGGACAGGAAGCCAGTTGATGGGCACAGGAATGTGGACTGATTTGCACATAGAAGATCATCTTGGCAGACATAGCCCTTTGAGGTCAGGGACTCTGGGCTCGACCTGGAATTCCAGGCCTGGGCAAGTCATTAGTAAACAGGCAGTGCCTGCAAGTTCACTGCCTTGTGAGGTCAGGTCGGTGAAACTGCACCTGCACTGCACACCACTATAGAGGCCTTAGTTGGGGTAATGAAGTCTCTCACACACACAGTAGGGCACATCTTGGCCCTTTCTGTAATGCAGTGCACATTGCACATCCCCAGTAAATAGCTGTTAAAAATGTTTTGCATTTGAGGGGCCAGGGATGTAGCTCAGTGGTAGAGCTTGCATGGGTGAGGTTCTGGGTTCAGTCCCTGGCACCAAACAAAATAGAAATGTAACAAAATGAAAAGCTGATAAAAGGCCCACAGTAAAGGCCCTAAGATGGGGATGGTGGTGGCAGGGCGTGTAGTTTTAGGGGTAGAACCTGGGGTGCCTGCACGCTCTGCATGTGCTCCAGCCGTTAGAGCCATCACCCCTCCCCTTCCTTGCCTCTTGGTAGCTTCTGATTTGGTCCTCAGCCTTTGTTTCCTTTTCACTGAAGTGCTCCGTAGTACACTTCTGTGCACTTAGTACACTGCGTGCTTATTAGAGCTCATTCTTCCACCTTGGTGGCATAACCTTGACTTGCCATCTACACTGAGAGTCTGTGGAGGGCCAGGGTGTCACACACCCTTCGTTGCAATGCAGAGTCCAAGTGCCAGGCTGCTTTCTTGTCCCAAGGCACGGGCAATGACTCTTTCGTTCACCAAATCTGACTCCTAAGAGAGGGTGAATAGGGTTTTTGTTTTAGTAGTTGTAGGGGTAGGGTGTGTGTGTGTGTGTGTGTGTGTGTGTGTGTGTGTGTGTGTGTATGTATGTATGTATGTATGTATGTATCTGGGCATTGCTGTGAGGGACATCGGAGAAATGCAGTCTCCTGTGTCTGGGTCGTATGTTTGCTCATGACTGGGGCTATGTAGAAGTTGGACATCCTCTTGTTGCACAGACGATGAACTGGGGCCTCCTCCCCAACAAGCAGCAAGGCATTTACATGCTATTTCCTTTGGGTTTTGGCACACCCTATGGTCGCGGGGCTTACACCTTGCTCCAAACTCAGGAATTACTCCTGGCGGTGCTCAGGATGCCGAGGATTGAATCTGGATAGGTTGCATGCAAGTCAAGTACTATTGCTCTGGTCCCAGGCATTTAAAATTTCATAAGCAAAGCATCGTTTTTTGGGGGTTGGGGTAGGGCTTTTGGGGTCATACCCTTCGATGCTCAGGGGTTACTCTTAGCTCTGCACTCAGGAATTACTCCTGGTATTGCTCCTGGGATCTAACCTGGGCCGGCCATGTGCAAGGCAAATGCCCTACCCGCTGTACTGTCACTTTGGCCCCAAAGAAAGTGTTCTGAAGTATGTTGGGTGAGGAGCCCTGGAAATCTTGTGTGTGTGTGTGTGTGTGTGTGTGTGTGTGTGTGTGTGTGTGTGTGTGTAGGAAGCAGGGCTGGGAGGAGGAAAGCTGGAGAAGCAAGATCAGGCGGAAGACAGAAATGTCCTTGGACTGTGGGCTGGTGCACTGTGTTGGTTTAGATGCTGCTGCTCACTGCTTGGTGTCCCCGGTGTGGTGTGTGTGAACCCCTCTGCACAGCTGTGCTTGCCTTAGTCCCTGCTTAGCTGGGCTCCAGGATATAGTTTCAGCGGGGGTGCCCAGCCTCCGTGGCAGAAACATGCCCTATAGCATCTGGATGTTCCTGGGGCCCCAGACAGGGCACTCGTTCCTGTTCAAGTACTCTGCACATTGTGTCTGGGGGTAACGGTTACCCATTAAATACCAAGCTGCTGGCATATGCCGCTTCCAAAGTCTCGCTTGATGAGTGGAAACTTGAGCTGTGTGATTAGACTGTTTTCTCTTCATTTAGCATTTCTGGATGGACATGTTTCAGAGAAGTCTGCCACTAGTACTGACTGGCGCACTTGCAGATTATTACAGAAACAGTTAAAACTTTAGAGTCAGTCCGTGGCAGCTCTTTCTCAGGATGGATAAGTGGGGGGTTTGGAAAGGGCGGGGTCGCTGGGAGGATTCCTCAGCTCCCTTGGTGGATGCTGTAATTAAAGCGGGAAGTCTGGTGGAGTTGTTATCCCCTGCTATTAAGAGAGCAGATGGCTCACAGCCACCTCACTTAGAGTTAGAATGAGACATTTTAAAGTCTTTTTTTTTTTTCTTTTTCTTTTATGACCCACTCTCTATGTTCCAAGCATAGGTATGGATGCAGTGAGGAATTTTTCTCATTAAAAGTAACGGCTTATTCCCACACTCTTGGTCTTGGAAGGAGAAACCTGTTTCCTTAGACTTGAGGAATTGCCTATCTGTCGTGGCTTAATAGTGCTTTTGGACGAGAGTGTCTGGTCGGCGAGTTTTATAACCAATCAGTGCTCCAGGCTGATCCAACTGGAGGGACTCCAGCTGGCAGCCCGTGTTCACTCTCCCATTTTTTTTTTACTGTTAATGAATTATTATTTAACCCCCAAATGTAACAACCCACTTCTCTGGTCTTCAGCAGAGTGACTGCTCCCGGCCCCCATGGCCTGGAAGTTGGGGATCTCACTGGGGGCTAGGGGGAGCACAGGCACTGGAGGCAGAGCAGATGTGGGAGATCTTCAAGCATTGCCCAGAGACGGGCATGACCTAGGCCTCTACGGTCAGATGTGCTTTTTTGACTCCGTGGGGATCTACATTGGAAAAGCAAATTGGCTTGCGTCCTCATCGTATACTCTTGTTTTCCCGCAGGGAGTGGGGCCGGCCAGCAGAAACAGCGGGCTGCACAACGTCACCTTCAGATATGACAGTAAGTAACCACCCTGACCGCCAAAGAATGGAGCCCTTTTGTAATCTAAAGCTCACACGGTCATGCTGAATCAGGGGCACAGCAGGGTCGGGGGCCAGGGGGGATTTCCAAACCTGCTCCGGGTTACAAACAGTCTCTCCATTAAGTCAGTCAAAGTTTGGGAGTACACACAGGTCAAATGTCCTCTGGAGGCTTCAGAGCAATTGTACCTCTCTGCGGGGGACCCCCCTCTCTTGAGAGGCCTGTGGTCCTCTGGAGCAAGTGCAGATGCCCATAGGCCCAGCGGGGAACAGATGGACAGAGCTCCCCAAGTTTGGGACATAGGGAATGACGGGCCAGTGACACACTGGAGAACACCATGTCTTCATTTTTTTTTTCCTAGAAGGGCTTGGGCCACACCTGGTTGTGCTCAGGGGTTATTCCTGGCCCTGTGCTTAGGGATCACTCCCAGTGGTGTGCAGGGGACCATATGGGGTGCCAGGGATCAAACCTGGGTGGGCTGCTTGTGAATACTCTCCCTGCTGTACTATCACGCTGTACTATGCCTCGAGCCCAATGTCATGTCTGAAAGGACACAGGGTCCTCTTCATTGTGGCCTTGATCGATTCCCTTAGTAGAGGCATATGTCACTTCCCAAAAGAGTAGTATATTTGCATTTTTGATGTTTATAAAAAAAAGTTGGCTGCAGTTAAAAAGGTTCACACACACAGGGCCGGCAGGTGAATTGGGTTCCAGATGGTCCTGACAATCTCTAGGGATCTATCTCTGATGTTGGCCTGGGTCCCCGTCCAGATGAACAGCTGTCAACTATCTGGGCAAAGCGTGACCATGACTTCTCCCAGCCTCCTCCTTTTAGAAAAAAAAGGATTAATTTCTTTCTCCACATCATTTTAAGACTTGAATGAGGCTGGCAATTGCAGCTTGATAGTGAGCTTGGAGTGGACATTCAGAAATCAGTGTCCATTAATACTACAAGCAGTTCCTATTGGAGTTGGACAATAAGCACCTGTCTACCCCTTTCTGTGAAGGAAGTAGAATTTTTCCCCCTAAGGGCAGCTTTACCGAGTGCTTTTTCCAGTTGAGCATATAGCAAGTCTTCAAAGAAGCTATTCTTTTGCCTGAAAAAAAATTATGTAGAAGTGCAAGCATTTTAGCCTTTCTAGACATAATGTCACTGTCATTGTCCTCCCGTTGTTCATCGATTTGCTCGAGTGGGCCCAATAACATTGTGAGACTTGTTACTGTGTTTGGTATATCAAATATGTCATGGGTAGCTTGCCAGGCTTTGCCATGTGGGCGAGATACTCTCCATAGCTTGCCGGGCTCTCTGAGAGGGGTGGAGGAATCAAACCCAGCTTGCCCGGGCTGGCTGCATGCAAGGCAAACACCCTACTGCTGTGCTATTGCTCCATCCTAGACATTAATGTATAAGAGAAAATATTCATAAGAGGGAGCTCGGCGCATAATTCTGGCTCTGGACATTCGATTAATTCTTCAGAGAGGGCCATCTATGTACAAGAGGCTTTAGGTCACATTGAGGACTCTGGGGTGATCGCTGCAAAAAAAAAAACAGGGTTTTTGAAGTCATATATGCATCCTAACGATTTTAAGATGCAAGTATGTGTGTCAAATTGACAGTTGCTGACTTGAGTATTCCGAGTTAATGGATGAGAACTTTTACATATGAAACTCAGACATTCCATGCTAGTGCTGTGGGCATGTTTTGGGTAAATGCTGTGATGCTCATGAAAATGTGCAGGTCCGTGATACTTGGTTCAGCTAAGTAGAGACATGTGTAAAGGATCTTTCTTTTGAGTTAGAAAGTTAATTTTTAATACATGCTCTCGTCCTGGCAGATCTTGTATTACATTCAAGAGTTCAAAATTTTCCGGTCAGCTGCAAACAAGTATTTGCATCTCTAATTTAATATAGGGTTTTGTGAAAGGGAATCTTTACCTGTAAAACTTAATAAGTATCATATTGTTCTCTTCATGGGGCTGCATATTCACCCCTCTCTTGACCATTATTTTCTGATTTTTCACCATTTCCTTCACCATTCACATTTTACATTGACTCCTGAGACATCTGAAAACTCAGTTGCATTTTGGCAAAATGTCATTTGGGGCTAATATTTCTGTAATCAGAATCCAAAACTTTGGCGTTGCTAATAAACGGATCCAGGCTGTGTAAAAACCAAACACGTTTCTTTCCATTGAAAAGCGATTACACTTCCACATGGAGTTTCCTGTAACTGCACAGTTGACCGATTTTGGGGTTTGTCTGAAATATTTAAGAACTGATTACCGAGTTTTAAAACTGCATTTTTCCAACTGGTGATACATCCCCAGAGGGTGCTGGAACCACATTGGTTTTGGGGGGCAGTAGTAACCTTGGGTATGATTGGAGGGTGTTTTCTGTTCTCTACAGGAAGGTAGATTGGAGAGGGGAGCACTGGGCACTGAGTGATTGTTGTGTTGTTTTTTGATTTTTTTTTAACCTGTAAAGGGGTGATAAGCCAGGTAAGTTAGGGAACTTCTGAACCTCTTTTTTGTCTATCTGTTTGGAGGCCTCACCTGGCAGTGCTCAGGGCTTACTCCTGACCTTGCATTCAGGGTTCACTCCTGGTGGGCTCAGGGGACCATGTAGAGTGCCAGAATTGAATCTGGGTGGGCCTGTGAGAGGCAAGCATTCTATCTGCTCTAGCCCCTGACCCTCTGTTTATTTTTTTTAATCTATGGTCATTTAATGTGACAGAATGGGGGGGGGGGGGGTGTACTGCGAAGTCAAAGCCAAATTGTGCACTTTCGCTTTCCTTGCTTCTTTTCACATTGCATTTCTCACTTTCCTTCAGGCGCTGAGGGGGTAATGCCTGAGTAGGTTGTAATACATTTTCTTAATTCTTAGTCTTTATATTTGCATAATTGTATTTACAAAAACTGGGAGAGTGCTAATTTTGGCATTCCGCATGAACAAAGGGGGGGATTCCAATTTTTTTGGTTGTTGTTTGTGCATCTTTTCTTAGAGCAGGTGAAATCCAAGTTTTCTTATTCACTTAGATAGATCTCAATCAACGAAATGTTTGAACTTTGTAAGTAGGATGGGAGGCTATCTTTGTTCTTTTGAAGACCCTGGTCTAAGTCAAGACTTTTGCAGACCTCTGGTCGAGAACTTGGTCTAGAAATAAGCTCTGTTGAGGATAGAGTGGCTCATGTCCTGGGACCTGGAAACGAGCTCAGCTGACTAAAGCACATGCTTTGCACGCAGCAGACCTGGGTTCAGTCCCTGGCCTGCCCGATTCCCTGGAGCACCTCTGTGAGTAGCCACCAAGCACTACCGTGTATGGCCCCCGAAAAAAAATAAGTAAAAGCCATCGTCGTCTAAGCCATGGGTGGCTGTGCATGTCTGACCCTAGGCAGGACAGCAGCTGTGGGGTCCCAGAGCACCTCCTGACTGCAGCGTCCACATGCGCACAATGTGTGTGAAACTAAGTGTTTAAGAATACTTAGTACTGTAGCACTATCCTCCCATTGTTCATCGATTTTATCGAGTGGGCACCAGTAATGTCTCCATTGTGAGACTTGTTACTGTTTTTGGCATATCGAATACATCACAGGTAGCTTGCCAGGCTTTGCTGTGCGGGCGTGACACTCGGTAGCTTGCCAGGCTCTTCGAGAGGGGTGGAGAAATCGAACCAGGTCAGCCGCTTGCAAGGCAAACGCCCTACCCGTTATGCTATCGCTCTGGCCCGTTTAAAAATATATATGTTTATTTATCTATTTCCTATTCTGAAGTTTTCTTTTGTACTCAGAAAACAGGCCTCTAAATCAGAATGAAAAGCCTTCAATCAGAAGAGGAATTTTGTGTATTAATTTCTAACAATGCCACGAAAAAATCATTGAGATGTAGAGTTGGCTCTTTTTTCAAGCAGGCAATGTTGACAGAAAGGCGTGCCATGAAAGGATTTAGACACGTGGAACCCAAAGCACCGTGGAGGGTGCGTGTAAGGGGGAGGGTGCATTTTAGTCCACGTATGTGTTTTGCAAGTCAACAAGAAATTTGAAGGTGAATTTTAATCCCGTGCATGTTAAAAGGCGTGGAGGAGTATCCTGTAATATTCCTAGCAATTATTTCTGTGTGGTGGGAGGTGATGGACTCACCCCCGGCAGTGTTGGGGGATGTTATGGGGTGCCAGGGATCAAGTCTGGGTCAGCCGTGTGCAAAGCAAGGGCCTAACCCACTGGACTGTCGCTCTGGCCATCAGTGAACATTGTTAGTCCTAAGAAAGGGAAATGTGTGGTACTGTCCACTGGGGGTCAGTGGGCATCTTAGGAAGTAACTGGAACCTTCCTTGGACTCCAGTGTGTAATGGCCGGTGGGGATGTTTGAGGAAAGTGGAAATCTTTTTTTTTTTTTTTTTTTTTTGCTTTTTGGGTCACACCTGGTGATGCCCAGGGGTAAAGCCCTGGTTCTGTACTCAGGAATTACTCTTGGCAGTACACAGGGGACCATATGGGATGCTGGGAGTTGAACCCAGATCGGCCGCATGTAAGGCAAATGCCCTACCCGCTGTGCTATCACTCTGACCCTGAAAGTGAAAATCTTTTGTGGCAGATGCTGAAGAGGATTTTCAAGTTTAGTCACTGAGGAAAGAATTGAAGACAAAATGGTAGAGAGTGGGGGCTGGTGGGGGTGGGGGTGGGGTGTGTCTGTATTGGTGTCTTCAGGCTTGGCAGCTGCAGCTCTTTCCACAAGGCTCAGCCACACAGTCTGGTTGGAAGCTTCTGGCAGTGTGTTTAGAATCTTGCAGACTTTGAAGCTGGATTTAGTCGTAACAGGTGGCCCAGCTGCCCACAGGTTGTGGCTTCACTGGCACTATCAAAGAACCAGTGGTTTTCTTTTTCTGAGCAATGTGGCGCTCTTAGGATTTGGTGGGTGTTGTGGGTTCTAAGATGACATGTGGTGTTTGGGAACAAAAGGTTTACATGGAGATGCTGGTGAGCGTGGAGGTGCTTGCCTGTCACTAAGTCAATGCCTTTTCCAAGTGCTAATGGGATTGTTGGACCAGCTATCTTGCAGGGAATCTCACCCCAGGAGTTCACATCCTCATTCACTCCTGTTTCCTGGTTTCCTGTTTCCCTCTCAGTTGCTTCTAAAAACAAACAGTAAACAATCTTCCTGACCGGGTAGCCAATGTTTTGGTTTCAGATCACTGTCTGCTGCTGAAAACCGGAATCCACGTAAATAATTACTGGTTTGGGCAAAATGTTATCCTGGTAGATGGAGGGGGTGGTCGGGAGTTCAAGCCAGACACACATTCAGCTCCAGACAGACAGTAAGATCCTCCCAACACTGCCCTGGAATTTGATGGGAGTGGGATGCTGGTGCGATAAATAAACCCCACTAACGCGTCTTGGAGTATTCTAAACAGTCAACCTTTGATGTCAGATGTGTTTAAACAGAATGGATTTGGTCACCTCCAGATGTGCTCTGTGTAATTTGAGAGGATGAACTCGGAAACAAGAAATAAAAATCAAATGTTAACTCTTCTCATCCTTCCCCCCACCCCCCCACCCCCCTCTAGACTGCACCACCTACTTGAACCCAGTGGGAAAGCACGTGATTGCCGATGCCCAGAATATCACCATCAGCCAGTACGCGTGCTATGACCAAGTGGCAGTCACCATTCTTTGGTCCCCAGGGGTCCTCGGTAAGTATTCAAAAAGCCCACCATGGTGGCCTGGCCGGATAGTGCCAGGTCAGGGTCCCGGACGTGAATGCCATCGGTGGCCAGGCAGTCCAAAGGCATCGTTGGCAGGCTCAGGCTCAGACACATTTGCTGATTTGCTGTGGGCACTCACGGAGGTGGGGGATGGGGTGGAGCATGCATACAACTATTTTTTTTTATTAGTGAAACACCATGAGGTACAGTTGTAGACTTACAAATTTTTGTGCTTGGGTTTCAGTTATACAATGATCGAATACCCATCCCTCCACCAGTGCCCATTCTCCACCACCACCAGTCCCAGTATCCCTCCCACCCCCCATCCCCCCATCCCACCCTACCACTGTGGCAGGGCTCACCTTTTGTTCCGAGGACAGCATGGCCCCTGCGCAAGGATGACACACAAATTCGTAAAGTGTTCCACATTTTTCCCAATAGAATTTGGAGGTGTGTCCAAATGGGAAAAAAGAACAAAAACCAATAGTGTGTGAGTGATAGCACACTGTTGGATATAGTGTGTGAGAGGCCGTGGCCTCTGGGTCTCAGCGTAGCGGAGCCCCTGCAGGGATGTCATTCCTGGCTCGGGCATACGACACAGACAGTCCCTGTGGCCACACAAGTGTCAGTCTGCACGCAGTCTGCCAGCACACATCACTGGCACATTTTGTGAGCTTTTAGAAAAATTCCAGTTATCATGAGAAACCATGGAATTGATCATCTTTCAATGTTGGCAGCGAATTGAACTTTTACCAAACACAAGTAGGAAAACACAAACCCACATGATCTGGCCAAACTCAGCTTAGGGCTGGATCTGGCTGTCTTCTTAGCTGAGCTAATGGTACTGCAGGGCAGGCTTACAGGTGTGGGGAGGACCCTGGAAAGGGAACTCTTTTGTTCACGTGGGCTGAAGTTCACACCCAGGGTCTGCTTTTGACAAGAGGTGTTTAAACTTTGCTCAGTCCCACTTCCTCATGTGTAAAGTGCAGATAAGTGCCTCTTGGTTTGTCTAAGAATTAGACACACACTTGCTGTGTTTCCAGAGAGAGCTCTTACAAAAACAGTGGCTGCTGTAGCCAGCATCAGGACCCAAGCCTCAGGCCTACTCTGTTGACATTGCCGTGCTGCCTTAGATGTTTTGAAAACAGCAGACCAAAGGGGAAAAAGCAAAAATCAGGCCAGGACCAGAGCGATAGTACAGTGGGTAGGGCATGTGCCTTGTACCTGGCTGATCCGGGTTTGATCAATAGAAATGGTGAAATTTTGAAATTTGCTCCAAAAATCTTTGTTTTAACTTTTTTTTCTTTGAAAAATAGACAAATCTTTGTTGTCTAGAAATGCATATTAGGAAGCCTCCCAAAAGGGCTAGAGTGATAGCACAGCAGGTCGGGCATTTTTGCCTTTCACGCGGCCGACCTGGTTTCAATTTCCAGCATCACATATGGTCCCCCGAGCACTGCCAGGAGTGATTCCTGAGTGCAGAGTCAGGAGTAACCCCTGAGCATTGCCGGATGTGACCCAAAAAACAAACAAACAAAAAAAAGCAAAAGGAAGGCCCCCAAAAGACATGATTCTCTCATTTTCTCATCTTCAACACTTCTGATAGAAAGGACATTATTACACCTTACTAAAACTTCATGCAGATGTCCAGACAATGCTCTGTGTGTTCATGTAGTCATCTCCAGACACCAGCTAGCCCCCACTTAAATTTCACCTTGAGGGGTAAACTCCTTGAGACTAAGGGCCAAACACTGCCCTCTCGCCTCTGTCCCTCACGGCTGGGCTGCAACCGCAGGACTCAAACTGTGGTATGGCATGAGAAATCAGTTTCAACTTTTTTATCTTAACAGACGAGTTTCTGGGCAGCTACTGAACGGGTCTCCGACGGCCCGTTTGCATCTTGGGTGTGGGTCACCTGGCTGCTTGACGCCCCCAGCTTTATACTGACAGACCCCGTAGTGATTAGTACCTGCGTCTACAACCCTGATGGCCTCGAAAATGTGAAACTCTCAATTGTAGCTGCTTTAGCCCTGCCCACAAGCAAAGTATGTGCTCTTCATCAAATAATTATGGGATTGGAGAACCTATTTGAAAAGAGAAAAAGCTTTTCGTGGCCTTTGCCATCAATAATTTTCCCACCTGGTTAATTGCATCCTGTGTAATTACTTGTGCCCTGGGAGGGGAAGAGTTGAAAATGTCTCCTTGTCTAGTGTTCGGAAAGAATGCGAAATCGATATCGCGCCAATTGAGGCCGGCTTTGGGGCTCTCCAGCTGCAGTTGGACCACTCCAGTCTCCATGGGATACCGAGCGTCAGTCCTGGCTCTTGTGGCCATCAGAGCTTAATCCTTTTGAAAGCATCTAGTCGGATGTGCAGCGGGGGAAGCTCAGGTGGCGGGAGGCTGGGCCGGCGCCTTTCAGCAGCACCGTGGGCGTCTCGGGCCTCTGAGCGTTGTATGAAGAACACACACTGGGCAGCTTTTGGGTGTCTGCCTTTCAGGCGTGATTAGAGCAAGAACCGCTTTGTAAATCGCATAGGCATTCTCCTCAGCTATTTAATCTCAAGCCTAGGAACCCCTTGGGCGCAGACATACACTTTGTTGGGAATTTTGTACATTGTTCAGTGAAACATGCCAACAAGTATCGGACTAAAACTTAAAATGTGACGTGTGTGTGTGTATGTGTGTGTGTGTGTGTATGCAGGCACAGTGGGGCAGGGAGTCCGGGTCAGGATTAGGATTTATCATCAGCTAAATACATATTGTTTTAATAATCTAAAAATGATACGTCCCATAGCAGACTTTGATGATCAATTGTACCATGAGTTTAAATATATTAACCTATGCTGGAGAAATAGCTCGACAAGCCCGCAGGAGTCCAGGGTAGGATTCCTGGTCCTGCCTGGACCCTCAGCGCTGCCAGGTATGACCCCACTGAGCACAGAGCCAGAAGTAGCCCCTGACCATTGCTATGTGCGGCCCCCAAACATACAGATAAATGAGACTCAATATCTCAAGCCAAAATAGGCATTTGTGAGTGACTGTCTGGATGAGAAATGAGTTGGTAGTGGTGGGAGAAGGAACCTCATCGGAGGAATTCCGGGTATGCCCGCTGTGTGTCCTCCTTCCCTCCCTCCCTCCCTCCTCAGATATTCCGGTCAGATGGAGGATTCCCTGAACTCTTTTGTATAGAGGAGAGAACAGGAAACTTGGATGGAACAGGGGAACGTGTTCAAATGTAATTCGGTCCACTCTAACGAAAAACCATTCTGCTTTGCTTAGGCATCGAATTCCTAAAAGGATTTCGGGTAATACTGGAGGAGCTGAAGTCAGAGGGAAGACAGTGCCAACAACTGATTCTGAAGGACCCAAAGCAGCTCAACAGTAGCTTCAAAAGAACCGTAAGTCACACGCAGGGAATGTGCGCCTCAAGATGTGCCATTGTTCCGGGGCCTGAATGGGCTATTGAAAGTCTGTGAAACCAGAGAAGGAGGGGCTGTGGGGTCCACCCCGCCTGCCAAGGTGGGCGAGAGCAGCGGGCACCACCTCAGGCCTGCCCCGCTCTCCCAGGGAGACTCGGCAGCACCTCCCAGCCGGTAAACATGCCTCTCGGGTTACATACCCTGCACTTGGGGCGGAGGAGTGCTTTGTGATCGGCTGCTTTGAGGTCCCGTGTGAACAAGCCTTGGCTTCCACCCTTCCTCCCCAAAGTACAGAAGCATCACGGGTCATGTCTGTCTGTCTGTCTGTCTGTCTGTCTGTCTGTCTGTCTGTCTCTCTCTCTCTCTCTCTGTGTGTGTGTGTGTCTGTCTCTCTCTCTATCTCTCTCTCTCTCTCTCTCTCTCTCTCTCTGTGTGTGTGTCTGTCTGTCTGTTTGTCTGTCTGTCTGTCTCTCTCTCTCATAGACCAGACTTTCTCCCTCCTGTGGTCACATGTCCCCATCTTGGAGTTGGGGCAGGGTGATGCCCAGGGAGGAGGGACTCTCTTGGGGAGCACAGGGTGGGTCGTGTCTTAAGACATCACAAGTGTGTTTGTTGTCTCTCAGGGAATGGAATCGCAGCCTTTCCTGAACATGAAGTTTGAGACAGATTACTTTGTGAAGATTGTCCCTTTTCCTTCCATTAAAAATGAAAGCAATTACCACCCTTTCTTCTTCAGAACCCGTGGTGAGTATGGGTTCCTGTCATTCCCAGGAGCACACCTTTCTGATTTTAAGGACGTTGAGACGGAGACACGAATGCAGATCAGAAACGAGCCCAGTGAAGGGAACAACATCCAGGAAAACCAATTTTCGGAATGAAGATTGGGCTCCAGCGGTGTGTCTGCCACGGGGCACAGCCGTTTCCCGAGGCGGGACAGTTGGTTCTTGGGGGAAGGTGTTGTAAGACAGGCATATGGTTAAAGAAACAAAACAAAACAGGGATTTGACGTCAATGAAAAGTACAAGTCGAGGGCTGGAGAGCTAGCTCAATGAACTGGAGCACATTCTTTGGCTGTTGGAGGCTTAGTTGGGATCCTGAGCACTGCCTGGCCCCAGAGCACTATCAGGAGGGAACCTCGAGAACCAAACCATGAATAGTCCCTAAGCGTTGCTGGCTGCAGCCCAAACGCAGAGCTGCAGTTGCTCAAAGCTAGAGTTGCATTTGAAGAACAGCACGTGCAAAAGACCCCATCCTTTGGCCTTTTTTCATCAGGAAGACGGCCATCCTATGAGTGAGTGAGTGAGTGCCTGCTGTTCTCAGGACGAGATTCAGAAAATCAGAGTAGGTCCCCCGAGACCACTTTCTAGAAAGTTTGCTTGGCCTTTATAAGCCAGGCCAAATAGTAACTTACCTCTGTTAACAGCCCGGCCTGCCAAAGAATTTACTCTTAGCTGCCCCCCTCACCTTACAAGCTGTGGGTCACATGGAGTGGTTAAAGGGCTTGCGGGGAACCGAGAGTTGGGCCCCACACTCAGATCACTAGCCACTGGGCCCTCTTTCATCTGGCTTTCCTCTGCTTTCATCCACTCACGTTGTTGCCTTCAGAGTCAGCCAGGCACCCTGAAACCTGTCGTGGCACCCTGAGACATCTGCCTTCTGACCAGTCTGCCAGCCGTCTGTCCTGGCATCGGCCCTGCTGCTGTGGCCTGGGTCCATCTTAATTCTCATGACAGTCCCGTCCCTCGTCCCCTGTTCCCCGCCTCCCCCCGCAGCCTTTCTGGGGGGCCTCCAGGGCTACACCCAGCAATGCTCTGGAGTCCCATGAGGGTAGGGCCCTGTGCTTGCCCGATGTCATTCCAGCCCTTCCTGCCCACTCGGGGATGTTTTTCCTCTCAGCCCAGGCCTGTCGCAATCATTTCCTTTTGCTTGGGTTCCTTTCTCTTTGCCTTAGTTTTCCTTTAAACTACAGACATTGTCCTTTCTTTTGCCAGGGACGTGGGGGGTGGTGAGATGGTTTGGGGGGCCATACCCTGAGATGCTCAGGGGTCACTGCCGGCTTTGTGGTCTAATCTGGAGCTGCTCTCTATGCAGACGGTCTTTCATAATAGTTGGTATCATTTGGGGAGCCAGGAAGTAGAGGGTGTAGGCACTTGCCTTGCCTTTGGCAGTTAGATCCCCAGCGCCGTGTATAGTCAGTCCCTGAATGCAGGGGGTGTAGTGTGTTGTGTCTCATTGTCTCCCAGCCCCCATGCCACCCCCCCCCCCCCCCACACACACACACAATCAGTATCATTTTAAAAAGTTCCTGAGGGTGGAAACCAGGTGCTCATTTCACTTCAGTGCTTGACGCCTAACCACCTGGTAGAGGATTCAAGGAATGTGTTTGTGCGAAGTTTCGTAAGTCATAGACAGCATGGCTGGAGATTGCTTCTCCTGTCAGAATCAGCTTGTCTGTCTGTCGGGGGTGAAACAGAGACGGGCAGAGCATTCCGTATCGTTCCTCGGTGCCATGTGACTGGGGTATTGTCATTGATTTTTGTGACATTTATAGACATTTTCCAGCCATGCTAGAACAGGTGTGTGTGTGTGTGTGTGTGTGTGTGTGTGTGTGTGTGTGTGTGCGTGTGTGTGTGTTTCCCTGTTCCTGTGGCCTTGTTATGTTGTCCGGGTTCCACATTTGGTGCATTGCCTGCTAGTGTTCTCACACACAGCTGAATGCTGGGTGCTGGGGCTGGTCCCCTCTCCTGCATAGGGGTCACACCCTACAGTTAGGTCGGTACCATGAAGCAGATTCAAATCTAAGGACTACATATTCATTCTCCCACAGCCTTCTGTGTGTTTTGCTTTTGTGACCATAACCAGCAGTGCTTGGTGCTTGGGGGTCATTCCTGGCAGTGCTCCAGGGGACCTGTGATGCCAGATTCATACAGGCAAAGCATCGCCCCTCTGAGCTCTCCCTCTGCCCCTCACTGTTTTCCGGTCATATTCAAATCCTGTTGCTAACTAGGTGCCTGGCTTTCAGTGTTGGTGCGTTACTTAGGTGCCTGGCCGTCCTTTTTGGATTCCAGCTAAAAGATCTTAAACCAGAGCTCCAATGAAGATGAAAATAACCCCACTGTAGTTGCCAGGCTTACCCGGAAGTTTTCTTGGGTCTGCACATCTCAATAAAGTTTTATTTATATAGATTTAAGCCCATTTGTTTATTTAAGAATAAGAATACATTATTTATTTATTATGACCTAGTAAGGAACAGTCTTATCAAATAGTGCAGCTTGTTCTTCTGTATTTAAGTTGTTCTTGAATTTATATTTATATGAATTATATAAATATCATGCATGGCTATTGATTTTATACATTGGTCAAGGAAAATAGAAGCTCAGTGACTATAAGTGACCAGCAGCATTTGTCTGTAGCTACAAATGCCTCCATAGGACAAGGAGTGTAGACACAGTCATTCGAGACATTGTGACTGTGTCCAAAACCCCGGGTGACTTTAGTTTCCTTTTTCATTTGTTTTTGGGCTACACCCAGCAGTACCCAGGGATCACTTCTAGTGGGAATGGGGTGCTGGGAATCGAACCTGGCATGGCTGCGTGCAAAGCAGACTCCCTACCTGCCGTACTATTTCTCTAGCCCCATACAATTTCCATTTATTTTGCATAAATTGAACTACAGTTACATTTTATATATTTTCTAGTGTGGGGCTTTGGTAGATAACAATTGCTTTACTGAAAATTATTGGTGAATTGGTGTATTATCTAGCTTTCCCAGTAGAACCCAGTGCAGTAGGGTTTTTTGGTTTGTATGTTTTTGTTTTTTTTGTAAATTGAATCATTTGTTTTACTGAATTGTCAAACAAAGAACATGGACTTAAAACTAAAAATGCATATTTCTCTCTAGCCTGCCACCTGCTGTTACAGCCGGACAACCTGGCCTGTAAGCCATGTAAGTAGAGTTATTGTTAGTCTGTGGTGTTTCAGAGTGCTTCCCCTTGGTGCTGCTGGGCGACCCCTGGGTGCTCACTTCAGGCCTCTCGTCCCCTCACCCCCTCAGTCTGGAAGCCGCGGAGCCTGAACATCACACAGCACGGGCTGGACATGCAAGTGACCTTCGACCACGCGCCACACAGCTTTGGCTTCCGTTTCTTCTACCTGCATTACAAACTCAAGCATGAAGGACCCTTCCGGCGGAAGACCTGCAAGCAGGTAAGCGGTGAGGTGAGGGTGGAACGCCCCATGGTTTAAAGTGAGCACCCTAGGCCCTGGAATTTGAAAGGTGCAACAGATGGTCTCTCAGCAGTCGGGGGCAGTCCCAGAGTATCGGATCCAGGAGTGTCTCAGGCCATCTTCTCTTCATCCCTCACTCCATAGTTCCTGCAGTCCTATGCCAAAGCCATGCAGCAAAGAACCATCTTACCATCCAGTGCAGAGGTTGCTGGCTTGTTCTTGTGTATTTAAGTTGTTCATGATCGGGTTTCAGTCATACAGTGTTCCAACACCCATCCCTTCACCAGTGTACGTTTCCCACCACCAAGGTCCCCAGTTTCTCTTCCACCCCTACCTGCCTCTATGGCAAACACTTCTTTCCCTCTCTCTCATTCTCTCCCTCTCTCTGTCCCTCTCTCTCCCTCTCACGCTCTCTCTCTCCCTCTCCCTTTCCCTCTCTCTTCTCCCTCTCCCTCTCCTTCTCTCCCACTCCCCAGCTTCTTCCTCCTCCACCCTTTTGGGCGTTATGGTTTGCCATACAGGTACCAAAAGGTTATCATGTATGGCTCTTGATTTTACACATAGGCCAAGGAAAATAGAAGCTAAGTAACTGAATTATTGTTTGTTTTGGTTTTCTGAGCCACACCTTGCAGTGCTCAAGGCTTACTCCTGGCTCTGTGCTCCTGGTGAGATGCTCAGGGGACCATATGTGGTGCCAGGGATTGAACCCAGTTGGCCACATGCAAAGCAAGCACCTACCTGCTATACTATTGCCCCAGGCCCAGGTCCAGAAGCTTTTTCAGCTAATTGGTTAACATCTTTCGAAAACATGGTCTAGAGTCCGGTTTCTCAAACTGTAGACCATGTAACTTTAAAAAATTTTATTTTCAAATAAACTACTTTGTAGTATTTTTATCAGTAAATGTTTAATTTACATACCAGTATTAAGGATTATCTTGAACCAAACTGGATCATGTAAGAGGTCTTGGAATAGACTGATAACTTCAGCCTATGGGGAACAAAGGGGTGAGACAGTCTTTCTCCTAGAAGTAAATTTTCCTTTCTCTGAAGGAGTTGATCTCTCCCTCTCCTCCATTTCCCCCACCCCGCCCCCAGCTTCTGAAGCTCCCCTGTGCAAAAAGTGCTTTCCAGTCTTTCCGGTATCTCCCTGGCTCCACGAAGTAAGATTTTCCAATGTTGTTTGTTTCTTTGCAGGAGCCAAATACAGAGACAACCAGCTGCCTTCTTCAGAATGTTTCTCCAGGGGATTATATCATTGAGGTCTGTATAAGAGAGCTTTATTTATTAGTTCGCTTTCAGGGCCACACCCGGCAATGTCAGGGGCTTCCGGGACAGTGCTCAGAGGACCATGTGTTGCTGGGAATCAGCTGGATTCATGCATGCTAGGCATGAGCCTTAACCACTGTACTGGTTTCCAGACCCTGGTATTTTTCCCCCCGTTTTTTTGACCACACTTGGCCATGCTCAAGACTCACTCCTGTTCTGTGCTCAATCAAGGCTCACTCCTGGAGGGGCTCAGGGGACCCTAAGGAGAGCTGGGAATCGAACCTGGGTCAGCTGCTTGCATGGCAGGCTCCTTATCCACTGTACTATCACTCTGCCCAATACTTAATTTTTATCGTTAAATATTTCAAGTAGTTTTATGCAGCCAGGTAAGCCACACTGGGCTGGAGCGATAGCACAGCGGTAGGGTGTTTGCCTTCCAAGCAGCCAACATGGCCACCGAGTTTGATTCCTCCACCCCTCTCGGAGAGCCCGGCAAGCTGCCGAGAGTATCTCACCCACACGGCAAAGCCTGGAAAGCTACACATGACGTATTCAATCTGCCAAACACAGTAACAGTTGTCACAATGGAGATGTTACTGGGCCCGCTCGAGCAAATCGATGAAAACCGGGAGGACAGTGACAGTGACAGTAAGCCACACAGCCATAATTGAACCTTCTCCCCCCTCCCATGGTGCTTGGAGAAACTAGGATCTCATACATGGCAAGGCAGGTGCTTTACCTCTGAGCCACATCCTAGCATGAAAGAACATTTCTATGTAATATTCCTTAACTATGAAGTCATATTTTAAAAGTTGTAGCCTTTAATGTTTTATTTTAGGGGCTGGATAGCACAGCGGGTAGGGCGCTTGCATGCAGCTAACCCGGATTCAGTCTCTGGCCTCCCGTATGGTCCCCCAAGTCCCATGTAAGCCCTGAGCACCGCCAGGTGTGGGTCAACAACCAAAAACTAAGTTTTATTTCTGTAATTAAAACAGCCAGAAAAAAGTTGTACTCATTACATCTGCCATATTCCTCTAGATTTCTACTGACTTATTTTTATAATGAATGAATGAGACCAGTTGTAGTTACAATAGGGACAAATGGAGGCGTTACTGGCGCCCGCTCGAGCAAATCGACGACTAACGGGAAGTTAAGTGATTTTTATAATACACATGACTATAAGTAGTATTTAAAAACCTTGCACGTTTTATATATATGTGTGTGTATATTTGTGTGGAGATCTCCCAAACCATGCTCAGAGGACATGGAGGGGTCACCTCCAGAGATTCTCTGCCAAGTAGGCCAGAGAGTTGAACGACAGAGCCTGTGGTGTTCTGTGGTGTTGCTTGGGCCCTGAGTGCCAGAATCTTGGGCCCTGAGGTACTGCTGGTGGGGGAGGGGGCTGTGGTACCTGGGATAGTCTAGGGCATGCACCCTAACCCATGTACTGTGTTCCCTGTCCAGTCGAGATATATATATTTGGCTTTTTGGGTCACACCTAGCTATGCTCAGGGGTTACTCCTGGATCTACACTTAGGAATTACCCCTGGCAGTGCTTGGGGGACCATATGGGATGCTGGGGTTAGCCACATGCAAGGCAAGCGCCCTCTCTGCTGTGCTATTGCTCCAGCCAGATATATTTTTCTTAACTTTTCTATGATCTAATTTGGTCTAGAAAACTTGGCCTAAAAGAGAAATTAGAAGGAAAATTAAAAGTTTGTCCGGAGGGCCCCCTCTGCCTTCCACCCCCACTATTCAGAGGTAATCAAGTGTCCTAACACTGTGACCAAAACACCTAGATCTGGGGTGTTTGTTTTGTGATTAGTGAAAGCACAGTAAGCGTCACCGGACAGTGCCCTTGTTAGAATGTGGGACTCAGTCACTGAGTTCGTCAGCGAATAAGCAGGCTCATGATTCAAAAGGAAGCCTTTTGGGTCCCGAGGTGTGATGGAGAATTTTGAGTCAGTAAAATGAATATCTGCCTGTAAGTTGTCGTAGACATCAGAGACTTTCCTGCCTCCTTTGCTCATGGATGGGGGAGGAAAAATGAATGAAATCTGATTAAATAGTATCATTAAAAAAAACAAAACAGTAATACAGCATTTTCAATTTTGCAGCTGGTAGATGACACTAATACCACAAGAAAAGTGATGCATTATGCCTTAAAGCCAGGTAAGAATTTTTGTTGTTCTTTGAAATGCTGGCTGTGGACTATAGGAGACGAAGCTATTTTAATACTTATCCTTTAAGGTTCGCATGAACAAGACACAAGAAAACTGGAGCTCCTTTCTCTTAAATGATATTTCATCCCTCCCGACTTCCCCTCTACCCTAAAAGCTGATGTCTGGAAGATCAAAGCCAGTCTGAAGTGTACTTCTGGGACTAAATAGTCAATTGTCCTCTCAGGAGAAGTGGGAGGGGAGGTTTCCTTAGGCAAAATTCCCTCTGAAAGGTATTTACCGTCCCTGTAGACTACTCTGAACTAGGGAATTGTCTCCTGCAGCCCTTTCAAATGAATTCTTTTGTAAACTGGGAACCAGGACTTGAGGAAGGTGGTGAGAACCTGTTTGTGGGTTATGTTCAAGAAGGAAAATGTTGTGCTGCTCCATGTCAAAGCCTCCCTTTGAATTTCCAGTGCATTCCCCGTGGGCGGGGCCCATCCGAGCTGTCGCCATCACTGTGCCCCTGGTGGTCATATCCGCCTTCGCCACGCTCTTCACTGTGATGTGCCGCAAAAAGCAACAAGGTCTGTCTTTGTGCGGTGGTGGGGTGGGATGGCTGGCAGCTGAGGGAGAGGGGGGGGCTTGGTGTCCCCCGAGCGGGGGAGGGGAAGCCACATGCTCTCCCCAGAGGCTAGTACTTGACCTCGAACCTCAAGGGACACTCCAGTGAGAGGCATCCTTCTGTCTTCCTGCCAACAAGGGTAAATCTGAGCAGAGGGCATGAAGGGAAGTCTCTAGGACTGGACAGTCAGAAAAGTCAGAATCCCGGGAAGGGACCTTCAGGGCGATCTTGGAGGTATTGTGTGTCTTGATTCTAGTTACGCAGTGGTCATACGGGGGATAGACTTAAACATTTATGGAGATGTGCTCTTTTGGTGTGTGTGTTGGGGGGACGACAAGACCACCCTAGCAATGGCCAGGGATGTGGGAGCCACTCCTGGCAATCCTCAGCTCAGTGTCCTGGTCTGACCATGCAAGGTTGCTCAGCCCCAGGATTGCAGGGGAAGACGCCAGTGGGCAGCAGATCTTCATGCTAGGAATCAGACTCGGGAGCATATGGCCTTTGAGCTATTTCCCTGGCTGGTGTATGTCTTCCTAACAGTAGTCTCTCCCTGTGTGAGGAACGGTGAAAACAGTTAGCTCTGCCGATGCTCGCTGCTGGATTGGGTGTGTGGGCTACAGGAGCGTGTCTTGGGTCTCCCTGCTGACAGATGTTCTCGGCTAGCCCTGTCTGGCATAGCTGGAGACCAGATTTTGGTCAAGTGTTGCAACAGTGGAGAAATCGCCACTTTGCTGGTGGCATTGGGGCACAGGGAATTCTTGAGGTGGACACGTCACTGGCTGTCCCTGGAGCTCCAGAGGAACACAGCTTATAGGAATCAACCCTGTCTTCTCTTCCAATTTAGAAAATATATATTCACATTTAGATGAAGAGAGTTCTGAGTCCTCCACGTATACCACGGCGCTGCCCAGAGAGCGGCTGCGCCCACGGCCAAAGGTTTTCCTCTGCTACTCCAGTAAAGACGGCCAGAACCACTTGAACGTGGTCCAGTGCTTTGCCTACTTCCTGCAGGACTTCTGTGGCTGCGAGGTGAGTGGGCTATTCTGTGCCCTGACTCAGCGTAGGACAGGATCAGCCTTCTCCTGTCTTCCTTGCCCTCTTCTGCCTGTCACCAGCACCCCGCGTGCCCCCACACTCGGTTCTAGTCCTGACACTCCTCTGCACAGCGTGGTTCCCATTGGGCAGTTTCCTAAAGCCCTAAAAAGACCAGGCGCTGGCACCGATGGTCTAGGTTGCCTCCGGATCATGGGGAAGGGGCCACCCGGGTCTCTGGAGGACTGAGAGGATGAAGGCAGATATTTTTGAGACTGTTCTGGGTTGGGGGCACACAGGGCTCTACTGAGGAGATAGTCAAATGCCACAAGTCCCAAAATCTCCAGTCTACTCTCTGGAATGTTGTTTAACCTTTTGTCTTTCTTGAGTTAAGCTAGGAATGTGTAGGTTTTTCTCTGTACTGTTGCAGTGTCCATTTTAGCGCTAAAGCCAAAGCTCTCAGGGAAGGCACACTATATTCCATACCAATGCAGAAATTGTGTGGGAACTGTGGTCTGCTGTGCTTTGAAACGGCCTCCCGGAGTGTCTGGCTCTCTCCACGTGGTGAGGCTGCCCTCTAGCGTCAATCAAATGTATCCGCAAGTCTGGTATGATACTTGATCACCCGGTTCTTGAAAAACTGGGTGTAGGGGTGTGGGGATGGAGTACTCAGCTTGCGTGTTGAATAACTGTAGCCCGTGGGATGTGATGTCTTTTTAATACGCAGTGTTCTGCTTTGAAAGTAAATGAGCCTGGGTTGGGGGGTGTGGCATGCGTGGGGGCAGTCTTCCCAATGTGAATGTAATACTTAACACTGTACATTTGGAAGACAGAAAAGATAATACATTTTCAAACAGTTCTGTAATGCCAATCTGAAGGAAAGAGGACTCACATTTAATACTTGCAATATTTCCTTCTAGTCTTTTTCTGCATAGGTGAGTTTAGACATACAATACGGGTTTGAATTTTGGGTGTAGTAGAATGGTTTCTCCCTCCCCTCTCTCTTTTCATTTTGTGCCCCCCCCCTTTTTTTTCCCATTGGGGAGGGAACTCCTGGTACTCCTGTGCCGTACAGTTCCAGGGATGTAACCAGGACTCCTGCATGCGGAGTCTGCATTCCTTCCCTTGAAACATTTCCCTGGTCTCTTCAAAATTTTTTAGACCAATGAAGCTTCTTTGTCGACCACTGTTTGAAGAAACAGAATGTGATCTCTGATGCCCCGGTGACGCCCAGACAGAGGTCCTCGCAGCTGTGCCTCCCGGCACTGCCAGCCAGGGCCCGAGGGCGGGTCCACCTCACTGGCATCCTCTCCGTACCTGTCCCCTTTGTACCTGTCCCCTCGGTGCCGGGCCCTGCAGCTGTCAGAGTGCCTGAGGGCCCGCATCCCGCGTTCTCATTCCAGGTGGCTCTGGACCTCTGGGACGATGTCACTCTCTGCAGGGAGGGTCAGCGCGCGTGGGTCACCCGACAGATCCGCGAGTCCCACTTCATCATCGTGGTGTGCTCCAAGGGCATGAAGTACTTCGTGGACAAGAAGAGCCACAAGCACCGGGGCGGTGGGCGCAGCCCGGGCACGGGGGAGCTCTTCCTGGTGGCCGTGGGGGCCATCGCTGAACAGCTGCGCCAGGCCCAGCACAGCTCTCCGGCCGCGCGCCGCAAGTTCATCGCCGTCTACTTCGACTATTCCTGCGAGGGGGACATTCCCGGCGTGTTGGAGCTGAGCACCAAGTACAAGCTCATGGACCACCTGCCCCAGCTCTGCTCGCACCTGCACGCCCGCGACCCGCGGCTGCCCGAGCCGGGCCCACCCCCGGGACACGGCAGCAGGCGGAACTACTTCAGGAGCAAGGCCGGCCGCGCCCTCTATGTGGCCATCTGCAACATGCACCAGCTCATCGACGAGGAGCCCGACTGGTTCGAGAAGCAGTTCATCCCCTGCCACCCCCCGCCCCCACTCCGCTTCCGGGAGCCGGTCCTGGAGAAGTTTGACTCGGGCTTGGTGTTGAACGACGTCATGTGCAAAGCGGGGGCTGAGGCGGCCGGCCCGGGGGCTCCGGCCGACAAGGGTCACTCCCCGGGGCACGAGACGGAGGTGCGGCCTGGCCCCGACGGCGGTTCCGTGCTCCAGCCCCTGCTGCACGCGGTCAAAGCCGCGGGGCCCTCGGACATGCCTCGGGACTCGGGCATCTATGACTCCTCCGTGCCCTCGTCTGAGCTGTCGCTGCCCCTGATGGAAGGACTCTTCACAGACCCGACAGAAACGTGCTCGTTGGCGGAGAGCGTGTCGTCCTCCTCGGGCCTGGGTGGGTAAGGCCCTGGGAGCCAGGCACACCCGCGGTGGCAGGGCAGCCTCGTCCAGGACTCTGGCCGGTGTCCTAATTGGGATGCAGACCTCATGGGCTGGAGGACCTCAGGGAAAGGGACACGTAAATTGGTAGTTTCCCTTGGTCCCAGGTCATGGGAGCATTTGCTTCTGTGAGCTGCAGGAATACAGGTGACAAATTATGGTGAGAGCCCCCGGGTGCCTGGGAAGGCTTGGCTTTCCCCGTGCAGAGCACCCCAGGGTGTTGGATGAGGGTCAGTGGAGGGGCTGCTCATGGCCTCTCAGGGCTTGCCTTCGAAGCCTGGACTGTTGACTGCATCTCTGCACAGGCCCCAGGGAAAGGACTTCCCGCCTCCTGTTAGTGCCAGGCATGTGAGCCCTGGAAGCCCTTCCCTCAGCCAAGGGAAGCTCACTTTTTGGGGGGCGGGGCTGGTTGAGGGGCCCTGTGGTTCAGCCCCTGCTCCAGCGCAGGAAGTGTGCTGATTCGTGCCTCTGTCCTCTCTTGTCTCCATAGGTGAGGAGGACCCTCCTGCTCTGCCTTCCAAGCTCCTGGCCTCGGGGGCTTGCCAAGCAGAACCTGGTTGCCGCAGCTGTACTGGCGAGCTCTGTGCCGTGGCCCCTTTGTAATGAAGCCGAAGCATCTAAGCATTGCCACTTTAGCCGCCGCCTCTCCGGGTCCCAGGTCTTCTCTCGGGGACTGAGGGCTCCCAGGAGGCAACACGGAGTGAAACTCAGGCCAGGACTCACTCACCTGGCCCCACCCTCTTAGCATGTTAGCAGATACCTTGGCCAGTTCTCCCAGTTGTCTCAAGCCGCACGGAACTCTGAAAGGCACATCCAGGAAGTCTGACGGCGGCCTGCCCGTTAGGTCAGTCCTTGGATGAGATCCAGCTCGGGGATGTGGGCAGGAAGTAGGTCGTGGGAGGCGGCCCAAGAGCCCTACAGAGGGAGGGTTCCAGGTTTAGTTTATCTCCACTAACTTTGCCTGTTTGGCTTCTCTGATGTGAAGGGCTTTGAGGAAAAAGCACTTTGAGTGCCAGTGACAGCCAGAAAAGTCGAGTGACAGTCTTCGTGGAACCCTCGTCCTTGAGGGGGAGGTTCCTATAGGTGGGTTTGGGTGAGGAAGACACCACCATGGCCTGGGAATTAAGAAGGGCCCCGGGAGTCAAGGGGTTGTAGCCAAGCGACCTTTTCACGAAACCAGTCTTGACCTCACAGCAGGCGGCTCTGCTGGCTGAGGTGGGGGGCCAGGCCCACCCTCCAGATGAGTCTTTCTGACATGGGCTGGTCCAGCTGCAGGCAGTCCCGGAGCTCTGGGTCTTGGGTCTCCTGTGCTCAGAGCCCCCCAGCCCCAGAGGTGCCATTTGCTGCCTTACCTCAGATGCGTGTGTACCTGGAGGCTTTTTTTTTTTTAAAAAAAAGAACAATCCCTGCCCAGGCTGTGTCACTGGAGTTGCTGTGTGTGTTTTGACTGGCCCCTGGTCTAAATCTGGGTCTGAAATATTGGGGATCTGAATTCCTCTGAAGTACAGCAGTGTGTTGAGGCCACGGCCAGTTGCTTGCTCGAACTGGTTTTGGACTCATGAGAACCCCTTTTAAAGAAGGTTTGAAAGGAGGGGACCATCCCAGGGATGTATTTGTTTTCCGGCATCACTGAAACAAGAGGATGAACCTGAAATGGGTAAATTCTTGAGTCTTTTAGTGCCGCGTTCCCACCCCGCCACCCTCTTCCCAGCCTGTGAGTTCAGTTGTGCTTCATTTCCGGTGCAATTTACCCGGTGCAAGAGGGGCTCTTTGTGCCCTGCTACCAAAAACAGGTATTAGAGCTTTGGAAGAAGGAAACATGAGCCTTATTTCTAGGATGTCTCCTGCCAGGATTTCTGTTTGCCAAGGGTAAAAGCAAGTGTTCCCATCCCTCTGGCGATTGGCACTTACCTCTGCGTGTCTCGTCTCCCTGGGCCCGGAGGGGCTGAGAAGCATCTCTCTTCACCAGCTCATGGATGCGCTGGGACGTGGACCTCCCGCCCTAGCAGCACTCCCGGATCATAGTTCCCACTCCTTCAGCAAGTAGGACCACTGGAAATGAGGCAGGACCCTTCCTTCCACGGGCCCCTGCAGACAAGAGACATGCATGGCTTTTTGGATGCAGATGCCGTGCCACAGCTCCAGAAAGTCAGCTGTTCACTCTGGGGAGAAAAACGTGCTGGTCTGTTCCTGGGCATCGAGTTTCCCACAGCTGTTCTAAAGGGGAGAAAAGTGAACTGCCGGATCAGTCTCCCCCACAACAGCCATGGTGTCAGAAAAAAATTCAACTTGTCTCGTGGAGCCCAGGACAGGCACCGGCTCTCGCTCATCCGGGACCATCTTATCCGTTTTCAGCCCCCCACCCTATGTTCTTTGGGGGATCAGGTGTTCTGGACTTCACAAGGAAAATTCACTTTGGAACATTTATCAGAGGTGATCTCCTTGAGACCAAAAAATGGTGTGCACCCCCAGAGGAAACTGTGAGAGCCACTTTTGAATTATTGGTCCCTAATGCTCTGCGTGTGAAACAAGCTGTCTCTGAAATATTGGCCCCGGGGACAGCATGCAGGCTGGGACCAGGGTGGGGGTAAAGGAAGGTGAGTCACGAAACCGGGCAGAAACATTCATAAGTGAACTTTATTTTGAAAATGGAAGAGGAAACTGTGCTAGTCCAGACATTAGGTGCTGTTTTAGTTTGGAGTTTGGAAACGTAATTTGAAATATTGATGTTTGCAAAATGTGCCAAGTAAGGATACTGCAGTGTGCACGCCTAACCCAGAATAAGTTGAAAAGTTCAGCTTCCTGGTTTTTGCCGTATTAGTTTCACTTGTTTGTGCTATTGTTTTGTTTCTCCCCACCCCTTCTGCTGGGAATGGGGATAAGTTGCCTTTCAGATTAAGGCAAAACATCTGTTGTCTGCAGAGCTGCATTTTTCAACTCACACATTGTCTTGGACAGTGGAGATGATAAGGTGGAATTCAGATAAAGGTTTTTGCCAAGTCACAGGCTTTTAGGTCCGGGGGTGAGGGGACAAGAATGAGACTATGGGGATGATCTCAATGCAAAGACCTTGAGCTTGAGAGTTTTTTGCTACTTTTGATGGCATGTTCCAGAGTCATGGGAGACCAAGGAGCTGACGACAGGGAAGTCTGCACGTTGTGAAAGATTGAGGGCTAGTTGTCCATCTTAATTTCACCAGATGAGATTGAGATCCTGTTCTTTGTAGGTTTTTCCTTATAGAAATTCAAACCAGTCCTTTGTTTTTACATGCAGTGAGGAAAGAACAGCTGGTCACCTTCAGTGCATCTGAAAAAAACCACAGTGAAGTCATCCCCCTGGTGCTTTGATTTCAAGGATAAATAATCCCACCCACTTAAACCATTCTTCATAGCTTTTCTTTTCCAAGGGCTTCCTAATTTTCAGTGCCCTGCTGTCTCAGACTCACACTTCCATCACTTGCCCAGCCTTATTCCCATTGGTGCCTTGGGAAATCCAAAGAGAGGGTTGCAGGAAAATCCTTATGAGCCTGGCTTCTCTTAGTCTCTGCAGATCTAATGATGCTTTTACAAATGGGATGTCACCTGGGGTGGAGCGATATAGTACACGGGTTGGGCATTTGCCTTGCACGTGGCTGACCTGGACTCGATCTCCAGCATCCCATATGGTCCCCTGAGCACAACCAGGAGTAATTCCTGAGTGCAAAGCCAGGAGTAACCCCTGAGCATCACTAGGTGTGGCCCTAAAAGACAAAAAAGCAAAAAAGTGGGGGGGGGGTTGTCACCAATATACATTTTGAGGGTTATTGGCCATGTTTGGGTTTTTGGAAAGGTTCCTCCGTCCCTTGTCAATAGACCTCATTCATACATGGCTCGTTTCCCTTCTCTCCCGCTTGTGGTCAAACACACGGTACTTCTTCCTCTGATGTATTTGATGATTCCTGCACCTCCTCAGGACCAGTTCTTAGGTTCTGAGTGGCAGCTCCATCAGGTTCCCCCCCACCCACACACACACACACACTGCCACCCCTGCCCAACTCTGAACTCTTATTTTTCTATTCCCTATCTCTAGATACAGCCTTTAATCCTGGCCTTTAATCTCTAGCCTTTAATTCCTAACTCAGAATGTTATTAAGTGGTGCCGCCTTCACTCTGACCGCTGCAAGACAGGCAGTGACTAAGGGCTCATTTGCAGAGAGGCCAGAGGGGAGGGCCTGTGGAGACTGAGGGTGCTGTGGGCCTGCCGCCCTTTGATTCCTCTCTGAGGCTCTGCTGGGACCTGAGTCCTCGGGAGCTTTTCTGTGTGTTTGAAAGGCTGGAGGGTTGCACGGCTGGGAATTGGCCCAGCACTGTGTTCTGCACAGCCTGAGAGGGAGAAAACATTCGGGCTGCATAGCTGATGTTTATGTCAAATAAAATTCAAGTCAAGAAGATTCAGAGAAGCCGTCATCTGTTTATGTGTGATGTAGACCCAGTTTGCTGCTCCATTTGTTAGACAAAACACTTAACCATCGGGTTCCACTCATTTGTGGACATCTGTTATAAAACAAAAAGGATTTTCTCTTGACAAAAAAAGAAAGAAAAAACATGGTGTTTCTAAACAGCGAAAAGTTTGTAAAAATCCAGAGTGCTTATTTAGTGACAAGGTGCCAGTACAGGCCCAGGTGTTCGGGACTACTTTGTGGACTGCAGACTGACCCTGGCGCCCTGTTCCCTGGAGCGCCCGTGGGACACGGTGGCATGTGCCACAGCAAGTGTTTCATCTGCACGTTGGACCTTGGTGGCCTTTGGTGGCATCACAAGCACTGGGACTGCAGCGATTCGCTGGATTTCTACACGCCGATGCCTTACTTGATTTGTACATACCTGTAAATAGGTGGCAGTAGCTCATGCCCAACTTTGGCAAAATGTTTTTGTACTTTAGAATTTCTCTATCCAATAAAATGTTTTGTCCTAAGATTGTGGTCGTTCATGATTCTGGATGGTTTTTCCAGCCTCTTGAACAACTGGCATTCTCAGGTGTTTGTGGGAGGCCTCTGTGTCCAGGAAGGGACGGTTCTGGGGTCCTCTTGCCCCTGGAGAAGGAAAGGGACCTGCCCTCCCAGTCCTCAGCCTCACCCTCCAGCAGGTCGGTGCCTGCTGCCTTGCCTGGCATCTGGAGTAGAAACACACATCCACAGCAACAACAACCACAACCATGATTCCCAGAACAAATAGAAACTTGAAAGGAGTTACTGAAATTCAGAATGCTGACCCTTCAGAGACAGACATTCTGAGTGGGACGTGCTCACTGGCTCCGCTTAGTGCTCAGGAACTGCATGTACCCAGGAAGGGATAAAAAAGGCTCAGAAATAGCATGGACCCAGAATTCCGGCCCTGGCCTGACAAGCGGTTTTGGATCTTTTTGGTGGCGGTGGGGATGGCCACACCCAGCAGTGCTCAGGGCTTGTGGCTCTGTGCTCAGGGATCACTCCTGTCATCAGGGGTCCATATGTGGTGCTGGGGATCAAACCCAGGTCAGCTGTGTATAAGGCAAGCACCTACCTGCTCTGCTATTGTTCTGGTACCAATGATTTTAGATCTTGAAAGTAGAATTGAGCCCTGTTGCTTGCTTGGAGGAGGAAATTTTTCAAGTTCTAGCCTCCTGTCCTTGACACATACTTCATCATTCCCGTTCACGTCCAGGAAGCTGCTTGTGCTTTTCCTGTTGAGTTGTTTGGGAGATGGCAATGGAAGTGGCGGTGGAACCATCCCATGGTTCTAGTGCCTCCTTAAGGCTCATTGCTCTGGGGTCACTCCTTGCAGTGCTTGGGGAACCATGTGGTACCAGGGATCCAACCTCAGGCTCCCCCGTGCAGAGCATGCACTCCAGGACTTAATCTTTCCTGGCCATTGGCTGTTCTTTCCAGCACTCTGTTCTTAATCCTCATTTCTGAGAGCCACTGCTTAGTGCCTATTGATTTCTATGCACTCATCTCACTTATCTCCTAGCTTCTCTGCAACTTGGAGAGGAAACTGGGACTCGAGCCGCCACCCTGACTGCACAGTTGGCTAGAGACAGACTCTACCCCTGCTGCCAGTGTTGCTGCTGGCAAAGGGCTGGCCACTCAGGTAGGGGCGCACCTGAGAGTATCTGGTGGAAGGCACTAGAGAACTTCTGATAGTACCAGAGAGGAAGTGATGTCAGACAACGTTTGAACATCGGCATGGCTAGTTCTGCTGCGTACTCTTCTCATCCCAGTGTGTGAGGGACTGTCAGTCAGCTTCAGTTTGGAGATTCTGGAAATGGGAAACCAAGTAGCTTGGCCAAGGGGGCACAAACACAGGGATGAAAGTAAGTGAATCTCTGTCTGTCTGTCTGTCTGTCTGTCTGTCTCTCTCTCTCTCTCTCTCTCTCTCTCTTTCTCCTCTCTCCTCTCTCCTCTGTCTCTCTCTCCTTTTGCGGCTATACCTAGTGGTGCTTAGGGCTTACAACTGACTGTGCTCAGGGCTTACTCATGGAGGCCTCAGGGAACCATATCTAGTGCCTGGAGTGAAACCCTAGGCTCCCACATGTAAGGAAAGCATCTTTCCTACCTGGTATCCTATCACTTAATTAAAATACAGTTGCAGGGGCTAGAGTGACAGTAGGGCATTTGCCTTGCATGTGGCGGACCCAGGTTCAATCCCCAGTATCCCGTATGACCATCCCCAATCCCCCGACCCTGCTGGAGGTGGCCCAAAAAACTAATGAAATATTTATCTTGTGTTTTCAATGAACTGAGGAGACTTCTGAACAGTAGGAGACGCCTTGATTTTTACTCTTGTGTTAGAAAGTGGAGTCTGTATAGCTGCTGAGATGTATCAATGTCTCTGGGGTCTCACCATGGATTTCTATTTTACTTTATTTTAGAAAGTCAAACTTTAGAGTAGCTAAGGCTAACCTCCCCTTGTAGAGCATTACACACACACACACACACACACACACACACACACACACACACACACACGCATAGGACTGGAGCAATAGGACAGCAGTAGGGCGTTTGCCTTGCACGTGCGGCCAACATGGCCGACCGGAGTTCGATTCCTCTGCCCCTCTCGGAGAGCTTGGCAAGCTACTGAGAGTATCTCGCCCACACGGCAGAGCTTGGCAAGCTACCCGTGACGTATTCGATATGCCAAACACAGTAGCAAGTCTCACAATGTTACTGGGCCCGCTCGAACAAATCGATGAACAATGGGAGGACAGTGATACAGTGATATATATTACAAATGTGAGCACAGGGGCCACAGTAATAGCAGGGCAGGTAGGGTTTATATATATATATGATATATATGTGTGTGAGATATATATATATATATATATATATATATATATATATATATATATATACCCTTTCCTTTTGCATTATAAGCAGGTAGAGAGAAAAGACAAAAGGCATCATTGCTCTCCTGGGCATGCTGGGGCCTTCGTACATACATTTTCCAGCCTGCAAGCACCCTGCCTGCCCTGTATTTCTGTGGCCCCCGTGCTCACATTTGTAATGTAATTATACGGAGTGCCTAACAGCGCCTAGGGGCTTTCTCTGGCTCTGCTCAGGGGACCAGATGTGGCGGTGGGTATTGAATGAGGGTCAGCTGCCTGCAAAGCAAGTACCTCAATGCCTGTACTATCTTTCCAGCCCCTCGCATTTAATATGTGCCTTAGCCTTCACCTGGCATTTATTTGAGAGCCTGAAGTATGTGCTGGGGATGCGGCAAGAAACCCTGATTCCTGCCCCTTCTTGCTTCCACCTCTTACATCCAGGGCCGGGGGCTAGTCACCCTCCAGAGCCTCACGCGGAGACTCAGACTCTCCGTGTAGGGCTGTGGGGATGATAAAATGAGGTGCGTTGATCTACAAGGTATTAGCAGCTCTGCTTGGAAGGAGCACAGCTCTGCAGAGACTGGGCTGCTTCTGCCCACTCCAGGGGCTGGCCATGGCTGAGGCTTGCTCAGAGGAGACAGTTGTCTGCTCAGTTCTCTGCCACACACCTGTTTGCTGGCCCAGCTGGAGACGGGATGGGGCCTGGGGTGAAAGGGGTTACACTTGCAGCATTAATCAAGACAGTAACTAGGCCTCTTCGTAGTGGTCCTTCAGCCTCTGCGGCAATGTGTACACCCTCTGAGACCCGCCAACATCCCATTCACCAGGCTCCTTTGTGCCTGCTGGCCTTTGAGCCATGATACAGACACTTTTGTTTTTCTTTCTGAATTTACTGCTTCTGTGTGAGAGACTGCACCCCACTCTGGAGAAGAACAAAGCAGGGTTTGTCTCTTTACCCCACTATCAGCGTGAGGTTAGGGGAATTTTCCGATTTTCACAAGTTGGGGTGGGGTGGGGTATAGACTTCACCCTCCAGAAGGAGGTATGCAGGCAGCAGCGTTCCCGGGAGAGGCGAGTGTCAACTGTGAGACACACTGCAGACATTTCCCTCCAGCCCCTGTCTGACCCGGGGACAGAGATCTCACAACCAGGAAAGGCCAGAGCCCGCCAGGCTGCAGCACACACACATACACTTACCTGCTTTTTTTGGTTTTGTTCCCTGGCCACACCCAGCGGTGCTCAGGACTTCCTCCTGGCTCTGCGCCCAGGGGCTGAGGGGACCATATGGGGTGCCAGGAATCAAACCCGGATTGCCTGGTGAAAGGCAAACGCCCACTGTACTATTGCTCATGTCCTGTCTACTTTTGCTTGCTGAGGTTCCCTGGAGCTGAATATCCTGCACACATGCATAATCACACATTATCATTGCTGAAGTTATTATTATGTTTACGATTATGATTAAATTAGGACTCTGATCTCAGGCACTCTGAAGTTAGATCTTATCTGCTACTTAACTTTGGGTGGGGCCAAGGCACTACTGACAGTATTAGGGAGACCAGGCGGTACAAGGGATGGAACCTAGAGCTCCCACAGGTGTAGGTACCCCCGGCCCTTTGAGTTAGCTCTTTGGTCTTATTTGGGTCACCCCTTCCCTTATCTCAGGTGATATTATTGTGTTGACTCTGGGGTCAGCCCCATGCTAGGTTGTGATGCTGTACATTTAGTTATAGAGCTCGCCGTGGCCATACTCCTTTGTGGCACTTGCCAAGGTTCTGAGAATACTTGCTGGGCTGCTATGGTACTCACATGCCTGCCAGGCCCTCACAGCTCGCTGCAGCATCTGCATGTCCTTTTTATTGTGGGGCTCACCAGGGTTACACCCTTTATTCATCGTGCATTTAGCACCTTGCTGCAGTGTCACTGAAAATTGCATGCCGTGCTGGGGATCACAGGGAGCAGAGAGAGAGGGAACTGCCAGGATCATGCTGAGCACATGTATAATTGGAGACCCAACCCTTGACTTCAAGCGTGCAAGGTGACCGTTGAGCCACTGAGCCCTCTCAGCATCCTTGGTCTGCTCCCTTCTGTGGGACTCTGGGCAGGGGACTTGCTTAAGACCTTAGATGCTGCATCTAGAAAGTGAGGATTAGCTCAGTGCCTACTGAGCCCCTTGGAAGACTGTGGGACCTGGTAGAGTTGCGGGGAAAGAGTTGACACAAGGTGAGCACCCTCTGGCAATGGGATGTGACTCCCCCCCACCCCTGGGAAAATTCAGGAAAGTGTTTCTTCATCAAGTGGGATCTCCAGAGAGTGGGCTGAGCACATGCTTTGTATGCAGAAGGCCCAGGTAAGTCCCTGGCACTGCATCATCCCATCCACCATGGGGAGATGGTCCCAAGCACAGAGCTGGGAGTAGTCCCTGAGGGCTGCTGGGTACAGCCCAAAAGCAAATTTGAAGAAAGGGTAACGGTGTCCCCGAGTGTCTGCTTCAGTCCTAATCTGAGGTAGCAGAGAGACTAGGTAACCAAGTGAAATTCGTGTCTCCCAGGAGTCTGTTTTGCAGGGCAGCTGGCAGCGGCCTGCACAGGCGCCCATCAGTTTAGATGTGTTTTTCCTCCTAGAAGCTGCCAGTGCTCCTGAAGGTAAGTCTGAGGATGTTTTTCGGGGGGTTGGAGAGTGGAGGTTTGGGGCCACACCTGGCTGTGCTCAGGGTTCTGCACAGGTTGTGCTCCTGGCTCTGTGCTCAGGGATCACTCCTGGTGGGACCCAGGGGACCATATGGGGTGCCAGAGATCAAACCCAGGTTGGATATGTGCAGGACAAGCACTTTACCTTCTTATCTCTCTCTGACCCTGAGCCCAAAGTTCTTAACTGACCTTCCTGGACTTCTCGCTGTGTCCCTTTCTTTCTTATTCATCATGTCAGAGCTATCCCTGGTGGTGTTCAGGGCAGCCCGGGGCCTCTGCATAGGCCCTTTCTTCTTTTTCAGACACTCTCCCCAGCCTTCTTTTGCCATCCTCCCTGACTTCTAACCCTGTAGGTCCTGATATAAGCCTTTGGAAGCAGTCAGCTAGGCTGGTCAGAGGATGGCACTCTTGCTCACGGGCAGAGGCTTTCCCTCTTGGCTGGATTCAGATTCTTTAACCAGCGTGCAAACCCCAGCAGGGCCACTGAGCTGTCACTGGGCCAACTGCTTTCTCCTTCTTCCTCAGTTTCCTCATCTGTCTGGTGGGGGTAGAGATGTACCTGTCTGTCTTAGGGGCTATGGGGGATAAAGCAGTGGACAGGTATCTGCTCAGGGCAAGTGATCAGAAACATTGACACTTATCTCACCTTCATTCAGGCCAGAAGTCACAGGAACTAACAAATTGACAACGCTTTTCCCCAAGCAGAAGACACAAGTTTAGCATGATCACCACAGTGAGTGAGGGGGCCACTGAGCCCCCCTCCTCCTTCCCCCAAAGGGCTCGTGTGGTCTTAAGATTCTCACTCTCTGGGTTCTGTCCCACCTGGAGAGCGGAGTCCTGGAGGGAGACATGGGTTGGGGTCCTGATGGGGTGGATTAGAGTTCTCTCTAGGGGTAGGTGCCTGCCAGGACTCCACTTCCCCTTGCTGGGGACTGAAGAATTTTGGCAAACCTAGAGCAGGGTCCACACTGCATTGAGAAAAAAAAAGTTGTTTTCTTTGCATTGAGAAAATTTAAAAACATTATCATCTTTACAATACAGCCGATACTAGTGTGGGTTTTTGTTTTTGTCTTTGGGCCACAACCAGTAATACTCAGGGGTTACTTCTGGCTTTACACTCAGGGATCACTCCTGGTGGTGCTCAGGGAACCACACAGGGTGTCAGGGATTGAACCTAGGTCAGCTGCATGCAAGGCAAATACCTTACACACTGTACTGTCACTCTGACCCCAAAACCAATATTATGTTTTTTGTTTTGTTTCTGTTTTGGAGTCATCCCATCGATGTTCAGGCTTTACACCCTGGCTCTACACTCAGGAATTACATTTGGCAGTGGGCTCCATATGTGATGCTGGGGATCAAACCCGGGGCAGATATGCACATAAAGCAAATGCCCTACCTGCAACATTGTCTCTCCAGCTCTCCCCCCCCATATTATTGCTTTAATACTTGCAGTGCTGCTATACCATGTCTACCATGGTCTGGGGATCCCTCCACCTTTATCCCAATGTCCCCCGCCACCCGACCGTCAAGGTATTTCCTACTTCAAAGACCCCTTCTGGCCTCTCAGGTTGTCCTCAGACAGATTCAGAGTGCAGGAAAAAGCCTTCATTGGCTGTTGCAGAGCACTGCTTAGGCCTGAACAGTAAGATGGAAGCCTTGATCCCTACCAGATGTCACTTTCCCCTGGCTGAGGTTGCCTGGCTTAGTGTTGCTTTTTTAATGTACTGTTCCACACCAGGCAAACACAAAGGTTCAAACAAGAGCACTTCTGCTCCTCTTTCCATCACAATGAGCAGAAGATTTGATGGCCCGCTCAATAATTTCGCTTATAGGGTTATGTCATAGGCAGTGTCAGAAATTTGAGTAAAAGTGTCATCCCGGAATACTGAGAAAGGAGGCAGCAATGAAGAACTGAGAGGATGATTATCAAAAGAGAATATGTTTGTACAACAGACCAACACAAGGTCATGTATCGTCTCATTATAGGAGCCAAAGAGATGGTTCAAAGGGCTGGAGGCAGGACCTGCACGTGGGACTCCATAACTTCATCCCAGCACCCCATGAACCCCAGTACCCATAGGATTGACCCTCAAGCACTGCTAGAACTAGTATCCCCTGAACACCTCTGGGTGTGGCTCCTGCCCACAAACAAAACACTGTCATATTGTCAACTCTCATGACAGAGGAAAGGATCACATGGAAAATGATACACATACAGTGCTGGGTATCTGCATGGTGAGCCCGTGGTGTTTGTCTTATTCTTCACAGCTCTCAGTTATTTTGTGTGTGTGTGTGTGTGTGTGTGTGTGTGTGTGTGTGATTTTATTGTACAAAGCTGTTCATAACGATTGGCTACAGGCATTCAATATTCCAACCCCAACCCCACCACCCTTGCACCTTCCCGCCATCATTATTTCCAATTTTCCAAACCATGCCTTGAGCCTGCCCCCATAGCAGACCCTCAGTGATTTATTTTATATCATTTATTATAAATAATTTGCTAACAGAATGACCAAAAACTATTTCCTTAGAAGAAAGTTAGTAAAGATTGTTGTATCTCACCATGGAGCCATTAAGTTGTGTAAGAGATTACTAAGATGTTGTCACAGGTTAAGCCTTCTGCGTTTATTTTTTGTTAAACAAGATTGATTACCTTCTACATTACATCCCATCCAATCTGGTGTGCTACTGCTGGCTTGTCATTGTTGTAGTGTTTGACATGTCATGCGGCCTCATGCACTCCGGAAAGTCCAAAATTTTTAATGGGGTGATAGAGCTGGAGTTAAATTTTTAAGTGGGTGGCAGGTTTGCTGTGTGCGTGTGACTGCTGGCACTTCTGGAAACATAGGAAATGGCGAGAGGTAACACACCCCCTACTTCTTGAAGCCTCTCAGTCTATTCTGCATTGGTTTGGGAGAAGGTCTCCAGTGCACAGGGACACAAGAGTCGAGGTTTATGGGGCTCGGTGTCTGGGAAAGTGATCTTCATGTTCTCACCCTTGGCCCTGCGTTGGTGTCTTCTCACAAGTTTCCCTGACAACCTGCACTCCAAGTCTTCACTGTTGCTTTCCTGCCTACTCTCAGTCACAGCCTCATCACTGCCACAGGCCACGGTGGTCCCCTCTTATAGTTACCTCAGCTCTCTCCACAGAGAATGTAGTGAGGTGACTGCCCCAATCCCATTCTCTCTGTCCTGCACAGTTCGGAAAATTGGATGAGGTTCTGGACCCGGGTCTCATGAATGGACTCTTTCAGGGACAAAAGGTCATCAGTGATTTTTGGCTCCTCCACAGTTTCCAAACTCCACATGTAGAAACATTGTGTTTCCTCCCACCCCTTCCAAGAGGCTCCCTTTGGGTGGATCTCCTCTCCCCTAGTCCTGATTTTTTGATGAGGGAGGGGAAAACCTGCCTGTGTTCAGGGATCACTCCTGGCTCTGTCTCAGGGAACACTCCTGGCAGTGACCCTATTTGGTACCAGGGATCAACTCCTGGTCAGTTGCATGCAGGTCAAGCATCTTACCTGCTGTGCTACTTCTCAGGTTCAACAGACTCTTTTTCTGGAGGGGCTGGGCCACTCCTGGCAATTCTGAGTCGGCGACTTCTGGTTCTGTTCTTGGGCGTCACTGGTGGCGGTGCTCAGGAGACCAGTTAGTACCAAGGATTGAATCAAAGCCTCCTGCACACAGCAGGTTCTCAGCTTGCACAGCTCTCACTCAAGCCCTCTCCAGTGGACTTTGTCTTTGGACCTTACCCTCTAGAGCTCAGGGGTGACTCCTGGAGGTACTTGGGGGACCATGTATTGTACTGGGGATCAAACCCGGGTTGACCATATGCAAGGCAAGCAACTTAACTCCTGTACTATCTCTCTTGTCCCTCCTTCCCAAAAGACTTGTTTATTTATTTTGGGAACACATGCAGCTCTACATTTAGGAATTATTCCTGGCAGTGCTTGGGGACTATATGGGATGCTGGCAATGAAACTGGGTCAACTACATGTAAGCCTGCCTGCTGTACTATCACTCCCCTCCCCAAAAGACTCTGAACTGGAGCCAGGAGATCCCTCACCCTCACTCATACCCACAGGGCCAAGCATGGAGTGGATGTGGGTGAGAGGATATAGGATTTTGTAAAAGAAGTGGATTGATTCTTTTTGGTTGCTTTTGAGCCATACCTGATGTGCTCAGGGATCAGTCCTGGTAGGTTTAGGGGACCATATGGGATGCCAGGCATCAAAACCAGTAGGTCACATGCAAGCCAAATGCCTTACCCACTGTACTATCTGATCCCTAAGTGAATTGATGTTGGTCTATATAGTCTACCTACAGACCTATTCTAATTTCTCGAAACCCGGTGTTGAAATATAAAGGAAACCAAGGAGTTTGCCTTCAATAACAACGGAAGGTGTACAGAACCTGGGCTGCAGGCACGGACACCTCCCACCATCCCTGGTCATTTGCCACCAGCGGGTCCCATCTGTGCTCTTCCCTTGGTGGAAGCCTGGTGTCTCACCATGGCTATAAAGGCTCCTCTGGCCTCATCCCCCCACCCCCACCCCCGCACCTGCCGCTCTCCACAGTGATTCTTGGGCTTCCACACCTCCTCCTCTCCCTCCTGCCCCCAGCCAACACTCACTTCTCACTGAAAGTTTCCCGTGTCTGAATCTGGACCAGCACTCCCTTCTGGTGTGTCTTTTGCCACGTCCCGCGCCTTCACTGCCTCGTGTCTGAATGTTCCCTGATCAGCCATGATCTCCATGAGGTCATGGATCCTGTCTGTAGGGGTGGCAGTCCCTGTAGTTTTCCAGAACCTGACAGTCTATGGAAAGTCATTACAATAAGTGTCAAAGGAATCTAAGGGAGGTGAAACGGCTCCTTTTGAGAAGGCTGATGGGGTCATGTGTTGGCTGGTGGCTCTGAGTGCACACTGAGCTCTCTGGGTTCATGAGGGAGTAGAAGCCCTTTATCCTTCAGTAGTGGACAGGATTATCAACAGAGAGGGAGGATTTTTTCACAAAATGGAGGAAGGACTTAGGATGAAGGAGGACCAGGAGACTGGACATTTGCCTTTGGAAATAGAGTTAAGAGGGGAGGCGGTGTGTCCCTAACAGGAAATGAATATGGGTCATGAGGTACTAAGGCGGGGGTCAAAGCTTCCCCCTAAAACAGCAGTGGAATGATTTGTTGTTGGAATGAAAGTTGGCTTGTTGTTGGCTTCGGGTCACCCGGCTTCTGGCCACAAAGGTGGGCTATGAGCCAGGAAGCAGCCACCCAGTGCTAGGAGACTGAGTGCCTTGGGCAGTGACGTGTCCCGGTGGAGGAAGTCTCCACTGAGCCAGAGCCAGTTCTGAACACTGTGTGCAGGACACGGAGTTGGGGCTGGAAGATGGAGAGCACATTGACTGCTTCCTGGGAACTCCCCCACCACATTTCCTGGGAGAAGGCATGGGAGCACTTCACACTCAGTGTCCACTTGGAGCCAGGCCTGCCTATTACTGAAGACTCAGCTAGGCAAAAGCTTGGACCTTGGCTGGTTGATGTTCTTCTGACCTGGAAACCGCTTTCACGGGTCTAAGCTGCGTAATTTTTTTTTTCACCCGAGAAGCAGCTGTACCGCTCCCAGCCTCACAATAACCTTGGAATATTACATAGGCCAAGCACCTAAAAGGCAGCCTGTCATAGGGAAGCAATCAATGCATTTTCAAGTTTTGTGGGAGTTTTTTTTTTTTTACGGTGGGGGAGTGTTGGGCCATAACCAGGGGTGCTTGGGCGACCATATGTGCTGCTGGCGATCAAACTTAGGCTGTGTACAAGGTGAGTGAGGGCCTTTACCCGGGCACTAACTCTCCAAATTTGCTCTTCAAATTTTGTCTTGGTGGTACCTAGGTATTCTTCATTCCTGACTTCCAAGAGTAGGCGTTACTCTATGGGGTGAATGGACAAACGAGCCAGCCGCAGCAGATTGTTCTATTTAGATTCCCAAGTTATCTCGGCAGGGATGATGCTTTCGCCCACGGGTGGGCGACTCCTGAGTTAGTGCCTGGCTCGGCTTGTGGTTCCTCCCTCCTCCTCCTCACCCCCACAGTCCAGGAAAGTGTGGCCAGGGCTAGCTCCCACACGCCCAAGTCAAGTTCAGAAGCAAGGGGTGGGGGGCGGAGAGTGTGGGAGGAGTCAGGGGAAAGGGAGGGAGGCGGGAGGGGGGTGCGGGGTGCAGTTACAGCCCCTGGTACCCCTGCGCCTCCAGGCTGGGGTAGTGGGCGCGCGCGCGCAGGAGTTGGCTCCTACGACCCTTCTCCACTTCCCCAGCCTGATAAATTCTTCCTGCCGAAGTGAGGTGTAGGTTGTGGCAGTGGGGGGCAGTTCCCTGGGGCCCAGTCCCTCTTCTTCTCGGCACCCCCTTTCCTAGCCCTTCCAGGGCCAGCAGGGTGCCCGCGGGGGTCCCGGGCCCGCCTCCCGCCCACGTGGCCCACTGGGTCTCCCCGCCCCCGGCCCCGCCCAGCAAGGGGGGAGCCACCCCCGTTGCCCGCAGCCCAGCGGCACCGTGGGGTGCGCTCTCCAGTCTCTCGGCAACAAGGTGAGTGCGGTCCCCCGAGCAGCCCCTGCCCTGGACCCTCCCTCCCTCGGGAAGCTGCACCCGGGCAGCGGGACCCTCCGGGGCTGAACCCTTCACGGTCCTAACGTCCCCTCCTCCCGGTCGGGTGCCCGCAGCGGGCTCTGCGCGCTTGGCTCTTGGACCCGAGCCTCTCTGAGCTGTCGGGGGCACAGTGCCACCCCCCTAGACCTGGTCCCCGATCCCCTGGTAGATCTTGGGAGAAAGTTCCTGGAGCCACTTCCGGGGAGGGAGGCGCCACCTGTCTTGGTGATTCGGGCGTCTGCGGGTCTGGGTCTGTGTCGCAGCAGTGGCAGCAGCGGCAGCAGCGGCTTGGCATCTGGGGCGGCTGTGGTGGACCAGGGTCCCGGCTGAGATGGGGGGCCGTGGCCTTGGGTAGGTCCCTGAGCCGCTGCATCTTTCCAACCGCACCGCCGCCCACGCTGCACCGGGGACGCAAGGGAGGCAGGCGCCTGCCCAGGGGTCCAGGAGAACCTCTGTGCCCCGTGGCTGCGTGTTTTAGACCTGGGGGCTGTCTCTGCCCGGTGGAAATAGTTTGCTCTGAGCTTTGGTGCGGATGAGGCACTTATCTGTGCCCTCATCTCCTGCTTGAACGTGGTTGAGACTGAGACACAGGTTCCTTGAGGACTCTTGCTCCACGGAACGCCGGAACCTGCGTGCGCCCCAGCACCAGGTGAGGATGTGAAAACCCAGAAGGTAGTTGTCCCCGTGTGCACTGGCAGAAACGTCTCCTCAAGCCTCTCCTCTGCCTCCGCCTTCGACTTAGCCCCGCTTTCTTCTCTGGGGTGTTGGAAGAGGAGAAATTTGGTATGTGGATTGGTCTTCACAGAGTATCTGGACAAGTTGTTTCACCTATGTGTGCCTCAGTTTCCTCAGGTGTCAAGTGGGGGCACAGGCAGTCACACCTTCGAGGGCTGCAGGGTGGAGGGGAGGGGTGCGTGTTGAAACAGTGGTGGGTGGTGTCAGATAAGTCTAGAGTGTGCACTGACTTCATGGTCTCAAAGGCTGTTACCACCGCAGAGGACTGGCCGGCTGGGTCCTACTCCCTTGCCTTCTCCTGAAAAGGACCCTTGTCATTTCTCCAGTAGCCATGCAGTCCCCTTCAACTCCCGAAACACTGGCTTGGCAGTTGTACTTCCTGTGGCTAACTAGCTTTGTGCAAAATGTGACTCAGAATATGAGATTAGAGATGACCTTTGTCAAGGACACTCCTGGGAAATGGGGCCTGGGATCTTCTTTGGAAGCTCTGGGGTGTGACTGGATGCTTCTCCCTGCCATGCAGTGGATAAAGTTTCACTCAAATGACTGTGGGCCCCCTGACAGGCTGACATCCTCTCCTCTCTGTCAGACTGAGTCTATTGGAGAGTCCCAACTGTCCCCCGCTGTCATCCTCTCCCAGCAGATTGTTCCTTTCACCAGCGATCTCTCCCAGGGCTGCCTCCCCAACACACCCCCTTATAGCCTCCAGACTAATTAGTGTCTCTTTGGGTGGGCACCACACAGACGTTCTGAGGTTCTAGAAACTTTCTGAAATGCACACAGGTGCATCATTTTTTCCAGAAGATTCTCTTTCCGTCACCATGCTGTGAAAGGGCTGCACTTCACCAAGTGGACTCGGTCCTGCTAATGAGGATATGGTGGCTTCTTGTCCCACCCCACACAGAACACAGGCACAATTTGAGGGGGTGTGGCACCAGTGTTGCCTCTGTTCTCTCAGGGCCAGTGAGGGTGCAGAGGTGTTCTATTGTGCCCTTGTTCTGAGCACACTTCCAGTGGGAATGGCTCTCTCTGGCTTGGGAGCATCTGATAAAGAGGTCAGTTGGCAAAAGGAGATGCTGGTGGTTGTGGCAGTTGCGGAGAAGGGACAGCAGGCCCTTCCCTCTGCCGGACACTCCTCCACAGCCGCTTCTGGTGTGTGACGCTGTCTTGTCCTTTGGGTCAGATGCCACCCTGGTAGAGAGTATCAGTTTTTGTACATTGCCCATTATGGTTTGGTTTTGTTTTTGAACTGGAACTGGTGGTATTCACCAAACTGGCTCCTCCCAGATTGGTGCCTGGGGGTCTCTCCTGGCAGTGCCAGAGGGACATGCAGTGTTGGGGATCAAATCTAGGCTTAGTCCATTGAACTAGCTCTCTGGCCTTCCCATTGTGTTTTATTTAAGGTGTTACCTGAACTGGTCTTACACATATATTTATGGTTTATTGTCTTGTACCTACCCAGGGGAATAGAGATTCCAAGAGGGTGATGTATTATTCTGTTCACTGCTGAACTCTGGCCCCTGCACTTAGTAGATGCTCCAAAAATGTCCCTGGATGACAGGATAAGAGTTTTCTGAGTTGAGAGAGGGAGCTAAGGTTGAAAGCTTTTAAGAGTAGTCAAATACCACAGAACTGACTGTCAGGAGTTCTGAGTTAAAAGTAACCTTTAAAAGTATACATAGCTCAACCGGCAGTTTAAATCACTTCTATCACATCTCTCCCTAGTTGTTGCTTAACCCAAGCACAAATCCTCCAGTGATAGGGAACTCACTACCTCTTGCGACAGCCATTCCATTTGAAGGAGGGATGTGGGGTGCAGAGAATTAAGTACAGGGTCTGTCCCACCTCGAATGAGATGAGCCGTGCCCCCCAATCTGCTGCTCGTCCAGTCCTCTTCCCAGGTTTATCATCAGGACCCCCGAGACTGAGGTTATCAGAGGAGGCCTCAGGCAGAAAGCCTCCAGAGAAAACAGCTCTGGCTTTGCCAGGTCAAGGCCACGGTCTGCCTTGTTCAAGTCCCTGTCACTACACTGGCCTCTTTCTTTTACCCTTTTGTTCTTACCCTCCATGCTTCTGTGTCATTTTATAATCAATCTCTTAATTGTGAACCTAACTATCTTTTAAATAGTTAATCTTGAGGCCCATTAGTGTAATGATTTGTACAAATATTGTCTGATTCATATAATTCATATGGCAGGTTGAAACTTGAATGAGTATGAAGTGCTTTTTTTTTTTTTAAATGATTCTAATGTATCGAGTCAGTTCAAGTTCCTGCGTGGGAGATTACTAGTGGAGTGGGGGGTGTGGGAGGGAGGGAGGTTTAGAGATAAGCTTTGCTTCCCTTTGGATTTTTGTGAGTCTACTTCCACTCTCCGTTTGTTGTTGTTGAGCTGACTAAGGAACACACACACACACACACACACACACACACACACACACACATACACACACACACACACACACACACACTTGATTGCAGTTTTTGTGTAGGTAGTTGCTGGGGGTCACACCTTTAAGTGTGGTCCTTATGTATGTTCTGGTTGCAGTGATTGACAGGGGTCACCCGTCTGGCTGCTGTGCCCATGCATCTGTAGTTGTATGTGCTATGGGTTGTTCACTTTAATTGTGGTGCTTGAAAAACCCTCATTGTGGAACACTACTGACACCAGACTGGGACTCCCAAGCAGCAGAACTCAGGACTGCACTGTGCTCATGTGGGTGACAATGTGGATGGAAATTGGGGTCTACATGTGCAGGACTGGTGCTCTGGCCACTGAGCCTTCCCCATGGTCCCCTTTACTGATCACTGTATTTTTCCTTGCTGGAGAACTTACCCAGAACCTCACACACGTGAGCCCTGTGCTCTGCCATTGAACTGCATCTCTGGCCTTTGCTTCCTTCTTTAGCTAAATGGTTCATTGAGTTGTTAAAATGGATAAGGCTACTTTCCCAAATGAAGAAAGGCTGTGGGACAAGTGCCCAGGAACATATGAGTGGATAAAGATATGGTGGTGTATGTACCCCCTACTACTAGCTGTGAAAAAAAATCCTGCATTTTGCTGCGTCTTGGTTAGAAGTAGAGATTGTCAGGCTGAGTGAAATGAGTCAGAGAGAGATGGACAAATAAGAATGATCTCTTGGGGCTGGGGTACAGCGGGTAGGGCGTCTGCCTTGTACGCGGCCGACCCAGGTTCGATTCCCAGCATCCCATACGGTCCCCTGAGCACCGCCAGGAGTAATTCCTGAGTGCAGAGCCAGGAGTAATCCCTGTGCATTTCCAGGTATGACCCAAAAAGAGGAAAAAAAAAAAGAATGATCTCTTGCATATATGGAATATAAAGAAATATAAAGAAACATAGAACGGGGGAAAGAACAGCCGGTGGTACCAGACCCTGAGAATTGAGGTCTACTAAGAGCTGGGTCTGCACAGGAGATGGGGGTCGGGTGGGAGAGGGACCTAGTGACATTGGCGGAGCTACACAGGCACTCTGGTGGTGGGTGTGCAGCTGGAACATTGATTGCCTGAAACACTACTATTTTTTGATAGTTAACAGATTTTATTCAGAGGTCATATTTAAAAGGAAGACTTACTTTCCCCATATTCACCCATTGATAATTTCTTTTTTAAAAAAACAAAGTTTTAATTCTTTGAATTGAATCACTGTGAGATAGACTCTTACAAAGCTGTTCATGATTAGGGTTCAGTCATACGGTGTTCCAACAACCATCCCTGCACCACTGTACATTTCCCAGCATCAGCGTCCCTGTTTCCCTCCGTTAACACCCCTCCCCCCAGCCTGCCTTTACTTTTCTTCTCTCTCTGTCTCTCTCTTTTTTCTTTCTCTCTCCCTCTTTCGCTCTGTCTCTCTCCCGCTCTCCTTTTTGGCATTATGGTTTGCAATACCCATACTGAAAGGTCACCAGAAATATTCCTTTACCTACTTTTAACACTCAGTTCTTGTCCAGCGGAAACACTATTAACTGTATTGAAAATAATGGTGCCTAAATAAAAAAATGAAAATTTAAAAATATGAAAAAGCAAATGGTACGGGGTCGGGGGGGGGGGGGTGGCAAGGTGTTGGTGGTGGTCAAAATGGTAGAATGAGACTCTAGCTAATTGGCATATCTGTGTATGTGCCAGAGCCATGTAGCTCCTTTCATTTGCTTCATCTCTTCAAACATTCAAACATTGTCTGCGAGGCAGGGTGCTGGCACTGGTCATGCAGAACTCAAGAAAACCAACACCTCCTTTTGTGTGCTGGTGCTGGGGATGCTCCCTAGGGCTCAGGAGACCCAGGGCCACTCCCCAGGATTCTTGGCCAATTGGGCTGACAGAGTGATGCAAGGGCTGGAGGATGCAGTACTACTGGGTCCCTGTGGGGCCAGGGGCAAAGAATCCATCCTGTCAGCGAGGTAGACAACAGATGGAGAATCTGGAGCAGCTGGTCTGGGTCAGCAGATCCAGGGAGACTGAGAGGGGAGCAACACCAGTTTGGGTCAGGAAAGTTCTCCACGGAAGTAGCCTTTGAGTGGAAACCCTCATGCGAAAGGCGCAACTCGTAAATCTGGGTGGGGGCGGGGGGGATCATCTCATGGCAATAGAACTTGACTTTGGAGGTCAGACTCCTGGTGCGGCTAATCTGCTATGGAGCCCTAGACCTGACAAGTCTCAGGAGAGACAAGTGAGGCCTTTGGGGCAGGACCCCTCCCCAAACTCCCCCAAGTAGATGCTAGGGCTGGAGAAGGATCTCGGCACCCTTTTATGCTCAGAGATGACCAGAGGCTCATTCCTTCCCTCCAAGAGGGTGGAACCTAAGGAATGAGGTTTCCCGAAAATGCCACCTGGTCACTTAGCCTGGGGCACTGCTGGATTTATGACCCGCACCCATCAGGCCACAAGTTAAGACTTGCCTTACCCCATCCGCCCTGACCATAGACTCCTTTTGTCATTGGTGATATTCATCCCTTGGAGGGAACCACTTAACAGAAGAAAGTAGTAACTTCATAGGGTGTTTTTACTTTTTTTTTTGGAGCCATACCCAGAGCTGTTCTGGAGCTACTCCTGGATCCGTGCTTGGGGTTGCTCTGGCTGGTACTGAGGGGACCTTTTGGTGCTGGGGTTTGAGCCTGGGCCTCCTGCATATATGCTCAGGAAACTGAACATCTCCCCAGCCCCTTTTGATGGGGGAAAATATGTAGGATTTCCCATATATAAGGCCTTGGCTTTCACCCCTTACAAAAGTAGCATATAATTGTAACTATATATATATATATATAATATAATAACACTGTAGCACTGTAGCAGTATCCTCCCATTGTTCATAGATTTGCTTGAGTGGGCACCAGTAATGTCTCTATTGTGAGACTTGTTGTTACTGTTTTTGTCATATCGAATATGCCACAGGGAGCTTGCCAGGTTCTCTTGTGCGGGTGGGATACTCTTGGTAGCTTGCCAGGCTCTCTGAGAGGGATAGAGGAATCAAACCTGGGTCGGCCGTGTGCAAGGCAAACGCCTACTCGCTGGACTATCACTCCAGCCTATATAATATAATATAATATATTAATAATATATAATACTATACTATAAAGGTAAAGGCCCTCCCGTTGATCGTCGATTTGCTCGAGCGGGCCCAGTAACGTCTCCATTGGAGACTTTGTTGTTACTGTGTCTGGCATATCGAATACTCTCGGTAGCTTGCCGGGCTCTCCGAGAGGGGCGGAGGAATCGAACTCGGGTCGGCCATGTTGGCCGCTTGTAAGGCGAACGCCCTATTTATAATATATTTTAATGTTTTGATTGGTTGATGAATCAATGAATGATATTTAACATGGCATGAAGGAGGTGAGTCAGGATGGCTTCCTGGAAAAGGGGACATCGGAGAAGTTCCAGGGAAGGTTGGTTCTAAGTCTGCCCTACACAGAGTGACAAAGGAAGGGAGGGAGAGCAGCTTACATAAAGGGTCAGAGAAAGAGTTACAGCTCTGAACCTGAGAGATAGAATAGTGAGGAGCTTGTTTTGTATACAGTGACTCGGGTTCAATACCTGGCACCATAAATGGTCCCCAGGAATAAACCCTGAGCACAGCTGGGTGTGGCCCAATGCCCCCCCCCATCATTACCCTAACTCTCAGATGGTACAAGATTCTCATTATTATTATTATTGTCTCATTATTATCTCATTGTTATGAAATGTGTGCGTGTGTGTGTGTGTGTGTGTGTGTGTGTGTGAGAGAGAGAGAGAGAGAGAGAGAGAGAGAGAATTGAGCACACTGTAGGAAGGGAGCTGACATAGATATCTTCAACAGATGGCAGTTGCTGTGGCTGCATTGTGGTCCCCAGCTCTGTACCACCTTCTTCATGTAATTTCCCCGGCTAGCTCATGCCACGGGCCCTCTCGGTATCCCACCTTCCAGATTAGGACAGTGAGGTGTGGGCCACTGTATGTCATTGTGGGGCTCTGATGTCATATTAGAACTGGGCTGAGGATGGTTCCCCCAGTAGATTTATTCAGTGTTGTTAAGAAAGATTGGTGTTTGGCGAGGAGAGAGAGAGATCTCAGGGGGCTGGAGCATAACAGGCTTTGTATGCGTGAGTGCCCAGATCCATCCCAGCACCACCTGATTTCAGAGCACTGCCAGGAGCAGCTACCAAATACTGAACTGGGAGGGAGGAAAATGGAGAAGGAGAGAGAGAGAAGGTGGTGGGGAAGGGAGAGGCAAAGAGAGAGAGAGAGAGAGAGAGAGAGAGAGAGAGAGAGAGAGAGAGAGAGACCAGCTGTGTCTTGCCCACTCCCTCCCTGCCCCACCCCAAAGTATTTTAAAATGTATTAATCGGGCTTCACTTTTACTTTTGTGGAATCCCCATGGAATGTCAGATCTCTGAGGACAAACTGCACCCAGCCTAATGCTCCATTTGTGGCACCAGGAGGAGTTGGGATGTTAGGTGGATGCCGGAGTCCCTGGTAGCTATGGAGCGAAAAATCTGGAGGTCATTGCTTGAGTTTCCCAGATATTTCTTGACCTTACCAAGGTGATCTGAAAATTAGAGCAGAACTGGGCTCCGTGAAAGCCAGAATATCAGATCACTGGGCCAGAGAAAGGCAAGGACAGAAGAGGCAATTTTGTCCTTGGCTGCTTCGGCTAGTTAAAGACCAGATGAGTTCATTTCAGTGCAAGACACTTAGGGTATCTGTATGGGTCTGGATTTTCTATCCTGCCCTGGATTTATCTCCAGTGCTGAGCTCATGATTAATGTCCTGGGATCTGGAGGATGCTGCCCACTGGCTGTCTTTAATGCAGAGTCCGAAGGATGTGGAGGTGGCAGATGGGGACCCTTATTGCAGCTTCAGCTACAACTTTGCGAATGCAATAAATTTGGACAAATTGAGGAACTTCTCTCAGCCTCAGTTTACTCTTCTGTTAACAGACAGTGCGTGGCTGTTTGACTCAGGTTGCTCGGGGTTAAATGAGATTTGCCAAGAGCCTGTCAGGAGCTCACCTACAGGACAGGCTGACTCTGGTCAGTGTCTGGTGACTTGGAACTGATCCAGGTCACTTCATCCCCACTTTGTGCTTATAGAGGAAAGGTATGCTTGGCTGGGGAGAGAGTGAAAGGATTTTGAGCATGTGTTTTGCATGGTGGAGGCCTGAGTTTGGTCACCAGAACCTCATGGTCCCTGAGCACTGCATTGAGAATGGCCCCAAGCATGGGCTGCTGTGACCACCTCTCCCCCCACCCAAAAAAGAAAGAATAAGGGTGTGCTTGACCACATTGCAAGTCCTCCCTGATTTTGAGACATCACCAGGATGAAAGCTATTCTTTTTAGAGATCATCTAATTAGGAGCCAAGCCTGTATGGAGATGGATTGAAGATAAGTTGATTTAATGTGTTTATTAATGTTCGGTGATGTGGAGCCATACCCAGCAGTGTGTAGGGCCTCTTGCTGTCTCTGAGCTCAGGAGATGTCAGCTCTAGGAGGTGACATCCAGGCAGGGCTTGAGGGAGTACATAGTGCTAGGGATTTGAACCATGACAGCCACATGCAAGGCAAGTACCTCATCCTGGAGCTGGGTTCCTGGGGCTCCTGAATTTTGTGGTGGTACTTGTGAGGGTTTGGGGACTGTTCCCGTTACTCTTTGGTGCAGTGCTCACACACTAGGCTGGGGTGCACTGGAGATTACAGTGACAGTGCTGCGGGATCACACTGGCATGAAGGTAGTGCAGGGATTGGCCCCATGCCTCAGGCCTGTAAAGACAGGTGTTCTGCCACCGAACCAGCCCCGCCCTGCCCCCACCTCCTCATGACTTGGCAGCACACGCACAGTTTATTTATCCATCCACCTACAGAAGGGCATCTTGGTTGCTTCCAAGTTTGGGTAATTATAAACAGTGCTGCTCTAAGCATCCACATTCAGGTTTCTTTTTGTGTGGCCGTGAGCTTTTTCAAATCCTTTGGGTAAATACCAAAGAGAGTGATTGTTGGATCATTTGGTAGGAGGAAGTTTAGTTTGTATAAACCCATCTTCTCTGGCATTCGGTGTTGTCAGTGTCCTGGATTTGGACCATTCTACTGGAGCAGAAATGATTCCTGTCTCATTGATGTTTTAATTTGTATCTCTCTGATGATTATTGATGTGCTTTCATACACTTATTTGCCATCCATCTGTTTTCCTTAAAGAAGTATTTGTTAAAGATTTGGGCTTCTTTTTCCCTTGGTTGATGGAGAGAAGCTGACATACATCAGCTCTTGAGTTAAGGGATATGGTATTGACTTATGTATTCTGAATACGTAAGTCATACACACTTGACTTATGTATTGTGATGATTACTCTAATGAGTTTAGTAGCACCTATCATTTTAAATTGATAAAGAAAGCAATTAAAAAACTCCTTGTGATGAAAATTCCCCCTAGCAAGTGCCCTGCCACAGAGACAGGGTGGGATGGTGGGGATGGGGGTGGGAGGGATACTGGGACCCGTGGTGGTGGAAAATGGGAACTAGTGGAGGGATGGTTACTTGATCATTGTATAACTAAAACCCAAGCACAAAAATTTGTAAGTCTACAACTGTACCTCATGGTGTTTCACTAATAAAAATTTTAAAAATTAAAAAAAAAAAAAGAAAATCCCCCCTACCTCTTCTCCCTCTGACGACCACAAATCTGACCCCCTTTTTCTATGAGCTTCTTTTTTAAGGTTCCATTTATCTGATCATGAGATCTTGTGCAATATTTGTCTTTCTCTGTCTGGTTTATTTACTGCCACACAATGCTCTTCAAGTTCATCTTGGTTGGTGCAACTGGCAGGATTTTCTCACTTTTTTTTTTTAAATCCTGGGAATTTTTGGTCTAGGTGATACGGAACCAGTGGTTTCAGAGCTTGAACCAAAAATGATGGGGGCCACCAGGGTTATAGCTGGCAATGCTCAGGGTTCAGAGGTGCTAAGGCTCGAAGTCAGGCCCATAAATGCCAGGCATGTGCTCAAGCCCTTTGAGTGATCTCTGCCAGGATCTCCTCCTTTTGAATGGCTGGCTAATATTCAGTTGTAGATGTGTGCCACAGCTTCTCTAGCCACTCATTCCTAGAGGGCCAGGTGGTGTTGTCAGTGTCCTGGTTTTCATGTCTTGGCTATTGTGAAAATAAATACAGAAGTGCATACTGGGGGCAGTATCTTGTTCAGTTTGTGTTGTTCTTTTCTTTCGACGATTGGGCCTCAGAAGCGAAACAGTTGATTTATAGTAGTTCTCTTTTCAAGTTTTTGAGATATGCCATATCATTTCCCATGTGGTTTTCCAATTTATATTCCCACTGACTGCATAAAGTTCCCTTTTCTCCACATACTTACTTGTTCATGCTGATCTTTAATTTTTTTTTTAATTTGTTCATGTCTGTTTTAACAGAAGTGAAGTGATAGTTCAGTGGGTTTAGTTTTACATGTTTCTGTGATCAATTTTCAGTTATTTCTTTCGTGAAGGGTTTGCTGTCTGCATTCAGATTATCTTCTCTGTCTCATGTGGATATCTAATTATTCCAGCACCATTTACTGAAAACATATGAACTCTATTATAGTGCTGATAGTTTCTCTGTCAAAAATTCAAAAATTGAATCTTGAAAGAGATCAACAACGCACCCGCACATGGCTGACATATCTGGGACACTCCAGAGCAGGGGCACGCTCTGGGCTGGCCCGCCCAAACAGAGTCCTGGGAGCCACTTGCTTTCATACTCCAAAGTCACTGCCATGCCGCTGTCCAGACTCCACTATCTTGGGACCAAACCTTACCCAGAAATCAATCTGCTAAAAACTTCAGGTATGTAGGTTTGGTGACTGAAATCTTCAGACTTTCACAGAGTCCAGATGGGCTACCTCTCCCCACCTCCCTTCTGGAAACCCCAGCAATCATCCAAAGACCCCAAATCAGTTAACCCACCCAATTAAAAATTTAATTCCAGCTGTAACACTCTGTTAAAAATTCCAGACTTTCTGGAGTGCATGGCCACATTTGTGGCTGCACAACATCTCAAACTCTGCAACACTGATAAAGTAGTAGTAGCACACCAGATTGGAGGGGGTTTAATGTAGAAAACAACCAATCTCAATTAACATAACACAAACATAGAAGACTTAACCTGTAACAACATCTTAGTAATCTTTTACACAAGGACTTGATGTCTCCTTGGTGAAAAACAACAATTTATATTAATTTTTTTCTAAGGAAACATTTTTTAAATCATTCTGTTAGTAAATTATTGATAACAAGCAATATAAATTATTGAGGGCCTGCTATGAGGGCAGGCTTAAGGGGTGGTTGGGAAAATTTGAGACAATTGTGGAGGGAAGGTGTAATGTTAGTGGGATTGATGTTGGAATATTGAATTCCTATAACAAATCATCATGAACAACTTTGTAGACCACAACGTTTATATGAAGTGTGTGGGGAAATTTGCATATGTGGGCATTAGCTAGACCATCTGAACGGCAAGATATATTAACACAGAATTGCTTTAAATGTTTTATTGATGACAGGTGAGACATGATTATTACCATGATGAGATCCAAGTATTAAATAAAATTTGGTGTAATATACTTTAGATTCCAGAGTTGGAAAAACGAGTATATGAGAAAAGGCATTTTATTATACTTTATTAAATGGTTTTAGTTTTCTTACTTACATAGGTCTGGAGCGATAGCATAGTGGGTAGGGTGTTTGCCTTGCACGCAGCTGACCCAGGTTCGATTCCTCCACTTCTCTCGGAGAGCCCGGCAAGTGACCGAAAGTATCCTGGCCACATGGCAGAGCCTGGCAAGCTCCCCGTGGCGTATTCGATATGCCAAAAACAGTAACAACAAGTCTCACAATGGAGACGTTACTGGTGCCCACTTGAGCAAATCGATGAACAATGGGAGGACAGTGCCACATAGGTCAAAATCATATAGTAATCACAAATTGGATCTTACTCATTTATTTTCTGATCGTTCTATTTGCCATTTCTTACAATTTTGTTGAACTAAGTAATATAAAGTAAATTTGTTATGTGCGAAAAGGTAGAGGTTGGGATTGGGAGGGAAACTGGGAATACTTGGGGGAGGGAAGGTCACACTTGTGGTGTTTGAACACTAAGTGCTTGAAACAACTGCATAATGAACAGCTCTCTAAATCATGATGTTTTTAATAAATATTAAGTAAAAAAATTAGTGAGGAAAAGGGGATGGAAGAGGGAGATAAAGTGTGTGGGGTATATAAAATTATAATACATAGGAATACAATTAATGAATTAGAAACGTAAAAAAACCAGTTGAATTCTGGAGAGAGAGCTCAAGTGGTAGATCACATGCCTAGAATATGCAAGGCCCTGAGTTTGATCCCTGGCACCACATGCCCTCTTCACCCTACTCGTTCTCTCCCAGTACCATTTATTGTAGCCCACATGGCCCCTGACATTGCCAGACCTGCCACATTTCTCTACCTCCAGGTCTGGAAAACTGGAGAGAACTGGGGACCTGAGCTGGAGCGGTAGTACAGGACTTTCAGTGCTTGCCTTGCATGCAGCTGGTCTTGCTTTGATCCCTGGTACCACTTGGTCTTCTGAGCATTTCTGGGAGCAACCCCTGAAAAGAGCTGGGGGAAGCTACAAAGGACTGTTGTGTGTGACCCCTTCACCTACATCCCCCCAAAGACCTGGGAACTCCACAAGCAGGGAACCAAGTGTGCTGAAGAAGGCACAGTTGTCATGTGTTTTATTTATTGGTCTATTGCTCCGATAGCACAGCGGTAGGGCATTTGCCTTGCATGCAGCCAACATGGCCGACCCGAGTTCGATTCCTCTGCCCCTCTCGGAGAGCCCGGCAAGCTACCGAGAGTATCTCGCCCACACGGCAGAGCCTGGCAAGCCACCCGTGATGTATTCGATATGCCAAACACAGTAACAACAAAATCTCCATTGGAGACGTTACTGGGCCCACTCGAGCAAATCGATGAACAACGGGAGGGCCTTTTATTTATTGGTCAAAAAACTAGGATTATATTTAAGGAAAAGATTATGCTGCTAAAGAAAATTTGGGGAGTGTTGGGGATTGAACTCAGATCTCCCAGTGGTAGAGACATATGAAGCAGATGCTGCACTAATGGGCTCCATTCTTGGCCTGACTGAAGCAAGTTTTCCCATCTCACATGGGTCCCAATTCACTGGCATCCACTTAGAAAAATGAAGTAATGGTAAGAAATAGAACACACACACACACACACACACACACACACACACTTGTTCAAGATGTAAAGTTCTAGTCCATAGTTGTTTTATCATGAAAGGAAGATAAAAATTGGAGCACCTCACATTTGTATCACTTGAAACCTGGTTTTCCAGACCTCAGGAACTGCACTGGAAATACAAACCCTCTCAGCTGATTCTCAGCTGGGGTGAGCAGTTCATGAGAAAACATTGTGTGTGTGTGTGTGTGTGTGTGTGTGTGTGTTTAGGGGGCTGGGAATGGTTGGAGTTGTTCAGCTCTGTTGTTTCAAAGAGCAATTTTTTATTTCTTTTTTAAATATATTTCCCTCCCTATTTATTTAAACACTGTGATTTGATGCGTTTGTTTCAGGCATGCAGTATTCCAAGACCAATTCCACCACCAGTGTGACCTTCCCTCCACCATTGTCCCCATTTTCCCGACCACCTCTTAAGCCTGCCTCCTTAGCAGGCACAAAATAATTTGTTACAACTAAATGGCGATTGGAATTATCAGAAATTACTTTAGTAAAATAAAATTTGTGTCAGTAGTGTTATCTCCGCATGGGGACGTTAAGTCCTTGTCTGAGGGTTTACTAAGCTGTTGTTGCTAGTTGAACCTTCTGTGTTAATGTTTTTGTTTATTGAGCTTAGTTGGTGTTCCATCTAATTTGGTGTGCTCTTCGGATGTCTGTGCTGTAGAGTTGGGGGTGCCATGCAGCCACAGATGCAGCTGTGTGCTCCAGAAACTCAAGCATATTGAACTGGGCAGTGAGTTTACGTGATAGTGGTTGTGGGATATACCAGGCTTCCAGAAGTATGGGGGTAGGGGGTTGGAAAATCCCCATTCTGAAAAGACTCTCAACCAAAAGACAGTGTACCTGAAATTTTCTACAGTTTGATGTGTCTGCAGAGCTCTTGGCATGATGGCAGCTGGGGGGTGTGGCTGCTGAAACTTTGGTAGGGTAGGGACTTGACCTGACCCCCTCCCAAGGGTGCCCCAGAGTTTTCAGCTGGGAGACAGGGGTATCCATGAATTTTTGTGGCTAGTTGATCCCAAAGAGCAATTTAAAAGGCATTACTTTGGATAATCAGGATTTTAGTTTGTTTCTGAGGAATAAAGAAATTATATACAACAGGAATTATTTTGAGATCTTCATACTCTAAGATTCTTGACTTGCCAGGTTCTCTTTATCAGCCTGGTGAGAAAAGGTCATTCCTGAGGATTTTATTTCCATTCATTTCATTTGTTTTGATTTTAATTTGGGGGTCACAGCCAGTGGTACCCAGGGCTGCCTCCTGGCAATGCTCAGAAACTATGTGGAGACCCAGGGATTGAACCAGGGGATCCTGTGTGCAGGGCCTGTACAGAGCTCTTATTATTAATTATTGTTATTATTATTATTGAATCATCATGAGATACAGTTACAAAACTTTCATGATTGAGTTTCAGTCTTACAATGATCAAATACCCATCCTTCCACCAGTGTACATTCTCTACCACCAAAGTCCTCAGTATCCCTCCTGCCACTCCCAACCCTTTACAGCCTCTGCCTCTGTGGCAGACAATTTCCTTCTTATTCTCTTTCTACTTTTGGGCCTCAGGGTTTGCAATACAGATACGGAGAGGCCATCATGTTTGGTCCTTTATCTACTTTCAGCACACATTTCCCATCCTGAGCGATCCCTCCAACCATCATTGACTGAGTGATCCCATCTCTATCCTAGCTGCCTTCTCCTCCAGCTCACGAGGCAGGCTGCCAACCATGGAATAATCTTCCTGGAGAGCCTTTTGAACTTTATTCTTGGTCCTTTATTTCTGTTCTAATATTAGTACAGAAAATGGGGACAGTGGTGGAGGGAAGATCACACTGGTGGTGGGAATAAGCAGAGTGTACACACAGATGCACATGGAAACTTAGGGGAAAACACAGTGACAGAAGCTCACCCTCAAACCAGGAAGGAGGAAACAGAGATTTGGGCTATGGCTCCTGCAAGGAACCACTTAGTTGACCTTGTGTAACCTCTGTGTGACACATCTCCCCTGGGCTTGAGGGCATTGTCTCACCACCGCATGGCTTTGATTTTAGAAACTTTGAGTCTTAAAACGCAAATGATTTTCTTAAGAAATCACTAATATTTCGTGTGTGCTGGGCAGGGCGTCCCTAACCCGGGCCAGCATTGTGAGTCAGAAAATATTGACATGACAGCCTGAGTCCTTTGAGGAGAGGACTGGCAAGTGAATTTTGGGAGGTAGAGTGATACTCAAGTACATGGCTCTAGCCAAGCTGCAGAATACTGATATTAGCAGCTCGACTTTACTATACTGATAAGAAAGTTACTCTGATGTCTTTTATAGTGAGGTGACAATAAGGATGCTAGCACATCTTATAGACATTGGATTTTTTATTCAGTGGAACTAGACTTTTCACATTTGGTATTGGTTATAGCCATTGTAAAAATAAATCTAAACTATAACCTAGATTACATATGTGTGTGTCACACGTGTGTATATACATATGAATCAGCATTTTTTAGTTTATTTTGGCCTACACCTGGCAGAACTCAGGGCTTACTCCTGGCTTTGTGCTCAGGGATCACTCCTGGTGGTGCTCAGGGCACCATATGGGGCACCAGGGACTGAGCCTGGCTCAGTGACATGCAAGGTATGCGCTTTATCTGCTGTTCTGTTTTTCTGGTTCCCAGCACATATATGAATCAGAAGTTTGGTGGGGGCCGGGGAGATATCTCAAAGGGCCACATGCTTTGCATGTAGAAGGATGGAGTTAGCTCCTGGCACCAGATGGTTTGCTGAGCACTGAGCCAGGAGTATCCCCTGAGCTCCACCAGATGTGACTCCAAAACAAAGTAAAACAAAAGCTTAAAGAAGCAATACTTATCCTTTCTATAACTGGTGCCCTCTAATAATTCTTTCTTACATTAATGAATTTATATCTTTATTTAAAAAGTGTGATGGTGCGGGCCCAATAAAGTTATTCATTTATTTATTTATTATTTATTTATTTATTTGCTTTTTGGGTTATACCCAGCAATGCACAGGGGTTATTCCTGGCTCTGCACTCAGGAATTATCCCTGGCAGAAACATTTGGAATGCTGGGAATCGAACCTGGTTCAGCACGTGCAAGGCAAACGCCCTATCCGCTGTACTATTGCTCCAGCCCTATTAAGTTATTTTTGAGCTGAGTTCACTTCCCATAAGGGAGGTTTGAAAAACCCTATGCTAGCCAATTAGCAATGTATTTTATATGTATTTATTTCATTTACTCCTTACCACAATTTGTGGTGTGGTAATTAGGAATGGAGAAACTAGGGAAGGGAGGTAGCTATTTAGGATTATGATTTGAGTGAGTAGTAAGAATGGGGTGGTATCCACGAGGACAGGTCTGGGGAGATAGTGCAATTGGTAGATCACGGGCTTCGAGTTTGATCCCTGGCAAATGTTCATGTGAGCACTCTTAGGAGTAGCCTCAGGTCCCTGAGCACTGGTAGGTATAGCCCCATTAAAAAATTGGTATTAAAAATTTGATATTAGTTGGGGCCAGATTGATAGTACAGTGGATAGGGCACCTGCATGTGGCTGACTCAGGTTTGATTCCAGTACCCCATATGATCCCCAGAATTCCATCAGAACTGATCCCTAATTGCAGAGTACTAGGTGTGGACAAAAACCAAACCCAAAGAAAGAAAGAAAGAAAGAAAGAAACAAACAAACAAACAAACAAACAAAAGACACTGGTATTAAGCCCGGAGATAGCTCAGTCAACTCAAGGCTCTGCTTTGTATAGGGAGTTCCTGGTTTTATCCCTTGTCTCCACGTTTCCCGAAGTGTCACCACGAGTGACCCCAAGGATGCCTCTTCCTACCCAGCAACATTGGATGTATCCCTGAAAAAAAAAAAAGAATAGAAAATCTCTTGACGTAAATCAAATTAGTAACCTGCCCTTTGAAAGGAATATGAAAATATGATGCTATTTAACATTGTTAGATATATAAAAAAATTAGTCACAGAATTATTATAAATGATGTTACTTGTTTGATTAAACTTGCATTTAAAACCAAATGTATCCTTTGTGATGGCTGTTTTTCCTAGTTGGCTTTATTTTTTCAGTGAATCTAGGCTTGGGCACACAGGAGCCACTCCTGCTGATACTCCTGATACACCAAGACTGGTTGACTCTGTGCTTAGGTTCAGGGATATAGTGCTTCTTGGGCCCTGTGGTCTTGGGGAGAGCAAGGTCATCCTGGTGGTATTTTGGGCCAGAGATGCTTGCGGCGGGGGGCTTTAGAGCTGTGCCACATGATTTTCAGGGGCCATGCAGTGCCAGGGATCAAACTGGGGTCTGGTGCGTGCAGAATGTGTGCCCTGGCCCCTGTGCTTTCTCTGCTTCCTCTGGATTGCTTTATTTTTTTAGTTTTTGTTTGTTTTATTTTTATTTTTTGAATCATCTGATAACTGGAAATACTGTACACATACAGGCACTAAGAGTTGATTTTTGATGGAAGGTCAATTGTTTTGGGGATAGGTTTTATTGGGGGGCAGGGGCTGGAGCATTAGCACAGTGGGTAAGGCGTTTGCCTTGCAAGCGGCCAATATGGTTGACCTGAGTTCGATTCCTCTGCCCCTCTCGGAGAGCCCGGCAAGCTACCGAGAGTATGTTGCCTGACCGGCAAAGCCAAGCTCCCCGTGACGTATTCGATATGCCAGACACAGTAACAACAAGTCTCACGATGGAGATGTTACTGGGCCCGTTCGAGCAAATCGATGAATAACGGGAGGACCATGACCGTGACCGTGATTTTTATTGGGGGGTCTTATGCCTTGCTGAGCTCATGGCTTACTCCTGACGGTGTTCGGGGTAAAATTGTGTCTAAATTTTATGTTGTGTCTAAAATTGAATCTAGGTCATTTCTTGTGGAAGACAAACACTGTACCCCCTGTACTATCTTTTTGTCCCCCTACCTCCATTCTTTAAGAAACAAAGTTAATAGAAGCCAGAGAGATATTTAAAGCAAACAGATATATTACTCAAATAAAAGACCATTTTCACTGATGAGCACCTATGCAGAATTCCTAATATCTTAGCAAATAAAATCCCATAATGTATCAAAAGCCTCACGCATCATGATTACTTGATCACTTGATCAATTGACTTCCCGTTAATCGTCGATTTGCTCGAGCGGGCGCCAGTAACGTCTTCATTTGTCCCTGTCACGTGCTAGTGTAGCCCAATGGCATCTGTTCGCTCTAGGAACACGAAGAGCCTCAAACCGATCGTTCATGATCTTGACGAAGAAGTCTGACCATCTGGTAGGTGGGCGGCCACGCGGTCTTTTGACATCCCGTGGAATCCAGTCGGTAACAGCTCTAGTCCAGCGGTCGTCTTTAGATCTCATTACGTGACCAGCCCATCTGATTTTCGACACCTTGGCAAATGAGACAGCGTCCCTGATTCTTGATCGTCCACGGAGGTCGGAACTCCGGATTCTTTCTCTCATTTGAGTGAAACGTGATATTCCAAGCATAGCTCTTTCAATTCCTCTTTGGCAGACCCAAATAGCGTTCTCATCCTGTTTGCGTAGGGCCCAGGTCTCTGAAGCGTATGTTAATGCAGGAAGAACAGTGGAATCAAAGAGATGTGCCCGGAGTTGGAGGATCTTCGTCCTCTTAGCTATTTCTTTGACGCTCTTGAAGGCGTTCCAAGCTGCTCTCTTCCTCCTGTGCAGCTCGGGTGCCAGGTCATTTGTCATGTTGACTTCTCGACCTAGGTGCATCATGATCAAGTGGGATTCATACCAGAGATGTGCAACAGTGGGAAGCAGGAGTGGGATACTGCCACACATTGGAAGACATTTCAGAAAGAGTCCCACCTCGTGGCTGATGATGAAGTAAACTCATCCCTGGTTCCCATACATTGCAGGGGACAGCATGGGCTGAAAGATAGCAGAGTCAGGGGAGAGATGACACAGATTTCCTTGCTCTGATTTGAAACGATTTTTCTTTTTTGCCTTTTTATTTTTTGGAGGGTGCCACACCCAACTGTGCTCAGGGTGTACCCCTGCCTCTGCACTCAGGAATCACTTCTGGAGGGGTTCAGGGGACCGTATGGGGTGCTGGGGATTGAACCCTAGTCTTCTGTGTGCAAGGCAAGATCCTTACCTACTTTACTATCAATTCAGCTCCTAAGTGGGTTTTTCTTACGTCTTACTTTTAGACCAGAGACCAAAGAGTCCACTGATTTGAGAGAACAGAGTAATTTATTTTTTTCTTGCTAGATGGTGGTTGTCAGTGGATTTATCTATGTGCTGATGAATCATTTGTGTCTTGACTAAAGCCCGGAAGACTTTTCCACAAACTACACAGCTGTGACAATCTGTGTGTCTCAGGCTACAGGAACTTGGTAGCTGGAGCTATTGGGTGGAAAATCAGCCTGTATTTTGAGAACATGGCCTCCATATAATGTTGAATTATAGGGCTGGAGCGATAGCACAGCGGGTAGGGCGTTCGCCTTACAAGCGGCCAACATGGCCGACCCGAGTTCGATTCCTCCGCCCCTCTCGGAGAGCCCGGCAAGCTACCGAGAGTATTCGATATGCCAGACACAGTAACAACAAAGTCTCCAATGGAGACATTACTGGGCCCGCTCGAGCAAATCGACGATCAACGGGAGGGCCTTTACCTTTTACCTTTTTATAGTTTTATTTTAATTTACATATTATTCCTATACCATAAAAAATGTTCCTTTTAAAGTGTGTGACATCTGAAAGGGTTGGAACATGAACTGTGTGTGTGGTAGCCCTGGGTTTGATTCTCAGCACCACTGAGAGAGAGCCCAGAGTACCAAGCCAGGAGTAGCCTCTGAGCACCACCAGATCTGACTTAAAACCAAAAGACAAGACAAAGAAAGTGTATAACTCACTGGTCTTTAGTATATCCACAAATTGCACAATCATTATTATAATGATCTAACATTTATGTTTCCTCCCCCCAAATGTAGCTTTTATTTTGAAAGCAATTAAGCATTCAAGAACAGTGTCTACTCTATTAATCCCATCAGCAAACAAACATGCTATTATTTCTCCTAACTTACAAAAATACCCACAACAAAAAATCCTCTTTTAACTCAATTTCTATGCACAGTTATGCCTACACTTCTCTAGTTAGAACAAGAACTTCTTGAGAGAACTCTCTGGACTTGCCAACCATAGATTTTTGCTTCTTTTTCTCTCTTATTTACTTTTTGATTTTGAGTCACAGCCAGCAGTGCTCAGGGGGTTACTCCTGGCTCTGCACTCAGGAATCACTCTTGGCAGTGATTTGGGGGACCATATGGGATGCTGGGGATAGAACTCAGGTTGGCTGCATGAAAGGCAAGTGCCTTATCTGCTGTACTATCTCTCCAGCTCCATGTTATCTCTCATTAAAAAAAAAGAAATATGTATATGTATATGTACACACACAAATATATACGTGTGTGTATATGATAGCACAGCAGGTAGGGCATTTGCCTTGCACACGGCTGACCTGGGTTCGATTCCTCCGTCCCTCTGGGAGAGCCCGGCAAGCTACCGAGAGTATCCCGCCCACACGGCAGAGCCTGGCAAGCTCCCTGGGGTGTATTCAATCTGCCAAAAACAGTAACAAGTCTCACAATGGAGACATTACTGGTGCCCACTTGAGCAAATTGATGAACAAGGGGAGGACAGTGTTACAATGCTACACTATATGTAAAAGTTGAAACATGTATCATCACTATTTCGGTGTCAGTTCAATAATACTGTGTTCATGCTGTTGTGCAACAATCTCCAGAACATTCCATCTTGCAAAACTGCAGAAAGGCTGAGGCATTTCTTAATCTTTTTCTGACCATAGCTCCCTTCTCACTTTGTTTTCTTTCTCTGCCCTCCTCTCCTACCTGTTGTATCCCCTAGTCTTACTTCATGGTCCCAGATTACATGATTTTCTGCCTGTGGTCCCAAATGAGAAACACAGTTCCCGATGTGGCAGCTCTTCACTTTCTCCCCCCATCAGCCCGTTGGTATTCACCATTCTACTTGTCTGTATGAATTTAACTAGATAAAAACAGAATCTGTACTGATAGACAACAGTCTGTTGTTGTTGTTACTGCTGTTGTGGTTGCTGTTTCAAGACCACACCTATTGCTGTGGCCACTCCCATCTCCGTCATCACTTGTCAGTCCTTCTGGTGCTTGGGATCCTCGTGTGGTACGGGGGACTGAACCTGGGACTCCTGCATGCAGTGTGCTTAGCTCACTGAGCTACTTCTCCAGTCCCACTATTTGTCTTTTTCTATGACTATTTTTTACTTCATCTGATATCTTCAGTATTCACCCATGGCGTAGCATGTATGATTTCTTTATTTTACTTTTTTACATTTTTTAATTTATTTTTGCTTTTTGGGTCACACCCGGCGATGCTCAGGGGTTACTCCTGGCTCATGCACTCAGGAATTACTCCTGGCGGTGCTCGGGGGACCATATGGGATGCTGGGAATCGAACCCGGGTCGGTCATGTTGGCTGCATGCAAGGCAAACACCCTACCTGCTGTGCTATCTCTCCAGCCCTGATTTCTTTTTCCTTTTAAGGCTGAATTCCGTTGTATGTGTGTGCCCTATTGTTTTGCCCATTGATCTGCTTAGGGAAATTTGGATTGTTTCTTTCTTCTGAAAAATGTAAATAATGGTGTGGTCCCATTCTCTTTTGACTTTTTTTTTTCTGGGGGGGGGGGAGGGGCAGGCTATTCCCAGCTGTGCTCAGGGCTTACTCCTGGCTCTGTTCTCAGGGATCACTCCTGCCTATGCTTAGGGGACCATGTCGGGGTGCTGGGGATTGAAACCAGGTCGGCTGCATGCAAGTATCTGCTGTACTATCACTCCAGCCCCTATTTCATTCTCTTTTTAACTCAACTTTGCAAGCAGTTTTTGGTTCCCCTGTCCTATTCTTGACCATCTCCTAGTCTGCCGTGACCATCGTGTTGTTATTCTAGTGGCCCATTCTTTGGCCCCGTCCTGCAGGACAGTCAGCAGCATTTGACATACTTGGTTGCCTTGTCGTCCTTGAAGCCCTTTCGTTCCCTTTCTTCACTCTGCTGGTGCTTTTCCCACATTTCAGCTAAATGGCAACTCAGTTCCTTTGATTACTCAGCCCCAAATCCAGGTGTCATCTTTGGCCCTAGTGTCTTTTATCCCCACACTTGTCAGAAAATCCTCAATGTACACTTTTTGAACTATACCTAGAATGTGGTCTCTGCTCTACCCCATTCTCACTACTCTGACTTTTGCGACTCTGGCCCCTCTTCCAGAATTTCCTGAAAGTCTCTTTGCTGACTTCCCAGCCTCTATTCTTACCACCTTCCAAATTATTCTTAATTCAAAGCTAGCGGGGTCCTTCTTACGGAATATCTTCCTCTGCTCTTACTGCAGAAGACCTGGGTCTCACAGCCAAAGCTACAAGACCTCCACGCTCTGGCCACATTTCATTTCTTCTTCCCTGAGTTTTCTCTTCCTCTTGACCCTACTACAGCTACTTAGTCTTACTTTTGCTCACCTCTGGGCCTTTGCACTTGTTATGTCTGGAGCCTTCTTTTCTTGATATGGACAGAACTCAGTTCCTCATCATCTCACATATCACCTTTTGCTCAGATATTACCTTCACTGACCATTGTATCACCTAACAGTCACCTGTAGCCCCAACACTGCTCCATGCCTTGCTCTTTTCTTCACTCCTGTAAATACTCAAAAGGGGATTGGTTGTTGTTGTATATTTGTCCTTTCTTTTGCAGTCTGACTCACCCTCTAGCATGTAAATCCCAGAAGAGCTGGGTTTTCCTTCTGTTTACTCCCTGACACATCCCCACCACCTGAGTAGATACAATAAATATTTGTTGAGCCATTAACTTAAAGTTTCAAAAACAGAGATAAAAAAGGCTTTAGGATTCCCCCACTTGATGCAAGTGTCCCCTGTATTTTTCCTTCCCTGTGAATCATTACCACTCTGTGCTGTGCTCTGTGTGTGTGTGTGTGTGTGTTTGTGTGTTTTCTGTTTGTTCACACCAAACATTCTTTCTGCTTTCTTTGACCCACCCCATACCCGCCCTTTAAAAAAAAATTTTTTTTTTTATCTTGCTAAACTGACTAACTGTTAGCTCACTGAGTGGATGGAGCAGCGCTACCCTTGTTTTGCTCAGAGTTAGTGGGCAGCTTCTGGGTGGTTACTTCTCCAAATTCTGTAAAGTGAGTGGCCGTGCTGGGCCCATCTCCCTCCCTCTCTACAAGGACACACCATGCCCTAGAACCCAGGTGGTGGCCTTGGCCCAGGCTGTGCCCTTCCTGGTTCTCACACGCCTCTGGCTCTGTTGACTGCACAGAGCAGCAGATATGCCCAGCCGGCATCTCCCCTAGCTCATCCTTATTTGTCCAGTAGTGGCAGAGGGACATGTAGTTGCAGAACAGCAAGGACAGGGCCCGAGTGTCCACAGTGTGAGGAAAGGACTTGGTACAGCCTCCTGGCCTGCAACCACTTGGCTGAGGCTGCTCCAGTAACCCTCCCATCATCACCCCTCATTGTTTTTCTTTCCCCTCCCTGTTGTGATGACACATCCACCCTCTGGGTTGCTGTGCTGTGCTCCCAGAGGTTTGCACACAATCACTGTGGTGCATAAGCCCACAGCAGACACAGTGCTCACTAGGGCTGACACCTCAAATCCCTCTTTTCTTTTTTTAAAAATTAAAAAAAAAATTTTGGCTTTTTAGGTCACATCCATTGATGCTCAGAGGTTACTCCTGCCTCTGCACTCAGGAATTACTCCTGTTAGTACTCAGGGGACTATATGGGATGCCGGGATCTTGCACAGGTCAGCTGCCTGCGCCACAGACCCCCCTTTTCAATCGTCTTGTTGGAATCCAATCTCACGGCTACAACTGAGTCAGAGCCAATCGAACCTGTTGGAGCAGTTGCCCCATACCCCTGTTAAAGTTGTTTTTGGATCCAGAACAAAGAATGAGATTAAGGACCTCAGGGAGCCATTGCCTGCTCCCGCCAGGCCAGCGAATGCACACAGGCAGGGCAGTGGGTTTGCGTTGTCGCCATCAGAGGAATGTGTAAAAGCAGCTTCTGCCTGGGGCAGATGCTGGCACTGTCAGCTGTAGGCTTGACCTCACTCTATTTGTAAAATGGGAATGAATCATCACACCTCATCTTGCAGGATTATTTTGAGGACTACATAAATGAATGCATGCATGAAAAGTCTTTAGGGGGGCCAGCAAGAAAGCCCAGGTGAGAGAGCATGTGCACGCATGAGAACCGCTTTTGATTTCTGCACTGCATAACCCTCTGAGTTCTCCCCAGTAGCACCTCAGCTCTGCTGGGCCTGAGTGCTGAAACTTCAGGCCTGCACTGCCCGGCCAAGCATCTTTGGAGTGACAGCAGAGCCCCTACCACTGCTAGGAGTGACCCCTATAACAACAGTGTTTATAACCTGGAAGAGTTCTCACTGAGCATTCACTGAGCTGCTTCCTGATGCCACTTGAAAAGTGTCGCAGGAGTTAGACATAGAGCCTCCACGCCACTCAGGAGTTTTGTTCCTGGGTTATCTGCCCCAAAGGATAGAACTCAAAGAGATACTTGCATACCCATCATAGCAAAATGACTCACAACAGTGAAAATGCAGAAGTGGCCAGGAAGCTATTACAGAGGCTAAGGCAATTGCCTTAGCCAACACATTAATTCGATCCCCAGTACCACATATGGTTCCTTGAGATAGAGCCAGGAGTGACCCCTTGGTGCAGAACCAAGAGTAATTCCTGAAATCTGCTGAGTATGCCCCTTCCTTCTGCAAAAAAAAAAAAAAAAAAAAAAAGAAAAGAAAGAAAAAAGAATAGAAACAACTTAAGACATTCACCAGATGATTGGGGATACACAGGATGCAACAATTACCTGCAATAGAATATTATTCAGAAGAAAAGAAGAAATTCTGACACATGTTATAGTCTGGAGGAACCTTGGAAAGATGCTAAGGGAAATAAGCCAAATATTGTATGATTCTACTTACAGGAAGGTAATTGGAACCAGCCAATTTATAGACACAGAAAATATATGCTAGGTATACTGGGAAATGAGATGAATGGGATAGGTATTACTTAATAAGTATAGGCCATTTAGGGGGGTCGGGTGGGGGGTGGATGCTGGAGATTGATCCCAAAGCTACATACATGTGAAACACCTGCTGTACCACTGAGCTACATTCCCCTGCCCCAACAGAGCTTCTGTTTGGGATGGTGAAACGCAGTCTAGCTGTGGGTACTTGTGGTGATTATACAACATTGTGAGTGTACTATTGCAACTGAACTGACTACTGACAAGGTTAAAAGGATACATTTTATGCTATGTACAGCCCCTCCCCCCCAACTCACACACCCCAAAGTGTAAGAAGAGTTGGAGGGTGTGCGAATGCATGTGACTACTACAGTCGATCTCCGGCACCGTTTTTCTTTGTAAGGCTGGAGTTAAATCCAAATAGGCGCCCAGTGAACAAACAGGCCCCCAGTGAAAGCGAAGTGGGAGTGGGGAGGTAGGGCCAGCTGCCCACAAGGGCCCAGGCTCCCGTCAGCTGATGCTGCGGGCTGGAGGGGTTCCAGGGGGAGCCGGTCACTGGGCCAAAGGGTGAGAGATGTGGTGGATAAGTGTGCAAATGGAGTGTGTGAGTGGCAGTGGGCTGTTCAGATGGGCCCAGCCCAGGACTAGAACCGTGTGAGTCACAGCTCAGTCCCTGGCAAACAAAGGGATGTGGCAGGGAGGGGCTGGCCTGTGACTCAGAGGCCACTGCTGCTGCTGCTCCTAGCTTCCTTCCAGTCTCTCCTCCACCCCATTTCCCTGGCTTCTGCCAGCCCCTTTCCCAGATTCTGGAGGCAGGTGTATTCCCTTCCTACGCAGGCCTGCCCAGGGAGGTACGCCAAAGAGTCTAGAAGCGGTCCCGAGCTCCTTTGTGACTCACTTTGGAAACACAAATAATCGCAGCTACCTGGATCAGGCCTCCCTGAGTGCCGACCCAGGGCTCGGGACTGTTCTTCGCCTCCTGCAGCAGGCCACTCTCATCAGCACTACTTCATAGAAGAGGAAACGGGCTGTGGGGAGTGAAGGGAACTTGCCAGAGGCCTCACGGGCTGCACATGACAGAGCCGGGGTTGATATGTTGCTGATTCAGGAAGGAGCCCGGACTTGTAGCCATGACAATAGGCATACACACTCACAAACACCCCTCCCCCCTCACACACACACATGCACACTCACGCACACTCACAAACACACATACACACACACGTGTGGAAGGTGAGACTCCAAAACAGCATTTCTTTCTAGGGCATAAAGATGTAAAGAGAATTTCAATCATTTTTTCCCCATGCAGTTTTGAAAACAGGTGGAAGATATAAATAAGCATATTTTGTCACCATAAAGATGTTATTAGATATAATTGCATTTTAGTATCTTCAGGTTCTTTTGAAAGGTCCCATTTGGCTCTTAAAGAGTAGATGTCTTTAAGCAAGTGCATTGAGTACTGAGTGTCACTCACTCTGCTAGGCGTGGGACTTACTCCAGATGTGACAGTTCTCTCCCAGACTTAGAGAGCTGCAATGACATTTCAGAAAGACCAGGCTTATTTGGAGCTAGTTACCATAAAAGAGGTGTAAGCCTATGGCCCTTGAGGAAGCAGCTGGAATACTCATTTCCAAGACTGTTTTGTGTGTGTGTGTGTGTGTGTGTGTGTGTGTGTGTGTGTGTGTGTGTAAAAGGCCACATGTCTTGCTTTATGGAAAGAAACTTGCTCTTCCAAAATATTTATTTGAAGGAGAAATAGGTAGGCATTCCTTGATGGTGAGTATTTTCTAATGAATGTCTAATGGTGTGCCTGAAAATGCCTTGAGTATGGCGAAATTCATTTTGGCCAATAGTTTCAATCTTGTCTCCTGAAATTTTATTTGAGTTGCTAACTTGGTTTCAAAGCTGGCTCATTTATGTGGCTTTTTCTTAACTTTTTCCAATTTACTGTCAAGTTAGTGTGATTAAGAATCAAGCACTTACTTTTGTCCATCAGAGTAGGAGGCAGTCCAGTCATGTTTGTATTGAGTAGTGTGATGTCTGGGATTCACTTTGCTGGAAGGGATATAGAATAAATAAGATTAGAAATGCATCATTTGACAGGCACATTCTTTCTATTTTTGTGTATGTTGGAACTTTTACATGTCTACTGGTGGATGGACGTTCCAGCAAAATCCCAATCCCTGTTCTTTAATGGTGTTTGAGTTTGTTGTTACTCTGTCCTATAGAGAATGCTCTGACCTCTTCTCAGGGCCAATTCCTTTTTCCATTTAAATTTTGGCCTAAGTGTTGCAGGGAAGGTCTTCCTTGGGCACTTTTCTCTACCCTTTTACTCTTAATCCATTTTCCATTGGTATCTTTCTTAGACCAATTAGGGGAGTGACATCTGGTCTGGCCTAGCCACTAATTTTCAGCCCATAAATGTCAAGTGGGAATTTAGCAGGTCTGATAGTCAGGGGCTCTCTTACATTGTCCTGATGCAGATTGCTACTGAATCATTTTTTATTTTATTTGGTGATGGTGGTGGTGGTGGTGGTGGTGGTGGTGGGGTGTGTGTGTGTGTGTGTGTGTGTGTGTGTGTGTGTGTGTGTGTGTGTGTGTGTTGGGCCACATCAGGCAGTGCATAGGGACTATTCACATCTCTCTGCTTAGGAGTGATCCCTGGTAGTCCTGGGTGCAAGGATTCAAACTGGGGCCTGTTGCATGCAAGACAACTACCTATGACCCTGTACAACCCCGTCATTTTGCATTTTAAAAAGACCCACAACAATTTTTAACGTATGGGAAGTTGTGGGCTTTATATGAGAAGATAGTGCTTTGTAAACAGGTTGTGTCCACAAATTCTCTGAAATAATAGGGACTTACCATCGGAATCCTGTTAGGCTGCAGAAGGCAAAATGGAATTAGAACCTTCTGTAAGATTTAGGTAAAGTTCTGGAGCATCTGAGATACTGCATCTTACTTTGGGGTAAGAGACTGATACTGTGTGACTGGTTTGTGTGGCATATCTGCATCCCAATCAATCCTATTGCAAACTATGCACAGAAGTAACTCAGATGAGATGGGGGTGTAATGTGACTATACTTTATAAGACTCTGGTATATTTGAAAGTTTCTAAGAAAGTGTTAGAAGGTGTGGTTTTATACACACAGACACATACACACAGACACACACACAGAGTGTAACTCTGTATGGTGAAGGATGGCAGCTGAACTGATTGGACAATCAATCCACAGTGTAGACAAATATTAAATCAATCATGACACATATCTAATACTAATATAATGTTATATATCCCTTGGACTTTTATAATAATGAAAAAACCAACTTGAGATGAATTCAGAAATTAAATCTGGAATCAATGGAGTTTCTGGAAGAAAGTAGAGAAGAATACATAAAATTAGTCTAGGTACATTTCTCTGTGTGTGAGTGTCTTTTTCTTTTTTTGGGGGGGGAGCGCATGGGGGAGTGTTCAGCTACACAGGGGAGTGCTAAGTACCTAGGGGTTACCTTTGGCTTTGTGCTCAGGAATCACTTTGGCAATACTCAGGGTACTGAGCACCGCATAAATGATGCTGGGATTTAAGCGCATTAATGGCTGTGATCCAGAGACTCACAAATGAATCTCAGAACCGAGCAGCTCGCTGCAGAGATGTCTTAAGACCCCAATTATTTAAAATTTCAGAATTCCAGGAGCAACTACACAGCATCTAATACATTTTACTTTTTATTTTTATTATTTTACTTTTTTGTTGAGTCACTGTGAGATAGATCCTTACAGATATCTCATATTATTTATAACAAGCAATACAAAATAAATGATCTGGCATCTGCCTGTGGGGCAGGCTTGAGTGGTGGTGAGAAAATTCAAATTAATGGTGGTGGGAAGGTGTAATGGTGGGATTGGTGTTGAAATATTGAATGTAATCAATTATTGTGAACAACTTTATGAAAATAAAATTAAAAATGAAAAGAATATGAATAAATGGTGCTGGGTATCTAACGTGGATTGCCATGTGAAAAGCAAGTGCCTTATTCCTGTAGGCACAGATTTTTAAACGATTATTTTGCTTGTTCTTGGGCATCACCAAGTGATGCTCAGGGCTTTCTCCTGACTCTGTGTTCAGTGGATCATTCCTGGTGAGACTTGGGGGGGGGGGGGGCATATGTAGTGCCAAGGATCGAACCTTACCCACTGTTTGATCTCTCTACAAGCATCTACCCACGGTCCTATCTCTCTGGCCCCAAGCACAAATTTCTTAAGACACCAGAGCATTACCCTAAGGGAAAAAGTTCATATATCAGATTTCATTGAAATTAAGAATGTTTAGTCATGAGATACCATGAAGAGAGCACTAAAGGAAGGGCAGCCAGGGAGAAGTTATTTGAAATACATGATCTCCAGCAGGAACTTAAATCCCAATTACGGAATTACAAATCAATAAGAAACAAAACTGAGAGAGACAAAAGGGGTGGAGAAATAGTACAAGGATTAGGTCATGTGCCTTGCATGCACCAGACCCCACTTTGGTCCCTGACATCACGTGGTTCCCCCTCACACTACTGAGTCCTGGGTGTGGTCCTGGTAGCCCCCGAACACTGGGGTGGCCTGATGGTCCCTGGCAGGACCACATCCTCAAATCTTCGTGTTGAACTGCTGCTCAGAATGTCTCTGGAAGTGTCCTCCCTGCCTTGCCCCACCCCCAAGATAGAAAAACAAGACTTGAGACACAGCTGTGGCTTAGTGGTAGAGACTTGCCTTACATGTGTGTGGCCCGGGTTTGATCCCCTTCACTCGGGGGGAGGGGGAGAAGGCTTGCTTAAGCATGCCACCAGAGAGGCTTCCAAATGACTAACAGATGCATGGACAGATGTGTGGCCTGAGTCATCAGGGCAGTTTTTATAGAGGCATCCCCCAGCGCTACTCAGGGGCCCTGGTAACTCCTGGCAGTGCTCAGCCTGAACTGATGGTTTGATGCTCTGCTTGTGGTGAGGAGCTTAGGGGCAAGGTCAAGGTCAGAGATACACTTGAGGCTGCTCTGGGAGATACACTTGAGGGTGCTCTGGGAGCTGTGTCGTACTGGGGATCAGATGCAGGGTCTTGCTCTTGCAAAGCATGTGTTCTACCACTTAAGCTATCTTGTTGGACTTCCATCAGAACAGTTTTAACTATAATGAGATACCACTAAATATTCACCCAGAATGGCTGAACATGAAAGAGAAAAATAAAAGGGCCGGATAGATAGTACAGTATAGAAGGAGGAGGAGAGGAAGGGAAGAAAGGGGAAGAAGAGGGGAAGAGGAGGAGGAAGAGGAGGATGAAGACGAGGAGGAGGAGGAAGTGGAGGAGGAAGAGGAGGACTTGGTCCTTACACTTGAACACGGTTCAACTGGGTTCAATTCCCTGAGTCCTGCTGGGAGAGAACCCTAAACACAGAGCCAGGAATAAGCCCTGAGTACAGTTGGGTTTGCCCTCCTCCAACCTCCCACTCCCCCCCCCCCCCCAAAGAAAACCGAGAAGGACTAGAAAAGTGTTTGGTGAAGATGTGGACAGTAAGCTTTTATCCACTGCCAAGTTCATATAAATTGGGATAACCACACCACTTTGAAAATCATTTTGTCAGTGTTTACCAAAACAAAATCTATGCCTCTGTGAGCTGCCTCAGTTCCACTCCTAGGTTGGGGTGAGGGAGAGGGTCTCCCACACCATGTGTCCAAGCCCAGCTTTATTCTTTTTGAGGGGTGGCACACCTGGCGGTACTCAAGGCTCAGGGCTCTGCATTCAGGGATCTCTCCTGGATGGTGCTCATTCTTAATTACCCCTAAGAACAACCCAGATGCCTTCAATAATTGTAGGAATAGAGGGCAGAGAGTTAGTACAAGCGGGTAGGGCACTTGCCTTGCATGTAGCTGACCTGGGTTCTATATGGTCCCCTGAGCCTCTCCGGGAGAGAACCTTATACAGAGGACCAGGAGAAAGCCCTGAGCACCCTGGGTGTAGCCTAAAAATAAATAACAACAGAACCCCCCAAATAGTTGTATACACGGTAGCATACCGATCCAATGAAACAATCAGCCTTTGGGAAAGCGGTGGCTGGGGAAGGAAGGGAGGGAATCTAGGAGAGGGCTGGCCTTGATTTCTGTTCTGATTTTCTGGGTGATGGTGTGGGTGTAAGTATCTAAATTAGTAATTGAACCACAATATTCAGGTTCATGGACTTGATGTATTTCTCTCAGAAAGCGTTGGCCCTCCTACAGGTAGCTCCTCTGGGCACAGGGCTGACGGTGTGTTTGTTCTTCTGCTCTCCTTCTCTTCCTCCTCATTCTCCTCCTTCTCTTCCTCCTCCTCCTCCTCCTCCACCTCTTCCTCTTTCTCCTCCTTCTCCTTTCTCCTTCTCTTCTTCCTCCTCCCCTCCTGTACCTCCTCCTCTTTCTCCTTCTCCACCGCTTCTTCCTCTTCCTCCTCAGCCTCCTCTTTCTCCTCCTCCTCTTCCTCCTCTTCCTCCTCCTCTTTTTTCTTCTCTACCTCCTCCTCCACCTCTCCATCCTCCACTTCCTCCTCCTCTTCCTCCTCCACCTCCTCTTTCTCCTCCTCCTCTACCTCCTCCTTTCTCCTCCTCTTCCTTCTTCTCCTCCACTTCCTCTTCTTCCTCCTCCACACCTTCCTCCCCCTCCTCTTCCTTCTCTTCCTCCTCCTCTTCTCCCTATCATTTTCACATCCTATAGGAACAGCAGCCATGGCTCCTTGTGGGAAAAAAACGGTCTTGGGTGGCCTTTCCTAGTTCTGTGCTGTTTGATGGAGAGATGTGTGGGAGGAAGGCTGTGTGAATGGAGGGTGTGTGGAAGGAGAGGCGAGTGGATAGAGGGGTGTGCGGATGGGTGTGTGTAAAAGGAGAGGTGTGTGGATGGTATGTGTGGATAGGGGTGTGTGTGGAAGGAGGAGTGTGTGGATTTCCTATCACGGGCCATCCTGAAAGGGTTGGGAGTCTGCCTCATTGAGTCGCTGAGGTGGTGGTTGGTCTTCCTGTAGAAGTTGGAGGGGGGCCAGTGAGCGGGCCAGTGAAACTACCTCTGTCTGCCTGGGCACATCACTCAGTATCCACGCCCTGTGCTGATATCCAATGACAAATTAAAGCCTGTCCAGGAGACAGCCTGGGGCAGCCCGGGCTGAATGGACCTTGGTGCCCTGCAGTGAGGTGTATGCCCCAGGGTCTGGGAGCTAACTCAGGTGGTAAAACATGTGCCTGGAATTTGATCGCTGGCACGCTAATCTTATCTCAGTCCTTGGTGGCTTCTGAGGACCATCAGGTTGAGCACCAGACCCTCTGTGTCAGCTCAGTATTTGGGAGTGACCCTGAGCCCTCCAAGAACCTCTGGGTGTGGCCCTTTATTTAAAAAAATTGGCTCCACATTAGGAAAAATGAAGTCATGAAATTTTCTGATACACGGATGAACATGGAGAGTCTCATGCTGAGTGAAATGAGTCAGAGGGAGACGGACAAACGTAGGATGAGATTCATTTGCAGGATATAAAGAAACGTAGCAGGAGAATAAGATCCAAAGACCGTAGGAACAAAGGCCAGGAAGACTGGTCCTTCGTAGAAAGCTTGTCACGTTGCAGGGAGAGTGGTTAGGCCAGAGAAGGGTCCACTATGACGATGATAGTGGGAAGTGATCACTCTAGACAGGAACTGGGTGCTGAAAGGAGGTGGAGTGATGCCCTCTCAGGAACAGTCTGGCCAACCACAGTGCCTGAAAGGAAAAAAGAAAGTGTCCGCCACAGAGGTGGGCTGGGGAACAGGAGGGAAATTGGAGACACTGGTGGGGGAAATGGACTTGTGAAAGGATAGATGCTGGACATAGTACAACTGAAACTCAGTCATGAGGAACTTTTTAACTGTATCTCATAGTGATTCAATAAGTTAAAATAAATATGAAAGATAAATCCAGGGAGTTGGAATGCTCAGACATTGCAGCAGGAACAAGTGTGGCCAGTGCCCCCCACCTTCCTTCCTGTCACCACCACAGGGTCTCCAGCCCTCAGCAGAGTCAAGGAACGTGAGTTTTTAATTGTTTGTTTACTTGTTTGGTTTTGTTTGGGAGCAGAGTGGCCACTCAAGTTCCATTCCAAGGGTACCAGGGACCTCCTGGTGATTTTCAGCCAAGGGCCAGTGGTTGATTGTGTAGTGCTACTTGAACCTTGGTGCTGGGGATTAGGTTCCCCAGTGGGTCTCAGAGAGAGCCCCCTCGGTTAGACACTGCAGTGTTTGTGTGATCACGTGGTGCTGCAGAGCTACAGAACTGGGGGAGGTGATCACTCTGGACAAGAACTGGGTGATGAAAGGAGGTGAAGTGACATGCATGATGCCCTCTCCGCAGCAGTCTGGCCAACCACAGTACCTTACAGGGAAACAGAAAAGTATCTGCCAGAGAGGCAGGCTGGGCCACAGACGGGAGACTAGGGTGGGGTGGGGCATCTGCAAGGCAGAGCCTCTCTCCATGGCGCCATCTCTGGGTTTTGGGCGACCTGATAGATTGTGTTAACAGGAGAGGGAATGAAGGGATGCTGGGTAGGAAGCTCCAGGCACCCTCGGGAGAGTGTGGCATCATCGGCCCCTGCAGAAGGACCATTGGACTCTGATGCTCTGAGTCTTCATCATGGAAACTCAAGATTCTCGTCCTCTGGCCGCAGGCCCTGACATGTCTCAGCCAGCCGGGTGCGGTTGGCTTTTCTGGTACCGGGTCACCAGGAGGGTTTCTGGGTGGCAACAGCGGCTGTTCCCCGCCTGTCATCCACAGGGATTAGAAGACTCGGCTTCTCATTTTGAACTCTGCTGCCTCCCAAGCATGCAGGAGTGCCTTTGTCACAGCTGATGCCCCCCCACTAGTTGGGGGCCCTTGGCCCCAAATCTACTTTGGTTTGTATTATCCTCCTCCCCAGCAGCCCCTAGGCTGGGGGCCCCGGGGGACAGCTGCTCTCTCCCAAAGCAGAGCTCAAGGCACATTTGCTTCTGGAAGCATCTGCCCCTTTCCTTTGGCTGCCCCTCCCCACATGCAGAGGAAGGGGCCTTCTTCACCCTCATCACCCCCTCTCCCCCAGCCCCGCAGCTTTCCCAGTGGATCGGGTAGAACATTGAGTGTGACTCTCCAGCCATGTGTGCGAGGCTGTGGCACATGCTGGTCCACTTGGGGGTCTGACATGCTGCTGCTGTTTCTCCTCTGCCCAAGTGGATCTGGGCAGGTTCGGGTTCAGCTGCTGGCAGAGAGGAGCAAATGCCAGCCACGTGACTCCACCCACCACACACCCCTGCCGACTGCTCATGCATCACTGTCACTGGTTGTGGGCATGTGTGCTGGGCCTCTCAGAGAGGAGGGGCAGTGATCCCCAAATCCTGGGTCTGGGAGGCAGTGACTGGCCGGGCTGAAGTCTTGTGTGCCCAGTTCAGAACTCAAAGGCTCATGCCACTTTTACAGGGACTGTAGCCGAAGGGTCCGATTTGCTGCCTACAGATCTTATCCAAGTGCCTCTATAGTTGTTCCTTTCTACGTGGGGCTCCTCCAAGCTGACTTGATTCCTGACATGCCCACTCTTACTCTAGACCCGCTGCATCAAGCTCCGAGCCCCACTCACTGTGGGGCCACTGGCAGGTGGCTAGCCTCTCCCAGAGCCTCCACTCCCTGTCTTTTTGTTGTTTTTCCTTCTCAAAGGAAGGGGACACTGACCTTTGTGAAGTCCTGTGCTGGACCCTTACCTTGCACACTTTTCTTGACTTCCTACAGAAGTTCGATGAAATGATCACCATCGTGACCTGAGTCTACAGTTGGGGAAAGTGAGGCATAGAGGAGTTCCTTCCAATCCCACTCCCGCAAAGTGGCAGATACAGTAAAAAGCCCCAATAATCTTTTTGTTTTGTTTCTTTTTTGTGCCACACCCGACAGTGCTTAAGGCTTACTCCTGGCTCTCCATTTAGGACTCACTCCTGGTGAACTCAGGGGACCATATGTGGTGCTGGGGATTGAACCTGGGTCGGATGCATGCAAGACAAGTGTCTTAGCTGCCTTGTCTTCCTATCTGGCCTCCAAGTCCCAGTAGTCATTGGTTATCAATGTTGTCAATGTCTTTAGAATTTATGATCCAGATGTTCGTGAAGCTTATGGAAAGTCACATCCTTGGGGAATGGTGGTCTCCTGTATCACTTTTCCCCAAATTAACACTGTAAATTAAATTGGAGCCTCCCAGAGAGAGGAACTGCTTAACACTATGCTCCCGCCATATGAGAGCATGCTCTGGAGAGTAGGAGACTGGAGTGGTGAATATGCAGGTCCCCCCCTCCAATGCTGGACCCACAACCTGTGCCCCAACTAACATGGAGCTGTACAGAACACAGCACACACACACACACACACACACGCACGCACGCACACCCCGTACATAGCACCTACAACACACTTAACATACACTGTACACCATCGCATGCACATAATGCATAGCACACACACAACACAGCATGCATACAACATGCACAGTGCATGTAATGCCATACAACACATGGAACAGGCACAACAGAACATACACATAGCATTGAAATGCAAACGCATGCATAGCACAGAATAGGGGTGAGTCTGAGAGACTGTTGACTCTCCCCACCCCCACCCGCCCCAACTTTACCTGTCAGGCTGGATCTTCTCCTCCTATGGAGCATCTTCCTAGGGGTGCTGGGACCAGGGGGGATTTTGCAGCCTAAGGGCCTTTCCTGCCTATTTCTAACAATAGAAATTTCCCTGCAGTATCAGAGGCTGCAGGCTGCCCCCCCCACACACACACCTTTATCAAGTTGTTCTTCTCTGCTGATCCCTGAGCTCAGAGCCCAGAGCTCTGACACCCTAGAGCTGTGTTTCAGAGAGGAGTTGGGTCACCTATTCCCATGGGATACTGGAAGCTTGGAGGCCTGGGCCAGGGGTCAGGCTGACCAGCTCTGCAGTGCCAGTGGGGGGAGCGTGGTTTGGCTGTTCTACGAGCGCTCATGTCCTTCCCTGTCAAATGTGGCAGAGAATGTCACATATCCTATGGGGACTTGGTGTGACTTACTGTGGTACTGAGTTAGGCTGTTTAAATTCTCCCCACCCCCCCACCCCGCATACCATTTCCACTTCTTTACCAGAGCCTGCTGAAGGATTTTTGTTTGTTTGGGGGCCATGCCTGGTGATGCTCAAATTTTAGTGAATTTTTTTTGTTGTTGTTGTTGTTTTCTTTTTGGGTCACACCCGGCAATGCACAGGGGTTACTCCTGGCTCTGCGCTCAGGAATTACCCCTGGTGGTGCTCAGGGGACCATATGGGATGCTGGAAATTGAACTTGGGTCAGTCATGTGCAAGGCAAACACCCTACCTGTTGTGCTATTGCTCCAGCCCCGATTTTAGTGAATTTTAATTTTCTGCAAGTGGCTCTGTTCAACTTGAAGATGTGGTATTTAGAGTGAGGCTTTGAAGGGAGCTTACCTATTTTGCGGGCAGTTTGCAGAATTCTCTGGGCATGAAGGGTGCCATGTTTTACCTATTGTCCTCATGGGGGTGTGTGTTAAGGAAGCTGACCCTCAGAAATCTCAGGCTGAGTTAGTGAGTATGAAGGGTATCTGTTCTCGCAAGTTTACTTTGCTCAATGCTGTCATTGGTGAAGAATAAGGTCAGAAAGTCTTTCCCTGCTTAAGGAATCCAGTTTTTTTTTTCTTCTGATACTCCTACTGGTACTGTGGTCAGGGGTCACTCCTGGAGGTGCTGGGGGACCATATTGGTCCAGGGATAGAAACTGGGCCTCTCCTGCATGCTTGCTCTCAGCACCCCCCTATTTTTTTTTATTTTGTTTTTTGGGCCACATCTGATGGTGCTCTGGACTTACTCCTGGCTCAGCATTTAGAGACCATATGAGGTCCCGGGGATCAGATGGGGTCAGCCTCGTGCAAGGCAAATGCCCAGTTCACTATTGTCTCACTCCAGCCCCTTCAGCCCTTTCAACACTGTCTCTAGCCCCCAAGGAATATAGTTTTATTTATAATTGGGAAAATTAGCCCAAGGCAATTTTTTAGTTGCATTTATGTGATTGTCATCTTCCTTTTGGATTTCTGCTATTTTCCCCCCCTTTGGTGCTTATTCCTTGGTTCCTCTACTCTCTAGCTCAGAGGGTCTGGGTGGGTTACTGAAATCCCTTGGTGCCCCATTTTCTTCATCTGTGAGACAGGGGTAAGAAGTCTGGCCTTCCTTGAGAGGGTCAAATGGTATCAGGCTTTTGAAGCCCCTTGCAGGCTGGCACCCCAGATGCTGCCATCCTCTTTGAGTGGTGTATGGAGGGCAGTGTTGGTAATGGCACAGTGGTGATATTTCAGCCAGGCAGTGGCTCCCAGCAAGCATTGGGAGACTCTAGCACCCAGGTTATGGTGTATCCGACCCTCCTCCTGATGGGATAAACACATTCTCCATCCACCCAGGAAAATGTCCAGTGTCCATTAATCACAACACCAGAGCACGCCAGAAAGAGGTGTGTGTGTGTGTGTGTGTGTGTGTGTGTGTGTGTGTGTGTGTGTGTGTTGGGCAGGGCGGTCAGAGTTTTTGAACAAGACCATCTTTTATGAACTTTTTTTAAAAAATGGTTTTAGTGTGAGAACTTGCCCGAGCACTCCAGCACCCACTACTGGGGGAGGAGATGCCCTGGGTAAAACGGAAATGCCCTGGGTAAAACGGAAATGCCCTTTGATGGTCAGGTAGCTGGACAGGACTTGATTGCTGGTGGTAACCCCACCGCCAGGCTGGAGACTGGATTCTGGCAGGACCCTAGGACTGACCTCTCCCTCTTCTTACCCAGCTGAGCATGTGCATGTGCTGGCCTTGACACATACGGGGGCCCCGAACTCCTTCCGTGCTGCCACCTTGCTAAGCTCAGCCTGAGCTTGGAGAGAGCCAAATGCTGGCCCGAGGACGCCATGTGACCTGAGAGGCATTAGAGAATCCTATTGGTCGAAGGGTCCTGCTGGTTTCATCTGTTTGACCCTGGGGCAGCTAGAAATACAGTCCCCGAGACCTAGACTGCTGCATACACCTTCTGCGGGAGAGTGGCTGAAGGCTTCGGCTGGGTGCTGTGGGGCTCCGCCTTTGAGAGTCTGATGTTCTACCATAAGGGGGTGATCAGCACCCCTGGTGGTGGTTGATTCTTCAAGGTGTGTGGTGATGGTCTCAGGGGCAGCCTGATCCCGAAGGAGATTTCTATCTTGCATTCCATTGAGGCCCTGAGCGGTTGCTTAGCAAATATTTTCCCCATCATTGTGCTTGAGGTCGGGGTGCCACACAACCTGTGCTGTTGGGGAGATGGGCGGGGTGTGGGGGTTTGGGGAGGGGGAGGGTGACCAGGAAGATGGAGGATGCTGGGAACCTGGGAAAGCCTGTGAGGATGGTAAGGATTGAGCTTCAGGATAACTCCCAGAGCGGGGTGGTGGGGACCTCATTTCCCAGTTCTGGGCCCAACAATCCCATAACTGTTAGTGTCTGGCCTCCAGGAAGGGGGGAGTAGGATGAAAGTCAGAGTAGAGAACACTGGCCATGAGTCCACCTTCCTCGCTGGATGTAGGTAATTGCACTGGACCTGCAGGGGCTCCATCACCTGAGTTGAGATCCACAGTGCCCTCACCTTCCTCTGTTTCCTTCATGCCCTTCTCTCTTGTGTGAACGCCCTCCTCTTTGCCTATCTCTTTCTCCTTCCCTTAACAACACACAGGCACTAGCATGTCATTCAGAGTAACCCGGACTTGCTAACTTGGCAGGCTCTTAATTGTCCTTCGAAACTTGGCCTAGTCATCACCTCCTCTGAGAAGCCTTCCTTGAGTTCCTCAGGCTTCCCTCTCCACCAGCCAGTTTAATGTCCTACCTTGGAGGCAGTCATGTATTATTTAATTTTAGAGAATTTATTCTAGAAAATATTACAGCTAATTATAAAGTAGTAGTAATTTTAATTGTGCTATACTGTACTGGTTCAAAGATATTCAAAAGCTTAAAAGAATTAAGTGGAAGTAAATTTGATCCAGTAAAGTACCATTTGGTAGGCAATGTGGTAGCAGATAAAATATTTAATGCTTCATAAGAAAAAAAGCAGCTATTTTTAGATTAAATACTGGCTTTAAAGAAAACTAGAGTGGCCGGAGTGTTAGCACAGTGGGTAGGGTATTTGCTTTGCATGTGGCCGACCTGGGTTTGATTCCTTTGTCCCTCTGGGAGAGCCCGGCAAGCTACTCAGAGTATCCCACCCACAGGGATTTTTATCGAATCACTGAATTATAAAGTTACAAATAGGGGTTGGAGAGATATCACAGTGGGTAGGGCATTTGCCTTGCACGCAGCCGACCCGGGTTCGATTCCCAGCATCCCATATTGTCCCCTGAGCACTGCCAGGAGTAACTCCTGAGTGCAGAGCCAGGAGTAACCCCTGTGCATCGCCGGGTGTGACCCAAAAAGCAAAAATAAATAAATAAATAAAATAAAAATAAAGTTACACATAAACATCATATTTAAAAAATAAAGAAAACTAGAGAAGGGACAAGAGAGGGAGAGAGAGGGGGGAGAGAAATAAGGCGGGAAAGAGAGGGAGAGAGGGAGGGAAAGAGAGAGAGGGAGGAAGAGAGTGTAGAGCCGGTATTTGCCTTGTGTGTGTCTGACCTGGTTCAGTCCCCAGAACCATACTGGGAGTGACCAAAAAAGCAAAATAAAGAGGTATATGTAGTGATAAGTAGAATCATTGTTCTAAACAAGTTTTGGATGGGCTATTTATACCCAGGGGTGCTCAGGGATTTCTCCTGGTTCTGTGCTCCAGGAAGAGGCAAGCAGTTAAAAATAATGTCTGGGATGTAGCTTGGTGGTCGAACACTTGCCCTTGTAGGCCCTGGGTTTAGACCCAGCACTGTCTCCTCTTCCCGCTCCTGTCCACTGTAAATACTGTTTCCCTAATCGCCTACAGATTCCTGCATAGGTGCTTTCATCTGTGGACAAGGATGGCTGCTTGGGGATGTCACAGAACTGGCACAGAGATACGGGATGACAGCATGGGTCAGAGCACCATGTGGTAGTGACCACAGGGCCAGGTTCGGGGGGATATGTGAGGAGCCGGACACTGAGCTCCATAGCGTGACCGCTGGTGACACTTAACAGCTACAGCAGCCCTCAGGCGTGTGGTGGCCTTGCTTTCAGTCAAGGACTCTGGGTCATCGTGGGGTGAGGTCATCTGGGGTAGGTGGATTGGGACTTTGTGGTCACAGTCTTGGTTGTCCAATCAGCCTCCAGTCTGACTTTGGCTTTGGCCCTGAGATTGGCAGACAGAAAAACAAAAGTATCCAGCTCTCCCCCTGTTTTGATAACAGCCCAGAGGACAGCCGGAGACTGTTGCTTACTGATAAATGTTTATAAAACTCCCTGAATGCCAAGCATGATGCAGAGCAAGGAACATGTGGGGCTTTTGTGACCCTCTTGGAGGGTGTGTCCTTTTGAGATCTGAGAATAAAAAAGATTTTATTGGGAGAAGAGTCTTGGTCTGTTCCTTATGTCCTTGAGAAGCTGCTTTCCCTTAATCTGTCTTTTTGTGTATGTGAGGAAGCCAGTGTGTCAGTGAGTTTATTAGGCATTGATGATACCAATTCTGGTAGGGATCTAACTGTACCAGTGTAGGGTCTGGGTTAGGAGATGGGATTTAGATACATACTGTATGGGTTCAAAGCCCACCCTTGCTGGGATGAGGTTTGGGATTTTGTGCAAGCCAATCAGCCACTCTATGCCTCAGCTTCTTCCTGTTCAAAAGAAGGGTAGAGAGAGTTCCCACAGTCCTGGGTGGGAGAAGAGCAAGAAAGACAGCACATGAGGAACCCTGAACCCAGTGCACCAAGTTCTTAACGAAGCTGATAGTATTAGTAGTTATTGTTAGTTAGCATTAGATTTTGCATCCAGTCAAAACTAGGAGAAGGAGAATGAAACGTGTACGACCTTTGATTCCTGTTTCTAGAGAGTTTTCAGTCTCTTACAGAGGTTACACCAAAGTGGCTGATACTATAGGTGATGATGAAGTGACCAAATGATGTGCTTTGTACAGAGAATCCCATGGAAATGGGCTGGTAGCTCTGGGGAAGAGCTGGAGCACACCATGGGCACGTGGGTGATGGAGTGAAGGATGGAGGGCAAGGACCATGTACTAGAGGTCTGTATTGGGGATGATGATTGACAGGGAGGCAGATGACTGTGGATTAAAAAGGGGATGAGCAGAGCAGAGAAGCCCCTTCTTCTTTTCCTCCCCCTCCTCTTCCTCCTCCTTGGATTTTAGGTAACACCAAGTTATGCTCAGAGTTTACTCCTGGCTCTGCATTTAGGAATCACTCTTGGCAAACTCAGGGCACCGTGTGGGATGCTGGGGATTGAGCCTCGTCAGTCATTTGCAAGGCATATGCCCTTCCCACTGTACTATTGCTCTGGCCACTTCATTTTATTTTTATAGTAGACACTCTCAGTGGTACTGGGCCACAGCCCGCACTGCAGGGCTTGGTGGTCACCAGGGATATACCTGCTGCAGTGCTTGGGAGGTCATGCAGTGCCGGGGATCAAAGTTGGGGCTTCATATATGCTAGACATGTGCTCTTCATGGACCTTGTCCATCTATAACTTTTAGAGCTGAAAAATATAATAAAATAGAATATATGGGGGCTGGAGCGATAGCACAGCGGGTAGGGCGTTTGCCTTGCAAGCGGCCAACATGGCCAACCCGAGTTCAATTCCTCCGCCCCTCTCGGAGAGCCCGGCAGGCCACCGAGAGCATCTCGCCCGCACAGCAAAGCCTGGCAAGCTCCCCGTGACGTATTTGATATGCCAAACACAGTAACAACAAAGTCTCCAATGAAGACGTTACTGGACCCGCTCGAACAAATCAATGAACAATGGGAGGACAGTGACAGTGACAGAATATATGAAATTCAAAATTCTCCAAAGTTAGCAGAATGGAGATAACCAGGAAAGAATCAATAAACATGAAAATCAATAGAATCCCTGTTATTATTATCCTGGGTCATACCTGGTGGTCCTGGTTTATTGCTTTGGGCTGGCTCCAGATGGTGCTTAGAATATCATGTGAGCCAGGGACAAAACCTGTGCCTCCCACATGCAACAGACATATGCCAGGCCTTTGGGATATCTCCCTGCCCTTAAATGGAATATTTTTTCTTAAAAAATATTTATAATTTTTTAAATTGTTTTTGTTTTTGGGCCTCTCCTGAAGATGCTCAGGAGTTACTCCTATGTCTACACTCAGAGCTCACTTCTGGCAGTGTTTAGGGGACCCTTTGGGATGCTGGGGATTGAAGCTGGGTCAGCCATGTGCAAGGAAAGTGCCCTATCTGCTGTATTATTGTTCTGCCCCTTCTTTTCTTTATATAGAAGCTTCTTAAGTATATTTTGAAGGGTCAGTCTAGGAATGATGAATTCCTTGAATTATTATTTGTCAAAAAAACTTTTCCTCCTTCAAATATGAATGATAGGCTAGCTGAGATGAGTAGTCCAATTGAGACCTTAATTAGATTCCTTTTCAACACAGCACTATGTATGTCTATATCTATATCTACTATATATACATACATATTTTATATATATACACATACATACAGACACATTTATGTCATGCCACTACTCTCTCGCATGTAGAGTTTCTACAGAGAAATTTCCTTATAGTTTTTTTTTGGGGGGGAGTGGTTTTTGCCTTATATATGATTTCACATTTCTCTTGGTCCGTTTTTTAGCATTTTTCTTTGCTATTGCCAGTTGTATTATAATGTGCATTGGTGTGCATCTGTTTGAGTTTATTTTGTTTGGAACTTTTAAAGTTTCTTGGACCTGGGTGTCTAATTCCATTTTCAGCTTGCAGAATAGTTTTGCTATTAAATCTAAAAATAAGAATTTTTCTCCTTTCTCTCATTCTTCTTCTAGAACTCCTCTAATGTGAATTGATCCTCTTGGTGCTGTCTCACACAATATTATCTTTATTGTTATCTTTATTGTTTTTAATTCTTTCTTTTAGGATAGTTCCATGGCTTTAACCTTTGAGTTTACTAATTCAATTTTGTCTTCTTCAATTCTGTGAAGTTATTGTGTTTATTTTATTTGAGGTGGGAATTTGAATCCTACCCTGTTGTGCTCAGGATTTGCTCCTGGTTCTGTGCCCAAGGGACTGTAAGTGGTGCCTATGATCGAACTAGGGACAGATACACGTAAGGTGAGCACCTTAGCCCTTATGCTATTTCCCTGGCCCTCTTCAGCTCTGTAATTTCTCTTTGGCATTTTTTAATTGAACTTTTCCTCAATTTCTCTTTGTTTAAATTCTTGCTATTGATCTCCTCATTAGCATCAATGAACTGTGGCTTTGAAGTCTTCTTCAGGTGGCTTGCATAGTTTGTTCCTATAAGTTTTCTCCAGGGTACAGTCTTTTTTTTCCTTTTTGGATCACACCCGGCAATGCACTGGTGTTACTCCTAGCTCTGCACTCAGGGATTACCCCTGGCGGTGCTCAGGGGACCATATGGGTTGCTGGGAATCAAACCCGGGTTGGCCATGTGCAAGGCAAACTCCCTACCCACTGTGCAATCCAGCCCCTCCAGGGTACAGTTTGATCCAAGGATGGGGGGAATTCCTCTGTTTCTCATTATGCGTGGTGCTCTACCAGGGTATGGGTGAGGGTTGGAAGGCTCTGCCCAGGCAAGATGGGGTGATGATCTGGGAATTCACAGTCATAGGTGCCCAGTCTTTGCTGTGGTTCTGAGTTTGGGCACAGCTGAGTAAGAGGTTTGCTGTCTTGAGTGCTGACACAGGCTGCTGCGCTAAGGTTGAGCATATACCTAGGGAGATTCCGTCTGGAGTGTAAGCCCCCAACTTTGGCTCTGAGTTTGGGTTGACCTAGGCAAGGCATCAGGTGTTTGAGATTTCAAGTGCCCAAGGTTGCTAGTCAAGTTCTAATGTACTAGGCAGTTAGCAGACCCATCAATGCCCAGGAGCCACTAGTGTCCCTCAGTTATGCAGATCTGAGCAGCTGCTGGGGAACCTGTGATAGGAGGGATTAAAGTGGCAGGGATGGGAGGCTTCAATTGCAGGGGGTGACAAGGGAACACAACAGGCAGTGGGTTGCCCATTGCTGTTATGCTCTGGGAGGCCCCTGGAGTACTTTCTATCTATAAGGGCGTGACTTGCTATTAATAGTCATATTTTCACTGGCAATGGACTTTTTCTTTGTTAGGAGTAGATACTGTTGACACTGACTTCTCTGCCCCCAGCCAGCTCAGAGCTATTTGCTGGGACTCTTCTCAGGGATTTGCCCTTAGAGTCTGACACTCTGAAGAGCGAGATCCAGCATGGCATTTACCAGCTCTCAGAAGGTTGAGAGAGTTAGGGGGCCAGGAACAAGGCTCAAGTGGCACCCATGTGTGAGGCCTGGGTTCCATCTCCAGCTCTGCATGATCCTGAGCACCTCTGGGTATATTCCTGATGGCCCCCAGTACACATCAAGTATGTACCTGTAATAATTCAAGGAAAAAAAAATAGTGGTAAATGGAGGTCATCAAGATGAACCTGCCAATGACTCCAAACCTCTGTTTAGACCCTGTAGTAGCTTGCCCCTTACCCAGAGTTGTATGTGTGGGATAAAAGGATAGGGGGCCCAGGTATTTGGTGAACCCCAGATGAAACCTTGGCATATGCAAAAGTTATCATAGAATTCTGCAGGCTACTTATGAAAGCATAGTATTCCCACAGAGAAGGGCTTAGTCAAAACTCTGCAGCTTGGTGATTGTCACAAATGGAACACACTTGTGTGGTAATAACCAGATTGGGGGGTAGAATCTTGACAGCACCCCAATTGCCCACTTGTGCCCTCTTACAGCCATTATTCTTCCTACAACTTCCCTTTATACCTCTCATTTATGACTGGTGGTTGGACCAGATTCTGCCCTTTGTGAAGACAGACTTGTGCTGAAAGCACTGTGAGAGGTCAGCCTTCTTATATGTGGTCATGGATTCTCTGTTGTCATTGCTGGGTATTGCCACCATTTGTTCTGATGTTGATGAACTTCTGATGTGGGGCTTGTGGTAGGCCAAATAGCACTGTTAGTACTGTTCTCCCATTGTTCATTGAGTTGCTCCAGCGGACCCAGTAATGTCTCCATTGTGAGACTTGTTGTTACTGTGTTTGGCATATCAAATACGTCACAGGTAGCTTGCTAGGCTTTGCCTTGCGGGCAAGATACTCTTGGTAGCTTGCCGGGCTCTCCGAGAGGGGCGGAGGAATCGAACTTGGGTCATCTGGGTCGGCTTCATGCAAGGCAAACGCTCTACCGATGTGCTATCGCTCCAGCCCTAGGCCAAATAATGCCCACCCAAAAGATGACCTTGCCCTCATCCCTCCCCTGGATACCAGTCTACTGGCTGATATACCTTATAAGGGAGAAGGAAATTTGCAAATATGATTAAGGATTTAGACATGGAGAGATGATCTTGGGTTATCTAGGTGGCACCAATGAGTCAGGTGGCTCCTTCTGACTCCTTCTGGGATGAAGGAGGGCCTGGCACAGAGCATGAGGTATGATGAAGGCAGCTGCAGTGAGAAAAGAGGGAAATTTGAAGGCCTGGCTGTAGTGGCTTGAGTAGTGAAATGAGGATGAGACCACACACCAAGAAATGCAGGCAGTGCCTAGAAACTGGAAACAGCAAGGAAGGGATTCTCCCCTAGACTGTCTAGAAGAAATGCAGTCCTGATGACTCATATATGATCTCCAGAATGATAGACGATAGATCTGTATTTTTTTTGAAGATGCTAAGTTTGTTATAATTGGTTACAAAACAATAGGAAATGAAGGAAGTGCTGTTATACACAGTGCTTCTGAGAACATTCTAGAAACTCTCTTTTGGTTTGTACTGTGTACCTAGGAACGAATACCCGTTGGGTAAATACTGCCGCCTTCCTCCAGGATGATTTGACCCATTTATAACCCTATCGGAAACAGGTTGTTGGAGTTCTGGGTGCCTCTCACCCTCACTATTGCTGCTAGATCCTGAGAATACTTACCTGTCACTGAAGAATTATTGGGGTTTGGTGTCTAAGTTATGCCCCGCAGGAAGCTGTACTTGGCAAATGCTGGTCAAATCTGAGCTAGTGAGCTGGTGAGAGGAATGAGGAAGTAGTTGATGTAAAGGCATTTCTAGTTGGGGAGAGTCAGAATTTCTATCCATGGAACGGGAAATACTGATTATATTCCTTAAAACAAGAACTCTGCAGCTGGAGATTGGAACTGCATTTGCATTGCAATGTGTCAAGTGGTGTTTGGTGGGGAAAAGGCCCCCAGATTCAGCCCAGCAGCTGAGCTTGAAAACTATTCCTCCTGTAAGTGCTGTGATCTGAAGTTGCTTGCAACCTCTAGGAGCTTTGGTTCAGCCATCTGTGGAATGGGTGTGCTCCTGCATTTCCACTGGGTTGTGGGTGGACATGAGTGGCCTCTGTATGGGGGCCTGTGTTTACTGCCTCACACAGGGGCTCTGAGTCAGCAGTGGCCGTGGTCATTGCCAACACTGGAATTAAGCACATTGGTTCCTTTTATAGAAACTGGCAATCCTGGCTCAGAGTTCCAAGGACTGAGTGGCTGCCTTGAGAGGTGCTTGAGAATATTCACCCAGTGGGTTGATTTCTGGCACAGAGCAGGTCAGGCTGTGGGCAAACCCCTCTAGTGTTCTGTGGCAACACTGGCTTCCCATAGCCCTAACATTGCTTTGATTCTATTTGTTCATTCATTCATTCATTCATTCATTTATCCATTCAGCTCTACTATGTACATTATCACCAGGAATGCAGACTCTGGAACAAAGGCCTAGTTCACACCTCAACTTTACCATTTGCCTTTGTTTTGCCTTGGCCAAACCTCTACCACTTGGTGGCCAGTTTGCCAATTTGAAAGTAAGACAGTGTCTGCCTCCAAGGCTGATGGGAAATTTGATGAGATAAACAATTCATCCCAGTATCTGGCCCCTGTGCATTCCTCTGTACTGGGTGCCCCCATCCCTGCTGGGCCACAAGCTAAAGGGCACTGTTTAATCACTGGCTGCTCACTGAATCTGTCCACCAGAATCAGGAGGAAAAATTCTAGAACCCTGACCCACATTTAGCCAGTAGACCATTCAAGGGCAGGCACTGACCTCTTGCAGCTGCTGGGAAAATGCGGCTTTGATGGGAATCCTTCTGTTGGCACCATCTGGGCTGCAGTGTGGAGTCTGTGTAGTAGTTACTGTGATGCAGGAGCTCTCAGTGCCCAGAGCAATGCTGGCCTCCAGGCTAAAGCCAGGTGGACCCAGGTGTGCACACTCCAGTGGCACAGGCGTGGTCCGCTCCTGTCTTCCCACTCTTTCCCCTTATGAGCATTCAGTGGCAGCTCACAAGCCACTGCCCTTCCATCGCTCCTCGTTCTGGGATCCACATATTCCCTCTGGCCTCATTCCAGGCTCCTCCATCGTGCACATGCCTTGGCTGATGAAGTTAGCTCTGATGGAAGCCAGAGCGTGGCCCAGACAGGGATCCAAATGCTAAATATATCCCAGGGTACTCTTCGCAAGTTCAGTTAAAGCAGAGCTGTGGCTGGGAATTTGCTTCAACCATGCTGCTGTCCAGTGCTCTGAGGTGTTGGGGTTTCTACTATCTGGTCCTGCTTACCTAGATTAGAGAGTTTTATCCAAATGGGGTTTTGTGTTTGTGTGTTTGTTTGTTTGTTTCTTGTGGTCTTTGGGATATACCAGGTGACGCTCAAGGTCTACTCCCAGATCCACGACAGGGCTTACTGCCAGTAGTGCCACCCCATGTGGTGCAGGGGAGAGACCTTGGGCCTTCTGCATGCAAGGCATGTGCTCAGCTGACTGAACTGTCTCTCAGTTCTGCAAATGGTGTTTTGATCTAGAGCAGGTCAGAGCCACAATGGGGCAAATGGAGAAGGATGGCGGGAGAGTTGGCCAAGTAGGCCTGCGAGACAATAGTCAAAGCAGCTGATATAGAAGAGCTGGTTGTAATGACTGCACCAACGTTAGAGATCATGAGTGTCTGAAATACCCCAAATCCCCTTTTGCCTAGGAGGTACCAGACTTGAGAACCGCATATTCTGCCTTAGATTGGCCTGCATAGTATTGAAACCGATGCCCATGTTTTGGTTGATATCAAGTGAAATAACTGGTTTGTGTTGAGTGCCACTTTGTAAAAAGAGAGTCTGCTCATTCAAAGACTGTACCCCAAGTGGTGAGGAATACAGAAGCTAGTGCTGGAGAAGGATCCTTAGATTGGGTCTTAGAATCCCCTAAGCAAATACTTAGGGAGTGATGAGGGCATAGTCCTCCATCTATTGATGTTCCCTTTTCTCCTGAGTCCTTAAAAGTGGGTGACATGGGCCAGAGTGATAGTAAGGTGGGTAGGGCATTTGCCTTGCACACGGCCAACCCAAGTTCAATCCCCAGCATCCCATATGATCCCCTGAGCACTGCCAGGAGTAATTCTCAAGTGCAGAGCCAGGAGTAACCCTTGAGCATCACTGGGTGTGATGCCCCCCCCCAAATAAAAGCAAAAAAAAGTGGGTGTCATTTGAATGGTGTTTTGTCATTCTCAGTCCTATTGTTTTGAAAAGTGCAGTGACGCTCACAAGCCATGCTTGTGGATATCAGTGTTCCCCATTCTCAGCTAGGTGCCTGCCTTTAAGAGTGGCCCTACTTTGTTTTTATTTTGGGCACATATGGTGACGCTCAGGGGTTGCTCCTGGCTCTGTACTCAGGGATCCCTTCTTCACTTCTGGTGGTGCTCTGGGGACCATATGGGATGCTGGAGATTGAACCCAGGTTGGCTGCGTGCAAGGCAAGTATACCCTTCCTGCTGTACCATCTCTCCAGCACCCCCATTTTGATATTAAATGCTTATTAATCCCTCCTCATCCTTCATATGTATAACTGAGTGCCTACTTGAGATTGCGTGCAGGTTTGCCAAAATTTTGACCAGAAACAGTTTGACCTTTCTGGTTTCCACAGATGTGGCATGTCCCACACTCCCCATAATCAAATCCAACCTCAGAAGGGCCCCAAAGAGATGGTTTCATCACAGTGCCAACTAAGAGAAGTTAAGTAGCCATTTAAAAAACCAATAAAGCTTTGCCTTCAAGAACAAAGACGTTTCTGTCTAGGAGGCATTTCTCTGGCTAGAGGGGTGAGGTATACTTTACAGTCAGTCAGGGACCTTGGGGCCTTATCCTGTTGTTCTCTTATTTCCATGTACATTGTAATCATTTGTGTGGATGAGCTGGGTTCCAGTTAGTGGGAAGGATGAACAGGCATGCAAATGTCTTAGGAAGCTATTGGAGGTCTGGGGGTACGGCTCAGTGGTAGAGTACATGCCTTGAGTGTGTGAATCCCTGGGTTCAATCCCTGCAACTCAAAGTGAATTAAAAAAAAAAAAAGAAGCCAATACTAGGGGTTGTTCGTCTTATTTGGGCTGGGCAGTGTCTCTGCAGCAAAGCTCTTGACTTGCATTCAGGACACCTAGATTGGATCACTGAAACCACAAACAAACCCCACCTAGGTGAAGAAGTATCACTTGTTGCTTCCTCTTCCATTTCATTTGGAATGTAGAAGCCTGGTCACACTTAGCTACAGGGACGCTTGGGAAATATGGGTGTCAGGGAAAACTTGAATGGCTATGGAGAGGAAATGAAACATTTTGTTAGACACCAAGCAGCCTTTTTTATTTTCCCAAACAGAGTCACTGTGAAGTACAAAGTTAATCATGATTGCGTTTCAGACATTCCAATACACCAGTCCTTTCACTAGTGTCTCCTTCCCTCCACCAGGGTCCCCAGTTTTCCTCCCACCCCCATACTGTTTGTATGACAGGCTACTTTTAATTTTTCTTTTTTTCCTCTCTACCCACCCTTGTCTTTTAGACCCTGTGGTTTATAATACTATTGCTGATAGGGTAGGCCCTAGTAGGCCCTCCCGTTGATCACCGATTTGCTCGAGCGGGCCCAGTAACGTCTCCATTGGAGACTTTGTTGTTACTGTGTTTGGCATATCGAATACATCACGGGTGGCTTGCCAGGCTCTGCTGTGCGGGCAAGATACTCTCGGTAGCTTGCCGGGCTCTCCGAGAGGGGCGGAGGAATCGAACTCGGGTTGGCCATGTTGGCTGCGTGCAAGGCAAACGCCCTACCGCTGTGCTATCGCTCCATGCATATAACTTTACCTCCTTCCAGCACCTCGTCCTGGTCCAGAATGACCACTTCCCTCTACCATTGTCCTTTCTCTGACATCCCACTCGCCTACAAAAAACCTTTGACACAACCCTTTGATGCGGCTGCTTTAGTGTTTGTAATACTAGTGACCCAAATTCTGCTTTTTTCAGAAGGAAGACCTGGACCTACCACTTTTTCTATATCAACAGTTCCACAGTAATGAATCAGTGTGTCTTCAGAGGAATGGAAGAAAACAAGGAAAGGTAAAAAAAAAAAAACCTTTTAAGGGCTGGAGCGATAGCACAGCGGGTAGGGCGTTCGCCTTACACGTGGCCAACATGGCCGACCCGAGTTCGATTCCTCCGCCCCTCTCGGAGAGCCCGGCAAGCTACCGAGAGTATTCGATATGCCAGACACAGTAACAACGAAGTCTCCAATGGAGACGTTACTGGGCCCGCTCGAGCAAATCGAGGATCAATGGGAGGGCCTTTACCTTTACCTTTTTAAGATATTAATTTAATGCAATAGAGTTTTTACATTGACTTTTTAAATACAGTGCAGAATTTTAAAATATATTGTAGGACTTAATTTAAGCTTAATATGTCAATGGAGCTCATAAAGAATTTGGAGAGTTAGGACAAGGCAGGCACCTGACCCCAATTCAGTCCCAAGACTGGGGATGGAGGGATAATATTCCTGTCAGGATGCTTGCCTTGCATTCAGCCAACCTGGGTTCAATCCCTGACACCCCATTTGGTTCCCTTTATACCACCAGGAGTGATTCCTGACACAGAGCCAGAAGTAAGCCTTGAGCATGGCCAGGTGTGATTCCCCAAAATAAAAAAATAAATTTTTAATCTCTCCAAATGCCTAGATGCAATTTGAAGAGTAAAGTTCCCTCCTGATGCCACAATTCCATTTCTAACCCCTCTCCACTTCTACTTTCCCTAGAAATAATCACTGCCGTGTTTTTGTGGATGTACTTCCAGAATATTTTCTAGGTGCATACATAGAAAAAATTCCTTCTTCCCTTTATTGATTCTGTTCTTTACATACAAGCTGCAATAGTACCCCTGCTAGTTTATTCGATATCTTTTCAAAGACAACTCCCCTAGCATGTCATAAAATGTTTACAAGACAGTGTCTGTGAATCTGCCTTGTTCTCATACTTCTATACAGTACATGGAGAATCACGTTGTTCCCAGCAGTGATAAGTAGCTAGCTGGGCTCCAGGTTTTCCCCCCTTGACATGCTGAGATGCCTCTCTGGGTCCTGTATTCCAAGCACGGCTGGGAGTCCTCTGCAGTGGTTGCTGAGAGCTTAGATGTACTACATATGCATTTAAGATCTTAGTAAATATTGCCAAATCACTTCTCTCTCTCCAGAGAACTACTTGTCATCAGGGAACTAGATTTCCTGTTTGCTGCCTCTAGCAGTACCTCGAGTCTTCATGCTCATTAGTTTTTCCAGCCGGTTAGGCGAACAGTGATGTTTCTCCATAGTTATTATTTCCTCCCCTTTCTTTTTGCTTTGGGGTATTTAATCTTCAAGTCTCCACTACTGGGTTTTTGCTCTCGATGGTACCAATAGATCTCCGGAGTCCCAGTGACCCGTGCTCAGTCCCAGGTATCTGGACAGCTGTGGACCTTTCTAGGAGGGGTGGTTGTCACTTTGTTTTCTCTTCTGAAAAGTCCCCTGGGGAATTTTCCTAATTCATTCAGCAGGTCACATTCACCACTGGTGCTTCTTTTGCCATTGTCATTGTCATTCTCATTGTCATTCTAATTGGTGACAGCAACTTATGGGTTCCTTGGCTGTCAGGCTTTGTATGGAGCACATGACTGGCTCATCTCACTTTACTCTCCCAATGGCCCTCTAAAGTTGGGTATTCTATTGTTACCCATTATCTAATATAGCCATTAGGGGACAGTATTATGGAAGTTCATTCCAAATCAAGCCGAACAACAAAGGGGGAAAATGATCCGGCTCTCAGGGTGGTGCTTGCTCCTCTCAGGCTCTCACTCTGAGGCAGACTCACGCCTGCTGAGGGCTGAGTCCTGCCGCGCCCCGTGATGCTGTCGGGTCATGTTTGTGGGTTACACTTGGCTGTTATTCTGCCTCTGTTTTTTCCCCACAGGAGTTTGGAGGAGTAGCGAGTGGTGGCTCTGGGTCTTGTCCTTTATCTAGCACAGGAACTTGTCCATGCTCAGCCCGTCTGTCCAGCTGTATAGTAGTGGGTGGGATTCTCGCCCATCTTCAGCCAAAAGAACATCTTTTCATGGGGGACTAGTCTACTAGATTAGGACAGATATGCCCACTGAGCTGTGCAGAAAGGATCTAGGATGATAGACCTGATTATCCCTCCACTGAAAAGTTTGACTTCAAATATTTCCCCCAAAGCAAGCATAGTACAGTTTAAAAGGCACAGATGTGGGGAGAAGGGAACTCTCCTTCACTGCTGGTGGGAATATCGACTGGTTCAGCCCTTTTGGAAAACAGTATGGACGATTCTCAAAAAATTAGAAATTGAGCTCCCATTTGACCCAGCAATATCACTCCTGGGAATATATCCCAGAGAGGCAAAAAAAAAAAAAAAAGTATAGTCGAAATGACATCTGCACTTGAATGTTCATAGCAGCACTGTTTACAATAGCCAAAATCTGGAAAAATACCTGAGTACCTGAGAAAAGATGACTGGTTAAAGAAACTTTGGTACATCTACACAATGGAGTACTATGCAGCTGTTAGAAAAGATGGAAGTTATGAAATTTGCATATAAGTGGATCAACATGGAAAGTATCATTTTAAGTGAAATGAGTCAGAAAGAGAGAGACAGGCATAGAAAGATTGCATTCATCTGTGGAATATAAAGTAACAGAATGGGAGACTAACACCCAACAGTAGTAGAGATAAGGACCAGGAGGTCTGCTTCACGGCTCGGAAACCAGCCTCACATGCTGGGGGGAAAGGTAGCTCAGACAGAGAAGCGAACACCAAGTAAAGGATGTTGGGAGGAACAATTTGGGTTGAAAGATGAGTGCTGAAAGTAGACTATAGACTGAACATGATGGCCACTCAATACCTCTATTGCAAACCACAACACCCAAAAAGAGAACAAAAGGGAATGTCCTGCCACAGAGTCGGGTCCCTGATGGGGTGGGGGTGGTGGGAGGGATACTGGGAACACTGCTGAAGAGAATGGGCACTGATGGAGGGATGGGTAAATGATCATTGTATGACTGAAATGCAAACATGAAAATTTGTAACTTTGTAACTATACCTCAAGGTGATTCACTAAAAAAAAAAGTCCTTCCTGAGACCTCTTCTCCATCCCTGTTATGTTTCAGAGACATGAGAATTTAGATCTGGGGCACCTAGAGAGAGAGAGAGAGCGCGCAAATGACTGATCTCAGGCATCATAAAGTTCCTTTGAGTGTAACCATAATGACCTTCTCTGCCCCAGCACCATGCCAGAAGTAGCCCCTGAACACTATTAAGAGTGGTCAAATATTGTGAATTACTTCATAAAATTAAAAAAAAATTAAAAAGAAAAAGAATGGTCTCCCCCCCCCAAAAAAAAAAACTAGTGCTGGAAGGATCCTAGACTTTTTGTGTCAATTTTGGTGGTGGTGGTAGTGGTGGTGTGTATGTGTGTGGGGGGGGGGGGTCGTGGGGTGGGGGAGGGAAGCATTCAGAAATCATTCCTGGCTCTGTACTTGGGGATCACTCCTGGTGGGGCTCAGTGGACCATATGGGGTGCTGAGGATCAAACCTCTTATGCAATGCCAGCACCCTATCCACTGTACTATCTGTTCCACCCCTATTGTATCATTTATTTTCTTTGTGCTTAGGTGCCAAGCCTTAGTGTGGTTCTGGGGATCAATCCCTAGACACGTATTCTGCCACGTCCCCAGGCTTCATTCTATCAGTTTCCACTTCTTTGTCGTTGCAACTTTAAGCACTCAGGCCTCGAGTGATGAGATAATGCCCTGAATATTTGTCTCAGTCTTCTGACGAGTCTAGCTCTCAGGCCTTACGCCCTGCTCTGATTTCTTGCTCATCATTGCTCCGTCTCCTGAGACTGTCAGGAACCTTTTCCTTTCCAACTAGACCTCAGGGCTAGATGTCAGAGTGGGCAAGGTGCTTGCTTTCCCTATGACTGACCTGGATGGAACCGACTGAGTTCAACCTCCTGTACCACATATGGTCCCTAGGACACCATCAGGAATGGCCAAAACAACAACAACAACAACAGCCAACCAACCAACCAACCAACCATAATCAAGCAAGCAAAAAAAGACAACTAGAGCTTAGCGGCAGATAAATCTGTGAGGAATCAATGGATTCCTAGACTGGGAATTGGCTGAATATCGCCATGTGCCCCAGGGACAGAATGATGGCTAAGACATAAATTCTAAGTTAAGATCTTAGCTTGGGAGGTGGGGACAGAACACTCTGGAACTGTTCTGGGAGGCCAGAACACTCGATGGCTGTCTCCCCCAGCCCTGAAGTATTCCAGGCTTTCTGATGCTCTCAATACAAAGAGAAGAATTTGACAGGAATTTTGGAATTTTATAGGAAGGAATCTTGGCAATCCGTCCTACAAATGGGCTTATGGTGACAAGGGTGGGAGGTTCGGGTTCGGGTTCAGCTCGTGCTGGAGAAGGGCACAGGTCTCAGTTCACCGGCTTGTTGGCTGTGCCCGTTGATGTTCCAGCAGTGCTCAGCAGCCCCGAGAGCTTTCGGGAATTGGCCGAAGAAGGAAGTAGGTTTTCCTTGCAGGACCTTTCACTCAGAGCCTGCAGACATGTGTGACTTTTTAATTAATTTATTTTTTAAAAAATTAGGATTGTGCCTGGCTCACTTGTCCATTCCTTTTTGAGCTCACGTTTGGAGCACCTTTGTCAGCTCTGCTTGATTTTATTCTGGTGTAAGGATACCCCGCCCGACCTGGAGCCCGCACACAGTAGGCAGTCTGTACGTGGTTTTGACTGCACCGGCTAGAGAACCGGGTCATCACAGACAGCCTGACTCAGACCTGTCATTGCCCCAGTGCCAGTCCCCTTCCCGGCTTCAGGGGAAGGTGAGGTGTGGGACTTGAGAGCCCGCCCCCTCCCTCCAGGGAGCTGCAGTGTTTGTTGTTAGTCTCCATCTGCTTATCAGCCTCCATCTCATCCTTAGTCTGGTGAGGTTCTGGTCACTGATTTTTATTAGTTATTTGCTCTTGGCCCAAAGGGCCTGTGGGGTTGGCTTTGCTTCCTCTTCCCTGCAGAGGTTCAGCTGCTGACCTGAGAAGCTGGAAATCCAACAGAGGGACAATGTACCTTCTCCAAGCCTGGGGCTCTGACCTTGACTCTGCTTTCTGGGCCTCTATGAGCTCAGATAAGACTCTTGTTCTCAGTAAAGTGTCCTCTCAGCAATCCCAATGGTATGTTTGGGTGGGATCCTCCTTGGAGTGAAGTTTCCCCCAAACATTCCTCAGCTTTGCAAGAAAACATGGTGCCACGTTGGCTTCAGTGCAGTTGCTGGTCTGTTTCACGGGACCTGGCCCAACCCTCTGAGGCTGCCCCAGAAACACAAGTCTTAGAGCCCAGCAGGCCCCAAAGTGTTTCTGTGAGGGTCTGATGGCCTATGGCCTCTTCACTGCCCTGAGGCCAGGCTCTTGCTGGGCAAAGCTCTTATGTGTCCATCTCCCTCAGCGGGGAATCAGAAAATTCCTGTTTGGCAAGAGTGTGGCACTGGACCTGGGACAAACACAGCTTTTTAGCTTTGAGGGCCAAGAGGGCTAGGCCAGGCAGGGCGGGGGCTTGTTGAAAGTGTTCACTCACCACAAGTGGCACACCAAGATCCAGATATATTGATGAAGTGCAGGTTTCATCTGGGATGTTGTGCTAGGGCAGGGGAGGTGTGAGACTGGGAGTTCTCCGGGTGGGAAGAGTGTGGAGACACAGGTTAACCCTTTCCCCGGGCTTCCTACTGGCACTTGAGCTGAACTGACTGTGGTCCTGCCTGGTGCAGTCCTGTGTGACACATGTCTTGTTCATGGAAGGGCATCCGCTGATAGCCTGCTGTGTGTCAGGCTCCATGGATTCAGCTGCCTCCTAGCACTCTGCAGTCCCACTCAGGCTTTGCCCATGCAGGGAACTAAAGAGGAAGCAGAATCCAAGGGGGCAGAAAATGACCCTGAATGGCAGGAAAGAGGCCTGGTCAAGTTAAGTGACATCCCACTGTTTTGAAAAAAAAAATACAAAAGCATAAAATGTGCAGTGTTTATATGGAAAAAGGGTGCATTCCACTAAAATTCAAATTAGCCGAGAGGAGGGAATATGGCAAAGGAATGGACCTTAAAATAATCATTTATGTTAGCCAGATCATCATCAAATTTTATGACCTTGGGACCAGAGTGATAGTATAGCAGGTAGGGCACTTGCCTCGTTGACCTGGGTTTGATCCCCAGAATCCCATATGGTTTGCTGAGCCCTCCAGGAGTGATTCCTGAGTACAGAGCCAGAACTAACCCCTGAGTACTGCCAGGTGTGGGCCCGCCCCCCAATTTTTATGACCTCTAAAATAATAGTAGTACTATTAATGAATAACTTTTAAAAATTAATTTTGGTTAACCTTAGGAATTTGCCTTACTGGTTCTAATAGTTATTTAGATGTTATTTTACAGGGAAAAAATCTTCCAGGCATATAATCATATTGTAAGCAAATTAATAAAATTTTCCTCTGCCTTTCCAGTTGGTAGAACTTTTTTTCCCCCCCAATTCATGTAGATGGGCTGGAGCGATAGCACAATGGGTAGGGCATTTACGTTGCATGCGGCCGACCCGCGTTCGATTCCTCCGCCCCTCTCGGAGAGCCCAGCAAGCTACTGAGAGTATCTCACCCACACAGCAAAGCCTGGCAAGCTACCTGTGAGGTATTCAATATGCCAAACACAGTAACAACAAGTCTCGCAATGGAGACGTTACTGGGCCCACTCCAGCAAATTGATGAACAATGGGAGGACAGTGCTACAGTGCTACATGTAGTTGGATGGCAAGTACTTCCTGAATAATGATAGAGGATGGTGGGGTCTGGCCAGTCAGACTCACCGGGATCGGCTCTTCTGTCTCTGTATTTAATTTGAGTCATAAATCTCTTTTGGAGGGTTGCTTCTGCTCCAGTTTTGTTAATTCCCCCCCCCCTTTTTTTCCCCTTTTTTGCTTTGTGGTGGCAGTGACTGGAGGCTGTGCCCCTAGTTGCAACCAAATGCGATTTGGTTGTTCCTACACTCCTCTGGTGCTGAGGACCCTGGTTGCAGGGCTTCCTGAATTCCACTTGCATGTTGGGTTGGAACAAGGGTCAAACTTATGCTCTTCACGAGTGTCCTAGTAACAGACAAAAAAAAACAAAAAACAAGGAGTAAGTAGAGGGGTAAAAGCACTTGCCTTTTAGGTGACTGATCCAGGTTTGGTCTCAGGCACTTTGTAGCACCTAAGTACTGCCAGGAACAACCACTGAGCACTGAGCTAGGAGTAGCTCTTGAACATCATCATTTGTGTGTCTCAAACTAAAGGCAAAACCAAAACCTCGCCCCCTACTCCAAACAAAATAAAACAAACCAAAAACCCCAAAGCAGAGTGATTTTAGTTTGGGAAACTGGAACTAGAGTGATGATCAACTTATTCACCCAGTAGACCAACTGACGATTATTGAATGTTTGATATACCCCAGACATGGCTTGGCTTCCAGCATCCTGTCGAACTTGGCAAGCTTATGATTTTACCCAGTGGTTCCATTAGTCAGGACCTAGAATTGCTGCAGGGACAGAAACAGAATTCTGTTTGGCTGTGAGCAGCACAGGGGGATGTAATGGCTCTTATCAACAGGAAGCCCCGCAGTGCACAGCTTCAGGCATGGCTGGACTCTGCGGTTCAGTGTTACAAGGCTCCGGTCTCTTTTCCTTCTTTGGCGCTGCCTTCCATTGGCTCCATTCCCGGGAAGACTTCCTCTGTGATACCTCCCAGAAGCTGTCCTCCCCCCACAGCTGTGGATGCGTTTCTCATTCTCTCTCGTTCTCAATAGGACTTCCCAAGTAGACTCGCACTTGTTCAGCCAGGGTGGTGTGCTTCTCCCAGTAGGAAGACCGAGTGCTATTACCCTCAGCTGGGGAATCTCATCCAGGGGGCCAGAAAGCTTAGTGCTTATGTCATACTTTCCCTCTTCACTGCCTTTTGCCACAGGTGAGAGGGGCAACTGCAAGGGGCTGTGATGTCGGCTCCACCCTGAGTGGCAAACTTGTGATTTTAAAACCCCCGAGAGATCATGGGGATTCTAAATCCCAACTAAGGCTCTTGGCCTTATTTTCTCACACACTCAGCATAGAAGCTGGTATGAGAGTCCAAGTGTGAGCTGGGTGGGCACCTTGCGATTCGGTTGTTCAAAGACTTCACTGGCTCATTCTTTTTTTTTTTTTTAAATTTTTTTCTGTTTTATAAGGTGGTTCACAATATTTGATTACAGTTAATATTCAAACACCACCACCACTACACCTTCCCACCACCAAATTTGGGCTGTTTCCATCCCAAGCCCCAAGCCCTGTCCCTAGCACAATAGAAATAATATCTTTTTTATTGTGTTATGGAAAACCGTCTTATGATGTGTCGCTTGGTTGCATGCGGCTGGTGGTCCAGAAATACATTCACTCGTGTGTGAGGCTTGGCTCAGAGTGTGGGGAACGGCCTTGAGCGTGGCGGGCCTTGAGCATGGTGGTGGTTGGGTTCTGGAGGATTTCAGCTGCCGGGGCTGGGTCCCTTGGGGCGGGGAGGGCTTTACCCGCCCCCCTCTGGGGTGCCCCTAGTGAAACAGCCTGGCGAGGAGTCTGGTGGCATGGCTATGGCGGGTGTCATGTTGCTCCCTTCCAGGAGGAAAAGCTGTGTGTTGGCCAATGAGGAGATTATCTGGTGTCGGCAGGAGGTGGCTTATGGGTGTGACCCCTGGGTCACCAGACTCGGGGGAAATGGGCAGAGGATCTCCGCTCCCAGTCCTATTGAGCCCAGAGTCCAAGGTCACAAAGTTCTGCATTACCTGGGTTTTGTTGGACTTCGCTCATGCGTGAGGCTGGGCCTGAGCATGTGGGGAACGCACTAGTTCACTCTTACCAAGTCCCCTAATTCAATGCCACAGTTCATCTTAGTGATTCTGCATTATTCCCTTTTTATAATGAACTTAGAAGAGAGACACTTTAGTTTTAGTTTAGTTTTCATTTGTTTTGTTCTGTTTTGATTTGGGGCCATACCGGCCAGTGATCAGGGCTTACTCCTAGTGGTGCTCACGAGACCGTATATGGTGTCCAGGATGGAAATAGGTCGAACCTGTGCAAGGCAATGGGGTGATTTTGATGGGATGTTATTTGTTATATGTGGACATTTGTAGTAGCAAAGTTTTGATTTAGTAAAATCTCTCTCTCTCTCTTTCTCTCTCTCTCTCTCTCTCTCTCTCTCTCTCTCTCTCTTTCCATCATGCTGGTCATTGAATCCAGAGCCTCACACATACAAAGCAAATACTTATTGCTGAGCTATATCCGTAGCCCCTTAATTTGGTAAAATTGTGCCTGGTTTGATTTGTCATATTTTGGGTGGTGGGTTGGGGCCATACCCAGTAGTGCTTGGGGACTACTCCCAGTTCTTCCTGGGGTCCTTCCTGGTATTACTTCAGAGACCAATTCGTGCCTGGATTAAAACGGGGTCTGTCTCATGCCAGCCAAGCACCTTAACTTCTGAGTTATTTCTCTGGCTCTGATTTGTCATCCCTTTGCTCTTTCTTTGAGTTGTAATCAGAGAAGCCATGCCTGCCACTCTGTGCAGGGTGCTAAGTTTCTTCAGAGTCTCTGCCCCCAGATCTAGGAGCTGCAGTTGTTCTAGCACTCCCTGTCCCACCCTCTTCTCCCCTTGTCCCCCTCTTGTCTTCCGCTCCCCACCTTCTCCCAGAAAAGCCTGGGTTTCCTCATCACAGCCCAGCTCGGCCTGTGCCCTATTGTCTCTTGCGGGTGTGTAGACCTGTCTCTGGGGACTGAGTTGAAACCTGCTCCGGACCCGAGTCTGCCAGGGGAGAGACCAAGGGGCTGTGTGCGAGGCTCCAAAGCTCTTGTTCTCTTGCTCCTCTTTCACCAACTAGAAGCCAAGGCCTTGGGGGATAAGGGATTTGCCCAAAGTCATTGGCTGGCTAATATGGGCTGCAGGCCAGGTGGATGATGGTCTGTGTTACTGGCCAGTCCCCTGCTATGGCCCGTCCCTCTTGGGGGATCCTGGGGGCTGCCTTGGTTGTTCTCACTGAACATATCATGACACTCTTGATTTTTTTCCCCATCCCCAGGAAAATCTTGAAATCACGTGAGAGATGGTATATAGAGTAGAAAGAATGTCTATGCAGCAATCCTACCTTCGGGGGTTCAAATTCCTGCTCTGTTTTCTGACCTTGGGCGAGAAGATGCTAATCTCTCTGACCCTCAGTATCTTTGTCAAGGGGCCATGTTTGCTCTGATATCATGGGGTGATTGTGAGGACTAAGGGAGGTGATGTGCATCCGAGGCTTATCTGCTAAAATATGTTCTTTCCACATCTGAGAAACTAGGTAATAGCATTTCTTAGAGGGAACGTGAAAGCGAGCAAAACCACACCCTCCCTCCAAGGCCTAAGTCTGAGCACTTGAATTTCACTTCCATTCCACAATCCCACATCAATCTGGTATTTAAGAACAGGGGCTCTAGAAATGGACCACCTTGGTTCAAATCCTGACTGTACTACTGTGTGACTCTGTCACCTCTCTGTGCTGCAGCTTCCTTGACTGTGTTGCCATGCAACTAGTCTTCGGAGCTCCCTTATAGTGTTGTTCTGAAGATTAAATGAGATCTGTGCCCTCTTCAGCCAATGCTTAAGTTGATGTGCAATAAATGTGACTTATTATTGTCATCACCACTAAGGGCACCTAAATATTTTTGGACCAAACATGCTAAAGAAGTGTAAGTTTTAATATCGGCTCAGTGGAATTTGGCCTTGGTTCTCTCCTGTTCCTTGTGTGCTGTTGCAATTATTGCCCAGGGCTGCTTGTCCTTTGTGCGGGTAACGGAACCAGGCCTGGGCCCTTGCAACCTGGCCAGTGGCTCCTCTGGGAGTTGCAGAGAGAGAGAGAGAGAGAGAGAGAGAGAGAGAGAGAGAGAGATCTTCGCTTGCAAGAGTGTGAATGGATATGTGGGCACAGAGTTGGGGCCCTGGGGGACAATGTCTGCTTTCACTGGCGACTCATCGCTGGGCAGCACTGCCCACACCAGTGATAAAGCAGAAGGGAGTTCAGTCTATGTGTGCCAAGAGGGAGGTGTCTCAGCCACTGCCCTGAGGAGTTGGAGGGGTGCAGGGGTGCGGGGAGGGGGAGTTTGTTGCTTCTAGGACCCAGGAGTCATCTCAACTAGTAATGGGTCATGTTGAGCCACTGAATGGATGAGAGGAAATAAAAGGTACTAGCTGGGCGGGCTCGGCCTTTCTGTGTGGAAGAAACACTCCTTTCAGCTCTGAATTGGTCCCTTGGGCTGCACAGAGCAGTGCCAGTTAAGCCACATTTTGTCAGAAGCTGGGCTAGCGGGCACTCCCTCTCTCCCCAGTCCTGCGCTGGCGTTGTTCCAGCAGCGGCCACAGTAGCGGCCATTGACTGCCCTGTTCCCGCGCAAGCACTGCCGGCTGAATGACACTCCCTTTGCTGCACTCTCCATTCAGGGTGCAGCTCTGCTGGTGGCGGGCGGGGGGACCGTTCCCTGGGTATCCCTGATACCCTCCTTTGTCTCTCTTTGCTACCTCTGTGGTCGGGGAATATACCTCTGCACGTCTGTCTGTCTGGCTCGGCTCTTTTGGTTTTTCCTCTTTGTTGGGTTTCTCTTCTCTTGGGTGAAGTTCTGTGGATTAACTATTGGCTGCTAACTTCCTGGGGTGTGTGTGTGTGTGTGTGTGTGTGTGTGTGTGTGTGTGTGTGTGTGTAAGAGAGAGAGAGAGCGCACGGGAGTGTGTGCACATGTATATATGAGATGTGTGATGTGTAAGCGCCTCCCTCCAGCCTCCCCACCCCAGGCCTCGCTATGCCTCCTCTGGGGGCTGAGAGCCAGCAGACAGGGATACAGAGGTGTCCTTGTCCTCTGGGTTCCCACCAGCTGATGAGCAAGATCATTTTCAAACTCCTGACACCTGCTTATCAAAAGCACCAGCTGCAGGCCACAGTGACAGCCCCTCCCCCAGTCCCGGGCAAGGGGAGATAAGAATAGAGCAGGGAGGGACCAGGAGCCCGGGGGTGAAGGACACTGTCCGGCACTTGGTGGGTGTGAGTGTTTGATTGGAGGAGTGGGCAGGCTCTCCAGGGCGCATAGCACCTCACCCTCACTGATGGTTGTGCTCTGCATTTGGGGGGTGGCGGGAGAGATACAGAGACAAACAGAGGCAGAGAGACAGAGAGAGACAGAGAGACATAGAGAGACAGGCAGAGAGAGACAGACAGAGAGCAGAGAGACAGAGAGACAGAAAGACATAGAGAGACAGGCAGAGAGCAGAGAGACAGAGAGACAGAAAGACATAGAGAGACAGGCAGAGAGCAGAGAGACAGAGAGACAGAAAGACATAGAGAGACAGGCAGAGAGCAGAGAGACAGAGAGACAGAAAGACATAGAGAGACAGGCAGGGAGCAGAGAGACAGAGAGAGACAGAGAGACATAGAGAGAGACAGACAGAGAGCAGAGAGACAGAGACAGAGAGACATAGAAAGAGACAGGCAGAGAGAGAAAGAGAGAGAGAATCAGAGAGAGAGAGAGAATGAGAGAATGGATACTGGGGTTAAGTCTTTTGCCTTGCAATGCAAAACCACCAGAGATTGATCCCTGACACCCCATATGTTCCCCTGAGCCATGTCAGGAGTTACCCTGATCAGGAGTCAGGAGTAAGCCCTGAGGACAGTTAACAAATCCCCCCCCCCCAAAGGCAACGTTGAACACAAACCCACATTGTGATTTTTTTCCTTTTTATTGAATCACCATGAGCTACACTTACAAAGCTTTCATGTTTGAGTTTCAGTCATACAATGATCGATCACCTCTTCCTCCACCAGTGCATTTTTTCCACCATCAATGTCCCCAGTATCCCTCCCCGCACCTCATCCCGCCCCACCCTTGCCCCTGTCTCTATGGCAGGCAATTTCCCTCTTACTCTCTCTCTCTCCTTATGGGCATTATAGTTTGAAATACAGATATACATTTTGTAATTGGATCCATTTCTGTAGTCTGTCACCCAGCATGACTTTAGGCAGCAGTGTAGACAGTTCATTTGAGACCATCTTCAACTTCTGTGATGAGCGGTTTTCTCAACAAATGCATCATCCCCTTCAGACATCGGTGCTCCCTGCAGCTCAGGAATGGCTGGAGGCGGCATGTGGGAGATGTTTGGGATGTCTTTTCTCTTTATGTGGGTCATGGGTACTAGGAGTCCTTCACTGGTCCTTCAGCTTCCTCATACACCCTGAGTGCTGGCCGGGCAGGTCCCTGTTCCTGTGTTTCTTTCTTTTTTTTTCCCCTACTTTTGTTGCAGTCACACCTGAAAGTCTTCTAGGGGGCTTGTGATTCTGAGGATTGAACCCATACGCACTCAAGGCCAGTGCTCTCCTGCTGAGCTACATCTCTGGCTCCTGGGAGTGTTTCTTGAAGGGCAGTTGCCTTGGCCTATAGAATTGGCCGCCTGGGAATGGAAAATCAAAGTTAGTTGGCAATAGGATCCACAAGACTTTTCTCTCTACTGAACACTCTGTGGTCTCAAAAATGGAATAAGGCTGGTGAATTGTCTGGGGTTATTGGTAGGGCTATATGCAGTAGGTCTTTAGTAGGAAGAATAAACAGACACCTTCACCTTCAAATTTAGTTCAAACTACAGAGTAGCTGTGCCTTGGTGCTCGTGTCCCAGGGCTGACCTGGAGGCTCATGGTCCACACCCTGGTCGCAGGAGACAACTGGTTGTTCCTGCCCCACCACGTGCTCTTCTGTTCAATTCTGTGGCTTTCTTGGGTCTCACTTCCATCAGCAACAAAACAGGAATAATCAGAGAAAACAGCCTCTGAGGTCAGAAGGTTTGGGGGAGAAGTGTAAAAGCCATTTTTGGTCCCTCGATGGACAACGTTAGAATCGCTGGCGGAGGCAGAGTCAGAGCTCACTTTTAACCGTCATGGTGGTCTTGATGCTGTGGATATTGTCCCTGTCCTTACCAGTATCACTGATATTGTTGTCATTACCAGTGAGAAGTGACTGGCTTAAGAATCAAGTTTCCATTCCTGGTATCTTATCATGGATGACTCCTTGAAAGAAGCGTTTTTCCCAAATGGGTGACATGGTTTGGGGGTGGGGTGGGGGGTGAATGCTGGAATGATCCAGAGGGCAATAGAAGCTTTGGGTGCAATTCTGTATGTTTTAAAGAAATATTTCTGTAAGTGAGGACACAGAGAGACTTTTTTCTTTTTCTCTGAAAAGGGGGTGATAGACCAAATTAGTCTGGGGACCTTTGCAAGAAGTGTGAGCAAAATCCATCTCCCCTTGCCCCATCCCTGTGTGCCCTTGAGCTGGAGAAGGGGTTTATCCACACACTCTCTCGTTTGCTGTTCCTCATTGTGAGGAGTCACTGATGGTTCCCTCTTCCCTGGCCGCTTGGCAGGGTTGCACACCAAGGCCCGTGCAGAAGGATGACACAATGCAGATGTGGCTCTACCCCCCCCCCCCCCCCCGAGTCCTGCCTGCCCCTGCCGTCACAGTTCCCACTCTGCAACACGAGTCCCTGCCCAGAGTCAGGGGGACCAGAGGGGGAGAAGCAGCCTCTGAGGTCAGAGGGTCTAGGGAAGATTTTTTTAAAGCCGCTTTGGCTCCCTAGATGGTCTGTGTTAGAATCCCTGGCAGGCTGGGCCCAGGCCGCCAGCTCTGTGGCTCTGCACTTAATGGATTAGTGATACTGGGTTTTGTGACATTATTCTGACTTCAGAGTTTATCCATGAGTGTTTCAGCTGAAGTGAAAAGTGAAAAGGTTAAGCAGTATGCTAAAAGGGAAAAAATAAGCCGGGCTTATGAGCAGGAGTCCTGACCCTGAATGCTCATGGGGTTGCCAGGGCCAATTATGAAAGCCAGAGCATGTCATTTTTGTGGCCTCCTTCCTTGTTCCTGCTTCCTCGTGGGACTGGACTATGGCCCCAGTGTGGCTGGATTTGGTGATTTCCCCCAAGAACCCAGAAATCAGGATCTGAGTGTAAAAATCTCCCAATTCATATGGGAGTTCTCTGAATTTTTAAAGGCTAGCAACTTGTTAGGAAAAAAAAAATCCACATGTGTCTTTGGGCCACCAGCTTCTGAAGGGACTTCATAGCTATCTCACTTCGGGGATGAGGAAATGAGGAAACGAAGTCTACGACCATACTACCATGAATGCGCCCAATCTCATCTGATCTTGGAAGCAGAGCAGAGATGGGCCTGGTTAGTACTTGGATGGGAGAAATGAGGAAATGGGATGTGGCTCATGGCTTGTGTGCATGAGACCTGGGTTCCATCCCTGGCACTGCAAAAACTAAATCAAATAAAAAAAAAACTAACCAAATCAAACAAAAGACACTCGAAGAACCTGTGATCCCAGCGCTGGACCGAGGCCAGGACTGTCATCTCAGGCCTTTCCCTTCCTTCCAGTGTTTCTCTGTTTGGCTTCCAGGAGCCCCATTAAGTAGAGTTTTACTGCAGGTGTTGCCGTCATCCAAACTCTGTCACAGGGCTTGCCGAGTGACTGCGGGAGGAAGGAGCCTGGGGAAGCCTGAGCGAGCTCTCTACTCTCAGCTGACCCGGCAACACTCACACGTTCCCAGAAGAGGCAGCTCTTGGCAGAACCTCCAACCTCCCAGGATTCCTCAGGCTGAAAAGCACACGGATTTCATTTTGCTTGAGCTTAATCGTTTCTAGGAAAGCACATTGGGGTGGAATTCACCAGTGTGTTCTCTGATCTAGGCTCCAGACACTAAAGTATTCTGGAGACCTTATCTTGCAGGATGGGCTGGAGCGATAGCACAGCGGGTAAGGCGTTTGCCTTGCACAACGGCCGACCCAGGTTTGATTCCTCCATCCCTTTCAGAGAGCCCGGCAAGAGAGTATCCCGCCCACACAGCAGAGCTTGGCAAGCTCCCTGTGGTGTAGTCGATATGCCAAAAACAGTAACAACAAGTCTCACAATGGAGACGTTACTGGTGCCCACTCGAGCAAATCGATGAACAATGGGAGGACAATGAGACAGTGCAGTGCTCTCTTGCAGGATGGAATGATTCTCTGGGTGTCTCTTTCCAGCCTTGTCCTTTGTCAGGAATAGATCCAGCTGCCCCTGCATTGTGACACCAGTGCCCTGCTGTATAGGAAGCAGCCCAGCTGGGATAAGGGGAGGAGAAAGTTCTTTGCTCAGTGGCGGGTGTGGCCCAATAACTGGCTAAGGGGCTTAGAATGTTTCCTGTTATGGAGATGGGGGGAGGGGGGAGAGGGCAGGGTTGGGGGGGGAGTACGAGAGAGGGTGATATGGAGAGTCTCAAGCATCTTCCACTCATGTGCTCTCTGTTCACTCATAAAAAGAGTCTTACTATTTTTGTGAGTTTTGGCAGCCTGTTCCCCAAACACCAGCCTCTTAAGGAAAATTGATGAGGATCCAGGAGCAGCCATCGGGCCTGGGGAGGGTGACTCAGGGGCAGCAGAGCTTCCCGGGACACACCCTTTTTTTGGGCTCAGCTAGGAGCTTAACGTGCGGGCAGGAAGGGTACTGCATGCACAGACTTTAGTTTTGAAAAACAATTACTTGCAACAGTTATATCCATCCCCTATGGACAGCCAGGAGATTTGAGAAAGATAGGGGGACCGGAGAGATGGTACAGAGTGGGTAAGGTGTGTGCCTTGTATGCAGCTGGCCCTGGCTCAATCCTTGGCACCACATGACTCCTTGAACACAGCCAGGAGTGATCCCTGAGCACAAAGCCAGGAGTCAACCCTGAGCACTGCTGGATATGCCCCTCCCTCCAAAAAACATGCACACACACACACACACACACACACACACACACACACACACACAAAATCCCAAAAATAAACACATGCAAGAAAAAAGATGAGGTTCTGCAGACGTCCATGCTGGCTGCCATGTGCATCTGGAAAGCTCAGTGGTCACTGTCCAAGCTTCATCTTGGAATAAAGAACATTGGTCCCTTGGGGCTGGAGTGATAGCATAGTGGGTAAGGCATTTGCCTTGCACACAGCCCACCCGGGTTCAATTCCCAGCATCCCATATGGTCCCCTGAGCACTGCCAGGAGTAATTCCTGAGTCCATGAGCCAGGAGTAACCCCTGTGCATCGCTGGTGTGACCCAAAAAGCCAAAAAAAAAAAAAATTGGTCCCGTGTCTTATAGAACAATCTTCACACTGTTTCCTATATGGACACTTTTTTGTCAGCATATTCGGCAGTTCTTCATAACAGACAATACAAAATATATTCTTTCGTTTGTGGTTTGGGACAGGGATTGGGGCTTAGGATGGAAACATCCCGAACTTGGTAGTGGGAAGGTGCAATGGTGGTGGGATTGGTGTTTAAATATTAAATGTAATCAAATATTGCGAAGTAACTTATAACAATAAAAATATTAAAAAATAAAAAAAAGAATATTGGTTCCAGCGTCCCCTCTGGATGCGTCACAGCGGCCGTTCAGTTGTGGTTGCCTTTCTGGTGGCTCTTGGGAGTATTTCTGAACCCAGTGTGGGGCTCTGAGCAGCAGAACAACTGGTTTTTCAGGCTGCTTGAGAAAGTCTCTGATTTATGTGACTGAAGTATGGTGTAACTGACCTCCCACGTCCAACCCCTGAAGTTCCAGAACAAACTGAGAATTCAAGTGAATCAGCAGTTTAGTCATTAACTTTTTAGATGCGAGACACATGCAAAAAAAAGAAAAAAGATACAAATAACCATGCAGGGCTGGGGAGATGGCTCAGTGTGACGGAGCACCTGCTTTGCAATCCGGAGCCCCATGTTCCCTCTAGCACCAAGCCAGGCAGCACTGGACCTGACCCCCAAACAGAAAGCAAAACATATAACCCGTACAGCTTGTTGTGTTTTCACTCACTCAACACACCTCTGCAACCGGCATGCAGAGCCAGGAGCACGGCATGGCCAGCTGTCTAGATATATCCCCAACAATATTCGTCCCACAGAGTGCTCTCAACAAAAGGAGTCACCAGTGCCTGCTGTGGGGGTTGAGGGTGGCGGGGGGGGGGGGGGGGGGAAACCCAGTCAGGGAAGACTATTGGCTGAATGTAAGGAGCGGGGTTTGGGGAACCAGTCGAGTGTGCAGGTCGTGCTGGTTCCCTGGGTGGAAATGGCCTCGAGACCTCCTGATTGGGAGCGTGTGGGTCTGAGAAAACCTCACCCTGCCTCGGACGCTCTCAGGGCCAGGCAGGACACTGAATTTGTGAGTGTGTTGATGTGTGTGTCCCTGAAACGCGACCCTTTTCTTTTTCTTGGGGAGGGGGCTGGTGCTCTGCTGTCCTCCCAGCCGTGCCCAGGGGGCCATGTGGTGTCAGGGATCTCAACCAGACCTACAGCATGCAAAGCCCTTTGAGCTCTTCATCTGAGCCAAAGACAGATTTCCTTTTGTTGTTGTTGTTGTTGTTTGCCAAACCCAGTGCTGCTTTGGGCTTACTCCCGGCTCTTCGCTCGGGGATCACTCCTGGGTGGGACTTGGGGGACCGTATGTGGTGCTAGGGATGGAACCCCGGTTGGTCTCATGCAAGGCAAATGCCCTACCTGCCGGGCTATTGCTCTGGTCCTTACAGATCGTTTTCTTAAAGGCCTGATTGTCCAGGAAGCCCTGAAAGCTGCTGAGAGCTGGTGGTGGAAAGGGGACCTGAACCGGAGCCAGAGAGAAATGCCATGTGTTGCTCCTGATGGAAATCTGATCATGCCTGGATGCCGCCTGTCGGCATGTGGGCTCCTGGGAGCTGTTTGCCGACGGTCTAGACGAGGCCTGCTGACAATGGGCAGGAGGATGCAGCTCCGCCTAATGAGTGCCTTGTCTGCTGCTGGGCTCTGGGGTTTCTCTGAGGGAAACCATTAGCCACGTTGAAGGTTTGTTTAGACACAAGTGAAACCTGCCTTTATGTGGAGCTTCCACCTATGGGTGACACTAACGTCTGGTCTTTGACTCCAACAGCTGGGACCCCTGCACACCCGCTGCCCCCACCACACACACACACACACACACACACACCCCTCAGGATGTACAGGGGCAGAGCTGGGCTTCTCAGTGACTCTTGCTCTCACATTACCTCAGCATGTGGCCGGGAGGGGTTTTCTATAGCCTCTTGCTTTGTCGGGTGAAGGTCAGCCTGGCAAGTAACAGAGCCTTTAAAAGCGATTCCCACCTAATTTAGCTCACTCAGCATTTGTTAAGTGCCAACTGGGCTCTGGGTGCTAGGGGTGACTTTATGGTTTGGGGGTAATTGGTCTTTCTGTACACATCGTGTTACTGATATGTGAATTCTTCGTCATAGTTTGCTGTTGTGCATTTGTCTCTTGCAATCTATTCTTCCTGTTAAATTATATATTATTATATAAACTTGTGATATTCTTCTGCTGATACGTTAATACTTGTTCTTGGGCTTATGGTTGTGCCTTTGTCTCTTCTGATCGGTGCATGTCAGGTCCTCAAAGAAATAACAATGTTTTTTTTTTTTTAATTTTTTCTCAAAGGACATGCCGTGTATAAAAACCTCCATACACTCTAAACTGCTAAGTCTTGGGGTTAGTTTCATTCCAGGGCCGATGCTGTTTAGGGGCTGGTTTAGGGTGTACTTGAGCCGGCCTGTGTGGGTGCACTGTAAAAGGTATTTTTGCCTTGTTACACCCCTGGGAACAGCCTCGTGGAGGGGATTCCCCAGCTCCTTCAAGACCCAGGGAGGCAGCCTAGGTGCTCACTCCCGGCTCCCAGCTCTGCACAAGATCTGTGGACAGAACCATGACGGAGAAGGGGCAGTTGTTTGAGCTGGCATGCAGGGCTCGGGAGAGGCCTTCCTCAGAGGCCCCGACTTGGTCTTTGAGCTCCTGCTCTGCAGTGAATGTGGGGCTTGGGCTTGTGGGAATGAGTCTCTCTCCACACTCACGCACTTGATTGTGTGAGGCAGAGACAAGTGGCTCTCAGGTGGCAGATGGGGTACAGCAGACACGTTTGCAAGAAAAAAATTGCATCTGGGGACTGGAAAGATAGGATAGGGCTAGGGCGCCTGCCTTGCATGCGGCTGACTCATGTTCAATCCCTGGTACCCCATATGCTCCCCTGAGCACCACTGGGAGTGATGATCTCTGAGCACAGGACCAGGAATAAGCCCTGAGCACTGCCATGTGTGGCCGTCAGACCACACCAAACCAAAACCGAACTTAACACAAAAGTCACAACAAAAATTAGCATCTGCCTCCAGAAACCTCATTCTTCTTTGCTGCTTATATTATAATCCTGGACAAGACAGTCTGTTGTTCTGGTTAGTTTCTGCGTTATCGTGTGGGGTGGATATTTGTCTCTGTGATCTAGAATTGTTGTGATGATAAGATTAAGTTCTCAATCAGTGTTCACTGTCACTTGTCATGAGTCATTCCTGCATGTTCCCACCTCCCACATTCTCCCACATTCTATGCATATAGTTCTCAAACTAGATGCCCCATATATCTGGGCTCTCTCTTCCAAGAGTGCTGCTAAAAACTTAGGTCTTAGAAGAACTATGCTTTCAAGTTTATTTGTTCATTTATTTATTTATTTATTTGTTTTGGGGGTCACACCTGGAATGCTCAGGGGTTCCTCCTGGCTCTGCACTTAGCAATTACTCCTGGCAGTACTCGAGGCAATATATGGAATGCTGGGGATTGAACCCCTGATCGGCTGCATGCAAGGCAAATGCCCTACCTGCTGTACTGTCATTCCGGTCCCTGAACTATGCTTTCGGAAAGGCCAGGTTTCTTCGTGTATTTGAAGAAAACATCTCACAGAGGGGAGAGGGTCATTCCTTTTTTTGTACCTCCATTTAGTTCATGTGACACATCATGTGATGTAGCCTCCATTTGCATGGTGTGGCCAGTGCCAGGCTTGTGTTGGGATTGTCTGAGGGGGCTGGGGCTTGCGAGAGGTGCTTCCTTGAGGGGAGACCTGAGTTCAGGAGGCTGAGACTTCTCCTGCAGTTCAGATCATCTGTTTCTGTCCCTGATGGGGATGGAGGAAGACCCAGCTGGTCCGTCCAGATCAGGGACTGAAGGATTCCAGGAAGGAAGCTCTGAGGGCGTTGCCTTTTCCTCTGCCAAGTTTTTGTCTCTTCTGAGTGAGGAAACATTATCAGGGCGGGTCCATTAGAAAATGAATTCCGGGGAACAATCCGTTAGTGAGTGGCTCCAGACTGTCCTGACCTCCGTGAGTTTTGTAAATAGTTCTAGGTGACAGGGACCTTCTATCGGGACGGCCAAGCCAAGGTCCCAGTGTGGGGACTCCTTCCCCAGGTCCCCACAGTACATCTGTAGGGGTTCTGTGACCCTTATTTCACCTGGTATTCAGGGACAGTTGGCGGCTTGTCTCTGTCTTCCTGGATGCACCAGCTCCTGAGGCAGAACTGTGGTGTGAAAGTGTGTTTGTAAGTGTGAGTGTGTGTGTGTGAGACAGAGAGAGAGAGAGAAAGAGAGAGAGACAGAGACAGAGACAGAGACAAAGAGATAGAGAAACTGTATTCGTTTAGTTTCCTCTGACTATAACCAATTGCCACAAGCGTGTGTATGAATGTGTGTGTGTAAGAGAGAGAGAGAGAGAGAGAGAGAGAGAGAGAGAGAGAGAGAGAGATCAACTGTATAGTTTAATTTCCTCTGAGTATAACCCATTGCCACAAACTTAAGGGTTAAATTTTCTTTTTTTTTTTTCTTGGTTTTGGGGTCACACCTGGCTCATCGCTCAAGGGTGGCCCCTGGAGGTACTTGGTGGAGGGTCAAGGAGCATATGCAGTTCTGGGAATTGAATTGGGGTCACCAATATCAAGACAAGCACCTTAACCTCTGTACTATCTCTTTGACCCAACTGAGTGGGTTTAGAGGTTAGCACCTTTCTAGTTGCATCACCCTGCATGACCAGTAATTCTCACTGGGCTAAAGTCAAGTGTCAGTAGACATGGCTCCTTCCGGGGGCCACAGGGTAGAGTTTGTCTTTAGCTTTTAATGTATCTAGGATCCCTGCATTCCTGGGCTTGTCGTCCTTCCCCAGATCACCGCAGCATCTCCTGCTGCTGCATTAACCTCTCCACTCCCTCTGACAGGAATCCCTTCTGTCACATCTGGCTCCCAGGAAATCTGGGTTCGTCTCTCCATCTCAAGATTTTTAACTTATCACAGCTGCAAAGTCTCATTGCCATGTAAGGTAGCCTATCTATAGCTTCTGGGAATACGACATGGACATCTTTGGGCTATTGTTTAGCCTGACACATGGACACATTCTTTGCAGGGCTAATAAGCTCATAGATTCTGGCTCTGTTGTATACCAGCTCAGTCAATTGGCATATTACTTGATGGAGCGATAGCACAGCGGGTAGGGCGTTCGCCTTACAAGCGGCCAACATGGCAGACCCGAGTTCGATTCCTCCGCCCCTCTCGGAGAGCCCGGCAAGCTACCGAGAGTATTCGATATGCCAGACTCAGTAACAACAAAGTCTCCAATGGAGACGTTACTGGGCCCGCTCGAGCAAATCGACGATCAACGGGAGGGCCTTTACCTTTACCTTTACTTGATGTCTGTTTACAGAGTATCTAATGTGGGGACAATAATGTTTCTTCCCCTTCTTCTGAGATATGGTTGAAACACTTGCTAGAGGGCCTGGCATTTAGTAAGTGTATCTGAGTATTTTCAGTTATCACTGTAACTCTCTTATTCTTCATTAGCCTATTCTGAAAATGGGTGCATGTTCTGCTTCATAGTTTGGTTGTTTGTTCTGTTCCTAAACCTTGTAAAAAAGCATATTATTGGGCTGAGGAGATGGCTCAAAGTTCTGAGTACGTGCGTTGCTCTATTCTTTGGGTCCATCTCCAGCACTTTAAGGTCCCCAAGCACTACGGCTATTAACCCCCCTAGCCAGAACTGGCCCCTGAGAACTACTAGCGGGGTCCAGAAATCACAGGGAGGAACAAAGGAATACATTTTGTTCTTTTTGTAAATAGATATGTATTACTTTATTATTCAAAAAAATTAAGAATTCCATTTTTATTTTTAGTATATAAGACAAGACTTCAAGAGTCTAGCTCACTTTTTGTGGGGAAATATTTTTATGTCATTATAGACTGATACTGAAATACTGCTGAAGAAAGGATGAGGCTAATTTAGCTCTGAAATAAGAGTCTGTTTGCCCTTTGCCTTGTCCTTATCTAAACTCTGGGTGCTTGTCTCTGACCCTCAATGTATATGTTTGAGCAGGGGGCTGGGACAAGGGAAGGCCTGTTTCTTGGGAGATGAAAGACCTCCAGGAGCCCTCCACCGATTTCTTGTACATCTTTGGTGGGAGCTGAGGTGTGTGTTTCTCTCATGGCAGGAAGATCTGGGATGGGGAGAATGTCTCACTGCAGGCTGGGAACACTGTAAGGACAACAAGATGCATCCACACCTGCCATGATTCCCTGGAGGTGCTGTGGCTGGGGCAGGTCCCTTAGGAAAGCCCCAAGACAAGAGCGTGTGTGTGTGTGTGTGTGTGTGTGTGTGTTAAAAGTGTTAAAATAATAGTGTGTTTTAAAATGGCAAAAATTAAAACAAAAATCTCTAAGCACCATAAATCTCCAGTTTAGGATTATGCACAAAACAATCCCCATTATACCCAGACAGTCATGGCCTGCATATGCCAATATGGATACACTGAGTCACAAACATAAGGGACAAACCCAATCAGATCCACGGCAGCAGCTCTCTCCCTCACTGAAAAACTGTCCCCATGACCGAGGCTCATTGGGAAATTAACCTGCTGAAAAGTCAGGCATGCAGGTCTTTGTGACTGAAATCTCCAGGCTTTCCTGGAGTCAGGATCAACTACCTCCCCCATGTACTTCCGGAAGCCCAGGCAGTCACATCCACATCCCAAAGCTGTTGCCCAGTTAAAAATTTAACTCCAGCTGTTCCATCCAGTTAAAAATTCTGCACTTCCTGCAGTGTGATGGATATAACGCAGAAGGCAACCAATCTTGACTAACCGAACAGTAACACGGAAGGCTTAATCTGTAACAACATTTTGGTAATCCCTCAGATAAGGACTTAATGTTTTACGGTGAGATACAACAATTTACACTAATCTTCTAAGGAAATATTTTTAATCATTCTATTAGCAATTTATTAGTGACAAGCAATAGAATACAGATTATTGTGGCCTACTATGGGGGCAGGCTTGAGGGATGGTTGGGAAAATAGGAGACAATGGTGGAGGAAGGTGATAACGGTGGTGGGATTGGTGTTGGAAAGTCGAATGCCTGCACCAGATCATCATAAACATCTTTGCAAATCACAGTGTTTATATAAAGTGTGTGTGGGGGGGGGATTTACATATTACCTATTTAATGTAAACTCCAAAATATACTGGCACAGAATTTCTTTAAAAGTTTTATTAAAGGCAGGTAAGGCATGGTTATTGCCATAATGAGATACAAGTGTAAAACAAAATTTAATGCAATTAAATTTAGATTCCAGAGTTGAGAGCTTACTTATGTAAGAGAACAAGCACTCGATTATATTTGTATTTTCCTTATTTGCATAGGTTAAAATCATATAGCAATCTCAAATTGGCTCTGACTGATTTACTTTCTGATCCTTCTATGTGCCATCTCATAAAGTTTTGTTGGAACAAGTAACCTAAAGTAAATTTGTTATGTACCTAAGAGGGCAGATCGGGGATATGAAGGAGAATGGGGCCATTTGGTGGTGGGAAGGTCACCCGGGTGGTGTTGGAACTTTAAGTGCCTGAAACAGCTGTATAATGAACAACTTTTGTAAGATGTAGTGTTTTTTAATCAAGATAAATAAGAACAATAAAAAGACTCTCAAATATAAAATTGGAGACTAAACTGTAACAGGATTCCACTTGTATGAAGTTTACACGCAGGACTGTAGTTGCTTCCAGTGACATAATCAGGTAGAGATACCTGTTGGGGGTGAGCATCGTCCTGGGGTCGCTGGGGGAGGAGGAGTAGCAGGGCAAGGTGTGCACTAGCATCAGCTTTCGCCAGGGAAGATCCTGGTGGCACAGCTTGACGCATGTTTCATCCCCGAGATTCCTTTTAGGGAAACAAAGGATTTTGTTTAGACCTTACTTAGCCGCTTAGATTTTACTGTCAGTCTCTCACTAGAGTGTATGAGATGCCCTGGGAAGTCCTTCTGTACGTATGTGTGGTACTCTGTGTTGATGATCCGTAGTCACAATCAGTCCAGTCGCTCCCCTTTATTGCACCCTGATCAGGCTAAGCCTTGGCAGGACATTCCCAGTGATGCCTCACTACCTACCCGTGCTCCAGATGCTGCTAATTAACCCCCTTTCCCAGACAAGGCAGCGGAGGCTCAGAGGGATTAAATCATCTTCCCAAAACTTCACAGCTAATGTGTAACAGAATTGGGGTTCAGACTCCTGGAGCAGACAGGACTTGAATTTTGCTACCACATGGGGTGGTCTTACACTCTCTATATGTGTCATGTTCTTGTCAATAAAAATTCCTTTTTGTTTGGGGGGCACACCTGGACGTGCACAGGGTTTACTCCTGGCTCTCTGCTCAAGGATCACTCCTGGTGGGCTCAGGGGACCGTATGGGATACTGGGAATGAACCTGAGTTGGCCATGTGCGAGGCAAGCACCTTCCTTGCTGAACTAGTGCTCCGGCCCTAAATCTTCATTTTTAATGAGGAAGAGCCACGCATGCTGAGAATATTTTGCCCTACCACGTGGAGGTTGAAGAGAGACATTTTTTGACTGTCAGTGGAACCTTTCAAAGTCATTGATCTAATTAGTGGACGAGAAATAATTTGTGATAAAATACATGCCTTTGATGAAAAGTCCTGGTGGTACAGCTTGGATTGATTGAAAAACAAAAGACAAAACACAAACAACTCTTTCCAAATCCCTCTTCTCAGTTGCACATGTAGCGCTCCAGCCGGAAATAATGAAGGAGCCCTCCCTGAGGACAGGCTCTTTGAGGTTCTGCCCATCTGGATGGACCTTACGCTTTGCAGGACTCCTGTTCACAATGCTCATATGTGAACATGGCTCAGTTTGATAGTATCTACTAAGGAGAGGACTGTGTGTGCCCGTGGCCATCACTGACTCTGGGTCCCAAAATAACCGATAGCAGAGTGGTGGAAAGGATGTTGGAAGCCTTGTTTGAAGTGGCCATTTCTTGACTGACACTGCTTGAGATTGGAGTCATGCATGGAACACCCAATCTACTGGCGGCCAGGCTTTCTGCCTGGTGTCGGAGGTGGGGTGGGGGCTGGGGACTGGGAAGACGGTTCCTGAGTCACAGGACTGGACCTGGGGCTTGGCCGTGGCTTCTGCGTCTGGCTGCTGAGGCCAGGAGGAGGCTCAGGGCACCCTCGAGTCCAGGACATGGTTTTTGCCGAAGAGAGCCCCACCAGGAAAGAGGGAAATTGAGCCAGTGTTGTTCTTGGCAGAAAGAAGAGAAAGAAAGAAACAGGATGACCGGGAGAGAAGGCTCTGGGGCCACCTTCCTGGTCACATTTAATGAGCCTTAGTGTTTGTAAATATTGAGCAGTATCTGTTACCAAGTAACAGCTTTGCCAAATGATTGAGTGGAAGGCCACCTTCTGGTTGATGTCATTATTGTGGTGTGTGAGTGTGTGTGTGTGTGTGTGTGTGTGCGCGCGCGCTTGTGCGTGCATGCGTGCAGAGTATTGGCGCCTTTGCTTTTGGGGGGGTTCTAAAAGGGGTTTGCATAAAGAGGTCATTGTCTTTTGATTGTTTGTGTGCAGAGAGGCTTGGCTGACTGGAAATTTGGCTCTGGAAATGGAGCACAGGTTGTGTTGTTGTTACTGGTTTGGCATTTGCATAAGTAACTGCAGTGTCGTAGAGACTCAACTGTACCCCAGACATCAAAGGTACTGGCAACTCCCCCCGGCCCGCTCAGGGAAAGGGAATGAGGCAGCAGAGGCCAGAGAGGCTGCTCAGGACTGTGTTCCAGCCCATGGGGGCCCGGCTTCCGGAAGGTGAAGGTTTTACAAGTTCCTGCCCCGGCGTCTCCAGGAATTCTAAATTGGAACAAGGAGGAGTGAAAAATGTTAAAACTCCCCCAGTTTCCTGGTAATGATAGGGGGCGCCTGGTGGGGCAGCGGGGCGAGGGGAGCAGAGGGCACACTGGGGTCATTCACCCTCAGCCCATCTGCCGGGGACCCCTCCTTTTACTCCCAGGCTGTCTCCCCCGTCAATCCGGGCAAAGACACGTGGGTGTGGAAAAAGCCCCCCTCCCCCATAACAACTCCCAGGGTTCCTGTGAGGACCTGCCCCAGGTAGCTGGGCAAGGAGGCAGCCCTGTTTATGGAGCGGCTGCCAGAGCCCCCTCGCTCCGTCCTTCTTGCTCAGACAAGCCCGTTCCGAGCTGTCCGGGGCAGGATTTGACATCTCTTCCCGCCCCCCAGGAGCTGTTCTTCCTCTTGACAGCAGCCCCTGAGAGGCCTGAGGCCCAGAGCCCCAGGCTAGTTCTCTTCCAGATCAGAGATTGGACAGAGCTGACTAGGCATGGACACTGACCTGAAGGAAACCTGGGGGTTTGGACAGGCTGAAGTCTGAATATCTCCACTGGGGACCAAGTAGTCATCGGCTAGCTTGGGGGGGCGTTTGGGGAATCATGCCGGTTTCTCTTAAAGAGATGCACCCCGCTGGGGTCTCAAAGGCTCAGTTTAGTGGGGACCAGGAGCTCCGGTGCTGGGGGCTGGGGAGTGGACTCCGCAGGGCTGGAGCCGGGGCCTGGGTGCAGAGTGAGGATATCAGGAAAGAGGTCCAGGTGTGGAGGGATGGGACAGGTTTAGAAGTGGGCTGATTTAACAGTCCCTCCCTTCCTTCCTTCCTTCCTTCCTTCCTTCCTTCCTTCCTTCCTTCCTTCCTTCCCTTCCTCCCTCTTTCCTTCCTCCCTCCCTTCCTTCTGCCAGTGCTGGAGGCTGCTCCTATTCCAGTGCTTGGAAGTCTCTCCTGGTGGTGTTCAGGGAAATATGGAACCAAGTATTGAACCTGAGGTTCCCACATGCCAAGCACATGCACCGACCCTCTGAACCATCACCCCAGTCTTGTGTATTTTTTTAATGGGCTCCCCCCGCCCGGGGTACATTAGGACCTGGGGCCACACCTACTGATGCTCAACCCAGTGACTGAGCCCTTGTGGGGTGCTTGGGGGAGGGCATGTGGTGCCAGGGAGCACCCTGAGTCTCGATAGGCAGGCGTGCTTCCATTCGAGCGAGTCCCCTTAACTCCGCTTTGACTCCTGGTTTTAATTCTAGAAAAGCCAGGGAGCCATGCCCAGATCTAAAGTGGACCGCAGGGATGAGGAGGGAGTGACTATTTGAGGCTCGCTGGCTTCTTGCTGGCTGCAGGGCTCAGGGGAAGCTCCGATAGGGCTGGGCAGAGGAGGAAGGACCTGAAGCTAAGTGGAGGCAGAGAGGGAGGAGAGAGGGGAAATCAAGTGGCTGTGGGGTGGGGGTGGGTAGGGTGATAACCTTCCTCCTTACTGAGGAGCCTCCAGTCGGAAACCTCCCAAGACACGCTCGGGAAGACTAAAGGAGGGTGTTTGTCTCTGAGGACCCTGGACTTGAGTTTCTCTCCTCTGCTGGTCCAGATTGACCTTGTCCGTCCTCGCCCCCTGGGCCTTGCCCTTCATTGACTCAGTGGATGCATTATACCTCCTTGCCCACGGGAGTTAGCGGTTGGTGGCATGAATATGTTACCTAGTCGTGTTTTCATTTTAAATGGGTCCCGGGGATCTAAATTAGAAGAGTCCCCAAGAGCTCTCAGATCAGCCTTGAAAGTTTCATCATAATTTTCCAAGAAAACATTCAGATGTCAAATTTTGGCTTCACGTTAGATTAAAAAAAATAACCAAACAAACAAAAACCTGTTCTTTACCGAAGTCTCCGATTGAGATCTGATTATGAAAAAAAACCAGCCAGCCAGCTAGCCAAGAAAGTTTGCTCTCTTTTGCCCCCTAGTGGCAAATTCTTGAACATCTTTCAATTCTAAACACTTTGGGATCCATTAATTGAAAAAATAATTATTGGGGCCCAAGCGGTACTGCAGTGCGTAGGGTGTTTACCTTGCATGAGGCGATATTCGGCATCCCATATGGTCCCCTGAGCACCACCAGGACTAATTCCTGAGTGCAGAGCCAGGAGTAGCACGAGTATTGCCAAGGTATGACCCCCACACCACCCCACCAACCTCTGCCAAAAAAAGAAAAAAAATGAAAAAATAATTACTGCCTGTGATGTCTAATCTTATGATTACCATTCAGTTGGTCCTCAAAGAATTAAGAAGACACAGTAAATAAGCTAAAATAAATTGATAAGTCTGGAAGATTTAATTTTTATTCGTCATTACGTATTAACCAATAGACTGAGTGTCCTGAGGCATTGGAAACCTAGAGCTGAGAATGGATACGGTACACACCAGCCATCCCTCCTGCTAGAGATCTAATTTTCTCCTGTTATCAAGGACTAAGGAGAAAGTGGGGAGCATTTAAAATGTACTGTGTATTGTTACAGATCTAACAAGGAAACAAAATGCTTCCCACTTAGACGTGTACCTGTTTTTTTTTTCTTTTTGGGTCACACCCAGTGATGCACAGGGGTTATTCCTGGCTCATGAACTCAGGAGTTACTCCTGGAGGTGCTCAGGGGACCATATGGGATGCTGGGGATCGAACCTGGTTTGGCCGTGTATAAGGCAAATGCCCTACCCACTGTGCTATTGCTTCAGCCCCTAGATGCGTACCTTAAGATAATTAAGTGACACAATCATGGTGAAAAGTGTGAGTAGTTTTGAAAAAGGGCTTTAGAAAAGGGCTGGTGAGATGAACCAGACTGTTGAGACTCTTTCCTCTTTGTGGCAAATAATTTTGGAGAATTATTCATATTCTCCATAACAGGGGCTCTTTAGAAAATATGAGCATGTTGATGATAGGCCAGAAATTCTCTGTGAGGTATTTATTTTCTATCTTGTTGGGTTTGGGGGCCTCCTGGCAGTGTTCAGGGCTCACTTCTGACTCTGCTCTCAGGGATCACTTCTGGCGGTGCTGGGGACCATATGGTTCAATCAGAGTTGTAATCTTTACTTGACAAAACCTTGTGGTAGTCTCAAAAACAGCATTGAATGATGTTAACCAGCATGAGACAGCATATTTTTTATGTTATAATCTATCATCTCGGGGCTGGAGTGATAACACAGCTGGTAGGGCGTTTGCCTTGCATATAGAACTGATCCAAGTTCGATTCCCAGCATCCCATAAGGTCCCCTGAGCACTTCTAGGCGTAATTCCTGAGTACAGAGCCAGGAGTAACCCCTGTGCATCACCAGGTGTGACCCCAAAAAGCAAAAAAAAATCTATCATCTCTGAATCCTTGAATGAGAAATGAATATTTTCTCTGGCAGACAAGAACCCAGAGACTTAAGTAGGTGAAATCACTGCCTAGTGTAATGTAGTTAATTCACAGCCCCTGGTCAGGGTTCTGCCCCAGTACTGGTACTGGTTAAGCTCCAAGAAAGAGAAAAACCCTATTTCAGAGACCAAGAGCATAGGGACTAGAGCAATAGTACAGAGGGCAGGGCTGACCTGGGTTCAATCCCCAGCATCCCATATGGTCACCCGAAACCCGACAGGAATGATTCCTGAGTGTAGAGCCAGGACTCATCTTTGAATGTCACTGGGTGTGGCCCCCAAACAAAAAACCAAACAGAGACTAAGAATGAGTGTAAAACTTGGGAGTCAGTGGATGGGAATGTGCAGAGATTCTTTCTCATCATGTTGCAGGGTTTGGACAGCTTCCTGGAGAAGGTGTTAGTGCCATGCTGACTTGGTGTAGGAGCCCTGGAGTCTACTGTGGAGCTGACCTCTGGAGGGCACTGGGTGGGAAAGGGGCTGACTCTGGGATGTGGGTCTCTCCTCTGTAACAATTGCTGAGGGTGTGTGTGTGTGGGGGGGTGGTATTTGGTCCTCTTGAGAACTGGGACTTTGCCATCACTTTCCTGCCTCCCCCCGCAATTCTTCAAGAATGTTATAGCCACATAATTCTGGGAACAGAGTTCTCCAGTTCAGTGTTCTTGGGGACCTGATTTGACTGTCACATTATAATGTTGTTAGACATCACCTTCACCCCCTGACCACAGGGCCTTTGCACTTGCCATCACTGCTGACTAAGTGCTTCCCTAAGTCATTCCTTTAGCTTTCACAATGTCACATGAAACTCCAGTTTTCCCTGAAAACCTTCCTCACTCGTGTATACTCAACCTGGGTAAAATCTCTTATAGGAGAACTAGGAGGATGAAGAAAAGGTCAAGCTGGTTCTAAGACTCTGGACTCTGTTTCTAAATATCTAGGAGGATTATGTCATATTTTCTTTATGTTTCCTGTGCACACACATGGGGAATGTGGAGAAAAGAAAGATGGAATGAGATTGTGATGGATAAAAAGCCGGTTAAGCACTCAGAGGAACAGAACACCATAACCTTTGGATTTATCTTTCATGCCTGACAAATGATTTGCAGCTTATCAATGTTTTCCAAGTCCACATCCTAACTTTACGGCAATCGGTGCCCTAGCCAAAAACAAACAGTAAGTCAAATGGCCACTTCAGGCTGACTTCAGAGTCTAAAAGGACTGGTGGGAGGGGGGCTGGTTTTCAAGCAGTCTCTCATCCCGAGGGGCTGGCACACTGCTGGGCACAGACAGAAACCGGCGACAATTCCCTGAGTGGTGGGCATGTGGGTAGCTCAGGTGGCTGGGTGTAAAGGCACAGAATGCCATTCTTTCGGGGTGAATCTGCTCCAACTGGAAGAGTTTGGGGTGAGGAAGTGTGGCGCGCAGAGCTGGGGGAGTGAGCAGTGGGCGGCCACTCAGTCACACAGGGTTAGGGGCGCTGACGAACATGCCAGGGAGCCAGTAGTGAGTACAGGGTCGGGGTCACGACTGGACTGATTAGGAGAGAGGGGAGAGGCAGAAACTGGTGGCTCTGGTGTTGGCTGCCTGGTGTGACACCCCCCCCCCCCAGGGGCCCTTGCCCACACTGTACGTACCCCTGTGATCTGCCAGGCAAGTGCACATTCTTTCCTGCACAGGCACGCAGCTGCACACGGTCTGGGCTAGGCGTGCACGATTGCGTTCTGCTTCTGCTGACCCTCCCTGAGCCTCTGCTTCCCAATCTGTCCATCAGACTACAACCGGAGCAAATCCCAAAGCCTTTCATACCTCAGGTGTGGGGTTTTGTTGCCATCAGCAGCTCAACATCCATGAACCAAAATGGACTGGCTAATAAAGCTGGAAAATGGTGTTATTTTTTTGCGTCTTTCAAAAGCTAGAAGGACCTCGACTTAACGGCCAAGAGACTTGTTCCTTCCTCTCAGCCACCACTGACTCTTGCCTTGTGGTGCCTCTTAACCTCTCTCCCGCCTTGCCACGCCACGCCTGTCTAACCCCTTCACTAGGTATGGGAGACTTTTCTTTCCTCTGCCACCCCTGGCTCTCTCTTACCTCTCCACATCGCTCATTTCTCCCTTCTGACTCAGTTTGCATTATGGAAACTGACTTCCTCAGGCCTTAGGATGGAGGAAGAAAATGGAGGGAGAAAATGGCAGAAGGCGGGGTCAGTGTCCTCCTTCAGCCCATGGACGTACTTGGGCCACGTAGACACAGCCACAAATTAGAATCAGCTCTTTTTTTTTCTTTTTGGGTTATGTCCATTGATGCTCAGGGGTTGGTCCTGGCTCTGCACTCAGGAATTACTCCTGGTGGTGCGAGGAGACCATATGGGATGCTGCGAATTGAACGTGGGTTGGTCGTGTGCAAGGCAAAATGCCCTCCCCACTGTACTATCACTCCAACCCCTAGAACCAGCTCTTGATCATTGCTGGATGATCCCTGGCACGCAAACCCAAGCCAGCAAAAATCTTTTGCCCCCGACTCGGAGTAGAGCTGCCTCAGCCTCAGGGCCATGAAAGCCACCTGAAGTGACACCATCAAGTTCCTGGCAGGTGGTGGACCTTTAGGAAGTAACAGTTCCCCCTTTCTCATGGAGAAAGACCCCCCAGTCGAGACATTCTGACACCAGGAAGTGATGAACTGGATATGAAAATCAGCTCAGTGGGCCACTGTGTGGAAATTCCCTGGGTGTGGGGTTCCTACTCCCCTTGGAATTCCTGAGGAGCATGGGTGGGGGGGATGCCTAGGCAGGAGAACAGAGGAGGTTATAGTAGTTCCCACCAGCACACAGGATTGTCTCAGGCTTTCAGGGGCCCGTTTCGGGGCTTTGGGGTGCAAGCAGGTGGCTGTGTTGCATGAAGGTCTGTGAGACAGAGGACCCTCCTCTTAGAAGGGAACTGGGTCTGGCTGGGTGAACCCCCCCAACCCCCAGGGGACTGGCTTAACAGTGGCACTTCCGGGTGGGTTTTCAGATGCTGGTCAAATATTCCAGCAAGAAGACTAAAGTGAGGAGTGGAATGAGATGTTCTCTGACCCTGATTTTCAGCTCTTCTCTTTTCAGGAAAAGAAATACTCTCCCACCCCCCTTCCCCCAGCCATCACCTCCCCTCCCCAGTTCTGATTAAGTTAAAAAAAATAAAAAACAGGGTCAGGGAGGTAGTACAGGGCTTAAGGCCCTCACCTTGCATGCGGCCCATTGATCCTTGGCACCACATCTGGTTTCCTGAGCATCGCGAGGAGTGATCCCTGAGCATGGAGCCAGGAGGAAGCCCTGGGCACCCTGAGTGTGACCTCTACACCAATAAATAAATAAAAGGGTGGTCCTGGTGCTCCTGATACAGTGGGGACCAAGCAGCACCACATCCTTGGTCTCTGACATTGAAACTGCCAGACAGGATCTCTGAGAATGGCCCTCAGACCTTTGAACACCTCGGTGGAGTGCTCCTGCCCCCAATAAATAAATAAAAGATAAAGAACTAGGGAGGGGGCTTCAAGGCCTCAGGGGCAGAGCACATCCGCTGCGGGCTCCGTGCCAGCCAGCAGAGGGCGCGCCTGACCCGCGGTTCGCCCTGTAGGGCAGCGGCGAGAACCTGCTCCCGCCCGCCCTGGTGGGTCCCTCGCAATAATTTTCTGCTTAACTGGAGAGAGTTCTCCGCAGGGGACTTTTTCAGAATAGCAGCTCTGAAATGTTTTAGCATCACATTTACTGTTGTCCGAATGTCCAAATCCTTATAAACAACCTTAGAGGGAGGTGTATTCTCGAAGGTTCTTGGAGCTCCGGTTCTCGGGAGTGAGATAGAGACAGGAGGGAGCACCCTCAGAGAACTACCTGGGTGCAGGTGGACCAGCTCACCCCACAGTGACACCGCCTCGGCCAGGCGCTCCCTGTCCCTGCTGTGGGTTGGCCGCAAAGGCCGGAGTCCTGACTAGTTCTAGGAGGGAATGAGCGGGCCACAGGGGCACTGCCCGTCCCATGCAGGGCATTTCATTCTTTTCAGGGGATCCTCCTCCTCCTCCTCCTCCTCTCCTCTTCCTCTCCTCCTCCTCTTCTCCTTCTTCTTCTTCTTCTTCTTCTTCTTCTTCTTCTTCTTCTTCTTCTTCTTCTTCTTCTTCTTCTTCCTCCTCCTCCTCCTCCTCCTCCTCCTCCTCCTCCTCCTCCTTCTTCCTTCCCTTCCTTCATCAGTGTTTGTTTCCCACCACCAATGTTCCCAGTTTCCCTCCTGCCACCCTTCCCAGTCTGCCTCTAAGGCAGTTTTCTTTTCTCTGTCTGTCTGTCTGTCTCTCCATCCCCCACCCCCCCACCACTGGGCATTATGGTTTGCAATACAGATAACTGAAAGGTTATCATGTATGTACCTATTTTCAGGGGATTCTCTGTTTTCCCCTAGCATGCAGTTTTCTTTTTCTTTTCTTTTAACTTTTTATCTTTTGAGTCACACCTGGCAGTGAGGCCACTCATGACATGTGTGGGGATCATTCTCAGAGGTGCTCCCGGGCCTGTGCTGAACAGATACCCCAGCCCTTTGGGCATCTCCCTTTCCCTCAGCCCTACATGCTCTTTAGTCCCATTGATGCAGTTAATACTAACAATAAGTGGCCCTGATAATAGCGATACATGACACTGGGCCCTGACCTTTGGCTGGCTCCATACCAAATGCACTTACGTGTGGTGGCATTATTTTTTGGGGGAGGAACACCCGCTGTGCTCAGGGATCACTCCTGGCAGGACAGAGGGCCACATAGGGTGCAGCATGTTTAACCCTCTTGAGACCCCAAGTGCCGTGGAAGGTTGGGGCTCTGGGAGTCAGACGGCGCTGAGGGTCATGTAGGTGGCATTGAGAGGGAGGGGTCCATCCTGCACAGGTGTTGCTCCGACCTGCCCATCACAGGAAAAAAATCAGCCCCCCACTGGAACAACCAAGAGCGTCTCCCAATTGTACCCAAAGCTACTACTGCCCCCCCATAGTATCAGATTCCCTTCCCCTCGGGGGTGTCCTCCCTTTGGAAAAGATTGCTGGATGTGACTCGGGTAAGACACTGCTCACTCACAAATTTTAGTTTTTTTTGGGGGGGGGGTTGGTGATGTACAGGGGTTACTCCTGACTCTGCACTCAGGAATTCTTCCTGGCGGTGCTCAGGGGACCATATGGGATGCTGGGGATCGAACCCGGGTCGGCCGCGTGCAAGGCAGATGCCCTACCTGCTGTGCTATTGCTCCAGTCCCACGAAGTTTAATTTTGAATGTATGATTTGAACACTTAAAAGTTGAAAGATGGAAAAGAAAGAAAAAAAGAGAAGGGAGGAAGAAAGCGAGGAAGGAAGGAGAGAGGAAAGAAGAAAGGGTAGACTCACAACTGGCCTCAGAGTCATCTCTCAGTGGCGGGTGAAGGCCTGAGGCATGCATGCTTCTTCACTCTCCCTGGTGACTGCCAGGCTGGAGGTACAGAGTTGAGGGGACACCGGTGGGCCTGTCCCCTTACCCTCTGTCCCTTCCGCGAGGGGCACTCTGCTTCAACTAGATTTATACTGTAGATTTTGAGTGGCTTCGGGACTTCTGCCACTGAAAAGAACCTGGCCGACTCCGGCATGCTGGCTGCATCGTAACTCGGAGGAGCTTGTCCCAGGCGAGTTCCCTGGGTCCCCCCTTCTTCCAGCTCTGGCTGCCGTCTCCTCCCTCCCGCCTCACATCAAAGTGCAGGGCTGGTTGCCCACGAATCCTCAGCAGAGTGAACAACACTGAAAACGTGAGATCCAAAGCACCACAACCAAACTTAAAAATGTGCCTGTCAAGGTGGCAGGCTGGGGGGCTCCGGGGTCACGGGTGGAGGAATGGAAGCTAGAATATTGCATACCTCAAACTCAGCTGTCAATAACTTTGTAAATCACGCTTCTTTAATACAGTTTTTAAAGAGAAGAAATTCAAAACTTGACAAAAGTTTTTAAAGTAAAAAGTCATTTACTCTTTTAAAGTAAAATGAGTCATCAGGAGGGGCCCTGTTGAGATTTCCCCCCACCCCCCAATAAATATAATCTGCAGGAAGGAAGAACAGAGCAATGCAAGACCACAGGATGGTCTTTACCCAGTTTTTTAAAAAATTTTTATTAGTGAACTCTACACCATGAGGTACAGTTGTAGACTTACAAATTTTTGTGCTTGGGTTTCAGTCATACAATGATCGAGTACCCATCCCTCCACCAGTGCCCATTCTCCACCACCACTGATCCCAGTATCCCTCCCACCCCCTATTACCCCCATCCCACCCTGCCTTTGTGGCAGGGCACTCCCTTTTGTTCTCTCTCTCCCTTTGGGTGCTGTAGTTTGCAAAAGAGGCATGCATGAGTGGCCATCATGTTTGGTCTCTAGTCTACTTTCAGCATACTTCTCCCATCCTGGGAGGATCCTCCCAATACCCTTTATTTGGTGCTCCCTTCTCTATCGGAGCTGCCTTTTCCCCTAGCATGTGTGGCTGGCCTCCAAGCCATGGAGTGAACCTCCTGTGTACTCAGTTTTTAAGGTGTGGAAACTGCCGCTCCAGCACCTGGAAAATACGTGGAGATGCTTCCTTCTTCTCTTCCACTTCCGCCCCTCCCGGTCCAAGATGGGGGCCCCAGAGGATGGATGGTCTGGTCTCTACCTGCAGTGCTGGGAGGAAGGGATGGACAGAGTGTGTCAGAGAGGATCTTCCCCAAGAGTCGCAGGACCCCTTTGGCCAGACCTGGGTTGGAGAATCCTGGATGTGCTGCAGCTGGAGAGAGGAGAGGTTGGATGGGGGATGAGGGGTGTGGGGGCAGCAGGGCACCTATCCTGTCTGAGGGTCCGTCAGTCAACCCTGGGACGCCTTTTTTTTCCTTTTTTGGGTTACACCTGGTGATGCAAAGGGGTTACTCCTGGCTCTGCAATCAGGAATTACTCCTGGCGGTGCTCGGTGGACCATATGAGATGCTGGGAATCGAACCCGGGTCAGCCGCGTGCAAGGCCAACACCCTACCCGCTGTGCTCCAGCCCCTACCCTGGGACACCTTTGCAGGTTGAAGCAGGGCCAGTCCGGGTCTGTGGGTCTCCAGAGACCAGCGCTTCCTGCCTGATTGCTGGGATCACAGAGCAATGGGACCTCCCACGCACTTACTGGCAGGAATTTGGGGAAGCAGTAATCACGTTGCACCCCTTGCATTTAATTCGCCACCGGCCGGTCCATCTCGCCGTGCCTGGGCTTATCTCGGTCCTATATTATTAGGTCGGTTGAGGGTCTGCCCCAGACCTGTTGTCGGGATTCGCCTTTCCAGCACCTGCACCGCTCAGGCGTTTGGAAACGCTGGTGAAACCGACGAGGAACAGGGCTCAGTTCTGTGCCCTGGCACGCTGGCACAGCGTCGGGGGTCCCGGAATCCTGGTCAAGCTGCCGCGCCCGGCTCCCTGCAAGCGCTGCAGGCGAGGCACCGGGAGCCGAGAACTCAGGACAGGCGGGGGCCGTGTGTGGGCAGCCCCCCAGCCGGTGAGGACAGCCCTGCCGTGTCCCCCGCGCACACGCCCACTTCCTTTCCATTCCTGTACTTGGATGAGATTTCCTTCCATGTGTTTTTCTTTGGAAACATTCATAGACCCGGGTCTGGGAGCTGGCGGGGGTCAGGGGGAAGATTGCCATCCTTGACTCCAAAAGAAATAGAATTTCCCATAACGTGCTGGGGTTCCAGGATCCGGAAGCCCAGTCGGTGCTGCTCTTGCTGATAGCAGGTTGCAGGACTGGAGGCCACAGGGAGCTGCCCGCTGCCCGCAAGGAAAGGCCTGGGCTCCTCTTATGTTTTCCTTTTCCTCCCCTCCTCAGTTCCGCCCGGAGCCAAACTAATCCAAAGTGTTATCCTTTCCTCAGTGAGCTTGTGATGACTGTGAAAATCCAGGAAGAGGCGATTCTCTTCATCCCAGTTCTATGTGGGCAGTTAGACCTGAACTTCATAAAACAAAATGAAAAATGCACAAGGAGAGAAAAGGAAAATAAAAAAAAAGAAGAATGGCTCTACCACTGCTGATGTTCTAGTGTTTTCCTTCTTTCCTGAGATAGAGATCCAAGTATGTTCACTATGGGACTTTATTTTGTAGCGTTGCCCCCCGAGAGCCCGGCAAGCTACCGAGAGTATCTTGCCTTGCACGGCAAAGCCTGGCAAGCTACCCGTGACGTATTAGATATGTCAAACACAGTAACAAGAAGTCTCAAAATGGAGCCGTTACTGGGCCTGCTCGAGCAAATTGTGAACAACGAGAAGACAGTGCAGGGCAGTGAACTGCAATGCCCTCCGTCCTATGAGGGTTTGGCAGGGGTGGTTCTCAGCGGGTGATGTCATGTGGTACTGCTCAGGATGGGATACTGGGCATCACCAGGGCTACACCCAGCACTGTAGGGGCTCCATGCGCAGGTGTGCAGTGCCAGGCCTGCATCCCAGTCCTTTGAGCTATCTCCCCTGCTTCTTTTTTTCTCATTTACGTTCTATTCCATCATGGAATGAGCGCCTCCTCTGGGAGGATGAGGGTGTGCAGGTCTAGGAAGACAGTGATCAATGAGACAGGCAGGAGAGCGTGGAGCTGGGGTGCGAATAAGCACAGAGGAAGATGGGAGCAGTGCCCACGCATCTCTGGGTCTGTGCGGGGGGCGGGGGGGGGCTGTAGGTTGGTGGTCCAGCCGCTGTCTGTCCTGCGTTGACAGAGCCTGTCCCCGATGCAGGCTGGATTTAAGCACTGGATTTGCCTACAGAAAAGACTCCCGAGTTGGGGGGCTCAGGAGGGCAGATACCTCTGAAAGGTTAACTGATAAAGTTCAAGCATATCTGTGCTAGTTCGTGAGTGGGTGTGAGAGTTGGAGACTCTCACCCTGCCTGGCTTGCTGAGCCTGCAGGTGGCTGTCCCAGCCAGGAAAGCCCAGATTATTTCCTGCAGCCCAGATCGCCAGTGGCTGAGAGGGAGACAGAGGGAAACTTCCCCATGGGTTTCCTAGACTGCAGCAGAGTTTGAAAGGATAGATACCAGGCCACCCATTCCTTGTGTTACAGGGACCAATTGGTCAGGTACCTAGAGGGTAGTGCTAGGTCCTAGGAGAGAGAGAGACTGGAAATAGCTGGCTGCATGGGTCCTGAGTCAGCCGTGGGTTTCCAGTCTCAGTGCAGGTGTGGGACTAGCTTGTTCTCTGAAGATCCTTCCCACTCTTGGTTATTTATTTATTTATTTATTTATTTATTTTGGCTTTAGGCACATGATTGGAAACAGACGTACTGTACTCAGTTTCTCTGAGACAATACAGAGTTACGGATTTCTGTGCAACACACGGGCAGATTCTTTTTCTTTGCCCTTCAACTTTGAACTCTTTTGGTGAATTGCTGAGTACCTGCCTCTGCTCCAGCGATGCTGTTTCTCGGTGGCTCCCAGCTGTGGTCTGGCCACGTGATCTACAAGGAAGCTTTACCAACTTTTCAGGTTGGCAACAGGAAGTGAGCTCACTGCCTCCATATTCATGCTCCAAAAGCCTGCAGGGCACGTTGAGGAGATTTCCCCTGGCTTCACCTCCAGGAACGAACTTGGGAGCATGACTTTCCCCAGCTGCGGGGAAGGCCAGCTGTGTGGCTGTCAGCATCTATTTCCATGACATTAGTGGTCTCAGTCGAGGATTTTTGCTGGAACCGCCGGGCCTGGACTATACACTTAGATGCACAGCAGTGTGTATTTCCCCGGAAGGTGTGGGAGGGGCTGTCAGGAATCGCTCCTTGGTGACTGTGCCAGTGTGACTTATTATTTGTGTGTCAGATGTCTGCAGGGACCAGCTTTCCTCCTGCAGGTGGGGGTTTTGATGGTGAGTCACCCCATTATAGGAAGTACCTGCAGACATACAGTTTTGCAAACAGGCAGTCATGGGCTATGTGAGAATTGGCGGAGCAGCGCAGTGAGGGCTGGGACCTGGTTGCTTTGGTTGGAAGGTGAGGACCATTGCTGTATCACTTGAGGGGCACTGCTTGAGAGTTTCTGTGCCTCAGTTTCTCCACCTGTAAATCAGCACATTGATAGCACCTCCTATGAGTGTGGTCAGGTGTGGTCAGAGAGCAGGTGCCAGGTGTTGGCCACTAGAATAATGACTGCTGTGGGTGGTGGTGGTGTCATTCCACTGTCACCAGGGGCTAACAGGAGACAGAATGTACATTTGTAACAACACAGACTGTGTTTTTTTTTGTGGGACAGGCCCACTATTCTGATCTAAGTCCATTCCCAGAGGGGCAGTGCCGTCATTCATGCAAGTAAGTGCCTGCGGGCATCCTCATGCTTTTCCTGATGGCAAAACTGAGGCACAGACAGTCACGTCACTTGCTCAGTGTCGCTCAGTGAGTGGGGGATCTGAGGTCTGAAGTCAGACAGCTGGATCTAGATCCTCACTTCAGCCTCATAGAAATAATGCGAGTTCCGTGGAGAGTGTGTGCTTGGCCAGGGATGCTCTCAGCAAGGGCTCTAGGTGCCCACCCAGAGCCTGACAGCAAAGCCTTGGAGGTGGCTGCTAGCACTTGCCCCTGTTTTATTGGAAGCATTTTGAAAGGGATGCGTGTGCATCGTTGTCAGCTAGGTGCTTTATTTATTTATTTAATGAATCACTGTGAGATACAGTTACAGACTTAGAAACTTCCGTGATTACATTTCAGCCATACAATGATTGAACACCCGTCCCTCCAGCAGCGCCCATTCTCCAACATCAGTATTCCCAGTATCTCTCCCTCCAGCCCCACCCCTTCCTACCCCCTGCCTCTGTGGCAGGCACATTACCTCTCATTTTCTCTCTCTCCCTTTGGGCATTATGATTGGCACTACAGGTGTTAAGCAGCCATCATGTTTGGTCCATAGTCTACTTTCAGCATTGCCCATCCTGGGCGAGCCTTCCAACCATCATTTAGTTAGTGGTCCCTTCTCTACACCCGCTTTCTTGCCCCCAGCACGTGAGACTGGCTTCCAAACCATGGAGTGATTCTCCTGGCCCTCATCTCTACTATCCTTAGGTGTTAGTCTCCTATTATGTAACTTTATATTCCTCAAGTGAGTGCAGTCATTCTATACCTATCCCTCTCTTTCTGACTCATTTCACTTAGCATAATACTCTCCCTGACCATCCACTTATATGCAGATGTCATGGTTTCATCTTTTTTAACAGCTGCATAGTATTCCATTGTGTAGATGTGCCAAAGTTTCATTAACCAGTCCTCTGTTTTCGGAGCTGGGTGATTTAGGACGGGATAGCTGACTTTGTTGGGCTGCTGCTGGGGTAGGCTGAGCACCCCAGCACGGGTCCCAGAACGCAGCCTCCTCTGCTGGGGCAGCTTTGCTCATGGACTCTAGCGTGTGCTTTGTCTGTTTCCTAGCTCTAGGAAGCTGTTTCTGGATGAGCTATTTCCAGCCCTAACATGAGAATTCTGTGGCCCCAGAGCAGAGTGTGGCCCCACCCCAGAACCTATATACGACCTCAGAGGAGACAGCTCTGTCAACCGGAAGGCAAAGCCAATGCGGGCCCACGCCAGCCAGTGGGGTCTGTCACCACCGACTAGTAATTGGGCCTTAGCTTGCTTGGTTGCAAAGGGAGTGAGGGTGGGCCGTAAATGTGTGGCAGAAACCTCAAATCCAGATAGTTCCACATTTTGGCAAAGTGGAACGAGCAGATCTGGCCAATTCACATGTAGAGGTCGAAACAGCCCCTCTTGCTGGTGTTCGAGCCGTGTCCGTGTCTCCCTCGGAACCAACACCTGGAGCTGTCTCCTTATACTAAGCCTGTATTCGTGGTTGTTTCATCAGGTCAATTACTGTAAGGGCTGACATTCTGGGTCATTTTTGATGCTCTTGCGAAGTGCTGCTAAATTGCTGTCAAAATCATGCTGTGGAAATGTGACCTTTTTTCCCCAAAAGTATATGTAAATGTACACACACACACAATTGTGAAGCAAAGTGCCTGTTTCTCCCATTCTTATCCACATCCAAGATTATCATGGAAAAATGACCCATTTGAAAGGCCAATGTGCTATTTTATTTCCATTTCCATTTTTCTAGTTTGAAGAAGGAAGAAAAGGTTTTTTGCTTCCTGTTTGGGTTTCTTCTTTTATTGAATTGGCAAATTTCTCTCCTCCTCCTCCTCCGCTTCCTGTATTTGTGTATTTGAGCACTCGACTGTGCTCAGGGCTTACTCCTTGCTCTGTGCTCAGGGATCACTCTTGGTAGGACTTGAACCCATGTTAACTGCATGCGAGGCAAGCACCAGAATCTCTCTTCGTGCCCTTTCCCCTTATTCTTTCTATCTGACCCAGTTTTCTCCTCTTGAAAGTTATTCTTCTATGATTACAAAATTAATGTGTGCCTCTCCTAAAAGGTCAGAGAGCGAATGTGTGATGTGGCAGGTGCAGTTCCCTGGTTACATTGTTCCCTCCTTCCATTCTTTGAGTTACTGCTGATTTCGCAACAACTGGGGGGTGGCCTGTGATTGGTTGTGGGGCTTGTACACTTGGCTGCGGTGTTCTGTGCAGGTCACATGTACTTCATTTCATTGGTGCCCTTGAACATCCTAGTGGGGGTCACACAGTGCTCACTGGAGGTTGCAGTGCTCTTGCACATCCTGTCAAGTCTTGAGGTGCACACAGGCTGTTTCTGTGTGGTATGTCTAGACTAACCAGCAGAACTACCCAGGACCCTTGCTGAGCTCATGCAAGTGACACTGGGCAGATGCTTTGAGTCCTTGAACCACCCCCAGACCCTATACTGCCATGATTGTAACTCTGAGAAATACCATTGCTGACAGCATGGGTATTTCCCCCACCCAGAATTTTCTAGAAAGGTTTTGAATTGTCACTCTCTGACCTGAAAGATTCCTAGAGTTGCATCTTGCCTTCAGATCTTAAGATGTGCTTTTTGGGGGGCCAGAGTGATAGCAGGTGAGCATGCAGAGAATCTTACTTGGGGCTTCCTGCATGCCAGGCCTGAGCTCCAGTCCTTTGATTATCTCCCTGACCTTGTCTCCCTAAACCGAGATCTGAGACGTGGTTTCTTAGAGGCGGAATCATAAGCGTTGGGGCCCCAGCCTCTAAGTGCCAGAACCAGAATCCAAACTAACCATGTGAGGCCCTCAGGCCCCTGGAGATGTTCCGTTAACCCCCAATCTGCTGCGGGCTGCACCGCCGGCCTTCCCACGACCCCAACTCTCTGTCAGGCTGTATCTTCATTAGCTTTGTCTAAATACAGCCAGGGGCTGGTGGTCTCCCAACACATTCTCCATCTCGTAAAGACATGAGCAATTTGGAAAGAGGTGAAAGGCCAGTTTCTACAGGGGCTGTGATCCTGAATTAGGGCTCCAGACTGGGGAGAGCATCTTCCCTGAGCAACAAAAGGCCGTTGCCGTGACGGTAGCTATGGTAACACTGATGCAAGAGCGGCCCTGTGTGCACCAGAGCCCAGCTGGTGAGCTGGAAGGGGGTTGTCTGAGAGAAAGGGCAGGGCCTAGCGCTGTCCCCTGCATGAGATGGCAGATGCTCGCTGAAATGCCAGAAAAGCAGCACCTAACTGGCCAACATATGGTTTCCACACCTGGTTTGTGGCTCTTGTGGATTAGGTGGCCAGAAAAATTCTTAGAGGATTTAGTGAGATCCAGGGATTAAGAGCAGGGAATGTGGACTCGTGCTTATTAGTAACTTTTATTTTATTCATTTTATTTTATATTTTTGGGTGGGCTGGGGCACATCCAGAAGTGCTCAGAGCTTACTCCTGACTGTGCTTAGGGGTCACTGCTGATGGTGCTCAGGGGACCTTGTGGTGCAAGGGATGGGTCAGCCCCAGCTTGCCTCTGTGGCAGATACTTCTCTCTCTCTCTCTCTCTCTCTCTCTCTCTCTCTCTCTTTCTCTCTTTCTCTCCTCCCCCCCCCCCTTTTTGGGCGTTTTTCTATATAAGTACTGACAGGTTATCATGTGTATCCTTTTACCTACTTTCAGCACTTAGTTCTTCTCCAGAGGGATCATTTCCAAGAGTCATTGTCATAGTGTCTGGTCCTTGACCTTGACCTTTAGTAGCAGCGAGGCATTCCCAAGTCCAGCCTCTGTTAGCTCAGCCTTGTCTGTCACTGCCCTATTTCTCTCAGCACCCAGGAAAAGGAAAGGGAGTAGATCTGCACAAAAAGCAGAGCACTGAGGGTATTCTCGTGATTAAACTAGTGTTATCTTCTTTGACTTGGAATTACTCGTGTTTCAGGGTGGCAGGCCATTTGTCATCCTGATGAGATCAGCCCTTTGAGCAGTGCCCTTGGCATTACCTGCCCCCTCCTTTTGCCACATGGCTAGAGCAAGTCTGATGTCGTCCCACCCCCACCGGTCTATTTCACTGATGGTTTGGGAATAAACATGTTTTTATGTGTGGCCCAGATCTGCCAAAAACAGCATTTATAGAGCTTCTAATTACCTTGGAGACTGTGGTAGGTCCTGTATTGGAGAGTCGGTAAATAGCTTTAAGCGATGTGGGCTAATTTGAGAAATTTTGATGTCCTTAACTGAGTCAGAACATCAACAGAACATTTGTTAGAGAGGCTTGTTTCTTGGGACATATTTTTAGGCTTGCAACTTTCATTTTGGAGGTGTTGAGCCACCTATGTACTGATTTATTAGCTTCTGATCAATATGTTATGGAATAAAGTATAAAGACTTTCTTCTGTTTCTCGGGCTGAGAATGACTGTTAGGAAGGAACAGGAAATTATGGTGTCTGTAATTATAATTTTTCAGTTAGAGATATCGAGAATTTGAAAACCATTAATTCATCTTCTTCCCATTTCTTTCTGATCTGTGTATTTTGAAAGGACAACTGCAAAGATTTTTCTCACTTTTCTTTTAAAGATAAACATTGAGAAGACAGCTCAGGATGGTTTTTAAAACTCTCTCAGTCAGATGACTTATTTTATCCAGATTCCTGTAAAACATTAAGAAAACTCAGGCATGTCCATTTTTTAACTAAACTCTTATCAAAGTATAACATATACAACAGTGAAGTATAGCAATTAATCTGCATGGGTTTTTATTGCAGATCTAGAATAACCTGCAACGAATGGCTCGTTTCTTGTAATTGTTATATCTTTAGATTACTCCTCATGTAAAGAGAAAACCAACCTGAAAGTAAGCTGATGAGTAAGCTGAAATCTCTGCTTCCATTCTGTCTTTGCTGCCACTTTCTCCGGCTCTTTCTCTGTCCATCCTCTCTGGAGTCAGTCTAGCTGAATTCCGGCTTTGAATCCTGCTCTGCTGCCTACTAACTGTATAAAATGGGGCAAGTTATTTAACCTCTCTGAGCCTCAATTTCCTCACGGACAAAGTGGGACAATACAAGTGCCTCCTCAGGAAATTTGGTTTTGTTTGACAAGCCAGGGATCTAACCTAGGGCCTCACCTGTGCACGTGCGAAACCAGTGCTCTGCCATGGAGCAGCCCATGAAATTGTTTTGAGGATTACAGGGGCTAATGTTTATTAAGAACACAGAACCACGTCTGACACATAATGAGCCTTTGATTTGGGGGAAGTAAAAACCTTAATTAAAAGCTTCATCCCAGGTAGATAGAGGAGTCTCCTGGCCAGGGTCAGCGCTAATGAGTTGGGGTGCCCCTTGAACTACGCAGCGTCTGAGGACTTGAGGAGCCTGGGGTTCTGAGAGTGGGGAGCTTGTTTCCTCCCTCAGACAAAGGCAGCCACTCAGTCCTGGCCCCTGGGAAGGTAGGGTAGGGGTAAGGAGCCCTGGTTAGAAAAACACAGGCTGGAGAAAGAACACACTCTCCCCAGGCAAAACTTTAGAAAAACAACAATCTGCCGCTCCTTGATTAAAGGGTAGAAAACTAATTATCCTTTCCGGAGGGACCTGAGGCTGCTCTCTGCCGGGGCTGTGACCTGGAGGTGCAGGATGTGGATTTCCTTAGGATGTAATGAAGCCTTTCCCATTGAAAACGAGCCCTGATTCAATGGCTGCAGGTGGGGAGAGGGAACGTGATGGCTTCGCTCAGAAAAGCAGCCCCTCAGCACTCAAGAAATGGCAGGGCAGGCTTGTGCTTTGTGAATAGGATAAAAAAAGAGTTCTCGTTTCTTTTTTTTTTTAATGGAAGAACTCTTCAAAAATCTTCTGATTTCTACTCATTTAGACCAGTTCACACTTAGCTGGGTGTTCCAGGTCCACAGGCTGATATTGGGAAGCCATCGCTTCTCAGTTGATGCTAACCAGAAGGCTGATGATGGGGTGAAGGGAACACACATCCTTCCTAATTCTTTTGATTTTTAAACCACACTTGGTGGTGCTCAGGGTTTATTCCTGACTCTGTGCTCAGGGGTCACTTTAGGCAGGGCTCAGGGGACCAAATGTGGTGCCAGAGATAGAATCTGGGTCACTTGTTAGACTGGCTTCTTAATCCCTGTACCAGCTCTCCAGCCCCAGGCAATATGTTATTTTTAATTTTCCTTCTCTGTTTTTTTTTTTCTTTTTTTTTTTTTTTTGAGGAGGTGTTTTGGGTCATACCTGGCAGTGGTCAGGGCTGACTCCTGACTCTGCACTTAGAGATCACTCTTAGTGGTGCTCAGGGGCCCATACGGGGTTCTGGGAATTGAACCCGGATCAGTTGCATGCAAGGCAAACACCTTACCTTCTGTACATCTCTGAAAAAAGTATTTTTATGCTAAATAAATCCCAAGTAATATAATTAATTAAACAATATTTTTAAAATTATTAAACAGCACTAATTATAGTTTCTTTAGCCAAGGAAGGGGAGGGAAGCATTCTATCTTGGACAATCGTATATGAGTTTTCTTACTGTGTTCTATACCGTTGTAAGAGGGAAATTTCTGTTGATCTATATTGTTATCAAGAAAACATTTAAAAGTCTTTTTAAAAAGTCTTAGAAATACTTATTATTTCTAAGAGCCCCCATGTGTCAGGTGTCCAGAGGGTAGGAATGAGTCATTTGAAATATAGATTATTTTTTAAAGATGAAACGCCTGCTTTCAGGAGTTCGCATCATTATTATTTGGAGGGTATGTGTGCTTTTTTTGGTTTTTGGCCACATCTGGTGATGCAAAGTACAAAGCTTACTCCCAGCTCAGCACTCCGAATTTACTCCCAGGGCTGGAGTACAGGGGTTCAGGTGTTTGCCTCGCGTGCTTCTGAAAACAGTTTGATCCCACGCACCAGTTATGTTCTCATGAGTACCTGAACACAGAGCAGGAGTAAGCCCTGAATGCTGCCAGATGTTTCTGCCCCCCAAATAAATAAAACCTCAAATTCACTCCCAGTGCTGCTCAAGGGACTGTGTGGTGCTGAGGATTAAATCCAGGACTCCTGCCCGGCAAGCTACCGAGAGTATTCGATATGCCAAACACAGTAACAACAAAGTCTCCAATGGAGACGTTACTGGGCCCGCTCGAGCAAATCGATGATCAACGGGAGGGCCTTTACCTTTACCTTACCTTTACAGCTACAATACCTGTAGCTGTATGATGCAGAACTATTTTCTGGCCCCAGGAGCTCACATGTTAATTAGGTATTAAACCCCAAATTCCTATTAATTCAACTTTTTATTTTTATTTTTTACAAATATTGGTTCTATCGACTCTAGACCAGTTCGCCCCAGTTCTCATCCCCAACTTCACCCCTTCCCTCTTGACATGTCTTCAAATTTTAGTAGGCATATCCCCATCTGCTGCAGAGTTCCTAAGTTGAGCCCTCCGCTGTGACACCCACTCCTAGTTGGGCTCTGGGGTGCTCCCTCTCTAGGTTGTCTCTCTAGGTAGAGGCTCCTCTCCGATTAAAGGCTCATGACTCGAATAGTCTCCAGTCGCTTCTATCCAAATCCTGACTCCGCCCTCTCTCTTGGGGGGCTGATTTGATGCTTACATGTGTGACATGAACTCGAGTCTTTCACCCTCAATCTTGCCTCTCCTGGAGCCTTCGTCATTCTCTCAAACTTCATCATCCAAACTTTGCTAAAACTTTGCTCAGTTTGCTAAAACTTTGTTGTTTTATTCTGCCCCTTCCCTCTGCTGCTATTGTTGCCATGACTGGGGGCACGGGAGGATCACACACACACACACATGCTCACTCAGAGTAGCCCATCTGTGTGTGGAGTTCCCACACTTGGCCACTGTGCTCCAGGGTTGGGGGTCGCACACTTCCATTGGGGTGCTTGGGCATAATCTGCTGGCAGTGTTGAACATGGGTCACTGAGTTGTAAACATACATGCTCCCTACTCTCTGTCTCAGTCCTGGCCACCCACCATGCTTGCCCTTTTGGTTAAGGAGTTCTCTGGGGGTGGTCCTTAGACTGACTGTGCATCCAGGAAGGATCACACACTTGGTGGTGCCCAGGGACTCAAGGTAGAGCTGGGGGACCACGCTCAGGGGGCTGGAACTCATCTCCTGCAATCCTGTTCTTTAGGGAACCATCCTGAGTGCTGCAGGCTGAATGCCCGAGAGTGGCCTTGACTTGAGCTTTATTTTACTCTCGTTGTCTGTTCTTTTCTCTCCACTCAGCCTGGAGAATAATCTTTTATAAACACTCCATGCTGCTTTTCTACTCTTCACTGCCTTCTGGCTGAAATCCAGAGACCTTGTGAAAGTCAGTGGAGCTCGTGGGAGATGGCTCCTGCCGCTGCTTTACTTGCTCTGTATCAGTTCACTCCCTGCATCCCCTCCAGTGGTACCAGCCTTCAGCCACAACCCAGGACTCTGCCTGTGCGCTTGGGTCTCTCTGGAACTTTCTCTCCCTTCTTCCAAATGGGTCCCTGTTCAAGCTTTCCTTTTGGAAAGAGGCCTGAAAGCTTGTTTATAAACTTGCAGTCCTTCCCACAACCCTAGGCTCCCATCCTGCTTGTTTGACCGCCTGTTATCTGTCTCCTTCTATTGTGGGTTCCAAGAAAAGAAAAATGGAACTATGTTTTATGCTCTGCTGATGCCTGGCATATAGTAGACACTTAGCCAATATTTGAGTGAATATTTATTAATACTCAGCGTGAACCCATAATCAAACCATCTTATAGCAATCGTTTATTCACTCCTCAGAGGTATACCCTAGGAAGTTTTAGTCTTGTCATATCCTATTTCCTGTTGGAGATAGAAACATCTGCAATTTGCCCCAAGTCACTTGGTTGATGTGAACTTGAACCCAGGCCTTGGAAATGCAGATTCCATGCTCTGTTTGCCTTGTGTGATGGCAGTCTCTGTTTGATGATCTTCTTTGTTCTAGTAAGTTCGTGATGGAAATGTGAATGAGTGACCTCTGACCCATGGTGGGCTTGAAATACGGATCTGGCGGTATTTGCAGCGTATTTCTTAGGTAGGATGGAGCCTTTCAGAATGTTTAGGGGTTCCAATTTGTTGGGGCAGTGTTGACATTTGATGGTATATTCTCCTGGATGAAAGAACAGCAAGGAAACCTGTTCAGGGTGCTGAGCCTTTAATTTGGATTTGGATTTAACTTGGATTAAGTGATTTATAATCCAAAATGCTACTCAGTGCTCACCCTAGAGTTGGGTGTGGGCTCCAGCATTGTTCACTGAACAGTTTTGGGCCAAGGACCAGACTAGAATTTGAGGACCTTTTGCTTAGATAGTGGTGAACTAGGTTTCAGTTTCCCATGAGAGAGGCCTGGGGGAAGAGGGGAAGCTGAGATGGAAAAGATTCATGGCTCTGACTCTCAGAATTCCCTCTTGTGACTCTGAGGACCTCTTGGGAGAGTCTCAGCTGGGATTTATTTTCTCTCTCTGTCTCCCTGAGAGCCTGTGGTGGTACCGTGTTATGATATGAGACTGTTCTGTCATACCACCAAGCACAGACTTAAAAAGGGCAAATAGTGCATTCGTTCCCTGGCTAATATATATATATATATATATATATACACATATATATATATAATTTTATTTTATTTGCTTTTTGTGTCACACCTGGTGATACACAGGAATTACTCCTGGCTCTGCACTCAGGAATTACTCCTGGTGATGCTCAGGGAACCATATGGGATGCTGGGAATCGAACCCAGGTAGGCTGCATGCAAGGCAAATGCCCTACCTGCTATGCTGTCACTCTAGCCCCCCTCCCTGGCTAATATTTAAGTAGTGCAGTGGTCATAGAGATGGCAGTGAATCTAAATCCTGCATTTGGTTCGTGGCCGTCACCAGCAAAAGGCCTCTTACATGATCCCTTCTGTGTGCCAGTTTCTGGACTGGACTCTTGGAACTCATTTACTCTTACGCCAACCTTCAGAGGGAGTAACAGAGATGAGAGCTAGGGAACGGAGAAGTTAAGACCATCCTGGGCCATGCAATGTGAATTGCAGAGCTGGGTCCATCTTCAATGCTGGTGTTCTCAGCCCTTTTCTAATGTGGCCCGCTTCTGAACTGTTTCCTTTCTCTGATGCAGGGCTCCACCCACTATCCTATCAGTTGGCTCCCTGGTCTTTTTGCAGTGCTCCCCTTAAAATATCTTGGGAACCCACAGGGTGGCCTAAGATTCCCAGCTGAGAAACGCTGTTCTAATACCACTATGCCTGGCTGCCCCTTACTCTCAATGCAACATTGACATTCGCCACCTGCAGAGCTTCTCCTGGAAGGTAGAACCCATGAAAAGCTGTAATAAAGGTTTTGCAGGAAGCTCCATCCCCAAAGGGAAAGGCATAAGAATGGCTCAAGAGGTGGGAGCAGAAACAGGTTCCTAATGCAGTCTGAGACACAGTCACAGACACAGTCCTAACGGAGTCTGGAGTGGGGGGTGGAGAGTGGGAGGAAGCAGAGACTGTGGGAATTTTTATCATTGTGGAATGATTCACATAACGTGTCTCAGAAATAGGACCATGTTTTCTCCTGAGTGCTGATGAAACTTCATGGTGAGTTTTAATTATTTTAATTCATTCCCAGGCAGGGCTAGTTGCTCATTCTCTTAATTTTTAGTTACAGAATTCCCTCTCCCACAGTCGCTGATAGATTTTCATTTTACAGTGATTGATTTTGGTTTTGGGGCCACACTCAGCTGTGCTCAGGACTTACTCTTGGCTCTGAGCTCAGGGATCACTCTTGGTGGGACTCAGTGGACCATATGGGGTGCCGGGTATCGAACCAGGTCAGCCGCATATAAAGAAAGATATTCTATCTTTCCAGTTCCCTTATTTTTCGTTTTTATTTCAGAAGGATTTTCCCCATTATATGTATTTTTCATTTTGCCTAAAATATTTTTATTTTTTCCTACACTTAAAAAACTTGTGGTAAATAATAAAACTTTAAAAATACATATAAAAATTCAGTGACATTAACACCACATACAAGGTATTGGGCGCATTTGACAAAAATCTGATTACAAATTTTCATGACTCTCAGAGTACCCAGTAAACGCTCAGTCCCTGCCTCCTCACTTCCTTCAGCCCCTAGTCACCACTAGTAATACTTTTGTCTCTATGGAGTTGCAATTCTGAGTTTCATATTAATGGAATCATTTAATATTTGCCAGTTTGTTTCTGGTTTCTTTCACTTTGCATGTATTTAGATTATCTCATGTTATGGATATATCAGTACTTTATTCTTTAAATTATTGGCTAATAACACACTATAGATATATACACATTATTATGTTACCTCCTCAGATAATGGAATTTATTGTGTTTTTAATTTGGTTACTAAAGCATGAGCTCTGTACTTGTTTGCTACATGTTATATCTGGAATTTATAAAGAACTTTTACAAATCTATTTCAAAAAGAATATCCCTTTTTCTAGGCGAGAAAATGAACTTAACAATCATTTCACAAAAGGGGGACTACAATTACAATAATTCCATGGGTTTAAAAAATTATTTCAATCACTTCTTTATAGCTAATTCTGGAATTAGCTTGACTAGAGGAGTTCTGTGTCATATATGTATGGTAGGAAAAAAATCTTCATTTGGGGAAGAATTCTGTTTGTTGCTCAATCTGGGAGGTTATTTATGTTTGTGCACTGAAGAGCATATCTTTTTTTCCTAGATACTACCTGTCAAGACTTTTGCTTGTTTGGGGTGCCATGCCCAACTGTGCTCAGGGCTTACTCCTGGCTCTGTGCTTAGGGATCACTCCTAGCAGGACTTGGGGCACCATATGTGGTGCTGGAGATCAAGCCCTACCCAGTAACTGTGTTATCTATCCAGCCTGAGACATTTTTTGAGGGGGGAGGGGTTCACACTGGTCATGATCATAGGTTGCTTCTGACTCTGAATTCAGAAGTTACTCTTGGTGGTGCTTAGGGAACCACTGAACCCGTATCAGCCCCATACAAGGCCAGCGCCCAACCTGCTGTGCTCTCCAGCTCATTCAACCCAAGAATTTTGAGGTATTTTGCTGATTTGAAAGATGTGTCCTGACAGCATTTTGGAGATGGTCTCACTTTTCACACGGGTCCCAGTTTATAATGTGCTCACTAACTGCTGAAACCAAGCAATAGACTTTCTAAGGTGAAGGCTCTTGGCAGTGGCATGTGCTGTTTTTCTGTAGCCGCTGATCAGCCTGGTGGTGCAGTCCATGTGCCACATATATGCTTGTCAGCACTTGCAGTGACTAGTGGCAATTAACAGGCCCAAGAGGCTCCCACCATTCCCCTGAATAGCCCCTCTCCCCAGCACTGCAGGATGCGGGGGGGGGGGGGGGAGGAATTCTGATAAGGGTGAAATACTCAATGGAATACAAAAAAAAAATAAAAGGAAAAGGAAAATATTTGCAACAGAGCCAGCGAGACAGTACAGGAGATAAAGCACTTGCCTTGCATGTAACTGGCACTGTTTTGATCCCGGCACTGCACAGGATCCCTGAGTACAGCTAGGGGTCCCCTAAAGACCACTGACTCTGGCTCCAACACCCCTTCAGATATCTCCTATATGACTGATTCTCTTGCTGTGTCCAGGTCTCAAACCCAGGGCCTCGTACGTGCAAGGCGAGTGCTCTATTACTGAGCCGTATCCCCAGCTCTAATATTTTTCTTTGTTTGCATCTCGAAGTGGTAATATCTAGGCTATAGATGTAGACAGACCATATTATTAAAAAATTGAACCTGCCCGTTCATTTTAATGGGATCGATGCTAAAATTTAAGTTGGATATATGACTCACATAGTATTTCTACTGGACAGTGTTCTTCTGAGAAGTTGGGCGGGTGGGGGGGGGGTTAGACAGTGACTCCTGTTCTCATTCATTGCGTGGCTGAGTTCTTTCCGCGGGGTCCTGGTGAGGCCTGTATTTTCCCCAGGGAAGTATCTCGAATGGTGATGGAAGTCCTCTGGGGCTCCTCCCTATAGGCTTCCTTAAAACGGAAACACCAGCCTCTCCCTCTCCCTCTCACACCCAGACCCTCCCTCTCAGGAGCAGGAATGGCCTCCCGGCTCCTTCTCAGGGGTGAGGACCAGTCATGTTTGTTTTCCCATGCCGGGGGATGTTTGCCACCCCACTTGTTCTGTTTGATTCCAGCCTCACACACGTGGATCCAAGTTCATTCCCAAAGTATCCCTGGAATCTGGATCTTGCACTCCCACCTCGGGCGTTTCTCCATGTCTAAATGTTTGCTTCCCTGAAGTGCAGACTCAGGGTTTTCTTCCCACCTTTGCCAAGTGATCACCTACTGGGAAAGAAGCTGTCTGCGCTCCTGCCTCAGCAGTTCCTTCACGCTCAGTGTCTTTCCCTCTTGGATCTCTCTAGAAGGGGGCTGTTCCCCAGCTTTGTCCTGTGTGCATGTGTTCCTGCCCCGCACCTGAGAGGTTGAGGGTTGGGCCCAGCGGGTGAGGGATACCGCCTTCTGCTAGCCCACCCCCACCTCATTTGGAGGTCCCCTGCTTCTCTTTGTTTCTGGGAAGTTTGCAGAACTGCATCACTGGTGTTGATGCCTCTAGAGCCCTAAGAAGTTGCTTGTCAAACAGAAGATACAGCTCTGTTATCTGGCCTCCCTAGCGAGGACCTGCTTTGATAGGTGCTCAGATGCTTCTTCCTGGGCTGCAGAAAGGAACTTTCTCCGGAGAGTGGGTTTATTCCCTGATGCTGTCCTTTAAGGCCTCCTGGGAGGTAGCATTGGCATTGGTGCAAACTGGAGAGACTCTTGGGAAACATCTTGTTTAAAGGAACTCTAAGGGAGTGATCTGGAAGCTTGGCTGGTGATGGAATGCACGGGGTGGGGCGGCCCTTATCTTCGGTGCTTGCCTCCCAATTTTCCCAGCAAGAGGGATGCCCGGGTGTCCTGGGCCCATAGGCTTGCTCTGGGGCGTTTCCTTGCCTGAGAGGGTGAAGTCTGGCTGAACCAGCTGGTGCCCACTTTCCTGAGAGTGCCCCATGCTGCATTCTTTCCAAAACAGGTGGGGCTCTGTATTCCAGGGCTTCTCTCCACCAGGGAGACAGCACCTTCTGAATCTGAACACGCACCTGGGGGGGGAGGGGTGGTGTTCCCCAGCTTGGCCTCTGACCAGCTGTAAAACTTCCAGCATGTGGTCTGACCTCTCTAGCCTCGGTTGATCACATCTGTAAAATGGGGGAAATATTGCCATTATTGTAGTAAACATCACATGACAGTATATGATATTTCTTTAAAAGTAGATGGCATTAGAACATATTCCAAGTAAAGTATTACATAATACTGTTATAATCCTTGAAGATCACGCACTTAACCTTATCACCTAATAGAATGATCTATCTTCTTGTTACTGTGAGACTTAGATACGGAGGTAAAGTGCTTAGCACAGTTCCATGGCACCTCCTGAGACTTAATCAGTGTTAATTACTGCGATCATTTTCTGCAGTGCATGAAACAAACACATTGGTTCAAAATGTGCTAGTCTGTGTTGTTGCTTTGAAAGCAGTGAAGCTCATCAAATAATTAGGAAAGCAGAACCCAATTATGCCTGGGGGAGGGGAGGGAAATGTATGACTGAATTCTAAGCCGCTTTTTCCTTTGAACGGAGAAATGTCTTCTAGAACTTACACCAACATTTTACTCCATAGAGAAGAGTATTAAACCTAAAGGGCTGCCCCCGCCTTCTCTGTTTGTCTGGAGATGTTATTAGCCAGGGTTGTTATTATTGTAGCATGGCTGAGTAGGAGGAGGAAGGTACAGGTGGGGAGACCCAGAGACCTCAGGCAGAAGCTCCCATCTGGCTAGCCGAGCTCCCCCGGGTCAGTCCTGTGACCCCGTTTCTTGGAGCGAGGACCGGTGGGGTCTGCTGATGGTGACTGAGAACTTAATAGTGGCACTTGGAGCCAGAGCCCTCACCTGTCCTGACTTTAGGTTGTGGGCATTCATTTCCCTGTTTTGCACATTGATTGGAGGTCTTGTGCTTGGAGTCTTGAGGCTAAGAACTGCATTCCCCCCATAGGATTTTAGCTCAGCCTGCGCAGATGAGATTTCTGATAGCATCTGTAGATGAGAGTCAGGCCTCTTAAACTCCTTTAGTCTTTTTTTCTCCCTCCATTTTTTCCCTTTTTATTTGTTTTTATCATTTCTTTCTTTTTGGGGTGTGTGTGTGTGTGTGTGTGTGTGTGTGTGTGTGTGTGTGTGTGTGTGTGGTTGGTGGGGAGGCAGATCAGCAATGCTCAGGTCCTACTCCTGGCTCTGTACTCAGGAATTATCCTGGCGGTGCTTGGGGGACTATACAGGGTGCCTTGGATTGAACCCAGGCCAGCTGCATGCAAGGCAAGCGCTGTACCCGCTACACGATCTCTCTAGCCTGTTTTCTTATTCATTAAACATTTAATGGGCACATGAATGAACTCCAACTCACAGGATGAAGTGCAATGAGATTGCTATAGGAAGTATTAACATGCACCCACAACCGGCAGAGGCTCTTTTAAGTGCCCAGTACTCGTTAGGGTGCTTTGTGTTTGTTTATAGTTTTTTTTAAATTTTTATTAGTGAAACACCATGAGGTACAGTTGTAGACTTACAAATTTTTGTGCTTGGGTTTCAGTTGTACAATGATCGAGTACCCATCCCTCCATCAGTGCCCATTCTCCACCACTATCGATCCCAGTATCCCTCCCACCCCCCTGTTTATAGTTCTTGTACGGTAGAGCCAACGGGGGGGTTTCTGCCCAGGCCTCAGGGCTACCCCATGCTCACTGGAGGCTTTCTGGCGGTCAGGAGGCTGCTATCACACAGGGTCCAAGCCCAGAAGTCACCGGCACATAGAAAATCACCTGTGAAATCCTTCTGCTCCAACAGTGACAAAAATCCTCAGACAAGCCCAAGATAGACCCTTTTCAGGGATGCTTTACAGGGAGCTGGTACTTAAACATAAAAGTTGGACATCTGTATTGACAAAAAATGAGTGGGGTAGGGTGGGGGTAGGTGTTTTGTAACTTAATCAAAACCTGGTGCAAAAGTGTCCCTGTTGGTAGCCCGGAAGCTCCCTCACTGGACTCACTTTACAAGATGGAATAAGGAGTTGCTGGCCTGCCTGGCTTGTGCTCCTGCCCTGGCTCCTGTGCTCACCCCAGGGGAGCTGCTTCATCCTGGGTGTGGGGACAGACTCATGGGCAGATGTTAGTAGGTGAGGAGCCCAGTTCTGGTGAGGTGTCTTGTCTGTCATCTTGAAAGTTGGGAGCTCCCGGACAGCCCCCACGGAAGGTGCTGGGCCTCCCCCCAGTGAGTTGTGGTCAGGAACTGCTCTGGGCCCAGGCGCAGCTATAAACATCACCTGATGGCTCTCAGCAGGGAATTGTGTGTGAGGGAGATCAAGACTGGGAGTTGGGGCTGGCTCCTTGATTGTGTCTGGGCTGAATTTTAGATTTTACTTTCCTAGTGGTAAGGGGCTTCAGTATCTTAGGGGTGAGGGCTTTCTTCCTGGGTGGATTGGGAAGGAGCATGAGTGTATTTGACTGCTGAAGTTTGCAGTGCCTCCTTTCTTTGCCCAGGCCATTTTTCCTAGTCTCTCTCTCTCTTATTTCCTTAGGAAAAAAAAATACAGCTGCAGACCTGACTTCAGTAATCTCTTCTATCTAACTGATACATCCCAGACTCATTGTCTTGTCTTTTGTCTTTTAGGCCCAAAAGGCAGCGACAGAACAACTTCATGTTTCCCTCTCCGAAAACTTGGAACTTCAGAGGGGTAAGTGTTTCTCCTGGTTTGTCACAGCGACATGGCACATTCCGAATGCTCCAGTGACCACCTGGCCAGCTTAGCCTCTGCTAACCAAAGCCACATTTGATGACTTGACTAATCAGGATGGCACAGTTGCACCAGAGAATGTGATTTAATTAAAAAATAAGACAAGAGGGTTTCAAGAAGTGCCTGCTGTAACTGGAGCGATAGCACAGCGGGTAGGGTGTTTGCCTTGCATGCGGCCGACTTGGGTTCGATTCTCAGCATCCCACATGGTCCCCTGAGCACCTCTAGGGGTAATTCCTGAGTGCAGAGCCAGGAGTAACCCCTGTGCATCGCCGGGTATAACCCAAAAAGAAAAAAAAAGCGCCTGCTGAGTGTTGGAATAGTACAGCGGGGAGGGCACCTGCTTTGCATGCCACCCAGTCAGGTAGGATCCCTAATACACCATATGGTACCCAGAGTCTACCAGGAGTGATCCCTGAGCACAGAGCCAGGAGTAAACCTCACCAGGTGTGCACCACCATCACCACCACCAATATAGCAGTCATGATAGGTGTAAATAATGGGAATCATAAGAGAAAGTGTCACGTCATGCTTGGAGTACGTAATAACAAAGGAAAATATGGGTATAGGAAATGAATTTGGGGGGGCAATACTTGCTGAGTGGCTTACCATGTGGTCTGGGCTGGAAGCTCCTTTTGAAGAGACTGGAGGAGCCAAAGTTGATTATGACTGTTTTCTTGGGAATCTGGAGGAAAGCAGTACATAGGGAGGAGAAAAAAGAAAGTTGCACAGCCTGTTAAAACATAAGATTTATGATGGTGCTTTGCCTTTCAGAAGTCTCTAAGTTTTGAACAGATTTTAAAGGGAATCCAAGTTTTTCCATTCACAAAGGTGTAAATGCTTAGAACACTACGGGAAGAATGAGACCTAACCTCCTTTTGATACAATGTTCTTTCCCTTAATTTAATGATACTAATAATAGTTCAAGTGCATTGAGGGTCTACTGTGTGCAAAATGAATTCTAGCACTGAGCTTGGGAACAAGATCTGAGCTCTGTTTTACCTCCAGGCCTTTGTACATCTTGTTCCTTCTGCCCAGAACACTTAATACCAAGCTCAGTACTCCTACACATGTTGCAACTGGCCCTCCTAAATTCATTCCTGAGTCCAAGCTTTGACCTCACTTCCTATAGGAAGCCATCATGATCCTCCCCAAGAGTATGAGTCAGACCATCTCTCTTATGTCACTGCACTTTTGTATCATTGTTGAGATTGTTAAGTGGTATTTACTGAAATTTAAGATGAGACGCCCAAAGTGTCAGATGTATAGTGACTTTGTGGTTGGTTCTCTTTTGTTCACTGGATGATATAGTGAATATTTAATTTTTCAATTAAATGAATGGAATAGGTGAATAAATCTCTCACATCCATCAGATACACAATCCACTTTATTTGTTTATTTATTTATCTGTTTCCTGTGACCGTCCGTCCTCTGCAACACAATCCACTTTAGATTGTGTTTCAACTTCAAGACTTTTCGCCTTTTTTTATTACTAGGTCAATTAATATTTTAATATCCTACCTTGAGCTCAGTCATTTTTCCAAAGTGTTTTATTTGAAAAATATATTGATCATGGCTCCGCTTTAGTTCTGTTTACAGTATGAACTTTTGCTGAAGAAGTGTGTTGACCTACTGTCAGAAAATGCATGCCGTGTTAAATATAAGTCATGTAACTCCTAAATTGGTCATTGTCTTGTGGATAAGATTTTCATTTCTCGAAGTGTGTTCAGTTGGGTAATCATAACTGAGCAAGAAAGGATTTGTGTGGTCAAATAAACCCAGGACCCTTTCAGTGAACCAAGTTAAATATGCTCACCACTGCACAACTTCTTAGAACTTTCCATAAGTTTATGTACATAGAGAATACTTTCAGCATAGTTGATGGAATGTGTTGCATATGCCAAACTTAACCCACAGTCCTTCACATTGTAGTTACTTTGTAATATATATATATATATTATATATAGTGAATTTTGAACAATAATGAAATTACACCTTCTGGGAGCATGTTGTTTTGTTGGGTAGAGTTCCTTTTCTCTCCCTTCCTCTTTTCCCTTGCACCTCCTGACTCAACAGTAATCAATAGCGAGAGTTTGAAGTATATCATGGATGACCAGCCTCTGAGTTGGCCCAGAACTGTCCTGGTTTTAGCATTCAAAGTCTCACCACTTGTAAAACTTTTTAGTCCTAGACAAACTAGGGCTATTAATTTTTACACCTAGGCCCTGAGACTTCTTCAACTGTTTGCCCTAGAAAAATGTTTTATGTATTTTTGAGATAGCCATTTCAGTTAAGATGACCTTTCTTTAACTTCATCCTTGGAGGTAACATTTAAAATTAGCCATTCATTAACAGGCATGCAAAGAAACTGCCCTCGGCTAATTGCAACCAAATTGGTGTCATAGATTTCAGCTTCTCAGCCCTCAAATTGTTAGCCAGCTCACAACATTTTCTTCAATAATTAAAATTGCAGGAGCAAGTAGTCTGTTAGGTTAGGTCAGTTGTGTTTATCTTGTCTCTTGTTTTTTGCGTTGATTTGCCCTGGCCTAACTGGAAATGTTGAACAAAGTGGCATCAAATTATACCAGAGGCAAACTGTTCAGAGCCTCATAAGAGAAATATTCTTCCAAGATGGGGGTTGAAGGGAACACACTGTGTGAGAACAGCCCCTGCCTAGCCAGGAAGTGCCTGTGGCCGTCCTTCTGATGCCCAGAAGGAAACGGACCCAGAACACCGGAAGGAAGACATTGGGGCATTGTCATAGATGTATTTTCTAAAAAGAAATCTGAGTATAAGTCCTGTGAGACTGAGCTGGGCACACTGTCTTGGGGCAGAGTTTGCTTTCTGTGAACCTTTAATTTTCTTCTTTATTTAGAAAGGAAGTTTCCATAACCTTGGTGCTGACAGACTTCCCGTAGTTATCGATGTTGGCAGAGAGAGCCATAATAGCATTTGCGAGTTCATTCCTCTTTAGCTTGTGAAGAATAAAAGGATCCTGTGGTAGTTCTCTCCAGTCCTCTATATTTGTATATTTGCGGGGGCATTGGGCAGGAAGGGGCTAGTATAGAGGGAAAAATGGACTGGAAAGTCTAGAGAAGGAAACACATCACTCTAGATTAAAGGCTCCCAAACTTATTTGACTTTTTGTCCCCTTAAAAATGATCTGAATTTACCTAAAAATTATCTAAATTTCCGTTGGAAATCTACCTTCTTTAAGCAATCAAACAGAAAGTGCCTCCCCAACTAACTTCCCCCAAGACTACTACTGCTCCCCTCATTATCCCAGGTGCCCCCAGGGGGCAGTGTTGCTCACTTTGGGAAACTGCTCTGGATGGAAAGGGAAGTAGACCCATCTGGGGTGTGTGTGGGTGGGTGGGTGGGTGGGGGGACTCTGGAGGGACCAGGGGACAGGGCATGGAGAGAGGGTGGGGTTGGAGCTGGAGTCTTATCGAGTAGATATTCGGGGAGAAGCAAAAGTGCTCTCCAAGAAGTTTGAAGAAGTTTTGCTCAGGAATTATGCTGTAACCCTAAAAGCCAGAAAACTTTCATTGCATCGGTTGTGCCCACAGGCACAATTGCAGCATGGGGGATTGGGGTTGGATGTTTCTTTTTGGCTAGAGTGTCTGGCTGTGGAGAGACTGAGGAAGGGTTGGTGACATACAGGTGACACATCCTTTTGACTTACCAAGTTCTTTTGTGCGTGGCCATTATTGTTCATTGAAGATTGTGTTTGACCCCTTAGCTGCCTCACTGCTCAGAGGAAACAGAAGCCTGTGGGCGGGGGGTGGGGGGGTGGGGGGGGGAGGAAGGGTAACTGCACCTCCTAGTCAAGGGCAGTGCTGTGCTATCATCTCAGCCTCAAGGGCCGTGGAGACACTCCATGGAGAGGCACTTGTAGGGCCGGGGCAGTTACACTGACAATATTACAGGTGAAAGCCAGAATGTAGTGTGTGTGTGTGTGTGTGTGTGTGTGTGTGTGGCGGGGGGGTTTCGAGGGCATAAGGGAGTATTTGTGCTGGACTCAAAATTTCTGCCTTCTTTGTGATATTGACTGTAGTTACAGCTTATGGGCTGGAGGGAGGGTGGGGACTGGGGTGGGGGGAGGAGAGAAGATGTAAGCAGGAACTTACCCGTTTGGAGATGTGAAGATCTCAGAAGAACAACAGCCGTTGATCACCAGGCATTGTGCTGGGTACCAGACCTGAGCTTTTCACTAAGTATCAGTTAGATTTCAGGGCCATACATTTCTTGTCTCCCGGTAGGGCAAGCTACCGAAAGTATCTCCCCTGCACAGCAAAGCCTGACAAGCTACCCGTGACGTATTTGATATGCCAAACACAGTAACAACAAGTCTCACAATGGAGACGTTACTGGGCCTGCTCGAGCAATTCAATGAACAACGGGAGGACAGTGCTACAGTGCTAGACTTCTGAGCCTGGCCATTTAACCTAGGTGATTTGGGAAGCAATTTCTAGGCTCTAGGGCTTTGGACATTGGAGCCCCTATCCTTTAATGGGCAGAGGAGGGAAATGAAGCTTTGTATTAGAATGCTTCTAGTTACAAATGATAGAAACTCATTTAAGATGAGCTCAAGCAGAAAGGGAATTGCTTGGTTCATGTGAAACTGAAGTGGGTCAGTTTTAAGTACAGCAGTATCCCAGGGTGCTCCTTCTCTTAGCTTAGTTACTCTTAGGTTATTGGTCTTTATCGCCTGCACATGGAGACCTTTCAAGAGGAAAAAAAAAGGATGTTTTCACTTCCAAGATCCACTTATGAACTCTATGTAATGCCCTGGTGGAATAAGGTATTTGCCCAAGAAAGAGTTTGGTACTGTTAGCAAAAGAAAGTCTGGTTCCCAGACATACTATTCCCTGGAACCTATAACTAATAATCTATAACCAATAACAGTGACCACTTTTGAAGATGGAGTGTGGAGACATCAGGACGAGAACCAGGTCTGCAGTCTCTAGGGCCTGTACATGCTCCACACTGCCCTGATCGTTCTCATCTGTAAGCAAGTTGTCAAAGCATCGGTGTGGAGAAATTATCTGTTGGCTGAACAGCTTTGAAATGTACAACCCCGTAGAGCACCTGACACTTAGGAAGGTGCCGATGGTGAGCCAGCCATACTTCCTCAACAGATTAAGGACATAGCTTCCCCTCTTCTTACAGCTTCCAGCTATATATTTACCTCCATTAATTGAACATCAGTTCCAGGCAGGGCTACCGCAGTCCTGCATGGGAATTCATACTTATCCCTGTTTTGAAGATGAAGAAATTAAACCCCACACCCATTAACTTGCCTAAAATTACAACTGTGATAAGTGGTAGAGCCAGCATTTGAACCCAGACACCTTCTCTGTCCCCAGGCCTCTAGAGCAACCTTTAAAGAATGACTGAGCACACATTCCTCATCTTAGAAAGTGTAGACATGAAGATATTCTCAGGTTTAGAAACAAAGGAACAGGGGCTGGAGCAATAGTACAGCAGATAGGGTGTTTGCCTTGCACATGGCAGCCCCACGTTCGATCCCCAGCATCCCATATGGTCCCCTGAGCACCACCAGGAGTAATTCCTGAGTGCAGAGCCAGGAGTAACCCCTGAGCATCTCTGGGTGTGACCCCAAAAGAAAAAAAGAACAAAGGAATATGAATACCTGTCCCTCAAGGTTTTCCTTTATTTCCTGGGATTTTATAAGTACAAATATGAACAATTTCAGTTTGTAATGGTAATAATGAAAACAATAGTAATAACTCTATTATTCTCAGGTGAATGCTATACAGGTACACTCTACAGCCACTGAGTGAATGCTTAATATATATATTACTTATCAGAATAATGCCCAGAAATAGATAAACTTTGTCCATTTTTTGGTTGCTACATAACAAATTACTAAGCATTTAGCAGCTTAAAACAACACCCATTTATTAGCTCACAGTTTGTAGGTTGGAAGTTGGGCATGATTAGATTTCTTGCTCAGAGTCCCACAAGACTAAGTCAATAGGTCAACACGGGAAGGGTCTCATGTAAGGCTCAGGAGCCTTATTGATGTTTACTCAAATTGTTGGGATAATGCAGTTCCTTGCAGCTGTAGAACTAAAGTCCCATGGTGGACAGTGCAACTCTTAGTACCTAGAGGCCACTCTAATATCCTGGCCATATGAGAATTGCTTGGTTTGTGTGACTGAGAAAAAGTAGATCTTTCCATCTTCCAAAGTAGAGAGGTTCTCTCTCACATCAAATATCTCTTATGCTTCAGATCTCTTTGACTTGAGAGCGAAACCTTTGAAAGCTTCCTTTCAAGGTTCACCAGACTTAATTAGATCAGATCAGCTCCCAGATCAGCTTCCCTCGGGCGATCTGTAAGTTAGTGTTCAGTAACGTAATCAGAGGCTTGCCATTTGATTATACAGTGAGGTTCTGTATGCATTCAGGAAAAGTGGTTATACAGGTGTGTACACTAGGGATGGGAGTCTTGGGACCATTCTAGATCTCTGTCTTCTGAATCTACAGATGCTTTAAAAGTAAAGCATCTTGCTCAGGGTCACATCACAAATATTAGTGGCAGAGCTGGGATTTAAACTTGGCTCACTTTATTTCCTAGCCTGTGTTATTTGCCAAAATATTTTGGGAACTTCTCTCATGAGAAATTACTTGCAAGTGGGGGAAATATTTGCAGTATTCATTGTACACGAACCTCCTTATGGCGTATTATAACTAATATACAAGGGAACTTTTGCAAAGCAGTATAGGCTTTTGAAATTTAGAAGACTCAATAAAAAAGTAGTTGGAGGGCTGGAGCAATAGCACAGCGGGTAGGGAGTTTGCCTTGCACGCGGTCGACTCGGGTTCGATTCCCAACATCCCATATGGTCCCCTGCACACCGCCAGGAGTGACTCCTGAGTGCAGAGCCAGGAGTAACCCCTGTGCATCACCGGGTATGACACAAAAAGAAAAAAAAACACAAAAAAACAAAAAAGTAGTTGGAAAAATAAAAGAAAATGGTTGAGGGACTGAAGTAACCAGCATAGAAGAAGAAACAAATACAATCCATTAATGAGGTCAAATTATCCACTCCAACACTCAAAATATTTTTAAGTGATACAAGTAATATGAAAATAATATGTTTCATTTACTTACCCGTGGGCTGGAGCGATAGCACAGCGGGTAGGGCGTTCGCCTTACATGCGGCCAACATGGCCAACCCGAGTTCGATTCCTCCGCCCCTCTCGGAGAGCCCGGCGAGCTACTGAGAGTATTCGATATGCCAGACACAGTAACAACAAAGTCTCCAATGGAGACGTTACTGGGCCCACTCGAGCAAATCGACGATCAACGGGAGGGCCTTTACTTACCCGTGACGTATTCGATATGCCAAACACAGTAACAACAAGTCTCACAATGGAGAGGTTACTGGGCCCACTTGAGCAAATTGATGAACAGCGGGTGGACAGTGACAGTGACAGTGATCACTTGCAAAATGTCAGATACTGTTCTGGTGCTTAATATGTCATTATGTCCGCTAGTAAGCCTAAACAACAGGAGATGCTGTTATTATTATACCCAGTTTCCAAATGGACAGACTGAAGCCCACCAACGTCAACACATATCCCCAAGGTTCCCATAGCAACAGAGGGGTGAGTCCAGCTTGTGAACCCAGACAGACTGCTTCCAGCATCTGTGCTTTCAGCCACACAGTTGTCATACTATGTGTGACAAATGCAGAAGCATATGACAGGAAACACCTAGTACTTATTTAAACCAGTAACTATAATAACAATACAAAACCCATCTGCTTTCATAGGGAGATAATATATTGTGTATAATAATCACTGTCACTGTCATTGTCCTCCCGTTGTTCATTGATTTGCTTGAGCGGGCCCAGTAACGTCTCCACTGTGACCAGTAACGTCTCCACTGTGACAGTTGTTACTGTATTTGGCGTATCAAATACGTCACAAGTCGCTTGCCAGGTTTTGCCATGTGAGCGAGATACTCTTGATAGCTTGCCGGGCTCTCCGAAAGGGGCGGAGGAATCGAACCCAGGTCGATTCCTGACCGTGTGCAAGGCAAACGCCCTACCACTGTGTATAATAATATATGATGTATAATGATACAGACTTGGGAGAATATTACTGTTGAGTATCTAGAATAAGTGAAGTTCCAGGGAACTAGTTACTACACTTTCTTGATAATGCCTGATTTAAATTTATTTTTATCGTCCTTCCTTTCCTGTTGCTTCTGTGATGACCCGAGTGTGAGCTCTGGTCCTCAGACACTTGGCTGTGCTGTGGTTCCCAAGCAGGGAACAGCTGAGATTGTGCTCACCGTGTGGGGTGGTGCCAGCATTGGCTCATGGCTTCACTCTCTCACTTTCTACAACTGTGCCATCTCTGGGTCTCCCTGAATAAAACCTTTTTTCCCCCCTTTTTGGGTTACACCTGGCAATGCTCAGGGTTTAGTCCTGGATTTGCACTCAGGAATTACTCCTTGTAGTGCTTGGTGGACCATATGGGATGCCAGGGATAGAACCCACGTTGGTCATGTGCAAGGCAAATGCCCTACTTATTGAATTATCGCTCTGGCCTTCTGAATTTTATTTTACTAAGGATTATTAGTTAAGACAATATTATTAGCTAAGACTTATTATTAGCTAAGACAATAAAGTTGCATGAATTGAAAACACACTCTTCTGTATATTCTCTGAGTGGCTAGGGAGGGCCCCGGCAGCTCTCCCTCTCGCCACCTGGGTTTGGTGGTCTTGGGATGCTCCCCCAGTCAGGGCGGCCCATGCCATGAGCAGATGAAGGAGGAAGCGAGGGCCAAGCCAGTTGATTGATCAGTTACCATTTATTCCATTCTCCCCACGGACCTGTTCCAGTCTCACAAAGCTCCCCGTTCTAGTCTCACGCTGCTCCTCATTCCTGTCTCCTCCTGTCTCTCCTGTTCATCTCTTCGCATTTCATCTCACAGTCTGGGCTCTCTCTCTCTCTACGTGCCTGCTCCTGTATCCTTCTACATTCTTTTCCCTCTGTCCCCCTTGCTAGTCTCTCTGCGCTCCATCTTGCTGCCCTGCTCTCTGTCTCTCTCTTCTCTCTCCAACTCTATTGTCTGTCTCCAACTCCCTAGCACTGGGGGTAGATGCTACACCCATCAGTAGCAAAATCAACATAAGAAAGCCCTTTCTGACTGCCCTTCAAGTGAAATACCACGTAGGGGTGTTCCTCTTCTCCTTAGTACAATTACTTAACATCGTAATTAACATCTTAATTCTACTTCTTAATATTAGTTATTTTGTATGGACACAGTATGAAATACATTGAACTTGTAGGGTGGCTCTCCTGGGAACATCTCATCATAGACTCAGACTACAGTGCTCAGGCTAGATTAATCTTTCCTAACCCTAGCAGGGTCTGAATCTAGTTATTACTTTTTGGATCATGACAGAATTTGTCCATGTTATTATAGTTAACTTATAGTTAAGTATTAACTATAGTTAAGTATTATGGCGCTTTGGCCAGGCCCATTTTGATGTCAGGGTAGCACATAGCTTACAGCTTGCCCTGGGTCCACCCAGTCCCTTCTTGGGACCCTGATTTTGGGTAGTAGGAAGTAAGGGCAACTGAGCTGTAAGTTGAGAGTATAGATGTCCAGGAGGAAAATATCATTTTGAGTCAATTAACTCTCAAGTCACAAAAGCATACCGTTAACTATCTTCTTGTGTTCATACAAAAAGGACTGTCACTGTCACTGTCCTCCCTTTGTTCATTGATTTTGCTTGAGCGGGCCTAGTAACATCTCCATTGTGACACTTGTTACTGTGTTTGGCATATCAAATATTTCATTCAGCTTGCCAGGCTTTGCCGTGCAGGCTAGATACTCTCGGTAGCATGCCAGGCTCTCTGAGAGGGGTGGAGGAATCGAACCTGGGTCCACCAGGTCCAAAGCAAATGCCCTACTGCTGTGCTATCGCTCCAGCCCAAAAGCTAGAGCATTAACTATCTTCTTGTGTCCATACAAAAAGGACATTGCTCTGAATTAACTATGCAAAGGACTTAAGGAGAGGAGAAAAACAATATTTACAAGTCAACAGAGGACGAAGAAAGAGGTTACAAGTAAACACAGAGGAATGGGAGCACTGTGATGGGAGCAACCCAATAAACCTAAACTCCCTGTGGCAAGATGGAAAGGACAAACCAATGTTATCCTACACCCTTCCACTTAGGAGGGGGTGTTATTTTGAAAGGTTTGGGGCCCGAGACAAGTCTGTATCACTGCACATGTGTCATGGTAGAACATGGGGACCTGTCCAGTCTGGGTGTGTATCTGTGCTGGGCCCTAAGTCTTTGCTACCATCCCACATTCCTATCCTCCCTGACCCCCACATCAGATAGAGACTGCCTCCGTGTACTTTGGGGGGAGGCTTTTACTGCCAACTGCCCCTGGAGAGCCCATAGTCTTTGAGTTTAGTGGATAATCCTTGACAGAAGTAAAAAAATTTTTTTCTAACATATGTGAAAAATTAAGCACACTTGGAGCCAGAGAGATGGTACAGCAGGTAAGGTGCTTGCCTTGCATGGTGGTGGTGGGAGGTTGGGGGGGCTCTGCTTTGACCCCTGGCACCACATAGAGTCCCCCGAGCCCCACCAGGGATGATCCCTGAACTCAGAGCCCAAAGTAAGTCCTGAGCATTGCTGGTCATGCGCCTCCCCCCCCACTCAAGACAAAACAAAACAAAGTTGAAGAAAACCCACACTTATGTTAAAACACGTGAAAAAAGCCTGTGCTCTGGGGGCAGAATGGCAGACCACATCCACACAGATTACAGCATCAGAGCCTTTCTCCGCAGAGCAAGACACTGAGCCATCCCCTCCCCGAATGACACCCCAGTACGACATGTGTGAAGTGAGAACTGTGGGTTGCCAGTGTGCAGAAGAGATCAGCACCTTATGTTACCAGACTTCCCTCACCCCTAAAATGACTGTTTTTTTTTTTTATATATATATATTTTTTTATTAGTGAAACACCATGAGGTACAGTTGTAGATTTACAATTTTTGTGCTTAGGTTTCAATTATACAATGATCAGATACCTATCCCTCCACCAGTGCCCATTTTCCACCACCATGGATAATGTCCCCCCCACCCCCATCCCCCCACCCCCCCCCCCTGCCTCTGTGGCAGGGCAATCCCCTGTGTTCTCTCTCTCCTTTTGGGTGTTGTGGTCTGCAAAAGAGGCATTGAGTGGCAAACATGTTCAGTCCATAGTCCACTTTCGACATGCATCTCCCCTCCCTCCTGGGAGGGACCACCAAACACCCTTTATTTGGTGTTCCCTTCTCTATCTGAGCTGCCCTTTCCTCTAGAATGCCCAATTGTCCACTAAGCTACGGAGTAATCCTCCTGGTGCTGATCTCAGCTATTCTTGGGTATTAATCTCCTATTTTGTTACTTTATATCCCCCAGATGAATGCAATCTTTCTATGTCTATCCCTCTCTTTCTGACTCATTTCGCTTAGCATGATACTTTCCATGTTGTACCACTTGTATGTAAATTTCATGACTTCATCTTTTCTAAGAGCTACATAGTACTCCATTGTGTAGATGTACCAAAGTTTCTTTAACCATGACTGTTTTTTTAATGTGTGTATTTGATAGATGACTTTTTTTGTTTTCCCCTGAGGCGATGCTCCCTTAATGGTAAAACTGAGTGTCACTGGTTTCCATTGAGGCCACTGCTCTTGTTTCCCTGCAGGCTACAGCATAGTGGGCTTGTGAGTAGATGTTGACACCTGTGAGGAAAAGCTTGTGTCACCCCCAGACTGCTGACAACAAGAACCAGTTGGCTTATCGTGGCTTACTTTTAGATTCTAAAGCAGTTTATCAATTACATGGGAGGTCCTGTGGGGTCTCAGTGACTCAGTGACTGGTAAGAAACCAGTCAAGCAGTTTCTACATTTTTTTGAAGCTGGGGTTGGGGGTTGGGTGGGATGGGGTGGTGGGGTCCTGGAACTTCAAGGAGACCATGTGGTGCCAGGGATGGAATACCAGGCTCTTGCATGTAAGGCTTGTGTTCTGACCCTTTGAGCTATCCCCTAGGCACAAATTCTATAAAGTTCAGGTAAAATTTATAGGTGCCTTTGTTTATGTTGTTGTCAGTTCAGTTTTGTTTCATTTTTGTTCCAGAGTTATGCTAGGTTAAAGATTAGTTGGATTTTGATCTTACAGGTTAAGAAATTTTAATGGTTGGGGCCAGAGAGATAAGGCACTTGCCTTGCACACAGCCAACCCAGATTCACTCCCAGGCGTCCCAGATGGTCTCCCAAGCACTGCCAGGAGAGATTCCTGAGTGCAGAGCCAGGAGTAACTCCTGAACATTGCCAGATGTAGCCCCAAGACCAAACCAAACAAACAAAAAGAAATGAAAAGAGAAATGTTAGTTGCAAGTTACAAACAACTCAAATTATCATAAGGAGGTAAAAGGTAAAGGCCCTCCCGTTGATCGTCGATTTGCTCGAGCGGGCCCAGTAACGTCTCCATTGGAGACTTTGTTGTTACTGTGTCTGGCATATCGAATACTCTCAGTAGCTTGCCGGGCTCTCCGAGAGGGGCGGAGGAATCGAACTCGGGTCGGCCATGTTGGCCGCTTGTAAGGCGAACGCCCTACCCGCTGTGCTATCGCTCCAGCCCATCATAAGGAAGGAATGATTTATATCTTTTTGGAGTATGGAGGGTTCCCAGCAGTGCTTAGCATCTCAGGGCCTCTCCTTGAGATTCTCTAGGACCCAAGATGTCGTGTAGCTCAGAGTCTGCAGTGTTGGGGACCTTAAGAACCACACCTGGCAATGCTCAGGAAGCCACCCGGTTCCAGGGATTGGTTTGGTTCTCCCTGACCTGTAGGGGAGATTTTAAAGATACTTCTTTAAAGAGTAAGTAAAGATACTTCTGAGGTATATCTCATGCATCAGGGACTCAGGGGCTCCCCAGAACCAGGAACCAGTAGTCAACAAATGTCTCCCACTCCTCTCTGTTATTTACTGCATTTTCTCTGTGGACTGACTCCTCTATTTCTCCTAGCCATGGAAATGTGGCCATCTGCTGAGATGAAGCCTTTTCTGAGCCAAAATTTTAGAGAAGGATTTTGATTGGTTCAGCTTGGATTAGATGGATACTCCTGGACCAATAAGTAGTATCCATAAAATGAGGGTTCTTTCTATCACTTTGGTGGCTGCTATGGTAACCATAGACATAGAATGGGATGGAGAGGTACAAGGAGGAGTAGTGTGCAGGAGAGAAGAAGCACTGGATAGTTAACAGTTTTTATCTGTAGAAGTCATCCCATCTCTCTTACAATCGTCCTGACCCCAGGTAGATAAGACACCAAACTCCTCTTCTTTTGTGTATGCTTAGATGCAGTCCTTGTGGTTACTGATAAAAAAACAAACCCTAGCAATATGTATAATAGACTCTTCAGAGCACATGTAATAGTTCTCTAGATTAATTGAAACAATAGCTGATTCAGTAGAATTGCATTCTGGAGTGGCTGTGGCCATTTCTGGGATAATGGGAAACACAGGTGCCCAGACACTGGCTTAGAACAGAAGATGGCCTGAGAATCAGTTTAGTCTCTTGCTTTGTCCCTGTGGACTTTTCATGGAGCTTTTAATTTTTCATTTTAACCATACAGACAATAATGATAACAGTGATCCTGTTACCCTCATGGCCACCCATCTCTGCCCCCAAAGGCCCTTAGACCCTGTGAAGGAGACGTCGGAGCTGGAGGTGGTGGTGTTGGGGGTGGGGAGGGGGGTGAGAGCCACCGGGATACACCTATGTGGGAAATTCCTGTTTTGAAGTTCTTACCTTGTCCCTCAGTTTTCTCCACCCCCCTCCCCCATCATATGTAGCACTGTAGCACTGTCCTCCTGTTGTTCATCCATTTGCTCGAGTGGGCACCAGTAATGTCTTCATTATGAGACTTCTTGTTACTGTTTTTGGCATATCGAATATGCCACAGGGAGCTTGCCAGACTGCCACGCAGGCGGGATACTCTCGGTAGCTTGCCGGGTTCTCTGAGAGGGACAGAGAAATCGAACCTGGGTTGCCCATGTGCAAGTCAAACGCCCTACCGGCTGTGATATCACCTGTACCCCACCATATTGCACTTTATTTTTCTGTTTCCTGCTCATGTCAGAAACTAAGGTGGAGATCGAAGCCTCTTGCATCCTAGTTGGTGAAGGGTCTGTGCTGCAGATCAAACACAGTACACAGTAGTTTCAGCACCTGGGGTGACTGGGAGCAGCAGTTATTGGGGAGTGAGCAGCTCTACCGTTTGGCCAGATGATCATGTACTGAGCAAGGACAAAGGTGGTTACATGCCAAGAGGAAGGGGCTGTGTGCGAGAACTGAAAAACAGCAAAACCGAAAACAATTCCTGAGATTAATGTGTAAGCCAATACTAGTGTCTGTTTTCAAAGGAGACTCAGGGAGCATGCGGGCTGTGGATGATATGACAAGACCACCCGGAGGACCACCCGGACAATGAGACCCGTGTTTTCATGTATTCTCGTTCCCTGGGAACATGGTTCTGTCCTACCAAGTAGTCTTTGACTGCTTTGATCATGCCATGCCTGCAATATTCCTGTCGTTGATTTTCTTCTCTCCTGTCAATTATCTTCCACTTTAGTTTACATGACCCATTTGATGGACTGGGCTGAATTGAGCTCATTTACTTTCTAATTACTTACTTATATTTAGCATAGCTTACTTATCCTTAACAGGGCAAGGTGTTCCTATTGTTGAATACGGAGACATCTCACAAATTTAACATCAGTGACCATAAGAAATGCTAAAAATAAGAGTTTATTAGAATGTGATTACACTGGGCCTATTTCTAAATGGGTTGCCCTACATAAGCCTGATAAAATTTTTGGGTATTTTTTTCTTGTGCCATCCAATTCTGGACATGTTAACCTAACTCCTGGGCTGGACTTTTTGTCCATGATTATTACTCCTGATGTCCATGTGATACTGGCAGTAATACCAGCTAGATTAGAGTCTGCAGCTGCAAAATGGACCACCAGTGCCCTCACCACTTGATTAATACATGTTTGGGAGGAGGAAATGTGCCCCACAGCAGAACCCTGTTAATGCATGATTGCCTTTGAATCCTCAGGGCTGATTTGATACCTAACATCCTATTTAAGAAAATGGGAAATGCAGCCTATTCATTTTTTTATGGATAAATGAGGATTTGTTTAAAGCCATAGCCCTGATTTGAGGCAGATGGAATAAAAATTGTGTTTACTTCATTCAGGTTCAACTAAACTTGCTCATTGAAAAGGGACTGGGGAGAGAACTTAGGACTCAGGGTAAATGAGCTAGCGAATCTCCTCTTTCTTGTGTTGATCCCTATGGAGTGGTAGTGATTCTGGACCGTGATGTGGACTTTCTGTGCTTCTGGGGTTAAAGTGGACATGTATGTATGATACTTTTTCTGGCAGTGGAGGAGAAACATCCTGACAAAGGGTGTCAGGCTTCATCTACTCTCTTCCTAAGGTTTCCATGATTGTTATTTTTCACTATGTGTGCTGATTTTTCGACTTTTCATTTTAAAAAATCTCAAACAGGTGGAAAGTTAAAATACAAATGCAATGAACACTCACTCTCTAGTCTCAACAATTGCTAGCGTTTTGTCTTCCTATAGATCTATCTCTAGCTGTTTATACAGTTTGACCTTACTAAATCTTTTCAAAGTAACTCAATTGCTGATATTATCACTATTATTTCTAAGTAGAGGATATATACAACCCTAAGAATAAGGATATTTTTCTAAATTATACAACAGTCTCACAATGGAGATGTTACTGGGCCCGCTCGAGGACTGTGGTAATGTAGGACAGTAAGGGTAGTCTCATTAAGAAAGCTATTAACAACTGAGAAATAACTAATAACAATAATTAAGAAAAATAGCCTATGAAACTTATCAATAATTTCCAAGAATTTGTAACAATTTCTCAATTGTCCTTTAGAGTTGATTCCCGCCTTCCCTCTCCCCAGTGTTCAAAGGTTATGCATTCCATCTGGTTGGAATTTTGTGTTTGTTTTATTAAGTTCCAGTGAATACCAGAGAGTGCTTACTTGAAGTACGTGGTAGCGGGGACCGAACCCGGGAACAGCCACCTGCAAGGCAAGCGCCTACCCACCATTCTGTCACTCCGGCCTTAGGAAGAGAGTAGGGCCTTTACCTTCTATTAAGTTGAAGGCTGCTATTTCTCCTCTTTTTCTTGTTTCGGATTTTGGGTCACACCTGGTGGTGCTCAGAGCCTATGCCCTACTCAGCACTTGAGGGTGACGCTTGGTAATGCTCAGGGACCATGATGTGCTGGGGGCCAAACCTGGGTATTCTACGTGTAAAGCATGTGTGCTTAGCTTGTTCAGCTATCTTTCCTACTCTGATTATTTCATTCTGTTTGATTTGATTTTTTTCTTAATAAGCAGTGGGGAGAAGAGTAGGGGGCGTAAAGATTGGACTATAGGTGACATAGGGATAATGGTAGAGGCTCATGGGCACTTTGGTAGTAGAGGGGTACATATCAACAGCATAAACTTAACACTACTATTACCGTGTTACCTAAACTATAGTAAAAGTTAAAAAAATTTTCTTCGTGTATTTTTTTCCTCAAATACTCCCCCATCCCACTTTTTAAAAACTAGTGTCGATATGTTTTAGATCTTTGGCTCGTTCTGAAAAGATTATGGAATGTGGAAATTAGAGGAAATGAATTACTGAAATAATGATGAAAGTTCATATTCACATTTGAATGTATCTGAGTGATTTTCTATATTGTCATTTTATATTTATTATATTTGTAGTAAGTTTGTAAATTGAGTATAAAGAACAGGTTGCTATAGGGACAGGAAACACCCTAATGACTGCTGGTATAAGCATCTATGGAGAGAACAGCCTTCAGGTTGTAAGTTTTGTGTGGTGCTCCTTCATGAGAGATCCTGAGGACAGCCTCGTTTCCTGTTAAAAGCTTGCTTTAAGTGGTAGTGGTGGTTGGGTGTGGGGTGTGTGGGTGGAGTGGGGGTTCTGTGGGGAGGGTGTTGAGTAGAGGGCAGTTAGTATAGAGAAGGGACCATTATGACAATGATAGTTGGAATCATCACTCTGGACAAAAACTAAGTGCTGAAAGGAGGTAAAGGGACAAACAGGATAACTTTTTAGTACCTGTATTGCAAACCATACTGCCTGGGGGAGGGGGGAGGGAGGGTTGGAGGGAAGGAGGGAAGGAGAGAGGAAGGCGGGGGGGGGGGGGGGGAGACAGAGACAAGAGACAGAGAGACAGACACAGACACACAGACACAGACACAGAGGCAGAGACAGACAGAGAGACACAGAGAGAGAGAGAGAGACAAAGAGGGGGGTGGTGGTGAAACTGGGGACATTGTTAGTGAGAAACATACACTAGGGAAGGGATAGGTTTTGGAACATCGTATGACAGAAACCCAATCTCAAAAAACTTTGTACTGTGCATCTCATGGTGATTCAATTAGAAAGAAAGAAAGAAAGAAAGAAAGAAAGAAAGAAAGAAAGAAAGAAAGAAAGAAAGAAAGAGAGAACTGTACTGTAGGTTCTTTGGTAGATTTTTCAGACAGAGTCTTGGCAAAATAGAACCAAATTCAAATAACTGCAACAAAAGGATCCTTAAGAAAATGGCAGTTTCATGAGAGACAGACCCCCATCTCTAGAATAGTAGGAAACTTTCGATTTATCTCCTTTTTTGTTTCCATGTTATGGAAACTAAATTTGGGCTATTTGCTCTTTGCCTGGTTGTACCATTAAGTTAAAAAATGTAGTTGATGTATTTGGTGGAACCGGGCTTTCTCTCAGTACTGGCTTTACTCTTCCTGTGCCCTTACCATGGCTGTGGAAGTTCTGCTCTCAGAGTCATTGCTATGCTCATGGCATTGTTGGGTTTGTCTGGATGCCTGCTCTGATCTAGCCTGACACCATCTGTTAGCAGTTCCCTCCTGCAGATCCCAGGATTGTCTTATCACAGGACCGTCTCATCCCCAAATCTCCAGGAAAATTGATTGCGTCAGCAGGCCTCTCTTGTGCTGGGCCTCACAGTGGTGAGTTAGGATACTGGGTAGCAATTGGAAAGGACTTCTTGGTCCAGTCATCTGACCAGAATGTCAAGATCCAACAGATCTACCCCTCACTGCTTGGGTAAGGAACTCATCTCCCTGAGATATACAGAAGAGATTGCCTTTCTGAAAAACCACGCTTATAGTAAGTGCTTTTGAGATTAAATAAATGTTCCATGTTAAGTGTTTAGCACTAGGGCTGTGGCATAATAAAGGCTCAATAGATACTTCCTGTCCTCTTTAAATCCACCCCCTTTAAATATCACTTAATCACTTATCACTTAACTTCCCGTTAGTCGTCGAGTTGCTCGAGCGGGTGCCAGTAACGTCTCCATTTGTCCCTGTCGCGTGCTAGTGTAGCCCAATGGCATCTATTCGCTCTGGGAACATGAAGAGCCTCAAACCGATCGTTCATGATCTTGAACATACATTTAAAAAAAATCTCTCCAGGTGTGCCCAAAAACCAAAATAAAAAATAAAATAAAATTAAAATAATCTCTGCTTACTATTACTATTAATGCATCACAGCAAGAATTGTAGGCCATATAAGGGAAATGGGGTATGTTTCCTGGAAAAAGAATGTTGGGGAGACCTACCCCCATCTCTAGAATAGTAGGAAACTTTCGATTTATCTCCTTTTTTTGTTTCCATGTTATGGAAACTAAATTTGGGCTATTTGTTCTTTGCCTGGTTGTACCATTAAGTTAAAAAATGTAGTTGATGTATTTGGTAATATGTATGGATTTAGGAGGAGAAAAGAAAAAAATTTAAGTGAACGTCAGTGAATGAATGAATTTTAAATGTAGTTGGAATGGGTTCTTGAGGATTCTAATGTTTTCCTTCTGATAGGTATTGATTTATGGTAATTTAAATCCTCTGTATCTTGTGAAGTTTGGCAGCAGACTCAGTTCTTAATTTATTTTGCTCCCATCTCTCTGTTCTGGGGATGGGTCCACGCCACTTGTCTATTCTTGGCTTTTAAACTATAGTACCTATAGTGCCCAATGAAAACATCCAGCAAATGTGTCCAATGACCACATGCCTTTAATGTTTGTGGTTTGAATGGCAATTTTACATGTGGGAAAGAAAAAATAACATCAAGTTTTAAAGAATAAAAGATTAGTTTTATATTAAGGGAACAAATGAAATCACTGACCCCAGCAGTCAGTCTAGGGATTGGAAATTTTTCTAAGTGCTGTTTTTCCATGTATAGAATTAATTAACATTTTTTGAAGTGCTACAGGGCAGATGCTTTTACAGACTTCCTATGGCACTGAGACTCCATTTCTTTCTGATAAGCTCTTTGTGTCAGGAGCCATGAAAATATCTATGACAGTTGGTTCAATAATTCTACTTCTAGGAATATTTCCCATAGAATCCAAAAATATAGCACTGTAGTACTGTCCTCCCATTGTTCATCGATTTGCTCAAGCTGGCACCAGTAACGTCTCCATTGTGAGACTTGTTGTTACTGTTTTTCGAATATCGAATACGCCACAGGGAGCTTGCCAGGCTCTGTCATGTGGGCAGGATACTCTTGGTAGCTTGCCAGGCTCTCCGAGAGGGATGGAGGAATTGAACCTGGTTCAGCCGCGTGCAAGGTAAACGCCCTACCCTCTGTGCTATCGCTCCAGCCCATCAAAATGGGCTGATTAGATTGCATCAAAAATATAGATGAGAAAAAATATCTACTGTAGCAGTCATTTTATTATTAATAGAAAACAGGAGAAAGTCTAAATATCTGACAGTTGGTGTAAATTGTTTTTTTATCCATAGTAGGGCATATTCTGCAGTCATAAAGGAATGTTGCAGAAAAGTTTTAATTCAGGAAAAATGCTTACTGTTATCTATTTAAAATCAGAAAACAAAGTGACTATGATGGTTTATTTTAAAGCATTAAAGAAAACATGTCAGTATGTTAATAAAAGTTTTCTATCTGTAAGTGAGGTTATATGATGTTTTTATTTCATTTTATTTTGACTGTCCCAAGTTTCTACAGTGTGTTTTCATACTTTTCATAATCAAGGGAAAGAAAAATTGAGGTGAGAGAACACATATTTTTATTGTAATTTTTGAAGTGGAGGATGTTTTAGGTTTTTATCCCTAACAGGAATAAATCTATGTCAGAAATTTGATGAATTGACCCAAATCTCATGGCTACTTGAGATGAAATTTTAAAAGATGACCACCTGTCTGTGGATAAGTTTCGAATGTGAGAACTTGGTAGAGGTGCCTGGGAGAAATTTTGCCTTTCCTTTTAAGAAAAACAAATCCATAAATCTTACTTGGATATTTACAAAGGGAGGAAAGCCCCTTAATAAGAATAAATGCTCTGCGCATTCAACCAAGAAATAATAATTCTGAAACAATTAGCCCCCAAAGAGTTAAAATGCTAAAGAATTAATATGTAACTTACTTGCATTTAACTGAGTTGGGACGCATCATTTTTATAGGTTCCGAGTGATAACTTTGAAATTCTTTAGAATATTGCTTTGGGAAAATGAGAGACAAATGCCTCATTTGGGAGCCTGTGTATTTCTCCTTTTGATTTAATTTATTATTGAAACCCAGAAGACTTCAGATTACAAATGTGGCTTAGAAGTTTTAAGGTCAAAAAGATAGCGTTTAAAATTTACAATCCCTCCCACCCCTGCCCCCAAGTACATTTTTCAGTGTGGAATTTTTATAATTAAAATAATTTAAATTGGATGTGGTTTTTTTTTTTTTTTGAAGGGTAGGCATCAATAAGTTTATCACCAAATACAAAACACTTGTTAAAGAAGGAAAAGTTTGAAGTTCAGATTGGAGTCATCTATTCAGGCTTGCAGATTTGATTACAAATGGACAAGATTTGCTGTTTTGGGAACACAATAAAGCTTCCTTCTGCATGTTCTTACCATCCTGATGTCATGTCTTTTTTTCCCCCCTGCCTTTTAAAATATACTCGTTCTCCAGGATGACTAAGAGCTCTGCATATGTATCACTAAAATACATGTCCTCGATTTGCTCTTCTCTTCTCCCAAAACTCGTGGCTCAGGAAGTGACTTCTCTGAATTGTTTCATTAGTCATTCTGATGGTTCATCCACACCCCCCCCCATCCCCTTCTCACTACGTAAGCATCCCCTGCGTCTTAACCTAAGCCCGTTTCTCTTCACTCATTCACTTGCCTTTCACACTTCTATATTAGGGGTTTGTTTTAAAGATGAAGAATGACATTTTTATTTCGTATGTGTAACTTTTTAAAATAGTCTCAAAATCCTTCAGTATGTGAAGAAATATTTCCACTACCCAGTGCAAAAGGACATGTCAAAAGCGCTGTGGACAAAAATAAAAAAGAAAATCCTTCCAGTCAACTGGTAATGCAAGAATCTCAATTACTTTGGTTTTAGTAGCTTTTGTTACTTATTTGAAAGAAAAAAAAATTAAGTATGGTTGGGAGGAACACATAGGTAGTGTTCTAACTATTCTCTCTGCAGAAACATTTGTTTCTTCTTCTTGGTTCTGGTTTTCTTTCTAGAAGAATTCAACCTCAAAAGTCTAGCTTAACAATAGGAGGAGATAAATCTTTTTTTTCAGCTTGTTGTTCTTTGTGTTTATTTAAACAAATGCATGATACTATTGTTGCCTTGGGTCTCTGGGTTCATTTCTGCTGGCTCTGCTGGGTTTATGTTGGCAGTGGGAAGGAGATGCTATCAGCCACTCATTGTGTACGGCTTGCATAATGGGACAGGCTAGCCAGCATCAGCCAGATTTTTAGAAAATGTGTTGGACCCGTTGACTGATTTTATTAAAGTGCCTGTCTGGGGGGAAGGTGCAGCCTATGGCTGGCGGGGCAGTGCTTAGATTCCTAGATGCCCAGAACACAGCACCTGCAAGGAAGTCTGACAGCCAGATGAGCATCTTCAGATGAAAATCCTCTGGAAGGATTCTCCCAGCTCTTAGTCTTCAGTCTTTCAATGTCAGATTCTTGGAGCTATTCCAGTCAGCCAAGGGAAGACCCACCGAAGTTTCCTTAGTTAATAGCATCTAAGTTAATTTAGAAGGGTCTACTGGTCATCACGAATGAAGGTTACTTGGAAGTGCTGGCGTTTTGGCAAGCCAGGAAACAGGAAATTTAAAAGCATTTAGTGTTAGAGGTCCCTTCTTTGTGATTAGAACCAAGTCAGCCCTTGCCATCAGGAGTCTGGAAATAAGAAAAAAAAAAGAAATTTTCCCTTGTTCTACCTCAGGCATTAGCAAAGGGAGTCCAGCAGAGATTCTCAAAGCCTGGTCCACGAGGCAGTTGCTGCTCCAGCTACTGGGAGCTTTTCTTGTTGTTTTGTTTTGTTTCGTGGCCACACCTGGAGGTGCTCAGGCTTTATTCCTGGTGATGCGGTGCCAGAGACTTCAGTGGGTTGGCTGCAGGCCCGGCAAGTACCTTAACCCCCTCCGTGCTAGCTCTCCAGCTTCCCTGGGAGCTTTGATGGAGATGTAAAATCTCAGGACTCACGGCACATCTGAATCAGAACCTCATCTTATCCAGATCCTCCTGCATGGCAAATTACTGATTTCTTGCACTGTCCAAATCTGGTGAACAGATCTGGGCAATTCAGAGGAGATTTCATGTGAAAGTCTTGGGACAGAATTTGGGGTGATGGAAATGGATGTGAGGTTGGTTCCCTTTAGTCACTCATTCCCAGTGAGAGCTGAAGTTAATTTCAGCTTATACCTGTGGCTTGGGTGATACAGTACTGATATTAGCTCCCAGTTCTCTGTGATTCAGAGTAGAGAAAGCCACAGACAGCCTTTCACATTCCAGTTTCCCTCCCCCACTACACCCTCAACTTACTCTGCTCTCCCACCCTCACCCCTATTCTACCCTCCACTTGCTCCACAGTAACCCAAAATCTCCCGTGGACATTCTTTGTCCACAGAGAGGTCCTTCTGGGATACTCTTCACGGTGGAGCTTCACTGGGCTTTTATGTTTCGGTAGGCCTTTTGCTGATCTTCCGAGTGTCTTTTATGTGCTGGGCATCCAGGCCACCCCCATCTGACCTGTGACTCAGGGACAAGACAGTGACTTGTGATCCAGGAGGGAAGGGTGTTGGCTCCACCTTGTATCACGGCCCTCATGTTATGTAATATGCTTCCTGTCTTTAATGATTTACTGGTCTCGCCGTGGTCCAGTTCACTGTCTTGGCTGCTCGTGGCTTTGTTCTATGACAAAAGAATTTGACCTCCCTGGAGTTGCACTTCTACCCAGCCCTGGCCATTGCCTGGCACTTTTATTTTTTCCTGCCACTGGCAGCATTGGGGCCTGAGAGGAGCACTGGCATCCTTTCCCCAACCCTTCTGTGGCTCTGTTAGTGGACTGTACCTTTATTTAGAGCGAGATGTGGGCAGAGGCCAAACTGATTACAAGGCTCCAATGGGGCCTGGAGCACATTGCTGATTCGGAATGCAAATTGTTGTCTGTGGTAATTATAGTTTTTACTCCGGCCCTGCTCAGCCCCCGTGGCTTTATCCTGGTGTAGAATAAGCAGCTTTGTGTGTTCAGAATGGGAGGTAATGAGGGGGAGAGGGCACTTGAGGGGCATTAAGGGGTCGTTTTCAGAGTTCATCAGTTTCAGTGGGAGTAGGGCAAATGCAGTCTTGGACTTGGGGGCTACTTCTGACAAGCTCTGTGATGGCAGGCGAGAATCTCAGCCTCTCTGAGCCTCGGTGCCCACTGATCCATGATGAGACGGTGAGGTCCATAAGGAGCATCCATTATGTACCTGGAACACAGTAGTACCCAACAAGGGGGTGCTGCAGGACCTAGCAGAGGCCATGAGGCAGGGCTCTGCAGTGGGCGAGCACATGGCATCTGAGTGGGTGATGGCTGTGCTTGTCGGCTTCTTTTCCCTCTGCCATGGCTCTCCGTGCCTCCTCAGGTATTGCTGTGCAAAATCAAGTGCTTGGCGCTGTGTTTCTCATCCTTTTTCCAACTACGTCCTGTTCTTATGGCCTCATTTCTTCTCTATGGCCTCCTAGTTTCAGGTTGTGGTACCCTGCTTATAAGATTATTATTTTGCTTTTGGGGTCACACCTGGTGAGGCACAGGGGTTACTCCTGGCTCTTAGGAATTACCCCTGGCAGTGCTCAGAGGACCATATGGGATGCTGGGAATCAAACCTGGGTCAGCCACGTGCAAGGCAAACACCCTACCTGCTGTGCTATTGCTCCAGCCCCTATAAGATATTTTTTCACTGTAGTTCTTGGTGTTTCCTGGGGGCCATAAGGAAATGCTATGTGGTGCACCTGCTGAGAACTACTCTTAGAGGACTGACCCTGGTCAGTTTCCCTGTATTTCTGTCCAGCTGTATGTTCTTTACTATTTATTGACCATCTCTGACTTGTGGAGCAGCTTTCTCCTCTGTAGAGTGATGTCATAATTGTATGTGATTTGCTGGCTCATGAGAGAAGAGTACATGTGAAAAAATTCATGTGAAATTGATTATCAGTGCTTGGCAGAACTGATAGAGGGGTCCTAGTGTAATCCTCTTTGCAGAGATAAAGACATCAAGGCTTTCTGGGCTAAGTGACCTTCACAGACCTCTAAGTCCTATGTGGTATAGCCTGGACTTTAGCCAATCAATTTGACTTTAGAGGGATATTCATGTCACTGTATCTGAAGGGGGTCAGAAGTCACTAAATAAACAATGCTCAGGTGCCATCTCTTGGGGTGCCCTCATTTCTGCCTTTGATAAATTCTCTCTTTTTTAATTAATTTTTATTAGTGAAACACCATGAGGTACAGTTGTAGACTTGGGTTTTGATTATACAATGATCAAATACCCATCCCTCCACCAGTGCCCATTTTCCACCAACATGGATCCCAGTATCCCTCCCCCCTCCCCTCTCCCGCCCCCCCCCCCCCCATCCCACCCTGCCTCTGTGGCAGGGCATTCCCTTTTGTTCTTTCTCTCCTTTGGACTGCTGTGGTTTGCAAAAGAAACATTGAGTGGCAATCATGTTTGGTCCATAGTCTACTTTTAACATGCATCTCCCATCCTGGGAGGATCCTCCAAACACCCTTTATTTGGTGTTCCCTTCTCTATCTGAGCCACCCTTTCCCCTAGAATGCCCGGCTGGCCACTAAGCCATGGAGTAATCTTCCTGGTACTGATCTCGGCTATTCTTAGGTATTAATCTCCTATTTTGTTACTTTCTGTTCCCCCAGATGAATGCAATCTTTTTATGTCTATCCCTCTCTTTCTGACTCGATAAATTCTCTTTTTTTAGGGTGATGGATATGGTGTGGGCTCCTAAGTGAGACTCAATGGGTGGAGATTTTCAGCTACCTTGGCTGTCAGTTCCAGCAAGATCCTGAGGATACAGTGCTGTTCTGGCCCTGCAGGGATGACTGGGTCACCTGGCAAATCTCATGTGACCAGCACCTGCTGATGTTGGGGGGACCATGGTGTGCCAGCCAGATAGGTGCAAATCATGTTTCCTAGCACTTGTACTATCTCTCTACCTCCAGATAAATTTTTAAATTGACCAAAGCAGATCACAGTTTCATTATATTACCCATATCAAGTAATGTTATATATACTCCACAGTAAAGTAAAGTAAAGGCCCTCCCGTTGTTCATCGATTTGCTCGAGCGGGCCCAGTAACGTCTCCATTGGAGATTTTGTTGTTACTGTGTTTGGCATATCAAATACATCATGGGTGGCTTGCCAGGCTCTGCCGTGCGGGCGAGATACTCTCGGTAGCTTGCCGGGCTCTCCGAGAGGGGCGGAGGATTCGAACTCGGGTTGGCCATGTTGGCTGCGTGCAAGGCAAACACCCTACCGCTGTGCTATCACTCCAGCCCTGCACTGCACAATGTATTTTGAAAGTTTATCTTACACACCAAAATGAATTGCATTAATAGCCACAGCTAATTGCCTACATTTGTATTCCCATTGGAAATGTTCTATAGTCAGCTATTTGTAATTGTCTTTTGTAGCCCTACAAAGGAGTTCATTTTCCATGATTTTGCCGCAGTTTATTGTTTACATGATACAGTCTCCAGGAAGCTAATGTTTTACTTGTCTTGTGCCAGATAATGTTCTAGGTTTAAGTTTCTAAACTGTGACTCAAGACTCTGTAGGGGATGGCAGAAAAAATGTTAAAATTTAAAAAAAATTATTAATGATTTATCATAAGTAAAAGCTGACATTTATACCTATCTTATATACCTATCTTTTAGGGGTTGCATAAAAATTTTTCCTTTTTTCCCCCTAATTCCACATGAAAAATTTCTTGGGCTCAAAGGGATGGCAAATGCAACTATTGGTAACTATTGAATCCTCACAATGACCTTGAGTGGTGGGTGCTCTAGTCACCCCCATTTTACAGGTGACAAAACTGAGGCACAGAGCAATAAATCGCTCAGGGTCACTCAGTAAGTAAAAGCACTGGGATTTGAATCAGGGTTAGGCAACTTGAGATTCCTAACCTCTGTGCTTCATTGACTTCTAGTCTACTTTCGAGAGACTTTGCCTTCACCACCTCCATTAATCTTGGGGTCCCCAGAATCCTCTCCAGTACAAACTGAATCTCTCATTTCCTAGGACCTATTTCCAAGTGCTGGTGTCACCAAGATCCCTAGCCTCAACGTCATTCTGGGGTTGCCTCCCCCACAGCCCCAGGTGCACATTCTGCTCACAAATCCCCTGGGTCTCAACATTCTTTTTTTTTTTCCGTGTTCTGCCATGTAAGCCAGTCAGCAGGGCAACCTCATACATTCTTTTTAAAAAATTTTCCCCTTTAAATCAGCCTTTCATTTTAATGCTGACACAACCCAGAGGTGAGGTTCTTGTTATCACACTAGGGGAATGTGGGCAGAGGTGATCAGCATTGTGAAGAAAGGTGGCAGGGGAATTCTTTCTTCCTGCCATAAATTACCGAGGTGAGTGCCCTGCCTTATTTCCCCTGGGAGGCAGTCCTGCATTTATGTCCTGTCTGAAAGGCAAACTTAGCTTTCCCTTAGCAGGGAGAGGGAGCAGGGAAGCCTCGAAGTGGGATCAGTTCCTAGAACTGTGTCTAGTCATGTCTCTGCTCTTGCCCCTCAACTGCCACTGGCTCCCCGTTTCCCACAGAATGGAGCTGGAATCCTCACCTTGATCCCCACCTTGACTTCTCCCAGCCTCCCCGCCTTTCCCTCTGTCCTCTGACTGACTGCCCACTGCCCGAGGCTCTTCCCTGCGACTCAGCCTGGCACAACCTCACCTTCCTCTAATGACTGGCTCAGCTGCCGAAGTGCTCCGGGAAGATCAGAGAATTGTGTCTGGCCGGTGCCTGGCCTGAGCTGTCAGGATGGTTTGCTGGTCAGCATCACATCTAGCTGGTGGCTCCTCCCTACTTCTTGTTTTTGTTCTTTTTTTGGGGGGAAGGGGTTGGTTTTGGGGCCACACCTGGCAATGATCAGGGGGTACTCCTGGCTCTCTCTGCCTCCCTCCTTCTTTTGTAAGTCCCACACTCGGCACATTTCTCTTGAATAAAGGCACCACCTCCTCTTTAAATGCGTGGCTGCGTTTCTTTTTTTCTTTTCTTTTTTCTCTCTCTTTTTCTTTGTTATTTTTTTCTTTTTTGGTCACACCTGGCAATGCATTAGGGGTTACTTCTGGCTCTGCACTCGGGAACTACCCTTGGCGGTGCTCAGGGGACCATTTGGGATGCTGGGAATTGAACCCGGATCAGCTGCGTGCAAGGCAAACGCCCTACCCGCTGTGCTGTCGCTCCAACCCCTTGGCTGCATTTCTTGCCCAACGTAGGAAATGTTGCATCAATAGAGTAGCCCCAGCTGGGAGATGTGACGCTTCAGGCCACCAGGGCTTGAGAGCCAGGCCCATCCTTTGTGTTCAGAGGCTGTGTCACGGGCAGGTCACTTACCAGCGGACACTGTCTAGAAGACATGTAGTGCAGAGTTCAGACTGCCAGCCTGGGTTTCAGTCCCTCAGTCCTCACTGCCATACTTGGTTCCCAGGAAAGCACCTCACTCCCTGGGAGGCAGTCTTCTCCTCTGTCAGCCAGAGATGGGCAGAGTGAAAGGAGCTTATTGGCTTAGCATCCGGCAGCCACTAAGCCTCCAGCCAGTGATTGTGGTTATTGCTATCAGTAATGCAATCAGTTGACTTCTGTAATGGAAGGAAAAACAGAATGCCATGATGGTGAGGCAGCCTGGTCGGGGAGGGTCTTCTGTAAGCTGAGACCCCACTGTGAGACAGGACTGGTGCAATGTGAAGAGTTGAATGAAGCACTGGGGTGCAAGTGCAATGGCCCTGAGGTCGGAAAGAACCTAATGAGGAAAATGAGGTAGAACTAGAGCTTGGGAGGAGAGGAAACAAAGAGGGAGACGATAAGATACAAGGCCTGGGAGCCCAGGGGGCTGTGTTCGGGTGGAATCTGAAGTGTTAGACGTCATTCCATCCATATGTTCATTGATTCTGAGCGATTGGTTTCTGGGACGGCTTGAGCTTTAGCCCATTCTCTGTTCTGTGTGCATGAGCCAAAGCTTCATATAAAACTCTTCTGATTGATTTAGGCAGCAAAATAATCTATTAAAGGATAGGGGAAGCTCAGAGAATTCTTCAGAGAATTCTGAATCCTCTAATTCTCGGAGAATTTTGTAAATAGCTTCAGGGGAACTGCAGGACATTCCAAATGACACTACCAAATGTTTCCTGCTGGGGTGCTGATGCTGCTCTTTGGGGGTGGGGGCAGGGCGGGGGGAAGCAACAAGGTTTGCACCTAAACCCTGGCACCAACTTACCTGCCCAGTCTGCACTCCCCGCTGCCCCTGAGGCCACCCTCTGCAGGATGAAGGGTCTGGGGCTGGTGGCTTTGCATCCCACCTTTGGATGGCAAATCTGGGGGGTAGGGCTACCAGGCTGGATGAACCTAACTTAGGCTCGCCTGCCCTCACGCAAGGGAGGCTGGAGAAGCAGATGTGGGGCCTCTGCATTTTATCTGTCCAACTGTGGTTTGTGAGTAAGGGTCCTCCCAAGCTTCAAAAGGGAATTGGGCGCAATGTATCGAGAGGATGGGGACTGTTTCTCACAGAGGCAGGAGGGCTGAGTGACTCATCTGTGGTGGGACTTTACAAGAGACCTAACTGCCTTTCTCAATGATTAAGAAAAGAGCACCAAATTTGGAAGCAACCCTTTCTCAGGCTGATGAGAGGCGAGGACCTCTTTTATTTCTTAAGAACCCCTTTCGTTTGTGCAGGTGTGTGGAGTAGCATGTTTCTCCCATGTTTATCACGAATTCGCATTCCTGCTGGAAATGCCTGAGCTATTGTCAGCGTTTATAATTGCTTTTTGTTATGGCCATGTGGGGCTTATTGTCCATGATTTTGCTGCAAGGTTTATTGTTTATCTCATACGGTCTCCAGGAAGCTGCAGGCGGAAATCTCTGAGCCTTACCAGGAAGTCGGACTTAAAGGCACAGCCTCCTGGGCTTAGTCCTAGAAGGGGAGGCTCCCTAGATCGGGATCCAGAAGCCTTTTCTGAGTGACCCCCCCCCAACCACTAACCACTCTCCCCCAAACACCTTCCTCCTCCCTTCCTCCCTCCCCCTCCCACTCTCCCCCTGCTCAGTTTGGTGGTTCCTGGAGCTTAGGTGATTCCTTTCTGAACCTGATGTAAGGGGAAAGTGGCACTGTTTATTCTTCAAGTACACTCGGACATAGACTAAACAAAACAGAAAACAACTCTCACCATGGTGTAGGCTGAATGAAGGCTCCAAGCCATGACTGCACAGCTACTTTCTTGGGGGGTGTTTTCAAAGGACTTTTTAGATGCCATGGGAATTTTGAGGAAGTGAGAATGGTCCACGTTTGGAAAATAAACATGGGGTCAGGGAGGTGGTTCCATTGGTAGAGCACACGCTTTTCACGCGTGAGGCTCTGGGTTTGATCCTGGCACGGAGCCCTCGTGGGGGAGGGTCTCGTCCTTGTGCACTGCCACTCACAGCACCAGCCTGCAGTAAAATGAAATAAATAAATCTAACCACATTTTAATGACTTTCTTGTATATTTCCCTATTGGAAGGAAGAAATGAAAGTGGAAAATTGTACTTTTTCATTGCCTTTTTCATATTGGATGCTCAGTTGTTAGTGCTCATTAAAATAAAGATAAAATGAAAGCTATTTGGGGTTTTGGATCAGCTTTTCAATTTGCTAAGAGACAAATTTAAACCAAAATCATAATTACCCACCAGTGAAAATTGATTCTGCTTGAAAAAAAATAAACAGTTTGTTTTTCATTTTTTAATGAATAAACAAATTAGTGTATATAAAAACACAGAGTATGGTGATCTGCAGCACCCCCCTCATTTCTGTTTTTAAAACACATCTGTTCTAAAGTCCTTCTACAATCTTGCAAGGGATGATGGAATCATTATTCTTGTTTTTAAAATGAGGAGACTAAGAGTCAAGGCTGTTAAGTGACTTACTGGGACCCGGGGTGTGATAGGACCTGTCTGTGTAAGACCTTGGGTTTGATTCCTACCACTGGAGTGGTCCCAAATACCACAAGATGAGGTTCCCCAAAGCAAAAATAAACAAGTAAATAGATAGATTAATGACTCACCATGTCATTCAACTAGCAATTGGTAGAACAACAACAACACAACAAAATACAGGGTCCTCATATGAACTTTTTTGGTTCATTTGTTTTTGGACCACATCCAGTGGTGCTCAGGGCTTATTCCTGGCTCTGCACTCAGGAATCACTCTTGGAAGGGTTTGGGGAACTAGGATACCTGAGATCAAACCCAGGTCAGCCTTGTGCAAGTGTCCTACCTATTGTACTGTCACTCTGGGGTCCTCATGTTAACTTACTCTTCATGGTTCTAATCATGTCATTGTTCCCAGAAATTATCCTTGAGATATATGGAGTAAAAATAATGCTGAGAAACTTTATAATAAAATTTACTTCGCTTTGGGGATCAATTTTTAACTAAGAAATTTAGTCAAGAGTTGGTTTGCTATAAGCAAATTACTTTTGAAAATTCTCTAAGTATTTATTTGAGTGTTAGGACTACTACCCCTGTCAAATTCAGATTTTTCCACCTCTAATGAATTTTGACAGTATAATGCTGGGCAGTCAGCCTCATTTCCAACTAAGGAAGCTCTTTGGCTGATGGAGAGCAACTAATCTGGTTTTAAACCTCTTTATTTTCTCTAGGAATTAGACAGAGGTCAGCAACCTGCCCAAATTTCACTTTTAACTGACAGTGTAAAGAAGGGGACATGATAGTCCCTTGACAAAGCTGTGGTCAGAGTATTCATGTTTCTAAGAAATAAATCCCATGAGCTGATTTGCAAGCACCCAAGTCAACTCTGTGCACATTCTTCAGGCTGCTCTTGCTTCTGTTCTGAAGGCTCTTTTTTTTTAAAATGGATTTTTAAAAAAATGATTACAAAAATAACTTTAAAAATTTTCCCCAAAATTTATTTTATTAAAGCACCATAAGTTACAAAGTTATTTGTAGTTAGGCTTTTGGCATGCGATGTTCCATCACCAATCCTGCCCTTAGTGTCAACCTCCCTCCACCAGTGTTCCCAGATTCCCTCTCCTGTGCACAACTCCTTCCCCTAACTCAGCTACAGCTTGCCATTTTGACAGGCACCTTTTAAGTTTGGTTATTAAAATGGAGGTTTTGCGATTTAAGTGTCTCATGATTTCAGTGTTGTTGACTGTGTCCTTAATACCATCAATGTAGCTGAGTCCCCTTGGCCCCTGTTCCCATTGCTTCTCATCTATTTCTTCTCCCCTTCACCGTAACTCTATTTCTTTTCTTCTCCTCCCTATAAAAATTAGTTGTTGTATGTGTTCATTTCCAAACTGATGTGATAAATTTATAGAAATCAAAATCTGTTGGGCTACAGTGATGAAACAGGGGCTAAGGAGTTTGCCTTGCACACAGCTGACCCGGGTTCAATCCCCAGCACCTCATATGGTTCCTCAGCACTTCTAGGAGAGATCTTTGAATGTAGATCCAGGAATAAGTCCTGAGCACCACCAGGGGTGACTCCCCACTCAAAAAATTGAGATTTGTTTAGTAAGTAAAAAAAATCACACTTGTCACAAACCAATAAGATTAGCACTTAAGTTTTGCTTTGGTCAACATCTGTTGAGACTTCCCTGTTCCAGTGTCACTTATTTTTAGTTCTCATGTTAAGTCCATGGAGGAAAACATTTTATTGATTAATTCTTTTTTTCTTAATTGAATCATTGTGAGATACAGTTACAAAGCTTTCATGTTTGAGTTTTAGTCATACAATGATCAAACACCCATCCTTCCACCAGTGCACATTCTCCACCACCAATGTCCCCAGTATACCCCCCTTTCCAACCCTCCTCCTGCCTCTATGGCAGACAATTTCCCCATACTCTCTCTACTTTTGGGCATTAATGTTTTCAATACAGATACTGAGAGGTTATCATGTTTGGTCCTTTATCTACTTTCAGCACACATCTCTCATCCGGACTGATCCCTCCAACCATCACTGACTTAGTGATCCCTTCTCTATTCCAGCTACCTTCTCCCCCAGCTCCTGACACAGGCTTCCAACTTTGGGTCAGTATTCCTGGCCCTTGTGCCTATTGTCCTTGGGTGTCAGTCTCATACTATGTTATTTCGTATTCCACAAATGAATGCAGTCCTTCTATATCTATCCCTCTCTTTCTGACTCATTTCACTTAGCGTGATACTCTCCATGTCTATCCACTTATAAGCAAATTTCATGACTTCATCTCTTTTAATAGCTGCACAGTATTCCATTGTGTAGATGTACCATAGTTTCTTTAACCAGTCGTATGTTCTCAGGCACTTGGGTTGTTTCCAGTTTATAGCTATTGTGAACAGTACTGCAGTGAACATACAAATGCAGATGTCATTTCTACTGTGCTTTTTTGCACCGTTGGTATATATTCCCAGAAGTGGTATTGTGGGGTCATATGGAAGCTCAATTTCTGGTTTTTGAATATTGATTAATTCTTAACCTTGAGTGCTGGGCCCGTTCCCTTCTTTCTGTGATGTTACCCTACTGAGCCAGAGCACATCAGAGCTCTAGAGGAAGAGCACAAACCAGTCAGTCCCACTCTGTTCTAAAGCACCTTTGGTCCAGTCAGCCCTGGCCTGGAGCAATAGGGTGTGGACCCCCGCTGGTCCCCATTTGTTCCCAGCCCATGGTGTGGCCATCAGAGTGGTGGCTTTGGTTTTGTTTAGATTCACAGCACACTTCCAGCAGGGAGGAATGACCAGTCAAACATTCAAAGACAGGGTCGACCCTAAGTAAACTCCCAGGCTCTGGGACTCTGTTCTTTAAACTTCTCTCTGATGTCTGGTTCATTTTGCTTTCCTGCCAGCATAATAATACCGAGAGTATAATTGTACTTCCCCTTTTAACCACAGATGATTTTGGTTTTCAGAGTCTTCCATGAATTTGATGGCAGCCACACAACCCTAAGATCTGAGCAGTGATACTTTTCTGATGTTAGAATCTTGGCTAAAATGGTATACCATCGATGTAGTAGAATTCTCATGAAAAAAAATTTTTTTAAAATAATTCCGCTGTGCTATTCAGCTTACAGAGCTTACATATAATTCAGCTTACAGAGCTGTTAAGGATGGTCTGTTTGATCATCGAGTAGAAAATGTCAAAACCCCTAAAATACCTACTCTGGACTTTTGTGATATCTAAGATTTCTTGGGTACAAATGGAGAAAGTCCAAGAATCCAGAATAAAATTTGAGTGGAGGCAGGTGGAGAGCTGGCCCACTGGGAAAGGACCTACTTAGCAGGCAGAAGGCCAGAAGTTTGATCCCCGACGCTGCACCCCAATCACAATCTGATCCTAGCAGTTCTGCTCTGTGGGATCCCTAGAACCACAACCAAAGTGCCTGATCTCCTGCACATCACAACCAAGTGCATGTGAGCACTCAACTGGAGTATGCAACCAGTGCAAGCCCATGTAGTCACGGGTGACCCGTGGAGAGCAACAGCCCGCAGTGAGGGACCCCTGATATCACACAACAGAAGCGGGAAAGGGATGAGTGAAAATACATCGGGAAAACATCGCAGGCAAAATGCCCATGGACATAAAGTGAAAATCGTCAATACTTCTTTTCTTGGAAGGGAGGCCTCAAGGACATGGCACAGGTGGCCATAAGCTCAGTACTGGAGCCTGAGGATGTGGTACTACTTGGGCATAGCTGGCCGCTGGCACTCAGGAGGCCATGTGGTGCTGGGGATTGAATCCCCTGTACTAATCTCCCCAGCCCCTCATCAACAACTCTTAATGAAGAAGCAGTTTTCCTGGAACGTAACTGAACTGCTCTGCTTCACGCAAGTGAAAATTTCATAACCCAAATGAATACGTTTCTTGTAATATCTTGGTAAGAAATCTACTGGAAATTTTGCAGCAAAAAATACCTTAGATGTGCAGAATAACAACACAGACATCTTCAAGTTCAAGCGGCTTAAAGGGTGCAGGGAGGTGGAGTCTTAGCTGGCTCCCCATGTTGGTGCTACATGTGGGTGTCATTAGCATACTGTTTAACCAGGTGTGGGAAATAGTATTTCTGTGGCCGGGGCCATATACAAGCTTCTCATATATAAATATATAATAATTCAGTTCCACACATTTTTTTTAAAAAGTAAAACCTATATCCCCAGAATTTTATAGCCTTTTCTCCTAACATTTTAATTTATGTAGAATTTATTTTCACTGACTGTGAAAATGACTTTAAAAATCGGACTGTCCTTTCCCAGAAATTATTTGTTTTTTTTAGTGTGTTCTCTCTCTCTCTCTCTCTCTCTCTCTCTCTCTCTCTTCTCCCTCTCTTCCTTCTCCCACCCTCCAACCTTCTCCTACAGTGGTTTGTGGTTTGATGTCTGCCACATGGCAAGCTTTTGACTCTTCCAGGGTATTCTTCTGGCTTGGTGTTTGGGAAGCCGAGTGCAGGAGATTAATGCACTCAGCTCTGCCCCAGACCTCAAGCCCGCTGCCTTGGACAGGCTCATGATACACAGATGAGTCTCACTTTAAAAATATGTACAACAGAAATGGCCCAGAGAACTGGGGTGTATATGGGGGAGGAATGGCTTCTATCTCTGGCACTGCATGGTCCCCTGATCACCACCAGGATTGACTCCTGAGCACTGCACTGGGGGTAATCAGCAAGCATTGCCAGAGGTGGTTTCCCAAACCAAACAAAAAGATCTGTACTGTGGGATAATGGCAAGGCCTAGCTTCCCATATGTGTGAAGGTCCCTGCAAACCACAGGTTAAGTTTCTCCTATTAAATGTGAAAACTTCAGTGCCCATGTAAGGTTTCTGTTACTCTTTGGTGAGAGTTTAACCTCCAAACACAGGTGCACTTTTCGTGTGAGCAACATGTCCAATGATGCCTGAGGTAAAGAGGAAACATGAGGGATAATTTAAGAGCACTTTTAGTGCTTGTTGAATGCTCCCAAGGTGGAGGTGGAGGAATTCCAGTGCTTTCCTACCATGGAGTGTGCCGATTAAATTGAAACTTGGGTTAGGTGGGGAAATGCACTAGAGATTAAAGATTAAGTGAACAAAAAAGTGATAAAACAGTGCTATTTTCCCCACTGTTCTCTCTCTCTCCTCTCTCCCCCCTCTCTGTTTTAACATTTTGGTGTCATACCTGGTGGTACGCAGGGACTGTTGGTTGTCATTGATTGAACCCAGGCCTCTTGCATAGGGAGCTTGTGTTCCAGACCTGTGAGCTAGCTAGCTCCCTGGTCCTATCGTTCCATTTTTTAAATGGGAATAATGTTATACCCAAAAATTTATGTGTGTTTCAACAGATGGAGATGTTCAGAAGGAGCTCCACAGGGTTACCAGTGGTGGTAACCCTCCATTCAAATCCAGCCAGCACTGGTATTTTGTGTGGCTCTGTGGCATTTTAGAAAGACAATTCATTACCAGCATGAAAACGTTGGGGAACCTTATATAAAAATCTGAAATTTCTAGTTGGAAATGGTCCTACTGGCAATACCTGAGCACTGCGTAGGAGGCCACTCGCCTCCAAAATCAGAACAGAAAATGTGTTTGAGTACCCAGTCAGGAGCCTCAGAGATGCCACCTAGAGAAGAAGCACATTTCCAATTCTTTTCTGAGCTCAAATTATAAAGTTGGACATGGCCAAGGGTCTGCGGACAGGAACCTCTTGCTGAGAGGCTCGGTGGGGCCCCTGTGCTGGATTCATCTCTGCGCTGCTGGTCAGAGCAGGGCATCTGAGGAGAAGGCCGAGGCCCATCTTTTTCTTCCCTTGGGCCGGCTTTGCCCTTTTCCCTGCCAGGGTGTCTGCAGGGACCCGCCCCCGCTGCACGGCTACCTGGCCTGAGCCCCTCCAGTTTCCCCCATGCTCTGAGTGTGCTCGCCCACGGCTTTCGGTTCTTCTTTTCCGCTCACAGTCAGCAGCTAGAAGGAAGGCTCATCATTCCACGAACACGGGGCTCGTGTTTGCGATTGTTGCCCTCTCTGCTCTCAGAAGAAACTCACCCATTCCAAAATGGTCTCCTCCAGTTTCCTCTGGCTCCTTACTCCGAGGGGCCTGGATGCCACTGCTGGGGTTTCTGAAGCGGCTTGTTTGCAAATCCTCGGGGAGAAACAGGGCCGAGCTATGGGACCTCCTTTGCTGCCCCCCTCCCTTCCTCCTCCCCCCTTGCCCCCCCACTTTCTTTGACTTTTTGAATTGACTTTCTTCCTGAGCTGTTACCAAAACTGGTGTCTCCCAAGGGGTTCCAGGCCTCAAACCCAGGCTCTTTCAGAGCTGGAGGCGAGGCCAGAGGTGTGTTGGGATTGTCTCCCTGCCTCCCTATTAGGGACCAGCAGCTCCCAAGAACAAGCCACTTTTGGGGAAGGAGGCCACTCCATGTGCACTCAGGATTTATTCCAGGTGGTGCTGCAAGTCGCTTGCCTGGGCTGGGGAGCAAATCCCCGGCTCCTGCCTGCAAGACGTGTGCCCTGAGCCCTTTCCGCTCGGCCCTGATACCTACTTTTTGTGGCCGCTTGCTGTTTGATAGGATGCAGCCTACTGAGCCTTTCCCAGGTGCCGGACGGGGAGGTATTAAAAGGCCCTGAGGTGACCCAGGTCGTTTGCTTGAAGTGCCGGAGCCTTTCACAGCGATTTCACTTCCTTCCTTCTTGAACAGATGGGACCCCCTTCATGCTCCTTGAAGCGAGAAACAAAACCAGCAAAGCGTTTGCTATTTTTTCCCCCCCAGACACAGCCCATGGTTCTGCTATGGCTCTTGCCGGGTCTACCTAGAATACCCCGCAGAATTCTGATGTGTGTCTGCTGCTCTGAGATGCTTTCCCCAAAGCACTTCCCCTTTAAAAACAAATGCATCCGCAAGACTCAGATTATTCTTGGTCCCTCACTGCTTTTTCTTTTTTTTTTTCTTTTCTTTCTTGTCCTTTCCTTTTCTTTTCTTTTTCTTTCTCTCTTTCTCTGTCTCCCTCTTTCTTTCTTTCTTTCTTTCTTTCTTTCTTTCTTTCTTTCTTTCTTTCTTTCTTTCTTTCTTTCTTCCCTTCCTTCCTTCCTTCCTTCCTTCCTTCCTTCCTTCCTTCTTTTTTCCTTTCTTTCTAAATTCCTGGCAGTATTTTTTTTTTCATTTTCTGGTCAGAGAGGGTCACCTTGGTCTGCGAGAGTCTGGTGTAGTCACTACAATGTCTGTTGGGTGGAAGGCATGTTTCAGAGGCCCTAGGCGAAGAGCTGGCATGGCCAGTGGGGAGAGCCTCCTTTCTTATAAGCACTGAAGTTGAAAGGTAGATTTAATTTATTTATGGTTGGTTTGGGGCCCGTAGCTGGCAGTGCTCAGGTCTTACTATATGTGGTGCCGGGGATGAAACCCATCTTGGCCGTGTGTGAGGCAAGCCCCTCCCCTCTGTACTGTTGCTCCAGCCCCTGAACCTAACTAAAGGAATTCTCTGCATTAAGTCACCCACATGTCTCAGGGCTGAGATAGGCAAAGGTTCTTAAAAAATAAGTGTATTTTTGGGCTGGAGTGATAGCACAGTGGGTAGGACATTTGCCTTGCACGCGGTTGACCCAGGTTCAATTCCCAGCATCCCGTATGGTCCCCTGAGCACCACCAGGAGGAATTCCTGAGAGCAGAGCCAGGAGTAACCCCTGAGCATTGCCGGGTGTGATCCAAAAAGCTTAAAAATAATAATAAAAAAAAACAGTGCATTTTTTAACACAAAGACCTCAGGAAGCCCTGGGCTTGGTCATTGTCACTAGAAAGAGTTACCCACCCCCCTCCCCCATAAATTAAATAATGGTTGATTAGAGAACTAAAATGCAAACAAGTAAAAACTCTGCTATAATACTAGTGCTCGTGAGAGCATTGCCACTCCCCGAGGAGGGTGATGGAGGCTTGGTGGGGGTAGTGGTTGAGCTAGTGCAGCTGAAACCTCGTAGTTCACTGTAAAACCTTCTGAATCAGCCAGGAAGTCTGAGTTTTGTAAAAGGCAGAGAACTGGGACAAGGTGTGCTTTTTGGTGACACCCTAGTTCCTATGAGAAATAGCAGTCCTGAGTTGTTTTCATAATAACTGAGAAGAGCAATAAAATCTTCTGAAAGTCTCCTGTTTTCTGCATCGCAAACTGAAAGGGAGGTTTCAGAAGCAGCTATTTTGATGGGGCTCTGAAGAGGGGATGCCAGATTAGCCCAAGAAAAAAAGGGGAAGAAACGGATGGGTGTGGCACTTGCGCAGTGGCTCTCATTGATTGAGTTGCCCTGAAACTGGGGTCTTGTATCCTGGGCAGGGCTGCTGGCTCTTCAGTGAAATTCAAACGGGCCATTGATTCTTCTCCAAACACCCAAAGTTCCTCTCCACTCCTGGGTTTCTCTCTCTCTCTCTCTCTCTCTCTCTCTCTCTCTCTCTCTCTCTCTCTCTCTCTCTCTCTCATATTTGGGTCCAAGACTCAAGGTATGGACATTTGGCAGCAAACTCAGCAGCGCCACAGGAATGGCCAGCCTGACCCTAGGTGGGGACCCAGCGACCATTGTGTGCTTCTCACGGACTAGAGATTGTCAGCCAGAAACCGATTTGGGACTGTGCCTTTGAGTGTCCAGAGACAGAATGTTCTGAAAAAGCAGCAAGCAGCAGCAGGCGAGGAAACCGCCAGAGGTGGGGAGCTCCAGGCTGGTGCCGCTCTCTGCTTCTGACACTTGTAACTGATGGCCCCCTGTCACTTCCTGTCATGCAGCCCAAGTGGCGGGGAGGAGTTCCTTCAAGGAAACCATGCTCTGTTCTGCTCCGCTCAGAGAATCCCGTCCACAGGACGCCACCACAGTTAGGGGCAGGGGACTCCAGGTGGATGAGGTCGGAGCGCCCCATGGTGTGGTGTTGCTTTTTTGTCCCTGCTCAGGTAAGCTGCCCGTGGCGGGGAGGATAGCGGTGGCTGCTGCTGAGCTAGGGAGGGCCGAGCTCACCAGCTGTGCTGGGAGCTGAGGTGTCTGCGAACACAGCTGGCTTCTCATTGCCCAAGAAATGTTGCTGTGAGCGGGTATAGCCCCCGCCTCCCCCCGGAATGACAGAAGCGGGTGTGTGTCTCACTTTGGTGCACATCAGTGAAGAGCTGTGTGGTTGTGTTCAAGACCACAAATGGTTGTGCTTGGTGGAGATGGTGAGTTAAGTGGGTGCCTAGCTGTCAGGGGCGCCCTTAGCATCTGTGATTGGAGCAGAGTGAGAGGGAGGGTGGCGGGGCCTCTGTGGTGTCTTTCACACTTTGCTCTTACAACACGATGCTAGTATTTTACTTTTGATAAGACCTGTTTTCAATTCAGAGGAAGGAAAGAGGAGGAAAAAAAAAATGCATCAGCTCTTGAATTTTTTTTTTCTTGTTGTTGCTATGTCTGTTCTCACAGAATAAATAGACTTCCAAGATCTTCAGTTGGAAGAGGACTAAAGTCTGTGTTGGAAGTTTATTCTGCCTGAAGTCAAGTTTTTGTAGGCTTTCTTGACGTGCTCCTGGTGATTTGATTGTGTTCATCCTTGGGTAGCTGCAGCCAGATCATATCAGGGGAGATTCCAGTTTGCTGCTGTGCTCACTGAGATTGTTCGTTCCGGGGCCAGGGAAATGGTAGGAAGTATGCTCGCATAAATGAGGTCCTGGGTTTATTCCCCGGCACCACCACAACAAACACACAGACCAAGAGATTATTAGCACCTAGTTATTGCAGAGGGAGAAGTTAGAAGCATAGAACTTCTAAGGACTAAAGAATGCTAGGAACTCTGGCCTTCACTCTATCTCTGTCCCATTTGTTTATTTGTTGGGGCCCAGGGATTAAAGTTTTTACCAAACTCAAACTGTTTTCTAAGGGAAATTGCCAGTGATTTTTCACTTCCTTTCATAAGCATTCTATTTTGCAGACTGATTTTGTAATGCTCATTACAGATCCTTATATGTGACCATAGACATGTATTTTTTCATCTTCTGTGTAATTGAATGCTTTTACGCTTTCTCCTTTCCCCATATCACTGAGCTCACTATTTGCTCATTTGATAAAGAATACTTTTTTGAGTTTTTGATATGGAAATGGACTACATCATTTACATCGTTTACTATAGTTTATTTGTAGTTAACATCAATAAAAGTTACATTAGGGACTGACTAGGAGTATAGCTCAATGGTAGATCATGAGGCCTTGGTCATCAGCACGAGGGGCGGGGGAGGGGGGAGAGAAATAATAAATAATAGCTATCATTGATTTAGATACATGTTGTATCACTAAGCCTCTTACTTTTATTAGCTCTTAAAATGCTCCTAAAACTAGAATTTGGCTGCAGTGTTTTACATAGTTACACTGTTTGGTGAATGGTTAAAGCTGAGGTTTAGAGAAATAGTTTTGTCAATCACTTAGCTTGCTTGTAATGGGCCTGACTTCAAGCTTAGGCAGAACGAATACAAGAGAGACACAGCCTTCGGGCACTATGTGATAATTATAAGCATGGGGCCCGCCCCACGGCTTTTTTTGTGTTCAGCATCCATCTTTTGTACCACTGCTTTTTAGTCTTTTGGCAAGCTGGCCTCTTTGGGTGGATGTCTGCTGTGGTCTGGTTAGTGTTTGTATAAAAAGCTTCTGTGATGAATCTCTGCCTTCTCCCACTGAGTTTCCCCACATGACACATGTTGGTGCTGCGACATTCATTTTCATATCACGTCTGATAGGAATCTAAGGTGTGCAGATATCTTGCACAAAAAGTCAAGAACAGTTCTCTCCTCACCAAACTCAAATGAGTTAATGAGTGCTTTTGAGTATATACGACCCAAGGATTATTAATTGGAGTTCAAAATGTAATTGATTGTCTGGCTATTGACCCTTCTGCTCTGGAAAATATTGAATGACTTTGAGAGTCTGCTAAGAGATTCTGGAGGAATTGGGGGTGGAAAATAAGAAGGCAGTTGGTCATAGAATGCGAAGGGAGAAGAAGGGAAGAGGGAATCTCTCTTCTAAGATCTGGCCAAGCTTTTTCTCTATCTGTGGAGTATTGGTCAAGGTGTATGACGATAGGTAGAACCATGTGGACAGAAGTTTGAATCCCAGTCTTGCCCGTACCTAGCCAGGCAGTATTTAGCATGTTACTGAACCTCTCTGAATTGACTTTGTCCTCTCTAAAATGGAGATCAGAGACTGTGTCTTTTTATTAGATTACGAGGAATGGAACGACTCAGGACATTGCCAAGCAGCGTGAGCACTCGTAGTGAACATGACCCATCCCATACCCCGCATCTTGCATATGTATTACTTTCGGATGCCTCTTCAGCCCGTAAGGATGTAGCGGCAGTGGGGCTGTGACACACCCTATATCCTGAGATAAGCATGCCCCGGGTTTGATTTTTGTAGAGGGAAGGAAGCAGCATGTTCCATGGAAGGCTGGTGCTTTACTGTAAAGCCCCGAGTCCAGCCATGTTTTGACAGCTTGCCTCGGGCGCCAAGTGGGAGCTGTGGAAAGGGAAGTTGATTCAAACCTGCCCCTGAAAGGGCCCCTTTTGAAGGGCCTCTCAGAGGTATGATTCGGAGGGGGCACAGGGGAGTGACCCTGAGAGTCCACTGGGACAGAAACAATGGGTGAGTGGAAGACCGAAATAGAAACTCCGCTGTTGTCACTAAGGAAACTGCTTCTCAACACTGGTGGGGGCGGCGGGTCTCCCGGGAAGCTCTCAGGAAGCGGCCCCTGTTTGCTCGTCCTTGTTCTGCCAGCCCTTATGGCGGAATAAATTTGCCCACGTTCTTGCTATTGCACGTCCTTAAACATTTGCCTCATCTTGGCAGCCTTGTCTCTGTCCCCATCTCTGCCCTTCAAGGCTTCACTGCTGTGGTGATCTCCTCACTCAGCCCCTGCCATAAATGCCCAGTGATCTTGCCACAGTTCTCCTTAGGCAGTAGGATTGAGAGCACTGGGTGAAGAGTCCAAAGATTGGGGTTTATATTTTGGTTTTGCAGCTCACCTGGCTCAGCTCAACTTCCCCGGTATCAGATTCTCCATCTGGAATCAGTCAAGACATTGATGTTCAGAACAGGGATTGGAGTGGGAGATGCAGCCCAGTGGTCAAGCACATGATTTGTAAATATGGTAGGCAGGTAGGCAGGTAGGCCCTCCCGTTGATCGTCGATTTGCTCGAGCGGGCCCAGTAACGTCTCCATTGGAGACTTTGTTGTTACTGCGTCTGGCATATCGAATACTCTCGGTAGCTTGCAAATATGAGGTTTCGAATTTTTTTGTGCGGGGTAGGGTGGTCATACCAAGCGATACTCAAGGGTTACTCCTGGCTCGGCACTCTGGAATTACTAGTGTTGCTTGAGGGACCATTGGGGATGCCCGGGATCAAACCCAGATCAGATACGTGTAAGGCAAATCCCTAACCACTGTACTTCCTCTCCTGCCCTGAGGCTTTGAGTTCTATTCTTGGAAACACACACACACACACACTCACAAACACACACACACACACACACACACACACACACTCTGGATTCTCGAGGTTGACTTTTTTGCTTTTTGCTTCAAAATACTGGGCCATAGATCAAAGGGCTTGAGTGCATGTCCTTCTTATGGCGGACTCTGAGTCCAGTTCCTGGAATCACATACCCGACTCCTCAGCATGCCACAGTGACCCCGGAGACTCCAGATCAGCCTCAGCATTGAACAATCTGTCCTAGTTGGCCAAGGATCACCAAGGCATTGCTTGGGACTACCCACCCCCCCAAAGCCCCTCACAAATATTCACTTGTATCATTTGTATCACTTGTCGTCCCGTTGATTGTCCATTTGCTCTAGCGGGCACCAGTAACGTCTCCATTTGTCCCTGTCTTGTGCTAGTGTAGCCCAATGGCATTTGCTCGCTCCAGGAACATGAAGGGCTCAAGCTGTTTGTTCAGGGTTTTGACGAAGAAGTCTAACCATCTCGTAGGTGGGCGACCATGCATCCTTTTGATGTCCCATGGAAAGGGGATGTCACAAATACTATTATTATTATTTTGTTGTTGGGGTCATACTCAAGGGTGCTCAGGACTTATTCCTGGCTCTGCACTCAGGGGTCACTCTGGCAAGGCTCAAGAAACCATATGGGATGCCAAGAATTGAATCCATAGGTAGGCTATGTGTAGGGCAAGAGGCTTACTTGCTGTACTATTGCTCTGGCTCTATAATCCCACAAATTTATTTTCTATCACATTGATGCTCAGAAATGCTGGCAATGATGTGGTTGATTTGTAGGCAAATGAGACTGGAAATGGTTCAGTGTTTCCTGAACTTTAGTCATATTTCCTATAGTCACGCCCACTTGTGCAGTTATTTTTCACTTAATTTTTTCCTTTAAGTTGTCTGCTTGATTTTTAAATTTATCTTAAATATTAATAGTCCTGAAACCACAGGTTGGCTGTATTCTCCAAAAACAATTAAAATTGTAACCCTAGTCTACTTTAGATGGTCTGAAAGGATACTATCTCACCACTGAAGTCTACTTCCCACATTTTGAGGATCACGGACTTTTTGACCCTGAGCGTCTTGAGATCTAGATTGCTGCCTGCGCAGGATTTTTACCAGAATACATCCATATTTTTCCTCACCAGCCCCTACCCGAGCACCAATTTTATCTTTCACTCTGTGTCCTATGCCAAGATAGCCAAAATATGGGTTCTGTAGCCCCTCTTTTCTTATTTGAATTGGGCATTACTAGCTAAGAGAAAACCAAAGGAGAGGCTGATTAGTGAAATTCCACCTGATTTGAGAAGGCAGAGGCCAGAGTCACATGCTGTCTGAAATCTCTAGATGCAGGTCAAGGAAGCATCCCTCAGTGTGAGGTAACAGCCACCTTCAACCCTGGTGTCATAAGTAACAAGTGCCCAGCATGACTAGGATGGTCTATCCAGACGAACTCTCTAGCTAACAGCATGTATGTCCTCCTGTGGGAGTTAGAAACTCTCAGGGGAGGGCTAAGATGTATCTTTGCTTTGCATGTTAGAGCACTGGCTGGGTGTGTGCAAGGCCCCAGGTTGGATCCCTAGAACTGGACAGAGAGAGAGAGAGAAGAAGGAGGAGGAGGAAAAGGAGAAAGAGGAGGAGGAGGAGGAGGAGGAGGAGGAGGAGGAGGTGGAGGAGGAGGAGGAGGGAGAGGAGAGATACTGGGAATCTCAGGGGAATAAGCAGAAACCCATGATTCTTCAGGTCTAGATCCAGAAATTATAACTTTTCCTTCTACCCATATCTCAATGGCCAGAGGACATCATAATGCCAGGATACAGAAGTCAGGCAGGTGCATGAAAGTTGGCTGAAGGATAAATGAATCTACCATGGAGATCATCATGGTTTGTTCACTCATCCAACGTTTATTGAGCAGCTATTATGTGGAACACTCTCCCACATAGTAGGGGAAAGAAACAGGTTCCCAATAGGCAATGAAGTCGATAAGACCATCTAGCCTGACCTAAAATGTATCAGATATAAGTCAGTAGGTGATGAATGAACATGGCAATCCCTTCAGAGTACTGACTAGTGGTGTGTATTTCACTTGGGCCATGTCATTTCAACCTCCCACCTCCATAGTGGTACATACAGATATCCCAGGCAAGACAGGCGAGATGCACTCATACTCCGTTAAAGGCTTATCGACCCTTGCTGTGAAGATGGGGAGAGTTGGTGAAGAAGGTTCAGTATCAGGGACAAGCCATGCACAAAGGTATCATTCCTGATGTGAGGTAAAGGCATGACTTTGGCAGCCAGAGAGACTGGTCTGAATCCTGTGTGTGTTTAAACCCATAGAAACTTTGTGTACTGTCTGTGGTGCTAATTCTTCAAATGCTTACCAGAGTGCAGAATTTAGCGTGATGGCTGACCTATCACTGTTTCTCCAGATCACCACCTCTTCTCTCTTGAGGTCACAGGCCATTTGAAATTTTGTTTTCAGAAACTGTCATCATGAAAGTTGCCTTGCAGGCCCATCACCTCATGTTCAGCACTAACTCCGTTCTCATCAATCATTCTGTTTTCTTTCTTTTCCCCTTTCCTCTCTTAAGAACTTCATTAAGTGGGAGGTGTGTTTGTATGTGATGCCAGTATCAACTTCAGGGTCTGAATCATAAATTGCCCCATGAGCTTTCTTTTAAAATGAGTGAGTAGGATGAAGTGCTAAGAATGTTTTGTTAGGTCACAGAACTTTTGAACTGGATGGGATAGGAAAACTTTAATCCAACCCTTCTATTTTTATAGGTGAGAACACTGCAATCTAGAAAGAGAAGTTCACTTGATCAATGGAACAGCTGATAATAATAATAATAATAATATTTGCCTCCAAACAGATGCAATCAGTATTCATTCAATGTCCATTCTATTCTATCAGTTTCCTGGACCACGTAGCAAAACTGGGTTTTTTTGGTGGTTTTTTTTTTCTTTTTTGGTGGTGATGATGGGGAGAATTTAGTTCACATTCAATGCTGGGCTTACTCATGGCTCTGTGATCAGGGATCATGCTTGTCAGTGCCCCGGGGAACTATATGCAGTGCCAGGAATTTAACTAGTGTCAGTCATTGGCAAGGCAAGTGCCTTATCCCTGTACTACCTTTCTGGCCCCAAAACTGAGTTCTCTGGACCTTTCACATTCAAAGCAAAGACTCAGATGACAGAGCTCTCTATGCCTTAACTATAGAACTATCATGGTGTGAGCCCTTTAGGGCTGTTTTATTCTACATCCCCTATTTCTCTAGGTCTCCCCTTTCCATCTGTTCCTCAGTCTTCACTTAGAGCTGAGTACAAACTCCTGGACATACAAACAAGTTGGAATTGAGATGGGGGCATTTGTGCAGCCAGGACAGCAGGCAGCTGACGAAAAGAGCAGGGTTGGAGTTTGTTTCTGAGTCCTGGAACTCTTATTTGGAGCCGTTCTTCTATTCTTAGTTCACAGGCACTTTGTTCTCTGGTGATGCATTGTTTTTACAGCCACCAGGAAGTCGGTCCCTGGTTGGGGTCAGTGATGCCGCTGGTTCCTGCCTGTGACCTGCAGGTGGGAAGTGGAAGGGTTTGTTTCAGCCGTGATCACTCCTTGCCTCCCATGCTCCTTTTGCTGCCCACCCTGTCGGCATGGGGCAGGGAAGGGCCAGGAGGGGGAAAAAATGCTTCTAATGAGACTATTTTTCTTCATAGCAGTTGTAACCTGACCCATCCCTTGTAAAAAGGAAAATTCTTTTCCTTGTGAAAAGGAAAATGCTAAAATTCAGGTTGCCACAGAACAGTGCGCTGTGAAGCAGCATTGTTCAATAAAAAGGGAATTTGAACCACATGCAAATCTAAAATTCTCTGGTAGCTATGCCACCAAAATGACTGTCAATAACTGATTTAGCAAAGCATATCCAAATATTAGTATCGGGCATGTGACCGATGCAAAAATCATTAGGGAGACATTGTAGGGATTTTGGTTTTGGTTGGGGGCTATATGGGGCGGGGGGGGGGGGTGCTCAGGGACTATTTTCAGCGCTCTGCTTTGGGTGCCACATGGTGCCAGGGATCCAACCCAGGGCACTCCTGCGCTTTGAGCTTTCTCCTGGCCCCTGACATTCTTTTTCATTTTTATTTGGGGGTCACACCCTTCAGTGCTCAGGGGCTATTCCTGGCTCTTTGCTCAGAAGTGACCCCTAGAGGTACTCTGGATACCATATGTTATGCTGGAGAATTGAACTAGAGATGGAATTCGGATTAAGGTAAACTCCTTACCCCCATACTATCTCTCTGGCTGAGAACTTTTTTTTGTTTATTTTTTCTTTTTCTTTTTCTCTTCCTTACTTTCTTTCTTCTTTCTTTCTTTCTTTCTTTCTTTCTTTCTTTCTTTCTTTCTTTCTTTCTTTCTTCCTCTCTTCCTCTTTGGGTCACACCAGGCATGTTCAGGGGTTACTCCTGGTTCTGTACTCCTGGCGATGCTCAGGGGACCATACGGGATGCCGGGGATCAAACCTACGTTGGCTGCATGCAAGGTAAATGCCCTACCTGCTGTACTATCATTCTGGGTCCTGGCCTAGAACTTTTAAAAGTATATATTCTGTCTGCCTCTGTCTTTGTCTCTATCTCTCCCCCTCTCCTCCTCCCCCTCTCTCTCTCCCTTTCTCTCTCTCTCTCTCTCTCCCTTTCTCTCTCTCTCTCTCCCTTTCTCTCTCTCTCTCTCCCCCCCCCTCTTTCAGTACAATGTCTTCAAAATCCATTGTGTGTTATATACTTAGAGCTGCTTTCAGGTCATTTCAGTCATATTTCAAGGGCTCAATACCATATGCACCTTGTCTAGCCTTTGGCCTGTAAAGGTCCTGGGGAGGTCTGTAATTATGATGATACTGATGGTTAATATTCGACTGTATTATGTATCCAGTGAAAAAAAGAAGTTGTGTTTTAAATTTTATTTGATCTTGATTAATTTAAAATTAAATAGCATGTGTACTCATTAGACTGAGCATCCTTTTTTGGAAGTGAAACTCTAGAGATTTGATCTTATTTGATATATATATAAATTAAAGCTGGACAAAGGTATCATCCCTCATTTACCACACTGACAGACTCTAAGTAGGATGGTACTATTTGGAGGAGGTAGCAGGACATTTTATACAATGCCAGTGGAAATATAAACTAGAAAAGTTTTTATGGAGGACAATTTGACAATGTTTATCATATTTCACTTTTTTGTTTATCATATTTCAAATATATATTGTCATGGGACCAGCAATTCCCTGCCTAAATATTAATGTTATAGTCTTTCACATATGTAGTTTATTGAAGAAGGACATTTAAATCTGCAAACGACTAGAAATCTCATACAGACCCATCCAATGGGGTATAGATAAATAAGTCATGGTATATTTAAAAAAAAATTGCTTTCTTTTGGAACCACAGCCTGGTGATTCTCAGGGGTTAATCCTGGCCCTGCCCTCAGAAATTCCTCCTGTTGATGCACAGGGGACGATATGGGATGTGCATGGGGCGTGGTGGGGGGGGGAACCATATAGGTTGCTGGGGTAGAACCCAGGTCATCCTCATACAAGGCAAGTGCCCTATCTGCTATTCTATCACTCTGGTACCCCATAGTATGTTTTTAAAGGGCCAGGATGTGCTCAGCGAAGTAAAATACTTGCCTTTTAAGAGTGAGGTTCCGGACTCAGTCTCTGGTGCTACCCCCCAAATTAAAAAATGATTTGTAACTATTGAATAAAGCCAATTTTTGTCTGATGACAGGAAAACTGCCCGAGATACAGAGTTAAGCAAGTATAGAACAGTTACCATTTAGGTAAAAGAAATGATTGCAAAGAAGAGAGAGAGTCAAAAGTCTGGACAACATTCTTTGCATGCAGGAGACCTATTTTGATCCCCTGCACTGATGGTCTCCCAAGCATCACCGTGAGGGACTCCCAAGTTCTGAATCTGGAGTAGTCCCTGAGCAATACTGGCTGTGGTTCCCAATCAAAATGAAAACAAAACAAGAAAGATGGGCTCTTTTATATTCAGAATGACTTTAAGAGAAGGCAGAAGGAACTGATCCCACTGGTTATCTCCAGGAAGAGGAAGGGATGCCTGGGGTGAGAGGGAGGGCTACCTCTCTAGCTCATTACCCTTTCAAGATTAAATTGCCTACTCAAAAAGTAAAGACATATCTAAGCATAAATAGTTGGAGCTGTAAGGGCAGAATGAATCAGAGAAGACTTCCTGAGGATGTGACCTTTGGATCAAACTGTGAGAGGCATAGGAGTCCTGGTCGGAGGGAGGCTGAGACTCAGAGGCAGGGCAGGTTCAGGCAACTGAGTGGACTCAGGAGCAGTCAAAGGAATCAGTTCATAGATGAGGGCAGTTGTGGACCTGGGATCAGGTTTCGGATTGGCCAAATGAGAGTGCCTTGTGAGCAGAGTTTACATTTATTCATTTCTTCCTTTTAAATTCTGGGGCCACACCCAGCTGTGCCCAGGGCTATCTCCTGGTTCTGTACTAAGAGATCATTCCCAGCAGTGCTTGGGAGACCATAACTGGCACCATGGATGGAGTCTGGGTCAGCTGCACGCAAGGCAAGTGCCCTACCCACAGTATGATCTCCTGGGCCCCCAGAGTTTGAATTTAACCCTCTGGGCATAGGCACTATTGTTGGATAGGTGGGTATGTGTGAAAGAAGGCACATGACTAATGGGTTGGTTTTGTTGACAGAAATGTTGGCACATGTCCTGCAATCCCTTTCTACTCCAGTAAAATACTACGGCTAGTCCTTTGCTATTGTGCGTATTCAGACACCCTGTGCTGGTCTTGCAGTGCTTGCCCATGTGCAAGAATTGCTCTTGAGTGTCTCCCTAACAGGAAATCTTGAACAGTAACATGAGTCCATCTTCAACTTGCTTGGAAGCCATTTATTGCCGCCTCACCTGGGGCTCTCCCTCTAGACTTCACCCAGTTTCTGTCACCCAGAGCACTGCCACGCTTTTCACCACCTCCAGCCTGCCTCCTTAACAGGCACAGCTTCTAAGTTCTCCTAGGAGGTGGCCTTAACAGTGTAAAGTTTTTTCATAGGAACCCCTCACTTTTTTTTGAATTTCTGAGGGGTCTGTTGTTATTTCTGCCTTTTATCTCTGACCCAATTGATTTTGACATTTTCTCTATTCTCCTTGTGAGTCTAGCCAAGGGTTGATCTATCTTGTTTATTCTTTTGAAGAACCAGCTGTTCAGGAAGTCTTTACCTCAAGGAAATGCGTATGTGTGTATGTGTGCAAATTCTCTGTTCTGGTTCTGTGCATAAGGAATGAATGAGAAATTGGGCACTGTTTTCTTTTCGTAGAAACTCTGTATTCTTCTCACTTGGGTTCAGTTGCATTGGCACCAAGGGGGAAGAAATCAAGCCTTTTCCTATTACTTAACCTGGGCAAGTATTTTGGATCATGCTCGGATAAAGGCACTAAACTAAGCCTCAAGGCTCTGCTCAAACACTGACAAAAAGATGGAGTGAGGAGAAATTAGCTTCTGGGGACCAGCCACATGGCCTTGCTCAGTTTGGGCCTTCTATGGGCCTGAAATTAGACCCAGCCTCTCCATCTGAACCCTGTGTAAGGCCACAGGCTCCTCCCTGCCTTCAAAGGGTCTCATACTCCATTGAAGGCTTAGCATTTGCAACTGGAAAGTCCTATTTGGGAATAAGGAAGCACACCCTTTCATTTTGTTCTAGATCCTGCCAATTGTATAGTGCTGCCAGAAACATCTTTATGTGTCTCATAAAAGACACTGGCAGGGCTTCCTCTAGTGGGAGAGTATGTGCCTGGCATGTGCAAGACCTGGAGTTGGATCCCTGACATCTCTGAATGGAACCCCAGTGGTCCCTGAATATAGCTGGGCCAGAGTTTGGGTATGGCCCTGCTCGCCTCCAAGTACCACTGGTCAGAATCCTGCAGGGTGTGGCCCCTAATGTGTTTTTAAAAAGGATTTGGCCAAAGGGGTGCATCTCCATTTTCATGGGGAACTGTTCTGACTGAGCAGAGTTGTTTTCCATGTGAATTTTCTTCATTCTATGACTTTCTTTTATTTTTTCACTCTTTCCCCTTCTATCCTCTCTCTTTCTAATACTTATGTATAATACGTATGTAGCACTGTAGCACTGTCCTCCCGTTGTTCATCGATTTGCTTGAGAGTGGGCACCAGTAACGTCTCCATTGTGAGACTTGTATTTACTGTTTTTGGCATATTGAATACACGTAGGGAGCTTGCCAGGCTCTGCCATGCGGGCAGAATACTCTCAGTAGCTTGCCAGACTCTCTGAGAGGGGCGGAGGAATCAAACCCGGGTCGATCGTATCCAAGACAAACGCCCTACCTGCTGTACTATTGCTCCAGCCCAATACATATGTATTATATGTATATACATATATGTATAATATGTCACTGTCACTGTCCTCCTGTTGTTCATCAATTTGCTTGAGCGGGCACCAGTAATGTCTCCATTGTGAGACTTGTTACTGTTTTTGGCATATTGACTACGTCACGGGTAGCTTGCCAAGCTTTGCCATGTAGGCGGAATACTCTCGGCACCTTGCCGGGCTCTCCGAGAGGGGCAGAGGAATTGAATCCGGGTTGGTTGCGTGCAAGGCAAACACCCTAACTGCTATACTATTGCTCTGACCCATGTATAATATGTATATAATATAATATATACATGCATACACACACACACACACACACACTCACACACGAAATTTCCCACAAAACTGACCAGGAAACAGATATCACAGGCCTCCCTTCCCACTAGCTCCCCAAATCTTAGCCTCCACTCCCTTCCCTGCCCAGAAGGGGAAGGAAGCGCTCAGTGAGATAATGTGCCCATCCTCAAACAACTCATGGCTCGCCTTCTGTGTTCCCCGAGCGCTCCCATTTCCTGTGGCTAAAGTTAGACCTATTAGATACAAATTTCATTTGTGACCCATGACCAGGCAGACAGAGGGCTACAGATCCTCCCAGAAAGGATGGGGGAAAGGAGGGAGGAGTCCCTTTTCAGTCATCAGAGGAAGAGAGCAAGGGAACGTCACTTTTGCTGAACTTCTGACAGCAGTGCCACGCATGCGACCGCGGGGGACTGTTCTTCCGAATGGTAGTCGTGAGAGGGAGTTTCCACAAAGAAAGTTCTTCCTAAGTCTCACTCATTTGTGAATCATCTTGTCATAATTTTCTATAAAAACCCACTCCCCTCCCCTCCTTCTATTTATCTTTAAGGGAAAGTTTATATTCTTAGGATAAACAGAAAACTAGGAGACTTCCAAAAATAGGGTTGAACCATGAAGATAAACAAATGTGCACAGAACAATGGGACTCAGTTCTAAGTAGATGTTGTGTTCTGAGGCTCTACACCTGGAGGGGAACGAGAGAGGTTGGGACACCATGGAGGGGCTGGAGGAGGGTGATGAAGGGGAGATAGCCCCAGTCTGAGCCTTTCAGAGGAATTCAGGATGGATAGTGCGTGGAAAATGTAACAGCCACCAGGGGATGTGCTCTGTGCGGGCTGAAGCCTCAGCTTGTGTTGGGCCGATTCCCCGAGTCAACACTAAACTTGCTCCCCATTGGTGGAACTCACAGCACTGGCCACCTACAGAGCCTGCTGTCCCCATGTACCACTTGTCAGATACTTCCATCTGAGAGGTTTTGCAGCTAAGGGAGTTCAATCCCAAGAAGCCTTTCTCCATACCAACCCAGGAGCTGGTATTCTGATCTCTTGCACCTCCTCACCCCTCAGTGGAAAATTGCCCACCCCATGTCTCAGGGAATCCCCATGACTTGAACTCAAACTGCCCATGTCTAACCTGCTGTCCCCCACTCCTTATTAGCATCCCTCCTCTAGTCTCTACTATGCCTTCCTGGGGATCACTTCCCAATAAGTAGCATGCAACTGAATTAAAAACAAACAAACAAACAAACAAACACTGTCCTCCCGTTGTTCATCATTTGCTCGAGTGGGCCCAGTAACGTCTCCATTTTGAGACTTGTTGTTACTGTGTTTGGCATATCGAATATGTCACGGGGAACTTGCCAGGCTTTGCCATGCGGGCGAGATACTCTTGGTAGCTTGCCGGGCTCTCCGAGAGGGGTGGAGGAATCGAACCTGGCTCGGCTGGGCTGGCTGCGTGCAAGGCAAACGCCCTACCACTGTGCTATTGCTCTAGGTCTCATGATTTATGATACTGTTAATGATAGGGTTTCATTCCTACAGTGTTCCAACATCACAGCCCAACCCTCCCCAGCCTCTGAATCTAACCCCATCTTCCACCATGGTAAGCACGGTTCTGTAGACCTACACCTTTATCCTAGTCTCTGATTAGGGTAGGGCCCAAGCAAGGACAGCTGGAAAGCATTCAGCCCAAAATAGCTTCACCAGTCCTAGAGTTCCAGACCTAGCTTCAGGGAAAAGTACCCCGAGGTTTATACCCAACTGGTAATAAGCATCTTCTCATGTTTAGTGCTCAACCCTCTTTGCCATTTCTCTTACACATGGTTGATACTGTTTACTGATGAGTAGCATGATTTTCCGTTTTTGCTTTTCATTTTTCAATCGGGTGTTTGCAAGTTTGCCCATATTCACTGAGTGGCATGTGTCTGTTGCTGGACTGTATGACATGGCCAGTGAATCACACCTATTGGTTTGAGGCTGCTCAAAGTTACTGGTGGAGCCATGATGAGACCTGTTTGCAAGGCAGTAGGACAGTGTTGCCAAACTCAGGCCTTCACCCTCAGTGGCCCCTTTTTTTAATTGAATCACTGTGAATTAAAAAGTTACAAAGTGATTCATGATTGAATTTCAGGTACACAGTGTTCCAACACCAACCTCTCACCAGTGTTCACTTTCCTCCACCATTGTCTTCAGTTTCCCTTCCATGCCTCAGTTTGCCTCTATGGCAAGCACTTTCCCCCTCCACCATTGTCCTAGTATTCCCTTGCCTGAACTACCCCCTCACCCGTACCCCACTGGGGAAAGCTAGACAACCACTTTTTGCCAAGTCTTTTCCAAATGTCAGCGGAAAACCAAGAATTTAAAGTGAATGAGATTGAGACTGGAGTGATAGTATAGCGGGTAGGGCATTTGCCTTGCACACAGCCGACCTGGGTTCAATCCGCAGCATCTCATATGGTCCCCTGAGCACTGCCAGCAGTAATTCATGAGTTTAGAGTCAGGAGTAACCCCTGAGTATTATTGGTTGTGACCCAACAAGTCAAAAAATTTTAAAAAATGAGGGATATTTAAAAAGATGCCTTCTGGAGTTGGGGAGATAGTATAAAGGTTAAGGTGCTTTCCTTGCATGCTGCCAATCCATTTGCCTCCAGTCCCATATATGGTCCCCCAGCATTGCCAGGAGCACAGAGCCAGGAGTAAGCCCTAAACACTGCTGGGTATGGCCTACCAGCACCCATCTACCAAAAACTCCACCAAATAAACAAACAAACAAAAAATCCCAAAAAGATACTTCCTAGTGTGGGTTTTTGTTTTGGCTTAAATTCCACTGTTAGTTTGAAGGAAAAATTAAATTTCTGATGGGGAAAGCATTTCTACTATTGTGCATCTGTTTGTAGGGAGGAGGATGGGGGAACTCCTAGCAGTGCTCAGGGGCACATGTGGTGCTGGGGATTATACTCAGGACCTCGCCCATTCAACATATGTGCTTTCCCACTTGAATCACAGTCCCTCGGTTTCTTGTTTTCAGGGTTGGGCCCAAGATATGAAGTCCTATCCCAGGAAACCTAGTTTTGAAAATGGTGAATTATAAGGTGTGGTATACCTGTTACTATCTCAAGAGTGAGAAGCATCTTGTTTTTCAGTTTATAGGACAATTTCCAGCAATGCTTGAGGCCTCCGGGGATCTATGTATAGTGTGGGGAGGCCATGTGGAGCCAGGGATCAAACTCAAGGCATTGTACATACAAGGCTTGTGCTTTACCCCTAGGGCTCTCTCCCTGGCCACAGATGCTCTTAAAAAATAATGCAGGTTCATTTGTGGAATGTAAAATAACATAATATGAGACTAACACCCAAGGACATTAGCGACAAGGGTCTGGAAGATTGTTCCATGGTTGGTAGCCTTCCTCATGAGCCGGTGGTGAAGATAGCTGGGGTAGAGAAGGGATCACTAAGTCAATGATGGTTGGAGGGATTTTAGGATTGTGACTGCTAGGGATGGGAGATCTGTGTTGAAAGTAGATAAAGGACCAAACATGATGGTTTCTAATTATCTGTATTGCAAACCATAATGCCCAAAACTGGGGCGAGAGTAAGAGGGAAATTGTCTGCCATAAAGGCAGGGAGAGTGGTGGGATGGGGGGTGGGGGGATACTTGGAACATTGGTGGTGGAAAATGTGCACTGGTGGAGAGAAGGGTGATCATTGTATGACTAAAACTATAACAGGAAAGCTTTGTAACTGTATCTCACGGTGATTCAATAAAAAATCAATAAAATAAAAAATTAAATAAAATTTTTTAAAAAGGTGATGCAGGATCAGAACCCCCAGTAGAAAGGTGGGGATAGGATAGGACTCTGCACTCAGAAAGCTTCCATAATGCAGGGACATAAAATTGCCTAATACTGCTTCTTGAATGATCAAACATTTACCATTTACATTGCTTTGGGATTTCAGGAACATGTACTAAATACCAGATATTAGGTTCAGAATGAATACCTACCATGGCAAAGTGCGTATGCAGTCTTTCTTTCCCAGGACTGGCTGCATAGTTTTCAGAATACAGCAAAAAATGAAAATGAAAGGTTCTTGGTTAAAAAAATACTGATCAGTTTTAGGACTGTGACTGCAAAATATTCAACTCTGTGTGCCCACACAGTGGAAGGCACTAGAGGTACCAGAGTCAGTGAAACTAGATCTTTCTGCATTCACTGAACTGAACTCTTAAGGAGGTGTCAGCCATTAATACATTGACTTTGGCACTGCAATTTGTGTTAATTAAGCAGCATTCAAGTGTGAGCCACCAGTGTTAATGTGTTAATCAAATCTTCACAGAAGTGGCACCTTTTTGCTGGTGGTGGCAGGGGTTGGGTCACACCCAGTGGTATTCAGGGCTTACTTCTGGCTCTGCACTTAGGGATCACTTCTGGCAGGCTGGGGGACCAAATGGGATGTGAGGTTTAAACCTTGGTTGACTGTGGGTAAGACAAGTGCCTTATCCACTGTACTATCGCTCTCACCCAGAAGAAGTAACATTTTAATGGAACTGGTACAACCAAGAAACACACGAGGCTAAGGGACCATAACCTGGTAATTTGATCCAGTTTGGCACCATCTTGGCATTTCCAATGGTTGACATTGGAATACTAAGGAATAGTTAAATAGGAGGAAAGGGCCAGAGGAGAGAGTTTCAGGCTGAGAGGAACAGCTTGTGTAAACACTGCAGGAACACTGAAGAAGTATCGGGATTATGACAGGCCAGAGTGCAGAGCAAAGGGAATGAGGGTTGAGATAAGAGGTGAATCAGGACTTGACCTAGCACAAGATCATAGAGGAGCTAAGATGACTGGGGGAATTCAGGTTGGTCTTCACTGCTTAAAATACCAGAAAAGTAAAAATGTTCACTTTTTTCAACCCTTAAAATAACCTCAGTATAATTATATTACTCTAATATCATTCTCATCTTTGTTAGTAAGGAGTTAATTCTTTTTCCATGTCAACAGTCACAGGCTTGGCCACTGACCAATAAGAACAGGGGAACTACCACACGTACATGACCACAGACCAATCAGAAAAGGCATCAGGTATAGTGTGGCGGCCATGAGAAGAGAGAGAACTGCATCTTTTCCTGTAGCACATCTCTTTCCACACCCATCTCCATCTTTGTTTGTCTCCCTCCATTCCATCATTAGGTGTCATCTCAAATGTCCTTCCTCCAAGAAGCCTCTCATGGCTCTGTCCCAAGCCCCAATCATGGACTTTTCTGTTACTCTGGCTTCTTTTGTCAATATTTCTTAGGCTCTAGAACCAACTTATTTATATGCCTGCTGGTTTATTGTCTCTGTTCCCTACTTGACTCTGTATTCTCTACCCGACATATTCTTCTTGAGGGCAGGAGCTTTATTTCTTTCATTAACTAGTAGATACATAACAGCTTTCACAGTGCCTGGCACATGATAGGTGTCTAGTAAAATGCAGAATGAATGAACCTAGATGGTCACATCTATCAGTTTGTAACTACTGTTACTCCTCGGTTTCTAGTGCTAAAGTTCAGAAATCTTCTGGGTTCCAGAATTAAAACAGTGGCTTTTTTATGTTTTAGTTTTCTTAAAAATTCGAACTTCTGCAGCCTTAATTTGCCATCTTGTGGGCAAGAAGATTGGTTTGTTCACAGTGTCAGTCAACAAACTTGTGTGTGGCTTTCTCTGTACCGAGTTAGGCCTTGAAGGTGTCCAGGAAATCTCTGAACATGAAAGAATTCTAAGTAAAAACACTGATATCTTAGGAAATTGATTAAATACTACATAAATATGTGTTCATTCTGCAAATTCCAGACCTCGGTTTTAGGCTTCAGGATAAAAGTGAGGGGGAAGAGCTTTGAAGAGAAAATTCAGAATTAGAAAATTTAGTGCAAAGTCTTTCCCACTAGCACCCCTGCAGGGCATTTGCGATTCACCACAACTTTTGCTTTTCATGTAACACCAAGCAGAACGTGCTAGTGCCACTGAAGGAAGGTGCCACAAAAACCTACATGCCCCTGGCATCCCAGGGCCCTGTGGCTTCCACCTGCAATTTGGGTTTGTGGTGGGTCATTTTTCCACTTTTGAAGCCAACTGCAGAAGGAAAATGTCCTCCTTATCTCGGCTGTCACCTTTTTAAACTCTGCTCTGAAATAGGAACAGGCTTTCACGGGTCACTATGGTTTCTCCATACACTATCGCCAGGACTGTTATTCTAAACTTGTTAAAACCACTTTTAAAAGTGGCGGCCACTTTGTGCTGTGGGCAGGGTCAATGTCAAGAGGCCAGCGCATGATGCTCCCAAGGCTCCACTGCCTCCTACAGAGCCAGAAGAGGGTGCTTATTGGCATAGTTGAATACCTGTTTGAGAGCTCAAATATTCATCACTACACTGTTACTGGTCGCTGTTTCTTTCCTGCCGAGAGAGAAATAGCTTTAAGGATCAATCGTCTCCAGTGGGAGTTTCCAGTTTTGTTTGGAAGTGAGGAATTGTTACTTTTGATTTAATTATTCTTAAATTATATTCTAAGGAATTGTGCTCCTGATAATACCTGACCTGATTTTTCATACAAAAAATGATATCCCAGACTCATCTTGTATTATGTGCCTTCCCCCGCAACCTTGGAATTAAATCATTTTCCAAGGAGCTGTGCCTTTAAAATTTTTTTATTTTTTGTATTATTATTTTTTAAAATATTTATTAGTGAGACACCATGAGGTACAGTTGCAGACTTACAAATTTTTGTGCTTGGGTTTCAACTATACAATGATCAAATACCCATCCCTCCACCAGTGCCCATTTTCTACCACCATGGATCCCAGTATCCCTCCCACACCCCATCCCCCCCATCCCACCCTGCCTCTGTAGCAGGGCATTCCCTTTTGTTCTCTCTCTCCTTTTGGGTGTTGTGGTTTGCAAAAGAGGCAATGGGTGACAATCATGTTTGGTCTATAGTCTACTTTCAGCATGCTTCTCCCATCCTGGAGGATCCTCCCAACACCTTTTATTTGGTGCTCTCTTCTCTATCTGAGCTCCCCTTTCCCCTAGCATGTGTGGCTGGCCTCCAAGCCATGGAACAAACCTCCTGGTACTAATCTCGGCCACTCATGGGTGTTAGTTTCCTATTTTGTTACTTTATGTTCCCCAGATGAATGCAATCTTTCTGTGTCTATCCCTCTGTTTCTGACTCATTTCGCTTAACATGATACTTTCCATGTAGTACCACTTGTATGTAAATTTCGTGACTTCATCTTTTCTAACAGCTACATAGTACTCCATTGTGTAAATGTACCAAAGTTTCTTTAATCAGTCATCTGTTCCCGGGCACTCAGGTTTTTTCCAGATTCTGGCTATTGTAAAAAGTGCTGCAATGAACAAACAAGTGCAGTGTAGATGTCACTTCGACTATACCTTTTTGCCTCTCTGGGATATATTCCCAGGAGTGGTATTGCTAGGTCAAATGGGAGCTCAATTTCTAATTTTTTGAGAATCGTCCATACTGCTTTCCAAAAGGGCTTAACCAGTCGGCATTCCCACCAGCAGTGAAGGAGGGTCCCTTTCTCACCACATCCGCGCCAGTACAGGTTGCTTTTGTTCTTTTGGATGTGGGCTAGTCTCTGTGGTGTGAAATGATATCTCATTGTTGTTTTGATCTGCATCTCCCTGGTAATTAATAATGTAGAGCATTTTCTCATGTGCCTTTTAGCCATTCGGATTTCTTCTTTGGGAAAGTTTCTGTTCATTTTGTCACCCCATTTTTTGATGGGATTGGATGTTTTCTTCTTGTGGAGTTGAACCAGTACTTTGTATATCCTTGATATCAACTCCTTGTCAGATGTGTATTCCATGAAAATCCTTTCCCATTTTGTAGATTGTCTTTGTATTTTGGTCACTGTTTCTTTTGAGGTGCAGAAGCTTCTTAGTTTAAGATAGTTCCATTTATCTATCTCTGTTTTCACTTTGGCCAATGACGTGACACCTTTGAAGATACCATTAGCTTGAATATCATGGAGGGTTTTGCCAACTTCGTCTTCAATGTACCTTATGGATTCCCCCCGATGTTGAGGTCTTTAATCCATTTTGATCTTACTTTTGTACGTGGCATTAGGCAGAAATCTGAGCCCACATTTTTGCATTTAGCCATCCAGTTTTGCCAGCACAATTTGTTAAAGAGGCTTTCCTTGCTCCACTTCACTTTTCTTGCCCCCTTATCAAAGATTAGATGATCATATGCTTGTGGGAAGATGTCAGTATATTCAACCCTGTTCCATTGGTCTACAGCTCTGCCTTTGTTCCAGTACCATTCTGTTTTCATTATTAGTGCTTTGTAGCAAGCAGAGTTTAAAGTTAGGGAGGTTGATTCCTCCCATTTTCTTTTTCCCAAGAATTGCCTTAGCTATTCGTGGGGGCTTATTGTTCCATATAAATTTCAGGAGTGTTTGCTCCATTTCTTTGAAGAATGTCATGGGTATCCTTATAGAGATCGCATTGAATTTGTATAGTGATTTGGGAAGTATTGCCATTTTGACAATGTTAATTCTCCCGATCCATGAACAGGGGATATTTTTCCATTTCCTAGTGTCCTCTTTTATTTCCTGAAGTAGCGTTTTGTAGTTTTCTTTGTACAGGTCCTTTACTTCCTTAGTTAAGCTAATTCCTAGGTACTTGATTTTCTGAGGCACAATTGTGAATGGGATTGTTTTCTTCATGCCACTTTCTTCTCTTTCACTATTCGTGTACAGGAAAGCCATGGAGTTTTGGGTATTGATTTTATAGCCAGCCACTTTACTATACACGTCTATTGTTTCTAGGAGTTTCTTGGTAGAGGTTTTAGGGTTCTCTAAGTATAGTATCATATCATCTGCGAATAGTGAGAGCTTGATTTCTTCCTTACCTACCTGAATGCCCTTAATATCTTTTTCTTGCCTAACCACTATTGCAAGTACTTCCAGTACTATATTGAACAGTAGTGAAGAGAGTGGGCATCCTTGTCTCATCCCTGATCTTAAGGGGAAGGCTCTCGGTTTTTCCCCACTGAGGATGATGCTTGCTGTAGGCTTGTGGTAGATGGCTTTAAGTATATTGAGGAAAGTCCCCACTATCCCCATTTTGACGAGGGTTTTCATCATAAACAGG